>NC_139450.1:4876037-6270765 GCF_963924565.1 Ascidiella aspersa
GTCATGAAAAAAGTCCAAAATTTGACAGTTTTTTGTCGTGTATCCGGGGTCATGAAAAAAGTCCAAAATTTGACAGTTTTTTGTCGTGTATCCGGGGTCATGAAAAAAGTCCCAAATTTGACAGATTTTTGTCGTGTATTCGGGGTCATGTAAAAAGTCCAAAATTTGACAGTTTTTTGTCGTGTATCCGGGGTCATGAAAAAAGTCCAAAATTTGACAGATTTTTGTCATGTATCCGGGGTCATGAAAAAAGTTCAAAAAAAACAATTTTTTGTCGTGTATCCGGGGTCATGAAAAAAGTCCAAAATTTTACAGTTTTTTGTCGTGTATCCGGGGTCATGAAAAAAGTCCAAAATTTGACAGTCTTTTGTCGTGTATCCGGGGTCATGAAAAAAGTCCAAAATTTGACAGATTTTTGTCGTGTATCCGGGGTCATGAAAAAAGTTTAAAAAAAACAATTTTTTGTCGTGTATCCGGGGTCATGAAAAAAGTCCAAAATTTGACAGTTTTTTGTCGTGTATCCGGGGTCATGAAAAAAGTCCAAAATTTCACAGTTTTTTGTCGTGTATCCGGGGTCATGAAAAAAGTCCAAAATTTGACAGTTTTTTGTCGTGTATCCGGGGTCATGAAAAAAGTCCAAAATTTGACAGATTTTTGTCGTGTATCCGGGGTCATGAAAAAAGTTCAAAAAAACAATTTTTTGTCGTGTATCCGGGGTCATGAAAAAAGTCCAAAATTTCACAGTTTTTTGTCGTGTATCCAGGGTCATGAAAAAAGTCCAAAATTTCACAGTTTTTTGTCGTGTATCCGGGGTCATGAAAAAAGTTAAAAAAAAACAATTTTTTGTCGTGCATCCGGGGTCATGAAAAAAGTCCAAAATTTGACAGTCTTTTGTCGTGTATCCGGGGTCATGAAAAAAGTCCAAAATTTGACAGATTTTTGTCGTGTATCCGGGGTCATGAAAAAAGTTAAAAAAAAAAAAATTTTTTGTCGTGTATCCGGGGTCATGAAAAAAGTCCAAAATTTTACAGTTTTTTGTCGTGTATCCGGGGTCATGAAAAAAGTCCAAAATTTCACAGTTTTTTGTCGTGTATCCGGGGTCATGAAAAAAGTTAAAAAAAAACAATTTTTTGTCGTGCATCCGGGGTCATGAAAAAAGTCCAAAATTTGACAGTCTTTTGTCGTGTATCCGGGGTCATGAAAAAAGTCCAAAATTTGACAGATTTTTGTCGTGTATCCGGGGTCATGAAAAAAGTTCAAAAAAAACAATTTTTTGTCATGTATCCGGGGTCATGAAAAAAGTCCAAAATTTGACAGATTTTTGTCGTGTATCCGGGGTCATGAAAAAAGTCCAAAATTTGACAGTTTTTTGTCGTGTATCCGGGGTCATGAAAAAAGTCCAAAATTTGAGTTTTTTATCGTGTATCCGGGGTCATGAAAAAAGTGCAAAATTTGACAGTTTTTTGTCGTGTATCCGGGGTCATGAAAAAAGTCCAAAATTTGACAGATTTTTGTCGTTTATCCGGGGTCATGAAAAAAGTTTAAAAAAAAACAATTTTTTGTTGTGTATCCGGGGTCATGAAAAAAGTCCAAAATTTGACAGATTTTTGTCGTTTATCCGGGGTCATGAAAAAAGTTTAAAAAAAACAATTTTTTGTTGTGTATCCGGGGTCATGAAAAAAGTCCAAAATTTGACAGTTTTTGTCGTGTATCCGGGGTCATGAAAAAAGTCCAAAATTTGACAGTTTTTTGTCGTGTATCCGGGGTCATGAAAAAAGTTCAAAATTTGACAGTTTTTTGTCGTGTATCCCGGGTCATGAAAAAAGTCCAAAATTTGACAGTTTTTTGTCGTGTATCCGGGGTCATGAAAAAAGTCCAAAATTTGACAGTTTTTTGTCGTGTATCCGGGGTCATGAAAAAAGTCCAAAATTTGACAGTTTTTTGTCGTGTATCCGGGGTCATGAAAAAAGTCCCAAATTTGACAGATTTTTGTCGTGTATCCGGGGTCATGAAAAAAGTCCAAAATTTGACAGTTTTTTGTCGTGTATCCGGGGTCATGAAAAAAGTCCAAAATTTGACAGATTTTTGTCGTGTATCCGGGGTCATGAAAAAAGTTCAAAAAAAACAATTTTTTGTCGTGTATCCGGGGTCATGAAAAAAGTCCAAAATTTGACAGTTTTTTGTTGTGTATCCGGGGTCATGAAAAAAGTTCAAAATTTGAGTTTTTTGTCGTGTATCCGGGGTCATGAAAAAAGTCCAAAATTTCACAGTTTTTTGTCGTGTATCCGGGGTAATGAAAAAAGTCCAAAATTTCACAGTTTTTTGTCGTGTATCCGGGGTAATGAAAAAAGTCCAAATATTGACAGTTTTTTATCGTTTATCCGGGGTCATGAAAAAAGTCCAAAATTTGACAGTTTTTTGTCGTGTATGCGGGGTCATGAAAAAAGTTTAAAAAAAACAATTTTTTGTTGTGTATCCGGGGTCATGAAAAAAGTCCAAAATTTGACAGTTTTTTGTCGTGTATCCGGGGTCATGAAAAAAGTCCAAAATTTCACAGTTTTTTGTCGTGTATCCGGGGTCATGAAAAAAGTCCAAAATTTCACAGTTTTTTGTCGTGTATCCGGGGTCATGAAAAAAGTCCAAAATTTGACAGTTTTTTGTCGTGTATCCGGGGTCATGAAAAAAGTCCAAAATTTGACATTTTTTTGTCGTGTATCCGGGGTCATGAAAAAAGTCCAAAATTTGACAGTTTTTTGTTGTGTATCCGGGGTCATGAAAAAAGTCCAAAATTTGACAGTTTTTTGTCGTGTATCCGGGGTCATGAAAAAAGTCCAAAATTTGACAGTTTTTTGTCGTGTATCCGGGGTCATGAAAAAAGTCCAAAATTTGACAGTTTTTTGTCGTGTATCCGGGGTCATGAAAAAAGTCCCAAATTTGACAGATTTTTGTCGTGTATCCGGGGTCATGTAAAAAGTCCAAAATTTGACAGTTTTTTGTCGTGTATCCGGGGTCATGAAAAAAGTCCAAAATTTGACAGATTTTTGTCGTGTATCCGGGGTCATGAAAAAAGTTCAAAAAAAACAATTTTTTGTCGTGTATCCGGGGTCATGAAAAAAGTCCAAAATTTGACAGTTTTTTGTTGTGTATCCGGGGTCATGAAAAAAGTTCAAAATTTGAGTTTTTTGTCGTGTATCCGGGGTCATGAAAAAAGTCCAAAATTTCACAGTTTTTTGTCGTGTATCCGGGGTCATGAAAAAAGTCCAAAATTTGACAGTTTTTTGTCGTGTATCCGGGGTCATGAAAAAAGTCCAAAATTTGACATTTTTTTGTCGTGTATCCGGGGTCATGAAAAAAGTCCAAAATTTGACAGTTTTTTGTTGTGTATCCGGGGTGATGAAAAAAGTCCAAAATTTGACAGTTTTTTGTCGTGTATCCGGGGTCATGAAAAAAGTCCAAATATTGACAGTTTTTTGTCGTGTATCCGGGGTCATGAAAAAAGTCCAAAATTTGACAGTTTTTTGTTGTGTATCCGGGGTCATGAAAAAAGTCCAAAATTTCACAGTTTTTTGTCGTGTATCCGGGGTCATGAAAAAAGTCCAAAATTTGACAGATTTTTGTCGTGTATCCGGGGTCATGAAAAAAGTTAAAAAAAAACAATTTTTTGTCGTGTATCCGGGGTCATGAAAAAAGTCCAAAATTTGACAGTCTTTTGTCGTGTATCCGGGGTCATGAAAAAAGTCCAAAATTTGACAGATTTTTGTCGTGTATCCGGGGTCATGAAAAAAGTTAAAAAAAAACAATTTTTTGTCGTGTATCCGGGGTCATGAAAAAAGTCCAAAATTTGACAGTTTTTTGTCGTGTATCCGGGGTCATGAAAAAAGATCAACATTTGACAGTTTTTTGTCGTGTATCCGGGGTCATGAAAAAAGTCCAACATTTGACAGTTTTTTGTCGTGTATCCGGGGTCATGAAAAAACTCCAAAATTTGACAGTTTTTTGTCGTGTATCCCGGGTCATGAAAAAAGTCCAAAATTTGACAGTTTTTTGTCGTGTATCCGGGCTCATGAAAAAAGTCCAAAATTTCACAGTTTTTTGTGGTGTATCCGGGGTCATGAAAAAAGTCCAAAATTTCACAGTTTTTTGTGGTGTATCCGGGGTCATGAAAAAACTCCAAAATTTGACAGTTTTTTGTCGTGTATCCGGGGTCATGAAAAAAGTCCAAAATTTGACAGTTTTTTGTCGTGTATCCGGGGTCATGAAAAAAGTACAAAATTTGACAGTTTTTTGTCGTGTATCCGGGGTCATGAAAAAAGTCCAAAATTTCACAGTTTTTTGTCGTGTATCCGGGGTCATGAAAAAAGTCCAAAATTTGACAGTTTTTTGTCGTGTATCCGGGGTCATGAAAAAAGTCCAAAATTTGACAGTTTTTTGTCGTGTATCCGGGGTCATGAAAAAAGTCCAAAATTTGACAGTTTTTTGTCGTGTATCCGGGGTCATGAAAAAAGTCCCAAATTTGACAGATTTTTGTCGTGTATTCGGGGTCATGTAAAAAGTCCAAAATTTGACAGTTTTTTGTCGTGTATCCGGGGTCATGAAAAAAGTCCAAAATTTGACAGATTTTTGTCATGTATCCGGGGTCATGAAAAAAGTTCAAAAAAAACAATTTTTTGTCGTGTATCCGGGGTCATGAAAAAAGTCCAAAATTTGACAGTTTTTTGTCGTGTATCCGGGGTCATGAAAAAAGTTCAAAATTTGAGTTTTTTGTCGTGTATCCGGGGTCATGAAAAAAGTCCAAAATTTCACAGTTTTTTGTCGTGTATCCGGGGTAATAAAAAAAGTCCAAAATTTCACAGTTTTTTGTCGTGTATCCGGGGTAATGAAAAAAGTTCAAAATTTGACAGTTTTTTGTCGTGTATCCGGGGTCATGAAAAAAGTCCAAATATTGACAGTTTTTTGTCGTGTATCCGGGGTTATGAAAAAAGTCCAAAATTTGACAGTTTTTTGTTGTGTATCCGGGGTCATGAAAAAAGTCCAAAATTTCACAGTTTTTTGTCGTGTATCCGGGGTCATGAAAAAAGTCCAAAATTTGACAGATTTTTGTCGTGTATCCGGGGTCATGAAAAAAGTTAAAAAAAAACAATTTTTTGTCGTGTATCCGGGGTCATGAAAAAAGTCCAAAATTTGACAGTCTTTTGTCGTGTATCCGGGGTCATGAAAAAAGTCCAAAATTTGACAGATTTTTGTCGTGTATCCGGGGTCATGAAAAAAGTTAAAAAAAAACAATTTTTTGTCGTGTATCCGGGGTCATGAAAAAAGTCCAAAATTTGACAGTTTTTTGTCGTGTATCCGGGGTCATGAAAAAAGATCAACATTTGACAGTTTTTTGTCGTGTATCCGGGGTCATGAAAAAAGTCCAACATTTGACAGTTTTTTGTCGTGTATCCGGGGTCATGAAAAAACTCCAAAATTTGACAGTTTTTTGTCGTGTATCCCGGGTCATGAAAAAAGTCCAAAATTTGACAGTTTTTTGTCGTGTATCCGGGCTCATGAAAAAAGTCCAAAATTTCACAGTTTTTTGTGGTGTATCCGGGGTCATGAAAAAAGTCCAAAATTTCACAGTTTTTTGTGGTGTATCCGGGGTCATGAAAAAACTCCAAAATTTGACAGTTTTTTGTCGTGTATCCGGGGTCATGAAAAAAGTCCAAAATTTGACAGTTTTTTGTCGTGTATCCGGGGTCATGAAAAAAGTACAAAATTTGACAGTTTTTTGTCGTGTATCCGGGGTCATGAAAAAAGTCCAAAATTTGACAGTTTTTTGTTGTGTATCCGGGGTCATGAAAAAAGTTCAAAAAAAACAATTTTTTGTCGTGTATCCGGGGTCATGAAAAAAGTCCAAAATTTGAGTTTTTTATCGTGTATCCGGGGTCATGAAAAAAGTACAAAATTTGACAGTTTTTTGTCGTGTATCCGGGGTCATGAAAAAAGTCCAAAATTTGACAGTTTTTTGTCGTGTATCCGGGGTCATGAAAAAAGTCCAAAATTTCACAGTTTTTTGTGGTGTATCCGGGGTCAAAATTTGACAGTTTTTTGTCGTGTATCCGGGGTCATGAAAAAAGTCCAAAATTTCACAGTTTTTTGTGGTGTATCCGGGGTCATGAAAAAAGTCCAAAATTTCACAGTTTTTTGTGGTGTATCCGGGGTCATGAAAAAACTCCAAAATTTGACAGTTTTTTGTCGTGTATCCGGGGTCATGAAAAAAGTCCAAAATTTGACAGTTTTTTGTCGTGTATCCGGGGTCATGAAAAAAGTCCAAAATTTCACAGTTTTTTGTGGTGTATCCGGGGTCATGAAAAAACTCCAAAATTTCACAGTTTTTTGTGGTGTATCCGGGGTCATGAAAAAACTACAAAATTTGACAGTTTTTTGTCGTGTATCCCGGGTCATGAAAAAAGTCCAAAATTTGACAGTTTTTTGTCGTGTATCCGGGGTCATGAAAAAAGTTCAAAAAAAACAATTTTTTGTCGTGTATCCGGGGTCATGAAAAAAGTCCAAAATTTGAGTTTTTTATCGTGTATCCGGGGTCATGAAAAAAGTACAAAATTTGACAGTTTTTTGTCGTGTATCCGGGGTCATGAAAAAAGTCCAAAATTTGACAGTTTTTTGTCGTGTATCCGGGGTCATGAAAAAAGTCCAAAATTTGACAGTTTTTTGTCGTGTATCCGGGGTCATGAAAAAAGTCCAAAATTTGACAGTTTTTTGTTGTGTATCCGGGGTCATGAAAAAAGTCCAAAATTTCACAGTTTTTTGTCGTGTATCCGGGGTCATGAAAAAAGTCCAAAATTTGACAGATTTTTGTCGTGTATCCGGGGTCATGAAAAAAGTTCAAAAAAACAATTTTTTGTCGTGTATCCGGGGTCATGAAAAAAGTCCAAAATTTCACAGTTTTTTGTCGTGTATCCGGGGTCATGAAAAAAGTCCAAAATTTGACAGTTTTTTGTCGTGTATCCGGGGTCATGAAAAAAGTCCAAAATTTGACAGTTTTTTGTCGTGTATCCAGGGTCATGAAAAAAGTCCAAAATTTTACAGTTTTTTGTCGTGTATCCGGGGTCATGAAAAAAGTTAAAAAAAAACAATTTTTTGTCGTGTATCCGGGGTCATGAAAAAAGTCCAAAATTTGACAGTCTTTTGTCGTGTATCCGGGGTCATGAAAAAAGTCCAAAATTTGACAGATTTTTGTCGTGTATCCGGGGTCATGAAAAAAGTTTAAAAAAAACAATTTTTTGTCGTGTATCCGGGGTCATGAAAAAAGTCCAAAATTTGACAGTTTTTTGTCGTGTATCCGGGGTCATGAAAAAAGTCCAAAATTTCACAGTTTTTTGTCGTGTATCCGGGGTCATGAAAAAAGTCCAAAATTTGACAGTTTTTTGTCGTGTATCCGGGGTCATGAAAAAAGTCCAAAATTTGACAGTTTTTTGTCGTGTATCCGGGGTCATGAAAAAAGTCCAAAATTTGACAGATTTTTGTCGTGTATCCGGGGTCATGAAAAAAGTTCAAAAAAACAATTTTTTGTCGTGTATCCGGGGTCATGAAAAAAGTTCAAAAAAACAATTTTTTGTTGTGTATCCGGGGTCATGAAAAAAGTCCAAAATTTCACAGTTTTTTGTCGTGTATCCAGGGTCATGAAAAAAGTCCAAAATTTCACAGTTTTTTGTCGTGTATCCGGGGTCATGAAAAAATTAAAAAAAAAAAATTTTTTGTCGTGCATCCGGGGTCATGAAAAAAGTCCAAAATTTGACAGTCTTTTGTCGTTTATCCGGGGTCATGAAAAAAGTCCAAAATTTGACAGTTTTTTGTCGTGTATCCGGGGTCATGAAAAAAGTCCCAAATTTGACAGATTTTTGTTGTGTATCCGGGGTCATCAAAAAAGTCCAAAATTTGACAGTTTTTTGTCGTGTATCCGGGATCATGAAAAAAGTCCAAAATTTGACACCTTTTTGTCGTGTATCCGGGGTCATGAAAAAAGTCCAAAAAAAACAATTTTTTGTCGTGTATCCGGGGTCATGAAAAAAGTCCAAAATTTCACAGTTTTTTGTCGTGTATCCGGGGTCATGAAAAAAGTCCAAAATTTGACATTTTTTTGTCGTGTATCCGGGCTCATGAAAAAAGTCCAAAATTTGACAGTTTTTTGTTGTGTATCCGGGGTCATGAAAAAAGTCCAAAATTTGACAGTTTTTTGTCGTGTATCCGGGGTCATGAAAAAAGTCCAAAATTTGACAGTTTTTTGTCGTTTATCCGGGGTCATGAAAAAAGTCCAAAATTTGACAGTTTTTTGTCGTGTATCCGGGGTCATGAAAAAAGTCCCAAATTTGACAGATTTTTGTTGTGTATCCGGGGTCATGAAAAAAGTCCAAAATTTCACAGTTTTTTGTCGTGTATCCGGGGTCATGAAAAAAGTCCAAAATTTGACAGTTTTTTGTCGTGTATCCGGGGTCATGAAAAAAGTCCAAAATTTGACAGTTTTTTGTCGTGTATCCGGGGTCATGAAAAAAGTCCCAAATTTGACAGATTTTTGTCGTGTATTCGGGGTCATGTAAAAAGTCCAAAATTTGACAGTTTTTTGTCGTGTATCCGGGGTCATGAAAAAAGTCCAAAATTTGACAGATTTTTGTCATGTATCCGGGGTCATGAAAAAAGTTCAAAAAAAACAATTTTTTGTCGTGTATCCGGGGTCATGAAAAAAGTCCAAAATTTTACAGTTTTTTGTCGTGTATCCGGGGTCATGAAAAAAGTCCAAAATTTGACAGTCTTTTGTCGTGTATCCGGGGTCATGAAAAAAGTCCAAAATTTGACAGATTTTTGTCGTGTATCCGGGGTCATGAAAAAAGTTTAAAAAAAAACAATTTTTTGTCGTGTATCCGGGGTCATGAAAAAAGTCCAAAATTTGACAGTTTTTTGTCGTGTATCCGGGGTCATGAAAAAAGTCCAAAATTTCACAGTTTTTTGTCGTGTATCCGGGGTCATGAAAAAAGTCCAAAATTTGACAGTTTTTTGTCGTGTATCCGGGGTCATGAAAAAAGTCCAAAATTTGACAGATTTTTGTCGTGTATCCGGGGTCATGAAAAAAGTTCAAAAAAACAATTTTTTGTCGTGTATCCGGGGTCATGAAAAAAGTCCAAAATTTCACAGTTTTTTGTCGTGTATCCAGGGTCATGAAAAAAGTCCAAAATTTCACAGTTTTTTGTCGTGTATCCGGGGTCATGAAAAAAGTTAAAAAAAAACAATTTTTTGTCGTGCATCCGGGGTCATGAAAAAAGTCCAAAATTTGACAGTCTTTTGTCGTGTATCCGGGGTCATGAAAAAAGTCCAAAATTTGACAGATTTTTGTCGTGTATCCGGGGTCATGAAAAAAGTTAAAAAAAAAAAATTTTTTGTCGTGTATCCGGGGTCATGAAAAAAGTCCAAAATTTTACAGTTTTTTGTCGTGTATCCGGGGTCATGAAAAAAGTCCAAAATTTCACAGTTTTTTGTCGTGTATCCGGGGTCATGAAAAAAGTTAAAAAAAAACAATTTTTTGTCGTGCATCCGGGGTCATGAAAAAAGTCCAAAATTTGACAGTCTTTTGTCGTGTATCCGGGGTCATGAAAAAAGTCCAAAATTTGACAGATTTTTGTCGTGTATCCGGGGTCATGAAAAAAGTTCAAAAAAAACAATTTTTTGTCATGTATCCGGGGTCATGAAAAAAGTCCAAAATTTGACAGATTTTTGTCGTGTATCCGGGGTCATGAAAAAAGTCCAAAATTTGACAGTTTTTTGTCGTGTATCCGGGGTCATGAAAAAAGTCCAAAATTTGAGTTTTTTATCGTGTATCCGGGGTCATGAAAAAAGTGCAAAATTTGACAGTTTTTTGTCGTGTATCCGGGGTCATGAAAAAAGTCCAAAATTTGACAGATTTTTGTCGTTTATCCGGGGTCATGAAAAAAGTTTAAAAAAAAACAATTTTTTGTTGTGTATCCGGGGTCATGAAAAAAGTCCAAAATTTGACAGATTTTTGTCGTTTATCCGGGGTCATGAAAAAAGTTTAAAAAAAACAATTTTTTGTTGTGTATCCGGGGTCATGAAAAAAGTCCAAAATTTGACAGTTTTTTGTCGTGTATCCGGGGTCATGAAAAAAGTCCAAAATTTGACAGTTTTTTGTCGTGTATCCGGGGTCATGAAAAAAGTTCAAAATTTGACAGTTTTTTGTCGTGTATCCGGGGTCATGAAAAAAGTCCAAAATTTGACAGTTTTTTGTCGTGTATCCGGGGTCATGAAAAAAGTCCAAAATTTGACAGTTTTTTGTCGTGTATCCGGGGTCATGAAAAAAGTCCAAAATTTGACAGTTTTTTGTCGTGTATCCGGGGTCATGAAAAAAGTTCAAAATTTGACAGTTTTTTGTCGTGTATCCGGGGTCATGAAAAAAGTCCAAAATTTCACAGTTTTTTGTCGTGTATCCGGGGTCATGAAAAAAGTCCAAAATTTGACAGTTTTTTGTCGTGTATCCGGGGTCATGAAAAAAGTCCAAAATTTGACAGTTTTTTGTCGTGTATCCGGGGTCATGAAAAAAGTTCAAAATTTGACAGTTTTTTGTCGTGTATCCGGGGTCATGAAAAAAGTCCAAAATTTCACAGTTTTTTGTCGTGTATCCGGGGTCATGAAAAAAGTCCAAAATTTCACAGTTTTTTGTCGTGTATCCGGGGTCATGAAAAAAGTCCAAAATTTGACAGTTTTTTGTCGTGTATCCGGGGTCATGAAAAAAGTCCAAAATTTGACAGTTTTTTGTCGTGTATCCGGGGTCATGAAAAAAGTTCAAAATTTGACAGTTTTTTGTCGTGTATCCGGGGTCATGAAAAAAGTCCAAAATTTGACAGATTTTTGTCGTGTATCCGGGGTCATGAAAAAAGTTTAAAAAAAACAATTTTTTGTTGTGTATCCGGGGTCATGAAAAAAGTCCAAAATTTGACAGTTTTTTGTCGTGTATCCGGGGTCATGAAAAAAGTCCAAAATTTGACAGATTTTTGTCGTGTATCCTGGGTCATGAAAAAAGTCCAAAATTTGACAGTTTTTTGTCGTGTATCCGGGGTCATGAAAAAAGTTCAAAAAAAACAATTTTTTGTCATGTATCCGGGGTCATGAAAAAACTCCAAAATTTGACAGTTTTTTGTCGTGTATCCGGGGTCATGAAAAAGTCCAAAATTTGACAGATTTTTGTCGTGTATCCGGGGTCATGAAAAAAGTCCAAAATTTGAACGTTTTTTGTCGTGTATCCGGGGTCATGAAAAAAGTCCAACATTTGACAGTTTTTTGTCGTGTATCCGGGGTCATGAAAAAAGTCCAAAATTTGACACCTTTTTGTCGTGTATCCGGGGTCATGAAAAAAGTCCAAAATTTGAGTTTTTTGTCGTGTATCCCGGGTCATGAAAAAAGTCCAAAATTTGACAGTTTTTTGTCGTGTATCCGGGGTCATGAAAAAAGTCCAAAATTTGACAGTTTTTTGTCGTGTATCCGGGGTCATGAAAAAAGTCCAAAATTTGACAGTTTTTTGTCGTGTATCCGGGGTCATGAAAAAAGTCCCAAATTTGACAGATTTTTGTCGTGTATCCGGGGTCATGAAAAAAGTCCAAAATTTGACAGTTTTTTGTCGTGTATCCGGGGTCATGAAAAAAGTCCAAAATTTGACAGATTTTTGTCATGTATCCGGGGTCATGAAAAAAGTTCAAAAAAAACAATTTTTTGTCGTGTATCCGGGGTCATGAAAAAAGTCCAAAATTTGACAGTTTTTTGTTGTGTATCCGGGGTCATGAAAAAAGTTCAAAATTTGAGTTTTTTGTCGTGTATCCGGGGTCATGAAAAAAGTCCAAAATTTCACAGTTTTTTGTCGTGTATCCGGGGTAATGAAAAAAGTCCAAAATTTCACAGTTTTTTGTCGTGTATCCGGGGTAATGAAAAAAGTCCAAATATTGACAGTTTTTTATCGTTTATCCGGGGTCATGAAAAAAGTCCAAAATTTGACAGTTTTTTGTCGTGTATGCGGGGTCATGAAAAAAGTTTAAAAAAAACAATTTTTTGTTGTGTATCCGGGGTCATGAAAAAAGTCCAAAATTTGACAGTTTTTTGTCGTGTATCCGGGGTCATGAAAAAAGTCCAAAATTTCACAGTTTTTTGTCGTGTATCCGGGGTCATGAAAAAAGTCCAAAATTTCACAGTTTTTTGTCGTGTATCCGGGGTCATGAAAAAAGTCCAAAATTTGACAGTTTTTTGTCGTGTATCCGGGGTCATGAAAAAAGTCCAAAATTTGACATTTTTTTGTCGTGTATCCGGGGTCATGAAAAAAGTCCAAAATTTGACAGTTTTTTGTTGTGTATCCGGGGTCATGAAAAAAGTCCAAAATTTGACAGTTTTTTGTCGTGTATCCGGGGTCATGAAAAAAGTCCAAAATTTGACAGTTTTTTGTCGTGTATCCGGGGTCATGAAAAAAGTCCAAAATTTGACAGTTTTTTGTCGTGTATCCGGGGTCATGAAAAAAGTCCCAAATTTGACAGATTTTTGTCGTGTATCCGGGGTCATGTAAAAAGTCCAAAATTTGACAGTTTTTTGTCGTGTATCCGGGGTCATGAAAAAAGTCCAAAATTTGACAGATTTTTGTCGTGTATCCGGGGTCATGAAAAAAGTTCAAAAAAAACAATTTTTTGTCGTGTATCCGGGGTCATGAAAAAAGTCCAAAATTTGACAGTTTTTTGTTGTGTATCCGGGGTCATGAAAAAAGTTCAAAATTTGAGTTTTTTGTCGTGTATCCGGGGTCATGAAAAAAGTCCAAAATTTCACAGTTTTTTGTCGTGTATCCGGGGTAATGAAAAAAGTCCAAAATTTCACAGTTTTTTGTCGTGTATCCGGGGTAATGAAAAAAGTCCAAATATTGACAGTTTTTTATCGTTTATCCGGGGTCATGAAAAAAGTCCAAAATTTGACAGTTTTATGTCGTGTATGCGGGGTCATGAAAAAAGTTTAAAAAAAACAATTTTTTGTTGTGTATCCGGGGTCATGAAAAAAGTCCAAAATTTGACAGTTTTTTGTCGTGTATCCGGGGTCATGAAAAAAGTCCAAAATTTCACAGTTTTTTGTCGTGTATCCGGGGTCATGAAAAAAGTCCAAAATTTCACAGTTTTTTGTCGTGTATCCGGGGTCATGAAAAAAGTCCAAAATTTGACAGTTTTTTGTCGTGTATCCGGGGTCATGAAAAAAGTCCAAAATTTGACATTTTTTTGTCGTGTATCCGGGGTCATGAAAAAAGTCCAAAATTTGACAGTTTTTTGTTGTGTATCCGGGGTCATGAAAAAAGTCCAAAATTTGACAGTTTTTTGTCGTGTATCCGGGGTCATGAAAAAAGTCCAAAATTTGACAGTTTTTTGTCGTGTATCCGGGGTCATGAAAAAAGTCCCAAATTTGACAGATTTTTGTCGTGTATTCGGGGTGATGAAAAAAGTCCAAAATTTGACAGTTTTTTGTCGTGTATCCGGGGTCATGAAAAAAGTCCAAAATTTGACAGATTTTTGTCGTGTATCCGGGGTCATGTAAAAAGTCCAAAATTTGACAGTTTTTTGTCGTGTATCCGGGGTCATGAAAAAAGTCCAAAATTTGACAGATTTTTGTCATGTATCCGGGGTCATGAAAAAAGTTCAAAAAAAACAATTTTTTGTCGTGTATCCGGGGTCATGAAAAAAGTCCAAAATTTGACAGTTTTTTGTCGTGTATCCGGGGTCATGAAAAAAGTTCAAAATTTGAGTTTTTTGTCGTGTATCCGGGGTCATGAAAAAAGTCCAAAATTTCACAGTTTTTTGTCGTGTATCCGGGGTAATGAAAAAAGTCCAAAATTTCACAGTTTTTTGTCGTGTATCCGGGGTAATGAAAAAAGTCCAAATATTGACAGTTTTTTATCGTTTATCCGGGGTCATGAAAAAAGTCCAAAATTTGACAGTTTTTTGTCATGTATCCGGGATCATGAAAAAAGTCCAAAATTTGACAGATTTTTGTCGTGTATCCGGGGTCATGAAAAAAGTTCAAAAAAAACAATTTTTTGTTGTGTATCCGGGGTCATGAAAAAAGTCCCAAAAAAAAATTTTTTTGTGGTGTATCCGGGGTCATGAAAAAAGTCCAAAATTTGAGTTTTTTGTCGTGTATCCGGGGTCATGAAAAAAGTTCAAAAAAAACAATTTTTTGTCGTGTATCCGGGGTCATGAAAAAAGTCCAACATTTGACAGTTTTTTGTCGTGTATCCGGGGTCATGAAAAAAGTCCAAAATTTGACAGTTTTTTGTTGTGTATCCCGGGTCATGAAAAAAGTTCAAAAAAAACAATTTTTTGTCGTGTATCCGGGGTCATGGAAAAAGTCCAAAATTTGACAGATTTTTGTCGTGTATCCGGGGTCATGAAAAAAGTCCAAAATTTGACAGTTTTTTGTCGTGTATCCGGGGTCATGAAAAAAGTCCAAAATTTGACAGTTTTTTGTCGTGTATCCGGGGTCATGAAAAAAGTCCAAATATTGACAGTTTTTTGTCGTGTATCCGGGGTCATGAAAAAAGTCCAAAATTTGACAGTTTTTTGTCGTGTATCCGGGGTCATGAAAAAAGTCCAAAATTTGACAGTTTTTTGTCGTGTATCCTGGGTCATGAAAAAAGTCCAAAATTTGACAGATTTTTGTCGTGTATCCGGGGTCATGAAAAAAGTTCAAAAAAAACAATTTTTTGTTGTGTATCCGGGGTCATGAAAAAAGTCCAAAATTTGACAGTTTTTTGTCGTGTATCCGGGGTCATGAAAAAAGTCCAAATATTGACAGTTTTTTGTCGTGTATCCGGGGTCATGAAAAAAGTCCAAAATTTGACAGTTTTTTGTTGTATATCCGGGGTCATGAAAAAAGTCCAAAATCTGACACCTTTTTGTCGTGTATCCGGGGTCATGAAAAAGTCCAAAAACAAAAAAAACAAAAAAATCAAACTAAATGCTATTTAATGGGAATGACCCAGCTTAGAAGTGTTTGAATTGATAACATACGGTTTGTAACGACAACAAAGCAAGCTTTTTCTCACCTTTCCAGTCTGATGATTGTGATGAAGTATAGAAGGAAAGGACTTCTGTGTTTGGCGTAAGCTGGGATTATAAAACAAGGGGGTATATAACTTATGCCTGGGGGAGTAAAGAACATAAAACAAACTGAGAATAAACCAGAATCAACTTCAAAAGCTGTTAACTGAAGAATGAATTTGCTACAGCGTTTAAGTAAAAAGAGGGTGTCACATTGTTCAATAAATTTAAACTGCAAGCTATTGCACAAGTCGTCAGGTCAAATTAAAATAAAATCTAAAAAAAAAGCTTGTTTTTAGACTTGGTAAGAAAAGGTTTGAACAAAGCATAAAGATTGCTTGTTTTTTAACATTTATATACTTATAGTGTACAGTTTCAGTATCAGGCAAGGCCTAATACTTGTCTTTTAAATCTAGAAAGGTATATGTATCTCCAAATTATAAAGCACCAAAAATCTTTACTTGTCTACCTGCCAATAGAACGAAGATATCCAAAATCCAAATTGCAATGTTGTTGAACGCCCTTGGTATATTCCATCGTGTAAACTTTGCAGTATTACGTCTCGATTACCATTGAACACACATAATCATAGGCGCGAACTTTAGAAATTTCAGGGTGTTTTTTCAATAGGCATACAAAATGCTTACCAAACAGTTAACACCACAAAACGTAACGGTTATTTAAAAAAATATATTTTCCGCTTTTACATGTTCTGTATCACTGAAACAAAGCGTTGTGTCCATTGTAATTTAGTCTGAAAATCGTTCTTTAGCAAAGCGTGCGCTCGCAATAAAACGACAAAAAAATAGGGCGCTCGTCTAGAATCCTACCACAACAAACATTATTTGGGTTAGGGTGCCGGTTAGCGTTTGGGTTTGGGTGAGTCCAGTAATAGTGTTAAACGATATTACTTGACCTACCCACACCCAAAAACTAACCGACACCCTAACCCACATATTATGCATTGCTTAATAATTATTTCAACGTTGTGGTAGGATTCTAGACCAGCGCCAAAAATAGTGGCAATTTAGTCTGCTCGTAATAAAGAAACGCCTGTGACTGTCGCTAGAAAACAAACCTTACTGATAAACATTACCATTTACAATAACCTATTGTTACGACATAAACCTTGCTGACAAAGTCGTAGACGAGAAGTAAATATGGCTGACAAAGTCGTAGACTCGAACAGTGTTTGCCAGCCTTTTTCCCTCGCGACACGCTTAAAGACGTGGCGGGCGCAAGTTATACCGACATTAGGCTTAAATTCCTTTTTTACATGGGCCTTGTATCTTCTATTACAAGGACCTTGCCTTATCTTTATACTGGGACTGCCTGTTCAATGAGATAAACCAAAATAATACAAGAAAGCCTTTAATAATATTGTATTTGTTTTGGAGTAATTTTAGAGTGTTGGCATCGCTAAACTAATTCCAGATCTAAACACGGGGATTTAGTGAAATAATGGAAGTCGTATTTTTACGTTAATGGATCATGACGATTTTTTTTTATGTGGGTGGCGTTTGAAAGCTCTTGCTTTGGATTCCTTTATTATAGTTTCTTTGACCGACCGAATGCTATAGGTCAGGGGTCGGCAGCCATTTTTGCACTGTATACCGGTTTAAAACTTAAATTTGGTCTCGGACCGGCCTTACAAAACAACAAATGTTCAGTAAAGGAAATTTATTACAAATGTAGCATTTAGCCTACTTTTACGTCACTATACACGTGACCATTGTCCACTGATGTGTGACCGCCGCACCTAGCGAATTGCTTTTCCGCATTTGACAATCCATTCTACTTAATACGTCTTACTGATTAGCGGCTTGAATCACCGCTCTGTTTATCGCTGTATTTCTGAGATTTGTGAATATACTCTAAGAGCAACTATCTACTGAGTGGATTGTCTTTGCTTAGAGTACAAGAAGTTAAGGACAGGTATTCTAGCGGCCTGCTCCTTTGGAGTCGGATTAAGAACTTGTAAGAGACTTAGGCAGTCGTCGGCCCTCGTCTATAGGGTCAGCAGCCTTCCTATAGCTCCCTACAACACCTCCACGCTTCAACAAACTCTTTTCAATCAACTAATTAAAATGAATAGGGAAGATGTGGAACCAGTTGGCCAGTTTAGACGTGTCGTTTATACATATGTGCAGATTTTATTTGCCCCGTAAAATAGGATTCGAAAGTCTTAAGAAAAACTTTAATTTACCCTTCAACATACCACAACTTTTAACTTGAAATGTAAGAAAGAAAAAAAGTTGTTTATTTGGCATGCAAAAAATGCTACTCAAATAAACCATTGGTCCTCACCCATGGTGAACGTTGGTTCAAGGGTTGGGAACCATTGGTTTACCAGATCGTGTACAAGAAAATGCAAGCACCATCCAAAACAATTGCAATTTTTATCTGCATTATTTGCTAATTTATTTTTATTACTTTTACATTGAATTTATATTTCTAGCAACAAAAGTACGTTTGAAAATTACTATGTAGGCTACGCACTGTGTCACTTAGAAGCAATTTTGATGTCATCACTACGAGTTAATGATTGCATGGGGGTCTGTCAAGGCTACCTTCAACTTTAAAGTTTAGAGATACCGTGGAAAATATATTAAGAAATTTGGTTATCTCTGTGATTTGTTCATTAGGGAGGCGAACAATACTGCTGATTTACTGATCCACTGGTCCCCACAGGGTTGTGAGCCACTGGTTCCCGTTTGCACTTGGCATGGCCTGAGTTGAAACTTGAACTAGCTTTTCAGGTGTTCTATTTGCCATCACTCAACTAAAATTCAACTTTTCCTATTAAACCACATTCCATAAGCACTTTGCTTTCTATTTTCTTCATTGCAATCAATTAACTAGTAATTTTGCAACTTTGCGTAAAAATGTAGCCTACTGTTGTTATTCAAGTTTAGTCCGTGGCGTTTTATGTTTTCATCAACGTGCAGACGGTTTAAAGTAGGGCTGCAAAGTCGGTTAAAAATAACCCGAGTCCGACGACTCCGGTCAAATATGCGATTTCGTCGAGTCCCGAGTCCGGCTCAGACTCTACAGCCTGTATTCCGTCAATTTAAGTAACTAAAATAACGTGGACATTCGCGATCCACTTATAGGGGTGTCGTATAATTCATTTACTCAAAATACATGGTTTGAAAATATTCCACCATATGCCATTACACCTTTACAATTTCCAGTTGACGGCCATATCAGATATTTGGTACTGCGCATGCGCATGTCAGACTCGGGACCCGGGTAGTTTTACGTGGTCTTACTCGAGTCCCGAGTCCGACTCCAGCAAAACAAACCGACTTCTCGAGACCGACTCCGCAGCCCTGGTTTACTTAGCTCTAAAAAAATCTATAGAAAAGAATGTATTGCAATCCGACAAATATAGCCACTGCACACAGCAAACTACAACTTTAAGCTTCTGCGTATTTATTAAATCCTTTATTGCAACATCAATGTTTTTGCATCAATTTGGGTCACTGCAGCAACGCCCATAGGGGCATATAGCCCTGGTTAAATTCCAATAAATTTATCAGAAACCAAGCTGAGCTTGTCACATTGAATCACGCTGCCGATCACATCTTCAACAGTGATCTCTGCTGGCAAAATTCTCTGCAGTTTGTTAGCACCGTCGCGCCTAAAAAAGAATAATTGCCTGAGTTTGGCTTGAGCCAACAATAGAATCGTAAACTTCGGAGCATAATGGTTGGAGGTTGTAGTTAGACGTAATAAAAAAAATAAAGCCCATACAAAAGTTGGTATCATTTTAAACGTTTTCGAACATCGTCGATGTACTTCTGTATGGGCTTTGATAAACTTATAATCGTAAACATTTCAGCAACTGTCATGACACCTACCTTTCTATAGCACTGGCCAGGCTCTCGCGCAGCATTTCCTGGCAAAAGGACTTTAACGCCTTGGCCAGAACAACTTGGCACAGCGGCGCGCTTACTTCTGTTGTGATAGGGACGGAGGGGAACTTAACACCAACCTACAAATGGAGGGAGACAAGAATGATTTAACTATTATTTGTAATATATGCCGCATAATTGTTTTGGCCTTCATACACAACACGTGTTGCGAATTAACTTAAGTCTTGCCAATCTTTATTTTTATGTACGAATGGCAATTAGGCCCTAAATGAATGTTTTTAGTGAGTTATTAAATAAGTCACTGTCCACAAGCAAACCCAGTAAATCGTACGAGCGCGTTGCTAAAATAAATCGAGAGTTGTACCAGGCCATGTTATGTTGCAACTTAAGAATGAGCCTGAACCTACTTCTTTAGCTGCCATTTCCGCGGCCAGAATTTCCGGCGTTCGAAATTCGGGACAGTCCTTGGCATCAAAAGCGTCCGATTCCTGAACGAACTCCTGCTTGACGAACTTGGGCGGCGAGTAGCCCACTACATCTACTTCACCCTCATCGTTATTTGTAGCTTCGCGAAGCCCAGCATCGGCCAGTTGTTGCAGTAGGCCTGTATGCGCTGTTAGGGTTGGGGCGAGGTTAAGAGGTTTTACTTCTCCTGTTGCTGTTGTTGTAGCTTCTGAGCACTCGCTCGCTCTCGATTCGCTTCCTGCCCCGACCTCGTATTCTGCGCGCGGAACAGATGAGAAATAATTTGTTTTCCGGTTGTGTTTTAACCATACGGTGGTTACGTATTGTGAACGAAATTCAGTTCGTTAAGCTGGCTTCGATATATTTGGTATTTAAATTAAAAAAGTACCAGTAGCACCAGTGTTTGTTATTCTGGCTACGAAAAGGTCGCATTGGCTTTTTTTATTTTTTTGCCTGAAATATAGAAGGTAGCAGTAAAACATTGTTAGAATATTAAACTACAATGCCGGTATATTTGAGTTCGTTAAGCTGGCTTCACTATATTTGGTAACTTAAGTTAAGAACTAAAAAAAAAGTACCAGTAGCACCGGTGTTTGTTATTCTGGCTACGAAAAGGTTAGATTGGCTTTTTTTGCCTGAAATATATAATGTAGCAGTAGAACATTGCTAAAATATTAAATTGCAATTCGGTATATATGAGTTCGTTAAGCTGGCTTCAATATATTTGGTAATTTAAGTTAAAAAGAAGTAAAAAAAAAAGTACCAGTAGCACCAGTGTTTGTTATTCTGGCTACGAAAAGGTCGCATTGGCCCTTTTTTTGCCTGAAATATACAATGTAGCAGTAGAACATTGCTAAAATATTAAATTTTAATGCGTTACATTTTAAATCATGAAAGCAGTTCTTATATGGTACTGACCGTCTGTGAACACGGAGTATCCTCTTTTTAAAAACCAGTTTACAATAGAACGCTTGCTTGGCACATTTTGGTCCAGCTTCTTGGTTTGTTTGATGAACGCCAGGATTCTTTGAACCAGAGAAGCCCGTTGCCACTGCAGTGAAGTGTTTATGATTTTTTAATTTGTAGTGACTTAAGTCAATGACTTGACTTGAGTGCACTTAAGTCACTGTTTTGAAATGACTTGACTTGACACAAGTCGTTTTGGTAAAATGACTTGACTTGAATTAAGTTATTTGGACAAATGACTTGACTTGAAATGAAGTTATGGAGTCAAATGACTTTGGTTAAAACTAAGTGTTTTTATTTACCATTTTATTATAAAATTGAGCAATTTATCGCAGGTTTTGCACAAAAAACGATTAGATTGCTACAGGTTATTTTTTCGTTGATTTTTTTGCTGGTAATCGGACGAGTTTAGCTATTTTAATGGTCTATCGTTTTATTATATATTAGTGGTTTGACTGGGAGACGACTTCTTGTAATAATGACTTGAAATGGATTTGACTTGGTCAACTGATGACTTTTGCCTGGGACTATTTTTTCTAAAAGACTTGACTTAAACTTAAGTCATTTCAAATGACTTGTGTACAACACTGGTAATGGTAAGGAAAGGCTAAACAACCGTTATTGTTATGAAATCGCAGTAAAACCACTCAGCATGCCATAGCTGCGATTCAGCCGGCTATTTTACATTTTATCAGGTTGCGATAAAAAGAACGGGGGTGATCACTAACCTCGGCGGCTCGTTGCTTTCCGACATTCCACTCCAAAAATTCCGATTCGCTTTCGGCGGCGAAAGGCAGTTGCTGAACCTGGCGACCTTGTTGCACCAGCGGCACCAAAGCGCCAGCCAGTGGCATCGCATCTTCAGTCAGGTCCAACACCTTGTTTTTCATTATCGTGCAAGCAACCATCTGGACGCATTAAAAACGTATTACACACGGGAAGTAACGGTTTGAGGCAGCTCTTCCAGCTTGATTTTCTTTAAATGTTTTTACTTACGAGCGGGTTGCAATGTAGGATGAAAGTTAAATATCACAACAGGCCGTACAAAAATCAGTTGAAGAGTAAAAGACAAATATGAGATTGTTCGAACGACAACATTGGCGAGTAAAATGTAAATTGCTTTTAAACTTCTGCACGAATAGCGAAACGTGACAAAAGGGGCAAAGTTGGGTAACTTTCATTTGGATTTAAAATGTTTCAATGCAGAAATACTATTAATAAAATCAATTTGATTTAACAGGTAAAGCAGGGACTTCGATTCGTGGAAATATTTAGTCGTATCAAACTAAATTAGGAGAAATGTAGAAGCCCTGTACGTATTGTAAATCACACATTGTGTTCATCATGTGCATTGTACAATCATGTAGCTACATATAACGTCATGAATGTACAGACGATTGTTGTGTTATATAATATGGTAAGATTTAAATAAAACCATCAAGTTTGTAGAGCTCTTCTGGCAAGTAATTTTTTATTGCGACGTTTCGACGTCCGAAACAGGTCGTCTTCATCAGGGTAATAACACTGAATGCGTCAGAAGAGCTCTACAAACTTGATATTATGCCTATATATTAAATAAAAACATTTTGGGCGTAAATTATATTAGATCATTTAAAATTTGTTAGTTATACTTTGTAAGTACCGTCCTAAAAGTATTTCCGTTAAACACAGCAATGGGCGACGTATACCTTGTAGAATGGAAGGTTTTCCTTTGGTTTGGTTTGTATGTTTATTAGACTTAGTTGATCTTGCTTTCCAACATGCTTCAACACTGAATCTGCAAATTACGGTTTTTAGGGCGGATTTACAGTGAAGCAATGAAATCAATATTTTGGTGTCTAAACTGTCTTTTACATACTCGTTTGTTCAGATTAAATAAATGAGCAAAAGGTGCTTGTTAAGCAGACATAAATATTTTACTTTAAATGGTGGACATAGCACACACAACTTACTACAAAAAATCACTACTGTGAGGTTACATCGTAGTTTTGCAAAAATAAAAATATGTCAAACGATGACAGTCGACTTCTCTGTTAAAACAGAAGCAAATTGTTAAACTGTGTTTAAATTTCGGCCCGAAACAACGAATTGGTAATTGCCGATGGGTCGTATCATGAGTCTTGAGCACCCCATCCGTCAGAAATCAGTGCAGTTCTAAGCAAAAAGGTCTACGACAATCAGTGCATTCAAAGGATCAAAAAGTCCGACTTTTAGACTTTGAGGTCTTGGACAACGCACTAATTTGCATTAACAAATGTGCATAAGAAGATTAAGTTTAACAATACTTGACCCAACCAAACCCAAACGCTAACCAGCGCCCTAACCCAAATAATGTGCGATAATTTAATAATTATAACGCTTCAGGCCCCAGTACCTCAATTTGTGACGTAATAATCTTAAATACAATGGACGAGAAACCATCTTATGCCCATCCGAGTATGGGCTTTTTTCCCCAGCATTTAAAGAATTATTAAAATAACGCACATTATTTGGGTTAGGATTCGGGTTAGCGTTAGGGTTTAGGTGGGTCAAGTTACCTAAAGGTCCAAATCAGTACATTGCCAGGACCTCAAGGTCTAAAAGTCTAGACTTTTCTGCCATTGGATGCCCTGATTGTCGTAGACCTTTTTGCTTAGAAATGCACTGATTTCTAACGGATCGGGTGACCTTGAGTGAGTATATGAAACAGTGCGTGTGGTATGATAAATCTGAAGTGGCTTTGTTTTCCGCTGATTATTTTTTACCGAAACCTTACCTTTGCAAGATCCATCACTTTTTTGCTTCAGATGATCAGCACTGACTAACGCCAATTGTTGTTTGCCCTGCGTTTTTAAGGTAGCTTATGATTTTTTGGCCTTAAAAGGCTAATCGAAACAAGTGCAAAAGAGAAAGCGTCTTTTAACAAGGTTTCGAATTAACCAAAAGGTTTGTTGAATGCCTTTAGGCTGATGTGCGTATTAAAAAAGTATTTCAAAATCCTGACGCTTTTCCAAAGTTTTGTCATTTTTTTTGGAGTGTAGCTTGAAAGCTATGTGTCAAGTGAAGCAGTTAAAAACATTTTGTTAATGTTAACTTTTTTTATTAGGTTGAACATGGTATCGATACTGTTTTGTTTTTGAGTTATATTAAAAAAACTGTCCAGCGTTCCAATTTTAAGTCTTCGAATGTCTTTACATTTTTTTCCTAGAACTGTTCGTCGGGCAATATGACTAAATAAAAATAAAGTTAATTATCATCCACTTACCTGGCCGTCAGTTACAGTTGTAAGGACGAATTGTGGAGTTTTTTGCAGGGGTTTGGCCTGCTGTGTCCCTCCTAAAAAGCAAAGCGCATGATGTAGACAGATTGTATTGCGAGTTTTGAAACGAGTTTAACCGGAAATGACGTAGTGTCGCCGAACGCATTGATAAATGCAGGCCCCTATAAACTATTACTAAACAGTCACGACATTTTAGCCAACGGCTTAGCAACATGCGGTGCTAATTAAGGGAAGCATATAGCTTTACCAACAGTGTAACTAAACGCGGTGGTTAGTAGTGAAATTACACAGTTGCCTGAAGTAAAGAGAAAGGTAATATAAAGTCCGACAGCTTTTTACCATTAAAAGCAGGGTTACCATACCGTCCTTATTTCTAAGATTTGTCCTTATTTTTAAGGGCAGGTCTTAGAAAACCTAACTGTCCTTATTTCCGACTTGTGTCCTTATTTTGTCTTATTTACAACAACCACAGAACTTTGATCGTTTTCCTCTGGTAACCGGTGTTGTATAATATTCTAAAATTATGCTTTTGTGCCGAGATTTTATGACATTATAAATGAAAAGGTGCTTCCGCGGCGTACAAGTCTCAGGATTTTACTTCTAAGTGGTGAGATAAGTAGGGCAGTGGTACAGCAGTTTTGGCTGCTCTACCAGGATACAGCAGCTGACGACATTTTAGCAATAAACAGCAGTACAAGGTTACTGCTGTTTAGGCTGCTGCATAATGGGTGCGGCGAAGGCAGCATTGTTTGCAAAGAGGTTGGTAATTGGGAAATGGATGCGCAGTGCAATCGACACTTCGATTAAATAAGTAAAGCTATGAGCAGGGGTGGTGAACACTTCAATCGCGACCCACCGCTTGATCGCCACATTTCACCTGGTCGATCGCGTTATTTGTCGAATTTTTAAAATAGCCGTCAAGCAATACTAACAGGAGTAGACCAAAAACCAAACAATAAACCTTGATAAATTGCTGGAGCAAATTTTTTTTTTTTTTAAACGTTTTTTAAATGCTAATCTAATTTTTCGGTTGTCCTTATTTTTGTGTCCATGTCGATGGCAACCCTGATTAAAAGTTATGTAACAAAGGCGATTGTAAAGTGGGCAGATAGTATTTCAAGACAAGGTATCCTTACAAGATGATTCCTTTTGCGAGACCTTATTATTGTTTTTACTAGGTTGAAAGCAGACTTGGAAAACTAGACTTATTTCAGCTTTTCAAAATTAGATTAGAATTAGAGCATTTCAGTGCTTTCGAAGTTAGATTAGAATTACCGAATTCTTCAAAACCAAAATTTAAACTAAAATTACATTTAATTATTCATAATCAATTTAATTTAAATTGTAATAAGAATGTGAATGCTTATTATTTGTTGCATAATTTCGATAAGTAATAGCATAGCATATTCTTTTCAGAATGTAAAAATCAACTACCAGTCGATCCAACCAAACAGTATTTATTCGAATTCTTTGTTTCGACTAGGAGACCAAAAATGCCGTTGGACAAAGTAGCATTTTTTGTTAAATCCGAATTAGATTAAAACTAAAATTACGAGCACACAAGCAATTTAAAAACTAGATCAGAATTAGAATTAGCTGCATTTTTCACTAATTCATTGAATTAGAATACTATAACCACCCGGTTGGATTTGTTGTAGACGTTTGTAGCGCTCAAGTTAGGATAATTCGGGGCTTTGAAGCGTCTGTGTTAGAACATGTGTTAGAAATTTTATGCTTCAAGCGAATTGTGTTATAACTGGATACAGGTGAACAAGAATGCGCACACTAATCATGGTTTGGTATGAAAAATGATAACCAGGAACAGCATTATTAACCAGTACAGCAAACGTGTATAATTAAATAGATTTCCTAAACCGAAAAATAAAGCCATTCCCAACGTAATCGTACTTATGTTGAATTAACAATGCTTTAGAAACAATAAAAGTCTTTAATCTACTATTATTAACCGGGTAAAATATTATTAACCGGGTAAACTACTGCTATTAACCGGGTAAAATTTTAAACATTTATAATATACTAAACTGTAAGATAAAAAATCTGTAGTCTGCATCGCTTGGCAACGTTTCGTTATGGATGATTAGTCTGCACATTCGCTGTTCACCTGTATCCAGTTATAACACAGTCCGCTTGAAGCGTAAAATTTCTAACACATGTTCTAACACAGACGCTTCAAAGCCCCGACTTATCCTTTAACTTGAGCGCTACAAACGTCTACAACAAATCCAACCGGGTGCTATCTAGTTGTCAAAAGTCTGGTTGAAAGACTATAAATTATATCGTCTAACTCTGTGGGCTGATATTGTTATGTGAAAAAAGCAAATGGACCAATAAACAAAGTCGTTTCAGCAAATTCAATTCAAAATACCAAAAAGCGATTACAATAAGGAGTTAAAAATCTCTACCCACCAGTGGTGGTAATACCCTTGGATTTGGCGCTTTGGCAAAATTTACCTTGAGTTTTTTCCAGTTTAACTTGCACCGGTTTGTTGATACTGACTCCGGCGCCAAGCAGAGCTGTTTGCAGTGCCTTGAGGGAAACCAGCTGCTGCTGAGATAAGCCTTTTACCACTTTTCCTTCGGTCTGGCGAAACAAATATTTGAACAGTTAACGCGCCAGTGGTTCACAATATGTTGAACGCACGCAGTAACAGTTGTACGCTAAAGGTTTCCAGGTACGAGGGCAGCTTTCGGTTCCTAAGCGGACTTGCGTAAAGTTACAGCAAGTGTTATTATAGTACGGCTGCTGTAAGTAACATTAGCTCGTTGTCAAATTCATTCTACATATAAATAGTCTTCGGCTGGCAATGGAGGCGATATTTTATTAATATACTTTTGGCTTTACTATTAGTAAGTTAATTTAATTGAAGTGTTTTCTTCTAAAACCAGGAGGTAGACCGCGGCAGAAAACTTATTTGGTGGTTACGGCCAGAAAAGATTAAAAACCACTACTTTACGTGATACCTGATACGGATGACTGATATGTAGCGTTTTAAAAAGTCGATACGCTAGTATTTTTACATGGGCATGGCTTTGCTGGACAGAGAATCAGGATAATTGCATGGCCACAATGGGTTTGAAGCGTGTGTGACCTAAACACCAAATATTTGTGTCTAGGTTAAGTGTTTCAAAGAGCATTGTGGCTCGTCAACGCTCACAGGGAACGTATGTGTTTTTGCTTTGTATAAACACAAGTCTGGAAATCAAATATTTGGATAATGGGGCGTTTTATGTTTGTCAAAAGTGTTCTATAATTTCTTGTTTATTAGTTGGATCTCCTTAATGTGACAGGTTACCGCTTAGGACAGCAAAATGCGAATGTTTAGTCTAATTTTATTAAATTTGCAAGAGACACTTTACGACATTTTGTAAATCTATTTTAATGGCGACCAGCAAAACCTGTTTTAACCTGCAAAACATGTCAAAACCATCAAAATCGAAAAAAAAACGTACTTTGAAAACAACACTTTTGACACAAAAACAGCAGACGTGATGACTGAAGGGTGTAGTACTGTAGTATAGTGGTTCTCAAACTTTTTTTTCACGCCTTTGAAAAAGTTTGTTGTACTTTCTTGACAAACTCGGAAATGAAAATTTTATTAATTTTTACTAAAACTCGTACGCTAAAGCCAATTATTATTTGTTCGTTTAGAAAAATCAGATTTGGTTTTGCGTAATACTAAGTTCGAATGCAATTTTAATAATATCTGCAAGCATTTTATTACCGCCATAACGTTTAGAGTTAGAAACTGTTACGTTTTCACTGACACATTAATAACCTAAATCGGTTAATTGTCATCAGCCAAATCTCAGAGTTCTTATTATCATTAGGTTTTTTTTCAAATAGATCAATAGGGTCTTAGATTAGCGCGTTCTAGCTTTTACATAATCAAATGTTTTTATTGGTGGCATAAAAGTATTATTTCATGATGTAGTGACTTGCCTGTGTTCAACACGTTTGTGTTCACTGTGTTACCAATTTAACCGTTGGCTTATAATTTACACTGGTGATTCGTAATATGACCCTTCCATTTCTTTTGTGTTAATATTTACCGGCCTTTCTTACAATGGACGCTTTAAGATATTTCTCGCGTGACGCCAAAAGTGACCGTCTGGCGACGGGTTACAGTAGCGGTTTCCAAACTTTTCTAAATATTTTGCCTGGTGGCCCCGTTGCAATTATTTTGATAATTCGCGGCCCTATAAAACTCAAGGGTCAGTTGACCCATGTTTCTTGTACACTAGTGCGGTTACGAGTCTCTCTAATGTAACAACTTTCTGACTAATGCGAACGATTCGCTGAAAGAAGGTAGTACAACATAATAGATGCTCTATGATGTCAAGAGACATCATAAAACACGCTTTATTATAGAATAATAAAGTATAACTAAAGACTAATAATAATGAGAGATAATGTTTAAAAGACAGACTAATGTTTAAAAACATTCGCTAAAGCCTAATGTTAAAAAACTTAAAGACTAATGCGCCTTGCGGACGCTCCGAAACTATTGTACGGACCTAAGTTTGGAAACAGCTGGGTTGCACATAGACGTTTAAAATACTTGGCTAACTGACGGACGATTGAAATTATTGTTTGTAACAGTTATATTTTGTGTATATAAGCGTAAAAGCAGTTGGTTTTGCTCAGCCGTTAGACGGCAGACGCCGTAATAGGCGGTCTGGCTCGCTCACATTAAGTTTAAAACAAATATATGTTAATTGCTGCTATTTGATAACGTTTAAATTCACATTGTAGTGTAAACGGGCTTTTAGGCATAAGGCCCACTAAACAAGTCATGGTAAGGCATAACATAAACGAAACGAAATCAGTTAGCTCTTGGAAAAATTAACCGACGAACCAGGGCGTCGCGATGCACATTTGGATAAACTCTGGTGTAAAACATTTTTACGACTTATCATTATGATGGCAACCGACAGCACTAGAGATAGACCGATATATCGGTTTACCAATAATATCGGCCGATATTTTGCTTCTACCGATATATCGGTATCGGTAGATGTAGGCCGATACTTTGACCGATATTTTAGGACGAAAATATAATATAATTTTTCCTGACAACAAACAACTTACCCATTTTTGATATAAAAAAAATTGGTTTTAGCATCACGCCAAGTTAATATGCAAAATAATAGTTTAATAATTAATCAATAAAGGTATATATAAAAGCGTCATTTGGACATTTTCAATCAATTCAAGTTTTGAACATTTCCGAGGTACATAAAAAAATCGTTATGGTATCTATCGGGTTGACAAAATTGTAAAAAATCGTTTATCGGTATCGGTCCAAAAAAGTGATATCGATCGACCGCACCAAGGCACACTTCGAAAAAAAAACTCGGCCCTCCAGACACTTACTTTCGTTTTAACGGTGGCCGCTGGCAGCTGGTAGGGCTTTGCCGACTGATGCTTGTCGCTGACCAGAACCAAGCCCTGTTTCGTGTTCTTGACGATGAAGGATTTCGGTTGCGCGGTATGAGGGTGATTTGAGCCAAGCAATGGCCGACCTGCCGTTGGCACAATTGAGCTCGTGCCTAGAAAACACGTTGACGTTTAGTGGAAAAGATCAGAGAATGTGTACAACTTTTACCAAGCGCGGTCGTTGCTATTTGAAACGTTTCAAAGTTAGAAGCTTCAGGTCGAGTCAGAAACGTTTCAGTTAATTTGATATCGGATCGGCCACGATACCAGCCTAGTATCGGACAACTATCGATACTACCGCTCGTTGTGTATCGGCCCTGCACCTATATTTTCGGACATTCTACATAATATTAAAGAAAATCATGTTTATCATTTGAAACGTTTAAATAATTTTATTAAGTTTGTCCCAAAATGTCGATCGAATGAGTTATAAGGTTATGTAAGTGGTCGAATCGGGAGCTGGAAAGGTCATTTCGCAAACAGTTTCAATATTTTTACCCAAGGGCGCATATATTACTGCTGAGGCTAAACACCGGCAAACTAGCTGCGAAAAACAGGTCGTTAGAAAATATTTACCGTTGCTCGAAACGCCAGAGCTGTTCAGCAGAGTGGTCGATACAATCTTCTGACTAAGTGGGTCGGACGACGACCTTCTTTTTTCCGGCAAACTCAGTTTAATCTGTTTTTCCGGCACCACGCTAAGCACGACGCTGCCTGGCGAAAGCTGCAACTGGCGTTTACGGGGGCTGGCGCTTGAAAGCTGGACAGCAGACGACTGTCCGGCCCCGGGAATTGATATCCGCTTCAAAACAGTGTAGTTTTGCCCGACCTGTGCGCCCAACTTGGCTGCTTCACCAGCGGACGACTGCGAGCGACCGCGAAGTACGACAACCTGTTGTTTGGAGCCTCCACCACCGCGTTGCAGTACAACCAGCTTGCCACTGCTGTCGGCCGACTGCGCGATCACGGAGCCGCTGTCGGCCGACACCGACCTCGGGCGACCAGCGTCGGCCGTCGCGCCTGTTGTTGCGCCTTTGGACGTCAGCGGTTTTGGACTGGCAGTCAGTATCACGCAAGTTTTGGAGCGCACCGGCGTGCCTGGCAGTGATAGGGACTTGGCGGGTGTGCCTGTTGGAGTTACGACGCCGCTGTTACTGCTACTGCTGTTGTTTGTGGTGTTTGTGGTCGGTGGTGTATTTTGGGAGGCGGCTTGGGTGGCGTGAGGTGATTGCGATTCGCTCGCTTCGGTGTTTGTTGCGTCTAAAGGCGCCCCGAGCTCGACTTTGACCTCTTTCGGCGAAGGTTGTGGCGTATCGCTGAAAAGGTAAATAGCAGTTTAGCGTTTAAGTCAGTGCAACGTATGTGTATGTAATCGCCTATCAGTTCTGCTGCGTGCATTGCACAGTAAAATATACTGTCTGAAAAGGTTAACATCAGTTTAGCGTTTGGGCCACTATAACATAGCTCTTTTTGTGCGCTAATCAGTTGTGCTGCGTGCATTGCACAGTGAAACAGAGGTACGTTGTTTACTTGTCGACGCAAACACTAGTAGCGAAAGTAGAACAAAAATACACATGGTGAGTCAGTTGACCTTGAAGGTATATGCAAAAATATTGTCGCGAAAAATGCTTAGAACAGGTTAAGAGTATAGTGTTCATGTTTGCCTCTTACCTTTTTGAAGTTTCTGTTTCTTCTATGACTTCGTTAGCTGAAATATCATATCAGAGAGAATATATTTTATTTGCACAGCATAATATGTCTTCCGTAATAGGTTAGAACATAGGTTAAGAATGATAACACTATATATTTCATTATTTCGATTGTGAATAGAACATCACTTATTTTACATAAAATTACTAAGTTTATTAAACTTTAAAACTGTTATAGCTCGTGTCGTGGCAATCATTGTACTTGAAGCCTGCGCTTTGTTGTCGCGCTTTTATATATTTTGCCCTACAGTGAGCACTTGATATATTTTGGTTGATATTTTGATAGCTGTAACAACACTTTGAAAACTAACATATTACCACCAACCTGATAAAGATACGTCATCCAATTCTTGGTCTGACAAGTCTTCTATCAAGCACTTTTTCTGATCAAGAAAAACAATGATTAACCAGTTGTTACTTAGTCCTATGCCCTACAGCCGGGATAATAGCGTAGAAGTTAGATTTGAAATGTAAAGGCAATATACAAAGAGGACTAGCAACCAGGGTGAAGGTTGTGGCAATCCTGGGCCGAGCTTGAGACCAAATATGGCGTCGGTTCGGAGTTCGATTAATTACAATCTGGTAAGGTCGGTAACTTCATACGTTAAATTACCCTTAGAAGAACGGCTATTGTTAGGCCGTCGCAAGGTAAAAAGTTAAAAACAGTTGAAAAAGATAGAGGAATAAGGCGGCACTGTATAAAGTATAACAATTTTATTGAATTCTCGTCAAGCTTTTGCACAACCGTGCTTCATCAGGTCAAAGTAAACTTTAAAGCTTTGTCGAGAATTCAATGAAATTTGTCTTTACACAGTGCCATTTTATTCCTCTATTTAGAACAGTGGTTCAAAAATTGTGGGCTCGTCGCCCAGAAGTGGCCCAGAAGTGACCATTTTAAAGTGGGCCATAGAGCTATTTGAAAATGTTGCAACTAAATTTGTTTTGTTCTACTTAAAAAATTGTTAGTCTAAAACAATATATAGAAACGAGTTCTTTTCCATAGTTTTGGCTATTTATGAACTATATAGGTAAAGGCAATATCTCACGAATTATGCTTTTTATTTGCTACGCAGTTAGCACGGCAGTTTACTTGAAATTCAAATTGTTGTCAAAGAGATATTTAACTTCAATCTAAAAATGAACCGGATGTAAAAAGGATTATTTGTATGTTTTAGAATCAATACATTTATTGAAGAAGTGTCCGACTATGTAGACGTAAATTGCAGACTTTTGCTATATGTATATCAGGCAGGTTGAAATATCTTATTTAGATGAAGGTCTAAAGTGCATATCAAAAAGGTTACGGCACATGGTGGGCCACAAACTGTTTTATAAAAAAATTAGGCTACGAAATTAAAAAGTTTGGGAACCACTGATTTAGAACTAGACATACACGGCCATTTAAGACTAAAAAAGGTAAGCGCCCGTTTACGCAAACTTACAGCTTCGTGGATCCCGTTCGTATCTTCTTGATCAGCCAAAGCACAACTGTCACCCCTTCTTCGTCGTGTTTTCTTCTCACTGACGAGCGCCACTTGCGTGTCCGTCTTTTCACCTTCTGAAGGTGATTCTGGCAAACTGCCTTGTGGTTTACCATCTGTAGCCAAAGGTTAATAAAACTTAGTTGACAACGTAAGCCAGTGGTTCTTAACCTTTTTTCTTTCGTGGCACATTTTCGTTGCACAAAAATTCTGTGGCCCCAAAATTTTTTATGAAAGAACAAACTATAAAAAAGGTTTATATCAAAAACAGCGAAACATATACCAATACATTTACATTTCATTTACATTCCTTCTCAATTCCTCCCCAAGCCATTATTCCAGTAAAATTAGGTATAGTGACACAAATGAAACTATCCTTCAATAAATCTAGCTTTTTTAAATTGGTCTGTGACCTACTTAAACTGTTTCCTTTGCCTACCAGTGAGCCATGGCCCACTGGTTGAGAACCGCTGACATAAGTAAATACGATAAACTGTGTCGGAGGAATTATGAGAAAGGCGTTGCGTTCCATTAAGTGGTAAACTAAAAAGCACAAAGGTAAAGGCGACACCTTCTTTTCAGGAATATGAGAAAATATAAAAACAAACTAAATTTGGATATCAGTTAAAATGCTTAGCCATGCCACAATTATCCGCAAATAGGGTTATAAAGGCAAATGCAACATTTTGACTGAAATAATCATTTAAATAAAAACGGAAAAGTTAACGGCGTAATATGCCTGTAAAGGTAAAAAACAGCTTCAGAAGGGCTCGATCACAGTTGTTAAACACGTATATGTGTGTGTATCTTTCATTGAATGCTATAGTAAAGGGTTACAATCGTTAGCATCTATAATGCCACAGCTCTATTTAATTTAAGTTAATATTTAAATACCTAAACTTGACGAGGCATCATTTGCGTTTTCTGCGACATTTTCTTCCGATTCCTGTAAAACAACATTTACGAATGTTTTCCAAAATTAATATATAAGAAGTCAAAATCAAAGTATGTTTACCATGGGTTCGGCTTGGGAGACGCTCCCGTCAAACTCCTTTTCGTTCACATCTGCATCTGCAAAAGGATAAATAGATTTGCACGGGAAAAAGCCATCGTAGTTCAACACTGATGTGGAGTAAGTCTAACGTGGTGTAAGCCGTAATCGTTGGTCAAAAAGGGCCAGATCACAGTAATTAACACACATATGTATGTGCATGAATGATATCGTACAGTAGATCTCCTTCAATATGAAGTTGCTTATACCTACAGTATGTAGCAAGCATTGGCGTAGGGTTGTTTCTCGACTCGCTCCTCTCTGAGCCTGTGTAGCTCAGTTGGCAGAGCGACGGTCTCGGTATGGCCGGAGGTCGTGAGTTCGAACCTCACCACAGGTTATATGTTTTTCTAGCCTGTCCTGCTTGTATCATTGATCGACAGATTCGGTGAGTCTGCAATGGCTTTCGGTGTAGTAGTGCTGTACTTACCCGCTTTATTCTGTTTATTCTCAAGCTCCTTGTCAGAAACAGGTTGATTCAGGAAGCGATCAATTCTTAAGTCGATGGTGCTTTGGTCAAGTTCGACATTGCACACAGTCTCGGCTCCAAGCGTCTGGAGGCCGGTGTAAGTCCTAAAGAAATAACTAAAAAGGTAAAACGTCATACGAAATTAAGAGGTTAAGTTTAAAGGAATAGGCAACTATAGGACGTGCAATTACACTCTAGTCTGCGTTTGTATGGGAGTAGTCGAATTTGATGAGTAGTTAGATCGGTGAGTAGTCGGGTTCGGATGTTAGGTGATTTGGGTGAGTAGGTCGGTTAGGTGAGTAAGTGGTTAAGTTAGTTGAGTAAACGAGTTATTTGACTAGTTTATTTTGTCGATTAGTTGTTAATATTTTGCACATTAGGTTTGCCATAGTACACCGAAATTATTTTATTGAAACTACACCGAAAGTCATTGCAGACTCAACGAATTTGTCGACCAATGATGCAAACAGGCAAAGCTAGAAAAACAACTAGCCGGCAGTGAGGTTCGAACTCACGACCATCGACAGATTCGGCGAGTCCGCGATGGCTTTCGGTGTACTAATGATTCGTAGGCCGTAATCGTTGGTCAAAAATCAGCTTCAGAAGGGCTAGATCACAGTTGTTAACACACATATGTGTGTGCAAGTTTCATAGGTTTCCCATATTGACAAGTTATATTACCTGTCAAGCCTCAAGTTGTGAATAATGTCGACCCGACGATTTCTCGGGTCGCAAAAGTGGAGCTGACAGCGAATCGGGAATTCCCCCCAGCCTCTCCTGGTCAGATGGAACGGCGCCTCGGTGACCTCTACAAGGTCATTCGGTCTGTAGCTCGGATGAAGGAAAAACCAAACCTTACAAAAATATGTCGAACTGTTCTAACGTGCTAACAGGGCTTGCATGTTACTAAAACAATCGTAACGACTGTTAATCCGGGGTAACACTAGACAAGTGGTTCTTAACCGGGGGTTCGCGGCACTCTAGTGTGCTATTTTAACACTCAAGGGTGCCGAGATATATTTCAAATTATTTAGTATTCCAATTTTCGCTCTATTGGTGAGCTTCTTAAAACAATTTTTTGGGTACGATAAAACGGCCAAACATTAGAAAGGTTTTGTTCAACCTTATTGCACAGTTATTGTGCTGTTTCAATCTCATTTATTGCACCGTTACAGTTAACCATTAAGCCAAAATACGAGCAAGGGTGTCGCGAACTATTTATAACTTCTGTAGGGTGCCGCAACCTAAAAAAGGTTGGGAAAAAAAAACTAAAAAATACGAGAAATTACCTCGTGCCCAGTTTGTAAAATAGATCGACGGGCGCATGATTTGCGTTGACAGGATATGGCGCGCGGGCCGTATGTTGCCCATTGTGTAAACTCTGTAAAGGGTTGTGCAACCTGCCGTCCGCAGAACGAAATATGTGGCAACAGGCAGTCTTCCGTTTTAGACCCGTGACACTCCGGGTAGTTTGAAGTCCGGTTTAAATAAAACTTCAAATCGCACTTTTAAAAAAAAAAAAAAAAAAAAAACGAACTTCCCTTATCGACCGGTACTGACTAATAAAAATGGAGAATGGACTGTAAGGTTACTACCAAGTCAGTTTAGGGTGAATTTGGTCGATGTGAATTGCTTTTGGTACACGGTCTTATCTGCACTCTGATTAAAATCGAGCATAGCTTGGGGTAATTTCGGTAATGGTAAATTGCTATTCTTAAGTCTGGTTGTTGTTTCAATGCGAAAGAGTTGATTGTTGGAAACACCTAAAATGTTAGAATATGACGTTTTGGCTTAGAACTTTTAACGCTCAAAAGTTAAACAAAACCTTTATGTGACACGCAAAATAGATGTGATACAAAGTACGTAGGATATCTGTCAATATTAAATGCTCCTACAAACGTTGGTTACTACTTGTTGTCAATCGAACTAGTTAGTAATCGCACGATTTGTCATTTGTCGCTTTATAAGGAATCTGTTTCACAAGATATGTCAGTATCCTGATGAAGGCGTTCTGTATAGGACGTCGAAACGTCGATTGATTATATACTACTGCTCGATGAGCAACACTCGGTCATACATTATGCCTGTCAGCAATAGCTCATTTCTAGAAACGTTGCTTTAAACAAGCTATCAATCGAGTAAAACACGCTTTTTGTACACCTGCACATCGTTAGGCATTAAATGTTACATTGAACAGGGTAAACTTTAATTTAAGGTTGATACCTTTCGAACAAAGTGGTCAATCCTGGGTTCATCTTTACTGCCGCGCACATACACCATCCACTTGTGCGTCGACTTGTCATTGCCTTCCCTTTTGTCAGGCGGGATGTACTTCGACACATTTCCTACGATTACCGTCTTCTTAATTCTGTGACGGGCCCTGCGCGAGCAATATGGCATGCGTGTCAGCTGGCAGCAACGCAACATGCAAACCACATTAATCTTTCATAGTAGTCTTTAGAAAAATCGCCCGAGGCCAAAAGGCGGCGTTAATCACTGGGTTGACTATTGCCAGGCGTTGCGCCAGGATGGCGGTTTCTTACCGCAGTTTAAATGTATTAGATTATCAGCCATTACCCGATGTTACTTTGGTTGTTGTTTGCCGGTAAAGAGGTTGTAGATTTTTTCGGCGTTGCATCTTGCATTTGAGCATCGCTTGTGATGTTTTTCGTGTCATTAATTTTCGTCTCTGCACCTGCAACAGTTAATTGGTTCAGATAATATGAATTGACCTAATAAAAAAGCTTATTGAAGATTACCTGTAGCAGCATCGTTTGGGCAGGGCAGGGATTCTTCAATAAGGGCTTCATCAACCACAGAAGCTTGGTGAAGTTCATTTACAGACTCCTTTTGATCTTTGATATTATCTACTGGAGAATTTTTGCTCAAAACTGATGTAACAGCTTTTCGCAAAATGTTCTGAAATGTAAAATATTATCTTACATTGCCTTGGTATCAACAATTTAAAGATCAAGACATAAGTGCAGAAATAGGCTTATTACCATATGACATTCATGCAAATAATAAGTAGTATTCAGCTTTTGTTAGTTTTCAAATTGGAACACTAGTCTATATTTTAAAGTTTTATAACATTCTTATTGTGATATAGTTGACACTGAATGTGTTTCACTACATGCATAGAGCTGGCCACGTTAATCATCCTTTTACCAACCTCATGAATAATTTGTTAGCCAAACCCCTAAAACCTTTTAAAGGTAGACTAAAATGCAATGCTTTTTAAGTATGTTGGAAAGATAGTAAGGTAAGACACATGTATAACAACCTTGGTTATTTTTAGAAATCTTAGGTTTTATGATAAAATAATGGGAAGTTTTGCAGGGCATGCGTTGCCAGGAACGTTTTTTATATTATTTGGTATCTGGCTGACAGCAAGGTCGTCATACAAGTAAGTGAATTGATTGCAGTTATTTAGTCTGAACTGTTTTATGTATTAATTTTCAGTATGGAAAAGTTGTTTTTGCATTTAGGATAATTGAAAAACACAATTGTTAACAACATTCCTCGCCATTTTACAGTAAACCCTGTATTAATCATGTTGTTTATTGATTTTGTTACCTATATCACAATATTATTATGGACTCCAGCCTTACGATCAAAATTAGAACAACACTAATGTCGTAATAAAACACAATTCGGAATAAGGCCTAATATATGTCGGAATGAGACCTAAATGGCCAGTATAAGGACTATACACTGTTTATCCTAACCCAACACCTCAAACCCAACGCCTAGCTTTATCACTAACTCCCCTAATAATTTAAATTAGAATTTTAGGCGTATTTTGACCATTTAGGTCTTATTCAGAGTCTTATTCAGACAATTTTAGATTTTATTTTGCAGGGTTATTACTCCAAATTAGGCCTTATTATGTTGCTGGTCTTAATACTGTGGTATTATAGATCAGGGGCGTGCAACCTGCGGCCCGCGGAACCGAAATATGTGGCCCGCGGTGTGCTTTGATTTTTGGCCCGCACCATTTAACATTCAGGTAACTGTTAAAATTAGACTTCCTGAATGTTCCTTAGTCTAGGTCGCCTTATATAGCATGTAAATTTTCAGTTTATTAGAATTAGAATATAATGGACCTGCTAACATATTAGAATAGAATGTGACCTGCTAACAAAATAAAACTACAAAATGTGTTTTGGATGCTGTTGCGGAAAGTGTACAACTTTGTGTGAAAGTGAATTGCACTGAGCGCTGCAATATTTTTGTTCTTGAAATGCTTTCGAATAGCTACTTATGGCCATGTAAAGATAGCATGTTAAAAATGTCCGTTTGTTCTTTGGCGCTCATATGAAATGTTATTGTTTTACATTCAATTTCAATGATCATGTGAGTTGTAAAAAAAAGAAACAAATTTCTCTCTGCGCAGCCAAAAAGTATTTTTTTTACCGCGAACATCTCAATCTAAATAAGTTTCCACAGCTGAGAAAATTTGTCGCATTTAAGGTGGCATTGTTCGGTTCAACGTACGTACGTGTGTGACCAAATTTTTTTGTGGTAGTCACTAACACAGTGGTAGGCCAACTGTGGACCGCGAGTTATTTTTGAATAGCTTGGTGTTATCATGTACCGTAGTTGTTGGCCGCATGATAGCCGTACATTCATTGCACTTTATTTTAACAATTGGTGTGGCATATAATGTTTTAAATTGGCTCAGCTTGGAAAGACCCACATGCCAAATGTGGTCTTGTGAGCCTGTAAAACTATATTTTCTGCCAACTTTAACTCTAAACGCAAAATTTTCGCGCTTCGCGCGTATATTCTTTTTTTATATAATGTTTTATATTATAGCATGGTAGTGTTTTGGCCATTAAGCGCCATACAATATTTCACCTTAAAACCAAATATCCCCCAGAATTCGCCACTGTTTTCGTGGTGGTTTTACGTAGTGGGCCTTTAAGTAGCTCTGAAAAGGTTACTTTGGGCCGCAACAAAATGTTTGCCGACGACTGCACTAACAGGTAGACGATGAGATATGCAAGTGGCCCGTGGTCTAATCCGAATACAGATATTTGGCCCGGCAGTATGAAAGGTTGCACGCCCCTGTTATAGATTATTATAATTTGGATATTGTTGCTCTATTTATTTTGCTAAACAACATTATTTCAGTAATAACACTAAGTTTATTACTAGACATTTTGCTTCGCTAAGAAAAACAAATCAACAAAAGAAAAGGTGCTGCAGGTGTAATGTGGTATTGTTTGAGGGAATAACAAAAGTCTTCTTATCTGCTATTGGTATGTATAACCAACATCAAATTAGAGTTGTTATTTTGCATAACTTTTATAGTAAAAAACATACTCCAAAAAATCTAAAACACTAATAAATTGAGATTATCTGTGTCACACAGGCTCAGTCAGGTCAACACAATAGATAAATACAATAGATTAAATACCCTATTAAATGTGTCTCTTATCCAAATGCAGGATTTCTTATGGAGCAAGTTACCAACAATGGGCCTGAATTTCATATTATGAACCCAAATAAACCAACAGAATTCCAAATGGGTAACAACTGGTCTCACTGCACAATGTACACATTCTTTATCTTTGCCGGAATGGCAGATATTCTTGTGGTATATTTTCCAAAAGGAACACCTAAAGGTTGGTTAAACCAGTTAATTGTAGCTCTAAGAAAATCATTGTTTGATAAGATCCAGTTAGAATCATATACTGAAATATAATATTATTTTGGAACACAATACACAGGTTTCTTTCGTAATTTCTGTTGTGGTCTCACTCCGTTTACTTTCCTTAAGGCAGTAATTGCGTATGCGCATTTCACAGTCACGTGATTCATTAATTGTACCGCATTTATTTACTGTTTTGCCTGTGGTGATTACTATTCATCTGTGCTATGTAAATTGCTAATTATCCAAGCTATAAATGCTTGTTTCATTTATTCGTTACTCCCTTTCTATTTTACTCCTCGAGCGAACAATACAAGAAATACAACAATTTAAATGAAAAGATTAAAGCCGTTATATTCGAATATTTAGTGTTGCACTTAAATATAGTTACGGGGTCTTATTCTACAGCCATGAGAATTTGTTTTTTAGGTTCTTCGGATTTTATGATGAGCCTTGCCTTGTTTGTGGAAGGCTATCTGTTTTATTTTCACACTCACGGAAGAGAAGAATTGGATGTACGCCTTCATATGCTTCTGGTGCTTGCAATATGGACAGGGGCCTTTGCAATGCTACTATTGGCTGCTTTTCACGACGAGAAACTTCCACAAAGTAAGGCTGGTCACCAAAAACTATCTTGCTTTTAATGTATATATAAAATGTATATATATATCACATATATATACATGTACATGGCTTTTTTGTGATGTTATATTTAACCTATTAGACAAATTCACCAAAATAGTTAGCATTTTTCTCAATTTGCAAAAATAAAACATTAAACCAATTTAAATACATCAATGGTTAATTAAACATGGCTTTAGGTAAGCATTTCCAACTGGTTTGCCGCAGGCCAATGAAAGTATATTTAACATTCATTTTTTATCCTTTTTTGTTTCTATTTCGGGTAAGCTCATTGAGTACACAATACAGAAAATGCAACAATCTGCATTTTTTCAGATGATAAAAAGTACAACAATAAAAGGTATGCTGCAATTGAAGAAAATGGCGAAGTGCTAGAAACAACATCCCTTGATGAAAATGATGCATTAGAAAATTCAAGATCGAAGATTTTTCATGATATGGACTTTAAACTACTTTTGCAAGCAATCAATGGTAAAATGGAGAAAAACAATAACAACTCGGAAAATGGATTTTCAACTCTTATTAGATTTACAGCAGTTGCATCAATTTTACTTCAGGGATCTTGGTTTTGGCAGGCAAGTAAAATTAATCTCAGTTTATCTTAACATGGCATTTTTAAGTAAAGCATTGTTTCTTTTAATTAAACATGTAATATGGACTAGGAGTAAAGTTATTTCTTTAAAACATACAAAAAACTCTGAAGTAGAAGCATTTGAAGAATGGCAAATAAGCATCTCGTAAAAGTTATGACCATCAACTAAAGCAGGGTTGCCCAAGGCTTAAACGCAGTTCAGGGGGCCACATATGGACAACATATCGTTGAGTCTAATCTTGTACCCCCTATATCAAGAAAATACCAAAAATGTACAATAAAAGCAGGTCAAATTCAGAAATAAGTGAAAACAAGACTGTGCCCCCTGAAATTACTTTTTGCCAAATTTTACTGTTAAACACAACAATTTAAACACAACAATTTTGCACTGGGGATCTTTTAGCCTGTTTGAATCAGTTCACTCCTGGGTCTCATGCATATCCTGTTTTTTGCAAACTTGAATTGGATTAACAAAAAAGTTAGCCCACTGCCTGAAAGTATTTTCTGACACCTTTTCTATATCACTGCAGGCTAGCGATGTGTGGACTTCCATTTCTGCAAAATCTATTCAGTTAATGAATTTTTGCAATTTGGGGTAATTTTTTGAAACAAGACACCTCTTTTTCTTAGCACTTTGTCACAGCGCTTACACACATAGATCTAATGGCCCTCATAATTTGTAACCAATATCTTTTGATAAACAACCATATAACAAGCAACATGCAATCTCCTTTATGTGTCCAACGTATCTGTTTCTAAATTAAAAATTTGCCTAATTTAAACAAAAAGGTAAATTTCATTAATAGCTGTAAGTACGAGTTTGTTACAGAACATTTGGTTTATTTTGGAAGACTTGTTTCGAAAAAAAAAAAAAGCCTTTTGTGCTTGGCACAGCTATTTTTAAAAAGTATGTTTAACTTGATTTCCATCTGTCATTTTTCAGGTTTCTTTTATTTTATATCCACCAAATGGAGAACCATGGGCGCCAGATTTGCATGTCAACGTGATGTTCGCAACTATGTTCTTCACCTGGCATCTTGCTACAATCATCGTTTTTATGTCAGTTGTTCATTTTTTGGTTTTCCAATTCATGAAAAGAACGCAGGAAATTTAAGCTGTGGCAACTGTCCAGAGCATTTTTGTTTTTTACCTTATTTAATAAATTGTTTTAAAGTTGTGTTGTGTAATTGCTTTATTGACTACAAACACTAGGGTCCACAGACACTAGGGTCTTACATAAATTTGCAAAAATACAATTAACTGGAGTGCTAACAAGAAACACCTTATTAGCAATAAATACTATATCAAAATTGATAAATATAACCTGGATAGCTGGGTGCTGAGCAGTTCCTGGAACAGAGCCTTTATTTTTCTCCAGTGGTTTTGTGAAACTTGACGCATAGTAACTTGCGACAATGCAAGCTCGAAGTCGATCTAAGAGCTGCCGGGTCTCCACTAAGCGATCAGTTATCAGAGCGGCCTCTTCTTCCTTTAGGAAAATCATAAAAGATTAGCACAAATTTCTAAGGGATAGAACAAAGCATATAAGTTAATGTCTAGTTGAAATACAAATGCGTATAAATTCGGGGCTGTTATTAACCTAAAATGTGCAATCAGCAGTAAACTTTGTTTTATGTGGTGAAGTTACTAACAGAGGAAGATGGATTTTTAATTTTGTATGGATTTGTTAAATAAGAGGAAGATGGATTTTTAATTTTGTATTTTTTAAGGCCAGTATGTATTACATTCTTACATATTATTAGCCAATGTTTTGTAGTGGACAATCACTTTTTAGTAAATCATTAAAAGGTAGAATTCGGTCTTATGGTGGAAGAAATTAATGTCTTTTATGAAGTAAAAAAATTATAAAAATAACACCTTTCGTAATATTTCCTGGGAAAATTGCTCCTTGATAATTTTTCTTATCTTTTCTTTGGCCTGCTCACATCCTAGAAATAAAAATTTATGTTTTATATACACAGACTAAGCATAGAAAATATCCCTAATGTTGGCAGCATATATCACAATGACAATTGCATATAACAGATAAACATAGGGTCATTTCTTCCCAACATACCACTCTGTTCCAGAAATCTTGATCCAATTTTGGTTTTGGGTTGGTGTTCTTCCACAGCCTCAAAAGCATAGTCAGGGTCAACTTCCATCACATAAACAAAATTTACTACCACCTATGCTAGGAATAGGAGAAAAAGTACTTAGTGGAACTACCTTCGTAAAACCATAACATGCAACAACGCCAATTGAAATGGTATTTTAACACAGCAAGAAGAGATGAAATTTGACAAAGAAATTAATAACATAAGCGCAATAGTTGGCTTTCTTTTTAGGAACATGGTGCACATGTCTCAAGAAATGTTAAATCAAGGTATTCTCCTCAATTTCAGACTGAAATTTGCGGAAAAGTCTTAAAGAAAGTCCTTTCTTTAAGTGTCACCGGTTGCTCTTGAATCCAGCTTTTTCCATGCCTTTGCCTGAATAATTAGTCCAATCCAGTGGTTTTTAATCTTTTTTCTTGCTGCTCCCCTTTTAAATCAACAAATTCGCAGACCACCTTCTAGAAAGTGCTTAAATAACAAATCCATTGTAATATACTTTTCATTCAGGTAACTGATAACACAGTAACAACATACCAAAATGTGAGTTAGTTTTAAATTTAACTGAGCAAAGAAAAATTATGGTAATACATTTTCTATGTCTGAGTCAGCATCCCCACACCCCCAGGAACAGTTCTTGCACCCCTGGTTGAGAAACCCAGGTCTAATGTGATGAACGTTAGCAAATGAATGAAATTTGATAATGTCGTGTTCATAGAAATGTCCCTGTTGTTTCAGCATGGGAGAACCTTGACGATAAACCAGCTGATTGTTTCATCATTCTTTTCTTTGCTGCTTCGTCAAATCTGTTTACCTATTTGAAAATTTTAATTATATAATTAATAAACTTGAATAAAGTACAAATACAATATCTATTTTAAAATAAATGTATATACAAAGGGAGCAGTGGTACCCAAACTTATTGGGCACCTTCCATGAAATGTAAATGTTTTTTTGCGGCACCCTTACTGCAATATTTCAAGTGGGTAACTGTGATGTCACAATAAACTTTCTTTGAACGTTACATGCTAACTGTACAACATAGAAAAACTATTTTGCTTTGTTTCACTCGTAATATTAGAGTACCAATGTAATATTAGAGTATCAATAGGGCCGACAATTAAAAGTGTTTTCTGAACTTTTAAACTCTCAGCAATTGCATTTGTTCAGTTAAATTACATTTATAAGGCAGGTAGTAAATGGCAATAAATATGCTGTGACTAACAGGCATAGTACATAAAGAAAATAGGTTCTCTCTGGCATTCATTTGTTTATATGACGTTTCTGCTACCTTTCTAGGATACCTTATCAGGGAATGAAACTAAAACCACACAAAGTAAAAAGACACAAAAAAGAAATAAAAAAGTGCCAAATAATGTTTAAAAATGGGCATTGTCGCTCTTAGCGCATTTTTATCTCCTTTTTGTGAGTCCCTGACGAAGGCTTTCTAAATAGGAAGCCGAAACGCACGATAAACAAATAAATACCAAAAGAACTTATTTTCAAGGTAGTAAATGACAAGTTTATAATTAAATTAAAACTAGAAAAAATAAAAACCTGAAGATCGGTGTCACGATCGAACGGACGCCTAACAGGGCCGTCTTTGCTCTCTTCCTTTAACTTTCGTTTTCTTGACTTTTCATGAAGAGACATAAGAGATTCTGCTTCTACTCCATCCTAATAAACAGTATGATATAGAGATCAATAAAGCATATGAAATATATGTAATAATATATCAAACCCAATAAGGAGAACATTATTGTTGATTGCTTGGTTTGTTATCATTTAAATCACTAACATAGCCAATAAGGTTGGAAATCACACATTCGCAGATCTGTTTTTGCCCTAAGTGTCAAGTGACTTTATATGTGCGATTCCATAACCACAAAGGTGGCATAAATTACATTTGTGCATATTTTCAACATAAAGTAAGTTTCGGTCTTTTTTAAAAGTAAACATTTACTTTGAAATTTGAATAATACTTTGTTGGTTGCATGATAACATTTAAATAACACAAATTTCACTGAACAATGTAGCAACCAGTTTTAGAAATACTAGCATTTACATGTATGTTGCCTTATCACCACTGCTCTCGTATTCAACTAACATTTCCCTATTCAATATTAGATTTTTGTTCCACATCACACAAAGTTGTAACTGCTATAATAAATATCCCATGTTGTTCACATGGAAGTACTATTGGCCTTACCTCGTATTTTGAAATTTGCTGCGCAATTGCAGTGTCCCTTTCTTGGACATACTTTTCAGAAGGATCAATTTCAACTTTAGTAGGTTTTTTACTGGCCTAGAGAAAATTACCAAATTAAAACAGATTACCTCACACCAGATGTAATTCAAATCCAAGATTAAAATTAATTTTGTACATTTTTGCAAACATTTTTGCAAACATTTGAAAGAGTGCTAAAGAATAACACAAGTACAGTAAAAGTACCTTATGGTCATCGGATCAAGCTGCCCATCAAAACTAAATTAGTTTAGTGGCAATGTTCAAAGTAACACTAATTGGAAATAAAAAGTGCATAGATAAACAACATATAGATTCTAACGGTTAAAACAAATTTTAGAAGAACAAAAATGACAAAGCAGTGGAAAAATTAGCTAAGCGCTAGGATAAATATATGCATTAAGGTTACGTACTGTAGGATTTTTTTAAATCTGTACGGCTGTAATTAGCAATAAAAGTTAAATCGGAACAAACCCGCTTGAGCTTATCCTCTGGTGTGTCTGTCCACACAGACCTGTCTCCAATCTGCGTTGGGTTTGCTTTAAACGCCCGTGGACCCATTCCAAAGCCCTATAAAGATCCTTGATTAGTTAGTTTTTGACCGCAAATGCTACAGAACTATAGATAGACCAATATACCGGTTTATCAATAATATCGGCCAATATTTGGCTTCTACAGATATTTTGGTATCAGTAAATGTAGGCTGATACTTTGGCCGATATTTTAATATGATATAATTGTTACTGTACAATAAACAAATTTTTTTTCCCATTTTTGACCAAAAATTTTCTGTTTTAGCATCACGCTAAGTTAATATGCAAAATAATAGTTTATAAATGAATAGAGGTATATAATGTAAAATGGTATTTCGATTTTATTTTCAATTAATTTAAGTTTTGAAGATTTCCCAGGTATATAAAAACTCAGGTATCGGTTAGCTAAATTTAAAAAAAATCGGGTATCGGTCTCAAAAAGTGATATCGGTCCATCTCTATACAGAAGTACGAATTACCTGAAGCACAGGGGGCAATTCTGTCATCCATTCCTCTCGTTCAAGCTTCTTAGGTTTTCCTTTGCCAGTTAGATTATCTTTCATTCTTTTAGATCTGTGTTCATGGAAATATAAGTTGGCTCAATAGTGAAAACCAGTAACTATGGGCCAGGCTACATATCAGTCAACTTATAAAGGAATGACTTGAAAGCCTATTTTTTTTCGTGGAAAAAATTTCCAAAATAAATAGGCGCCATAAAAAATGCTGTCATTTATAAATCAAATAGCAATCTTCGACCACCTATTCCGGCAATCTTCTTCATGGCAATATTATTGCAAATATAGGCAAAAAAGATATATATTATACGTGACAAACAATAAAGGAAAAAACACTGGACCTTGTTCTAAAGCATGAGGCAAAAAAAATCGAGATAAACACCCTTCCAAATTATAATTTATCTTTTTCGGTAAAAAGTTTTATTAGGGACTATTACGTATTGTTGCATGTTGAATATATTCCAGAAAAAAAAAAGATTCAATAAAAAATTACAATATTGTAATTCAAATTACAGAAATTGTTTCTAAGAAAAAACATATTTCTTGTTAAAATAGGGTCGCATAAAATCATTTGTTGAACCCTGGTCAAAGTGGTTTAAAAACTTGAAAACGAGAAGATCAGAATCTATATTGACTTTACACCAGTGTGGTAATGAAGCATTTTTTGGTAAAATTGGGTTATTTATCCATATTTTTGCACATAAAACAATTTACTTGCCCTCTATGGCCTTTTTGGTATTTTTTAGTTAAGTTATTGCTCATAATCAAACAAGTTTACCCAATTTTAATAGCTTAACATGTAATTTTTATGACAAGCACTTGACTTGGAATTGACTTGCTTTAATTATGACTTGGCCTGTTATTTATTCAAAAAGACTCAAACTGAAGTTATTTTACATATGACTTGACTTAAACTGAAGTTATTTTACATATGACTTGACTTAAACTGAAGTTATTTTACATATGACTTGACTTAAACTGAAGTTATTTTACATATGAATTGACTTAAACTGAAGTTATTTTACATATGACTTGACTCAAACTGAAGTTATTTTACATATGACTTGACTTAAACTGAAGTTATTTTACATATGACTTGACTTAAACTGAAGTTATTTTACATATGACTTGACTTAAACTGAAGTTATTTTACATATGACTTGACTTAAACTGAAGTTATTTTACATATGACTTGACTTAAACTGAAGTTATTTTACATATGAATTGACTTAAACTGAAGTTATTTTACATATGACTTGACTCAAACTGAAGTTATTTTACATATGACTTGACTTAAACTGAAGTTATTTTACATATGACTTGACTTAAACTGAAGTTATTTTACATATGACTTGACTTAAATTGAAGTTATTTTACATATGACTTGACTCAAACTGAAGTTATTTTACATATGACTTGACTTAAACTGAAGTTATTTTACATATGACTTGACTTAAACTGAAGTTATTTTACATATGACTTGACTCAAACTGAAGTTATTTTACATATGACTTGACTTAAACTGAAGTTATTTTACATATGACTTGACTCAAACTGAAGTTATTTTACATATGACTTGACTCAAACTGAAGTTATTTTACATATGACTTGACTTAAACTGAAGTTATTTTACAAATGACTTGACTTAAACTGAAGTTATTTTACATATGACTTGACTCAAACTGAAGTTATTTTACATATGACTTGACTCAAACTGAAGTTATTTTACATATGACTTGACTTAAACTGAAGTTATTTTACAAATGACTGACTTAAACTGTAGTTATTTTACAGATGACTTGACTTGGACTATGTCTGAAATTAAAGGGGATAATTTATTAATAAAAAAATAGTGAAAAAATGTAGTATGTATGTGCCAGTGAGTGTGTTGAAAAATTGGAGTAAACAAAAGTAGCAGTTATCTATAAACATGCAATAAGCAGAACAACCTCTCCTCGAATTCCTTGGCAATGATTTCTTTGCTGTCAATAGTTTGATCTTTTGAAGGAGGAAGAGGACCTATGACATCATCATTGTCATCATCAACGTCTTCTTCATCACTCTGTCTTTTAAACACAATAATTTTAAACAAAAAAAACAGTAATTTAGATAGCAATTTTAGTTTATTTGTTGTCCAACATAATTATGTGGATATTTTGACAGAAGTAGGTAGCAACCTACAGAAGTAGGTAGCAATTTGAACGTTTCAAATAACTCTTTATTCACTTTCAACATAGAGAGAAGGCACATGGATATTATTCTTAAAGTGTTACTTTATTTTTATTTGGTCCGATTAAACTCTATCAACAATAGGTGAGAGTTTAAGTTAGAAACTAAAATACTATCTGTATAAATAAACAAATGGCATACCTTAGGAACCCAGGTGGCAGTAAGGGTCCAACTACTCTTTGCTGTTCTGTGGATTGGGTCTTTTTGAAAGTTGGAGGAAGTGCCGGTCCAAAAATCTCATCATCAACCTCTGCATCTTCGAGTTTGCTTGCTGGTAATACTGGACCAATACTTTTGTTTACAGAGTGTGTAGACGACTTTGTGGGCGGTAATGCTGGTCCACAGATGTCATTTTCTGATGAGCTTGTTTGAAAACCAGGTGGCATTGCAGGGCCAATTGTGTTGGCATCATCCCTAACTACCTTTGAGCTTGGAAGTGCGGGTCCAATAAACTCATCCATCGTTGGTAGTGAAAACACACCAAAATAATCTTTTACAATTTTTATCAAAAAATATAAGAAGGAATAATTGATACGGTGCTGTAAAGTTAAGTAATCAATGTAAACAATAAATAAATATAGTTACAGTTAGTTCATACTCTAACAGAGGGTGGTCCAAATCCAGGGCCCCAGTCTTTTCCTTTGACGGCAACATAGAAAGAACACTGGACTTATTTAAAATACAATTTGTACAACTTTAAACCAAATAAACAATAAAACTAAACACACTATTGGAAGTATTTTTTGACATGTTTTTTTATGTCTAAAAGCTAGATCCAAACCCAAAGGCATTTTTTGCATGAATCAATAAGTTGTTTGAAATTTGGTCAATTAGTCATAAGCACCTTTTCAACTTCAAACACAATACAATTTTGTGGCCCATGATGCAGGCAACCTTGGACCACCCTGACCTTGTACAACTCTACTACTTTCAGAAAGACGGTTCAAAGCTTTTAAACTTAAACTTTGTCATTTGAAAAAGTTATTTACTTGCACACATGTGCAGCAAAACTGGGCAAATATATATAATAGAAAATATTCCAATAGAAACAACAAAATTGTTTTTGCAATACTAAAAATAATAGTAAGCAGAGCAGCTTACTTTGGTATTGAAATACACGGAACAAAAAATTACAATAGTATATTCAAAAACCGACGTTTAAATGAAGAACTAATGGAAACTTATTAGCATCGCATCAGGTCAAATCACACCATGAAATAGTTCACACAGTAAGCTAAAAACAGTATTTATTGCACTATTTTTTATTTTCAGAAAAATTTAATGATTGCTTAATGATTGCTTTATAGTTATACCTTAGAAATCAACGGAAAATTACAAAAAAAATAAAATGAGTTGTTTCCAATACCTTAGGTATAGTTATATGAAAAAAAAGTTTTTGTTAGTAGGTCAAATAAGAGTATCCTACAGTTTACCAATGTAAATAAAAGCTTATAAAATGGGAATTTTATTTATTATTGTTTTAAGGTTTAACAAACTATTTCTGAGGAATTTAAGTTTTAAGCTTTGTTAATTGTGCTTTTTGTCTAAAGTTATGTAAAAGGAAAACTTATTCAAACCAGTTAGTCCAAGACATATTGGATAAAAGAATATTTAACTTTTACGGTGTAATACAGCAGCTTGATTTTTCTCAAGCAAAAAATGTCCAACACATAAAATGGCACTGTTAACTAGGCAGCAGAACCAGTCTTTTCTGTATTTTCAACGGCAATTAAAATGTTTGCGTCAAATTGTTCTGTCCTTATTGGCATTTCCAGGGAATAAAAAGGATTCTTCAAAGCAAAGTCTGCATAGATTTGATAAAGTCTGCTGAGCAGGGAATCAACTCCAACCTGGAAACAAGCAACAATAAATATTGATATCTAGATACTTGAAAATGCATTGCAAAAATTCTACAAACTAAACACACACATATATTTAAACCAGGGCTGCCGAGTCGGAGTCGGACTAGGGACTCAACGGAGTTGGTTTGTTTTGCTGGAGTCGGACTCGGGTGAGACCACAGAAAACTACCAGAGTCCAGAGTCCGACGTGTGCAGTTCCAAATTTAAAAACTGATATTACCGCCATTTATAAATCGTAAAAGCGCAATACCAAATGGTGAAATATTTCCGGTATTGTGATTAAATGAATTATATGACACTCCTATGCAGGGACTGCTAAAAATCCACCTTAATTGAGTTATGTAATTTGGTGAAATGCATTCTGTTGAATCGAAGCCTGATTCGAGGCTCGACAAAATCGCACATTTAGCCGAGGTCGGACTCGGGTTTATTTTTTTGGCCGGAGTTGGACTCCAGTTATTTTTAACTTACTCCGCAGCCCTGATTTAAACAACAATGTAATCAGTGTAAACCTGCTTTGGATCTGCTATAACCACAAACTTCACACCAGTGGAGGTTTGGTTACAGTGCAGCGTAAACATATCGGTTTCAAGCTTTTGAATGCCAGAACTTCCAGGCACTGGGGAAAGCTGGACACTGATTGCATACAAAGAATGAAACATGCTCGCCATCATGATTTTTTGGTTGGAGGAAAGTTTGGGCCTTCCAAACTTAATACTGATTGGATAGTTCTTCTCATTTGCAATTGTCTAAAAAATGTGTAAACATCAATTCATTAATGTTGAGAAACATCTATCATTAGTTTTTATTTTTACTTGACCAGATGGCGGATATTAGTATTTTTACCACCCTTGAAGCCTTCTATAGTCTAATCGAATTAACCAAACCAGTCACTCAAGTGATAATTTAAGTAGATGTATGAATGTTCAGTCGTTCTCTACTATTAAATTATTTTGGCTGTAACTCAAAAAAGGAACTATTAGTGAAATAAAATATTTCCAATATACAATTGAGCTACTTTGAGCACCCCTTTTTTCACATCATTTAAAAAAACATTCAGCATTTTGCACTATCCTTCAGTTTTATATTTAAGGTGCCTGCTTGTACTATTTTGGGGCTGCTTTTGGAAATATAAAACTTCTATGCTAAGGGATACAGTATGAGCAAACATTTTTTGTGACTGCGAAAGGCATTATTTGAACAGGACAGCATTTCAGCAAGTTTTTTAAGTAATATTAAATGGGACATGGCCCTAAACAGTAAAATTCTATTCTCAGAGCCTTAAATCATCAAACCTCAATAGTATCAGAACCATCTTCAAGCTTTCTTCCATTAGCTAATTTTCCATTTACAGAAAGGACAATGTGTCCTACATGAATACCGTCTCGCTGACCAAATACAACTGCCACCTGGTCTGACTGAAAATCCAACTTTAAATCCAATGGATAACTACAGGAGCAACAAGAAATGTTACTTAAATTTAATTTAAAATTAAGAAACAGACATAACATGAAAAGAGAATATTTTGAACACTGAATTGGCTTCAATGTTGACAAATATGTTTCGATTGAATAGCAACAAATTTGGGGGATTCTACCTGAATGTCTTTTCCATTTCAACATTTGATTTGTGGTGGTCACAATGAAAGATTAGCCCTCCAGCTTTGTTGATTATATATATTGCAAATACAGTCATCTTATAAAAATAGTAAGGACTAAGAAAAAAAAATAGTAAGGACTAGAAAATAATGGGAGAATACATATAATAATAATATTTGACCGACCTGAACCTAAACGCTAACTTGTACTGCAACCCAAATAATGTTAAACCCCGGACAAAACTGTTGTAGGATTCTAGACTTGCGCCAAGAGTGTTCTCTCACTCGGTAGTAACTTTCAAGAAAGAATGGAAAACAAATAACAACAACAATCTAGGAATATTGCATTACGGCAAGCATGTCAGATGTCACCTGGCATATACCACAGTCAGAAATAACATAATATGTACCAGGATTTAATATGTATGTTACAGGTGATAATAAGTACATTTTGAAATATGATAAGAGTTTTGTAAAAGGTTAGCATTAAATAATAAATACGAAGCACATTTGCAAGTTGCACTTATTTATTGGAACACCAAGCACTCAAGCATGACGCATATTAGGCCTGCGTTCATAGAGTTCTTAAACAAAGCATAATTTTGGTAACATAACGTAACGTCACAGCAATGATACTATGGTTACAGAGTTACTTTAAAACAGGGATGAACCCGCAGCCTGCCTGATCTTAACGTGCGGCCCATCACTTATTCTCATTTCCAGTATCCTTTATTGAAAACAATTGTTTTGACTATCGTCAAAACGTATTTAATGAAGGTCTCATGTCATATTTTTCTGAGACTATAATCGAGTTCAATGTCGCATTTCAACAGCATCAAACATTTGTTTAGCCATCATTGTAAAAATGTGTGTTTTTGTGGACTGTTTTTAAGGCAATATATCAGCCCAAGGTGTCTTACCATGGCATAATACGGCATGTAAACTGAATTTTTCGCGCTTCGCGCGATAAGGCCGGAATTTACTTGCATATTTGCACGCAAATTCACTCTGGAAGACGGGGTGTTTATAAGTTAAGTTGTTTTATGGCGTCACGATATGACGTAACTTATGACGTCAACCCCTTTAATATAATAGGTTTGCGGCCCATTGAAATTTTTAAAGTGACAATGCAGCCCATTCTGCTATAAGGTTGGTCATTCCTGCTATAAACAATGAAAAAACGCTTACATTAAAAAAACATGCAGTGTTTTACCATTATTTTCACGCTGATACAGAGTATGATTTTGTTGCATACTGGAGATAATCTGTAGTACCTGTTTTAGCCTATGTGATAAATATTTTGTGGCTCAAATTTATTCCATAACCAGCATGTTAAAAATTATGATAAAAATTACCGAATAAACGTTGTCCTGAGATGTTTCATATTTTGATCACTTTAGGTTTTAAAACAGCGCAAAATTTGAACATGATATAACTCCACTCTGTAAAACATAAGTCGAAAACTTATGTTCTGTAAAACATAAGTCGAAACTGTTCGATTTAATTCGACGTTCTGTTTCAAAGTGACTTGTTTACTGCATAGGACACTACTTACTGCTACTCTTAGCGGGTTCGATATCATTATATATCTAAATCATATTGACGATCCGAAGAATGTTTTTCGAAAATATACGAGTTTATATTCCCAACACTAGACGGCGATAAAGATTAACAAACACACGTCTAACTCGGTCCACATGTTTCGTGTTATTCATTGAATCATTGGGTTTTACTAATCAGAAAACCCGGTAATCGAATAACTCTATTCATAAATTGCCTTCGGTTTTGAGTTATATATTTCGAAAATTTCGATGAAAATGATGACCAAACGTTCGAAACGTTCAAAATGCTACCTACTTCTTTATGGGCTTTTTGATATTCTTACTACGTCTTACTACAACCTCCAACCATTATGCTTCGAAGTGTTTATTGTGGTAATCATTTTTATCGAAATTTTAATCTTAGTACAATAAAAACGACTTTGCTTTGTTTATTCTTTGGAATGGCGGTTTAACGGTGCACTCCAGCAAAGGAAACGCCAATACTTTGTTGCGCCTAGAACTTAAATTCGCCGAGTCATGTACACCAACATTTTACTAAATTACTCAATCAAAAAGCTTCAGATGCCAAAAATACAAAAGATTTCTCGAAAAGCATTCAAGTCTTTCAACGTCATTATTTATTCAGCAGAGTTAAGGTCTGACGATAGTAAGGCGACGACCATATAAAATCAACTAAGTTCGATAATAATTTTATGCCACTGGATTTCCATACCTATTTAATTCATTAGTAAGTGCGTAAAGAAAACTTTAAAAATGTGTGACAAACTATTTTTGTCTACCGTGTTATAAATTTAATATATAAACTCTTGCTACCGGGAATCGTAATAAACAATTGAAACTAGCAGAGGAGCTGTTTTTGATTTAGTATTAATATTTGTCCGTATGTCAATAGTCCACTTTTACCAGCATCAGGTGTTTCCACATCAAATATTGACAAACATTCTGCCCCAATACATATTTAACAAAGCCCTCAAAAAATAGTCCAGTCAACTCGATACAGTGGGTATGTAAACATAGAGAGGTTGCTAATGATTTACATTTTTTATGTTGAAAACCGATGTTAAAAAAAAGAAAGAAGTATGTTGACAACAACATTAACGTTTAAAGCTTCCCATGTAAGAACCTATTTTAAAAAGGTGAGTTTCTCTGTTAAAGTACCATGTTTACACCTAGAACGATGTGAACTTTTTCGCCATTTGATATCGCCGCATCTATAGTGTTTGTTGGCAACATGCAAGCCGCCGTGTTTCGCGACGCCTGTTTGTGTTTTGCCAGAGATAGATAGAGAGAGAGAGAGAGATCCTTGTTTTCGGCGATGAGCGGCGACGCTCTCTCTACTTAACGGAAAGCGAACAAAGGGTTAGCACTCGGGAGTTGCTGCTCCCCTTTTAATGCTTGTAGTCTGGCGCTGGTCATGTGACGAGGTAGCATTCGACGTAAACAAGTCTAGAAAAACAGCCAGCCGCCCAGCGCCGTGTTACCGCGCTACACGGCCGCGCGCAAATGGCTGGGTCTTTTTCGGCGAGAAACAGCCAGCCTCGCATAGTGGTGCGGCAGCGATATGGCACCTCTTTCGGCATCAGTCATTCATTAATATTTTATTTCTATCGCGTGACGGCAAGTTTATAGAGCTTTGCCTGCTGCGAAATTCGCCACAAGGCGGCTCCGAACCACGGCGATTATATTGTTTTTTGTTGTTGTTTTTTTTGTTGTTGTTGTCGTCGGTTGAAGAGAAACCGACGCCACGAAATTCCCGGTTGCCGAGTTCGACACTTATCCCGAGTGACGCACGTTGTTATCGCTTTATGACGAAGACAAGCGCCCGGAAAACTATTTACGCCAAAAGCGTATATCCTTACGTATACCATATACGCATAAAAATTCGACGCCAGATTTAACGATTGCGCTGAACACGACATCAGGGGTAAAGCAACACCAGCTAGTTTTACGAATACCCTCTGGTCGTAATTTCAATAAAAATACCAAAGCCATAATATTCGATAAAATCGACATTTCGCAATTTACAGACGTTTCAGCAATAACTAATGCCATCTAACACTGGTGATGGTATTGCTGAAACGTTTGTAAATTGCGAAATGTAGATTTTATCGAATATTATGGCTTTGATATTTTTATTGAAATTACTACAAAAACCCGTATATTGTGTTCCTCTGGTCGTGTAATGGCATGTTAGAAGGACGAAAGGTGTAATGACCGGGATTGTCCAACTCAGGGTGAAAGGCGCATTGAAGCGATGCTGCCAAACCTGAATATTTCACGACAACCGCATCCGTCCTGAAAAACAACAGCTACCAATTTAAAAGGTGACGAGAGCGCCTTTGATCTTATGCAACAGGGGTGGCCAACATGTCGATCGCCACATTTTACCTGGTCGATCGCGTCGAATATGTGTTACGTCATTGCGGTAACTGTCCCACACAAGCGAAACATTAGAATGACCAACTGTTGTCTGGACAAGCCTAATAAAGCGTTTCTTGACCTAACAAATTAACCTCCATCGCTGGCTTGGAATGCATTTAATCCCAAAAATGTTCAATAAGTGTTCTTGTGATATTTTACTGAACCAGTCGATCGAGAGTCTCTAAAAAATATTTCAGTCGATCAAAATCAAACATAAGTTGGCTACACATGTTGTACAAGAACAATAAAACTCTATTTTGTATTAGGGTGCTTTGCAGATTATTGGTATACCATCTAAAACTATAAATGGGCTGTATTTATATCTGACAAAGGAATAATACCAAAATCAAGGCGCGAAAACAATACCCGCTGCCAGAGGCGGGTTTAGACAAACATATCAACTGGCAAAACAACCCGAGATCGCACGTCACAGAACGTAGTAAATTTCACACTATACGGGCCGTTTCAGCTAGGGGCGTTGCCAAAATCGTTTCCTCGACGGTTAAGCTCTCCGCGTTGGAAAACAAGGAAAAAGTTTCGGCCTAGGCGCGGACGACCACGGTGATGTCAGCGGCGACCGCACATTATCGGCAGGCGCTGGCACCGCAAGGTCACGTTCGCCCTCATTCGCTGCCAAACCGGTCGCTTTAGGGACAATTAACACGAAATTACTGCTTAGCTCGTCAGCAAGTATTGACACCGTTCCGCCAGCAATGTACGTCACTATACAAGGCCAAGGGGCGAACTACCCTTGGAAGCGGCGTTTGCTGCCAACAGCTGTGACCAACTGCATCGTACATACAGCACTTTCACTCACTCTCGTTCACAACTGCAATATACTGGAAAAGTAGGCGACTCCATTACTTGCTCTACTTTAGAGCAATCTAGTTATTATTTGTCACTTTCTAAAACGTGCCTGTGTTTTGCTTTGTACGCATGTTTGTTTTTTTACGTTTTCAATGTTTTAACATACAACAACTACACGCCTATAGTAAAGGTTTTCCAATTTAAGTTATTCATTAATAGGGGTCGAAGGACGTTGTTTTAGTTTTAGTAATGGAACACTTATGGTTCTCGTAATTTATCGACTTAGGGCCTTGTATTTTTGCTACCAAACATTCGTTATATTTACGATGGTTTTCAACTCGTTTATTTAGATAACACCGCATTGCTTCCCAAGTAAAAGAAACAAAAACAAGAAACCATATTAAGATTTCATTGTCGTCTACTTAAAAAGACTACAAAGCCGTAAGTCAGAAACATTTATGAAAGCTCTGCAAACAAGGACTGAATCTTTTTTGTGCTTCGGGCATTCCTTTAACATCTTTGCAAAATGATCTAGCATCGGTATAAGTAGTTTGTTTTTATATAAACTTCCAAAAGTTATTCTTAAGGGTAAGCTCATCTTAATTTATTAAAAAAAACATCGATAAAGGGTAAGGGCAGGTTCAAATATGGAACTTTGACTTAGCAGTTTTGCCGCTTTGCTCGCATATCCAGTTCGAATGAGTGAATTACTCTCAGACGTATTTTAAAAGAAGCAAAGAGGGTAAGTTTTAATCAGTCTATAAATAACGTCACTCGGATCCGATTTCTTATAGTGCGGTACTTGTTACTCCATCGTTTTAAGTATCTGGGATTTTTGTTAATGCAGGTCAATTTGCACTACACTTTAAAATAGTGATCAATACTTTTTGTTGCTTGCCTATCTGTTTAATTTAATCATATGAGGCTATACACTTTCGAGATTATCTATAATATATATATATATATATATATATATATATATATATATATATATATATATATATATATGTTCACCTTATAATAGTGACAAAGACTTTTTGTTGATTGCCTATCTGTTTAATTATATGAGGCTTTAGGCTAAGCTTACGAGATTATATATAGAAATAAATATATATGAATTTAATCCCGAATACCTTTTCAACGATTCGGTATTCTAAAAGACATTGGTAAAACTTAAAATATTTGCCAAAAGTTCACAAAGCTCTTGTAAATATATGAAATATGCTGTGTTTCCATCGGAATCGTTGACTAGAGATTGCAATATAAACAAAGTGGCGATACTCTATATTGTAATTTTCGTACGGAAATCGTATTAAGGTGTCGCGTTTCGCGTTCTTGTATGAAGGGAATGAGTAAATATGGGATGAATACGTCAAGGTTTCATGACGCACATATATCGTGTCGTAAAGATGCCAAATCAACTTTTATGCCTTGCCTCCGGAATCAGTGACATTTGATTTTCGACTAAAATAGCAAGACTTGCCGCTTTGATTTTATTCAGGGCCCTATAATAAATATGTCTAGAAACCTGCCGCCAAAGGTTTCGGATTCAATAAAGATATTTTCAAAACACAAAACGGACATAATAAAACTATTCCTATGTAATAGTTTCGTATTATGTGATATTATTTAGCGTTTATGGCTAATAAACCAATGCATATACAAATATTTTTAAACGGTCTAATTTAGTTAAGTTAATGGATGGAATACAAGCTGTATAGTCGAAGCCGGGAATGGGAGACGACGAATTTGGCTAATTTGTCTGGAGTCTGACTCGGTTTGTTTTTAACCTACTCCGCAGCCCTGGTTTAAACTGATAAAAGATAAAAAAATATAACTAAGTCATGAATGAAGCACAAGGTCAAAACGAGATGGAATTTACAAAACATCAAGTATGAGCGCAAGGTTGATGCAAATAACAAATAATAAAAGAAAATGAAAATGTCCAAAAATTAAACATAAATTTAAACAGTCCGACGTTTAAAATTATGAAATTCATTATGACCTTAATTTAAGGATCCAGCAAAGGTTAATACTAAGAACTGTGAGGAAAATGGCAAGTTAGTTGTTTTACTTATATTCCTAACGTGGCCAATGCGTCTTGGGTATCATTCTAAAAAACATTTTCGAACAATTAGAGCGAAAATACGATTTTACTTAAAGACGATTTTTGATGCAAGGCTTAAAAGTTGTAGTAAGACATAGAGAATATTAACAAAAACAAGGGATTGTCGGAATATTCTAACAGAACACTGATTATTAGTGACGTCAAAAAGGTCGTAGAACGACAAGACTTAGTAAGGCCAGGAATCAATAGCAAGGTGGTAATATACTGTAAATAAATCAATATTATGGGCGCTACAAAAACAACTGTTTTCTTGCAGCAATAAACGTTTATTTTGTAATACCTCTATAAAATATAGGGATGCCGATACTGATCGATATTTAGGACAAAAATAATATGTCGTCCTTTCAAATATCAATGACGTCATTGCTATATATTACGATCGGCAAATTTAATAAAAATAAAACAAGTCAAGTTTATGTATGCAGGTTTCAGGTCAAAGTTGCATTAACGTTAATAAGGTAAAAATAAATGTACCTTTTGAGTTTAAATGCGCACGTTCCATAGCAAACCATGACTAATTTCCTGTTTTTCTGTTTATAATCGCCGCCGATACAACCCTGGCATCAAAATAGCGACCTTACCATGTCAAATTAAAAATAGCGATTTTACCATGTCAAATTAAACCGGTATTTTTTTATAGCTTTTAAAGATTCCCTGTTGAGGGGATGGACTGCTAGCGCAAGACTATTGTTTGTTTTGCCCTCCATTTTGTAGGCCTACCACGTGTTGGACAGGTGCGTATTTAATTGTAATGAAGACGTATTAACTCTAAAGTCTAAATATATATTTCATGCGTCTACTTGTAATGCATAAACACAAATTGCATCTCGTGAGAACCTTATTTTAGCAGCTTTATCCAAATTTAATAGTTTATCACAGTGGTCCGCTATTAAAGGCCCAATTGGTGAAACCACTTATACAACAGGGACACATAGGAAAAATGGGTTAAAATTATAGTTGGGAGGGGCATGGCCTAGTCGCCCGATGCAACAACGAGCCAGTATATAAAATCTTACCAACATTCACTAAGTGCGAATGAACGGCTATCGCACGGTCCACTACTACATGATAAGACTAAAATAACATTAAATAGTTGCCCATTAAAAATTGCTAAAAGCACTGGTTTACAAACTAAACTTAGTGACTAGCCCGGATCCTTTATTAGTTCTAATTTTACAGCTGATGTTTTCAATTTGCCCTGTCTTGCATCTTTAGGACTTTTTTTACAGTAGCCTAGTGTCCATCCAATTTGATGTGAATGTTGGTACAATATTAGCTATAGTAAAAAAACTGATGTTGTTGCAGCCCTCTCTTAACATTGATTCTGGGACCTAGTTTAGAGCTGGTCTTTCAAGTTTAAACAAAGCTATGAAATAATACCGCATCCTTTTTTATTACTTACGACAACAAACTCATTTGACAATGAAGAAAAATAATAGAATAAAAGAAGCAACCACATACAAAAAAAAACAATAACATTTTAGAATATTTTAAAAGAAATACAAAAATAACAGACGAAAAAAACGGAAAAGAAGCCGTTTTAATAATAAATAGCTAAAGGTGGATGCCGGCCAGTTACTTCGCTGGAAACATCGAAGAACTGCCTGGGCTGTGGGCGTATGACATCACAGCAGTGGAGAAAATTAGGAAAATAATGACCGATTCTTTACAGATTGAAAGAGACGAAACTGAGGTATAAGCCATTTTGAAAGACGAATCGCGTTAAGTGTGGACAACCATGGGAAACAATTAGCCATAGATTGGAGTTTATAACCTTATTATTTAGGACTGGGACCATTTGGGTCGAATTTCAAATGCGTCACGAGAACAAAAAGCTGAGGCATTTCACAAGCAAAAAAATTGGCGGTTGCGTAAGTCGTCTTTCGATCGCGAGAATAAAATCGATTTCCGACGCGCGCCCCATTTACGAGAATGACTGTGCTGGGCCCAACCGCCTCGTGCCTAAGTGTTCCCGAATTGGCTCGGGGTTGTCAAAAATAGCCACGTGTGGAAGCAGCCGCTTGCTGTCCCACGAATCCCGACAATCAAGCCGACGAATGAGGTCATAGCAAGCGGGCGAGAGCGCTAACGAACAGCACAAGAACGCGTCCGGGACCAGCGAAGCGCACACACACGCGCACACGCACTGGAACGATGACTCGGAGCGTTGATTTGAAGGGCGACATCCAAGCGGTCGGTAAATGTTTAGACAACAGCTCGCTTTGGGCATGACTCAATTGCCCTTTCGGCGATTTTTCGGCGTGAGTAAAAAAATAGCGGCTTTGGTGCGTCACCTGGATCGCGCCCTGGAACCTTGTTATTGTCACGTCTATTGTCGGCAAGGCAGCGTCAGGCGTTCGCAGAAATGAGGGCCACATGCCAAGGCCGCACAAAGGAGTCCCGTGTTTGTTTCGGCGCGCGCAACGGTTGGCGATTTCGCTTTTTTATTTTGAGTAACTGCTGTTTTGGGACCGTTTTTTTAACCAAGCTGCGGAAAATATTTTTGATATTATGGATCAAAGGGCACCAAAGCGTTTTTTATGAATGGTCGGATAATTATTAAGGCCTGGTGACCGCGGCTTGGACAACTGTATAAATTGACGTTCGCGGGAAAGATACTAAAAATCTGCTCGTATTTTATTAACTTGTTTACCGTAAAGCGAAGAAGACGTAAACAACTATTTAATGAAAATTAGAGGTGATCTTTAAAAACGAGACGCCCAGTTTCAAATTTCAACAACGTTTTAGTTCGAAATGACATCCGACAATTTTTTCAACTATATTTTATCCTCATTACGGCAATAGGCGGTAAGGCCAAGGCCGCACAAAGAAGTCCAATGTTTGTTTCGGCGATTTCGCTTTTTCATTTTGATGAACTGCTGTTTTCGAGTCGCGTACCGAACACGAACGCCGTGTTTTTAAACCCAGGTGCGAAAAAACGAGGGTGGCGGTTAGAGATCGACGCTTTGAAAACAGAAAAAAAATATAGCCGGCGATGGACGAGGTGGATAGGGCGGGAAACAACACGGCACACACACAAACTGCGGCTGGTACGTGTTGTGCGTAGGCGTAGGCGCCGACACAAGCGTTCAATGCGGAAAAAACAGCCGGGGTGACGCGGGAGTCTGCCTCCGGCCAACTAGTCGTCCTGTGGGCGCGAATAATTGCCTTTATTCGCGCCCACAGGACGACTAGTTGGCCAGCGGCAGGGCTTTAGCTGCGCCTGTGGCTTCCGCAAGCTTGATGGATAGCGACGCTCGATCCGGCTTCCCCGGGCTTTTAATCCAGTCGCAATTTTCCCAGTAATTCGGACGGTAGCTGGAACAGCGGGCGAATTTTGCTCGATCGATCTGCGCCCCCCCTACAGCAACAAAGCACCGCAAACAAACCAGCGCCGTTAGCAGTCCCACCCGTTAGAGTTAGAGCGAAGCGCGCGACTCGAGGCCTGGAGTTTTCCATTCATAAAATGGGGGAAACGACGCGCAATGACAAGCGAGAAAACGCGCGCGCACAGAGGGCGTCTAACGGCTCCAGGAAAAATTCCGCGCGGAAACGCGTCGCGTTATTTTTTTAGCTGTGACGCTCCTTTAATTGGTCGCAGTCTTTGACTTGAAGACGCGGAAAAGACAATTAAGCGGTGTGTAGGATCGTAAACAGGGCGCAAATAACACCCAAGCTCGACAGATTGTTGATTTGTGGCAATCGAATAGCTAAGTGTAACGGTTTTACTAAAAATAATGTTTTAAGGGGGATAAACTTTTTTTTTCGGAACCTAAATGGCGTGAAAATTGTTGACAAATGCCCAGCACGATATTCACGGAGTGGCACTTGGCGCAAGTTTTCTGATTTCGAGAAACACATTTATCCTGTTGCCGTTGCAATTTGCGTGTACAAAAAGTACGTTGACATCCAAAACTTTTTTGAAAAATCTGTTGGTAATCAAGTGAAACGTAAGGATCAAACAAGCAGATTATCAAGGGCGGGAACGTTTTACAGCGACTGTGATTGGCCAATTCACAACAACACAAAACTACTGTTTCGTTGCGAGCGATCACATTTTCGAGGATTTGGAAATTCGATAAAGATTTGTGAAATTAAATCTAACGTCGTTTATTGTAAGTGATTTACTGCTCTTGAAAAATGGCATCGTTTTATCTCCCCGGTCGGTCTTACGTCGTACTCTACGTACAGTAAAACAAAGGCGTTCTACTGTTCTCAACAATAAAAAGCGCGAAGCAATTACACGCGAATCGCATACATATTGCCTATTGCGCCTAAATTTTGTCGCTAAAGCAGCATAAAGAGAGAGGCCGCATGTATAATAGCATCAGACAGCCACTGGCCGTCAATCTCTGGAGACACGATCATAGCGTTTGCTTGAAGACGTCAGCGGCTCAAAGCGTCAAAGGTCATGTCGGTGTAGTCGCTTCCGAGATCAGCGGCGGGCGTACTCTGCTTGAGAACGATGCGCGGCGTAGACGGGGTGTTCTTTGAAGATGTAACTGTGACGACGTAAGGGGAGTTGGCCTGCTGCTGCTGCTGGGCCTTGCTGAAGTCTATGTTGACGTATTCCCCTCCTGGGGAAAGGGGAGGCCGGGCGTCAGCTGCGGTGCTGGAGCTGTTGTTGGAGGCGGTAGGCGGCGACGCGGCCGGGATCACGATGCGCGTCGATTCGAGACTCGGTTTCTTGCTGTGCTTGAGTGAGAAACTGCGCTTTGCGATGGTGTTACTGATCGGGTGATGGTTTAGGCCGCGAAGGGTCTTGGGACGCTTTGACTTATGCTTGGGACGGTCAAGCGAGTTGGTGGAGAAGCTGCGCTCCTTACGTTGGTGCGGGTACTTGGCCGACTGCTCGCCTTCCACGGCGCCGTTTAACAGCGGGCCGACGACAGTGGCGCGTCGGCCGTTGGCGCCGTTCGAAGAAAGGTTGCTGGAGCCGCTACCGACGCCGCTGCCGCCAACCGGGCTCATGGGTAAGTAGCCGTCCTTAAAGAATGCCTCGGAGTCGGGCGGGGATGAGGAAGCGTTTACTTTTGACACGACGTGTGCGCTCAGTTCGCGCAGTTCTTGGTTAAGTGGCCGCATGCTCAGATAGTCGGTTGAGTTAGAGGGACTGGGCGTTGAGAGGCGTGACGCGCTGTCAAGGGGCGTGGCTAGCAGAGGGTTGCCGCCCAACGTCGACACCGAGCTCTGGCTGCCCGGGGACGAGTCAGGAACGTCGCAGCCTTCGTTAGCGGCTGACAACTTTAGGTGGCAGTTGTAGTGTGGCGAGGAGGGCTGGATGCGTTGTGCGTAGCGCGAGTCAAAGTGTTCGCACGCGCCCGTCTTTACCGGGAACTCATAGGCGCAGTGGCATTTTTCAGGCGAGTGACTGTAAAGCCCGTTAAGCATGGAGCCGTTTCTCGGAGCGACCGACGCGTCCGGCACCGAACGCCGACGCTTCTCAATGTCTTGCGGCATCGACTTGAACGCCCGCATCGGCACGTAGCCAGTACAGTTGGGAGCGTTGCAAGTTGCTTTCGGGGCGACGGTCTCCGGACCGGCCGCGGGTAAAGATACTGACATGATCGTGTACTCGGAAAGATTGGCATTGGTCGATGATGACGACGATGATGACGTCACACTGGTGGCGAAGGAGGCGAGCCGAGCCAGGATGTTGGTGGATGACGGGGGAGTCGAAGACGGTTTGCTGCGCGCGCCACTGGAGGTGTTTATTTGGTGCGGATACCTGTGGATTGCGAATCATTGCTTTATTGCCATTTATCGCTTTTGGTATCTGTAGCCTTTTAAAAGCTTGCCCGAAAGTTATTTTAATACAAAAAATTTTGGGGCATAATGGTTGGAGGTTGTAGTAAGACGTAATAAGAATATCAAAGCCCATAGAGGAGTAGGTTCCATTTTGAACGTTTCGAATAATCATCGAAAAATGAATGAAGAGTTATTCAATACGATCAAAATGATACCTACTTCTGTATGGGCTTTAATATCCTTATTTATACGAAAAACAATTTTTTTTAACGTACTGGTGATTAGTTCACACCTAGTTGTAAATTTTCAGGGTTGTCTATCATCCGCGTGAAACCGTTAACCAATTTAAGTGTTTAATAGTCGTAATCTATTTCTACGTGCAAAAAATCGTTCCCTTATCCTACCGCGATACTTAAACGTGTCTTGTGTGTTCGCGGAAAATTTCGCAGAGAATAATCAAGTGATTACCTGTTAGAGGCGTCAAAGTCCATCAGCGCGTAATCGTCAGGCGACGGTGAAAGGCAGTCGTTGGCGAGGACTTGGGCCAGCACTCCCTTAGGCGAGGCGGTTGGAAACGAACCGCTCTCGGACGTAAAGGAGTACTGTGAGGGCGATTGGCCGTAAGATTCACTGTGCTTTACTCCACGATCGACCGAATGGCATATATGCTCAGGGTGGTGGAGAAAGTGCGTGTGTTGCTGCGGGGAAGCTGACAAGGACGAGGCTGCCGTGCTGTTGCAGCTCAGACTATCATCCAAGGAGTGAGTCCGGGAATGGATGGGTACATTGACGTAGTCGTTCACTGGATGACTCACGGAGGAAGCGTTTGAAGAGGAGGTTAAAGGGTTGGAAGGGGGCTGCTCATTGGGCGGGGGTGGAGCGGCGAATACGCGCTGGTGGCAGTAGTACTGCTCCGAGTTACCTTGCTGAGGCAGGTGGATTAAACAGTTGGGGCAGACCTTGCCAGGGGGCGTGTCCTCGTGTATGGGTGGGGTCGAGCAGGATGAGTTGAACACCTCAGGCGTGCTGCACCTTCCCGACTGCTGCTGTATATGCGATTTGCCGATGCGAGGCGGCGGCGGTGCGGTGTTTTTGTGGTTGGTCACCTGCATATAGCCGTTGGTGGGGCTGTGATGGCCGTCGGGGCCGTATTCGTCGGCGGTGTCGGAACCAGCGGGCGGCGCGCCGTTTGTACACATCGTGTAGCCGGATGAGAAGTCGCTGCTTGAGTTAAGCGCAGAGTTGAGCTGTTCTGTGCTGGAAGTTTCGCTCGAACTGTGGGAGGTGCCGGTTAATGATGCGCTGTGGCCGTGTGAGATAGAGCGGTGCTGGTTTTTCTTGCCGAACAAGCGATTTCTCATTCCCGGGCTGATAGAGCCGTTGGGCGAGCGCACGCTGTAGAACTTGTTGGGACGACGCATCGTGCCTTCTCCTTCACTCCCTGTGCGTAAACGAGAGTCCTGGGCGCCGACTCCGTGCGAGCCTGGCAGGCTGTCGCAGCGCATACGCTTGCTGGTAATGGTGTGCACTTTGCCCATGCCTATTTGGCTAGGCGGCGGGTTGTTGTGGTGGGATCGTATGGGGCGGGTGCGTCCAGTTCCCGAGCCCGAGCTGTTGGAGCGCCCGCGGCTGATGTTGGCTTCTTCCTCTCGCAAAGCGAACATAACGCTAAGAATGGTGGTGTGCATTTGCGCTGCCATTACTTCGTCGCCAAGGTCCATCCATAGTTTGCCGCTGCCGATCCCCGAAAGGCGCCCGGGTTCTATGAAGAACGAGTTCTCCTTGTGCCCGCAAACGCGTATCGTTGTGATGCGGATTTCTACAGGGCTTCCGCCTCGAGAGCGATCGCGACCGCCTGAGTGGTTGGCGTGTACGAAGACCATGCAGTCGTGTGTGAGACAGACCCGGTGCGGCCCGTGCAGGTTCATTAGCAGGCTGCTGTCGGCCAGATCCAGCTCCTTGTTCTCGAGCGTTACGTGCCAGACGTGCTTGTAGAGCAGCGAGCCGGGCTCTGCGGAAAAACAGAGGTTTAGTGGCTGGGTCGGAAACAAACAATGTAACTGATTATAGTGAATATTTAGAATAATAATAAAACATAAAGGACACAATTTTTTTTTTAAAGTGTTTTGCTGTCTTTTTCAAAAAAAAGTTTCAAAATTCCGGTACGTTATATTCTAACCAGTGCAAAATTGCTTATAAATTACAAAATGTGAGCTTTTAGATAACATCGTTTTATACTATGAAACAAACTATTTCGCCTTTTATAACTATCTTTATTAGAGGTTTCCATTTTTTCTTTTTTTAAAAGTTTTCCAATTTTCGCAAAAAAATTTTGAATTTCCGTATAATTTGAAAACATGCTTTGGGGTTCTTTGGCCTCCTGTAACTGTGCTACATGAATTACTTTTGCACACTAAATTGATATTTGTATTTGGTGAAATTCCAGGGTATTTCGAAGCCCCGCAAGAAATTCCATGGCGTCTAAAACGCTCTGCACGCCCACGTTTGGCGCCTATGGACTCAGAAGCACATTTAACAACGAGTTTGGCGATGCAGCAACTGAATAACTGATAGTTGACCGAGTGAACTCGCGACAGTGAGCTCACGCGACCGCCGTCTGAGCTGTCAAGCAACCACGCGTTTGGAAAAAGGTCGAATCGTGAGTCGTGAGTCATACCTGCGCCCGTGGTGCCTTACCCGCTTAAGCAAACGAACGACTTTGCTTGTGCGAACTGCGAACACGTCATCGCCAGCCGCCGGAGTCAGAATCGTACCACCCAAACTTTCCCATTGGCGGTTTGGTTTATTTGTCGCACGCAAGCAGTATTTTATAAATGATAGCGGTTGGAATTTTCCCAATAAACCCTACAGCAAAATGTTGTATATCGTTAGTCAAAGTTGCGGCGGTGCAAAGGCCTTGTTCACTTTTTCGGAAACGGGCAAATTGACACATCCTAAGCAACTCACGCTGCCAACACCCCAACGCGTATTCAATACTCTTTTACAACCCAAATGCGCAAAAACAGATCAATAAAATTATTTGTACTTTTGTAGGACACGAAAAAACACTAATACCGTAGGGCAGCGTTATCCTCAAAAGGGTAGCGTTTGGTCAAAAGGGTATCTAAAATACAGCAGCGCAACGGCAACGCAACACTATGGCGACAACTGGTAACTTCGCCATGCAGCTTTGAACACGCTAAGCACTCTCGTCGGCACAAAAATTCCAACGGCACAACACAACGGGAGCGCTGTTGTCTTTGTTTACCGGGATTTCTTCCCTCTACCATTCCGCGCGCGCGCCGCATCGCTTCAAAAGCGCGCCCAGGGCAAAACGATAAAAAGCAGGCATTCTTGGCGAGTTACGCTCTCAATCCGCGCGTTGCGCTTCCGAGCCGCGGCGCGTAGTACAACGGCACCGAGTTTATTGTGAAACCGAAGAGCACGGGCCTGGCTTTGTGACCGCGCCGAGCCAATAATCCACAGCATGTTGTTTTGCTCGCGACTCGAGGGTCCGCTTCCTTCCGATCCTTTGTTTTAGCGCGTACCAGCGTTTCGAGCCTCGGTAAACGAGCTTTGTCGCGCGCCAAGAGAAATAGCAGGTATGGGGTTTCACATCAAAACAGGATGAGAACGGACAAGGGAATGTTCGCATCAGCACAAGCAGTTGCGATAAACAACCGACGTTTCTTGAAGTGGGCAACGTTCGCGCGGTTTCCAGTCCGGATTCCCACAACACTTCAACGCGATTTTAATCCGTCGAGTGCTGTTTTGACCAAGACCGGTTTATTGTGACACTCCCGAACGACGTAATGCCCAATATATATGTATATCACCACACCCGGTGCGAAAAGTTTTTACTCATTTTGTACAACCACCAAGGTTTCTTAGTGTTTGTGAGATGGCTATCGAACAAAACAAAGGTTTGTTTCGCCTGTTTAGCTTTAATTGCTTAGTATTTTCACCCCCTAAGCCTTAAATCAGCAACTTCCTTTTTTTATTGCTTTGTAAAATGAAAAAAGTGTGTCAAATGAAATAGCAGATTGCCTGGTCTTTTTTCCAGTTGGAAACTTACTCCTAAACCCTTTGAACACCAACTGTTTCAACGTTAAAAAAACTAATCAAAAGGCAGTGAGGAATAATGCTCGAACGAAAGCGGCTAATTGTCGCCGCACTCCAACACTTCGGCTACATTTAATTACATGCGTGGGACACGCCTTTGCCGATAAACGGGAAAAGTTGCATTACAACAGCGAAAGCGGTCGGCCGACTGATCGTCAGTTGGCCTGGCGACGTCCTGCGTGTTTTCTTTGCGCGCAAGCATCCGTCGGCCTTGCGCGCTACAAAACGGCCATTCCGAATAACAAAACAAGAAGGTAATAATGGGTTTAGCGGGAACTGAACAGGAGTCGACGGCGGCGTAGCTTGTTTGGCGGGCTGCTGGCCACCGGAGCATTTCGTGGCGCGCTTGCCAGAAATGGCCGCCGCAGGCGAACGGGCGGATTGACGGTGCAACAAACAAATCATGACCCTGGGCGACCTCGGGAAGAATAGCGCAGCAATATATTGTAGAAGTAGGTGTTTAGCACCAGCTTGTGCGTCGAAGCTACACCTCAGTGTAGTAATGACTTAAGTCATTGACTTCACTTGAGTGCACTTAAGTCACTGTTTTTAAATGACTTCACTTGACTTAAGTCTTTTGGACAAACGTCTTAATTTGGATTTAGGCCATTTTGTCAAATACCTTAGGGTTAAATTAAGTGTTTTTCATTAAAATTTATCTTAAGTTTTGCACATGAAACACTTTTATTGCTTACGTTTGTGTTATTTTTTAGCTAAATTGTTGCTTACAATCGGACAAGTTTACCAACTTTAATAATTTAACAGTTTACTTTTATGCCAATGACAAGATTTGAAATTGACTTGCTCTAATAATGACTGGGGAAACCGATGACTTGAACTGGGACTTGTCTTGTTATTTTTGCAAAAGATTTGAGTTGAACTCGACTTATTTTTCAAATGACTTAACTGAGACTGATTCATTTCAAAAAGACTTGTTTACAACACTGCTACAGCCTTCTGATAAATCATCACACCGGCCGGTCATGTCACTATTTGTGTTTAGCGGTTCGCAGTACGAAGCGGGAAAATCCGACAAACGGTCATCGGCGGTCGTCGGTGTCTTATCCGCGGCGCTTAACGCGAAAATAATCAAAGCAGGTCGAGATGCGATGATGGGCGACCTGGTGCCTTTTCCTGTTTACGACAGAAATCAACCGCCTGCTCTGGGAGCAATAGAGCTTTGTGTGAGCGCGGTTACGCCTTGTCGCGCCGCTGTTCGCGCTAATTCGAGCGGACACGTGAAACAAACCGCACACAGCTATTGCAATTGTGCGTTTGTTAGTGGGTATGCGTGGGTATATGTGTGTGTGTGTGTGGTAACGATAGCAGTAGCCGCGGCGGGTTTTTTTCATGGCGGCTAAAATATAAAATCGCGAAATTCCTAACGCGCGGTCGGGCAAAACGAGCGTCCGAAAATGAAGGACCGACTTTTTGGGGGGACATAACGGACCGCTGATAAAATAGCAGGTTTGTGTGGGCGGGTGCGGTTTAACAACGTCCGCCGTTCGCTCTTCTTTTCGAGTAAGTTCGCCATTGGAGCGAGTGCCGGCGATTCTTCTTGTGGGTTATTGCCCTCGTAGAATCAGACGACAACGGGGCTAATCACAGGAAGCCTGGAAAAAAGTACATAGGCGTGGCTGTTGGGCATCTGAATCACCAACGCGCACCTTCGATGACTTGTCATACGAGCGGGTTATTGACATTTTAAAGGTCACGCTCTAGTGGGATAATATCATACCTAAAAGGCTGGAGAGAAACAGGAGAGTAGCAACGCACAATCGACCCACACAAGAGCGAAAACAGCTTTCAAAATTGAACTGGCTTAGGTTCACCCTACTTCTGCGCTGCGGTTTAGACGGCCGCCTTTTACTGTGTGCTGTTTACCCTGCGACAATGGGCAACAAAACATAAGGCAGCCAGCCAGCCAGCGTTATTGATCGGCGACCACAATAACCCATAGTAACCTTCCACGTTCGACACTGATGTTTGCGTTGCTATTAATTACATAGGTTCCCAGAACTCGACGGGCGGTAAACAGGTCTGACTGCGCTTCTGGTAAAAACGAAAATCCAACGAAACGACGCACTCGAAAGCGGTGTTTGTTTCACTTTTCGTTTTGGCGGCACATTTCTAGCAAAACACCTCGCGGAGACTATCCACGCGGTATGCAAAAGCTGTAGAAACAAGCGCGTCCATTGAAAAGGGCGGAAACGCCGAATGAAGTGGCTTGCCGCGTTTTCGTCAATGTGTTTTAGACGCGTCGCCAGCAGCGGCATCAAACATTGGAAGCGGCGGCGGCGGTGCCAACGGGCAGCGCGCCAAGTGCACAAGCCATCACGTCCCGTCCTTGGTCTGTTTATACTACGGGCACGACAACACCCCTTGTTTTCGTCTGGGACTTCAGTTCTCTCAGTCGGTGGGCGGACTGAAGAGAGAGAGGGGAGCCCGAAAACAAACAGGGTGCGTCGCTGATTGGTCTCCTGCGGCACTTAAAGAAACAGAGAGGAGCAATGAGCGCGGAGGAGAAACGAGAGGAGCGCTGCGGCTCAACGAACTCTGTACCGACGAGAAAAACACATTTATATTTCGGCAAAGGTCAGACTTTGGTCTCGCTGCGACCAAAGAACGGAAAACAAGTTGGATCTAAAGGGGGAAATCGGGATTAGTCGGCCGTCCTCGGAATTTGTTGAAGGATCAAGCGAACCGTTTTTCGATGGCGGAAATGCGACTCTAGCAATGCTGGCCGAACATAATGATGAAAATCAATTTCGATAATTTTGTAGTGTTTCTATCTTTTCGAGAATTTTCAGCAACGAACATCTAACTTTAAAATTAAAACTATAAATAAAAAATCCGCGGATATGTCAACTCGTTTCTTGTCGCGATACAGGAGTGGCGCGGCTCAAAACAACAACAACAGCAACAGCATCAGTTCCATTGCTTGCGGGCAAAGGGGCCGCCGACGCGGCACGACCTGCCATTTTTGTTGTTGACGAGTGCGCAATAACATTCGCAGCTCGATCGGTTGCCACACGAAGGTTGAAAATCGGCCGTAGTATTAGGGTAGACGCAAGGCGATTGGCAGACAAGCCCCTTCCGTTAAGGAGAGCACTGGCCGCTTACTTTGCTTTCTCTTGCCCTTCTCGCCGCCGACTAGGCCCTCTGGGGACTTGTCGGAAAGTAGGACGCTAAAAGGAAAGGCACGGCGAAATATCGCGCCACGTCTTGGCTGTTGTAACTTTTCCACTATTCAATGGATGCAGACGGCGCTTTATAGTAGTTCACTGAAGATGTGTACATCGCAATAACAACGCGCGCAAAACCGCCCATACTTTTGCTCAAGACAAACAGCCCACGCTTATTGCCAGCCAAAACTCGAGTGTATCTACTGGCCGCTAATTGGAACAGATACACATGAAAACCTATTTTAACTGTTCAACTGCTTTCATCAACACGTTAGTTTTATGACCACGGCAAATTAAACCGATAACTTATATTGTTTATTTTAGTTGTGAAATGGGAAAAACATTTAAAGTTTTTCTTGTTTGTGATAACGGCGGGTTTTAAATCCAACAATAGTAACTGTCGTTTGCCGAACAACCAATTAAAAACCATATTTTCCTGTAGACGTTGTACTATTAAGGCGCTGGTAATTATCGGACAAAATTTATGAATCAAAATTCGTATTGAATTAATCACGCGACACCAACGCGCAAAGCGGCGGAATCGTTCGCGTTAGTTGAAAACGAAAAGCAATTAAGTCTGGAGTTTCTCGAAATGTGCCACGACAACTAATGACAGAAGTGGCAACAAAAAAGATGCAGCGGGCGCCGATTGAAAGCGCAAATGGGGTCGGCTATCTAATGTTCCAATTCGTCCCTTTGTGTCGTCAACGCGCACGGCTCAAAACACTGCCGACTTATTAGCATCACACGAATTAGGAAAGGACGCGAGAACAGGCGGGAAGGTAATGATCACCTTTTGAAGGCTCTAAACAAAAAAGAGGTGGGCTGGGGGGTTATCGGTCGTGCTGCTGACACGGCCGCTTTTTGTGCGCGTTTGATGTCGTCTGAACAACAAGGAGAGCGCGGAAGAGCGCTAGAGCTGGAAAGAAAACAATCGCTCTGGCGACCGTTCCATAGTAAAGGCAGTTACGTAGACGAGCTGGAATGTAGAACGCTCCGACGAGTTGTTTTTCGCACAACGGCGATCAGGAATGTTCGCGCGCGGCCTTTCGACACGCCCAGGCAGCGAGCGAGAGGCGCGTGCACGCACACACGCACACAGCGCCGACCACAACAGCATCCTTCATAGCGGATAGCATGACAAACAAGTCGAGGACGAACAACACCACGGCTCGTCGGCGCAATCTGTCCATTTAGCGAAACACTCCTGTTATACCAAACTGCACAAAACCAAACTCTGTGCGTTTTCTTGTCGTGGAATTGTCGAGAAACTTGCCCGGTGTTATGGAAAGTTACTTAAACTTATGAGGCGGGTGATCGATAGTGGAACTTACGCGCCGCACTTTCGTTAATAAATGACAATGCGAGCGGGCGACACGGCCATAAGCGAAGCGCGTGATCACGAGCAAAGTCGATTGGGCCGTGCCGTCGGTTACACAATGTATAGTGACCGTGAGGAGCACATCGGTTTGATGTCACCGGAGGTGTCAAGTCCGGTTCTAACCACGCCGAAAGCCTGTCGGGTGGTTGGCGTATTGACACAGCAACCCCCAGTACAGTCGAGGAAATAAAAAAAGCGGCGCGTTCGCACATTGCTAAGCGAGTTCGGAATTCGTGCGAACAGGAGAGTGCTGGTATGAGAACTACACGGATGGTTAAACGGCGAGTATGCCCTCGCACTCGAGCAGGCCGTGGGAATCGCCTGGCTCGCATCGCTGCACATGCATAAGGCCCACAAAGCAACATCTCACACATATAATTACGGGTATGCTGTTTTTTTTCGGCCCACTCACAGCCGAAACATCATAAACTGCTTTTTTAAATGACCTGCACTGTGTCAATATACACTTCCTTGTTGTGCAGTTGTAATGCCGACAACACAGATGCTGCAACACAGCTCTGCTAAACTAGTTTCGAATTGAACAATCACAATCAGCGCAAAAGACAATACATGACTCACCCCGCTAAAACATATCGAACAGGTACACCTCTTGCACAATGTGTAGGGGTTGCTAACGTTTAATTGCAGCACATAAGAAATAAATTTCTGGTATACTTATGTTTACCAGGCTAATTGGCTCATTATTTATGATCGACCAAATTTTACCTTTAGGAAAGCAACTGGCAGTAAACACAAAACACACACACACACTTGTCAGACAAAAATAGGCATCAGTAAGCATAAATACCAAATGAGCAATACCACCTGTTAGAAAACATATGATCAAGGCAACAACTTTCTAATAATGTTGTAATTGAACCTATTCAACAACTTGTCCATTAACAATTGAAGCAATACATCGGCCGATTATCTGCAATTGAGACTTCCCATTGGAATGGCTTGCCAGGCAAGTACAAATTGACAAAAATCTTAACGAAACGAAAGCTCAGCTATTATAAAAACATTAGGTGACCATTTTTCAAAAAAAAAATTTAAGAAAAAATATAAAAACAAAAGATAAAGGTGCATACCAGGCTTCAAAGCCTTTTGAAGAGCATCCACCCACTGTTGTTGTATATCTGCACTTTCGGCGGCCATTGTGAAATATTCATCTGCAGTGAAAATCACTATGAGAAAGTCATGCTTGGAGTCCTTCTTTTTGTTGATGTTCCATGGCTTGTCCAAATCAATTTGGCGTTTAGGCTTGTCAGATTTGAGGCCTTTCCATTTCTTTTCACTTTCGTAATATTCCAATTTGGGCCTTGGACCTTCCCGCAGAACAAAAAATCGTTTGTTCCATGTTTTTGCCTTTCTCAACGTTCCCTTGAATATGATATCAGTTGTCATTGTAGCGTAGTCAGGTTCAGGTGCCATAGCAAAAAAGCTGATAAACTTATAAATATAATTACTAATGTATACAGACAAAACTGATCTAGTAAGTCATCTGTAAATATTGCAAAATATTTAAAGAAAATGTTTTTTATTGACAGCCACAGCCCATTGAAAAACTACCTAACATAACTTATTGAATAAAAAGTTAAAATAGCTATTTATACAAGACTGCATCCTAAAAATGTCACTAAATATATTACATAAACAAGGGAAATATTTCAGACTGTTACATTGATTACCTATGTGTAACTTACTGTATTCAAACTGCACAAAAAGTATCAGTAGGTACTCAATAAAAGGCAAAATCCATACTTAATGACAAGGTCAACATGTAACAGGGTTCGGCCTAAAAGTCCATAAACAACAACTTATATGTAAAATCATACTACGATAACATCATAACGTTATATTCAATTCAAATCTTAACCTTACTAGCTGTCTAAAACTAAACAGCCAACATTCACCCAAAGTGTGATTGGCAATGTAAAATCCAGTCTGGAGTGCTTAACCAGCTGGTTGTGACTGGTAATTATGGATGTGACCTTCGATTGAAGAAAACAGATACCTATATCTTATCTAACACACGTTTTTTATTTTAATTACCCTACTACTACTATTCTTTCAAGCATCATTTTACAACATTTTCACTAAATAATATATTACAGTTTGTACTACAGCTACTTAACCTCCCGCACACACACACGTGTTAACACAATTTAACTTTTTTATCGAAAGGTACAACATTACAACTCGCCGCTTGACTGGGCAAAAGTAAACCTTAACACTAAAGAGAAAAACAATCACAAAACGGAGACCCGGCATCATCGGAGCATCAAACACTAAATATATTCCAACAAACAACAATCTATACGCTGATTATGCTTTGCGGGGTGGCAGCCTTTCTTTACTGCGCAAATCGATTCCCTACGGGCGGAGAAAAAAGGGCTGGAGCAAATGGCTCTCTTGCGAAGCGCTTTTATTCCGCTTTTCTCGGCCGATGTGGGTACTGATTTGATGTTTACTTCGCTGTTTTTCCCCTGACCTTGTTATTCATCGAAGGAACGATGAGCAACCATCACGCCTCGGTCTGTCACTGTTTTGAGACGTCGACGGTTCGTGATTTCATCAGATCGTAAAACAACATAGACAAGTCCACGTCAACTGACGATTCGTCAGCTGTTGAAGTACTTCCAGAGTTTTGTACCGTCACTTGAACGGTCGAGATGGTGACGTTTTGTGTACAGAGACGTCGAGAGAAATTAAACCTTACGTCAAGCTGCTTTAGGTGTATTTTTATTAGGTTGTTTTGAAGACAAGCGTGTTTACAAGGGTTACTGGTGATTTGCGTTACTTTTTAAGGCAAAATAAGTTTCTTAATTCTCCTATAAGAAAACAACAGAAATTATAACAAAAAATTAAAACGCGCATTGTAAGAATCGTTAAAATAACACCGAGTAATAATATAATCAGCATATAGGTCATTGACGAATTCACTGCAACCAGTGCTATGGTGCCACCTAGCAGAAATAGTGCAGTAGCAACAAATACTATTAGACGTTCAACGTCCAATTTAAGGATTTGTGAATAGTCAATTTCCTCCCATTCAGAATTTTGCCGGTGGAAAGAGGACAATATGTATAAAACCGACATGCATAGATGTTTATTTTCGCCGCAACGGGTTGCATTGTTTGTGGCGAAGAAAATTTGAACAATTTAACAGAATTGTGTTTCATGGTATAAGGAGAACAAACGGCAAAATAATTGGGCCCCTTAGCACTGTTACATTTGATAAAAACTTCTGTAACTTGTTAGTCGATTCGAGGTAAGTATTGTGTAAGCCTGTAAAATCAATAAAAAATTCAAAGTTTGAATGCAAAGCTATAAGCTGGGTAAAATCCTATGTTCTTAAAAAAAAAATCGTAATACGAATCAATAAACGCAATTTTACTTACTTTTACTTACTGGTGCGACTTTTCTTATTTTTAATCATTGTGGAAAGTTAATCATAATTAAGAGGCGAGCAAGTGGTCGCATCAATTGGGCACAAACAACTTGTTTACGCGAGGGCCGTGTTGTTGAACCTGCTTGACACGCGGAGAAAACGAGAGAAAGATGAATGGAAGAAAGAAAAAAAGAGTTACAAGGAGAAAGAGGAGCAAGAAATATAGCGATGAGCACTATTAAAAACAGAAGGGTTCAGATGATTACGAAACCTCACAACAGAGTCTGTTGTTTATTAGAGACTGATTAACAATCGACTGCTGTTAAATTGTAAAAATTAACTAATCTGATGATATAATTTTAATTCTAACATGAAGCTTATTGTTTTTAATCCAATCACCTATTCTCGGGGTAACTACCTAAAACATTTTTCCAGCTATGAAACCTTTTTTGATCGCTGCCAACTCAATCCGAACTGTTTTTGTATTTTAACATTAATATCCTTTACCTTTAACATAGAGATAGTCGCAAACTTAAGAACACCACACAGTTCTTTTCTATTTGCACCGTTTGTGTTGGAAAGCAGGGCCATGACTACAAGTTTTAGTCTTTGGAGGTGTTACTTTCAATTCTAAAACTATTTGTACATTACAAATATGTTATCGATTTGCGCAAAGCTAAAAAAGCTTTGCACATTCTGACGTAACTTGTAAAATCCTGGATTAGCGCCTGCCCATGGCCTACACCACCGTTGACCGAATTGTTGTTTGTTGTAATCAACAGAATTTGTTTTAAATAACCGCGATCGACGAGTTACAAATAAAAAGCTATATTATAAAAACATATGTAACAATTAGAGATGTACAAAACTTACGATACTTGGACAAAATGTATTCGAAACTAAAGGACTTCAATACTGGCCAAAATTTGCTTTGCGTTGTTAAGTTTAGTTGAGTTGTTCACATGTCATTTCTTGATAAATTTACCTTTCGTAGAACAGCTTCGTTGAATAACAATTCATGGTGAAAATTCCCATATTATTTCGGTGTTGGATCAGGACTCCAAGTATCGGACGAATATCGATACTAATACATGATATCGGGTGTGGGCTACGATCTGATTTTAGCGGACATACTTAGTCATAATGCAACTTTATTCTTTGAATTTACTATGAATCAAATTACTATTTTTTAATCAGTTTTTCTTAGTTTTTAAGTGTTATTTAAAGCAAAACAGACAGACCAGCAAACAATGAGAAAAACAACCAAATGGCAACAGAATTTTTTTGTGATTCATCAACAAAGAAGATAGCCCCAAACTGGTTGTAAACCGTTTGTATTTAATCAACAGACAACATAAACGACTGTTGCAGTACTTCGGGGATAACTTGCAAGGAGCGAAAATAGTTAAAAACAGCGCGAAAGGATAGACGTTATGTTAAATATTAAACACAACTGGTTGAACGATATACGCCTCCTACAACTACTTTCAATAGGCTGGACGTAGTAGTGACAACCTTTTTAATGACAGAATATCACTAACGTTAAAATACTAGCAGTTTGGTGTGAAAGACAATAAAGGTATGTTGATTAATACTATCTATATTCTATAATATAGTTTTGGGGCTATGTTTTAGGAAGTTTACGGGCTTTCACGAAGATGGTTTTTTACAAACAGTATATGGTCTTGAGGTGAAAGGCAAACACGGAACCTTAATTACATCGTCCTTTCTCCACAAGCCCAAATTTGTGCTTTCCAAAATGATGTTTAATTTTTTAAAGGCTTTAAATCATTTCTTTCTATATGTATTACTTTTTACTAGAGTTTAAATATTGTTAGTAGTGCGGTTATAATTACCAAAATCTAATTTAAAACTTTACGGGAATGCAGCGGACGATGTTGCACAAAAACAGAAAATATATTAATAAAATTTGAATAAATTAAAAAGTAATTGACTATATAATTAAACAGATATTGCAGCATAACTAATTTGGCCCAACACCAAAACCAGATATTATGGAAGGAAATTACTGCCGCAAGAGCCGATACAGTCCCTTAAAGAAAACAGACACAACAACGATAGATTCATAAACTGGTATGTTAGGAAATTCATTCAGTCGCATTTTGTTTAAATAACGTAATGTGAAATAGTTGATCCGGTAAAAAATGTTGTGGAATCGCCTAATGTTACCTTAAGATTTAAGATGACGAACAATACGATAGCAATATTTAGTTTAAAAAAAGTAATTTGTATAAATTGATGACCGGTAAAAAACGTTGTTGGATCGCTTAAAATGACGTTAAGATGTAAGCCGACAAAGGTAGGGTCGCTAACGATATCAATACCAAACAGTTTCGTGCAGCTACTGATACTAGGATCTGGTATCGGCTTTGTCCAAAAAACTGCCATAGCGACTCTTAAGTATAATCAACAAGAAGAAGAAACACCCGTAACGCGTTCGAACCTTTGCCTAAAAGAGAAAACAACAGATGGCAGAAAAGCAGCTAGTGACGTCATCTGGTTTCCGAATCGTCGCTGTCTTCCTCTTCTTCTTCATCAGAGCTGTTCTCGATCGGCTGGATGAAGAGGCTGTCGTTGCGATGGAAGCCCGAATCACGGAGGAGCGGAAGAGAGGGGCCATCATCCTCCTGTTGGTCGACCTCGTCCGTGGAGCATCCAAGGATTGCGCGACGCGGGAAGTTGGCGAAGACCTTGAATCGAGGAGGCGAGCTCTCGTGCGAGTAAACGTAGTCATGGACCGCCTGCGGTAAAAGATAAGGAACAGAGTGAAGGTTTAGGGCAGTGGTCGACAAAAATACGCCTTTTAGCCATTTTTAGGGAGCCGCGAAAAAGTTTAGTTTTTGAATAGTTTAGGTTTTTCAATAGCAATAGTTTAGTTTTACACGTAGAGTCATGGATCGCCTGCATCGAAAGATAAGGAGCAGAATGTTTAGGGCAGTGGTCGCCAAATATGGGCCTTTTAGCCATTTTGAGTGGGCCGCGTTTAGTTTAGTTATGCATTTGTGGGCCGCGTGATAACCGGACATTCGTTGTGCTGTTTTAAAAAGTTGGCGTGTGTAGCTAAAAGTTTTTAACTTGGCTTATTGTTGCATGACAAGGACTTCAGGCTAGGACCCCTAAACTACACTTTTAGTTTAAGTAAATTTCCGACCACGGGTTTAGGGTGACGCGATTGACGTCATTGTGGAACAACGCACAGTAAGGTACGAGAACCACCAACTAAACTGGTCGATATACGAAAAATTAGACAATAAAGTTATGAAAAAATTAAAGTTAACAATCCTCAAAAATTGTTGTTCAATTTCTGCTGAAATCCAAATTAGAAACTGCGAGGGTAAATGGGTCGGGTTTCCGCGTTGATACAAAGGTTAGAAAAGCGCTGCAGCTTTTTGACATATTGAAACCAAACACTGATATCACCTTTATATTATAAATTTAGGAAAATTAACGACAGAATACTCTACCAAAGCTACCAATCCAGGTCAGACACCATCAAAAGATCTTAAAAGGTATATATATTTCGCCAGCAAATGCATCGTCAGTATATCTTAACTTGAATGATTAGAATTATCGAATTAAGATATTCTGACGATGCCTTTGCTCGCGAAATATATATATATATAAATAATTATATACAGATAAATATTTTGAAGATCAGAAATTAAGGTCGACATTTATCTTGCAAGGGTCAAGTTTATTTACATTAACACATATTTAGAGCTACATTACAAGAAAATTAAATTAATAATGAAACGAAAAAATCACCTTTACTGAATCGTTTGGGCTAAAGCGACGTTTGAGACGAGTTCCGTTTGGCATTTTGATTTGCAACGTCAGAACTTCCTCGTCATCAACTTCTGGTTCGCGTGGAAGCTCTGGTGTAAAGTTCATGGGCGTATTTGTTAAAACAGAGGAAATAAGCTGTCTAGTTAAAGCAGTGGTTCTCAACCGAGGTGCCATTTCTAACGCCCAAGGGTGCCGCGAAATTTTCCAAATTATTAATTTTCAATTTTGGAGCATAATGGTTGGAGGTTGTAGTTAAACGTAATAAGAATATCAAAGCCCATACAGAAGTAGGTATCATTTCGAACGTTTCGAATAAATTATGTTGAAAATGAATAAAGAGTTATTCGAAACGTTCGAAACGATACCTACTTCTGTATGTGCTTTAGTAATTTTTAATTATTTAGGTTTCTAGTTTGACTTTATTAGTAAGCTTTTTCATACAATTTTTTGTGCACGATTGAAGTGTAATAAATCACGAACTTTTTTCTAACCTTGGGCACAGTTGATCTGTGGTGTTTCAATCCCGTTTTGTGTGAAGCTACAGTAAATTGCTGAGCGAAAATTCTAGTAAGGGTGCCGCGAACTATTTATAATTGCCGTGGGGTGCCACAAGCAAATAAGGTTGGGAACCACTGAGCTGAAGAACAAGGCACAAAAGGGACTTGGCTAATCTCGGTGACTTGGGCGTTCTGTGCATTAAAGGGACAAAAGAAAGACATTTGTCGCGCTTATTGAATTGCCGATTGCTGATATTTGGCAAGACGTTGTTAACACTAAACACAAACATTTTCATATTGAAAATATCTGCATCGATGTTTTGCCGATACACCTTTGGTGTGCAAGATCTTATTGCGATTAATATTTTTGCTTTTGTGTTAAGGGTATTGTAATACTCGTAACATGTCATAAAAGTGAATATTTTTAATAATGCAATCAAACTAATTGTTAACTAATGTGGCGACTGGCAGGTAATTTTTTCTAACGGGTATAATTTAAAACTGAATGCGTCTTATCCAACTTATTGGGCATTTATTTACACCAGGGCTGCGGAGTCGGAGTTGGACTCGAGGAGTCGGTTTGCTTTCGCTGGAGTCCGATTCGGGACTCGATTAAGACCTTGTAAAACTACCCGAGTCGCGAGTAAGACATGCGCATGCGCAGTACCGATTTTTAAAACTGATATGGCCGCCAAATGGAAATTGTAAAGGTGGAATATTATATGGCGGAATATTTTCCAACCATGTATTGTGAGTGAATGAATTATACGACACCCCTATAAGTGGATTGTTGAATATCCACGTTATTTTAGTTACTTAAATTGACGGAATACAGGCAGCAGTGTCGGGGCCGGACTTGGGACAAGGCAAAATCGCACATTTGACCGGAGTCGGACTCGGGTTATTTTTAACCGACTCCGCAGTCCTGATTTACACTTGGCTACATCACAAAAAGGCAGAAGCAATCTTTGCGAATCATTCGTATGTTGACGTGAAAAAAAGCTTAATTTATTATTTTATACTTATACCATGACGCCAACTTAAATGAAAGATACACACACAAATGTATTCGAAAATAGTGATCTAGCCCTTCGGAAGCTGATTTATGGCCGACGATTGCAGCTTAAGTATGATTAGTACACCGAAAGTCATCGCAGACTCGCCGAATCTGTCGATTAGTGATGGAAGCAAGAGAGGCTAAAAAAAACACTAGCCTGCAGTGAGGTTCGAACTTAGGGCGTGAGTCTGCGATGGCTTTCGGTGAACTAATGACGACAACTTAATGGGATTTGTGCTCAATTAAAATAATTTTCTTCAGAAGTATAAAACACCAGAAGAACTTAACAATCGTTTTAACAAACTTTAATTTTTTTCAGAAGTATAAAACACCCGAAATACTGTTAAAACTTTATTTTCAGAATTGTAACAAGTTGGTCGGCAGACGGGACAAACCTTGTTGACAGCTCTGCTTTCGTTTCCTGCAAATTTCCTTCGCCTCTACTTTGGCTTGTCGGATCTGGTTTAATTTCTCTTCGTGAAGACGAACTTCTTCTTCTTCCTTGATTTTCTTGTCGACCTTTTTTAATGGGAAAAACTTGTTTGGCAAAAATCGTAAGACTACTTATTTTATAAATAACTGCAACAACTGTAAGGTAAGTTAGGACAGTGGTAGCCAACCTTTATATTACCCGACGCCTAATTTAATTAAACTGAAATCAGCATTAACATGCCACCCCACCTTGTTTTTAGATAAATAATACTGGAACTAAATAGAACAACGATTGATTTTGCTTGAATTATACAGAAGTCCAGATTATGTTTTATCTGTTTTACATTTTTATTATACTTATTGGCATTGCGCTTGCCACGAGCGCATTGAAACAGCTAAAACCACAGGAATTGGTGAGCGATGGCGACCCCACATTGAGTCGGGACCCATAGGTTGAAGACCACTGAGTTATAATACTTATTTAGCGTTCCCTATGCCTATTGGTAGCAAAATATATTGACTTATAACGACCGAAAACGGCAGAAAAAAATTTTCTTTCACTAATATAATCAGCATTCATTGATAGAAATTTAACAACGGGTTAAATGTTAGTTACGAAAGACCGGCATGCTATAATAGCTGTAAATTCAGCCCGCAAACAAGACGCAGCGATTTGACTTTTTGGCAGGCTGGGTATACCTTCTCCTTATCTCGCTGTAGCGATTCCAAATAGGCGACGTCCTGTTCTTGTCTGATGATTTGGTTCTGCATGAGTGCGTTACGATCGGCACGGGCAGCCACCAGCACTGGTTCGTACACCTCCACCACCTCGCTCAGCTTGTCGATCAAATCCTGCAAAAAAGACACAAGTTACATGTGAATCGAGCAAACAACGAATGGGGCATAGACTAATACTAATCCATTGTTAAAAACAGGGAGTCGAATCAGAATTGAACCGAACCGGAACATTATGACCATGTTTTGGGTCAAATTTTTCTGAACCGAAACTGAACCGTTTTTTTTAGATTTTAAGGAGCCAAACGGAAATGAACCGAACAATTCGAAAGTACCAGAACCATAATCGAACCCTAACCTGTAAACAAAAGCGGTTCACTCCAGCATGGCGTCACAACTTGTATTTTACAGAGTTGTTGCGCCATGTTAGAAATGTTATGACAAAAATATGAATATTGATTTTATAAAACGTGGATTTTTTTTATTTTTCAGATATTTCAATAATGAGTTGTTTTTTTATCAAGTAAGTTGGATTAAATGACTTACAATTCAAGGATTATTCTCTACATGGAACTAGAGTAAACATTGAATGGGACACAGACTAGTCCATTGTTAAAAACTTGTAATTCGCGCTGCAGTAAATATTTTAACTTATTTTGTAATATGCTTGTATTTCAAAACATAAATCGCCCTAACTTTGTAATGCATCGCTTAGCTTGTGGATAAAATCCTGCGGAGACAAATTACATTAACTCGAGTAAACCACGAATGGGGCATTTCGATTTTATTGAATGCCTTTTATGCTTCAGAGCTGTGCAGTGCGTTTACAGTTAAAGTGCAGTGTTAAGTAGAAAAGCTCTGAAACAATCCTCGGACCTTCCTGTTTATCAGGAATTACCAATGTGCAAAACGTCTAAAATAGAAAGCAGAGTTGGATCACATGTAATTTGTAATTGTAATTGGCGTAATTAAATACAGTTTTTAATGTAATTGACATGTTTTCATTCGGTGTATTTCTAATTGTAATTGTTTTTGCTAAAATTTTGGCTCAATACATTGATATTGAGAATATTGAAGTTTCAATGCCGAAAGATGTAATAGGTGTAACCCAGTGTTTTTTTAAGGTGTTTTTGGGTTTTTTTAAGGTGAAATTCCTCCAGCGGTTTTCCAAATTTTGAACTTGCAACTTTTTGGTATTTAAATGAAACACTTGCGGTCTCTTAAAACTACTTAGCGGTCACCCAAACCAAACCTAAAAAAAACCCTGGGTGTAACTAATTACACTCTTTAATGTAATTGTAATGTGATTGAAACATTGAAGAGAGTAATTGTAATTGAACTGAATTAGTGCAATTGATCCAACTCTAGTAAAAAGCGTGGCTGTCACGCGAATTTGCCAGTTGCAAATATTAACGATAAATTTAATTTTTCGGCATATGTTCGCAACTTCGGCAACGTCTACGGCGGCTGTGGGACAGTTGTTAACTATTTACTACCTCGGCATACAACATGTAGAAAAATGAAGTTATTAAACGAACGGGAATTTCCGATACTTGACATTTTGTTCCGATACTGATACCCGATATTTTGGACAAAGATTATCGTGATCGATCCGATACAAAACTACGTCATTGCCAAGATCGAACTAGAAAAATTTATAAAACTGAAATGTTCAAAAGTATTTTTTTTTTTTTAGTTTGTAAAGCCAATATTTGCTTCAGCGTCACTAGGTTTAGTTACCTCCAGCTGTTAACCTGTTATTTATTGAAAAAAAAAACATTTTAAGTTAAAATTTCTGCGTTGCATCGCAAATATTGACTGAAATTTCTAAATTAATTTGTTATAGGATTGGCAAGGATACTACCTTAGAACTAGAAAAAAAAATAGTTTTAAAGTCATACTTGCGAAGAAAGGCGACCTTCAAGTCTTCCAACCACTGTCATGCGATTTTGATACAAACACACAACAGCCAAACACGGACATTCTGGGTAGCGCAAAATCTTGCATACTGAAAATCACAAAGTCAAAGGGTTAGTTTACATAAAAAATATATAAAACTTAAAAACATACAAAAAAAATCAAAAACTATGTACATGTAATTATATATATTACAGTAACAAATTATTTTTATATGTCAGTGGTTGCAGCAGACCATTCGTAGAGTACAATCAATACTTTGCATGAAGCAAATAATAGTTTCATCCATGCAATGTATTTTCAGCCAGACGTAGAGAGGAAAATATTTTGTTTATTGTCAGGTCACAATATGTGTTTGTAGGCATAATATATGGCTGTACATAAAACACTATATATATATTTAAAATTATTATACCTCTATAGCCTTCTGGCGTTTGTACGGAACAACCCCAGAATAACATGTTGCGGTTAATAAACTCAATCACATCAACATGACACAAAGATTCAAGACAAAACATTTCCGACTCTTCCTTGGTCGGATCATGTAGAAAAGCGAGTAAAAATCGCAATTCTTTCTTGGCTTCCGCTTGTGCCTTTGCATATGTTCCCTAAAATCATTTTTGTTTTAAAGATTGAATTAGAATTAAAGCGTACAAAGCCTTTATGACAGTTAATGACAATGCTGTTTGATTAACAGAATTTAAATCAACTAATTACTACATCTAAGCATAACAGCTTCAGAACCGCTCATAGAATACTGTGTGCTTAAATTGATTTGAGTTGATAACATAAAACTTGCGACCTGAAACACTGCTATATGGCAGAACTTGCCAAACTAAACCCTGACAAGCAAAATAACCAGGCCCGCTGCTCATTTAGAATAAAGATTTTTAGGTAAAAATAAGCTTTCACATATTTTTTTATCTTGATTGCAGAATATTATTTCGTACACATTGCTCCAGTGAGGAATCCTCACCTATTCCTACGCTTACCAGCTTGTTTAAACAAGGATATTTTAAGATTATTTTAACACACATTGTTATGTGTGTATTCAAGACCCCCTTTTCTTAACACGCCCGCCACATTTTCTGTTTCTCATGCGAGCCGCTGTCAAAAATAATTGCCCACCACTGCTATAGGGTTATTCCAAGCTTAATTTAAAAGGTTAAAATTCATGTCTTCGTATTTTCAGCGTACTTGAAACAGTTAAAGACCTCAAAAGAAAGCAATTTTTTTTAAAATGAATTTTTTTTCATTAGCGGTTTCTAAAATATGACGGTTCGCTGCTTTTAACCAGTAGGTAGAAATGTGACGATTTTTGGTTCGCTTGGGTGCATTTATTACTGTATAAGCATTATTTACCAACAAAACCATTTAGTAGTAAAATGCTATTTATGAAAGCAGTAGTTTCAAAAATGATAATTAAAACAATATGTGAAGATTTATGCTAATTGTAAAGTAAATTTATAAAGTTTTTTAACTTTTGAAACCTTTTTCGGATTTGCAAAAGTGCAGCATAATGATTCTCTTGAGCTTCAGGATGGAATGACTATACATTTAAGAATGGAATGACTCATGATTATATAGTAAATATATAATACAAAGCTGTTACAGACAATTAAATACCTGAAAAAAGTTCGGATGATTTGGAAATTTTGATTCAAAATCTTGAATAAAAGATCTCACATCTCCTTCTGGGTTTGTGATCATCTCACGGGGATCAGGAAAAAACAACCGCCAAACAAATCTATACACAAAGAATTTTCATATTTTGCTTGTATTACATTGGTCTCTTATTGCATAAAAACAACTACTAAAAAAGGGTTAAAGCAAAGGTTGTGTTATAGTTTAACAAACAAAGCAGGTTTTGTATAGAGTTGAAATTTCCACTAATCAGTCGAAAAAAAAATATACCACCTCGATTTCATGGACACATTTCTGTGCAGGGGGACGCTCAACGAGTATAAGGGCCCAAGGGGTCACAAATAGGACTACATAAAACAATTAAATACATAGGCTTTTTTGTGCTGTAAGCGATTTATGCAAGAATTTGCCTTCTTTAGCGTTTCAAAAATTACATCTCAGATCTTTAAATTGAGTCCAGTAGGGTAAAATTTTTGAACTTAAAAAAGAAAAGAAAATAATTGAAAATTTCACACCTTGTGTTGCATTCAAATAAGTTTAGAAGAATTACCTAAATACTTCAAACACTTGAGTAAACGTATATTTGATGGGCGAAATTAGCAAGAAGAATCCCCAGCCAAGAATTCCCTGTGGTGGTTGCGCTCGAGACCTTCCGGCGACATAAATCATTTGCCGAGGTACAACGGAGTGATTGCGAAGCATAGAATGTGAAGGTGAGGGAAATCGGTGTCGCACACCTACTTCACGGTTTCCCTGCACATAAGAATACTTATATATTTTTTCTGGAATATCCAGTAAGACCTTAAAGGCATTATTACCTCATGCAGAAAAATCTATAAAACCATGGTGTTGAAACCAACGAAATAATAATGCCAAATACGTAGTAATACGACAGGATAATAACTTCTGAATAAGACATAAACTTGTTGGTATAAGTCCTAAATTCATCGGAATTGGGCATCAATAAAGCCTGAAAATGCAGGGAGAGGATGTATGGGAGGATTGGGGGCCTTTGATCTGGCATCGGCCATATTGGTGCCGACGTTTGGGTGCCCTAGTTTGAATGGCATTGTTAGCGCACAGCTGTTTTGGCACAGGATTTGTTGGCCCTGTTTCAGCTTATTGGTAGGGTTAGAAAATGGGTTGAGGTTGAAATTATTAGCGAAGTTAGTGACATACTTTACTTAGGGGTGGGGTTTGGGGTTAGGTAAAATGTTGCATAGGCCTGATATTTCGAAACTGTGTTAATTCCAACGTTTACATTGTTTCAGGTTATTTTTTATAAGAAAAGGGCAAAGAAAATATTTACCTGTGGAATGTGATTGACTTGAGGATTTTGAATGGGAGGAGTAGGTGGCGCCAAATCAGGGACATTAAGCGTAGAATGAACAGCACGTTGAATGTTCCAGTCGTGTCGGCCGAGAATTTCTTTACATCTTTCCAGTTCATCAATTTGAGTCACTTCCTGAAAAACACCCGAAAAAGAGTACAAGTTTGTTGATTGCTGATTAGAGTAGTTTACAGGTTTAGATTTTTAACCAAGTTTAACTGCTTAGCATTTCATATATTTCTAAAATTTTCTTTGAAGAAAAGTTTTAATGAAAATACATTTGAAGGACTAAAATAATTGGGTTGGACTTTAGACAGTATAACCAAAAGGGCGGAAGGTTTTTAACTTGGCAGCTACGTCGGCATAGAAACAGCCAGAAACCGGGAACCGAAGAAATTGGTGCCAAAAATCTCATTCTATTTTATTAAAGATCGATTTTCCATCTCATGAACTAGTTTAAAAACACTGGTGATTGGAGGATTGCCAGTAAAAAAAATTGCACTCGCCAGTCTGGTGAGTTTCCACCAATCAGCACATGCCCAGACAAACTACTACCAGCCAAAATGCTGGCACACCGTCTGAGTATTTACATCCAACCAAATTGTTTTGTTGTAGTTAAGCAACAGTGTGTCGTAAGCTGTTTGACAAAGTAATTGGCCTTTAGTCGTTAAAGTTAAACATAATTTATAACCGATTAATACATGAAAAACTTTAGCAGGTCTGATAACGACAACGAAAATTTGCTTAAGGACACTCACCAGTCGTGTGAGTGGGTTTTAATCAGCACTCAACAAGAGAGAATTGTACTTGCATTGGTGAGCTAGGAAGTGCAAAATCACAACCATGTGGTTGTTTTCGCACTGGAGGAAATATTTTTTTTACAAATATGAATCAACGTTCCATATTGGGAAGTTAAATCTGTTGTGTCATTCTACTAAAATAAGGTGAAAACGTTGTTTAGCATGAAATAAATGAGTAGCTAGACATATGAAGTGTTTATTCTATTAAAAACTACTAAAATTCGATCATCGATTTGTTGCATGTTTGCAGTTTTATTATTATTTTTGGGTTTGCAAACTCTTAGGATGTTAACCGCTTTGCCAGTAAAGTTTCTAAACTCTTAGATGACTATTGCTTGTTTTTTTACTTGTTTATCACCTAAACATGACAAGGCTTTTATTGACAAAAAACATTTAAAGCAGGGGTCCGCAACCTACGACCCGCCAATGCAATTCATCCGGCCCGTTGCCGATTTGACAAACTAGACACAAGCCCATTTTCTACTTTTTGACTATTTTTACTATGTGTGGGAAAACTTTTTTAATGATCTTTATACATACGGGTTGTTTACGATTGTTGATGCTGTCTTTTAAACTACAGATCAGCCATTCTTAATAAAAACTTATTACATTCTTTAAAAGAAATGATAGTATTCCTAAAAAAAATCGTCTCGCTCACTACGCTTCCTGCGCCCGTACTTAAAAAGGTTAATGAACACTGAACTAGATTAACTAACCATTAAAGTTGTTGCATTTTTCAAAGTGGTTTGATTACCCTTTCTTTAGAATATGGATTACGATGTGTGGACTTGAATTTTAAACCAAACAAACACTTTTTTTCGTGCTTTACTTAGTTTACATTTTATGTGGCCCGCAGAGAACTCTCTGAGTTTGGTTTCGACTAGCGACTAGAAAAAGGTTGCCAAATCCTGATTTAAAGCATTGGGCATCAAATGCTTGTCACCAGAAGTCTGGCAAGATTCTGCCAGCTTGAGTACTACAACATAATAAATATTCAGCACAGTGACTAATAAGCTTAATCCGTAAGTGTTGATCAATCTGTTGATGTTATTTTTCTGTTTTTAGTTTGAAGTTGCACAAATTTACTGTAAAGATTAGGACAACCTTAAAAAGTAGTTGCAAATTACAACTAATGTTAATCAATAAAGTTACTTTTTAACCAAAGACCTAGTTCAACTGGTATTATACAAAACAAGGTAAAATTAGTCGCTTGTCTAGAATTCTTCCACCACAAACATTATTTGAGTTAGCGTGCGGGTTAGCATTTGGGTAGGTTAAGCAATATTATTAAAATAATAACACTTGACCCACCCTCACCCAAACTCTAACAAACACCTTAACCAAAATATTGAAGGATTTTAGACCAGCGGCAAAGATTATTGCAGTTTAACAACTAAACAACATATTTAAACATATACTTGAAAATGCAGTAGTTTTTCTGTTTGCTCCACAGTAATGTTTTCTTCTGTGTCCCCGCCATTATTTTCAGCCATTGCAGATTTGCTAAAAGACAGTCAAATTATCCAATTGTCTACAGAAAGAAAACATGTGAAATAAATAATGTACTCTATTTGCAACAGAAACCGAAGTTTGGAAGAAGCTACTTGCCCGGTTTTACCAAAATTTATAACCAATTCTGCAAAATTACAATGCGATTTATTGCCATTTTACAAATTACAATACGATTTAAAGCCATTTACAGTAGTGCAAAGTTTAAAGTTTTTTAAAAAGGCCTTGGCAAATTGTAATTTCACAAAAACCTACCGCAACGATCACCATTTGGGTTAGCATTTCGCAATGTAATTTTTTTTGCAATAATACATTTTCAATATTTTTAAATAATAAATGTAAACCACCCTACGCAAGAATTAATCCACACCCTAACCCAAATAGTTTGGCGAAGAATGTACATACTTCTTTGTTATAAACTTGTAAGCTAATTCCATAGCTGTTTACCAAACTTCAGTGACCAGTTCATTTTTTCATATACGGAAAAAATCATTTTTTCATATATGGAAAAATGGATCGGTTATTGTCCATTTTGGAAGCAAATAGCGGCTTCCCTAAAAACAATACGACAAATGCAAAACTGTAGGCTAATTATCCATGATTCCTGTCATTGTTTGTTATTTTTAGACTTCATTTCATGAGTTGCTAAACCAAAGAATCCAGTTATTTTTGTGCATTAGCACCAAATATATCGTGCAATTCGTGTGTAGTGCGAACACGACATCCGTTAACAAAAAAAAATGTCTTAACAATTTAAACATTTTTCGGCGCTGGTCAAGCGTTCAACCAATTATTAAATCAACGCACAATGTTTGGGTTAGGGTGAAGGTTAGCTCTTGCGTTATATAGTGTGACAGATGTTCATTCGTTGAGAGTCGACTAAATCTACCAACACTCAATCTACCAAAGTAGTGCAGTATTAAGTTCACGAACAAAAATTATAAAAGCATTATAATGTTAAAACGGAAATGTTATCTTTTAGGTCATAGGACATAGAAATCTTAAAAAATAGATACCGAATTTCATAACAAAAACTCACTCGATTCGTCAGAAATTAGCGCAGTACTGCATTTAAGGCAGCCAAGGACCAAAAAGTCAATATTGGCTAAATAGTCTCATTAATAAGAAAAATTGGAAAATTAAATTTAATAGGCCTAATACTTGACCTACCATAACCCAAAAGCTAATACACACCCTAACCCAGGGGTTTGAAACTTTGGTCCATGGACCCCTTAGGGGTACGTGAACTAGTTTCTCTGGGTCCATGGAGGCCTTAATGAAATATTAGTGTATATTTAAAAAGTAATCAAATTTTTAAAGAAAAGAGTTAATTAATAATGAAACGTTTTTGCACTGATTTATCCTGCTCCCCGAATCATGCTCGTTAACTGGCCAGTTTTAATCCTCAACGCATTCGCTTTTACTGCAACGTTAGTCGTGTCCTTTCTACTGCAAAACAGTCAACGATGCGCTCCTTACTGGCAACACGTGTTTTTACTGCGCTGTAAGCTCTTTTATTGAAAGCGAAATATGCTAAATTATGTGAATGTACAATAAATCTATAAGCGACCTGACAGTATGCACTTTGAAATGCTATGACAGTTTGTTTAGTTTCGATTTAGTGGAGTTTAAATAGCACGGTGGTCATGTCTCACCTGTTGAAATATACACTGGCCTGTCTGGCAAATCAAGTCGGCACTTTGACTTGTGGTGGCAGTGGCCATTTTTAGATGTTTAATTAATCGTTTTTAAGTAATTAACGAATAACAAAAACATGCGCCCCTTATTATTCCTTGTCTATTTATCAAAATTGTCATAACGCATCCTTACCAAAAACATCCTGTTGTATATTTATCAAAATTGTAATAATATATCTATTTATCAAAGAGCTTTATGTGTCTAAACTCGAAAATGTAATGTTGACGAATTGCTACTGCGTGCGTTTTTAGTGAAAACTTCCGGTAAATTGCTAGTGCCTTGCGAAACAGTTCGACCACTTGTTCACAGATGACGAATAGCAAAATTGACACACATCCTTCCTTATATTGTTCTCGAATGTGCGACCTCAAATCGCCGCTTTGAGAATTGGCACAGTAGCCACATCTCAAAACAGTGATTCGAAATTGTGTTTAATGTTAGAGAAGCCGTTTTCGTGTACTAATATGGACAAATTCTCACTTCCTTGTAGAAGATATGTTGAGGAAGAAAGGCGATAAGCTGTCAAGTTTGAAACGAGGCGAACTGAAGCAGGAAAACTCAGGAATTTTTCACACAACAATACGGAAAACTTTGCATCATCAAATATGATATTATGTAACTGAAGAACATATTTGGCAAACGAAAGCTGAAACGCGTAATCTAAAACCCTATTTATCACATCGTAAAATCACTTAATGAACTCTAAGATTTGGCTTATGGCAATTAATTAATTTAGGTGTTTAAGTGTTGATAAACACGTAACGTAAGCCAACACCCGTGTGACGTAGTTACTATTAAATAATATAACAATTGGCCGTGTCATTGCTGCGTCATAATCTTTTTCTCGCACAGAAAATTTCTCTTCTAAGTTTTGTGTATAAAAAGGATTGTTTACTAAATAGAAATGTCCAGTTATCAGGATCAATTTACAAGTTGTTCTGCTGTTGAACCAATCCAGTCTTGTCTAGTCAATACAGTGAGTGGTTGTGCTTAGCCGGCATTAGCCGGTTTGCCCATAATAGCCAACACAAACTTTGTGGATTTGTAATCAGACAACAGCAATACTTATTGAAGCAATAGCGAGGTTGATTGCCGAGGCAAATTAGTTTAATGAGACATGCAATTAAACACGCATGCTTCAGACTTAGCTAATCCCCAACGCAGTCGCTCATGTGGTGCTGGATAAAGAACTATATAAGTACAACAAATGCACGCCTTAGGCTACTTGTGAGGCGTTTTACTGCACTGTAAGCTGTTTTATTGAAAGCGGAGTTCTGCTGGATTTTCGAATCTACAATAAATTTACAAGCGACCTGACAGAATACCCTTTGAAATGCAACAGCAGTTTTGGAGCATAATGGTTGGAGGTTGTAGTAAGACGTAATAAGAATATCAAAGCCCATACAGAAGTAGGTATCATTTTGGACGTTTCGAATAACTCTTTATTCAAGTTGAAAATGAATAAAGAGTTATTCGAAACGTTCTTTATTCAAGTTGAAAATGAATAAAGAGTTATTCGAAACGTTCTTTATTCAAGTTGAAAATGAATAAAGAGTTATTCGAAACGTCCAAAATGATACCTACTTCTGTATGGGCTTTGATATTCTTATTACAACAGCAGTTTGTTTAGTTCAATTCAGTGGGGTTCAGATCAGGGATGTGGAGTCGGTTAAAAATAACCCGAGTCCGACTCCGGCCAAAAAAATAAACCCGAGTCCGAATCCGGTTAAGTGTGCGATTTCATCGAGTCCGAGTCTGGCTCCAATTCTGCAGCCTGTATTCCGCCAATTTACAACATAAAATAAGTTTTCGTCCAAGGGTTTATAGCATTTTTACGCCATACGCAATATGCATTTGGCCTAATTAAGCGTTTATATAATATTTGCCAATTAGTGCATTGCCACGACCCTTTAATGCCCTAATTGTCATAGACCTTTTTGCTTAAAATGCACTAATTTCTGACGAATAGGGTCACAAAATTGTTTGTAACCACTAATCTTTATAACAAAAAATAACTAAAATAGAGATCAGTAAGCCTGTTTATATGCACCTTTCTCAGGCAGATTAGATTAAGGTTCAAGCCGGCTTGAAAAGTAATCCGTTTCAGCGTCGTAATTACATGGCGCGAAATTCAAGCCAGCTTGAGTGTACAAACTGCACTGATATGCATTATTACGTAATATTCCAGTAAACCTCTAACGCACAACCAATTTTTCGGCTTAGGCTACTCCTTGCGGTAGCAATTTATTGCTGCTTGTTCGTTTTTATTAACCTAACATTGAAAAAAACCCAAGAATTACTTGAGTTAGGTTTGCCGTACGTTTTTGACTGTCTGTATTGTGCTTCAGTTTACCTGGCACACAGAATGTAAGTGCAGGAAAGTTAAGCTTGTTTGTGCTGTCCAACGCTATATACGAGGCAAAGTGGACAAAAGAAGGTGATAAGATGTACCAAACATTAATGAAAACTGTATTTGGCGCTGGCCTAGAATCCTACCACAGCGTTGAGACAATTATTAAAGCAAAGTACAATATTTGGGTGAGGGTGGGCCAACTATTACTATTTAAACCTACCCAAACCCGCATCCTAACCCAAATAATGTTATATGTTGTGGATTCTAGACCAGCGCCTATGTCACAAATTACTATCTGATTCTAACGAGTGTATGTAATGTTCTTTCCTTATGCGCTAAACTTGTTTTGTTTACGACTAGCCGTTCGTGTTACGTCATAATGCCCCAAAAGTGGCGTGATGTTTACTGCGTTAAAGCAGGTCATTCAACATCAAACTTTGCCTTGTATATATATATAGCGTTGGCCATTCTAGACTGGGAACCGCACTATTACAAAAGACGGTTCATTGAATCATTCCGGATTGACAAATCTCCTAACACCATGAATAAAAAGGATTCATGGTATCCGGCAATCTACTCGTCGTTGTAGCTATACGCAATAGCTGATAAACGCCCGTTGTCCGACGGCGCAGTTCTGCACCGGATGACTCCGGCGCGTCACAGCTTATCGCATACTTCAGCGACGTCTAGAATTATTAATTTGAATCTACGTTTTTACAATTTTTTACTTCTCAGTATATAATATGGCTAACGCACTCTCGTTTTAATTATTAACCCTGATGAGGTCAGCTGGTATCTGCTGCCGAAACGTCGGTTTATACTTCGTTTACACCAGAAGAGCGATTTATATTTATTCATATGTTGCCTGGTGGAGCTAACTCTATTTTTAAGGATCACATTACTTGTTATGGTCTATAGATCAGTGCTTCGCAATATCAGTTCAGGACCTACTCCACTGGTGTACTGCAAGACCATGCCGTATGCAATAATCCTGGCGTGTTTTTGAAATTATTAATATTTAAAATATTTTTAAAACCTATGTTGCCTACGCTCGAAACCCTTAAAATCTCATTGTAATTATTTAATTTAATTAGTATTTTTCAGCTATTGCAAGAGGGTACACTTTTTAGGACTAAAGGGGAAATTTAATACGTAGAAATGTTGGCGCCTTCATTATAAAAGCACCTTCATTATCAGGTGCATTTCATTATGAATCGTTTTCTTTTCTTCTGGCTGCCTGGAATATTTGCTGATGTTGTCTAAGGTCGATCAGTATATTTCGTAGGTATGTCGCGGGATTGTTTTAGGTCTGTTGCTGTGCCGCAAGTGGAAAAAGGTTGCGGAGCACTGGTCTTAATGACGCATTAAAAACGTCGAAAGGGGTAATATCAAGGCTTGCTGATGCTTTAGCTGTATGGCTAACAAAACTAGGATGTAAAGGGGATATAACGCATTTTTGGGGACTCGCGTAGAAATAGAGGAGAAATACATATTAGATAGATTTGCTTTCTTGTAATCATCATCGACTATATGCTCATCATTATACATCAAGTTTGATGAGAAACTATTGCTACTATAATGATCGCAGTTCACCCTTAATCAACGTTGCGTGGCGGACTAAAAAGCTTTAGCTAACGTTGCGTAGCCGTAGCGAACCGAAAGGTTTACTCGAGATTGGCGCATTACCTATACTTGGTTAGCGAGATGTGTTTTATAGTTGGTTTTTGCTTTCTTAATTTTACGTTGAGTTACGTTGAATCTTTTACTAATTAAATGTTTAATTTTTCCATCCATCCATGGTTGTCCTTGGGTGTTTGTCTTGCGCTATCGTAGTGGTATGAAAACGATCTAGTGGTATAAAAAGTTTAGTTTGTCACGTAGCTTTTTATTATGCTGGGAAGAGCTATCTCTACCGTAGTAGAATTTTCAATTAATGAATCATTTAGACCAGTGGTTCTTAACCTTTTTTTCAGCCGCGCCCCCTTTGGTAATTTTCTCATGCCTTGAGCCCCCTATGAAAATATTTCGACATTTTGCAATTAAATATCACTGAGAAAACAGGAAAATCGTGAAGGGTGTTGTTGGTCGCGCGAAGCGCGAACAATTTTGAGTTTTATTTGGCCGAATTGGCTAAACTGCAACCGAAGAGGCGTTTCGCATTGGGCACACAACAAATTGCGCGAGCTCGACACATTGATTTTATCGATCTGATTTTGACAAACGTGTTGCGAGGGCATTTACTCCACAGTTGTAAGAGTTATGATGTCGAGCGCAAAAAAAATGTCAAGCGCAAATATTAAACATTGCGTTATCGTGTTCAAAAGATGTAACGACATACAATACAACGGCAATATTGCAAAAACAATATAGTTTCGCGCAAAAAAAGTTCGACTCCCCCTGTTGCTATAGTGTGTTATCATGTATAAAATATGGATGAAAAATAGTCCGAAAGGGCGATAGCTTTTATCGTTTATCTATAACAGTGGTTCTTAACCTTTTTTTCGTGGGGGCGCACCTAGAGACGTATGAAAACGTGGCGGCGCACCTTACGAGCGAAGCGAGCGCGAAATATTTCAGGTGTACCTATATTTGTCTTAAATTGCTTGCATTTTTTATTATATGGGTTTTATAGTTGCATATCTTTAAAGGGGTCCAGCCTTTGAGACTAAAAGCGTTATTTTGTCCATTAAAGTCTTATTCCGATTAATTTTGGACTTATTTCGACATGGTTTTTCCTTTTTCTCGCGGCGCACCTGGCAGCCTTCCATGGCGCACCAGTGCGCCGCGGCGCACCGGTTGAGAAACGCTGGTCTATAAGTTAATTTAATAGGGCGGTGATAGCGTGGATTTTCTAAAACGGAATTAGAAGATTTGCGCGAAAATTTTTTGCAGTTTTAATGTTAAAGTTGACAAAAAACAGAGTTTGTATGTAGGAATTATGCCTAACCCAAACGAAACCATTAAAATCACTGCAAAAAGTTAAAATATTGAAGTCGAGCTTGCGCCCCCCCAGGGAGGAGAGTTAGTTTTGAATAGCTTAGTGGTATCATGTAGTTGTGGGTGGCGTGATAGCCGTACATTCATTGCACTTAATTTAAAAGTTCTATGTCTAAGAATTTTTATATTGTTATTGTCTAGGCGTGGTTCAGACCCACGAGCTAAATGTGGTCCCGAAAGCCTGTCGAACTATTTTTTTTACCATCTTTAATTGTATGTAAACGCAAAACTTTTCGCGCATCGCGGGTATATTCTTCGTTTTATAGTTATTTTACAATTTACATTATGGTATGACAGTGTTTTCGGCCACAAGGCGCGGTGTAATATTTCACTTCAAAATCAAATATTCTGAATCCGCCACTGTTTCGTAGTGGTTTTCAGGGCTGCGGAGTCGGTTAAAAAAAAACGACTCCGACTCCCGAGTCCGACTCCGGCCAAAAAAATAAACCCGAGTCCGACTCCGGCCAAATGTAAGATTTTGTCGAGTCCCGAGTCCAGCTCTGACTCTACAGTAGGCCTACCATATAGATGAATAGAAATTAAAATTAAAAAAATTAGCATTGGTTACATTAAAGACACCTACAATAATAATTCCAGATGTCGACAATTGGAAATGGATAACTGGAGAAAGTGTGGTATTAAGAAATATATCTTTGCAGGCATTTTTTATAGTAGGAGGTTGGCAACATGCACCTAACAATTTTGTAATACTAATTGTAGCCTACTTGCCTTAAGTTCTAGCAGTAGTATTTTACAGTCAATTCGTTTACGCTGAATTTCGCCACGCCTATATACGCCAGCACGACTTCCGTGTCTGTTCCTATCTTTTCTAAAAGGATATTGAAATCCGGGAAGTAACAGAAATTAACAGGAATCGATTGCAATTAATTGCAGTTTATTTAATTTTGCGGTGCTATTGTTAGCACACAGGCTTTGGGGATTAATACGGCGCATAGGCTACTTAAACAATTCGGATTATCCATATATATATTAACCATTAATAAATACACGAAACAAAAGAAAATTAATTTATCATAAAACGTCCACCAGCTACAAATAAGCTGTAAATTCAAAATCACTAATTTTCCATCATTTGGTTTTCCTTGGTTGTAAAATTTGTTTGCATGTTTAATAAGTTTCTTCCGTTGAGCTTGCATGGTATGCAGCCGGTAGATGTCTTGTAATGTTTGCACTGAATAAGCGGGCATACCCGGCAAGCGATACGATTTGTTGCTTGTCTTTCATTTCGTTAAACTTTACAACAATAGTAGTGTTTTTTACCGAGTTTTTTTCTGTAGCGACAGAGTCTCTTCTTGGCAGGCGATGAACATTGCTAAAATAAATATCAACACAAAGAGGGGACGATACACGTTTGTTTAGCGCTGATATTCATTTCAGCTTCATTTTGTGGGTTGTATAATTTAGCTTGATCGATACCATGAAACGGTAAGCTGTATTATTTAGAACCCAGCTCTAGTCGTTGGCGAAACGTATTGGGTTTTTCTTAAGTATTTTAGGACACATAAGGACATAAGGCCTAATAGAATAATTGTTGCGGTTGATTTGTTAACAATCCTTGGCGCTTAAGAAAGCGGAAGGGGCCGCTTTCCAGTTCATTGCAACAAAGTATTTGAAAACTGGTAACAAACTTCAATATTAACAGGTAAAACGGGTAATTTGTATCGAAAACAAATTGTGGCAATAAAAAACAATATGTATATTTATATATACATAATACATACAAAAAAATTATTCTGTGAAAAAATAATTTCAAGTAAAATCAGGGTAAACCGGTGTGACCAAGGACAGAAAGGGAAACGTTATAGAAAAAAGGCTAAGCGCCACTGACCCACTTGACCTTATCTGTGTTGACCGACTCCGTGTGTAATATCTTTCTACTCGTTAATTTATTATGAATAACTTGTTTGCGGTAAAGCAGCACCGATGAAACTTGTGACGGCATACTTACAGTAGCGTGCAAAGTAAGTTAAGTTGTTATTTAGCTATATTTACGGTATATTATCGTCAGTGTTGGTTTTGTCAACAATAAAATGTATAATAGGTTGTCAGAAAAGCTAAAAAGCGGCGATTTTACTTTATATTTTGTAGTGAAAAGATATAAAAAAAACTTGACAGTATTGGTGAAACGTAAAAAAAACATGACTGTAGTGGTCTAAGCTGGTTCACCCAAGGGTAAAAAATTTTTTCGCATGGGTGAACCAACTAAAAACGGTGAATAAGGGTGATCGGTCAGAAATGGATGATAGCCCTGCAGTAAATCGACTGCTGAACTGTTGTTTTTTGGTGTTTTGTGTATAAGTACAAAAATTTTGTAAATGTGTTTTGTGCTTTTGTAGCTTTATATTTCTGGACTCACAGATTGTAGATTTACAATGGTATAACTTAGCTTGAGTTGATCTTAAAAAAATCGAAACAACCTAAGCCATTTTGTGCTGTTATTTATAGACGAGATAGTTATATCATATTATGAGACAAGGGTGAATGAAATCTAGAGATAGGTGCTAGGGGTGAACGAATCTAAAAAACTTTAAGAAGCACTGGTCTAAAGCGGCACAGTTGTTTACATGTACTTTGACATAGAATGGTGATTGCAAGACGTCATAAAAAAATTAATCACAAATAGCCAAATAACGTCCAGCAAAAGCGAATGTTTAGACGCAAAACGAACACGTAAGTCGTTGACAATCCTGCAATGCGCCAGCTGCCAAACCACAGTGTGCAATCACCCGATTCGTTAGAAATTAGTGCATTTCTAAGTAAAAAGATCTACGACAATTAGCGCATCCAAAGGCAGAATAGTCTGCCTTTTAGACCTTGAGGTCGTGAAAATGCACTAATTTGGACCTTTAGGTAAACTCCCGGCGTAGATAAATTAAAAATATTCGCTGAAAATTCACAAAAGATAACAAAATATGCGAGATAGGATTACTAACACTTGACCCACCTGAACCCAAACGCAAACCCTAACCTAAATAATGTGCGTTAATTTTATAATTATCGGAAAGCTGAAAAAAAAAACTCGGTGGGCATAAGATAGTTTATCGTCCATTGTATATAGGATTGTTACGTCACAAAACGAGGTATTTAACTGGGACCTAAAGCGTTTATAATTGTTAAATTAACGCAAATTATTTGGGTTAGGGTGGGAGTAGCCTAAGTATTTGGGTTTGGGTGGTCAAGTATTATTAACTTAATCTTCTTCCACATTTTTCTTGCACATTTGTTAAGTCAAATTAGTGCATTGTCCAAGACCTCCAAAAAATGGAGACTTTAAAACGCGCACGACAGTCACCATTATACCTCCTTTTAGGAATCTGCTTCAGTTAAACAAATGCCGATGTTACACCAACATCGGATATTAGCGAGGAACATTAACTGCGCCTAGTTCGATCTGCAGTGTTCGGGTCACAAATTAGTTTCTTAACTGTTGTATTTAACATAATTTTTTGTGGGCGTTAAACTTGTTGTTCACGACTAACCGTGCACCAAAAGTGGAGTGATGATTAGGCCTACTGCGTTAATTCAGGGCAATCAACGTTAAAAGTAAGCACGTGTCTTTTTGTGCGATTGAGAAACCAAGCTAAAAGCGAAACTAATAGTTAACACTTTTCTAGCTATATAGAAGTATAATCGAAAATAGCGGTCACAGTATTGTGTTCGTGACAGTTCGTTGTATTTCTAATGACCCCTATAAGTGGATTGACGAATATTCTTCCTATTTTAGTAACGTAAATGGGTGAAATACAGGCTGTAGAGTCGGACCCAGACTAGGGACTCGACAAAATCGCACATTTGGCCGAACTCGGGTTGTTTTTAAGCGACTCCGCAGTGCTGGTTGCCAGTGCAAAACCAAATGTAGAAAAAATGAAAAATAATGTTTGGCAAGCGAGTTGTTAATATTTTACATTATTTATAAAATGCAACACTGAATACGAAAGGTTGTCGACCCCCGACCTAAGCGAATAACGAAAACTATCCGGCGTTTACGGTAGACCAAACAAAATACTTAAAACGGCGATTTACGCTCGATTTTGTTTCGCATTAGCTTGAGACGCGTAACCCAATTACTTGAAAAGCACGCCGCTTCCAGCAGTTAGTTAAACCGTGACAAAAACGAACAAAAAACGATAAAATCACTCACGAAAAGGGGGTAAGAACCCCCACCCCCTGGATACGCCACTGGGGACAATGGATAATGTATAATCTTTTTACCCTTTATAAGTATTACATATTACACTTACAAATAATACTAATAATCGCATTTTGAAGTGTTCCCTCCCTTGCCCCTCCGTGGGGGCGCCCATGCTTTTTCTACTTTTAGTCCAGTTCAAAAGTCAAATTTACGCAAATCGTGGACAAAAAGTTTGTAACCGCTAGAAAGTGGCAATTGAAGGATGATAAAAGCAGTAATTTTGTTGGCATGTCGATACGGCTATAGGCAACTTCAATGGTGTGACCGTAGCTATTTTTGAGAACAATGGCCCGCCGTTTAAACTGTTTTTTGAACCATAAAACGATAGGATTTTGTGAAGTTACGACTTTTGAGCTCACTGTTTTGATAAAACTAAAAAGCAATGTTTGGTACGAATTGACTTTAATGCACTTAAGTCACTGTTTTTAAATGACTTGACATGACTTGTGTCTCTTGGACAAACTACTTGACTTGGACTTAAGTTATTGTGTCAACTAACTTGGGTCAAAATTATAGGTGTTTTCCTTAAACATTTTCAATAAAATTGCGTTATTTATCTCAATTTGTGCACGCAAAAATATTAGCTCGCTATATGTTGGGTTTTGTTGTTTTTTAGTGATTTATTGCTTATATCAGACGAGTTTACCAACGTTAATAGTTGTTCATGGAACGTTTTATTTTTATATGAATGCCTTGACAGGGACTTAAATTGGGTAACTGATGACTTGGACTGGGACTAGGACGTGTTATAGTTTGAAAAGATTTGATTTGGACTTAAGATATTTTAAAATTTCTTGTTTCTCTCGGTCTTGGATAGAACTCTCCATATATTTTTTTAGAACAAGCGAATTTTTTAGATAAGGCTTGCTGTGTCCGGCTTGTTTGTTGCAACTTGCGTACATGCCAACAGATTGACCTGCCTAAAACAAAGACAATAACTATTTAAGATGACATATCCGGCGTTTTCCAGGTTAAGTAGATGTAGAAGTTCTAAATGAACGGTAAAAAGACTAATGTGAAAACCGGCAATGTAAATTAATTACACCTGCAGTACGCGTGATAATTTGCGAGATCTCCTCAATTTTTCGTGCGTAAACAAGTTGAACCAATCTATTATGATGTGGGCTCACCATCTAATCGAACGGCGAATTTCGAATTATTATCGCATTTGTCTGCGTTACCGCAATAACGCCTAACTCTTCGCCGTCATAAACATATTTAGTATTATGTGCATTTTGTTGAAACAGTTTTGTAACGAAAACTAACGTATAACCTAAATATCAATGTTGTGGGCTGTGTCTGAAATGTAGGCCTATGGACTAAATAAGCAGCCTGAATGTACGCCTTCATAAACAGGGAACAATAAATTTTAACTGACATTTTTGTTGTTAAAACGTTTTTTTTACTGATAACAACAGGTAATCATGGTCAAAACGTTGTCACAAAACACTTTAGGGACATGGAGGGGGGGGGGGTAATGGGTGAGGGTATAAAAAGGGTTAGGGTTGAAATTATAAGCAGAGTTATTGATATACTTAGGGGTATGGTTTGGCGTTAGGTAAAATGTTGTATAGGCCTGATTCTGACCAACTAGGTCGTATTTCGACGAATTTAGGATTTATACCGATTAAGAAGGTTTAACGACTATGAGGTGTTACTCCTATTTTATTATTCCACACTGTGGTTTATTCCTACGTTGATGTTGTTTTTAATATGTCGGTCATATGGCCTGAGTCCAATTAAGCATGTTGCGCGTACAATCAATTAAATATATTGAACAACAGTTAACGATTCTTAGTTATTTTTGTGCGGTCGACTGACGTACTAACATTACTTAATATAGGACCCGTTTGACACCCTATCTTAATCGACTATTATATACACCAGGCCTGTAAAACATACTGCGCAAACTTTAAAAGCGGCCCTCGATGTCATACAAAAAGTCTGCTGGTAGTTCTTATAGGTTTGCCGCTGATTATGTCTGGAATCAGCCAAGCTTCTCACCGTATCAAGCGGACCCAGAATGTTTTGTGGAGGGGCTTATAGATTTTAAATATGACGTCACAATTTTTCGTCAAAAAACAAGTAACCTCAACAAGTTTAATGCTCTTGGTCCAACGCGTGCATAAATGTCCAAATAAAATTAAGCCTAAATATCTACAAGGCAAAGTGTTCGCGAGAACCTTTTTTGTTTGCTGGTGTTAAACTTCCGAACTTTTTACTTAAAAGAGACGAGACGTATAGTCGTACAACTTAGCCAAGGTGTGCGAAAATTTTGGCGTACACATTTTGTGGCACATTGCGCAGAAAACGCCACGTTCCATGTTGAATATATAGCCCATTTGTTCCAATAGGTTTTAGATTGCAGGACATTATTTGTTTGTACGCATTGCATCAGATGAGCTGCAAACAGCTGTCTGTGAGTAAATTGCTTTATAAAAAAACGGATAAGGTCGCCAAATGATATCCGACATTTGATTGTGCTATAATTACCTACGCACTTTGTTTGGACGATCAGTAGAAATGCTTCTATGGCTATGTGGTCTATGAATGGCGTTGTGGGCAGTCAGAGAGTTGATAGATTTACAGAGTGTTTAGTTCTGCGAGTGGTTTATTATGCCTTGGAGATTACTTTTTTATTTTACAAAAGAAATGAGTGCGTGTTTTACAGAAAAATTTGCGCACACAATGCTCGTATTACAATAAGTCTCATGAACTAAAATAATGAAACAAACTAGCATAAGATAACTCTTCGTTATTTGGTAATACTTCCTTCTTGAATTGAATCCCATTTATATTTAATATTTTCTTTTTGTGTTAATTTAGTTAACGGCTCTACTTGATAAACATAAAGGGTCCGAAGAGAAGTGATATAGTTGTGTTAATGTTTATTGTGAAATGATGTCTTCAGGAAAATATAGTTTTGTCAACTAGAACTCTAACGACGACACAAAAGCGCGATGTCAAAACTCAAGCAAATATCAAAGGTGGTGTGTGCAATTATAGTTGCGTCTGTGTTTCTTCTGGCGATGTTATACAACGTACATTTCTCTTCGAACGCATTGCGGCCTCTGATGGTTAGTCAAAAGCAATCAACTCACAAAGACACGAGAAAAAGTTTTAACAATGGAAGTAATGCGTCAGTAAATGTCACGACAGCAAGTACATCTTCAAACCCTACCGTAAAACAGCAAACAGTTATCGAGCAAACCACAATTCATCAGAAGAATCTTTGCTCTAACTGGATTTTGCCTTCCGAAAACACGGCGGAGTTCGGCAAACCACAAGTGGAATTGGACTCCAGCAAGTTTATCTATCCAGGATTGATTTGGGGCCCGAATAACCAGTTGGTTGGATTGTACCAGTCGGTTTACCTTGCCATTCGCTTAAATAGGTGACAAATTTGTTTGCAATTTTTTTATATAAATAATAACAAAATATTTTACGTCTTAATAAGAATATCAAAGCCCATACAGAAGTAGGTATCATTTTGAACGTTTCGAATAACTCTAACGTTCAAAATGATACCTACTTCTGTATGGGCTTTGATATTCTTATTACGTCTTACTACAACCTCCAACCATTATGCTCCAAAATTTTACGTCTTCATATTCCTAATACGACTAATACGTATACGTCGCACATTGAGCACAGGCAAAACACGTCAGCGTGGTTTCCGTGTTACCATAGAGTAAAAACAATCCTAGATAAATGACTTGTTTGTAAAACAATTTATATTATATCCTATATACTACGTCTATTCTAAATAAAAAAATTCGACAACGTTAAACCAAAAAATATTTTATTTTAACCCTGTTTGTATAGAGTTGCACAAAAATGATGCGTGTTCTTCTTCGTTTAAGAATTTGTGTATTAAAACTGTTAAACCCGTGTAGACGCAGGTATACTATAGGTACACCTATTTAAAATACCGTAAAGGATATTAATACAATTCCGTACGGATACTAATACAATTCCATGAGTTATTAATCAAACATATGCGACAGGACGCTTGTCATCCCACCATTTCGCGCTCACGGTACGATCGGAGGTGGGGTAATTCCCTCAAACGAACGGATAGACGTGGCGCGGTTGTGCAAGTTTGTATCCTGCACATACGTCCAAAGGTTTCGCGAAATCTGCAAGGGATCATTCGATGTTGCGTTTCAGGTGAAATCCTCTCGTTTGATAAGTTTTTATATATTACGACGTTAATAGTTTATTCATTTTTGTTTACAAATATTCATTTTTGCTTACAAACTTTGGTTTTAAAAACATAACAAACGCAAATCTTACATAAGTGCAGTGTTGTTTGCCATTATTGATATTATTTTCTGTCTTACAATGTTTCATTTATGGTATAAATATTCTCTATGACTAAAATTGTAATCATGGTTTAAATACAAAATAAAAGAGCCTATTTTTAACCATTCCAGGCTCAAGTAACAAACTCCAACCAGATAAAGAGATTTGAAAAGGAAACAGGTATGGCAATCCTCCACATTCCAGAAAGTCGCGCGAAGCCCAGCAATGAATCAACAGTTCTGAGACTGGCTGACCATAAGTACCCATCTAACATACCAGCATTTCCTCCAGCCAGCTTAACGCCGACGTACAGCGCTTGGATTGAGAGTTCCGCTCAGGCTTTGCGTAAGGTTTACAACACCGCAGCCCCCTGTGCCATTTTCACGGCTCCATTTGACACGATTAAAGTTCGCATTCAAAATGGAATTGCTGTGCCAATCGCGCAAGAGTCGGTGAATCCCTCTTCTATCGATGATGGGGTGCTTATGTCAGCTGTGGTGGATGCCATTCGAAGGCCCAGCTGCATCGTTGAAGCTGCAAAGGCTTACGCAGCTGAGGCGTTTGCTGGATTGGATTATATTGGCGTACATTGGAGATATGATATGGTTGATTGGGGTAGAACAAGGTGCATCGCTGACAACCAAAACAAGTACTACCAAATGTGTTTAGAAATCGACAAGATCATTCCGGATGACGTAGCATCCGGGATAAACGCCGCCCTTATAAAAGCGAAGTATTCGAAAGACCAGTGGAAGTACATCTACATCGCAGCGCCACCAGTACTAAGCAAGTTTGTACTTCAAGTTAAAGAAGCTTTGGGTCGAATTAATCCTAACCTTCTCGAAGCCAATACGAGTCTATCTGCCTTTCTCAAGGATAAATTTAAAGCCTGCTGGATGAAAGCACACTGGAAAAACGAACAGGAAATATTCGCGCTCATCGAGATGGAGATGTTAATGAACAGCAAGTGGTTCTTCTTTTCAGCAGGCTCTACGTTTTCAAGCAACGTTACTCCGTTGCGTGTCGAGAAAACCGAATCTGGAACTTTCAAAAAGAAGTTTGGCGCTTCTGTTTTTCAACTCGCACGTGACGCGATGCTAAAAAGAACTGGGTTAAACATGACCACAAAACCTGGCCCATCTTAAAAATAAAATAAAATTCCAGACAGTACTTGGAGTCACCAATGTACCGGAGTCGCTTAAGTCTTGTCAACGACTTGATGAAATTTGCAAGGTTTTTCACAGTGGCTGATGGGGTGCTAAACACCCATTGTTGAAATATTGACAGTGATTGAAATAGATAAGAAACGACAAATTAACTGAGCGAAACTGTATAGCTAAATTTCACGCAGTACAAGTATAGGAATACTCTATAAGTTAAAACTTAACTGAAACATTTCGCATAAGATCAAGCTTTGCTGGAGTCGTACTGACCAACGAAAACCGCACACATAGTAGTACAGATGGTCAAGGTTTTGAACTTGCGACCTCTAGCCAAACCGGGAGTTCTTCGTTAGATCCCAAACCATGGCTATAATCATGGAGTCGAACCATCTGAGCTTTCCGGTTCATCGGGGTGGGCACTTGCCTCCATCTGGAATTTCCAAATAGGATTATAATAATTTATATTTAGTAACTCAGTTTTACTAAGTTACAAATGGAATAATATTGATTTTTATATAAATTTCTACTGATATAAAATTGTATGCATAGCCTACATATTAATATCATACGTAATAATTTGTATTATGTGTATTTATTCATATCGCCTGCAGAGAGCGGTATCTATTTGTGCATATTTAATGCGTGTGCTAAAAGTCTGTTTAAAGTCGTCCTGGCTTTTCCTTTTCCCTTTTGCATCCTCCCTATCGACGTCGTAAACTGAACAGTTAATCCCCAACGCATTCGCTTTCCTGCACCGTCAATTTTTATTCGATTTCTACAAAAACACACACCAAGGGCACGCCTTCCTGGCGAGACGTGTTTTTACTGCACTGTAAGCTGAGTTATGCTGATTTTTTATAATGTACAATAAATTTATAAACGTTATTCACCTTGTAATACAGTGGCAGTTTGTATTACTATCGATTTAGTGGAATTTAGATAGCACGGTGGTCATATCACCCTGTAAAAATATACACGCACCCCTGGAAAATTTTCTGCGGGCGTCTCTGGTTGCAAGTATATTAGTTATATTGTGGCAACAATGTTCGTAAAAGGAACTAGTAGATAAATAAGTTAATTTAAGCAATATGCGTCGCGTTAACGAGTTAGGACAGGTATTTCCATTGATAAGAACTTCACTTATAAGAGCCTTGGATCAAAAGCTGGACATTTTACTTTATTCATTGACTTTTATAAAAGCAAGGACAAAAAGTAAACTTAATAGTTTCACTTTGTGGCAACTTGTCTGTTACCGGGGCCGGTTTAAGGGTACGGTAGGCCCAAGGCTGTTTACTAGAGAAGGGCCTAATTTTGCAAACAAAGCTACAAAAACTCACACATAAGGCACATATGACTCGAATCGATCATTCGTTTTTAAGCAAACACCGCAGCGGTACTGTAGGCTACTGGTACTGGATGTGTATCACTATCAGCCATTTAACCTTAGTTAGTTAATCTAAATTTTTAAAAGGAATGCCGTCAGATTTAGTAATTTTATTATTTGTATTGCTGAATAACTGAGAGCAGTGCTGTTAGCAGAGAATTTTGTAAATGACTTAATGCTAGTCAATTGTCATTTAAACAATTGTCAAAAAAAAGTCAAAATCAAGTATTTTTACTAAATAAAAAGTCCATTCATCGTTGGATCAAGTCAATTTCAAGTCAAGTCACTAACATAAAAAACAAAACGTTAAATGATTTATAAGTGATAAACTTGTCTGATTATGAGTAACACATTAACCAAAATCTAATAAAACGCAACATTTGTCAAGCAAATGCATTTAGCCTACATGCAAAAAATCAAGATAAAATATTTAATGAAATTACTTAATTTCAAACCAAAGTCATTTGCCCAACATACTTAGTCCAAGTCAAGTAATTTTTCCCAAAATACATAGGTCAAATTAAGTCATTTAGAAACAGTGAAACAGTCATTTATTTTAGTCATAACAACACTGACTGATAGATCTGTTCTTTAAAAAAATAATTAAATATAGCCCAAGTTATTATCTACACACCAATTTTGCCAGATATAGTTTTTAATTTTCTGCAAATTCATATTTACCAAAAAAAAAATAATCACAATTCGCAAATAGAACAGATTTCGACGCAAATGTTAAAAAAAACATTTCATAGCAAAAAATAGCAAAAACTGATAAGGTTTTAAATTACGCATGATGCCCAGTCGAAACCAGTCGGGCTAATCACGATTTTTGTGCAAGCAAGACCAGGCGAGAAAAACAACTATGGCGAACTCACGACGACTTCATAATTACAGATTATACATATCATGTATACCAGGGGTCGGCAACCTCTTTCTATTCGCGGGCCAAACCAAACTCAGAAAGGTCTCTGTCGGCCGCACAAAATGTTAACTAACAATTGGATTATTAAAATGTCAGAATAACTTTTAATCAGGCGAGCCTCGTATCTTTTTTGCACTTAAAAACGTGTTTAATTACAGTTAAGGAGGCAGTAAAGTGTTAGCGCAAATGCGAAAAAAGCGTTTGTTTGGTATAAAATTCGATTTCACACGTCGTCATCCAAACTACGAATGAGAAGTGTAATAAAACTACTTTAAAGAAACGCGATAACCTTCATAGTTAATGTAGTTCAATGCTTGTTAACCTTTTTGTGTCCAGGCGCACCAGACGAGCGAAGCGAGCACGATTTTTGTTTTGGTATACCGGCCTTTCTTTTAAACTTTGATCTAGTTTAAATGGTCTAGTTTAAAAGACAGCCTCAAAATGTAAACAAACCGGACGTAAAAAGATAATTCGCGCGAAGCCCGAAAATTTTTTGCACTTACGTAGTTAAAATAGTCAAAAACTAGGCCTGTTTGAAATGGACTGGAGTCTGATTTGTCACAGAGGCGGCGGGCCGGATGAATTACATTGGCAGGCCCGCGGGCCGTAGGTTGCCGACCCCTGGTGTATACGAATGTTTCAGTTAAGTTTTTAAGTATCCTTATACTTTTAATGCTAAATTTACCTACAGTCTGCGTTAAGGTAAATTTTTTATTTATTTATTACATGTCGTTGGTAAGACTTATGCGACCCCGGTACATTGGTGACTCCAAGTACTGCCCGGAATTTTAATTTATTCTTGAGTTGATCCAGGTTTTGTGGTCAGTTTAACCCAGTTCTTTTTAGCATCGCGTCACGTGCGAGTTGAAAAACAGAAGCGTCAAACTTCTTTTTCATAGTTCCTGATTCAGTTTTCTCGATACGCAACGGAATAACGTTGCTTGAAAACGTAGAGCCTTTTGAAAAGAAGAACCACTTGCTGTTCATTAACATCTCCATCTCGATGAGCGCGAATATTTCCTGTTCGTTTTTCCAATGTGCTTTCATCCAGCAGGCTTTAAATTTATCCTTAAGAAAGGCAGATAGACTCGTATTGGCTTCGAGAAGGTTAGGATTCATTCGACCCAAAGCGTCTTTAACTTGAAGTACAAACTTGCTTAGTACTGGTGGCGCTGCGATGTAGATGTACTTCCACTGGTCTTTCGAATACTTCGCTTTTATAAGGGCGGCGTTTATCCCGGATGCTACGTCATCCGGAGTGATCTTCTTGGAATCCAAATACATTTGGTAGTACTTGTTTCCAGGTGTGCGTCTTGCGATTCCCCAATCAACCATATCATATCTCCAATGTACGCCAATATAATCCGATCCAGCAAACGCCTCAGCTGCGTAAGCCTTTGCAGCTTCAACGATGCAACTGGGCCTTCGAATGGCATCAACCACAGCTGACATGAGCACCCCATCATCGATAGAAGAGGGATTCACCGACTCTTGCGCAATTGGCACAGCGATACCATCTTGAATGCGAACTTTAATCGTGTCAAATGGAGCCGTGAAAATGGCACAGGGGGCTGCGGTGTTGTAAACCTTACGCAAAGCCTGAGCGGAACTCTCAATCCAAGCGCTGTACGTCGGCGTAAAGCTGGCTGGAGGAAATGCTGGTATGTTAGATGGGAACTTATGGTCAGTCAGTCTCAGAACTGTTGATTCATTGCTGGGCTTCGCGCGACTTTCTGGAATGTTGAGGATTGTCATGCCTGTTTCCCTTTCAAAGGTCTTTACTTGGTTGGAGTCTGTTACTTGAGCCTGGAAGGGTTGAATATGGGTTACTTTATTTTGTATTCAATCAGCGTTTGAAATTTTAGCCATTGAAAATAGATATATACCATTATTGTAACACTGCTGTAAAAGAGAAAAATAATATAATTTATGGCTTTCACACATTGGCGAATAACACTGTACCTATGCAAGATTTGCCTCTTTTATGCTTTTTAAAACAAAAGTCATTTGTAAACAAAATGAATAAACTTTTAACGTCGTAATATATTAAAAACTTTGTCGAGCGACAGGATTTCACCTGAAACGCAACATCGAATGATCCCTTGCAGATTTCGCGAAACCTTTGGACGTATGTGCAGGATACAAATTTGCACAACCGCGCCACGTCTATCCGTTCGTTTGAGGGAATTACCCCACCTCCGAGGGTACCATGAGCGCGAAATACTGGGATGACAAGCGTCCTGTCGCATATGTTTAATGAATAACTTATGGAATTGCACTAGTAGCCACACGGTTTGTTAAATTTAAATAGGCGTACCTCTAGCAAACCTGCGCAAACGAGTTCGACAATTTCAATTTTTAAATAAGGAAGAACACGCTATTCCAGTTGAACGTTTGTGCAAATATTGCCAAAGTTAACTGTAAATAGCCTACAACCAGGGTCGTAACAAAATAAGTTTTTCTGGTTGACATTGTCGAATTTTCATATTTAGAATAGGCGTAATAAATAAGATACAATATAAAATATATAGAAAAAAGTCATTTATCTAAGATTTGTTTGGCTTCATATTTGCTTGGGCAACTCTATTGTCACCCGGAAAGTTGCCTATGTTAATATTTAAACGTATTATGAATGAAGGCGTAAAACATTTTTTATTGTTATTCATATGGAAAAATGGCAAACAAATTTGTCACCTATTTAAGCGAATGGCAAGGTAAACCGACTGGTACAATCCAACCAACTGGTTATTTGGGCCCCAAATCAATCCAGGATAGATAAACTTGCTGGAGTCCAGTTCCACTTGTGGTTTGCCGAACTCCGCCGTGTTTTCGGAAGGCAAAATCCAGTTGGAGCAAAGATTCTGCTGATGAACTGTTGTTTTCTTGATAAAGGTTTGCTGTTTTTCGGTAGGGTTTGAAGATGTACTTGCTGTCGTGACTTTCACTGACGCATTACTTCCATTGTTAAAACTTTTTCTCGTGACTTTGTTCGTTGATTGCTTTTGACTGACCATCCGAGGCCGCAATGCGTTCGAAGAGAAATGTAGGTTGTATAACATCGCCAGAAGAAAAACAGACGCAACTATCGCACACACGGCCTTTGATTTTTTCTTGAGTCGTAACATCGCGCTTTTGAGTCGTCGTAAGAGTTGTTCTTGACAAAATTTTATTTTCCCAAAGACATATTTTAACTATAAACTTTACGACAACTGGCTTGTTGCAACAATAAATGCATTAGAACATTTTTGATTTCATGTGACTGGCAAATATTCAAGTTCTATGCTATAGTTTAATCATAAAGTATATAACCTAACGTTTTCTGCTAAAGCATATGAATTCACGCACATTTCAGTGAAAATTAGTTCAATATGTAAAGCAGGGGTGAGCAACCTTTTGCCTGTTGCCGGCTCAGCAAGTTCTCGGCAGGCCAGACTGAATTTCTACTAAAAAATTTGGAATACAAACGTGTCACTTTTAAGCACCCTTAATCAGGATCTAACTTAATTGTTTTCTGCATTTGAAAATCAGTCTAATTTATACTAAAAAGTAGCAACGCACAGAGCGCGAAAAATTGCGTTTGCCTTGTTTAAATTAAATGGTCAAAACTTTTAATTTCCAAGGAAACGTGACTTTTCAAATAAAAAAAAAATTTCAAATATTTCTTATATACTCTTTGCTATATGTTTATAATAAAAGACCCAATACTTTAGAGAAAACAATTGTATAGATTAAGTTGTAGAAACTTTCAGAGAGCTCCATGCTACGAATAATTTCCTCTTATATAGTTTCCATGAGTAGTTGAGCATGTCCCTTTGGTTTGAGAAGACTCCCTCATAAAAAATTTACTTAAAAGCCAAAAAAAAAAAATCGCGCGAAATTGTTTGCATTCTCGTAGTTAAAACTATGGGCCATAGTTACATAGTAAAAACATGCGGCATGGCCATTTGGCCAATGTTCCCTTTAAGTTGCGCAATTTCGCGATTGCTCAGCTATACCAAACTATTTGCGCAGTAATGTTTGTCTTTTGCGCACTTACATCATACTCAAATTAAAATAAAAAAAAAACACATTTTTGCCACAACAGTTGAGCATTTTGAATTGGCCATTTTATCATTGATGTTTGTAACTAAATTTAAGTCAAGAAATCAACAACGCATTGTCGATGGTGGCGTAATGTATGTCTCTGTTGTAAATTACTTAGCCTAATCGGTTTTCATTATCCATGCTGTGTATTTTTATATCTCACGTGGTATTAAATATCTACACAGGAAAATAAGATAGAAGGAAAAATGAGTTTAAGATAGTGCTAAACACAACAGTGGAGTGCTATAAAAATTAGGACAGCTTACAGAAAGCATTTTTATTTCACAACTCCTTTTTTTCCATAGGCTAGCGCAGCGTAGACTTAGAGCTCTCCATAAATTTAATTTCTGTCGAGAATATCGAATAAAAGTTTTTCTGCTGCGCTTTGAGCCAATCTATAACCTCTTTGTAATATCCCCATTGTATTGTATTGCAGGTATCACCACTCCATTTTGAAATTTGTCACGATAAACACACTGTCTTTTTCGTTTAGCGCGATTTTTTTTACGTGAACTCTGTGCAGTCATATATAGCGTAGTTTCGATTGTGTGCTATAATAAAGGCATAACATATCCTATCTTTTTAAATTAGTCGTTTCGTTAACCAAAATAGTTATGTATTTTTTAGCGCGACCGCATTGTTGCCGTTTCCTTAATTGTATATGTTGAAAGGACGAAATAATGCAACATTTATTTATAAAACGCTATTGGTTATTCGATTAAATGACGCTTCCACACAGGCTGTAACCAGTGGTAGGATTCGATTTTTTTGTCAGCCGGTTCTATCACAAAAGTTATATATTTCAGCCGGTTCTGTTACAGAAAGTCATATTTTCCGGGAAATAATTAAAGTATTACAAGAACAGGATGCAACCCCAGATTCCAGCGAATGCGAACTGCGAACCGGCTGAATCCCATCACTGCTAACAGTCACACCAGGGCTGCCACTCTGATTTTCAATTTATCCCAAGGTTTCATGTCTAAAAATCCCAAGAATTGGAAAAAAATCCATGAAAATTAAAAAAGATGAAATATAATAGACTGTGGCGAACTTTGTGGTGTGCATCCATGTGTATTGAAGCTCTAACACAGGTTTTGGCAACCTTTTTTCTAGTCGCGGGCCAATACCAAACTGATAAAGGTTTCTGCGGGCCGTACATAAAGTTAACGAGAAGCGTGGTATTAAAATGTTAGAACAACTGTGAATCAGTCGGGCCTCAATATTTTTTGCACTTGAAGACGTGTTTGATCAAATTCAAGGAGGCAGTAAATTGTTTTTTCGAGTCCACACCTCGTCATACATACTACTAATGAAAAGTGTAATAAACCTAGTTCGAAGAAACGCGATAACTTTACCCCCCCCCCCTCTAATTTTTTTATACCGGTAGTTTTTTATTACATTCCCAAAAATACTAAAATGTTGATATTTTTAATCTGTTTTTAGTTTGTCCGCAACGCAATTGCCAGCCTTCCACGTCGCAGCGGTAAAGAAGCGCAGTGTTATATAGTTTAAAAGACAGCATAAAAGCATAAACAAACCCAATGCACAAAGATCGTTCGCGCGAAGCGCGACACTTTTTTGCACTAACGTATAGTTAAAATAGTCAAAAAGTAAAATTGACTCGTCTCATAGTTTGTCAAATAGGCGGCGGGTCGGGCGGGACGGATGAATTACATTTGCGGGCCGGTTCCGGCGGTAGGTCGCCGACCCCTCCAATAGCTCTCATTATTATCGTCCATTGGGTCTGTTGCATTAGCGCCGTCACACAAGCTAGTAAATGAACAGTTTCGTCTAACAAGCAAGTAATAGCTTTGTTACGTCACATAATTAAAGTATGCGTACACCAACGAGCCAGGCAAATAGCTACTTCCTTATTATTATTAGGAAATGAGTCCTTAAATACCAGCAAAAAAATATTTGTAGTTTAAACCTGCTAATGATTAAAAATTCCCAAGATATGGAACGAATATCCCCAGATCCCAAGGTCTAGGCTGAAATCCCAAGATCTTGGGAAAAAGGAGTGGCAGCCCTGAGTCACACTAAAAAGCAGCAGTCGTATCATGACTCGTACTTACGACGCAACAATTAAATTTTCAGACAAACAATCACAAATAGAAAATGACTACAGTCATAAAAATTAACGTATGATTGTTACGTGCGACCTAGACCATTGCACATTTTGAAAAAAACAAACACGTGAGTTACTTGGATCTCAAAAATCAATGTAAAAGATGCAAAAATACATTGACAGTAACCAGTAATGCTAACCGGTTCGCTGATCGCATAAAATTCCACGAGACGGTTCTAAAGAACCGGTGCGAACAGGCTGAAGTCCACCACTGGCTGTAACTCTAATTGTCTATAAGCATTAATTTAATTTTAGACCCAATCAGCGGCAAACCGTCTACCAGCCGTCTGAGGTTCTTGGCTACACGCCGATTACCGTGAAATGCAAAAACACGTCACACGTTTTGAAATATTCATTTACGGAACGTGTAGCGCCACGTATAGTACAACGTTTAGGTATAACAAAAATGTTTGGCCATTTGAAAAAATATATTTATCTCATCCGTAACAGCAATTTTTGTTCACATGTGAATTGCCACATTCATTGTTTATAAACATGGCTAGCAATTTCACAAGGACATCTTACAACGTAATCGACTAATCGTTCAAATGTGATGAACAGCCCAGCACATCATGGTAAAACTCGCAAATCATCTCGCATACTGCAGTTGTAATTAAATTACATTTCCAGTACAACTACACTTTAGAATTTTATTGGTAAACATGATACCTAACCTGGACAACTTCCAAATTCCAGTCAAGTCATTATTAGAGCAAGTCATATCCAAGTCAAGGCATTAATATAAATATATAACGTTAAACTATTAGTCTAACATTGGTAAACTCGTCCGACTAAAATCGAAAACTCACTTAAAATATCAAAAACACAACATATAGCGAGCTAATTAAAATAAATACCTCTGTTTTAATAAAAAATGTTTCAACCAAAACATACAAAAATGTTTCAACCAAAGGCAATTTTATTAAAAAAGTGTTTTCAACCAAAGGTGTTTGACACATTGACTTAAATCCAATTCGAGTAATTTGTCCAAACGTCAAGTCAAGTCACTTAAAAACAGTGACTTAAGTGCACATAAGTCAAGTCATTGCTGTAGCCTACCATTATTTTTTACTCCAGTAAATATTCTAATATTTACGCCATATTATTTCTTAAAAGCAAATTCGAGCGCTTTGTTATATTCAAGTAAATCAACATAACTTAAATTGGAACAACCGCACTGCTCGCCGAGCCCTATATATAACAAGTAGAACTGTTAACTACATTAACACAAAATGCAAAGAGAAAATAATTAACATGAGATTCCATTCAGGAAGGAATTATTACCAAGTAACCAAGACTTATTTTATGCTATTTTGTTTCATGATTATGGTCCATGAGACTTTTTGTAATATAAACATTGTTTGTGCAAATTTTGCCGAAAACACGGGGTCATTCGATTTGTAAAAATAAAAAGTTATCTCCTAGGCAAATACCATTTACAGAACTAAAAACCCTGTACATTTCTGAACTCCCTACCTGTCCCCAACGCCATGTTAAGACCGCATTAGCAGTAGGCTACTAATCGCCATAATAAAGTGCGTAGATAATTATAGCACGATTGATCTTTGGTTATCATAAACTTAAAGCAATATATCCACAGACACTCGACAGTCGTTAACAATCAGATGCACTGCATACAAACTAAGAACGGCCTGTAATTTCAAAACAATTGAAACGGATGAGCAATATCTATTTTAGATTGATTGTCCCAGGCCCGGCTGCATTTAGGCACATTCAAACATATTGGGCTTCGTCTCTTATGCCGATCATTCTGTACCAAGGATTCATGCGTGCAGGTTGAACTTCTTCATGTGGTGGCGTACCGTGTACAGAATCACCCATCGGTTTTAAACTAAAATATTTAAAAAAAGAAAGATACAAACATCGACAGTTCTTGCATGGCTCATCCCGCCAACCTATCACCGTTTTTAATCTATTGTATCAGTTGAAGCGACCCGACTTAGATGTATTAACGAGACAACGGAGGATTACCAAACCAGCACCCCAGTACATCAAGCGCTTGATCGCATTTTTCTCGAAGGATGGTGCAGGAAACATTTAAGATAAAAGACAAACCAAGAATTAGTTTTCAACCAGATAAAGTGGCCGTTGAGCGATTTGGAAAACAGTCAACTACAAGGAAAAGAACGACAATGCTGCTTTTTTACGGCACTACCTTATCTAAAGTTAAACTTAAGCCGGCTTTTTGAAATAACTAAAACCACTATAAATATACAAAAAATGACTTTACCTTAGATTAGATAACACCTTTTATGCAGTTTATTCCCAATTTTTCTCCCTTTCTCCTTTCTATCCCGACTTGTTGTGATCGAATGACACGTCAGATTGCCTTTTCCATGCGGCGCTGCTTTTCATTAGATCACCTTTTTAATGCCAAAATTTTCAGACAGCCTATTTTGTTTTTAAACTTTTACTTAATCTTTGGTGCTTATATGAGTTTTTGACTTTATTATTCATTTTATTATTACTTTACTTTGTACTGTACATGTATTTTACTTTACTTATAGGAACTGAGAATGCCAGTTTAGGCGAAATATGAGTTTCTTTTTAAAAATGGCTGATCCTGGTTTTACTCTGGTTTTTAAACTTTGCGTTTAATGTTAGTATATTTAACAGGGATCGTGGCGTTTTCTACGCAATGTGCTTCAAAATGTTCGTACACTTTTGCTAATGTGTAAAGAGTTCAAATAAAAGTGGTTTTTCGCGCGCAAATGTGTAACGGAATTTGAATCTCAATTTACATTCAAATAGAAATAGATGGTGACACAGCGTTCGCGAAAAGCGCTAAAACACAAAAAAATTAATTGTAAAAAATACTATATTGAGCACACGGGGGTGGAGAGCACAGATGAAAAAATGAACATTTTTTTATTTATCAAGTTTTCGGGTGCGTTGACTCCAAAATTAAGGTTAAAATACTTAAAAATGTTCCCCAAAAAAACTTGCAATGTTTTTTTGCTTTTTGAGGATTTAAGTTACCGATGTGTCAATTGCGGTACAACTGCCATATTGCAAAGACGGAATAGGCTACTTTCGACCAAAGTGCAAAAAATGTATGAATACTAAGTTTGTTCAGGTGACGCTTTTTGTCTGTAAAGATGCAAAAAATCGCTTGAAACATACGAAAAAGACAGAAGAGATTCGCGCGAAGCGCAAAAACAATTTCCATTTTAGTACCGTATTTAAAACAGGCTAAAAATCGAATTTGGCGGGGTCATGATTAGATCCATCTCTTGAAAAAGTATTTACGAAAAAACCAAGCTTTTAGAAACGCGCCCTTGTTTTTATGTATTATAAGGAAAATAAGCCACGGGCCGGATTAAATTGCTTGGCAGGCCGAATCCGGCCAGTGGGCTGTATTTTGCCCAGATCTGGCTTAAGTCATAATTTTGGCGCATAATGGTGGGAGGTTGTAGTAAGACGTGGCTTATTTTCAGTAAGACGTGGCTTATTTTTCTATTAATGGTATCAAGGCCCATACAGCAGTAGATATTATTTTGAACGTTTCAAATAACAATTTATTCATTTCAATAAATGTTACCTCCTTTTGGATAGGCCTTGGTATTCTTATTACATATAACAGTACTGATTGGCAGTTTTGTTCTTTTTAAAATTCTGTTTACCATTCAAAAAAATAATTAAATCCATTTTCACTAGGCCTAATCAGAACTTTTGTGTACGCAAGGCCAGGCCAGAAAAAAACAATTATTGCCTGCGGTTTGATGACCTTAAAAAGTATATTTATCAACAATAGTAACGGTAGGTTATCAGCTCTAGGCAAATATACTTTTTAACGCTTAGGCAAAGTTTCGCCTCTTATTCCGGAAGAAATTTCTTTTAACGTAGGTTATCGTTTCTATTTTGCTATTTTTACCGTACTAAAGACGTCATTTAGTTATTTTAGTATTGTATCTCATTGTGGAACGTTTTGTTTGAAATATCTTATCAAACCGTTACATTTTTGATAAACCAAACTTTTAGTGAAACCGAAACGCAGTTATATAAGTAACCCGTGTTGGAATAACTTTTTGTAAGGTGAATCGAAACGCTTTAATTAATCCTTATAGAAATCAAAACTGGACCACGTTCGTAAAAATAATTAATCTTGGTAGCCGAATCAAAACTGAAAAGTTAAACAGTTCGACTTCCTGTAATATTATGACATTAGCGTCGGCAAACTAAACGACATCGTACTTTTGCAAAATACTAAAGAACATTGTGTGCTAGCATTTTATGAGTATTGTTTAAGGGAGTTCACCAGATGGGAAATAACCGTTATTATTTTAGATGTTAAAATCCCAAGTTTCACGTAACCAGAAATTAATAAGCTTTTTTTTAACACGAGTCGTACAAATTATTCAATTTGGCCTTTCGTTTTCGTATTTGGTTTACCAACAAAATATTTGTTCGGTTTTACGTTGTGGGTAAAGAATATGTTGAGAAACAGATTTTCCATGTACTAAACATAATAAATGTTTTAGTAAATGTTGCTTCTCGTTAGCTTTAGCTGATATGGATGAGCAAAGACATATTGGCGACAATATTGATGTTGAAGCTAGTCTAAAGGCTGTCCGCAAGCTTCGTAAAAAGTTAAGACAAATTGAACGCTTGGAAACGGTTGGCAGGGAACTGACAACAGATGAAAAAAATAAGGTGATTATATTAAATTCGGCGCTGGCCTAAAATCCTACCATATTTCCTCTAGGGGTTTATATTGCTAAGAATATTGGGTCAGGGTGCCGGGGTCAAGTATTATTAATATATATTCTCTCATATTTATTTCTACTTGCAATCAAAAGCTCTTCTTTAAGAGCTAAAAACAGCAATTTTTATGTAGAAGATGCACTCAGTCACGTTTATTAGTGGGACCTCATTGTAAAGAAAACTAAATACATAAATCGTACTAAAACATTACGAATATGGTGAGTTATGGCGACAAAAAAAAGCCCCACAAAAATTTTAGGCGACCCCACTTGAGGTCGCGACCCACAGGTTGGAGACCACTGCCTTAATCTATGCCGTGACTGCCGAAAAACCTGATTTATTCAAACAGTAAATGGCGTATTAATGAAGTAACTGAAAGATAAGGATATTGTCACGAAACTAAAAAAAATGATCAATTAGCGAAGCATAACATTGTCGATACAAGGCGATAAAAAATCAATAGGGTACTATAGGCTGGCTTCAAAAAAGCAGTTGTAGGAAACTGTGCTACCAATACCTACAGCTGGCAATATTTTTCTGTCTCGTCAGCTGATGTGGATATTTTGATTGATAGTTAATTTACCCCCTAAAGTGAGGAAATTTACCCCCAGGGGTAAATTTACCCCAGGTTAAGAAAGGCTGATCTACAGTATTACCACATCACATAATGTGTGTGTATTTTTCATTATTTATTTTATTTCTTTAATTGGGAATCTAGTTGTAAATTTTGCCTGGTAACTATTTAGTCAAAGGATTTTTTTATTTCAAGGTTTCATCCAAGGATGACCTCAGGGGTCATCTTCTGAAAACTCTTAGCTTGATAAATCGCCAAGAAGAATCATTTAACTCAACATTAGGAAATGTGGAACATGATGAATCAAGCTCTGAGGAAAACACCCTTGTTTATAATGAAGATCATGGTTTAAATCACTTACTTATTACTTTTTCCAATTTGTGATCGATATAATATTAAATATCTAGAACTAACATATATATAATATAAATATTCGTTTTTGCTAAATCTTGTTATTGTTGAACGATGTTGTTGCTTGCGATAATATGGAGAAATAAACATTTCTGGTGATAAATGTTAATTAATGTAATACAGAAGAAAGATAAAAATAAGTATTAACGTTATTTTGTTAACAGATGAATTGCAAGAGAAGAATGAAATGGTGGAAAATGCAAATACAGACAGTATGACATTTTATTTTAACCATATTTCTATATCTTTTTAACTTGTATTTTTAATGAATTTAGCGGATTCCCCACCTAAAAAGAAGTCGTGTACAGTTGCAGAATCCCCTGATACAGCTCAAGAAACTCAACAGGCCTTAAAGCCAGCAAAAGGTTAGGTATCATAGTGACTATCAAACTGCATTTCGTTATTCGTTGTTTATGTATTTTACATCTAATAAAAGTCAAAAATATATTCCATTATAACAGTGGTTCCCGACCGGGTTGTCCTGGCACACTTGAGTTTAATTTTTAATGCTAAAGAGTTTTATTATTTTCTTGTGGATTCCCATTTTGCTTTATTGCTGAGCTTGTTGTTACAATTTGTGTGTGATTGTCAAATTGAAATTGCAACATACTAAGAAAGTTTTTTCCACCCCTTGTACAGTTAGTGTGTTCTGTTTCAAGTTATTGTGACATCATAGTTAACTTATTGTGACATCATAGTTAACCACTTAGTGAGATGCCAGTAATGGGAACTAACTAGATTTTATTAAGGATGCCTAAGCTGAAAAAAGTTGGAAACCAATGCAATAGCATCAATTCAAGTTTGATTTAATTGATAACGTTTGTTTGTTTATATAGTGTTAAAGAAGCCTAAGCTGAGATCAAAATTGAGAAAGTTGTGGAGAAATAAAACTTTCTCTGTTGCTAGTCTGGAGGGCCACAATGATGTAGTTTGTGACATTTCTGCCAACTGTGGATGGCTTGTTAGTGGAAGGTAAGCCTTACAAAAAAATATAATATAACAGCTTACTTTTTTTAACTCTAAAAAAAGAGTGTTCTGTGTATTTCGAAAAGATGCAATACTACAACATACTTTATCACTAAACGAAATAATAAAAGTTTGCCAATGTCACTGAACAGCATAACATTAATTTTGCGACAATACCCAAACATCGTATATATATTCAACTCATATTCAAAGTTGAAAATGTGTCTAACATAGATTTTTCCCAATGATAGGTACACCTACTGGTTTCCACATTTAAGTTTTATTCGCAACTGTTTTTATTTTTTTAATGACATGCTTTAGTCGTGACACTGCAGTGAAACTCTGGGACATCAATTGCAAACATGAGTTGCGCAACATGTCTGGACATCGTGGGGCTGTTACTGCAGTTCAACTGCTTGACGAAGAAGAAAGTTCAAGACTAAGTCAGTTGTTAGGAGTCAAATGTCATATGAATTTTAGTATCTTAGAAAAAAAAAAGTTTTTGTCAGTAAATATATATGTATTAACTTGTTGTGTAAAGTTGAAAGATGTAATTTGTTTTTACCATACATGCTTTAAGAATTTAAGTGATGAGCCTTTTTTGATTTACTGCACGTACAAGTGTACAATTCATCTCAGGCATATATTGTTTGTTAATAATTAATTGGAAAGCCAAAAACTTCGAGTAGATCGACATCATCTTGATTAAGACGTTTCAAATTGAGCTTGTATCAATGTCACATTGTCACGTTACCTGAAGGTGACACAAGTTCGTATTGAAACGTTATCATCAAAATGATGTCGATCTAGTCGACCTTTGGGGCTTTGCAATTCATTATCCAGCTACATTACATATTTGTACATGGTGTACCCACATATGCTATTTACCGTCAAAAAAAATAAGTGTTTCACTCCAGGAAAGTTGGTGACGGCTGAGGAACACAGTGAACTAATGCAGGACATTAGCATCAAAGAGTTCCCACAAGAGTTGCTTCTGGTAACAGCCTCAACTGACTGTCACATTAAATTGTGGCTGCTTCCACAGGGGATCTGCATCAAATCGATTTACAGTTATTCGCCCATTACGGCAATGTGCTACCACCACAGCCTTGTTTTTGCAGGTCAAAAAAGTTTTTTTTTTAGTATTTTACAGAAAAGTTTTACAGAAAAAAGGTGACCTCGTTTCAATAGAACTCTTTTAAACGAAAGTTTTCCACGGTTAATATTTATAAATGCTTTTTTATGCTTTTTAAATGTATTCCGTGTTTAGAACATAGACAGACTTAAACTCGTATAACATTTCCTTCACATATTTTCACCCAAATTTATGCAATGACATTTTCAAGCGTTTTTGCTTTTATCTGTGTTCAATGATTCATACCCCCTGTAAATCTAAATTTAAGTTTGCTTTTTAACCCAAACAACTTGTTTCTTGTTTTGTTTTAGTCTTTAAATTCTACTATTCTACTTCAGTTGCACACTTGCTTTTATTCAAATAACTGAGTCAATATTAAGCCCATTTCTGCTAATTAATCTATATTTCCAATATTGCTGTGTTATCAGTGCTTTTGGATTTTATTGACGTTTTGGTTTTCTGCACAGTTTCTCTTAGTAGTAATACATCGACAAACAAATATCAATAGATGAATCAACTACTACGTTTTATTTTTTCAGGTTCTGAATCTGGAAAGTTGTCTGTGTTTAACCTAGTAACGAAAGACCAACTGTGTGATATGATTGTCCATAATGAAAGCATCACTTCATTGCAGGTTTGCTTAACATATTCTTTGGAACAATTTCGGCATGTGTACAAAAATAATTATATCTGTGACATTATTCAAAATATGCCTCTTTACTTTACCTTCCCCATACTACAATAAATTGGTTTACATTTGATAATGTACACTGTACATACACGAATCCAACTAACGAACATGACACGATTTACTCATAAGGTGCTTTGACAAAAAACTAAGCAATAGTTACTTTGTATTGTTTCACAGTGCGACATTTCAACATTGGTTTCGACTAGCACCGACGGAGATCTTAAGGTTTGGAGCTCGAGAAATGTGGATGACAAAGTTGTTCCCTTTCACAAAGTGGACGAGGAAATTTTACTGAAGGCTGTTTTCACACTAAGGGAATCTCCATACTATATTGAAGGGAGACAGATTCTGTGCAGTCTGACCTTTGATGGAAATGTTGTTTTCGGTGACGATGGAACAAATATAAAAATATTGAATGTCTCGGAAGGTAAGAGATTTGATGAATTCTGTAGCAATGTTTGTTATATTGCACTAACCCAAACATTAAGCGTCAGTATAACAGCTTTATGCTTTGGCAACACAATTCTTTTCGCTAAGCCTCTTGAAATCAAACTAAATATATTACATTAGCATAAATTATTTCGAATTTTTCTGTTAGTATAAGACATTGTTCGTATTGCTTCCTAAATTTTCATAAATTTCTGAGGAATCTTGCTCAGAACAAATCCTAATTAATGTAAACATGTGAACTACTGCGGTCGGCGACTCAGCCAAATCAAACAGCGATTCAATTTTGGGTCGCGACCCATAGGTTGAGAAGCACTGTGCTAACCCAACGTACCTACGACTTGTGCTACGATTTTCACAGGAAAAATAAGCAAGGTAATCAACCACAAATCCCCTGGTTTCACGGATGCCTGCCTTACACACAAAGATTTGCTTTTCGCGACTTCTTTCGATCTTGATAGCGGGTGTGGCAGTGTAAACGGTAGGTCTGTGAGTCTTTTCTGCAGAACATTCGCAGTTGTATCGTGTTGTGGTTGCTAAAATTACTATAGGAAAGCTTCAATACCAGTGATTCCTAAACTTTGTGGGGTGCATCACTCACGATAGATTACAGAGTTAGCCGCGAAACTTTATGTTATGCCGTTTCGGAAAATAACTCGTATTACGAATAGCCATCCAGGCAAGCTTGTTAGACTTAAAAGCACATTAGCCAATAATTAGATAACCAAAATTATTCGCCTAATGCCTTGCCGTGTATTAAGGGCGACTGTCAATTATGATATTGTTGTTTTGTATAAAGAATTCGCGTTGCAAATATTTTTAGTATGACGCACGCTAAAACAGTTTAGGAATCGCTGATCATTAGTACCGTCAAGTATGCTTGTCGGTGTTGTATTGACTTCACTATTTTTCAAATAAATTAACTTTAGTCTTTTGGTCAATTGACTTGGCTTGACTTTAAGTCTTTCGTACAAATGAAGTGGGTTGAAATGACGTTTTTTCATTGGGCATTAATTAAAAATTTGGTTATTTATCCTAATATTAACACATAAAACAATTTGATTACTATACGTTGCGTTTGATATATTTTACTTGAGGTTTTGCTCATAATAATCGGACGAGTTTATCAGTTACGTTTTATTTTGATGACAAGGACTTGACTTGAAGTTAGTTGACTTGCATTAAGTATGACTTGACTGGGACTTGTTATTTATTCTAAAAGACTTAAGTCATTTCAAAATCACTTGTTTACAACACTGAGCCTTGTCATGTGTTTGCAGTTCGCAGCCTTAACGACGAATCCCAGTTCTCCTACATTGCAACCTTGTCCAGCGACGAATGTGCCCGGTTCACCTCCTTAGCGATTGACCCTTCTTGCGAGGAAACATGTTTCTTCACTGGAGGTTCCGCCCTTTTGCTTTGGGAGCCTGTGCACAGCAACGATGCCCGGTTTGTACATAGTTTGGTCCGTTAAGTGCGTTCGCTTTAAAGATCTATAAATATTGTCCCCTGATATACACCATTAAAACACAGAGCATCAGATTTAATCAAAATGCGTAAAAAAAATCGAAAATATGTCGTGCGGGTTTATCAATCGCCTATTATATCGGCTTGCCACTGCGCAATACTTGTTATACGACTGAAGCGGGTGTTTTAAAAGATCTAAGACCAGCTGTTAATATTTTAACATGTCCGTTAAAAAAGTGCTTTTAAACCAGGAAATTAGTAAAAAATAGTGATTGGCTTTTAGTTCGTTAATTTCTTTTAGATTGAGTTTTAAAGGGTCCATAGCGACCTGCTACAGGCATCCGTAGACTTTTCTATAAAACGTTACTTTTATTAAGCGGCGGTAAAGCTCGTGCTATTTAAAAAACAGTGACTATCCATTTATTTTACAGTTCAGAGCAGGCACACCAGATAAGCATATACAGCTTATTGTAATGCCAAAATACCCTCGATAAACCCCAGAAAGCTGTTTTTATATGGTTTGCAACAATTTACTTTCAAACTCGGCGTCGTAATCCAACTAAATCAATTATTTTTCAAGTTAAAAGCAATAAAATGTTAAGTAACGTTTAAGCAAATCCTAATAACATCCCTCAAAACTCAAATATATATATATTTAAAGCAAACTATTTATAATTTCTGTGGAGTGCCGCAAGTCCAAAAGAGGTTGCGAAACCCTGCCCTAAAGCATCGGACGCGAAACTTCCGCCAAACATTTCGAGATCCGCTCCGACGACAAATCAATATAAAGACAAAAATTGGCGTCGACTTTGCTTTAAATATATATATATATATAAATAAATATAAATATCTGCACGACGACGATTGCTTTATAATGTTGAAAAAAAAGACAGCGCAAATCTTTGTACTACACAGTGAGAGCACGACGCTGGAGAAACACGGCGTAACCCAGGTTAAGGGGAAGAACATTCCAGAACTCGGCAAAGCCGCTGTGGATTCGGACGATGAGACTGACAGTACCGATAACGAGGGCGGAGATTCCGGTTGGTGGTGGAACAAACCGGTTGAAACTGGTTCCAGCCAGCTTAAACCAGCCGATGGAGAGGACGACAGTGACACGGACAGCGATGAGAGCGTCAGTTCCAAGGGAACAAGTGACGATAAGGGCGAATCAAGTTGGTGGTGCGCCGTTCTGTGAAATAGGCTTTGAATTAAAGACGGTCGGATTTTTCACGTTGAAAAACCAACACTGGTTAAGCCTACAATCCCAATCCCATTTAAATGAGATGGTTATATTTGAAAGTGATAATTCGAAGCATATCGCTACTTCCAAAGTAAATTGTAGAAATACGTGAAACCCCTATGACAAATGTGCATTGCAATCGACAGGTGTTTGTTTCCGTGACGTGGCCCATAACGTGCAAAAACTAGTGTACAGCCTTATGCGCCCTTCTGTGAAAGTGCTTTAAAGTAAACGCAGCCGAGCGGTTTTCACTTTAAAAAACCGACACTGAATAAGCGCTACAAAGCCCCAGAACTTTTGCATCACAAAACCCGCATTTTTGAATGATCTATTTTTTTTGATAAATTTATCTTTCAAAGTAGAATCGCTGCGTTTGAACGCAAATCTTGGCTGAAATTCCAACATAAGTTTTGTATCGGATCGGCAATGATACCAGCCGAGTATTAGACAGGGACTGATACTACCACTTAATAAAACGTGAATATTTGGATGGTGATAAATCGAAGCATATCGCTACTTCGAAAGTAAATTGTAGATTAAATGCGTAAAACCCCCATGATAAATGTTTATTGCAATCAACGGGTGTTCATTTCTGTGATTTGGACCATAACGTGCAAGTACTGTGCAGCTTTACCACTTTCTAAAAAAATGCGATTAGTGTACCGAACGTTTTGTCGCTTTATATTTATTTTTTCGCATAGATTTTTTTTTGGATGCACTCTAGCCTAGATATATTTAGAGGTTTCATTCGGCATATATGTGTGAGTACTATTTAACAACATTCATGTAGTTTTAGTGTTAAAATCAGCTGCAAGCATTATTTAATGCAGATTTATAGGTATTTTTGATTTGGATAAAGTAATCTATACTTTTCGTATGTTTTAAAACTAGCCATTTGGCAAAAAAGATGGGCTAAAATTTGTACATGAAATGTTTATGCTATTCTTTCAATATGTAAAAAAGTCTTATTTAAAAGTTCTGTCAAAACCATTTTTTCACTTGTTTTGTTCTCGCTAATTTTGTTACGTGCACTATCAGAATTATTTGAAACGTTATGTGTCCCCAGTTTTTTCAAACAAGTTCTTATTTACGTAAATTGCATCTCTGTTTCTCTGTTCCGTCCCATATGACGACGAATGTCAACAGAATTTTTTAACCCACGGTATACATTGTTGCAAGCTTATAATAAATAAAAATTTTAGCGTTCTTTATAATTGGAAATTTAAGCATTAAGTTCAAATCTCATTACTGCTGTCGCCCTTGCTATGCGTTAACTGTCTTAAGACAGATGAATCATATTTCGTTTGGAAAAGTTGTAAGCGTAATCTGTTTACTTTTGTAATTTTGTCAGGGTGTATGTCATACAATCCAAATGTGCCATGAATAAGTACAATACGCCTTTCGTCTGCCCCTCACAGTTTATGGTTTGTGCAATAATAATTATTTCAAAAAAATTCGCTTTACGTAATATAAGTGCCTGTAATGTTTCTACCGTGTTGTTATTGTACTGATCAACGAATTAACGAATGGTTTCATGACTTTTCGACAGTAACTTGATTTGCAAATCTTAAATAGCCTCAATGACTTGTGATACAGCTTTTATCGCTTAATGTTTGAGGCCCCTGACTAAGAATGATCAGTGTAGTCATTTAGGTAGCCCTGTTAGAGGACATGGACTTTTAGGCTAACAACTAAAACTAAACGGTAATCAATAATTTTGACTAGTTCACTGCGGCAGCGTTTTTTGTCGAAAATTGTTTCACAGAATGTGTAACGCACCTCTTTTTTCCGTGATAATTTTCTACTTTTTCTTCACCGCAGGTTAGTGTTTCGTAAATTGTCTGCCGACGTAAATGCTACAGCTGCAGCGGGAAAATGTGCGACACCCTGGCCGAGCTGGATACTCGCCTTCACGCGGACAGCGTAGAGTTCTGTCCAGCAGCTAACCGCCACCATATTCTGGCCGGAGGAACTTACCAGCTTAACGAGGCAGATGGAAGCCGATTCGGCGAGCTCAAGCTTTACCAAGTGGACATCGACGACCAGCAGTCTCCACTGCGCGAAACCTTTTGCTTATCGACGGTAGGCATTTTGGACATGAAGTGGTCCCCGCATACCCTCGATGACGACGTGGCTGTCTTGGGCACAGCAGACGCCACCGGGAACCTGAACCTTTTTCGATTAAACGACGATCGATTGGAAAGTGTACAGTCGCTCTCTGTGTACGAAAACAGTATCGCCCTTTCACTTGATTGGTCAACGCGCCGTGAGCAATCAGCCAATCCGCGCGTTGCTGTCAGTTATTCAAACGGGGAAGTCGCCTTGTTTCGCTTCACACAAACTGCAGCTTGCCTCGAGCAGCAATGGAAGGCGCATGACTTCGAGGCCTGGATCACAGCCTTCGACTACTGGAACCACCACGTTGTGTACAGCGGCGGCGACGACTGCGTTTTCCGAGGCTTCGACGTTCGAGCCCCGGCGATATCGCCTCTCTTTAAAAACCGCTCGCACGACATGGGCGTGTGTAGCATGCACTGCAACCCGCACAAGGAACACCTTCTGGCCACCGGGAGCTACGACGAGTACGTGCGAATGTGGGACACGCGTAAGATTGGGAAATACCCTGTTTTTCAAACCCACGTTGGGGGAGGGGTGTGGCGTCTAAAGTGGAGCCCACATAACCCCGACTACATCCTTGCTGCGTGCATGCACAACGGTTTCGCCGTGCTTGGCTGTTCGGGCGTCGAACCGACGGTTGTTGCCAGTTACAGTAATCACGATTCGCTTGCATACGGCGCCGACTGGAGCTTTTTGGGTGGCGGAGAAGCCCCCTGCAGACCTTGCGGCGTAATTGCGTCGTGCTCGTTTTACGATCATAAGCTTTGCTTGTGGAAATGGACCAGTTCGCCAAAATAAATTCGCTGTTGCTTCGATTTGAAATCGTTAATCTCTTGTTTGACACAGAAAAAAACAAAACAAACAGACGTAGTACTTCGCCTTAAAAAAAACAAAAAAAACAGACCATCCTTCGCCTTGAGTATCACTTCGCCACTTCGCCGTAAGAGTCAGTACACAACAAGGGCTTTGCTGTAGGCCTATACATAGCAGATGCGCATACCATCCTATAATTAAAGCTTCTTTTGTGATTTTGTAGTTGCACTTTAATAAGTAAACTCAGCGTAGTTGAAATAAAGATACTGGATGTTGTCGCTTTTCACAAAATTCCCAATTGCCAAAAAATGATCCTAACTTGATATATTATATGAACTTGATAGAAGTGGGGCCTACTGGACCAACCACATGGAACATGGCGTAGAATTTGGTCAACACAAATAGGGTATGGCCTCTTCAGGAAACTGAGTACGGCGCAGGATATCAAACCATGGAGCTCGTCTGAGGAGTGCACTTTCTAAGACCGCAAAATTGGATGACTGGTTTGGATTTGGGGAGAAATATAGCTTAACTAAAAATACCAAAAACGCAGAATACAACAAATCAATTATTTTAGCCTACGTACAAAACTTGCGATAAGATAAATAAGCAAATTTTATAAAAAAATGCATTGTGAAAACACTTCATTTCACCCAAGTCATTTGTCTAAAAGACTTAAGTCAAGTCGAGTCATTTGAATTTTGAAAACCTTGGTCGAGTCATTGACGAAAGTACCCACGAAATAAGCGTGGTTAAGGTTAAACACTGCAAACGTTTTTATTGACGACTTAAATTGAAGCTGTAAATTGAAGTTTATCACCAGTCTTTTACAGATTTAAACCAATTGGCACACAATCACATTTAACCAGATGATGCAACAACCAGGATATAAATCTTATGTTCATTTTCCAGAAAGTACAAAGAATCAAAAACGGATAATCCACGTCAGATGACTGGTGTCAAATGTTGTTTATCGCGTTTTACGTGATAGATTTAGTTAAACTGTTAAAAGTATTTCTTGGCAAACCTGTGTATTTCGTTAATGTACTTGATACCAGGTAGGCCTACATTCAACTTTTAAAATTGAAGAATGAAGTCTGTGTGAAGAAATTAACAGAGTTGCCTGATAGCAATAAAAAAGGTACTAGTCAACATTTAAGCAAAGTTTCAGTGTTATTATAATTGCTATTTTGTTAAATAAAATTTTAAATCATTTTTATGCGTGAGTTGTTTTAACTGTTTTGTTTCCGAGCAACGATGCACGCCAGTCAGCCATGCGTGACGCACGTTGTTCACGATGCGAATTATTTTTAAATGAGATGATCTCAATTAAAAAAAACTATTGAAAAAGATGTAAACACTCCACAGTACTATTAAACTTCCGTTAAACCCTTTTTATTTCAAAGGTTAAAACAATAAGTCGCTGTGTAATTTGATTTGTTACAAACTTCTTTGATTAAACGTTCATACTTTCTCCTAATTAAAACACAAAGTTTATTACACTGTGTTTTCAATCCACAGTCAGCGCATCGCTTTGTGTCGCTGATATGGAAACTTCCAACACAATGGGATAACAGTGCTTAGTTGTAACAACGGGTTCTCACGGGTGTTTCTTTCATACACACTGCATTGTCCGTTGCCAATTTTAGTGGATGATTTCGTCACAGTGTATTCATATCGTGTTCGCCTCGCAGCTTAGACAACAATGTGTGGAAAATTACGCTTGTGAATTTGTCTTCAACAAAGAAATGATCCAATCTAAGCCTTGTGCTTCCACTACTTTATTTATAATAGCACTGATTAATGAGTGTGGAACATTTAACTTTAGTTTTTGTCTATATGCCAGCAGACACTGCACACCGAGAGTGGAAAAAGAGTTTGGCTCTTATATTATTTATGACTAGATATATTCCACATTGTAAAAGCTAGCTTCAGATGTTAGTCAATCTTTAGTAACAGTTATTGACTTATATTCAAACAAAACTTTTGTTTTCTTTTGTTTAAACTAGGAGCCATTCTAAGTATCCAACCACTAATTAATTACAGTATTCGGTACAATCAAAAATGTAACTAAAGTGGTATGGAGATAAGGCTATACAAGTAAAAGCACAACTTTTTATTTTTTATTATCAGCCAGACTGTGGTTTGCATGAAAGAGTGCCATTTAACACCCATTTTAGAGATAATAACCTGTAGAGCAATAAAAAGACAATTAAAAATATTGCTTTTTGGGGGACTTTAAATATAGATAAATGTAATTCAGCAGCTTTGCATAAAAGCATAATATAATTAAGAAGGAGGATATATCTGTTGAACTATTCAAAAAGCCTAATAATATAATTTGCTGAAGTTCAGGTACAATTTAAAATGATGATATTTACTATTAATTTCTTGCGATAACAATAGTCAGCAGACATGTCAGCCGTACGGCCACAAAGTGCAGCAGGTGTTCAGGATGGACGCCCTCTTTCAAACACCAGCATAAATTTGCCCCAAACCCCGGGAACTGGAGATGCAAGGTAAGAATAGATAAATACCTGTAAATGATATGTAAACATAGTAAGAATATCAAAGCCCAAAGGCTACATGGAAATATTTTGAGGCATAATGGCTGGAGGATGTAATAAGACATAGTAAGAATACCAAAGACCATACAGAAGTAATATCATTTTGAATTAGTCTGTCATTTATTTTCAATGAGTTATTCAAAACGGTTAAATTTATACTACTTCTGTATGGGCTTCGATAATCTTCTTAAGTATTACTACAACCTCCGACATTTACACTCCAAAATATGTATAACATTTTCATGTTTTATATTGAGACATTACTGTGTCCTTTTTAAAATATGTTCTATTAAATGTTAAAACAAGATCATGTAAGATAGCAAATAACACCAAAAAATGGCTTTAACTCTGTAGTATTTTAAATAGGGCTGGTGCAACTCCAAGGCCTGCAACTGCTGGTTTGGCTACTTCCAGGTCAAGTATATCAAGCCACTCACCAAGGAATGCAGTAAGTAGGATTTTTAACTACCCTGTTTTGGTGTAACATTATTTATCTATTAATAAAATAATATTAAAATGGGTCTCTACATATGCTATAATTATCGGAATCCTAAGGAATATAGTGTTGTTGTCAAATATGTAACAAGAACCTACCGGAATATTTATTTATAACATTTCAAAATAAGAAAACACAGTATAAATATAGACCAGTGGTTCCAAACCGGAGTGCTGCGGCGCCATTGCATGCCAATTATAACACATGAGGGTGCCATGTGATATTTTGGAGTTTTAGAAATTATACTTTTTTTAATATTTGTAAGCCTTCTCTAGTTGGGTGCCGCAGTTTGTTGATTTTCTAATTTTGGAAACCACTGATATTAACAAACAATAAACTATAATATATTTTGCAATAAATCTGAATTAACTTTGTTACGTGTTTAGGCAACTCCACCAGTCGACACTGGTCCACATAGGGATGCCATGTCATACTTCGACACATTTAAGAAGGAAGAGTTAAGGGAACTGATTGCTCAAAGCACTGCAAGCTGGCTCTTGTCACCAGACTTTCGGTATATGGACAGAATTAAAGTAGCATTTTATTAAAGTTGTAAAGTAGTTAATCAAAATCTTACGTTAACTAGTGAATTTAGTTCAATTTATAAATATCAATTTAGTTCTCTGTTAACCGGAAACCTATTTAGTGTAGGGCTTATTGGAGACAATAGTTACCTGAGTGTTTCTTTATTTACTCTTTATTGTTAGGAAACAATAAAAGGGGAATAAAAGCATGAACCCTGACAGAGGTCCTAAACAAATACATCACCTTTATGTTTCAAGACTACTTTAAACACTAATAGTACATAGTGTGGTTAAATAACTCCATTTTAAAAAGCAGGTTTCAAAAAAAATATGCATAGCACTTTTTTGGTCAGCCTTAAGTTTCATTTTCCTTTTTCAGTTAAGTATAACTTTGAAATCTTTATTCCACAGTGGACAAGCTGGGTTACCTTGTGGTTTTATATCTAATCTTACTATCAGTCAAGAAAACCAGATAACCCTGCTTATTCCAAAGCAGCCAGATGTTCCCGATCTGGAGTACAGAGAACTTCATCAGGTTTACACACAATCTTTACTGTATTTATGTCCATAAAATAAAAAAACATACTATTTCTTTATAATCTTTTTAAACAGTTTGCTATGAACAAACATAATCCGCTTAATTTAACTCATTACAAGTTACCTACAAAACAATATTCACACGGCCATTTAGACATTTTTTTACAAAAACCTTATAGTTTCATGTAAGCAATTGTATTTATCTGATTTATATTATTAAACATATAGATTAATTTATGCATAGGTATAACTTAATATTTAGGTTGAAACTAACTTTAGAAGAAAAGTTGTTCCTACAATTTATAGGAGTTCAACTGTGTTTACATGTGTGTCATGTCCGCCAGATAATTCGTGAGCTGACTAGTGGGATTTATGGAGGTAATCAATTGCCAAGTCTTTGCTTGGAGCCAAACTTTGATTTAAGCTCTTCATGCCAAATGCCTGCTGTGTATAAGGACACCAGAGTCGGTAAGTTTAAACTAATATTTTTAGGTTTACTATTTTAAAAATATGCCCTGTGGCTTATTTTAACACATGTAGACTAGTTACGGAAATTAGCTTTCAAAAATAAACAAAAGCTATATAGAAAATAAATAAACAAAAGTATATAGAAAAATAAACAAAGTATTTAGACTTGTAGAGAAAAATGTCCTCCAGACTAAAATAACCTAAATATAATTAAAAAAAATATATATGATCCAAGTTAATTTAACAAAAATCTATTTTCAAGTTAAATTTTAATTAAATTTATCCAGATATTTTTTTACAAATTATTATTGATTATTCTTTAGGTTAAGTTTGGCCTTTTTTATCTGAAACCTTAATATTACATGAGGATGAAAAATCATTTCCTTTTTTAATAAAGCATTTCAATGCCCCCTCCTAAACCCTGTATGTTAAATAAAAAAATTAAAAACAAAATAAAAATTTATAAACAATTTTGTTTAAAGAGTGCTTTCTAAACAACACTCACACTACTTTGTTTTCAACATTTTTTATATTTAAAGAAAACTGAAAAGAATAGGTGGTGATAATACAACTCACTTAGCAGAAGTGCTGAAAATATAGAATTTACAAGGTATGAACAGGTTCGGTAAAAACACACGCTCCTTGGGTGAATAAGGAGAATTTTTATGGAACATATAAAAATCCTTCTCATTTGTGCATGTTGAGAAGCTGGTGAGTTGCCTGAAGGTTATTAAGTTGAAGCTTTTGCCTTTCAATTTCTAAGCGTTGTTTTTCGACCTCGAGCAAATCTTCCAACACCCGTAGAATCTGTTTTTGCACTTCGCAGCTGGTTATGGAATCTTCGATATTATTAGTGTTACTCAAATAAGGATTTGTTGGTGAGTTGGTTAGATTGTCCAGAGAATTGTTAGTGCCTTGAAAAATGTTGCCAGTTGTTGTGGGGGAGTGAATGTCGGGAGGGAGGGTTTGTTGTTCACTTTCAATTTGCCGAATTCCATTTTCAATATCTGAAAATTCAAATCAAATTTTTTTTAGGAAATTGTTTGGCAATTTACAGCTAAAGCTATAAATAATTTAAAAAAAAAATAAAGGACAACTGTAATAGGCTTAGAAGCTGTTTAGTGATACTAAATAAACAGAAAACCTACAAAACTGTCTGATGGCTGCATACAATTTTTTTATTTTTACATTATCTTGAGTTCACTTTTACTTCATATTTATGCAGATTTAGGGTGTTGCTGTAGTGTTTCATTACCTTCATGTTTAAATCTTCTTTTTGATTGTCGTCTTGGATTATTTGATGTCATGTCTAATACAGCATTTCTCTTGGAGTCTTTTTCTACAAAAAAGGTCGATTTAAATTACATAAGAAATAAAACAGGTTTGATTAGCAGTAAAGTATTACCTGAGGTTGAGTGATTTCTCTTTCTTGGCAGGCTGGTGTCAACCACTGTTTTTGTTGGTATTACATTGTCAGGGTTGTAAGTAACTATGCAAAACAAATATTTAAAAATCTTGAATGTTAAGGAAATAATATTTTTTGTCTAATACTTTTGCAGCTGTATTGTAAAGCTATGCAATAAAATACATGTGTTTGCCTTTTTTCTTTTTCTTTTAAATAAATGGAGAGACAAGTCAAAAAAGTTTAAACATTTACATTTTCAATATTTTAGAAAATTGATTAAACTAATTTACCTAAACTATGACTCACTTTGAGGTTTCTGACCTTTTGATGGATTCTGACATTTTCCTTAAAAGACATATTGCAAAGTTTTACTTTTTTCAACATTTAAATGGTAAATTGATATTATGTTATCAGTTTCGAAGTAAAACTGATGTTAGCATTTTACAAACTAATTATAAAATATTTTTTCAAATTATTAAATGAATAAATACCTGTAGGTATGGTAATTCACCCAATTAAGTAAATTATTAGTTGTTCCACAATTAAAGCCTTGGGTAATATAACATTAGTGCCACCACTTGGCCAACATATTTAACACAGCTCATTTGAAAACCGAAACACTCGTAAATGTTTATATTTACCTTGGCCGGTCAGGTGAGCCTTAAAAGATTGGCTTCTTCCAAACTTTTTGCAGCAGAAAGGACAATGGAAATGGCTGCGGTTGGACTCGTCATGACTTTTGCGTAAAAAACAATTCTTTCGACAAGGCAAAACGCAACCTATAGAAACACGTTGATTGCTGTTTTGGCATCATTCAAAGAAAAATGAAACAATTACATGGAGACGGCTATTTTTGGAATTTTTTTTTTCAAGTTTTAGGTTTTAAACAGATGTTTCATTAACATCATACGTAAAAAATAGTGTGATTTACCTTGCGCATTTGCACACAAACAATAGGAATTAAATAAACACTTTAAAACCTGTTAGCTTTGGTGAACCACCCACAAAACGCACACCATGCTACAGTACGTAAAAAAAGTTCGAGAACGACTGACGGTTTACGTGAGAAAAAGGCTTTTGGCAGCCGAGCTAAAATATGTCCCTGAAATGCGTCTCGTTCGCTGCATAAGCCTGCCAGAAGTGTTTCCGCAACATTTAACATTTATTGCGTGTTCGAGGGGTGGTTATTTTTGTCAAACTTTACCAATCAGTTTTTGTAAATGGCCGTATTTATCTAATTCTAAACAAGGGTAATCAAGTGGCACCGCATAAAGACAAATTGTATTGATTCTTGACAAGCTTTCGCGCAACCCTGCTTCATCAGGTCAAAGTAGAAAAAAAAACGAAAAAAAAGTACCAACCAGGTTGTCCTTCGATGTCCAACAGAAAGCGATATTTAAAGTGGACGTTTTGCACGTGATTCTGTAGCTTGTCCCTTGTGAAAAAATCTTGGTCGTTGCAAAGCGAGCAGAGTTGTCCATCCATGCTTTGCATTATTTCCTCCAGACTGTTGCCCAGCATAAACGTGTGGTCGGCCTCGTCCATTGTTTGTTTACTGATTATTATAACTATACGCCACCCTGGAAAGTTGATTTTGGTTATTTTATTTTGCGTTTGGCGGTAGATAGAGCACAAGGCAACTTTCTCAGTGTGACATATTTATAAAATAAGTTGGACGCTTCATAATTAAAAACTAGTCTGACTAGCGACTTTTTATTACTACTTCAAAGTAAACGGCGCCTACTCTTTATACCTTAAACATAACATTATGTCACTCCTAATACTTTGATTAACTATTAAATGAATGACTCCCAAGTTACCAACGTCTTTTAGGCAAATTTGTTTACCAACGTTTCAGTAAGACTGACTGGGGCTAATTCAGCCACGTAATTCGCTTTTGATCATCTGTTATTCTGCCGTGTCCAAGTCGTAATAAACGTAATAATATTTCCTAAAGACTACACTCTTCAATCTGAAAGAGGCGCCATTCACAAACTATTTGTCGAGACCGGTGGGTAACACATTCGTTAAAAAATCCTAAACACTTTTTGACGAAGCAGCATTTTTTGTAAAATCCGAATTTGATTAGAACTATAAGCACACAAACAATTCACAAATTAAGTTAGAATTAGCCGCATTTTGCTCAAACTAGAATTTAGTTGTCCAAGTCTCGGTAGCTGTAAGCTAAAAGGTAGCAGGCCGACCACGGAACGAAACGCACAACAGCAGCAGCCCTATCAGCGTCGATAAACACGGCGCCTGTATGCTGGAAGAGTGGCGCAAGCCCAGCACCCGCGGCGCCTGTCAGCTTCCGCGCGCCTCCACGTCGTTGGCGCGTGTGATTGAAAGAGACTAAAGCGCGCGCGCGCCATGGCCAGACAGGCGAGCGGCTCGTATTATCTCGCGGCGGCGCGCGTGGCTCCTGCAGGCCTCGCCGACGTGACCGAAGCGCCGTAATTCGACTTCGCCCAGTACCTACCGACTGGCGAAGCTTTCTGCGGCCGCCCTTTACGGCACGCCTGGCCGCAACCCCGTGTCGCCTTTTCGAAATGGGATTTTCCGAGAACAGTGGTTTTCAGCCGGGGTGCCGGGGTGCCGCGGTGCCCTGGTGTGCTATTTCTAATGCTCAAGGGTGTCGATAGGTATTGCGAATATTTAAGAATCTTATTTTTGCTCAATTGGTAAGCTTCTTGATACAACTATATTTGTTTACGGTTAGAGACCATTATGTCAAATGAAATTTTCCTACATGTTTTAAGTTGATTGTGTTGTTCCATTTCCAATAATAGTGACATTTCAGTAAAATACTCAACGAAAATTCCAGCCGGGGTGCCGAAAATCTATTCTTTATTTCTGAGGGGTGCCGTGAGCCATAAAAGGGTGAGCACCCCGTCCTGGAAGGACGACACGTTTCTTTTTCTTGTAAACTCAACCCGAAAATTTTGGGCGAATTCGGGGTGATATAGGGTTCTAAAGACGTTTTGTTTGAAATTGTGTTTTCAAACTGAAAGGTCATCGAGTTCGGTTCAGGGCCCTTGTTAACGCTTGCGCTCAACCTTCTTGTAAGCAAGTTTTTTGCAACACATCCACAAGCAATCACAAGGTTTAGCGAATAACGCTTGATTATGACACCCTGTGATCTATTTTAACCGAAGAGACCGCAAGGAAAATAAAACTAAACCTAACACAAATTTAAAACGACGATTTTTAGAATCTGCATGTTTTTGTTGTTGTTCACGCAATTTATTTAAATAGAAACATCTCTCGTTTCTAAAGTAAAGAAGTATATGAGGGTTTTACCGTCACCCCATCTGCCTGTAAACAGTGTTCAACCCCAACACTTTTCCAAACAGTTCACAGAACGGGTCAACGCCGAACCTCGACAAAACATTTTGATTTATTAAATCTCTGATTAGTGTTTTAGAAGTGTAAAAGTCTACCACGTTGAAAACAAAATTGCTCGAAAGCGACCGCTTTGAATCTTTTAAGAAATACAACAGCAAGTTTTGTAGCGTTGGCCATATGGAGCCTTAAACGTCGGCGACGAAATTTCAGACTTGGACAACTCGATTTAGTTTGACTTTTTAAAATGAGATTAGAACCAAAATTCGAGCATTTCAGTTTTTCCAATTAAAATTCGAATTCGATCTTTTTGTTTTTTTCTACTTAGATTAGAATTAGAATTACCAAATTCTTAGAAACCAGAATTGAACTAGAATTTTATATATTTATTGACAACATGGTTAGTATTTATTTGCTAATTTCATTTATTTTAACATAGCACGTTCTTTTTTATGATTGAGAAAATAAAAATGCTGTTGGACAAAGTCGAATTAGATTAGAATTAGATTAAAGTTCCAATTAGCCGCATTTTGCTCCAAGATATTAAATTAGAAAACTAGAATTATCTAGTTGTACAAGTCTGCGCAGTTGCGACAAGTGCCTTTCCTATTCGCAGGTCAAGTTCTTCTTGCGGTCGATTACGCAATCAAGGCGCTGTGGCACGGCGCACACGTCACAAAAAAGAAACGCGCGAAGCTCGCTCAGAGCTGGAGAACCTTGCTAGACGTGAACTCTGCTACCGGCGAATTTAACAAGGCCAAGAATCCAGTGTCTGAGTTTTCGACAGCGGGTAACCGTTACTCATATACTAAAAATATTTCGTGCTCGCTTAGCGTAGCAAGTGCACCACCAAGTTTTTAGCAATATTCAGGTGTGAAAATTTTTAAAAACACTGCAGTCACAGTAGAATATGTTTTTTTATGGAATTTTCCTTTCACGTACAACTTATGCTTACTTCAATGCCGAGATGGTCAATGTTGACAGTATAGGTCAGCGGTTCTCAACCAGTGGACATTGAAAACTTTTTAGGTGGGCCACAGACGAAGTTAAAAAAGCTAGATTTATTGACGAATTTATTTTGTTTTGTGTCACTATACCTAATTTTACAGGAATAATGGCTTGGAAAGGAATTGAGAAGGAATGTAAATTTATTGTTCAGAAGCAAGTACCTCACTAAAGCACGGTTGAATAAATAATCTGTTTTGATATATGCTCCGTTATTTTTTGTTCTAAACCTTTTTTATAGTTTATTTTTTCATAAAAATTTATTGGCCAACAGAATTTTTGTGCAACGAAAACGGGCCACGAAAGAAGAAAGGTTGAGAACCACTGGTATAGATGTACAACACAAGAATGTTTGATTGTTAAGGACACCGGTCTAGCAAACCTAACCTATTTGTTGATAAAATACGTGGATTTGTTTTATGCAGTGTACAACGTACGTTGGCGCGCGTACACGCAATGTCGTTTTGCGCTGTTTAAATGCAAAAAATCAATATCTGGTTTTCCCTTGCGATAATCATGTTTGCTCCTATGGTCAAAAACAACCTATCAATAAGGTAATTGGGTGGAGCCAATTAGATCCTGTATATCACGAAAAACTCGTTGAATTTACCGTTTCTAAAATCTTGGCTGGAATTATGCCCTAATAATGCTTTCTTTAACTCTACGAACAAATTCAAGAATCAGCCTTGAAACTAAGTTTGTTTGTATATTTTCGATAAAAAAATGACGTATTACACGACGTTTAAAGTCATCGTTCGTTATTTTTTTCATTGTATCACATATACGACGCATTTCATTTAGCTGTATAGGTGTTATCAAATAAATCGCACATCATGAAATTTGTGTACTTCAGATCAGTAGAGTTCTCTTTGTTATTACGTTTGCTTTCACGTTTTCACTTCGTTTACCTACAGTGACACATCTCAATTCTTTTTAGGCCAAGAATATGTCACCGGCAATTCACGACTACGGGGGCTCTACGACAAATTAAACACCGTAGACCCGAGCGAAAAGACAGCAACCAAAGAAAACCTCTTTTTCAACACTTATTCCGGTATTGTGCTTAATAAGTTCGTTAACTTAATATGTTTGTCTGGATAGTATTCAATCAACAAGCGAGCGATAAAAAGGAGATATTGAAAGGAATATATTTATTTTTACAAATAATGTGAATGTAATAAGAATATCAAAGCTCATACAGAAGTAGATATCATTTTGAACGTTTCGAATAACTCTTTATTCATTTTCAACATAGTGAGAAGGCACTGATTATCAGAGTATATACTGATGTTCAAAATGCAATCTTCTTCTGTATGGACATTCTTTTTCCGTCTTACTACAGCCTCAAACTATTATGGTCCAAAGCGTTTTAGAGTTTGAAAGTAATACGTTTGTTTGAATAATTTTGAACCAACAAGCGAGCGATAAAAAAATATTTATTTTTACAAATGATGTGAATGTAATAAGAATATCAAAGCTCATACAGAAGTAGGTATCATTTTGAACGTTTCGAATAACTCTTTATTCATTTTCAACATAATGAGAAGGCACTGATTATAAGTGTATATAATATACTGCTACAAAAACGCAACCTTCTACAGACTCAAACCATTATGCTCCAAAGCGTTTAGAGTTTAACTTAATACATTTGTTTGAATAATTTTGAACCAACAAGCGAGCGATAAAAAAATATTTATTTTTACAAATGATGTGAATGGAGTAATCATATGATTGAAAAATCGTATTCACGTTGGTTCATAGACAACGTGAAGTGCGTAATGTCCACGTCGGTATCACGAACGCTAAGCTCACCGGTCCACAACGTGATGTTGCTTCACGCCACCTACGACGTGACGTCATCAGTCACGCTTCCCGATCACGACCACATTTCACCGGTGGCGCTCCAGAGGCTTCGCAGGCGAATACGTCATCAGGTACGTCACGTGAAATTATATGACAGGGATCGGGAACCTTTTCAGCTCGAGGGGCCATAAATGCCAAATATTTTTGGTTGTGAGCCGTAATATATTTTTTAACAATTGATTAGGTTGACAAAAATAGTTATTTGACATTGGCCGCTTAAAAACCCAACATAGTAAGCGCGAAAAAAAAATACATTGGCTAAGTTTGCAAAATTTTGATCACGGAGTGTCATGGCATGTAAAGGGCCTTTTGGATGCAAAGGGATTTCTTTAAATCGGTTAACAGCCACGAAAGACCAATAGGATTCGCGCCTGCACTGAAAAATTGTTGTTAGACTAGTTTTAAATTAAAAGAAATACAGTTTGATGGGGTCATGGCCTGGAGAATTGGACATTAGCTATGATTAACGTAACTGCTCACTTCTTACCTTACAGTGCTTCCCAACCAGTGGGTCGCGACCCATTGGTGGGTTGCGAAGCTACTTTAGGTGGGTGGTGAAGCATTTCTAAATGTTACAGTGGGAAATTAGGGATTATCATTACGTAACATTTTGCAATAATGTAACAAATACGTAACAATTAAATGTTTTGTGCCGCATTAATGTTTTCAGTACGTTCGCCAGTAGTAAAGATGCTGGTTTTATGTAACGTTTAGTCTTATTTCCCATTAGTTGCATTTTAAATTATTGCGAAACGATTTGGTCGTATCTTACTGTGGGTCGCGCAATAAAACTTGTATTAAATGTGGGTCGCGAACTGAAAAAGGTCGGAAAGCATTGTCTTACTATACGAAAAAAAAATCTGACCAACTCTTCGTCTTTTGCTTTACAAGCTCTCCACAATCCGAGAAGGACTAATGCGTGATCCCTCCACCCGAAGGAACATTGCACTTCTCCAGTTTATCACGTCCGTGTCCATCCTCTTGGTGGCGCTGAGGAGGCGCCTCATGAGAATTCCCGACCTCGACGGTTTGCTCACACAGTTGTCAGGTGAGCTGCAACCATTTGCCTTTATTGTAATTTCATCGAGTTTGGTCTTATTGCAGGATAATATATTTGTATTCTGTTTTTGTAATAGCGTGAAAAAAAAGTTCGGTAATTTATCTTACACAGTTGTCCGGTGAGCTGCAAACATTTGCCTTTGTTTTTTTGTAATGTTTTCAGATTTGGTCCTATTGCAGGATATTATATTTATTCTGTTTTGCTAAACGCTGGTAAAAAGAATGTTAGGTAATTTATGAAAGACTGACTTGAACATAGATCGGTTTGTGTTTTTGTAACCTATCTCGTTTAGAGTTTTTTTTTGTTTTTTTAGAAGGCTTTCTTCACTTTTAAACTAATAGAGTTTCCTCAAATTTAGGTATTTTTATCTACTTCAACCTTTAGATAATCCTTGGCCATTTGTGCATTATTTAAAACATACGTTTTTAAGATATGGGCTTTGTGTTACAGAAATTTGCCAGCGAATTAGAATTTGACTTGATACAGACGTACACTTCGCTTTTGTCTTTGGTGAAAAAAAAAACCTAAACCGAAGTCCTTGAATGGATGGCGAAAAATAAAACATTATTTAGTATAAGAAAAAAACACGAAGCACACATTAAAATTAATGTTTTACGGCAGGCGATACGACGCGCACCGAATCCGAAATACCGCCGTTCGCGATCGGACCTAAGGGTGTTCATCCATGCGAGACGTTCACGGTTGATCGAACAGGCGAGAGACGAAAGTTGGCGCATGCGCACGGCGAGATACAGATGGATGTCGATACTGATGACTTACAGGTACAAGGTTGATTTAAAAGTTAAACCCCATATAATATAAGCTATTTTCTCCAAGGGCTAACTTGGCCTGCAGAATCATTCAGCTATTTATGCATAGAAGTTCCAATCATGTCACGACTCACGAGGTGATCTTTTTAAACTAAATTTCGGTAACTTTTTAAGCAATATTGGTACAGTACTAAGTGTATGTTCGTCACGAGGCTCACCCTTCTAGGACGAATCTGTATTCGTAAAAGCTGGGTTTATCCCATCACTAATTTATAAGATTCAAACCCCCATACAAACCATTTTCTCAAAACTTTATTCTTGTCTGAAGCGGATTATATTGCTACAGCGAAATGTCACGACCGCGCATAAGCAACCAAAAATTGGCGTTACTACGAAGGCGTTATGGGTTACTGAACATAGGTTACAGGTTCATAGTTATGAATTAAGGCTGTTTGATTAATTGATAAGCAAGTTACGTGTTTTTGTACGAATTCAAAGTAAAATCAGTGAGTGGAGCTTTGTTTTGCATTTATTGGTGGTCTAATTAAGCTTCAGTGTACGTTAGAGCTTCCCGTTACTCAGGAAGCTGCGCGGCAATTATGTGGGTTTGCCAGCAGGGCTGCACCGATTTTACACACATGTATTATATTTGTATAAAATTTAAACACTGTAACACATTTTAAACCTTAATTATTAAATCTATATTTTTCCTTGATTAATATTTCAGAGCTTCCCAGACCAGGATTGGTGCAAGGGCGTGAGGGACGACGCCGCGAACCACCTCGCTAGTCTGCTGAGCAGTCGGCCCCGTCAGGAATACGCTGTTCCCACTGTGCAAATGGGTAAGGTTCTTTTTTATATACCTGAGTTTAGACCTGCGCGAACTTGGCGCGCTGGATTAGGTTTTGGGCAATATCTCCGAAAGTTGTGACGATACAAAGTTGAAATTTTTACACAGTCCTTGTATTGGTTACATCTTTCCAGCAATCACACTTTTAACAAAAAATATTGAAAAAAAATTAATATTCAAAAATATGAATATTAATATTCAGCGATATTAACCCTTAACTGTTGAGCCAACAAGTTCAAATTTTAACGATATAAACTAGGAGTCACCACCTTCAAAATGAGACATAAATCATGTTTAAATTGGATGTCCGATAAATATTGGATCGCAGACGAAACCCGATTCCAAGTGGTAGTATCGGTACTCGTCCGATATTTGGGAGGTATCGGTATCGGTGATTATTTGAGTTGATTTTTTAAGCCTTTACAACAAATTTTAAGGCTTGTAGAAATCTGGAGATTTCAGTTGTAAAAGCTAGACAAATCTTTGCAGACAACAAGGACTATTACGTGGTCCGCGTGCCTTTAACCACCTACTATCCCGCCTCTCCGCCGATACCCGCTTGGCTTCACGCAAGGTACCAGCTCATCAGTAACTTGAGACCCCGAAAGCTGCCCATGAACGACTTGCAAATCGCTGAGATGTTCAAAAGGGTGTTCGGCTTTAGGCAAGCGCTCGCCAACAAGGTGAGAAGGAAAAATGTTATTTTGGTAAAGCCGCGCAACTTACAATGCATTTCTGGGCTACTCTAGGATATATTATGACTTTTTACTCCATGCATTACAAATATTTGTCATGTGGTCTTTTATCTACATTATTGCATCGTATAACTATTTATACAGTAACCGCAAGTTACATTGGATATAAAATATTAAGTGTTTTTCACACGATTCTATTGATTTATATTTAGTCTATCCTAGCGTATCGGTTTCAAGTTTATTATTCTTAAGAAGCTAATAATTTGTTTTGGAAGTAGTGTTCAATTCATAACGCCCTTTTTTATTTTAGCAGCATTGAAAAAAACCTTAAGCAAATCAGTAAAATTGATTCTTCTCTTTTTAAGAGCCTTGACGCAAGTTTGAAGCTATCTTGCTGCAGAGGAATAGTGGCGCCTTTCATTAACCTGGTGAAAAAAACTGCAAGCTCAAGTTTATTTTCACCCGATCTGCAAGTGGGTATCGCATTTGATCGCGTAAATCATTTTTGTATTATTCGATAGATGGCACATTGGTTGGAATTTTTTTTCGATTTGCTTATTGCAGTGATTCCCAAACTTTTTTATTCCGTGGCCCAACTTTACAAAACAGAACGTGGTCCATCGTTTCTCACATATAGTGATGACTAGTGCATATTGATTTACAAAAGTTTTCCATTATGATTTTTGTTCCTTGATACCATTTGTCTAACAACAAATGGCCTTTTTTCGTAAGTTTCCAAACATTCTGTTGAAGTTAAACAACTCGCACGCACAGTCTTTGCAGTCAAAATATATTTTAGATAACTATACTATTTAAGTAAGACATTATGCATAGTAATATTTTCAAATAGCTCTATGGCCCACTTAAAATGGTCTCGTGGCCCACTGTTGGACCATGGCCCACAGTTTGTGACCACTGCCTTATTGCATTCATGTAAATGTGCAGGGAATGACGTTACTCCATCACGCCTGTATTCACAACAAGACTGCTATACTCAGCGTTTTGTTAAATCAAAAGCCAAACTTGAACACCAGGAGAACGGAAATCAATGTCAGATCTACTCGTAAGTATCTGCTTTGACTTCTTAAACAACGTAATTATTTCGTCGTTACTTGGAAATATAACACTGGTCAACAGAAAATTTTAAACGGAGATGTGATAGATTGATTCGTATTGTGTTTTCAGTGCTGATTCTGAAAATGCCCTAATTTTTCCTAGCACATCAGAAAATATTCGCATTTTGATTTTTTCAATGTATTGCTCTATTAATTATAAACATTCCCGATAATGTTTCTAAAGATCGATTTCCTAGATAAAAATGCATTTAACCTTAATTTTATACAACCTTTATGACTGTAAGATTAATATCATTATAAGATAGACGATTTGGTCGTACTTCATTAGACAGAAGTTTTACCATATTTTAGAGTTTTCTGTTTCTGGGAGTAATACCAGTGTTGTAATGACTTATTTTAGGTCATTGCCTGTAATGCATTGTACGGACCACTTAAGTCACTCTTTTTAATATGCTAGACTTGACTTCTTTCAAGCAAATGACGTAACCTGACTTAAGTCTCTCTGACAAATGACTTGACTTGGACTGGGCTTGGTATAACAATGAGTTGACGTGACATTTTTCGGCTTGCACTTAAGTCATTTCAAAATCGTTGTTTACAAAACTGGGTAAAATACTCTACTTAACTACAATACTGGTTTATTTTGAAACTTAGTGTGGACCCCTAAGTTGGGCAATAGTGTATAATAAAATAACCATCAGTCATTTGTGCCGGCTCAGAAACACCGAACGACAAATTCTCTGTCGACAAGGATTTGTTGGACGAAAGAGTTGGTAAGGTCCCTTGGTTTCAATAAGTGTTGTCACTTTACTAAACTCACAACACTGTTTCCGTTTGCTGTTTTGTTTGTTTGTATGTTCGTTTGTTTTAATCCACTATTAAACTTGTTCCACTTGTGCCTGTTTGTCCACTAATATATGACAGTTTACTAACGATATTTGGGGTTTGTATGTATATGTATTGACGTGATTACAGCCAACTTTATTTAAGTGTCAATCTAATCTAACATCATACTGGTTGTCCAAGTTTTTTTGCTTTCCGTTCTTTGTCGGTTTGGGACAAGTATGTCAATTTAAAACGTTTACTTGTCATTCCTGCCATAATTTATTTGTATTTGAATAAACTGAACCATCGATATCACATTTTTAAAAGCATAAAAAAATTACATCGCTTTTTTAGGAATATCCGCATATTCTGTTCATCTCTTTAAATTTTTCTCATGTACATTCGTAAAACTTCTAACCTGTATGAATACTCGAAATATTAGGCTATCTTTGTTTGTGAAACTAAAGCCTTCAACAAGGTCGGTGCATATACACTATTTTTAGGCTGGCACGAATTACCGTTACCGTTGGCCATGTAACTAGTAAACTAAATGCTTTCATCCTACTTTCATATACAACATCAATAAAGTTGTGGTTCTAATCAGGGCTGCGGAGTGGGTTAAAAATAACCCGAGTCCGACTCCGGTCAAATGTGCGATTTCTTCGGGTCCCGAGTTCGGCTTTGACTCTACAACCTGTATTCCGCTAATTTACGTAACTAAAATAACGTGGACATTCGGAATCCACTTATAGGGGTGTCATATAATTTATTCACTCACAAGACATGGTTGGAACTAATAACGTAATCTTCCTGTTTCTCACCACAGGGGCAACACCTCTACATTTCGCTGCGCGCTGTGGCGCCCTCGAGTGCCTGACAGCGCTCCTAGCGAGCAAAGTGCTGATGGTGGTGAGCGATTCCAGGGGGTACTCGGCCATCCACCACGCATGCGCAGCAGACCAACTTGCGATCGCCCGCGCAATTCTGCGACGTCATCCTAATCTGCTGGAACTTCCCGCAACCGGAGGGGGGTAGGTTGTGTAAACAGCTCGCCAAATATAGGTTCCTTAAAATCGAGTAAAAAGTAAAACAGGGCCAGGCTTGTCCTATACGTAACAGTTTTGTTTTAAAACACAGTTTTAAACAGGGGTTCCCAACCTGGAGCCTTTTTCAAAAAAATTTAAAAAATAATATTTTTTTTAATTTATCATCTATAAAAGTCTACTCCACTATAACAAAAGAAATAAATTAAAATTTAATAAAAATATTAGTACAGCAATAAACTAGTTTAGTCCAGCAATAAACTAGCTTCTTTACTTTCTTTATTTTACTTTTTCAATTTATTAATTTAGATTTTAAAATAGGGGGCGATTGATTTCTCTAAATTATCCAAGGGGGCCACGGTGTAAAAAAAGGTTGGGAACCCTTGGAAAAGCTGTTGATTTTTATCTATGCATTTTATTTAACGAATGTGGCCAGTGACGTCAGATAATATCGGATCGGGACCGTTACTTGATGCAAATGGTAGTATCGCTAACCTATACTCGTCTGATACTAGAGTCCTAACATTGCCGTTCCGATAACAAAATAACATAAACATTTAGTGAAAGACACACACAAACATATGTGTTTAATAACATCTGTGATCTAGCCCCTCAACTTCCGAGGGGCTAGATCACAGATGTTATTAAACATATATGTTTGTGTGTGTCTTTCATTGATTGATACGGACTGATGATTCCCAGTGTGAAGTTGCTTGTACTAACAAAATGTGCAAGTATTGGCGCATGGTTGTTTCTCGACTCGCTCCTCTCTGAGCCTGCGTAGCTCAGTTGGTAGAGCGACGGTCCCGGCTTGACCGGAGGTTGTGAGTTCGAACCTCACTGCAGGCCAGTTGTTTTTCTGGCTTGCTCTGCTTGCATCATAGATCGACAGATTCGGCGAGTCTGCGATGGCTTTTCGGTGTACATAAACGTTTTAGTTATGGTTTACAATCCAATCCAACCATTTACACCCTGAAAAACATTTTTCCCAAAAATGCTAATTAAACAGCTGTAGGTCACTAAATTTGTTAATAATAAAAAATATGACCCTTGGAAAATCACAATAAACATTATAGTCTCATAATTTTGACCATCCCAATGACGTCACTTAAAATCATATCCGACTGCCGAACCAAGTTTCAAAAATCGGGTATCGCTATCCCAAAAAATCAGATATCGGTTTAAGAATTTTTTCACTTTAGTATTTAAACAATAAAATACAACATGTTGTTGGTATAATGTTTCTGGGTCTAATTTATTGGGTGCACTACTAGCTTCTTATCACTAGCTTTACCCAATTTAAAATTTAATAGTAATAGCAGGTTGTCGTTCAACAAGTTGAACCTTGTTGTTCTTTCTCATCAGTAACATGTCTATTCCAGGTGAAGAAAGACATCACAAGAAGTTCTTTTATGGTATTTGGTCACTTTTCACGTAATTCGGTCGCAATATTAACTTTTCACCTCTTTTTTATCACAAAAGTAACAACTTTGAACGTAATTTGCAATCACATTTAAGGATAAATAACCTGTTGCTACTAGGCATAGTATATACTTAAAATCTTTTTTGGTATTTATTTGTTTGTCCGTTTGTTTGGCGCATTTTTATCTCCTTTTTGGTGTCTCTGGTTAAGGCTAAGTAGCCATAATGTCAGACAAACAAATAAATACCAGAAGAATTAATTTTTAGTATACATTTAAGAATATTCTTAGATTTTTTTTACAATTGTCAAAAACAATTTTTAAATAATTATCTTCATTGTGTCTTGCTTCTGTAAGTCAGACATGTAACTAAAGCTAATTACCTCCACTTAAAAGAATAATTATTATCAACTCCACACAATAACTCAACTAATAATAGCATTCACTGTAGATTTACTATTTTATTTGTTGTTTTGATGAGTAATTTTGCAAATCACGACAAGATAAAAAACGAGTAATCATGTTGCTGGTTAAAACACGCCTTGCGAATGCAATAAATGCATCATTTTCTCACTTAATTCACGGAAGTATAATGAACAAAGCACTGGGCAAAACCATTTGAAATAGTATTACGGATGAAGAAGCTTGCCAATGTTGGTTTTAATAATTTGAAGAAGGAATTTGAAAAATGATATTCGATATCATCTTTAAAAGTTGATTAGAAAAAAATGATATCAGCTTGTTAAAAGTTTTTAATGTTAATTGAAATGCAAATTATTAGGTCATTAAGAGATTGTTTAGTCAATAAAGTAACGACGGCATGTATAGCTTAACAAAAATATGTTAAAATATATTTTTAACAAAACAATCACTGGAACAATCAATAAATGTTTGAATTTTAATAATAACTTGTAAGAAGATAAATCCGTTCAAACAAACAACCACTGAATTAACGCAAAATACACAATTTAGATTTTTGGTCTCATTATGTCAAAAGTTTTTAATGTTAACTTAAATGCAAATTGTTAGGTCATCGAGTGGATGTTTAGTCAGTAAATTTGTGACTGAAATTAATATCTTAGAAAAAGAAAATCTATTCAAACAAAACAAACACTGGATTAACGTACAACACGCGACTGTGAATTTAATTATTTAGAGACAACTCGACTCCTTTGCTCGTTGCCGCCTCCAGCGGATCGCTGCAGACACTCAGGTTCCTGGTCGAGAAGAAAGCCAACGTCACCGCTCGTGACGTCAATGATGACGGTCCGGTGCAGCGGGCGGCCCTGAGCTTTCACACCGACGTGCTGGAATACCTCGTCAAGGTGCAGAATGGCGACTGCGGAATGAAGGTGGAAAACAGCGAAACTTTAGAAGTCTGGCAAACTCTTGTTGGTAAGTTAGAACTGTTGGATTTTTGAGTCAATTCTGCTTTGAATCGTGTTGAACTATATATATACCACGGATAGTTGTTATTTTTACCAGTCTTTGTAAATAGCATAATAATGCCACCTGATTTACAATATAATGTAACTGTAGTATTTCAAATCTTGTAACTGTAGCTCCAGTATTTTAATCTTTGTAAATAGCCGTATTTGTCTAATTCTAAACAGGGTAATCAGGTGGCACTATATAAGACAAATTTGTCTTTATATAATGCCACTTGATTACCCTTCTTATTTTTGTAAACAAAATGCTTTAACTGGTGACATTGAGCAATTACCCCTTTTTCGTATTCTCACCAAAATCGTTGGGAGAACCAAGTGTGTGCTTTCACATGTTCACGTATACTTGAATCGAATTTAGTCTTTCAGCTGATATTGTGTATTTTCTCTTTAAATGTCAAGCTTGGTTACTTCACAGTAGTAGTTCCCAAACTTTTTTGGCTCGCAGCACAATAAAAATATCCTAAATATTTCGTGGCACACTTTTAACAGAACACCAATAGGGTCATTTTACAATCGCCCTTAACACACGACAAACCTTATGTAAATGTCTCAATATGATTAATTTGTAATAGATAGTGAGTATATATAAGTCTAAAATGCATGCGTGTAAGCCTATTGGTAAAACAAATACTCTATTTCCAAAATTACAAAAAGTTTCGCGGCACACTTGACAGTCTATCCAGGCACACAGTTTGGGAACCACTGCTCTACAGGTCCAACTTTTGTTACCGCGGAGCCTTAACAATTTTTTGCTGAGCGTGTACCAGGGTGGGCATGACTTTTTACAGATGACGTCATAAATTGATGTCATAATAAAACTAGACTTCGGAAATCTGCTGTTTCCAAATCGAAAAATATGAAATTCAAACCAAAAACACAATCAGTGTAAAAAACTTATTTTTTAATTAAACCCCTTTCTACCAAAAATTCATCGCTTTCGAATAATACACTAATATTTCAATTTGTCCTCCATGGACCCCCTAAAACTAGCTCACGTACCCCCAAGGGGTCCATGGACCACAGTTTAAAAACCCCTGCTCCACAGGTTGCTAAAAAACAAAAACGCCGTAAATATCATCCCGTTTGTTTGTTTAGTCCAATACTTTAAACAACATTTCAGAGATGCTCCGGTCGCCGTATGTTTCCCGCCAAGACGCTTCGCTTCGCTGCCTTGAGGTTCTGCTTCACTGCACACCGACTTACTGGCGCCCCCTACTGGATGCCGGGGCGGTGATTCCCCTTGTCCGACTGCTGCAAAGTGGCAAGAGACGGCCTAAGTCGGGAACGTCGTCTGTCGACTCCGGTAACCAAACATTGAAAAAACTTTAACTGTTTAAACCTCATCAAAGGGTTGCGGTTCAAGTATGACTGGAGCCTTAGCAGCGATGTATTGAGCACTCAAGTCACTGTTTTCAAATGACTTGACTTGACATAAGTGTTTTGGGAAAAATGACTTGACTTGACTTACAAATGGCTTGGATTAAAATGAAGTGTTTTTATTAGGCATATTTAATAAAATGAGGTTATTTAAAAATATTTGCTTGCTATATGTTGCGCTTTGGGTTAGTTTTTACTGGAATACTTGACTGGGACTTGACTTGTTATTCATTCAAAAATACTTGACTTGGACTTAAGTTATTTCACAAATGACTTGACTGGGACTTGTTCACAAGATTGACAATTAACAAATGTGAAATGTGTCACAATGTAAAAATGTCTAACAAGTGACAGTGTGGAAGTCTTTGTTGTAATTATAGTAAAACTTTGAAATCCAATAAATGTTTCTCCCGGTGAGCCGCATAAGTTTTATCTACAACGCCCAGCATCAAACTATTGCGTTATAAGTATACAGTTCCACATAAGCCGAATAAGGGCATGTAATTACGAATCCCAGCATACGATCATATTTTACATTCGACCTTTTGTTTCGCTTATTTTAATCAAAAAAAGGTTTCGTGAAATTAATTATTTGTCTGCGATGTCGGCATCTAATTGATCGGATTTCTGTTCAACTTGTTGTGCAGGTTTCGGCAGGGATTCAGCAGTGGACGATGACCCCTCGTCACCGATTCGATCTTTATCTTGCTCGGTTATCTGCCTTATGTCCGAGCAAGATGACGTCAGATACGCCATCGCACAAGCCGGAGCAATTCCAAGTATGTAGATTGTCCATATTCGAGCTGTTCGAAACCAGGGCCTATTGCACAAACAATCGAAAAAATATATCGATGTTTTTAGAATTTGTTGAGGCCTATTGATAAGCCTTGTGTTCCACGTAATCTCATTGTTCATACGAATTATTTCTTGCACACAGAAATTCTAAACATGGCGACTCCATTTAACTATATATGTGGAAGTATATAAAGAATTCTCGACAAGCTTTCGCATAACCGTGCTTCATCAGGTCAAAATAAGAACTAAAACAAACTAAAACAAAGGTCGAAGCGAAAAGCTTGTCGAGAATTTAACAAAATTTGTCGTTATATAATGACACCTGATTACTCTATTTAGAATTAGACAAATACGGCCATTTACAAAGTTTGGTAAATTGTACTAATAAGAATCAAACAAAACCACAAAGGTTATAAAAAAAATTCAAAACAACTTTATTCGACAACAGCAGAATACTATAGTTACGAAAATTGCACCATCAGTTGGGCTATGAATCTTAATTCGAATGAAACTTCTACTAATAACTCGTGACTGTTTTTTCAGCCCTCATATCGCTGCTAAAACCAGCTGTTTCATGCAATGAAAGCGATCCGGAGCAGCAGAATACAGACGAATCGCTGGACGAGAGATGCGAGATCCAATCGCGTTCTTCTGTCGTTCTCTCGGATTTGGCTCACGTGAGCGACAACGCGACACGCATCGCTGAGCACGGCGGCATCAGACCTCTGGTCAACCTGCTGCAAGTCGACGTATGTATGAACTGAACGAACGCACTGAGTCGCATTGAGCCACTAATACCAGTACTTGCAATTCCTACAGATGCGAGACCTATGCTTTATATAGCGAAATCAACCGAAAAACTATATATTAATCAAAATTCGAAAAACATGTTAACTAAAAACGACACATTTCGGTTTATTGAAGCTTTAAAATCTAAGCGAGTTAATTAAACTTAACTTCAGAAGGGATATATCGCAGTTGTTGTACACGCATGACGCATGCGTTGTGTATGCTATCAGAGTGAGTTAAAATAACGAAATTATGCTTTCGTAACAACCTCACTACAACAAACCGTGTTTTACAAGTAAACCGCTGATGTTGTGTGCCATGTCAGTTTGACTACTGTACTTGTTTCTGCTTATAGTTTAAATAAATTTAAGAAGATCGCCGTGTAAAAGGGACATGGGCTGGTAAAAAAATATCCGCGTACCGGCACATCTTTTTTTTGCGAAACTCCGTTCTGAGCCGTTTGGGCTTACCTTCCCACTATTCAGTTCGTAGACGTTGCATATGAAGCCTTGATTAGCTTTGTAATGAATTACAAAGCCATAAAGGTTGAGTAGACCTCGATTTAGATGTTTCGAAACGAACTTGTATCATCATCTGAAGCTAATGTGACTGAGAAGCAATTCAATTATCACTTATAAAACGTAGGACGCAATTGTTATCATTCTGAGTTTCTGTAGTTGGGCAATATTCAGTCCTAATCAGTTTAAATACATTTAAGGTTTTAGCCGAATGGCCTGCGGCGTAAAAGGGACATGGCCTGGTAAAAAAATATCTGCACGGCGTTCCTGAGCAACTTTTTTACCGGAATGCATTTATAACCGTTTGGGCAGCGGGGCTTATTTTTAAAACTCTTCAGGTGGTAGACGTACTCGTCAACGTCATCAACACGCTGTCGGCGCTCTGCCGGGGAGACCGATCGGGCGCCGGCGGGATTCAGTCACGCATCGTTGAGTGCGGGGCGCCACTGTCCCTGGCCGAGTTCCTAACAGTGAGGGACGACTCCCTGCAGGCCGCAACCGCCGACGCCATCGCTGCTGTGTGCGACGGGAACAAAGAGAATCAGGTCAGTGACGTAAGGTACCAAAGGGAACTATGCGGCTCGAAATTTCACATATCTCCGGAAGGAAGCAAGATATCGATCAGATGATTTAACACATTACTAGCAACCGAACTTAGCCAGGATTTAGACAAAAATGAAATATCAATATTCATATTTATGAATATTATTAATCGGTAATATTCGGCCTTAAAATTTAACCGTGCCCAAAGTGACTCACATAGGGTGATAGCTACGAGTCTAATCATACTCGATATGATTCGACCGCCAGTTATTCGGGGATAGGTTATTAATACTCGTTCAAAAATTCATAATGGTAGCTATTAATTGTCGCTTCGAACTCTTGAGTGGAACCTATAGAACCTATAAGGCTCGCATCGTTTTACGTTTTACGGTTCGCATCATTTTTTTATTTCTGTTTGTAAATCGTATGACCAATTAAGTCAGTGACGAATAGTAGATTTTTAATTGTCGCTTCGAACGCTTCAGTGAAAAGCGAAAAACTATACGCTCCGCATTATTTAACGTTTGAATTTCTGTTTGTGAATGTGAATGAAAATTGTATGACAAATTTAGGTCAGTGTCAAATAGTAAATTTTTAACTGACGCTTTGAACGCTTGAATGAAAAGTAAGAACATGTACGATCACTAGCGCTAACGTCTATAAACCCACAATTGAAACCAAACTACGCTCATTTCACGTAAAACTTAACCTACGTGCCACTGTAGCAAACTATGCAATGCCATTGCAACAAAAGAAGAATTACACTATTTTGAAAAAACTGATAGCGACGTTTTCAAGAAATCCGAGATGAAATTACTTCCCAAAAGCATTCCATATGTTTACTAGATATGTCCGATAATATCGGATCGGAGTCGATACCCGATGTTAAGTTGTAGTATCGATACCGATCGGAAACCAAATTTATATGGAAACTTCAGCAATGATTTACTGCCCAAATCAGCGATTTTTTCCTTAAAATTTTAATGTATCATAAATAGAGTTAAGAATGACTAAACTAACCATTCTTTCGCAAATTTAGGCCTAATAACGATAAAAAAACTTTCCTTTAAACGTCATCCATATGACACTTGTGAGCATAGTTATGACGTCATTTGGTATTGCAACGGATTTGGTATTGCAAGCGATACTTTTGTCCAAAATATCGGGTATCAGTATCGGAATAAAATGTCAAGTATCGGACATCCCTAGTGCTTACAATAGTCGAATGGTATATGCGAGGTAGTTTAAAGAAATTATGTCAGAAAACGCTGTATTTTCGTTGCAGGACGAATTTGCTCAAATCGGTGTTTTAACACCCCTGGTGTCGATTCTGCGTGGACACTGCATCCAGGCGCAGCTAAAGGCCGCTCTTGCAGTGGACAGCCTTACTAGGAACAATCCTCTCACACAGGAGGAAGCCAGGGAGAAGGGAGCACCTCTCGCCCTATGCAGGCTCTTCCAGGTGATTTTCTATGGCCTCTGGTTTTTACGTGAATTCTGAATCTCAAGTTTGGTCGTGTGATCGTTAAACACCGGAGTATGAGAAGTTGTTAACATTATGGATCTATAGTTTCACCAGCACTCGATTTCACTATTCAAGTAACACTCTATTCCCCGTGTACAAGTTATTCTTATTTTTTGTGACTAAACGACCGTTTACACTACAGCTACGCTGAGCTGACATAGGCGCGAAATTCGCTCCAAAACGTTCATTTTATATAGCTGCACAGGGTATGAGGTTAGCAAAGCGTGAAAAGCTCGAAACAATAAAAATTAAGTGCAAATTACGCTTTGCTCAGCTCAGCGCAGCTGTAGTGTAAACGGTCCTTAGGGTCCGATTAAAAGCTTTCACGCCACATTCCCTAAAATAAATCAACGCCAATCCAATTCGTGCTATGTTTTTATTGATATATTTCTTATTACATTAGCGACCACCATACAATAACTTTTTTTTTTAATTTCACCACACAATATTTTTTTAACTGCAATTTTATTACTGGAGTAAGAATTAATCCGTCGTCCCCAAGTTAATAAAAAATTGTTGAATTGCTTTTAGATTTGGTCGGATGAGGTCAAAGAGCGCGGCGCATGCGCACTGTGGGCCTTGGCCGGTGACCACCCGCGGCAGCAGAGAGAGATAGCGCAACGGATTGGAACCGGGCAGATTAAGGATATGCTGCTCAGCAAATCTGACACCTTGCAAACAATTGGTTCGTTAACGTATTTTGATGTGTGAGCGGTTCCTTAGCATTTCAAAATTATATGTGCTTTACGTTCCTAACAATAAGATTCTTTACACTTGTTTATTTCATATCAGATGGTGACTTCTAGACCAGTGCTTCTTAAACTTTTTTAGTTTCGTTCACCCCTAGCATCTATCTCCAGATTTCATTCACCCTTGTCTCATGATATGATAAAACTATCTCGTCTATATATAACAGCACAAAATGACTTTACTTGTTTCGATTTTTGTTAAGATCAACTCCAGGTGAACAAAGTCACCAAATTGTTGTACTTACAATAGGGTTACGGTACCATATTTTTAGCACGCATAAAGAGAACATTTTTTTGCCTGCAAGTAAAAACGAAAATAGAATTGTTACGTTTGAGAAATACGTGCCATATCCACAACTTTTTTCAGCAGCGGCACCCTTTGTAATTTTCCTATGACTTGTACCCCTACGAAAAGCAATTCGGAATTTTTCACTGAGACAACTTGAAAATTTAGAAAAATTATAATTAATAGGGCCGTTATACCTTTGATGATATGAAAACATGGAATGTCACTCAAAGAGACTTTGTGCTCAACAAAGTAAACAAAATTAGATAACAGAAGATTCGCAAATTTTTTTTGCAGTTTTAATGTTAAAGTTGGCAAAAACAGAGTTTGTACAGCGCTGTAGGAGTGTGTACAACCAAAACGAAAACGATACCATTGGAATCATAGCAAAAAAATGAAATATTAACTTACATTTCGCTTCCCCCCTCCGAATTGCTTGGAGCCCCCTAGAAACCCTTTTTGAACTAGCAATTCAGCATCTTTCATGGCTTAAGTATTTTTTGAAAATAAATACAACCTCTCGCCTAAAAGTCTTGTTTAAAGTATAAGCAACTAACTCGAAATGCGAGAAAAGAGGACATTTGGACATTTTTAAGCGTCCTCGGAGGACCATTCAGTTTTCTTAAGAAAAGGGAACAAATCCTCCTAAAGAGGACATATGGTAGGCCTAACTTATACACTCAGTGCAAACCAACTTAACTATTACAATAAGCAAAAAAACACCAAAAAACAACAGTGGAATAGTCGATTTACTTTAGAAAGTTGTTTACTAGTGACTATAGGATGCTCTTGAACTTTCGTTCACCCTTATTCAGAGTTTGTACAGCGCTGTAGGAGTGGTGTAGCCTACAACCAAAACGAAAACGATACCATTGGAATCATAGCAAAAAAATGAAATATTAACTTACATTTCGCTTCCCCCCTCCGAATTGCTTGGAGCCCCCTAGAAACCCTTTTTGAACTAGCAATTCAGCATCTTTCATGGCTTAAGTATTTTTTGAAAATAAATACAACCTCTCGCCTAAAAGTCTTGTTTAAAGTATAAGCAACTAACTCGAAATGCGAGAAAAGAGGACATTTGGACATTTTTAAGCGTCCTCGGAGGACCATTCAGTTTTCTTAAGAAAAGGGAACAAATCCTCCTAAAGAGGACATATGGTAGGCCTAACTTATACACTCAGTGCAAACCAACTTAACTATTACAATAAGCAAAAAAACACCAAAAAACAACAGTGGAATAGTCGATTTACTTTAGAAAGTTGTTTACTAGTGACTATAGGATGCTCTTGAACTTTCGTTCACCCTTATTCAGAGTTTGTACAGCGCTGTAGGAGTGGTGTAGCCTACAACCAAAACGAAAACGATACCATTGGAATCATAGCAAAAAATTTAAATATTAACTTAGAGCTCGCTTCCCCCCCCCTCCGAATTGCTTGGAGCCCACTAGAAACCCTTTTTAAACCAGCAATTCAGCATATTTCATGGCTTAAGTATTTTTTGAAAATAAATACAACCTCTCGCCTAAAAGTCTTGTTTAAAGTATAAGCAACTAACTCGAAACGCAAAAAAAAAAACTTATTCACACCTTTTGGTTGGTTCACCCCTGCAAAACTTTTATTCACTCTGGGGTGAACCATTCACCACTTTAAGAAACACTGGTCTAGACTACACCTAGCATCAGGGGGACCACTATTTTTTAGCGCGAATACATGTTTTGTCATAATAGCGGCTGTATTGTGGGTCGTCACACCTTTAAAATACGATTAACGCAATGTTTAATTTATGCACTTCGCGCGACATTGTTATGCGGTTTCTACGAGTCACAAACATGTTTGTCAAAATCAGCTATAAAAATCAATGTGTCGAAGAAGAGCCAATGCGAAAATACCTCTTGAGTTACAGTTTAGCCAATTTAACCAAATAAACTCATTTTTTTCGCGCGACTAACAGTGAACTTTACTTGTTGTTTTTACGCAAAGATTTATTTATGATAATTATATCTGAGGTGGCGCAAGGCATAGGCCAATTACCAAAGGATGTGCGGTTGTAACAAGGCTATACGAAACACTGTTCTACATAAATATTTTATGATATTGTAAAAACGTATATGTACCTCGTTTGAAATCTTTGCAAAAATGTTAATTTCAAGGTTGCCGTGCGGTGGCAGCATGGAGCCATAACAGCATCGGAGGTCAAAAAGAACTCGCCTGTGCTCAGATCGTTCCACCACTGATACGCCTTTTGCGACTGGAACGTACAAGCAGGGATGTTGTTCTTTGTGTCATTCAAGCAATAAACAACATGTGTATCGGTAAGAGGAAATTGAATGATAATATTTAATGGAGCTTATTTTGATATGCGCCTTGATTTTAGCTTGTACGATTTTTGGAGGTAATATAATTTCGAGTGCGAAATCATTTGAAATAAGAAGTTAGTTAATTGCAATTCCACCCGTTTTCAATTTTCAAAATAATAATGCTATGAATTCTATTTTTTAAATTTGGATCCAAGTGTTTTTCAACATTGCCCGTATGATGTATTCATTTCGTAAGATTTAAAAGAACCACAAAGGTTACCTAAAGCAACTTGTATTAAAGTACAGAACACTGCAATTACGCCAAACACTATACATCAGATCTGCTAAAAAACTACAATCACAAAGAAAAAAAAAAGAAAAAAAAATACAAAACGGCTTACATATTTTAAATAGCAAACATAAAACAGAAAATCAGAGCTACTATATAGCCATATAAAAATCCGATGCTGTAGTAAACGTCAGCAACAACTACAAAGCTTTTAGCAGAACTGATGATGGTTTTGGCTGAACTGCAGTATTTGGTTAAATAAAGTTGTTTTAGATTTTTTTAACATTTGTGGTCCTTTTGGATCCGGTGGGTGGAGAGTAATACTTTTTTTTCTTATTGTACTCTTGAATAGTTGCGTATTAAATCAACGCCTATCTATAACACGCTTGGACACGGAGATTGTCTTCCTATATATATAGGCATTGATTAAACTTGCCTGTCTTAATACTAGTCACATTTTATTCAACTTAATATTTTCCACTGCCCCCGAAATTATACCCCTCGCAGTTTTGCTCCTGAAACACAAACACAAATCAACGTATATTAGCATAAAATGTGATTGAACTACTTGTGTGATGTCTGAGTTTTTAATCCTAGGTGTTGCCCACTTGAACAACAAGAATTCTCAGTTGTTGATTGCCGAGGAAGGCGCCATTGAACTTTTGACCAATCGGATGTGGATGACGTCACGTGATGAAATGATGCAGGTAAAGCAGGGCCAATCACTTGAACGCATCTTGTATTGTAACCCTTGTAAGGAGATAACATAATTAAGGAAAGATACACACATATGTGGTCAACAACTGTGATCTAGAACTTCTGAAGCTGCTTTTTGACCAGCGATTAGCGCTTTTTAGGTACTGTAGATCCCCTTCAATGTGAAGTTGTATGTACTAACAGAATGTAGAAAGCATTGGCGTATAGTTGTTTCTAGACTCGCCCCTCTCTGAGCCTGTGCAGCTCAGTTGGCAGAGCGACGGTCCCTGTATGACTGAGGTGGTGAATTCGAACCTCACCACAGGCTAGTTGTTTTTCTAGCCTGCTTTGCTTGCATATCGTCAGATTCGGTTATTCTGCGATGGCTTTCGTTGTACATAATTAAGAGCTGTACGAAAAGCGTAAAATAGTCCCACTTGCTTGTTTTGTATAGACAGCTTTACAACTTTATACTGTTCTTATGAGCAACCCGGATCATTAGATTTGTTTCATTTATGAGTTGTTTTTTTACCTGCGTTATTACTTTCTCAGGTGGAACTGATAAACTGCTTGGCCTGTGTTTCCACCGGTTGTCCTGACAATGAGGAACGACTTAATGAGTCAGACGGCTTCGGATTTGAGATTTTGCTACAAGTTTTAAATTCTATGAACATGGTAAGTTGTTTTTTTATAGTTCTGTAGACAAAACTTGTTGCTTGTAACTGCTCGTTTATATTTAATTCTATAATTTCAGAGCGTTTAAAAAGGCCACTGAAACTGCAATACATAGATAGTACTAAAATACGTACAATAGTAATACAACAGAACTTAAAAAAAACGCATTTTTTAATATTTCGTTATCAGTTTTGTTAACCAACCAAAGGCAGTGTTGTAAACAAGTCATTGAAATGACTAAAGTCTCAGTCAAGTCATTTTTGAAAGAACCAAGTCCAAGTCAAGTCATTATAAGAAAATGTCAAGTCAAGTCTCAGTTAAGTCATAATTAGATCAAGTCAATTTCATGTTAAGTTTTTGTAAACATTAAACTATTAGAATTGTTAAATAAGTCCGAATATATGAGCAATACGTCCACTAAAAAATAGCAAAAACCTAACATATTCCAAGCAAAATGTTTTACGTGCAAAAATTAAACCAAATAACTAAATTTTTTAAGGAAAATTTCTTAATAAAAACACTTTATTTAAACCCGAGTCATTTGTTCAAAAGACTTAAATCAAGTTAGGTCATTTTGTCCAATATACGTAAGTCAAGCCAAGTCATTTTTGAAAACCAGCACTTAAGTCAAGTCATTGACTTTAGTCATTACAACATTGACTAAAGCAAATCAAAATTCTTGCTGGAATTTCCCGGTAAAGAAATTATCAAAAATGTTTGCCAGTAATGGACCAGACTCGCCAGAAACTAACCCTATACCTTTCACACAATAGCAGGCGTACATTTCAGGTTAGCAATCGCTGTTTTTGTGTCCAATAGAAAGTGAAGTTTCGCGCGTCATCTGCGCTAGCATTGTTCGCCTTCAATCGACTACCACAGCAACAGAAGATTTCGCGACTTGGAGGATTGAGTCTAACAACTTTCGACCAGCTTTTTGACTTCTCGGATCCCATCGTTCAGGCTGGGGCCGCTTTTCAGGTAAGTGTGTCGCCGATAATTTCTTTTGGTTCGCAGAGGTTGTCTCGTATAATTTACGCATAGATATCCTAAGGTAACTTGTATAAATTTATCTTTACATTTGAGGAATCGTTTATGACAACCACTGAAGCAGAATGCAGCAGGTACACCTGCAACTGAAATATTCATTCTAATGTAAACCCTATATAACTAAGGCTTCGGCCTAAATGTTTTGCTGTTCCGAACCATTGTGGATTAAAACAGAAGTTTGTGAACAAGTTCTTTTGAAAATTAACTTAAGCCCTCGACAAGTGTCATTTGTAAAATAACTTAAGTTCAAATCAAGTATTTTTTAATAAATTTATAAGTCAAGTCCCAGCCAAGTCATAGTTTGAGCAAGTCGATTTCAAGTCAACTGTTTGTCATAAGAATTAAGCATTAAACTATTAAAATTGGTAAAGGCTACTTGTCCGATTATGAGAAATAACTCAATTAACATATAGCAAATAAATTGTTTTATGTGTGTAAATTGAAATAACTTGCCCAATTTTAAGACAAAAATGCTTAATTAAAACGCTTCATTTCAACCCAAGTCATTTGTCCCAAAGACTTAAGTCAAGTCAAGTTAAGTCTTTTAAAAGCAAGATAAAAAACATTTCTTTTTTGCAATTGCTAATTTAAATTAGGTCATCTCGCGACGTTAACTGCTGTTACAGAAATTCTTTATTTGACAGTGAGAAACATAGAAACTTAATTTATTGGAGGTTATTTTTTGGTTTAACTTTCTTGCAGAATTCTTTGCTACAGAGTTTGCTTCTTAGAGAAAGGAGAGGAAAGAGACCAAGGCAGGCCAGTTTACGATATATGTCACACTATGTACGACTTATATATACTATTTATATTTGAGTTGTCACATATCGAAACTTTAGCGAATAATCCAATAAAATTTTCGCACACAAATTTATTTAACAACTTTGATTTAGCCCTTCTGAAGCTAATTTTGACCCACGATCACTGCTTACGTATCATTAGTACACCGAAAGTTATCGCAGACTCACCGAATTGGTCGATCAATAATGCAAGCAAGACAGATTAGAAATTCAACTGTAGCCTGCGGTGAGATTCGAACTCACGACCTCCGGCTTTAGCAAATAATTCACAATAAAAAACAGGCTAGTGTGACAATGCGGAAGACAACTAATCACTAAATACAGTGCCGAAAGCAGTTTCTTTATTTGTTAGAACGAGAGTTATTTGGCTACACAGTATTATCCCTAAAAGCAGAAATTAAGGTATACCTATAAAATGCGCCGGCAATTTATCGCTTTCTAACCTAAATATTTTAATACGTTATGCTTAATTGAGCAGCTTGTGGTTCTCGCAAGAGTGGTTTCGAACACCTCGATTGTCGACGCGTCCGCTAGAGGCATCATTACGCTCGTCAACTTTCTGGATTCACCTGACGATGACGTCATGGTAGTTGCAGGTATGACGTCATAGTAGTTACAGGTGTGACTAATGGATCCGATACGATACTGAAGTCTTTATCAGTGTACAAGAATTTGCTAATAACACGAAACCTTTCACAAGTGGATTCATATATTAATTCGAATAAATATAAAACAATGTTATTAAAACAGAAACAGCATCAGTGTAATTAAACATTATAAAAAAAAAAAATTCCCCCGATTTGAAATAGGTTGCCGAAACGTTGTTTAAGAATTACCATTACCAGAAGAGCTGTTTTTAATTAATATTACTATACCTGGTAGCAAGAGTTTATCTATAGATTCATTAATAAAAATATTTCAATTTGTATTTAAACAATTTAAAAACTTTTTTTACAGGACACATATAGTAATACTAGAACGTTGCTGTCGCAAGTGTTACGCATACTGTTTCAAACATAAACGTTCAATTAATATTCGTTCGAATGTAAAATCCAGTGGTACTTCAAAACAAACACTAACTAAACAAAGTGTTTGATGTGCGTTGACCAGCAAGTTATATTTCTGCAGCGGACTATTTGGCCAGTTTGGCCCACACCAGGGCCGGAGTGCCCGATGCCATTGTGACGTGTGGCGCCGTGGCCAAGCTACTGACTAAGCTGAACGACAAGAATGATCAAGTCCGACAGGCGGCGTCCCAAGCTCTTGGTGAGGAATAACTTTTGCACAAATGTGCGATAAATGTGCGATTATTTTAATTTCTTCACGTAGATATTTTTTTTTTCAAACTTCGTCGTTTTTTGGCTGAACTATGGCGAGTTGTTCGCTGCATCCAATATATAAAGGTACACAAGGATCGCAAGATGCACAAGGAACGCAATATGCAATATGCGATCCCTGTGTTGTGTACCTTACGATCCTTGCATACCTTGCGATCCTTGTGTACTTTAAGATCCTGTATATTTTAGATGCACCGGAATGGTTCGCTAATATGGGCGAAAACTAACGTCAATTCACGATTCAAAAAAAAAAACATTTTTTTTCAAAAACGAAAACAAATATAGGCGTCCCAGGCCCTTGGTGAGAAATATCTTTAGCGCAAATTTAAGAATATTTATATCGCCACTTATTGGCTGAACTTGAGCGAATTGTTATCTGGTATTGGCAAAAACTAACATCGATTTGCGATTCGATCATTGCCTGTTAAAAAGTTGCGCAGTTGATAAAGCTGAGTTTTTTAGACGATGGCCACAAAAGTCTATTATTTTTTTTTTCGTTTTTGAAACACACAACTTTGATTCCATCTGGGTAGGTATGGCTGCTTAATTAGTTCTTGAACTCTAGACAGAGTCGCTTCACTCAGTTGATATTGCTCGTTGAATATATATTCACAAACCTCAGTACACACGATAAAAAACACGGTGATTCTAGCCGCGGGTATAAAAGCCGTATAAAGTGGCCTGAATCACGAAACGCTAAAAACACTCGGTTTGGGTGTTGGTCACACCTCAGTGGACTCCGGTTACGTGAATAGCGAGGTAAAATTGGGCAATGCATTGTAATAATGCTTGATAAATGTCACAGACTTGAAACCGGACCTGGCCCGCGGGCTGTATGTTGCCTAGGTCTGCTTAAGACCGTTTTAAAGATTTTTATTATTCCCTTTTAGGATACCTTTCATTCAATCGGACGGCGAGCAGGGAGCTGATGACGTCATGTCGTGCCAGTGAGGGTTTGTACCAATCGTTGTGCGACAACCTTGGCGAGGACGGGCGCGTGGCTGACGAGTTTGTGGCCGAGTTTAAGCGGCAGAGCGCGGTCGGGCTTCCGATTGCAAAAGAACGCCAACGTAAGTCGTGTAAATGTGAACCTATTTGTAAAATGACTTAACTCCAAGTCAAGTTAAGTTTTTTGCAAAATATAGCAAGTTAAGCTCCATTAGGTCATTACTAAAGCAAGTTAATTCCAAGTCTTGTCATTCAAATGAAAAACGTTTAACTATATTAAAATTGGCAAAATTTTCAATTCTGGGCAATAACTCGACTAAGCAAACTGTTTTATGTTCAAACATTGAAATAAACAACTCAATTTTATGAAAAAAATGTTTGATGAAAACGCGTATTTCAATTTGGAAAGGCCAAAAAAGTTATTTCGATTGACTCACTACGGCCTGTTCGCAATAAGCAGGTTTTGCAGTATTTATTGGCTGGGCACGTAACACACCACGGTTTATTAGAACACGCAATGAATCCCGCCTTATGGCGAGAGTTGCGCTTATATACAGGCACAGGAATACGTCATAAAGATCGCACACAACAATACTTTACAACAGAGTATCATATATAAATAACTTTGCAGTATTCTGACAAAAAATTGATTGTTTTAAACCTGTTACCTTACCCTGTTTTATCGTCCCAAGTCCAGTCGAATATTTTAACGTTTTAACACAAAAGACACAGTTTTACAATGAAAACGGCGTACATTAAAAAGCCTTGAAAAGCCAAAACGGCGTACATTGAAAGCGTTCGGATGGGCTTACCGAAGTCAGTCGGCCTATATGACGTTTCAATACGAACTTGTATCATCTTCAGTTAATGTGTCACATCAACTGAAGATGATACAAGTTCGCATCGAAACGTCTTAATCAAGATGATGTCGATCAACTCAACCTTTTTGGATTGCAATTCATTATCAAATTTGCCTATAGTCATGTATTTTTTGCCGTTAGTTTTGCTATATACGTATAGTTATCCAAAAAAGGGTAAACAATTCTATAAAGCAAAACTTCATTTTTATTCCACTTTTTGTCCCCTTTTTTGGCGATGGAAATATGGTAGGCCTAATTTTAACTGGTTCATATTTATTATAGGACCATCGCGACCCCAGACCGCCCAGGCTAAAGGAAATCGACTAAATATAAACAGGTGAGAATTGTCTTTCCACATTTAAGAACTGATTTGAAGTGTTTAAAACAGTGTTTCGGAACATTTTTTGGCTTGCCGCACCCTACACAAATTATAAATATTACGCGACGCCCTTATTTTAGCTCAGCTTTTACGGTAACGTTACAATAGACGAGATTGAAACAACATTTCAAGTGTGCAACAAGCTTGAAAAAAAACTTTTCAATGTTTGCACTTTTATCGTACACAAAAAAATTGTATCAAGAAACTTACCAATAGAGCAAAAATTGGAATCCTACCGAATTTGAAATATCTCTCGGCAACCTTGAGCGTTAAAAATGGCACCCTAGAGCAGTGCTTCTTAAATCTCTAGATTTCATTCACCCTTGTATCATGATATGATAAAACTATCTCGTCTATATATAACAGCACAAAATGACTTAGGGTGTTTCGATTTTTGTTAAAATGAAGTCAAGCTAAGTTTTACCATTGTAAATCTATAATTTCTCGAGTCCAGGAATATAAAGCTGAAAAAGCACAAAACAAAGTCACCAAATTGTTGTAGTTATACTAGGGCTACCATATTTTTAGCACCCAAAAAGAGGACATTTTTTTGCCTGCAAGTAAAACGAAAATAGAATTGTTACGTTTGAGAAATACGTGCCATATCCACAACTGTTTTCAGCAGCGGCACCCTTTGTAATTTTCCTATGACTTGCACCCCTATACGAAAAGCAATTCGGAATTTGTAATAAAATATCACTGAGACAACTTGAAAATAGTGAAGTTGGTTGTCGGTCGCGCGAAGCGGGAAAAAAATTGGACTTAATTGGTTGAATTGGCGCTTAACTGTAAAATCAGGAGGCTTTTCGCAAAACATTTCGTCCCCCTGTTGCTAGCCTGTTATTCAATTATATAAAATATGGATAAAAAATAGTTCCAACGGTGGATGACTTTTATCGTTTATCTATAAGTTAGAAAAATTATAATTAAATAGGGCCGTTATACCTTCGATGATATGAAAACATGGAATGGCACTTAAAGAGACTTTGTGCTCAACAAAGTAAACAAAATTAGATAACAGAAGATTCGCAAATTTTTTTTGGTAGTTTTAATGTTAAAGTTGGCAAAAACAGAGTTTTTACAGCGCTGTAGGAGTGGTGTACAACCAAAACAAAAACGATACCATTAGAATCATAGCAAAAAATTTAAATATTAACTTAGTGCTCACCCCCATCTTTTGGTTGGTTCACCCCTGCAAAAATTTTATTCACCCTGGGGTGAACCATTCACTACTTTAAGAAACACTGCCCTAGAGTGTCGCGACACCCCGGTTGAGAATCACTGGTTTAAAGCAACAATCGAAAACCCAATTTCTTAATACGTGTTTCAGCAGGAAAAACCTACGAGCCCGCTCGATTTCGCCAGCCGCGAGACCAATTCCAACTAGAGCAGCAGGGCGTTGAAGATATTTTCTTGTCATTCCAACACCAACCTTCTCCAAGCAAAACATAATTAATGGCCATTTATAAAAGCTTTCATGGAATTTAGGCTTCTTTATGAAGAAAAAAATAAGTGAAAAAACAAAAAAATTGACAACCAAACAGGAATGCATGACGAATGCCTCTGATTGATGCATGAATATGATTTTGAAAAAAATATTTGAACATTTAAAAGCGACAATACCGGCCATAATGTTATTTTGCTGCTTTCTTGTTCATGGGTTCAAAAGCCTTAATTGAAATAAACATCATTTGCACCTTTTCATACTAAAACATATTTAGACTTTATATTGTTTTATGTATTCAGTTACATTCTGTAGGTTTAATGCTTTGTATATTTGTCTTGTAATATCATTTGCACATTTGCTTATGAAAAATATTCAGATTTTATATTGTTTTATGTATATTCATTCACCTTTTGTAGGTCTGTGTATGTGTCTAATGTCTGTATATGTGTCTAATTTTATGCTCTGTGTATGTGTTTAATGACTAAATTTTTTTACCATTCGCGCTGAAAATTGCTTGTTATTAACTTAGTTTATCGTGCTTTAAAGTTTCTTTTCTATTGACCGAAATTTTAGTTTTACCTGATAGTTATGCACCTTAAACATTTGCATCCTCGTTTATTCTGTTGCTGAGATGTCAAACGTTTTACCTAAGAGTGAAAAATCAAGGAAGTATTTTTTTATTTGTATAACCTACTAAAACATCCGTCCAATGATTACCTATATATTTCTATATTTTGTATGCCTATAGACGATACGATATAATGTGCCTTCCGTAAAAAATATTTGCAATTGTTAAAACTGTCTTCCTGTCTTCCTGTATGCATTTTATGTATGTTAGATTTTTACTATACTTTATACAGATTTTTTACGTCCCACAGTAACCACATTAAATAGGTCACGTTTTACTATGGCATCAAATTTTATGCAAACGAATAGGATTGTTTCAAATCCATAGTTACTTGTTTTTTAATTTGTTGTTACAATAATTTACAGGTGTTTAGTTGTTCGGGGTGCGTTATTGCGCATCCCACTGTGTTTAAAGCCGCAGTTTAAAATATTCTGTAAATAATTTATTGCAAGGTCGCAGGATCTAAATTTCTTTAAAAAGACATCTGTGTTACATTTTTGTCATTGTTTTGACTAATAGGAATAACGACATACAATGGACAATTATTTTTGTCACGATAATTATTTGTCTTAATCGTGGTGGTCATTTTTTATACTCACATTACTTTAACACAAACCACACTTATCTCGGAATCCTTATTTCATACTTGCTAATATGGTTACCGTTTATTATAACAATGCCTCTCTTCAATAATACTTTATTTACCTTACGCATTTCGTACAATATATAAATCCTTAAAAAATACAAAAAGTTGTGCATGTAGTCATATTGACCATGTCTGTCAAAGTCCCATTTATCTCCGAAGCTTGATAACCGCTATCGGGCGAGATCTAAAGTATTCATAACGGTTTTGTTTAGTTTCCTAACGGTTTGTTTTATCTGGCTAGATTCGGCCAGTTTTATATCCTTTTTGTGATCCGCCTTTCGAGCTCATATTATACCTCATTATAAATTTAAAGTATTCTGTTGTATAATTCAGGGGTCCGCAAATAGTTTTTTTTGCGCGACCCTAAAAAAAGTCCAAACATTTTCGCGATTAGTTTTATTGAATAGCTTTATTAAAACACCCCACAGCTGTATAGAACCTCTTAAACCGCGTCCATTTTCCCGTGCAGCTAATTAAAATAGCGTTTTTGTGTCTTTAAAGTTTGCGGAAATTTTCAATAACTTGATTAAGGACTGTATAGTTTACGTTGGTAAAGTTTGTAATATATTTTCACATTGTAAAGAAATGAAAGATTAAAAAAAAAAGAGTAATAAAAAATATTTACACGAATGGAACATCTTAGAAAGCTAAATAGATTCCAGCTAAGCTAAGAAGAGTCTGGTATTTCAGAAGGTATATTCAGTCTAAAATAGTGTTGGGGTGCAAGACCTCGTCAGAGTAACTGAACTTCAACCAAGTTTAGCATGAAATTTTACGAGGTTGGTGTATGTGCCGTGTGACAATAGCTCAAATTAAATAGGCAAGTAGAGTAACGAATACAGTTGTCCGACAAAAAGTAAATTGGTAGGATTTTAGACAAGTGCCGATAGAATTATACTGATTATTAAAAAGCTACATGCGAACGACTATTGTGCGTATAATATTTGTATTTGCTGACCCCTAATATAATTTACAAAACTCCATCGTTACAGAAAGCCTCGTTTAAATCTTAAGTCATATAAAAACCCGAGTGAAAAGTTATACTCTCTTCTTTACATGGTCAGCTGAGCGTTGCGAATGGAATATGACGCTTTATAGTAAAGTGGAAATTGGAAACTACAGGCGAAAGAGTGTATGGACGCTGTTGTTCACCACTTTACGATGTCCATATGTGTTTATTCTTTTTTCTTCCTAGCAGAGGTTTGTTTCTTAGTAGGTTTTTCGACCTCTAGCTATAGCCGACAGTGTTTTGATGCTCAAATTATAGTCAGATTTAATGTAAACCTCAAAGTGTCGTGGCCGCCAAATTTTAAGAACATGCAAATAAATAAAATTGTTTCCAGGATTTTCTGTAGCTATATCTCGATTATCTGTTAGGCGAAAAGTCAAATCTAAACCTGAGGATCTTAGCCGAGGTTACACAGAAAAGTTTCCACAAAGGCATTGGTGGCAGTGAAAACTGCATACATTTTTGGTACGCATTTGTAAAACATGTTTTTATTATTAAGATAGTGTTTAATGTTTAGTTAATACAATATGAACACTGTGTTTGTTGTCAGCCGACTGGTTTTCGGGTTAATTTAACTATTATCATTCCTTAGTAGGCCTACTTAAAAAAAGGTTGAAAAAATCTTTAATTATGCAGAACGATAAGCTAGTCGCAGATAAGACGTAACTTTTAAAATAAAAATTGTTAAACTCGCTCTTCAGCTGTTTTAAAAAACTGAAGCACTATTGTTTGGTGTTTTTTAATTGGTCAAGTCAAGATTTGATATGGAGAAAGAAACAGGCTTAAATGAAGACTCGTCTAAGAAGAAGGGACGTTATTACGTGGAGGAGGAATTTGCGCTGGAGGTCGGATGTTCGGGAGTTTCGTATTGGGTGAAGAGCAAACACGTGCTCCAACGCATATTCTGGGTCCTTTGCGTCTTAGGTGAGTTGAGTAAAAATGAGAACTGTCGTCGCTATTAAACTATGTTGGCTGAACAGTGTTAGTTATACGTCCGGAACGGCATAAAATTCCCAAAAATATCGAACGTAGGAAAGTGCAGCCTGGTAAAAACATTATCGCCTTGTTTATGTCTTACTTGTCATACGTATAGCCTTAACATGTGAAAATTATAACAGTTTTCAGTAAAATATATTCAATCAGACGAATAAATATTTAATGTAAAACCACTTCAAAATTTTGTATTGCGTATAACATTTAAAATCTTTGGCGGTTGATTTCAAAATCACCGTAAAAGTTGTTTGTTTAAAAAAATTATATTTTCTAGATTGCTGAAATAATACGTTACGTTCTAAATCTACTACCCTAAAACTCAGGCTAACGATAAGGGTCAAGGTCTGTAATGATTAGATGACGAACTAGGTAAAAAGGTTTTAATGACGCAATATTTGATTGGTTGTTTTTTTATTTTATTTTAATTACCCAAACCGAATGTAGCCTTTTTTCAAGTTGTATTATTTGGTTGCTGCCAAAGGGCTGCTGCCCAACTTTGATAGATCATCTCTGATACTTTAATGTTGTACAATAGCCTATATAAAAAGTAAAGGTTTATTGTCAAAATTTAATAGTCAATTCGGGTTAAGGAACCTCGGGCATTTAAAATACACAAAACGACTTTTTTTAGCCATGACGGGGGCTATGGTTCAGCAAGTAACTACACGAGTTATCACCTACTTCGAGTATGAATCAACTACAAGCGTTTCTCGGCAATTTATCAGTACAATTGCGTTTCCTGCTGTGACAATATGCAACAACAATAGGTAATTAGAATGTTTATTGGTATATAAGAGTCAGCTTGTAAATGTTGTTTGTATGTTTATTAGCTAATATGTTTTTTTCGTTTTGGGAGCAAATTAATCGCTCCTCTACATGTTAAACATTTAGTAGACCAGTGGTTCTTAACCGCCGGTCCGCGTCAACTTTTCTGCCGGTCCGCCAAATATATTACAATCTTAAATCTCAACTACAAAATGCAAGATGTTGAAGTCTGTTTGTCCATCAAATTTAGAACTTCGCCAGCTTCGTAGTTTGCAACATTGTGACGTAACACAGAGTTGGTCTACTTTGGACTTATCGTACGTCACAGTGCAAGTGTTGTGCCCAACTGTTTAAAAGTAGGCTACAACTTGAAAAAAAAGTAGGCTACAACAAGTGGTTAACTTTAGGACCAGTTGTATGTGAAAAACTTTAATAGAACCACGTATAACACGCATGATATCAAAGGGACAGCAGCAAATTGCTCATTGAATGGAAGTTTCCATTCTTTGTTTTTAAGTTGCATACTTTTGTCATATTTGCGTTTTGGGTTGATTGTGATTTTTGAAGGTCCACCGGTCCGCAAAATTTGTTTTAAAATTTCACCGGTCCGTAAGATAAAAAGGTTAAGAACCACTAATTTAGACAGTAACCCATTTTATACGTTTTTACAGTACTTTTAGGTCAAATTTGTTTTAAAAGACAAGAGTTTAGTTTGTAAAAGCAAAACACTTCAGCACCTTCTTCTTAAATGTATTTAGACTCCATTACAGTTTCATTTTTTAGACCGAAAACTAATGGTTTCTTATGTCTTCTTGTTATTTGACGACAATTCACGGCGTCAGCTCTAATAAGTCATGCCTACCCTGGCCCGCCGATGTAATTTATCCGGCCCGCCGCCTCTATGATAAATTAGCACGAGTCTATTTCACATACTTTTTGACTATTTTAACTACGTAATAGCAACAAATTTTCGCGCAGTTTGTTTACGTTTTGATGCTGCCTTTTCAAGTAGATCAGCGATTCTTTACTGTTGCGCCGTGGAAGGCTGCCAAGTGCGGAGTGCAAAATGGAAAAAGTATTAAAAAATGTTGGAAATATATTTTTTAACATTTTGCTATTTTCGGCAATGTAATAAAAACTTGCAAAAAATTTAAAAGAAATACCGGTATACCAAAAAAAAAATCGCGCTCGCTTCGCTCGCCAGGTGCATCTTGACTTCAAACAGTTAACAAACACTGAGCTAGATTACTTTAAATGTTTACGCGTTCCCTCAAAGTAGTTTTATTACACTTTTCATTCGCTTTGCGGCAACACTTTACTGCCTCTGCAAATGTAGTTATACACGTTTTAAAAAATATCCAAGGCCTGCCTGATTCACAGTTGTTCTAACATTTCAATAACAGAATCCTTAGTGATCATTTTATGCGGCCCGCAGAGACCTTTTTATGTTTGGTTTTGGAAAACCATAAAATGGCGGAACATAAGAGTTATAAACACACCGTGTTTGTCACAAACACAAACATTTTTCGTGCGAGCTGTTAAGAAAATCCATATTCGGTAAACTTAATATGATCAGATTCGTTCTTAAAATGATCAAATTACTTCTACAGGCTTTTCTCTTCGACTTCAACGGCTGAAAAGACGGCAATGCGAGCGCTCAACAAAGTAACAAACGCGAAACAGTTGGCTTTCGCCCGATTCGCGAATCTTTCGGTCGACCTCGAATCGCTTAATTTCTTCTCCAACATCAGCAACTTCACAGTCAGTTCCTTCTACGAGCAGAGGGGAATGCAGATGGTCGACCAAACGGTTCTGTTGAGCTGCTTGTGAGTTTGTGGCATACGTTAGGCGCATTTTGTTAGTATTGTAATGACTTAAGTTATTGTAATGACTGCACTTAAGTCACTGTTTTCAAATGACTTGACTTAAATATTTTAAACAAATGAGTTGAAAATTAAAGTGATATTAGAATACAAAAAAATTGGTTATTTGTCTTAATTGTTGCACATAAAACAATTTGATTTCTATAAGATGTGTCGTGCAGCCCCATAAATTTATAACACAGTTAGTCCAAAAGTATAGGCAGTAACAAAATTTGCCCTTTGAAAAACCGTTTTCAGCAGTAAAATGTGGCTGCATAACAACAATGTAGTCAATTTGTTGAGCTGGCGCCTTTTTCTAATTATATTAAAGATCACGATTGTTTTCTACGCCAGCTATTTTAATGCACCAGGCTACAATAGAACTGGAGGTAACAATAAACTGATTAATCATGTGACTTTTGTGAACAATAGGCTAAACCAGGTGTCGGGAACCTATGGCACGCGAGCCATATATGGCTCTTTTAAGGATATAATCTTGCTCGCAGATAAATCTAAGGTATATTACTTATTATCATGCTTTGAATAAAACTGCAATTGGCCATGACCCTATTTAACTGTATTTATTTTAATTTAAAACTAGTTTAAAGACAATTTTTCGTGCTTCGGGCGAATCCTTTGTCTTTTCGTGGCTTTTAACCGATTTAAAGAAATACTTTTGCACCCAAAAGGCCTTTTTCGTGCCATGGCACTCCGTAATCAAAGTTGAAAACAAATGTTCATAGCTTCCTTAGCTGATCAAAAGGTTCCCGACCCCTGGACTATACGCTGCCAATATAGCCCTAGTACACGCTCAGCTGAGCGCAGCTGTAGAGTAAACGGGTTTTAGAGCCAAATTTGTGCAGCTTCGGTCCCATGCCCTGCAACGCGGCAAACTTTACACCTGTGCTGACGAGTAAGGGCAAATGCTACACATTCAACGCGGATAGAAACACCTTGCTGAATCAAACTTCAGGCGGCTTAGGAAACGGTCTCGTCGTTATTCTGAACGCACAGCATTGGGAGTATACCGAGGAACCGTTATATGGCAACCAAGAAGCCGGCATTATGTTTCAGGTAATTAGCCTATGTTCTCCCTATATGCTCATTATCTGTAGTGGTTTTTGCCAAGTTGTTTTATAATGTCGGGTGTAGCTGTAGGTTACTCCTTTCAAGTGGACGTTACTTAAAAACGACACATTACAATTGGAGCTAAATGAAGAGAGAAAATCATTATTATCATGATAAAAACTGTATGATTTTTATATGCTGCAAGCAATATTTAAGTAGCCGCCAGTTTATATAATGTATATGGTTTCGTAAAAAATATGAAAACACGCGCACGACCTTTTTTTGCTTGAACCGAATTTGTTTTAGTAAACTTTACTCCGCTGTATTCTGTAGGTCCACGACCAGTACGAAACACCTTGGGTAGACAAGTATGGAGTATCTGTACCAATTGGGAGCAAAGGTTACGGCATTCTCGAGCGCAAAGACTTCGAAGTGATGTACAAACCGTGGGGACAGTGTGATCCCGAAAACCAGAAGAGCCTGATCTACTTCTCCAACTATTCCCTCACGACTTGCATGCTAGGTAACTGCTATAGGAAATCGATCAAATTAAGACCAAAGGCTTTTTTATATAATTCAAACAAGACGAGTGTCCGATATTTCAAATTTTATTGAAATACCGCTACCCGATAAATTGTGCGAAAATATCGCGGTCTTAATCTATACTAATGCTCAAAGCATCAAAAATAGATGAAATCGGAATATTAAGACGTATTTTTTGTAGGTTGTTCGGCCATGTTTTCCTTTTCAGTTACCACCGCCATTTGTTAACTTACAGGCTTTAATTTGCCTTTCATAGTACAACCGCTATTTTGATTCGCAAATCGGGGCTGAAATGAAAGGTTAATTCGGCATCAGAGTGGCACCGCTATCACCTAGTATCGGACGAGTACCGATACTACCACTTGGCAGGATCGGGTATCGCTAATGCTAAATTATAGGTATCAACTTAGTTAATGATTAAACTAAATGGGAAATACCGTTAATAAGAAATGTATTACAGAGACATACGATAGACCTCTATTATAAACTTTCTACAAAATATTATTTCTTCTATAGCCTAAAGAAAAAAGGCAAATTGTATTTTTTTACAACGTTTACGTTTATGTTCGAAAATCCAGTTTTACTTTCAATATTAATCGCTTTTTACAATGACTGTTGTACACTCTTACAATTAATCATTATGATAGAAGAAACAAGTTTATAGTTGATAGGGATATCTTAATTGAAAAAGTATAAAAAAAAACAACAATTTTCGACTAGAATGCTACACGGCGCAAGTGATCAAAGAGTGCGGGTGCCGAACTTTTGAGCAGTACTGGGCAAAGAACTTCGCACCCGAGTGCTCCATAAATCAACACTACAACTGCAGCTCACCTGTCATGTCGAGAATACTACGCGAGGTGCTTGAATAAACGCCAACCATGTAATTAAGCCAGTAGTTCCCAAACTGTGAGCCATGATCCAGTAGTGGCCCACAAGACTAATTTTAGGTGGCCATAGAGCTGTTTGATAATATTGCAATTAAATATGTTTTATTTCAGTAAAATAATTGTTAGCATATATAAAACTATATAGAAACGAGGCTATTTTCCATATTTTTGGCTATTTGTGAACTATTTACGTAAATCTCACGACTTATGCTGGTTTTGCTACCTAGTTAGCACGGCAGTTTACCTTATATTCAGTTTGTATAGTCATAGAGATATTTAATTACAAAGTGAAAATGAACCGGAATTAAAAAGGATTTTTGGGATGTTGTTAGAATCAATGCATTTATTGAGAATTTGTCCGACTATGTAGGCGTAAATTGCAGACAGGCAATTTTGCCATATGTAGGCTACATCAGCCAGGTTGATATATCTTATTTTGATGATAATAAAAAAAAAAAAAAAAAAAAAATTAAGCCACGGAATAAAAAAGCTTGGGAAACCAATGGCGTAAGCCAAGAGTCTCTTTTTTGTATAAAAAACAACTTGTTGTACGTGAAACCAAGCGGTTCGCATACTCCTGTAACAGGCCTGTGCAATATAAACGCATGTTTTCTTCTGATTAACGTCAATAGAACGATGTTTCAGTTTCACCCAATTGGCAAACCTTCCTGTTATTTCCAGTATTCTCCGGACATTTGCAACTGCACGCTTCCCTGCTCATTTTCCGAGTTCCCGATTCGGATGTCCTACTCCTACGTGCCCATGAAGGAAACCAAAGAATTTTACGTTGTACGTATCGGTTTGAGCTAATGACGGTTAGAATTAATCTGACGCAGGTTCTCTGCTATTTACTACAACAGCATATATCGTTTGCATTAAAATATATTGTAGCAAAGTTAACTACTGGTAGTTTGGTAGCCTACTACATTAATTTAGAGACTCAAAATCTTACACTTTAGACTTTTTATATATTCCCGAGGCTGTTTCATAGGTGTGAATCGAGTTTGAATGACGCTGGTACCAAGACATTAGCTCGACAACAATAACTATATGCCTACACATGTATGACTTTAAAAGTATAATCACATGGTTGATTTACAAGTCGAAACGTTTATGTTTACGCTGTAGTTTATGTTTAGAATACTTATCAACTGCCGGAAAACTTTATCAACGAGAACATTCTCTCATTGGACGTATCGTTCGAGGAAATTGGATACTCGAAGGAGGTTCAATCGAAAAAAGTCGATGAGACCGGTTTGCTGAGTGATGTTGGTAAGCATTAAAGTTATCTGTAAAAACAGATTATAGTGTCAGCTTTTTGTTAAAAGCGGTGACCACGTGTGAAAAAACATAAAATGTGCTATCTAATTATTCTAATTAATGCAGTATATATTAATCAGCGCTTGTATGCAATCTTGCTTGTTCTATAAGTCCCTATAATGATGGAAAATACAGAATTCACACGAAACTCAAGAACTACAGGCACATGCATCAGTCAAAATGCTTGTAACAGACCATTGCATTTCATTTTGGCGTTTTAATAGGTGGACAGCTTGGTCTATGGGTGGGAATGAGCTTTGTGACTTTGGTCGAGTTCCTCCAATACTTTGTGGTTCGAATCGTCACCTTTTTCAAAAAGCCGGCCAAAAAATCGAGAAGCAAATCTGAAAAAGACCCGACGGCGCTGTCTACACGCCCTGCTTGGTCGGTTACAACAACTGGATATTAGGTCAAACTAAAAACGCAAGCATTATGATGCTTAGTGTCTGATTGAGTTTTATTGTTCTTGTTTCCGTGCAGGGCCTTAACTTTAACCACCGGTTCAGTGCAACGGGGCCCACAACAAGAAGGCCCCGCATTGCTAGATAATTATACGATATGAATGGTAAAACATATGATAACTTGTTAATATTTTATTCAGAAATTAGTCTACACATAAAATCTTTTTGGGAGATAAAATAATCTTAATCTAAGAAAATTATCTTCATTCAGTATTATGTAACACTTCATTCAGTATTATTTAACATTAAGGCGAAGTTACGGCCCTGATTCGTTTTTATTTATTTGGTTGATAAAATGTTTTTGTGCTACCAAATCGAAAAATGACACGTAATAGTATACTTGTTCTTGCTTTTTCAGGTTTGTTTTGTTGTTCATTTACAGGTGTTATTTGTCCAAAGATTTTCTTTATTAACGTTGATTTTGTTTTTAATATACTGTACCTGTTATTTTAGCTTGGAATGATTCCTTACAAAGTCGTTTCACGCAGGCCAGAGTCAGTCCCGCAGTAACCTGCCTATTTGCGTAACAAACGGCATCCTTTAAGCAGCCCATTAAAGTTCTTATAAAAATTCAGACATTTGAATGGCTGCAAATACAATGTGGTGTTTCAATAAAAAAGCTTTACAAAAAATGTTTTCTATTTCTCATGCTCTTAATCGTTGCAGAATAATTAGCCTAGTGACCCTGACTACCACAGTTCAAGTTAAATTAACCGTGCGTTAAAAAAGTCTTCTAATTTACTTACAACATACATCGAATCAATCGACAGGTATGATCAAGCTTTAAAAAAAAAAACTTACACATTAGGTCAAAATTTGTAAAAAATATCCAAATCGATTACAAATTGTAGCGTGCTTTTCAAAAATTAAAAAAATTGATTATACGGTACGGCAGACATCTAACAACATTTCAACGATATAATATATTTTCTTTCGAACAAGATCTAATATACGCAAGCCGGCAGAATTAACCACACAGGCCTAAATTATCGCATTACCTTCAGTCCGAACTTCATTAAAAAAAAATGCTTCATATAGTTGTGGATCTGATTTAGACAATAGTGTTAAACAGTATATTTGTTGTTTTTTCTTTTGGTAATGGTTTGCAATCATACCATTTCCCATTTCGACAATATGTTAGCAATGCTGTGTTTCCAAGTAAGCAACAGTTCGTCTTATATAACATCCAACAATTCCTACCTCGTTAGGTGTCGTTTTTTCGTGACCTGTAGTCGTCTTGTTTCTTCAGTTATTTGTCGCAAAAAATCGTTTTCTGGCAATTTTTTAAAATTAATTAACCAGTCCTTTGCCTTATGCGACTTACTGATACTCGTATTTGCTTGACTGATGCCACTTTCAAACAGTTCTATTGAATTGTCCAACAACTTCACTGCTAAGCAAGCTCTTTCAAGAAGAAAAGGACCAGCCAAGACACGCACTGTAGGGTTTAGAAATAATTCTCAGACTGCTTCGCTTTAGCCTTGGTGCTAACAGTTACGATCCAATATAAGTCTCACCTCTGCTCTATAGTCTGCATTTTACACAGCAATTTGTCCAATTATGTGAAAAAATATCAAAAATTGATAAGCCATTGTCCTATTTCGCTTGTGACGTAACACAATCTTTGAAAGCCTTGACTGAACTAGTCAATAATTTGCAAATTTCTATCATTTTTTTAACGGTACACATTGCACAAAAATTACTATTAAATTGTTCAACAGTGATCGTCGCAACAGTGAATTTGTTAAAAACAAGTATCGAATCAATCGATATGAGAAATGAATGTTTAAAATGTACTGGTTAACAGTGATGACACGCGTAAACAGCATAACTGCCCCTTTCAGGAAAGGCAAGTCTGGAGGTATATTTTTGGATCTTGTTTAATTTTACAGAAGGCAGCTAAATAACAAAAAACAAACCAGAAGAAAAATAAATGGTAAGAAAACGTATTGCACCAAAAACTGCTTAATCCAGTACGACAACGTCGTCGCTGTTACGGTCCGCTTCAACTCTTGCAACTTTTTCGCATGTTATCTTCGAGCTGCCCTTGCGTTTTTTGCTCCCCGACGGAAAACACTTCGAGTTTGTTTCGCCACCCAGCGGCGACAAAGGCGCGACGATTTTTGGTCGCATTGCGTTGCGCAACAATGCGCATCTGTTCTGCGGACTTTGTTCCGTTGGCAACATGACCTTTACAGTTTCTACAGCAAGCAACGAACTGCTGCGCCCAGGCACCAGGTAACTGATTGTGGAGTACGGCGTGAAGTGAAAGTCTTCTCTGAAAGGTGGAAAAACAGCTTTGTTTTCTATAAGTTATCAAGCGCACATTTAGTCAGCTTTAACACCATTGAAAATCGACACAAATCTGAGTTTTTTTACTCCTTTAAATCTAGCGGTAGACTTGCCTGTGCAATGCGTTTGAATCTTAAATGCTTAACACGAATATGTTTTTCAATTATTGAGTAATAATAAGAAAAAAACGGTTATCAATCGCTGCAACTCGCAATCGCTGTTTTAAGGATTTGCAAAAATCAATAAAACCGCTTTTTTTACCGGAGAAATTCCCTTTTCAACATTAGGTCGACGTGAAGTTGAATTTGTGGGGGTCAGTCTTTTAAATAAAACTAATTTGTTTTACTTTTACTTTTTTTTATTTACTTTAAAGATGTAAATATAAGTCAGTGGTTCTCAACCGAATCCGTTTTAAATGCTCAAAGGTGATTTTGGATTGTTTAAAACTCAAATTTTGGTCTATTGATAAATTCTTTGCCAAAATTATACTGATGAACAAAATTTGGTTTCGAATGCTAACGTCTCTAAACAGACTCCCGAAGGAAAACCACAAGGATTTGCAAAATCGACAAAAACCGCCCCTTTTACCGAAGAAATTCCCTTTTCAACATTAGGATGACGAGAAGTTGAATTTGTTTGGTGTCAAGCGATTTAAAAAACTTGCTGTTGGCCTTAAACCGCCCCTTGCCGGCGCCGCTGACCAGTTTGGCCCCTGTCAGGCGCTCCCCAGAGGCGGCGCCGGCACTCCTGGCCTCCGCGTCCTCCACCATTTCGAGCAGCGCGCGACAGGCCATTGTGACGTCACTTAGCTGGCTACCTGAAATTAAACATAGTGTTGGAATAGATTAGTGAGTCTGAACCTTTTTCTTTGCTACACCCCTTCAAATCACCATCCAATTATCCCCTTTTTACAATTGATTAAATAACTAAACAATTGTAATAACTAATAAGCTTTTATTTAACAATTAAGCAATATTTGGCATGTAAAAGCTGTAAATTTTTGATACAGTTTAGTGTTAAACGACAAAAGTTTGACATTCATTTTCACTCAAAGCCAATTTCTGTATTTTACAGACAATAAAAACGTTAAATAGCGTAGAATTTTAGGGTGTCATTGGTATTTACATTAAATACAATGCGAAAAGTATGAACTTTCTGTTTGGCCTTTATTCATATTTATGTCAAATTAAAAGGGGTCAGGAAACAGAATATTTAATTTAGATCTTTCAACCCAATGAAAACATTGGTTTGTTTATTATGAATTAGTAATTTTTTTAAGCAATAAAACAATAAATTAGGAATTAGACACAAGATTGCCTGAGCCCTTTAGCAACGTTTTTTGCTATGCAAGCTGTTTTAACCTTGCGCATTTTGGTGTAAGTGCTTTATGACTTATTTGTGTAAGCATTCTTTTAATTGCGGTCCAAGGTCATAGAGCGCATGGTGTCCTGACTTTGCAGTTGTCCTTATGGCACTTGGTGTTACTACCTTGTCGAGGTATTGTGTGTTACTTGCAAGTGTTTGGCGATAATGTTTAACTTACATCAATGCTGTTTCTGTTGAAATAACATTGTTTTGTATTCATCCGAATTAAGATATGATTCCACTTGTGTAGGCCTTTGTGTAATTAATTAATTCTAAAAAAAAAACTAAGAAAGACCGTATCGGATCGTATCCATTAGTTTTTACGCCCGACAACTTACGTTCTCCACCGGCGCAATTGTCGCACATTCCTTCGCACTCAATAACCTCCCAACGTTCCTCGAAGTGTCTGGAAAGCGCGCGGCGTCGACATCTGAAGAAAAAATCTCTTCAGGACCGACTTTACACACGTTCACACTTACAAGTGACAGAAAGCCTAATGTTAGCAGCCCGTGGCGGCTTATGGACGGACGAAAAGTGTACTGTATGAGAATGTGTGGTTCATTAATTCCCAAATATATCAGATAGAAGCCGATACCCGATGTCAAGTGGTAGTTCTAGTTTTCGCCTGATACTTACAGGGTGGCATCGGTGCCGATACGATAGAAAATCAATATCGTATTTTAGCAACGTTTGACGATACAACGCAGAAACTCTACCTTGAAAGGGAAATTTATCGAAAAAATAGCGGTTAACAATTGGAGGTAACTTAACTTCTTTACGCCAAAGCTATATCTGGCCTAACCTGGCAAAAATTACCTTTAAACGTTTCAATTTATTTGTATTTGCTTGTTTGAGAACAGTAGTGACGTCATTTATAATCGAATCAACCGCGACACTTTTTGTCCAAAATGTCGGGTATCGGTATAGGAGAAAAATTTCAGATATCGGACATTCCTATAGAAAAAAAAAAAAAAAAAATTGGCACGAGTGCAAATTTAGTATCGACATTCTCGTTGTTGTTGATCTTCTGCTGGCGTGCATTTAAAAAAAGTAAAACCGAAGGGAAAGTAAGTGGTGGTTTGGAGTCTAACCCAGTGGTTTTCAACCAGGGCTCCGCTAGTACAGTCCAAGGGTTCCGCAATTTTTAAATTGTTTAGCAAATTGAGGTGTGTTTATTACACTGTGGTTCCTCGAACCAGTGGAATATTTCCATAGGGTTCCACTCCAGCAAAAAGGTTAAAAAGTACTGGTCTAACCGATCTAACCGGTAGATTATTGTGTAAATAAAGCAAAGCATATACGTGCTATGTAAAAGCACAATTGGGAGCTTCACGCATTTCTGAGCATCTTCGTCAGGTGAAGCACGGTTGTGCGAAAGCTTGTCGAGAGTAAAATACAATTTGTCTTTATATATAGTGACACCTACTTACCCTATAAACTGCAATTGACTTATCTCAACCAGCTTTTAAAACAACAGGCAAACAAAAAGACAAGGCCCGTTTACACTACAGCTGCACTGAGCGGAGCTGAGCTGCGCTGGGCGTAAAAATCGCTCCAAACGTAACGTTTTTCTATTGCTGCACTGGGCTTGAGTTTAGCAAAGCGTGGAAATCGCTCCAAAGCGTATTTTTTTCCAGCTGCACAGAGCATGAGTTTAGCAAAGCGTAACTTTAAGCTAGCTGCAGCTGCTGCACGGGGCTTGAGTTTAGCAAAGCGTGAAACGCTCGCCACAATTGAATTTAAATGAATATTACGCTTTGCTCAGATCACTGCAGCTGTAGTGTAAACGGGCCTTTAACGTCCCTATAGCGTGAAAACGCGAGTGCCGCTGAACACACTAGGTCTCACGTTTGAAAGTCGGTGCAGTAGTCGGTGACGTCTTGCAGATTGCGCAATCCGGTCCTCTCCGTGACGACCATTGCGCTGTGGCGAAAAATATCGGCAAAACCGAAGTAGAGAAGACACAGAGCTGGTTGCCCGTCACGGCCCGCACGACCCGACTCCTGTAAAACAACACGTTACCCAGTGGTTCCAAAACTTTTTTTTACTGAAAAAATCTTAACTATTTCGCGGCACATTTTTAACAGGAGAACAATAGAGTAACTGAAGATGATACAAGCTCGTATCGAAACGTCTTTATAATCAAGATGATGGCAATCTACTCGACCTTTTTGGCTTTGCAATTTATTATCAAGCTACATTACAGATCCATGCATAATGTACCCAAACAATAGAGTAATTTTACAATCGTTCTTAACACACGATAAACTATATGCAAATGTCTCAAAAATTATTAATTCGTAAAGAATAGTGCGTATTTAAGTCTAAAATGCTTGCCTGTATGCCTATTGGTAATACAAATACTCTTTTTTCCGATATTACAAAAAGTTTCACGGCACACGACAATCTCTCAAGGCACTCTAGTGTGCCGCGGAACACAGTTTGGGAATCACTGCGTTACACGATAAACACCACTTTGGTAAACGGCATTTTTTTGTAGCGAACCAGGTTATTTAATAAATATAATGTTGCTGCCAGGCGTTGTTTCAATAGTAAAATTGATCTTCAGGCATTTTTTTAAATTTCCAACGTTTTGACCACTACGTTAATTAAATTTGATTATTTAAAATTGTGGCTATTTGGCATGTCGTTTAAAAACTGCTGACAACCCAGTGCGTATCAATTAATTATCCAGGTAAAATTCGGTCATTAACAGAGTAAACCAATTTATATTAAAAGTTCTGGTATTTAAAATGTATTAAATTGGAACAATGGAATATGTTAGCTCGAAAACCATATAAAAAGCAAACTATGACTGTGTTGTCCTAAATAAATACTCAATCAATCCAAAAAACACATAACCATTTTAGAATCACGGTGCCAAATGATACCCCGCCGAAAAATAAGTAGTTAGGTAATACAAATGCTGTCAAACTAAAGTCCGTTTGTTAACAAAATCACTTCGAAATACCGTCAAAATCATTTGTCAAATTAGTATTAGCGGCAGAATTCAAAAAAACAAGAACTGAACTTATACTATACTATGTGAATGTATCACCTGGTAATAGTTCTCTACACTTTTGCTCATTGAATGATGAATAACAAATCTGACATCTGGTTTGTTGATTCCCATTCCGAAAGCCACTGTAGCGCAAATAACCTATTCGATAAAAACACAGTTTAACGGATTTTACTTTGAATGACATGATAAAACTTGAGGTTCATAAAAATGCATTTCAGATCTTGACAACAGGGATGTCCGGTGTAATCAAAACAGAACTAACAATGCATGCGATTCGTAATAGGACCGGTGTGCAAGGTTTTAAGCATGAAATAGTTTTTTGGCCTTAATGACATCAGAGGTATACGTGAATCCTATTTATAGTAGAATCCTGGGATATTTCTAGAATATTAGGTTGCAAATCTAGAATAACGAATTTATAATACGAAAAAAAAAATTCGGACAAAAACAACATGTGTCCAAAAAAAAAATTTTTTTTTTGGGCCACATAATTATAGTTTATTTCTTAGTAAGGGGTAATCATAATATCGACATAACACGTTAGTTGCTCGCTTAATCAAATTTGATTGACACTTAATAATAAGGCGAAGGTTATCGGCAAGGAATTGTTCGGCCGAAAAAATAAAAACGAATACATTATATTGGTTCCCTTTACCCAAACGGAAATCTGCTACAAATCCGATTTGGATTCAAATCTAAGGATCCCATATTCTACTTAAACATGCCAACTAGTGGGTCACCGAAAACCTGTAACGGTTAATACAGTGCTGGTAAGTGGTTCTCCATCCCTTCTCTAGATTACATTAATATGAAAAACAAAAAATATAGTTAAGTCTATTACATGAATTGCTACTTAACTGCATACAAGCACACTTTTAATTTATGTAAATAAAATGCATCATATCATTTATACAAAGGCAAGCTAATAAAAAAGTAAAAATTTAATCAAAAAAGTTTACCTACTGCCAGTTAAAAAACAAAGTAAAATACAAGCAAATAGATTACTGAAGCAGATGGGCCGGCCTACTTTAATCTTGTTTTCGTTCCATTGATTCTGCACTTTCGTCCTCATATCGGAACTCAAGTTAGCGTGGTAAGGGGCGGCCTTGATGCTATTCTGTTGGAGAAATTCCGCCACTTGCTCCGTGTTTTTGCACGACAAGCAGTAGACGATGCCTGGCAAATTGCAAAAGATCGGTGTTAAACAAATCAAAAAGTACCTAAAGACCAGCGGCTGTCGATTGAAAGTGGCATCGTAAATTTCCCTCGCATTTCTATATATTTAAAAAATCCTTGGACTATTGGCGTTTTCCTGCTAATACCGTAGAAATAAGTGCGATAATTTGTGAAATCTGTTCAAATTTTGTGTGGTTAAAAAAAAAAAAATATATCAAGTTGTGGACTGCTGGTGTTTTACAAAAACGTTTGTAACAAATTTACATGCAACCAAAACGTAATGCTACGGATAAATTAACACATTTTTTGTTGGTTCTAAATAGTGAGAAACTGTGGTTTAAAATGGCATAACATTTTTCTTTTTGCTCTAAAATTGCAACCATTTCTAAGTAATCAACCGATTGACAATGCTGTAGTTATGTTGCTAGGGTATTGAAAAGACGTTGGGCTTTTGTAAAATGCACAGAAACCAGGTTTAAATGGTAAAACAGATATTTGAGAGGGGGGGGGCAAGTAAATCGACAAATGTGTATTTTTACCGCACTCATTCTCGAAATGCTTCCGAATGGTGGTGGTGATGTCATCGATAGCATCTTTTGCGCTCGCCGGTTTGTTGCGCACCTCGTAGAATAGATTCGGTCGGTTCAGGGGGGTTTTAAAGACGAGGGCAGAGGGGATGTCAAGCATCTCCTTCGTGTCATCTGTCACCTGTTAAGACAAAACAAATGCACAAACAGCTAAAAAATCAGAATACCATATTGCGCTAGGAAATAAGATTCTTGCTGCTTTTCGAGTTAAATGGGCCAGTCTTTAAACGTAGACCTGTCGCTTCTTATTAAGTGCTATCACTCTTTTATCTCGTGCGTCTTTTTCTTCCGCCATGCAACTTATTATCGCGTAATAAAAAAATACGTAACGAATGCCATTCAAGTTTGCAGAGAAAGCCGCTGTTGTCTGCGTTGGTGTTTAAAACAGGAGTTTCACAGAAAAAGTACTAGACTCGAGAACGGACTCCAGCCATAAGACCGAATTAGAACAACATCAACGTCGGAATAAAACACACTTTGGAATAAGACCAATATACGATTACTACCTAATAGTTGTAGTAACATCTAATTGGAATAAGTCCTAAATCTGTCGTGATAAAACCTAAATGGCCATAAACAGGCATATATAACTTTCCACCTAACCCCAAACCCCACACCTCAGTACATAACTAACTACCCTAATAATGTTAACCGTAACCAAATTTCTAACCCCTACCCCTAAAATCACAGTAGCGATATACTAATGGTCAAAACAAAAATGTACGTTAAATTAGACTGACATCTTCAACTTTGGTTAATTTTATCAATATATTTTATAAAATTCAAGGCACAAAATAATCCTTAAAAAAACTGCTTAAATAAAATCGCGACATGTTGTGCATTGATGACTGTCGTGTGGTTCGAAAACACAAATGACTTACCTTTTGTGTTGATGTCGCAGTCAGACCAATGATTGGTGTTTTGGGAAATTGGCGTTTTAGAATGGATAAAATTTTGTAATCTACAAACAAAAACCAAAACAAGCGTGGCATATTAACGAATCTCTTTGTGGTAAAATTCAAATACAAATGATTTGTTCATGGTTTCTTAACGGGAGCCAGTGCCCATCAAAGGTTGTAAACCAAAAACGACCAAAAGTATGTTACCAAAAGTTTAAACATGTTATTAAAAAGTAATAGGCTGCGAGTGTTTGGCAGTGGGGATCTCTATTTAGAGCCATAAACTTGAAAATTTAAGAACTACTATGCACTGATCTGTAATGTAGCTTGATAATGAATTGCAAAGCCAAAAGGGTTGAATAGATCGACATCATCTTGATTAATGCGTTTAGATATGAGCTGGTATCCTCTTCAGTTAATGTGGTAATCAGTTAATGTATCAGAACGTCTTAATCAAAATGGTGTTGATCTACTCGACCTTTTTAGCTTTGCAATTCATTATATTAAAAACTACTGTTGTAGTATTTAACAACCGGTCTGTTTAACCGTTTTCAAATAATTTACAAAAAAAAAACGCTTAAGGCTTTTGCGTTGTATAACAGTGTCACCTGTTCTAAAATCATTTCCCCATTTACTGACACAATGAACTTCATCAATCGCTATTCTTGCAAGGTTTCCAGCTTTATAACATTTTTCCAACTAAAAACAAAACAATATTCGTTTTGAAATTAAAATCACAATTTTTAAAAGAATTCCTAAATTTTCCTATTAATATAGGGTTAATTAATATTATTACTTAGTGTTGCCGGAAACAATCTGAAAAAAACTACAGTTTTTTTTTAATTCAAGATGTGTACAAATTTAAGCCAACCTTTTATCTGAGCTTAAAAATCAAAAAAATTAAAAAAACAGCAGATCAGCCAACTAACACACATCAATATAGTTTAAGTTAATTTGGGGCAAAAAGTAACATAAAATGTGCAACCTTGCACTTGCAAGTTAATGATTTATCCATGTTTGAACAATAGGTTTGGCCACATGTAAGCCCGCATTAGCAAAGTCATGCGGTAGAGGGTAGTTAGAAGTCATCTATTCAACATGGTTTTTAAAGCATGGACTTTTGCAGTAATAATATTAGGTGTTGGATATTGGTTCAATGCAAAGTTACGTTATGCACCAATCTATGAAATCACAGCACGATTGGATGGTAAAACTGTGTTGATAACAGGTTGGTGTGCAACCCTAAGGTGTAAGTTAATAGTGTAGGTTTAAGGTTAAAGTTACATCATTAGGCAGGGTGCATAGAAAGAATAAAATATGTGTGATATCACACCAAGAGTCCAACTTGGATAGTAAAAAATAGGTACATTAGTTTTGGACTGTTAGGTAAACACATTTTATATATGTGTGTTTATACAAATATATATATTTTGGTTTGATATTGTATGAATACAAATGAAGAAAAGTGATCTATTTGGTTTTGCAAATTAAGAAGACACTATTTTTATGAAGCCTCCTAAATAAAAATAGTGTTAACTGCAAATTGTTTTAGTTTGAAATACGGTAATAATGTCAAAATTACTTAACAGGTGGAAGCAGTGGAATTGGTAAAGCTGCTGCAGTAGAATTTGCAAAACTAGGAGCACATGTTATTATTTCCTCTCGCAATATTAATAAAGCATTGGAAGCTAAAGGTGACATCATAAACAAATCTCATAACAAACATGTGAGTCAAAAACTTACACAAAAGTTTATACAAAATGACAAAAAAATCTAAATAAAAACATATTCATAAAAGTAGTATTTCTATATGTACCTAATAGGTTAAGAAAATAATTTTAGTACATTTTTGCCACTTCTAATTCTATTCCTTTACTAGGTTGAAGCTTATGAGCTAGATTTGGAAAACAGTGATTCAGTCCGAAAGTTTGGGGAGGCAGTCATCAAAAATGTTGAATTTATTGATATTCTGGTCAACAATGCAGGCTCGTACATATGAAGTTGCCATATATTTTAAATTTAATACCCCCTGTGAAAAAACAACAATACTATTAATACTAGGTACCAACTTGAGTTTATAAGGATTATTCTACGTTTGTAGAACAACTAGCTGATGCCAAGACATCATGCTACACAACCAACAATTTTTTCAAAAGATTTATGTGTTATTTCAGTATTTTTAACAACATGAACTTTTAACAATCTATAAAGAGTATATAATTGACATATTTACCAACAAAAAAATAAAACGTTAAGCAAATTGATGGAAGATCCCTGTTAGAAGCTTATATATGTTTGTCTAATTTACACAGATAATTCAATTACACAAAAAAATGCTGTGTATACATTATACAAAAATTATACTAACCCCGTGTTCCTAATTTTTACAGGAGTTCTGATAAATCCAGGATTAACAACTCAAGGGATTAACAAACTTTTTGCCATTAACCATCTCGGCCATTTTCTACTGACAAATTTGCTAATGGAAAAGATGAAAGAACAGTCGAAAAATAATACAAGACCTGTTCGCATTATTAACCTTTCCTCATCAGCTTATATGTATGTATGACATGTTTATGTAATACAAATAAAACTGCGTTTTGGTCATGTTAAATCTAGTAAAAGAAGCCTAGAATTAAAGCAACCAACCTCTTAACAGACATACCTAATCATAGCAATACTAAGTTTTATATGAATCTTTTGTATATTATACAAAACTATAATGATGCATAAATATCAACAAGTGTGTAGGTGTTGGTTTGCAATTCATAGTCATATTCAACCTATAATTCTTGTCTTAATACCAAATAATTAGGTTAAAAATCATTGCATTAAAATTTTACCTGATAGTTAATAATTTGTTTGTTTATTCAGTGCAATAATCTTGAAAAACTTTTGCTATTAAATTTAAAACTCACTTTTTCAGTCACACATTTGGATTTTATAATTTTTTTATTTATTTAATGTTGTTGTGTCATTGTAAAGTCTGATATATCAAACATCTGTATTCATTATTAATAATGAATTACAGTGCCCGCTAATCACTAACTCCCAGGTATTAACACAATGCAGACTTGCTGGTAAGTTTGACTTAAATGTGATGATTCACCATAACTCGGATGGAATGTATGAAGACTTGGTTAAATACGCTCACAGCAAACTGGCAAATATTCTTTTCACATCTGAGCTTCATCGCAAACTTAATCACAAATTCGGAATTACTACCTATTCTGTTCACCCAGGTATGAAATACTGGATAATGTTTTAAAAACAGGAGAGTATTATATTTAAACAATTAGGCTTTCCTTGATAGATTTATATCCTTGCTTGTACCACAAACTATTTTAGAATTTAGATTTGGCTCACGGAAGTCAAATTAATATTGGTACTAGGAATGTCCAATACTTGGCATTGTGTTCCGATACGAAAAGTATCACCATTCCTGATACAAAATGATGTCAGGCTGCTTAACCAAGAAGTTTAGTTACTTTAGTTTTAAACCTACTATTATTTGATAAATTTACCTTTCAAGGTAAAAATCGCTGCTTTGGATCGCAAATCATAGCTGGAATTCCTATGTTCATTTATTATAGGATCGGTACTGACACCACCCTAGTACATGACCTATACTGATACATCACTTGGTATTTAGTATTGGCTGGATTCGATATGATCGTGCATTCCCAATTAAAACAAAGGTCTTCACTTTTAAAGTTTGCATTTACAATTACAATTTTCAAAGGTTATGTTGACACAGCTATCCTCAACCCAATCCAAGGCTGGTATGACGTTATTCTTCAAAATATTGTGCTTCCATTTTTAAGGTTAGCATATTAATATAACAACGATTTTATTCAGTTTTGCCTAGTCAAATGTGGGACAGTCCATGAAGGTAAAAATAAAAAGATTTTAAACTTTCTGTTTTTAGGTTAAAAGCATTTTAAATTTTGTTACAAAAAGCACTTTTAAATTGTACTAATCTTATTTTTACATGAATCGTAACACATTGCCCTTTGTTATTCTCAGTTGTAGGTTTATTAACTGCAAGACAGTCTTATGTAATGTGCTTTTATCCCCAGAACACCCTTTCAAGGTTGCCAAACAATACTGTATTGTGCCCTAGACGACAAAGTGGTTCAGCACAGTGGGTGTTACTTTGAAGATTTAGCATTTGCTGAGCTCGCAGATTTTGCAAAGGACAATGAAGCAGCCCAGCAACTTTGGGAAGTCAGTCTGAATTTAACTGGAATTGGAAACTGATATTTTCTATGCCTCATTTTACCCTAAATTAGTTCAGTTAACATGTGACAAACCATACTTATTACCAAGAAAACTGTGTGTACTTTTATATATCTTGATTGTTATTGGTTTTGTCATTTTTATGTCTTAACGAAGGTTAATTTATAATTAATGGTAATTAAACCACTAGGTGGTGAATTTATTAAACTGTCATTTTCTAGTTTTTGGCACAAAATAAATTTTAATCTATAATGGTACTATAAGCAGGGTTGGGAAGCTTTTGTAGCAACATAATTGAAAAAATAAAACGTATATACTATTTTATAATATATGTTCACCGTATTCACTGCTTACATTTGATTTAAATCGCTTACTCTTTGCCAATCTTTCTGGAGTGATGTAAACAAGTTTTAAATCTGTGTTCACATTTGAGAGTTCCTTTTGCACTTGATTTATAATGGTCTGATAAAAAAATATAAATTTTATTTTATTTCAAATGTATACCGCAATATTTTACAAAGTGCTTTACACAACCTTTGTATAGCATGCCACATATATCAATTTATACTCATACATGAAGGGCCTCAAATAAACAATTTGACAAAATTTGTATCTATTTATAAATAACTGGTCAAGACAAATATTTACTATCACAGCAGAACCAAGATCTTAGGCAAGTATACAATACAACAATCGTATATAACATAAGCCAACACAAAAAGACTAGTTACCTTTCCGGATTCAGAGTTTAATGTCGTAGCAGCGATTCCATGCTTAGTAAGATGGTAGACTTGGTCCTTCATGAGGGATATCAAGGGTGATATAACGAGTGTTACACCTAAAAGAATTACTACATTAAACTTTGGAATAAAAGTAAAAAAAAATCATTAATTTATAGAAATGTGAAATCCAATCCTTGACTGCTAATATAAATTTAAAAATACATTTTCTCCAAAACTGTCTAGCTAATCAAATTTGTTACAAGGTGTTTATATAAACAGTTAATTTAACCTTGTAAAAATCGTCGCACCAATAACCTATATTTACATAGCTACTATTAAGAACCAAATATCTTCAGACAGCTAGTCAACTAAGTACTCGTCAAAGCTGAACATACCTTTTGATATGAGAGCAGGCAATTGGTAGCACAAACTCTTTCCACCACCAGTTGGCATTATCAGTATTGTATCACGGTTGCTCAATGTTGCATTTATAACCTCAAGCTGTTTTGGTCGAAAAGCATTTAGTGCAAATATTGAAGTTAATTTTGTGCGAAGTTCACTGCTCCAAGGAAAATCTAAAAAAAGTAGGCATTAAACAGGTTGTGGCAATATCACAAATATTAGGAATATTTTCAAATACTACACTTTAGAGCTATACTTTTTATATATGTGAATAATTTTTTGTATATTTTATTGCAGGTAAATTGAAAATAAATGTACTGCATTAACTTCATCTGCAGTTCATTGAACGCAATCAACTTAGTTTGATTTTTTTGATAAAAGCAACCTTTTTAAATTACAACTTTACATCCAAAGAATTTAGTATATGGAGCATGTGGCCTTTTGAAGTTTAAGAACCCTCATAATATACAGCATATTTTTTTCCGCCTATGTACGGCATCTATCCAACCTTCATTTCCCCAATTTTCTTTGGTTGGGTCAAGGCCAAGGTCACAAGTTGCTTGTTGGACTGCAATTTCACGTTCAATTCTCTGTTTCTGTTTTTGCAACAACTGTTGCTTATCCATGATGGTCTTCATCTGTCGTTGCAGTTGCATCAATGCCCCATTTACATCTTGAAGTTCTACCTGTAAATCTGCAAATTGTTTTATAAATTTTATATTAGAGGTACTAGTGTCCTACTAAGTTCTGTCAAGTGTGTGCCAAGAATCACTTTTTGGCGCTGGTCTAGAATCCTACCACAACGTTAAATTAATTATTAAGCAATGCACAATACGTGGTTTAGAGTGTCGGTTAGTGTTTGGGTGTGGGTAGGTCCCAGATTGGAAACTTTGGATATTGCGCGGGGGAGATGTTTTGCAGTTGAAAAAATGCGCGGCTGAAAATAAAACTTGAAAAATAAACCACCAGGCTACTGGACGTTGTAAGTTGCGACATTATAATAAACTTACAGGTTTACAGCGTTCGTGGAATACTTGAAGCACTGAGAAATTTTTGGTTGGTGTGCGGGCGCAGCTAAATATTTAAAAAGTTTGATAGTGTAGCTTTTGATATGCAATATTACTCGATATTGCCTAATTTGACGTCACTAAACACGTGACCGTTGTCCACTGATGCGTGACCAAAACGCCGAACTGTGCGTTTTTAGTGTTTTGCAGGGGATTCTATATGATGCATTATATTATATACGTCTTATAGACTAGCGTTTAAAAAAGTTATGCAACTTCAGTATGCGGCCCGCCAATTTTTTTTGTGCTTGTTGTGGCCCTTGACCATTTTAGTTGTGCAGGCCTGATTTAAGGTGACACATTTTCGGTCATACATGAGTGATGAGGGAATAAATGTGACGTCAGTACTTTAATATATTACTTTAATATATTTCTCGTAAATAGTAAAGTTTGTTAAAGCCGTATTTATATTTTAGTATTACTCATTTTTAGGTAATTTAGTTCCATACAGAAGTTTGTGCGGCTGAAGTTTTGCGCGTTTGCTTGAGTCAGATTTGAGTGGCTGAACACATTTTCAATAAAATGCGTGGCTGTGACCACGGCTGAAGGTGCTGGGATTTATCCCCCGCGCAGGCCAAACTTTCCAACCTGGGGTAGGTCAAGTAATATTGTTTAACACTATTACTGGACTCACCCAAACCCAAACGCTAACCGGTACCCTAACCCTAATAATGTTCGTTGTGGTAGGATTCTAGACGAGCGCCTATTTGTGTTTTCTATTTATCTTAGTTGCTGTTTCTAAAATATTGCTTCTGTGATTACTAATACTAACCCTTTAAAAGTTCTTGATATTCTAGTTTTAAAAACAAAAATCAATGGTATATATTTTTAGATTTACATGTGTATGTAACTTCTTACCTTTAATTTTAGACATACCGACTATGCCTACTGAACTGGACCACAAAAGTAAAATTATCTTGCAACTCTACAAATAACTTTTAGTGAAGTTTTCATATTGGGACATACCCCATTATGAAACACGTCGTAGGATGGTAATTAAATTCTTAATATAATCTTATTAGGGTCATACGGGAACACGCAATAAGACCTAAAAAGCAATAATTCCTAAAGCACAAAATTTGTAAAATAATAGTATTAAGACCAACGACAAAATAAAGCCAAATGCGCCGTTTTATCTACGACAGAATAAGAACTTAATCGTCTTAATAAGGCATAAACCTGTCGGAATAAGTCCTAAATTCATCGAAATAAGGCAAGAATAACTCCTAAACTTGTGAGTGAGGATCGGAGGCCACTGGTCTGGCATTTGCCTTTCGGGTCGATGTTTAGGTGCCTTAGTTTGAATGAAGCCGTTGGGGCGCCGCTGTTTTGGCAACGGATATTTTGGCCATGTTTGAAAAAATTGATGGGGAGTTAAAAATGGGTTAGGGTTGAAATTGTTAGGGTAGTTACTGATATAGGCCTACTTAGGAGTGGGGCTCAGCGGTAAATGTGTGTACGCCTGATGGCCATTTCGGTGTTATTTCGATGGGTTTAGATCAGGGAGTCGAACCGGAACCGAACCGGAACTTTATGAACCGGTTTTGGGTCAATTTTTTCCGAACCGTAACCGAACCTGAACCGTTTTTTATAGGATTTTAAGGAGCCGAACCGGAACTGAACCGAATAATTTGAAAGTACCTGAACCTTAACCGAACCCGAACCTGTAAACAAAAGCGGTTCGCTCCAGCATGACGTCACAACTTCTATTTTAGAGAGTCAAGTTACGCCATGTTCGAAATTTTATGAAAAAAAATACGAATATTGAATGAAAAAATTGTTGATTGTTTATTTTTTAGATATTTAAATAATGAGTTGCTGTTTTTTTTAATAAGTCACGTAACTTAGTTTAAATGACTTCCAATTCAAAGATTATTCTCTACATTTATCGACCCACATTTTGAAATTTAACGCAAATTATATTGTATCTGAACCGGAACTTTATAAACCGGTTTTGAAATAAAGATGGTTGAACCGGAGCTGAACCGGAACTTTTAAATTCCTCCGAACCGAAACCGGAACTGAACCGGATTCCGAAAAAATCCTTGAACCCGAACCGAACCTGAACCGGAAAAGTCAAACGGTTCGACTTCCTGGTTTAGATCTTATTCTGTTTTTTTTTGTTTTACTACTATTATAGGTATTAGTGGTCTTATTTCGAAGTGTGTTTTATTCCGACGTTGAGGTTGTTCTTATTTTGGTCTTATGGCTGGAGTTCGGGTTATGACATGTACTTTGGTCGTATGCGGCCATCATAAATAAAAAGTTTTATTTAACTGCAGCAATAGTCCTAGCTATCGTTAACATCATCGAAGTGTTGATTTAAAGTAACATATTTAAAACTTCTATAAATATACGCTTGGTGCCATGATCCCGAACACAACACAAACCCTAACCACAGCAACAACCCTCTCTCACCCTCAAATTCTAACCCTAAGCGATTGATCATAGCGGTCCTTGCGATTGATCCTTGTAAATTTGATCCTGTTTTTTGTTTCGTGTTTACGGTATTTAATTCTTGCGATCGTGTACACTTCAGTTTCCGAGAATATTACTTGACTTGGCCCAAGTCTTTTGGACAAATTACTCGACTTGCTCTAATTATGACTTGACTTGGACTTAACTTGTTATTTAATTGAAAAGACTTGACTTGGACTGATGTTATTTTCCAGATGACTTGGCTGGTACTAAAGTTATTAAAAATGGCATATTGTGTAAGTAACAATATGGTCTGCACTTTTCAATTACCACCTTATCACTTAAATAGAGGCAAAAAACACAAGCTTGTTTAAAGTACATTGATTTCACAAATAATTATTTTACAAAGAACTACATATTTTACAGTGATACACGATTCTAGTAGCTATATAGACAATTGCTGCCCCAAACCGAATAAACAATCTACACTCAAGTAAGCAATCACAGCCACAATTTAGGTTTTTACAAATGCATTACCAGGTTACAGTCAAACAAAAGTTTGGCCAATTAACTAGAATCAATATTTGGACCAGTAACAAACATTTATAGGTGTTCGACAATAATATCGCGATTCGCTTCCAGTCATTAAGTATAATTTCTTTAGCTCATTGAATAAAAAAAAACAGTGTCACTTTATAATAAAACAGGATGACAACAATAGACAAGTATATACATGATCGCAATCGGGCCAAACGATGAGTAAATAGATTGTCACTTCTAACACTGGCATGCAATTACACTGCTATAATATAAAACAGTATACACAATTTCACAAACAACAAGAGTAGGCTACAATAGCAAATTAAACTATAATTATTAATACAATCACAATGGAATGAACGTTTATCTTATCAGTCCTTACTTCTACCAACAAGAATTTTTCTAATTTGTTTTAACGTTTTGTGTTTTATTCTATTTCCACGGGATAGTTTTAGAGACTTAATGGATTTGTTTGCAGTAACAAACTTGACCAGATGTTTTCCTCCATCTTCAGTAATTCCGTTATCTGTGGTACATTTTATTCATTTTATATAAGCAGTGAGTTAATTCGAGCAAAAAAGTGCCAAGTTACATAAAGAACGTCAAGCTACTGATTTAAACAAGTTAGCGTTTTTGGTTTTATTATAACCAGGAAAGGTATTTATATACATGACCCAAATATATATCAGATATCTTGCTGGATCGAAAGATATATTTCATCTATTTATTTAATCGTTTTTAGATCTAAAGAACTACAAAGGTGGCTTTATTTAGAAATTCACCTTAGGAAACGTTGATCTATTATTTATTATATAAATCTTACTTTATAAAATTTCGTATCTTATTTTATTTGGTTTAACCATCTTGAACTACAAAATTTTCATGGTATATCAAGTTACAAAAAAGCTAAAAGTTTCTTACCGGTAAAATCAACAAAGCGAAGTGCAGATTTCGAAATGTCATAAGAGCATAGCTGAGATATCCCGGAGTCTGCAAACTGGTTGTGACCAAGATAAAGCTTTTCCAGAGTCCTGTTTCTCCCAGATGACAACTCCTGCCACAGGGATAGCACCCCGGTGGTTGTCAACAGGCTGCCTGTAGATTCCGAAAATACCAAATTGAAAAGCTCGCGTGACGAAAAATTACGCTTGAAAAAAAAACTCGCGCTAATGTTTCAAAGCGACAAATCCCAATAAATAGTTTAGTCTTATAGGCCGTTTCAGAAAGTAAAAAAACAATCCCATGTGAAATCATCAATCATGCGCTAAAAAAATTATTTTTTTTTGTCTAACGCACAGGTTTCCAAACTTGGATATATAAGCCCCTTTGGGAGAGACTAGATTTTGGGGTCCACGAATACTTAAACCTATAATAATTGAAAACTTTTTTTATTTTTAATTTTTTTTTCAAAAGAGTGTAATTGAAAACAGCTTTTGGCGCCTTCAGCTGAAATGTATATTAAGACTCGATTACAGTTTTACATTAGTTGGACCGAAAACAGCAGGTTTCTTAAGCATTTTTCTATTATGACGTCAAATTTGTGACGTCATGTCTAAAATTCCACCCCGATTCACATGAGGCCTACACAACGCCGCTTCGAATCTGTTGATTCGAGTACACTCCAGAGTTGAATTAATTAAATTAATTTAGTTCAATTACAATTACAATTACTCCGTTAAATGTTTTAATTACATCAAAAAAGAATTTGGCATTAAAACTTTAATATCAATGTATTGAGCCGAAATTTTAGCAAATTACAATTACAAGTAATTCAACTTTGGTACACACCGTTTAGATGCAGCGACTTGAGGGCAGGGTTAAGGGCCAGGAAGGCCGCGATCGACTTGGTTCCACGGGCGCCGATTCGGGTGTTGTTGAGCGACAGAGTGGCCAGGGGGAATTCCCGGATCGGCCGAGACAGCTCGAGTTCGTTGGAGGAATTGGAGTCCTTCTGTCGACAATGTTTTTAGAAAATGTTATAGGTTTTATACTTGTTTGTAACGGTTATCAGTTTGTTAGTGTTCAAATATTTTTATTTAATAATGTTATTCCGGGGAATCTTTTTTTTGTGAAACCTAATTCATTTATGGATGAGATCAACATAAGAATACAACAAGATTAATGATAACTATTCAATAACAATCAAAAAACAATTATAAATAGCGATTATTGCAACTTTACGCTTTCCGTATCCATTTTATTCGGCGCTAAACACGAAATTTATGTTGAAGCGAAACGATTTGTTCAAGGGACGAATTCGAGTGATGAACGATTCGCGCATTTTCGTTTGTCGAATTTACCTTAGCGTATTGTTATTGGTACAAAATGGCGTGACTTTTTACCAATTATTCGACTTTTGACATCACTCGCAGAAAAAAATTAATTTATTGGCCTTTGTTTATAGGTGTAGTTTAAAAAGGCGCTTTTTTATGAATTTGTGTGATTGGGTAAAGTAAGTCATTTTATTTAAGGTAAAGTTTTAAGCCAAATAAAAAATTTTAAAAAATTGGCAAACTTGTTTTTCGGCCCGCTATTCTACCGACTTGTATCCAAACTATATAATCAATTATTATTATTATGATGTGATACAAAAAACCTTTAATTAATTCCAAATAACTTGACCCAGACCTGACTAATAACAAAACCATAGGCGCTTCACAGGTCGGTTTAACCAGGGCTGCGGAGTCAGAGTCGGACTCGGGACTCGAGTAGACCACGTAAAACTACTCGAGTCATACGTGCGCATTGCGTAGTACCGACTTTGAACACTGATATTGCCGCCAACTGCAAATTGTAAAGGCGAAATAGCATTAGGTGGATATTATCAAACCATGTATTGTCAGTGGATGATTTATATGACACCCCTAATCCCTATGAATGGATTGCTTAATATCCACTTTAATTTAATTACGTAAATGGATGAAATAATGGCTGTTGGACGCAGCCGGGCTCGGACTCGACGAAAGCGAACTTTTGGTCAGAGTCGGACTCGGGTTTACTTTATTGGCCGGAGTCGGACTTGGGATTTGAACTCGAGTTATTTTGAGCCGACTTCACAGCCTTGGTTTAAATGCTCAGCTTTACCCGCAAATCACCCACCCTGTTCTGGCCGTGCTCCGAGCTGATTTCCGAGGTCGATGTCCGGATTGCATCCTTGACGAGATGTCGAGCGGCCTGCTGCTCCTTTATCTCTCGCGAGTTCTTCTTCACGAGTGCCGAGAGACCCTCCATCAGCTCCTCCATGTCATTGTCGGTGAGCGGGTTGCCATCCAAACTGCAAGAAATAGAATCTTGTCCGGGCGTAGAATTTATGGTTACGAATTTGGGAATTTGGCTGCTCCGAGTTGGGAAATGTCAAATGCGGAAGCAACGTGTGGTTCGAATGATTGTTCTACTATAGGTTTTAAAGTGTGATATAAGTATGACACTTAAACGCTTGTTGTATGCTTTGTCTACTTCTATGAATCATTATTCGGTTGCAGGAAAACAGTACGGTGAAAATAAAAATGATTAAAAGAGCTATTTTCTTTCGAGCCATTTTTTGTAAATTACTAGTACAAAAAATATATTTTTTGTAAGTTACGTACATACTACAGCGTGATAGGAAGAAACATTTGATTCTTTTGTTTAAATTAAATTTTTTTTTAGAAAATAAAACAACTAAAAAATATATATTTAAAGGAACTTACACTAGGGTTTCAAGAGGGTGATGCTTGATGAGTGCCAGCAACTTTTTGACAAATCCGCCTGAGATATGGTTGTGCCTCATCGACAAATGCTGGAAAGAAATGAACATTTTTTTATGCGCAGCAGGAAGCGTTTATCCGGGTTAAAAGCTGAATAAGCCAAACTAAAATCATCCTGTTAAATATCTTTAAAAAATTCGTTAGGTATTTGATTAAAACCAATTTGTTTTTGTTAAAAATCTGTCACAAAGAGCTTTAAAAGACTATGTTGCAGACGCAGCTCAGAATTCACTAAATTTCACGTATTGACGTCAGACTTGAACGAAGTAAGCAACAAAAAATAAGCCTAAGAGAAATGCAAAATTGATCCTAACAAATGTACGGTGCAACAATGACCCGGCTTTACCACAAGGTTTACATATTTTCCGACCAATATAATAATACATCTGTGGGAAAGTTAGACAGTGGAGAATCTCAGTCAGCTTAAACATATAAATTCGAACGAATAATTTTAACCAAAACAAACACCTTGACCTTACGATTGTAAAATTGTTCTTCCGGCAAAATTTTATTTAAGTACCCGCGTTTCGACCACCTATTCGGGCAATCTTATTTAGAACCTTCAGGAACTTTAATAAAATTTTGACGAAGAAGAACTTTACAATTGAAACAATGCCTGGCAACCAAAGCATATTCACCTTGATCTTAGCAGAGCAATCGCGCAGTGCGTCGAGAATGTCGCCAATCACTTGACCACTAACGGCCAGGTTGTCCAGACTAAGGGCCCTCACTGAAGGGTGGATGTCACCGCTCTTGATTGCGAAGACCAGCTCACGGGCTTGCTCTGTGTTCAGGCTCATGTTGGACAGTTTTACTTCGTCTTCTTCCTGTCGAAAAAAACGGGTGTTGAGCTGCCTCTATATAGTTTATAATTTTCAACATATTGAAAGCTATTGGGAGGAAATTACATCTTGGATGTCTTTAAACTTTTAATTTCCTTACAGAACAACCCTGTAACCCTCTTGCCTGGAACTGTTGTTGGCAATAAATTGTTGAATTGCTTACTGTTATGTGCGCGGTTCGTTATATACCGTTGTAAGTATAAAAAGACATTACCGACGCTTTATATGTTTATTTTAATGATCAAGCTTTAAATTCTGAAAATCTCGCAATTCATAAAGCTAAGTGGGTTGCCCTTTAGCCCAACCTGTCGCTTCTTGATAGGTGATATTTTTTATTTTTGCCCGTCTTTCTAATTTGTGTTTTAAGTGTAATAAAAAAAACACCAATAAAATAAACCAAGAATGGACTAAAAAATACAACGGTTTTGCTGCGAGCTGCTATTTTCTAGTTATACTGCTTTGTCAACTAATGTTGCATTTATATAAACTGTTGCTACCAGGCATAGTATAATTAATCAAAAACAGCTCCTCTGGTAATTTGTAACAATTACAAAAACCAGATGAGCTGTTTTTGATTATAATGTTGCATTACTAACAAATATACCGAGTGGGTTTAATTAACTTTGTCGGTACAACTAGATCAGTGTTCCCAACCGGTGGGTCGCGAAGCATTTCTAAATGTTACAGTTTTCTATTAGATCAGGAAAATATTGCGTTATCACTACGTAACATTTATGCAACCATGTAACAAATACGTGACAATTAGATGCGTTTTGTCGCATTAACTAGACGCTGCTTTATGCACCCGGTAAATCTTATTTCCAATTAGTTGCATTTTAAATGATTGCTAAATAATTTGGTCATATCTCAGTGTGGGTCGTACAATAAAACTTGCATTAAAAGTGCGTTGCGAACTGAAAAAGGCTGGAAGGCACTGAACTAGTTGTTTAAGCACGAGAAAACATGGCAGAAGAATTGCCACTGCACAAAGCAAACGTTTCGGAAGTATTGTATTTCGCTGTAAAAGGTGCCTCAATTTGTGTTTTAAAACTTGTCATAAAACTATTCATGCGGACAGGGTTCTGTAGTGTTTGACAGGTTTAGAAATTGACCAGAACGCGCGGCCTTATAAAAGCCGCAAACGACAGCGGGTGACACAATACACGATTTTTCAGTAATTTCACTAAAAATATTAAAGCCATTATATCCGATAAAATCGACATTTCGCTGTTACAAACATTCACTTGTATTTTTACACTGATAATTGGATGAGGTATTGCCGAAACGTTTGTAACAGCGAAATGTCGATTTTATCGGATATAATGGCTGTGATATTTTGATAGGCATAGAGTGATTTCGCTTACTTGCAGGTACTTAGTAATATTTAATTGGCGTGACTTTTTACCAATTATTTGATTTTTGGTATCACTCGCAAAGAAAAATAACTAATTAAGTCAAATGTCGATTTTATCGAATATAATGACTTTAATAATTTTTTAGGCAAACAGTGGTTTCACTTACTTGCAGGTACTTCTTGATTGAACCGTGGACTTCTTGGGCCGGTTGATTTTTGGATTGTTCGTCCTCAGACTCTGAGTAACTGGAGCCTGAACCGCTGAATGTAAATATATTTCATTACAATATATAAATCACACTCGCAAAAAAGGCAGAAGATCGCCATAATAACTGAAATACAACAACAAATGCCGCTGCAATTTCGTAAAACAAAGTAAAATAATAATTTTTGTGATCCATTTTAAACAAAGATTTATTCTTTTTAGCTCCACTTTAGACTGAGTAGCACATGCCGTTATTTTAAGCATAAAGAGCCTTAAAATCGTTTAAGGTGGTTGTACTGTCTATTAGAAAATAGAAAGATTGTCAAATGTGAAACTGAAGCTAAATTAGTAAATATTTAAACCATTTTTTTGTGAATGACGCCAAAGTCGAACATCTAAACGCACATTTCATTTACTTTTTATTTTAATCGTAAAAATGCCTACAAATATTTTCAAACAACGAAAACAAAAAGCTAACCAACCTGGAGCTTGACGATTTTCCTTGTGATTTTTTCTGCACTGTAGAAAAACAAATAGACGTCAAGCGCAAAAGCTGAAGACGTTATAAGCAGAACAGCGTAATATATACTACAGTCGTATTAACGCAGAAAAACGCAGATATATTCACAAGATCCTTTTCTTCCACATCTGGAAAACTCGAGCGTCTGGAAAGGGGCTCGGTGAAAGAAGTAAGCAGACAACACAACAAACCTGATGGGGAGTCGGGTTTTTTCCGATGCGCGTCATTTTCGTGCTTTTTCTCGGAAAGTGTTGGTTTATCGCCGGAATCGGAACTTTCAGAACTGCTGGAGCTGCTGCTTCTGCTGGACTTACTGGCATCCGACACTGTCACTGTGCGAAATTGCGGGTAGGTTATAGTTAGGGCGATTATTTTTTGACCTAAAAATGAGAAATTTTGATTAAAAAATTAAATTTTTGACAAATTTTTACCAAACAATAGTTTTTTTTTAAATCAAATTTTTTGGATAAAATAAAAATTTTTTGCACGTTTTATCGATTTTGATAATTTTGACAAATTTGACCTTTTGACCAAAATTTTGACGTTTTTTGACAAGTCAAAAAATAATCGCCCTAATAATTTCAAAAAGAAAAATACTCTGGAATTAATGGAACACATAACATCGTTGTAGGCTGTAACGATTAATCATTTCAAGGTTGATTTTTAACCCTGACATGTCAGTTTTATTCCTTTGTACAGCGAAAAAAAAACGCAGAGTTTGGCTTAAACTTAGACCTTAAAACTTAAGTTGAAAGAACACTACTCGAAACTTTTAAGCTGCAATGAACGCATATTTATCACATAAAACAAATCGAAATTTATGTATTTGTCTAAAACAGATGGATACGTTGCCTTTTACGATTGGGAGTGTGCAAGTGCGTTCTCTGGTTGGTTAAAATGGTAAACAGCAAAGCGAGACGTTATACGTAAAACTTTTATAGTTCAACTCGATGACGTAAATACGAACGAAAAATAAACGGTGTTATTTTACTCAACGCTTTACACTACGTCACACCGCAAAGCGACTGGGAGTATTTATTCTTGATGCTAATGAAGTGACGCATTCGTAAAAAAAAAGCGTTGTAAATTTATATTTAAACGCTTACAGTTGAGAATTGCTGAATACCAGGCCTGGCAAACCGAAATGGCAAAAGAGCCGCAAAAGAAAAGCTAATTTTGGAGGGCTTCATACAAAAGGTGTTGTAACCATTACAACGCACATGCCAGGCGCCTGCAATATTTAGCTCACAATTCACTCTTCTTGCGTAAAAAACTCAAACTTTTATCCTGTTTTTTAACTTTAATCCCATTTTTAACAAGCGCTTCTTTTATTTCCGAACAAAACACAGATGTAACTAAGCTATGTGTATTTATATATTTGTTGCTGAGCGAATTAGAACAGGAAACAGTAAAAAAATCAAAAAAATTGTTTACAAAATTGAACTCAAGAATTAAAATTCTTCCGGATACACTCTGTTTTGGTTTTAAATGAAATAATACACGGAGAGTAACACAAAAATTCGTCTTTATGCAACTTAATCGTACAATAGCGTAAAGGTTTAGTAAAGCTGCTCATAAACCCGTCATGACAGGCTGAAAAAATATGTCAAAGGCTGAAGCAGCGCCGAAATAGCAAATCCCAAACAAATCTTATCTCGCACTGGATGAAAGCCAAGGTATACGATGAATGATAATACCATATATAGCTAAAACTTTAAATGTAAATTAGTATTTTTCGCCAGCAAACTTTTCACTAAAGGTAATTTTCGTTTTGGAATCAAAGCTTCCCTGAATATTCTCGGCGTTTTTCTAAACACCACGAAACTCGCGTCCCATTTTCAAAAAAAAGGTTTGCAATATGGGTATTCCAAAAACCTGTTAATTCTAGAAAATTTTACGTGGTAAAACGCCAACCAAAGTCAGAATAGCGACCAATAAAAGGATATTTATTTGCACTAATGCATCGAACGAACAGTTAATTTTTCGTGACCTATGCAAACAGTTATTAGCTAGTAATCGAACTGCATTTCTAAACTAACCTGGAGAGAAGCCTTTTTCACTGCTTGGGCTCAGTGACGAATCGGGAAGCACTTCTGGCTTTCGCATTTGAACTGGAGATTTCGCGGGTTCTGGAGATTTAGCCTTTCCCCTCTTTGCAGGTTGGGGAGACTTGGCCTTTTCTCGTTTAACTGGCTCCGGTGATTTAGCTTTTTCGCGAGATTTTTCCGGTTCTGGCGACTTAACTCTTTTCGGCGATTTCGACGGCTCAGGGGATTTCGCTTTGTCGCGCGATTTTACCGCCTCTGGTGATTTTGCTCTTTCTGGGGTCTTGGCCTGAACTGGAGATTTGGCCCGCTCCGGGGATTTTGCCTGGGGTGGCGATTTGGCCCGGTTCAGCGGCTTGTCGTTCTTGGTCTGCTTCGGCGCCGCGTCACTCTCTGTCAAACTGCTGACGCTGCTGACGTCGGATGACTCGTCGGAACTGGAAGAGAACGATGACGAGTAGTTGTCTGCGATATAAAACGAACAAAAAAAGCGGTCAGAAATATAACAAATCAAAACCTTTAGGTTGTACAACGTTGCATTATCTATAATTATTAATGTATATGATTGAAGTTCGCCCATTAAGGTAAAGGGCTGCCTAAAGTCTTCTATCCAGGCCACTTGCTCATGTTATTCTTGAAGGTCCTCTACCTCAAAGTTTTAACCTCAGAATCGTATTATGTTTTTATAAGTGCGTTTAAAAGGAATATTTTAACATTCAGTACAGATGAACACAATATGTCGGTGTTGCGTACAAAATCAAAACATAGAGCTATCAACGGATTCATGAGCTTTGATACTGTTGCTATATGTATTTTTTCATATATGTGGGAATGATAAAAAGGCCAACAATACTAATCCCAACAAGCGATGTCCGATACCATTTTAACCTGGTACCAATTTCCAATTTAAAGGTAAAAATAATTGTGTCCGACCCGACAGCAAATGAAGTAATTTCTAGGCTCAAACATGCAAAAAAGATGAAAATAAAAGTATTTTATTTTAGGATATTAATAAACTGTAGTGTTAAGAACTTTATAATTACCCCCCAGCCATTCCTTGTACGAACCAATCAAGCGTAAACCATACTTCTCCTTCTTTAAAAATATAATTCCAAACCGATGCACAGTACAAATAAACAAGAATTAAATCTACCAAAAATGACCAAAATAGAAGATTTGAACATACAGTATACGATTTTATGCATTTTTACAACGTTCATGTTTTATGACACACATTGGCTGTCATGACCAACTACGCTAATTTGAAAAAATCATGTACAATTACCATCGTCATTTTCCTGCTTTTCCACTGAGTTTTCCGATGATGATGAACCTGCAGGAAAACTTTTATTAAAAACAACCACACATGTAACAGACAATCCATTTACAATATTGCCTCCTGGTACTCCAGCAAAGAATTAAAAAAACATCATTACATTACGTTTGTTATATACAGTGTATACTAATATCTCTTTAACCGATGTCTAACTTTATACTTGCCAGGTGGCTAATACAATTCACATTTAAACACTAGTTAAAAAAATTGATCGATTACTGCCTACAGCTCTTTAGTGCCTTTTATAAGCACGCTCAACCATCAACATCGCAATTTGATTAGCGTATAATCTATTTGTCATTAATGTTTAAGCTAACGTTTTGGTCCTGGGCGCTGTCTTCTCCTGACAAGTCTAGGAGCAGCAGAGCTTGGAGGTTTGGCCACCTTTTCTTTTTCAACTGTCTTCAGTTTGCCTTGAGAGATCATGCACCTGGAAGCAGAATAGTCGATTGGTGTATGGGTAAACCAGTGGTACTCTACCAAAATAAAAATAAAACGGTTTGGCTAGAAAGCTTGTCATAAATAGTAAGCGCATTTGCATCGAATTAGTGGACGCTTCAAATCAGTATTTTATCCCATCAAACTTTTCACTGATGGTAATTTTCACTCTAGGATCAACGCTTTCCCTGAATATTCTCGTTTTTCAATCACGACTATTAATGACGTGCTTCGTGACCATCTAGTGCAGTGGTTCTTAACCTTTTTTCAGCCGCGCCCCCTTTGGTAATTTTCCTATGCTCGCGCCCCCCTACCAAACGCAGTTCGGCATTTTCAATTAAATACCACTGAGACACCATGAAAATAGTTAATTGTATTGTTGGTCAAAACTATTGAGTTTTATTTGGTTAAATTGGCTAAACTGTAATTTAGGAGACTTTCGCATTGGGCACACAACAAATCGCTCGTGCTCGACACATTGATTTTATCTAGTTGGTTTTGACACACGTGTTGTGAGGGCATAAAATCCACAGTTGTAAGGCTGTGATGTCGAGCGCAAATATTAAACATTGCGTTATCGTCTTTCAAAAGATATGATGACACACAAATCAACGGCAATATTGCAAAAAACACTATAGATTAGCGCAAAAAAGTTGAATGACCCTGTTGCTAGACTGTTAGTTATAAAATATGGATAAATAATAGTTAGAAAGGAGGATAACTTTTATCGTTTATCTATAAATTCGCAAAATTTTATAGGGCCGTTATACCTTCGATGATATGCAAACACGCAATGGCACTCAAATAGACTTTGTGTTAAAAAACGTCAATAAAAGTCAATAAAAGTAAAGATTCGCGCGGATTGCGAAAATTTTTTGCAGTTTCAATGTTAAAATTGTCAAAAACCAGAGTTTGAACAGCTGTAGGAGTGGTGCCCAACCCAAACGAAACCAATAAAATCGCTGCAAAAAAAAAATAATGAAGTAGAGCTCGCGCCCCCCTAAGAACTGCTTGGCGCCCCCTAAGGCGCGCACCCCGGTTTAGAACCGCCGGTCTAGTGCAAGTTCCGCAAAAATCCGCAAAACACTTGTCGAGAAAGCTGGTCATAAATAGAAAGCGCATTTGCGCCGAAATCGTGGACGCTCCAAATCTAAAAAGCAAATCTCATCTGAAGGGGGTCTTTAACCGTGATCTCGTAGGCGGTTGACCCAAGGCGATGCCTTGCCATTGCACTTCGGCTTGGCTGACCCTTGCCATTACCCCAAATGCGGGTAACTCGGCCGTATAATTTCTGTTAGTGAGGTGTGCGTTGACAGTGGGGTGTACGTTCCATAAATAGCAAAATAAAAAAAAAAATAACGTAAAAAATCAATTTAAGCTTACTTGTAGCAGGGGTAAGCGCCTTCGATTTTCTTGAACCCGAAGTAGCTTGACTTGGAGCCGAGTTTATATCCGACCTTGTGCTTGTACTCGCAGCACGTGCTTAATCGTTCCGCTTGGATGCCGTTCAAGTAGAACGTCAGAGAGAAGGGGAAGCCCCGGTGACGTTGCGATACGATGGTGAAAGTTTCTGTCGTAATATAAACGAAAATAAGGTTACAGCCTCTTGTTTAGGTTTAAACCGGTGGTTACTTTTCTGACAACAGCATGAGCATGATATTAGGTATAAAAAATCAAACCCATTTTTGTACAAAAAAGTGTATTTTACTTTAACATGATCCTCGTCCTGGTAATATTCGAAGGCAGGTTGTTTCATCCATTATATTCTTCCATTGAAACGGACAGTATAGTACGCTAACTATTCCTACGATGGTGAAAGTTTATGTCGTATTATCGACAAAAAAGGATACGGACTCTTGTTTTTTTACCCTTTTAACAACAGCACGATATTAGAATTAAAATACCTGCTGCGGCACTTTTTTTAATAAGTCCATGTTTAGGGGACAGTGTGTCTTAGGTGAAGCGATTTTAAATTTGACTCACCTGTAAGAACCATAACCTGCTATCCACCACAAGACAAATCCCTACCCAGACTTGGACAACTAGATTTATTTTAGCTTTTTGAATACGAATAGAATTAAAATTAGAGCACACTAGCAATTCACAGACCAAATAACAATTCGAATTATAGACGCATTTTGCTATAATGAATTGAATTAGAAAACAAGAATTATCTAGTTGTCCAAGTCTGGCCCTACCTACCTCCAGCCAATCAGATTAGGATAAGACCAATCAGATTAGGATAAGAGAGTCGAATTTTGCTCTAAATTTTTGAGTTAGAAATATCAATAGTGGTCCAAATCTAGCTCCTATATCCACCTCCGGCCAGCACTTATAAAGATTAAAAATATTAGTGATACACAAAATATGATTAATATCATAGGTGAAGTTTACATTTTTTTTTGTAATTTACAGAAGCTAAATTATGAGTATATATTCATATTATCCTCCCCCCACCTTGGTAAATTTTCTGCGGACATATATGGCCCTATACCCACCTCCGGCCAGCACTTTTCCGCTGTAGATGCACAGGTTCTCGCCACCGCAGTGCTGCTGGTAGACGGACACCTCATCCCGTGGGTCTTCCTTCTCACAGTCCAGTTGTACAATCTGTCCCAAGTACTTGAAGGTGATCAGACAGTTGCTCCGCGGCTGGTTTCGGTGGATCATCGGCGGTTCACGGCGGTGCAAGTGCGCCGACTGCGAAGGAAAGCGGTTGCACGCGTTGGACGAAAGCGGATGAAAGGTGGACGCCATTTGTGGGCAAAAAAGGAGACGGAGCGATTTCGCGCCGGTAAACGCTAAGTAGTATAAGGGCAGCGAATGTCTGGTCACGCAGTTGTATCTGCACATGGGCCCTTACTTTGGATAAATAGACAATGCGCGTTGGTACAAATATAAAAAAAATGTATATTTAAATATATATACTATAGGCCCGGTTTACCAAGCACTGTTGTAAAGCAATTGTTGCTGCATATGGATCCTTACTTTTGGCAAATTGATATTGCACGTCGGTACAAATATTTATAAAAAAATGTATATTTAAATATCGATAAACTAGGCCTGGTTTGTCAAGCACTGTGTTAAAGCGATTGCCTCTGCAAATGGACCCTTATTTTTGGCATTAAGTACGTATACCAGGCCTGGTTTGTGAAGCATTTTTTAGCTATAGTTATTGTGTTTAATATATCTTTTCCTTAATTAGACTTTTAAAGAAGTGTGTTGCGTCTTCCGAATATTTGTGTTATGAAACGCATGTTATAACTTCAGGCGTTTAATGTGGAAGGCTTTGGTCCCGATTAAACTTAAAGTATTTGTCCGTTTTGGGTAAGATGGATGCTTGTTTTATTTTTGTCGTCATTATTCACCGAGCGACGTAACTTTCGAATGACTTAGGAAACTTTAAATGGGACGAGTTTCATTAATGCAATATCATTGAGGCGAGTCAGTTAACATTTGTAGAAGCTTGGAAAATGTGGTCAATGTGTATTATCCAAACTGTCAGCAAACTTCTCGACGCGCTTAGTCAATTGTCCACCATCTGGTATAAAGTATTAAGCCAGGGGTTTTTGAAACTTATTTTTACCACGGACCCCTAAATAATTGTTTTGCTTCGCATGGACCACGTTAGGGAAGAAACTTTTAGAGATGACTACATAAATTTGCGTCATAATACAAATGAACTTTAGAAATCTGTTGTACAAAAAATGTAAAAGTGAAATGGAGCCTGAATACATTCACGGTTTTATTTTTCATTAAACTCTTTTCTTTCGAACTCACGACCTCGCTCTACCAACTGAACTACACAGGCTCAGAGAGGAGCGAGTCGAGAAACAACCATGACGCCAATGCTTGCTACATTCTGTTAGTACAAGCAACTTCATATTGAAGATCAGCACCTAACCTGAGTAGAGCGAGCTGATGATGACTTAGTTGGCTTCATCACCCTTCCAGTATACTTTGGTCCTCGTTTCTCCCTTGGATGTTTCTTCTCCTTTCTCGTCTTCTGTTTTGTGGCCGCCAGAACCTCCCGGGACGCAGGGTCCAGAACCGGAACCGTGTATGGGCTCACACCGCTTCCAAGGTCGTAGTTTGTCAGGTTCAAGGTGAACGAGCGAAGTGCCTCGTGGTCCAACTGCACAAAAGGCCAGTGTTGTAATGACTTAAGGCAATGACTTGTTTTCAAAACGATTTGGCTTGAATTAAATCTTTTAGACAAAACTTGAAAGAAGTGCTTTTATAAAGCATTTTTTTTACAAAATTTGGTTATTTCTTTAATCTTCAGGTTTGCACGTTAAATAATTTAGTTAGCTGTATATTACGCGTTTGGTAGTTTTCTTTCGCACAAATGACTTGACTTGGACTTTTTTTGTTCATTAGGCATTTTTTGTGAAATTGGGGTATTTATCGTAATTTTTGTACATAAAATAATTTGCTTACTTATATGATGCGCTGTTGTCATTAGTTGAGGTAATGCTCATATTGACGAGTTTTACCAATTTTAATAGTTTAAGGTTTAGTTTTTATGACAAGGACTTAACTTAGAAGTAACTTGCCCTAATTATGACTTGGCTGGGACTTGACTTGGTATTTATTCAAAATGACTTGATTTGGACTCAAGTTATTTTAGAAATGACTTAATTTGGACTTGAGTCATTTTGAAAATGACTTGTTGACAACACTACAAAAGAGAGATTTAAAGCGGTTTCTCAATGTAATAAAAGTTCAGTTGAATATAGTTACAATGAATATAATACACCAATAGTGAACTGCCACGCCTTTTTGATCGAGATCAGCTAAATTCAAGTTTGTTACCTGGTATAAATGCTGATTGTCAATTTCGACTTTTGGGTAGGCGGTTTTGATTCTGGACGAGCGGGTGTTGTACGGGGCATCCCCTGGAACGACTGGGTAACCAACACTCGGCGGCATTTGCTGTAAAGTGAAAATTCACAGTGCTGTATTTTGGTATAAATTGCTTCGAGCAATATTCGGCTTTAAAAAGAGGAAGTATGACGATTCGCATAAGATAAATGGTCCATACCTGCCTGAGTACTTTTCTATTATAATTTGTTTTCATTGTGCCTCTTTCGCCATATTAGTTATAAAAAAAATAAAAAAATAATCTTGTATAACTTAAAAATCATTTAACAACAAAAGGTGAAACATACAAGATACAATATGTAGTACTCAGTGGTACGTTCTATAACTAATTTGCTTGCAAAGTGGTGAATGTAATACCCCAGGGCCTGTCGGTCCAGTAAAGCCATGTTGATCCATTTTTCTCGGGGCCTCAGCATGAACAGACTGGTACTGATCTTGCTGCTTTTTTTTCTGGGGTTTTGAGGTTGGTGAAAGTAAGGGTAAAATATCCTCATCTCCTCTCAGTGCACGGTCAGCCTAAAGGCAAAAAATCTTACAAACCCATCCTACACAGTACTTTGGATGGCAACCAAGTAAATAATCAATTATTCATGTTATGTTCCAATTGCCTCTCCATACAGCATGTAATGAAACAAGCAATAAAAACATAGGCCAAGTACAAGTTAAAAACGGCTGATTTATGGATCAGTGTTGTAATGAATTGAGTCAATTATCTTGACTTAATAGCACTTAAGTCACTGTTATCAAACGGCTTGACTTAAATTAAGTGTTTTGGGCAAAATGACTTGACTTGACTTAAGTCTTTTGGACAAATGACTTGACTTGACTTTAAGTGTTTTGGAAAAATAACTCGGGTTAAAGGTTGAAATGAAGGTTTTACATTGGGCATTTTTCATAAGCTTGGGTTATTTATCTTCACTTTTATAATTATGACTTGACTAAGACTTGACTTGTTATTTATTCAAAAATACTAGACTTGGACTTAAGTTATTTTACAAATGACTTGACTGGAACTTTAGTCATTTCAAAATGCCTTGTTTTGCAGCACTGAAAAAGGCGAATATTTAAAGAAGTTTCTCAAAGTAATAAAAGTAATAAAAGTTTAGTTGAGTACAGTTTTAGATAAAATACATCATTTCGTGAATTACAACAACACTGGTGTAGATAGCCAATGTTTATTTACATTTGGCAAACAAATGTTTCAAATTTACATAAAACATTTACCCGAACTCTCCTGACTCTTTCATACTTTCCAATTTCCTCCAGTTGCTTCTTAATTTTCATTTGACGGTGCCGCTAAGTGTTAGGTATGTTAAAACAATTTTATAGTGCAACCATTACATATCATTGTATAAAAAAAAACCTGGTTATATATATATTATATATATATATAATTTAGTTGGTTCTATTTTACATTTAAATATGCTGAAGCCAATACTGATAAAAAGTAAGACTGCGGAAACACCAGGTATTTTTCATATTTCAAAGAAATTGTTAATGAATAAATTAGTAAATGAAGTAATGAATAAGCAAAGTTATACCTCCATGTCCAGTGCTTTGTGCACAATGGCTTGTGCCAATAAGTCTCTAACATGTCGCTGGTGTTCTTTTCTTGCATTATTCAGTCGAAATACTTTCTCAGAAACGATTTCACCACGTCGGGTAACCTTACAAGAGGCATTTCATTATGGCCTAAAATACTATTGGCTTAAACTTAACTATAATTAAGATTTGTTGTTAAACGAAAGACACCGTTTATGGAAAATTATTATTTATTACTGGTAATATGTTAAACTGTTATAAACTTTTATCAAAATCTGTTTCACTAACTAATTTTTTTTTTTTTTTTAGCAACACATTACATAACTTGCTGTAAATGATTACAAAATGGCAACAGATATTAAGTTAAATTTTTACTCCAAGGTAAATAGTATTTATCTTATATTTGTGCACATGGGTAAAATACTACAAAATGAACTTCAAAAACTATCCAGTTACACAGATTCTAATGATTCAAGTAACAAATGTGTTCATAAAAAGAATAGCTTAGCAAAAAACCCACCAATCCACTTCTAACGAGATGTTTTCTCATTCGACTATTACTGAAGTAAGAAGTCAGGTTGGGGTCGGACAGGCTGTCATAAGCAGCCAGTGGTCTGAAAAATGAAAAAGATAAAGGTTTTTGATGATATGCAAAACCTAACACAAAGAAACAGCTAAACTGTAGAACTGTTACACTACATTTAACAAAAAGAAGAACTGTTATGCTGCATTTTGTTATTACTTGCCTAATATAGTTTTGATATGTGTTGATAACAACGTAAAAAAACAAACCAAATTTTACACAAATTATACTAATCAAAACTATACTATATTAGCAGCAATGCTGTAGTACCAGCCTTAACCTTCAAAATTGTTACAAAATATGTGAGTATTAAACACATAGTTAATTCATTGGAATTATAATTTCCAAAAAAAATTAAGTACTACATTTAATAAAATGCAAGAATATTATGTCAATCTGATTAACATATTAATCAAATTCAAATAACCAACATTTGTTGAAAACCTGAATAAATATTCACATGGAGAAGTGGATTTTTAATATCTTAAATAATTTCCTTTTTGTCATTTACCAATACAACCAACCTAAAAAGTTACTAAATGATGATTTGTTGATAACAACATTCAAGGAGAAAACAGTCTTCCTTGTCCAAAAATTAGATTTTTTAATCTGTCGCTTTTGTCTAAAGTTATGTTCCTTGTAGACACAAGATTGAGGGCAAACTTATAATATAAATAAATTAATTACAACTCTTGGCACTGGTCTAAACCCTATTAATTTTTTGTACAAACAAAAAAAAAAACAGTCTGCAAAATTTAAATTGCAAAATGGGAGAATAAATACAATAATATGTGACCTACCTGAACAAAAGCTAACCCGCAAACTAACCCAAATAATTTGCAATGATTTTGTCCGTTGAATTTATAATATTTTGTAGACCTATTGAAAGACTGCCCTGGGGAATAAGCCCAAACATGGCTGGAAAGAAAAAATTGTCATCCCATTGCCAACATTATTTGGGTTAGGATGCTAGTTAGCATTTGGGTACAGGTGGGTCAACGTATTATTAATATATTCATTCTCCCTAGATTATATAGGATAACAGTACACAATCTTTAACCCTAATGCGTTATTCCAAAACAGCTGGATTTATTTCATGGCATATTATGCCGCGATCTCAGATGTACAGCACCAAATTTTCAGATGTGCAGTGTGCAATAAGTTTTTATGCAAACTTAAAGTTTGGAATTTTACTACAAATGTATTTTTCTAAGTGTAGGCATGTAATCGTCGAATTAAATTGAGCGCACACAAAACGCGGCACGAACATTAAAATAAAAGGTTAACGATTTAACATTTTTATCTTACCCCGGGTCAATGTGGCTCATCTTGAACGGTCTTCAGTTTTAGACTGCCTCTTAACAGTGCCAAAATTTAAGTCATATTTACCCTATAAACAAGGAAATAAGACACTGTCGCTAATTTCATTAAGCGTTTTTACGTCACTTGACTGGTCGCCATGGCTACCACTCCACAGTGTTGCGCGTTGTAAAGCGTGACGCTTAGCGAAAAAATAATGTCGGGGTATCTATGAAACTGATCTCTATGAAACCTTCAGTTCAAAGGGATCAGTGGTTTGGGTACTTAAAATCAACATCAATTGCCAAAGAAACAAGGTGGATCATTTACAACAAGAGCTTACTTTCAATATTTTTTATGCGCAAGTGGTAGGCATACTTTTCAACAGCAACAAACGTTATTTTAATTTACTGTTTTCATAATTTATTGTCTGGTTGAACAACCCAAAGCACAGTAAGTCAGCCAACTGATTTAAGGCAACAATTATAAATAAGCGATTTATAAATTAGGGTATTTTTGCTTGATTTAAACATAAGTAAGCTCGGGAAAACAATTTTTCCTTTAATGATAATAGCTTATCGTGAGAAGTCTGGCTTTACACTGATTCCTACTCTTCCATGCTTGTCAAAATACGAACATTTACAGATTTCTTTAAACAGGAATCACACTTTATATTATGTGTATTGCGAATTGTGTAAAAACAAATTTTCTATCACTTGGTGCGCGCATTCCTCACAAAGTGTTTCACAGGCGTCGAACAAAAAAAAAACGTTTAAAACCACTGCCATACAGTAACCAGAAAACACTTTTTTGATTGTGCTTTTCGGAGGAAGTTGTTGTAGACGTATTGCCACATTTGATAAACGTCCTTGAGACAACCTTGTGAAGAGCATGAGTTGGATTATGGTTTGTAGTTTATGGAAGTCTTGTATATTATGTTGCCATCAAGACAAATGCCAGTTATTCTTAAACTGGGCGATACTACCACCTAACTGAAATTGCGCTATTTTTAGAAAAATTTTAACATGAAAATGCCATCTTTTTTATTAACTTAAACACATCAGTCTAGCAGTTCCTATAGTTGTATCATTGAATCTTTCTGGTTTGATTTCATCGGATTTAATTAAATTCAGGTTACAATTTGGTATTTTATGAAAAGGGTAAAACACAGTCAGGTTTATATTTAACAAAATTCGGGGATGGCGTATATGCTTTTAAAAACTGGAAAGGGGTGGCCGCAACACCGCGGTTGGGAACTGCTGATCTAGTATTTATTAAAATCGCTATTTTTTGTGAATTTGTCCTCGTGTTTGGCTGGCTTATTTGACAAAACGAGTTGTTTGTATGCCCGAGGGCTTATCAAATTCTGCGATTCCTTTCCTACTGACTTAAAGCTAGATCATTGTCAAAAAAATCTGACTTGGACTATGTTTATATACGCACAGTCGCACACACAAATATATATATACATATATATATCAGCGATGGCGAACCTTTTCATTGCGCGGGTCACAGACACAACGTTAAAGCCTTACAAAATGCACAAGTGGGTCATATATTTAATTATTTGTTAAATTTATGCGAAACTCTGCTGCTGCGTTGTTTTAAGTGTTATTGTCGGGGTTCGCAATTCAAGGTTTATGGATAATCTCAAATTAAGGTACCCACAAATATTAAGAAGCTAAATAGTTAACAAATGCTGCAGCTTTTTTATAGGCTTACTACAGAAGTTCAGCAGAAAGCTTTTCGGCATGTTTTATTGGTTTAACCAGGGTTTTTAGAACTTTTAGTCTGCGAAACTCATATTCCTTAAACGATTGCCACCCACGATAAACTAAATACTTTTTGTTGTCGGCTTTTTTGCACACTTTTGTTGCAGTATAGTTAATGTATAGGCCTACTTCACAGATTGACAGCCCTGATTTAAACAGTATAGTGCTATCTAACAAAGAACTGTTTTTTTTTACATTAATCCTTTCATGAAAACGATTAATACCACTTCCGGTAATGGTGTATTTATTTGGCTGTTTTGAATATTCAGTGGGACTACTGATAAGTGACAGCGATACGATTAAGCCGCTTTGCGTCGGTTCGTTATATACAGCTATTTGAAACACTATTTTGAAGAACAGATTTTTTATAATGTGATTTATTTTAGTTTTACAATGGACAAAATAAAAGGACGTAGAATTCCAAGAAAAAAACGTTCTTAAGTTGTTTGCTCTTTCACTGGTCATAAGGCTGTATAATTTAAGTTTAAAATCTGATGATAGAAGTGAAGATTATCGATTTGTGCAAGACAAATAGATTTTCCCAAGGATAATTATCATTTGTTTATGTTTTTTTCGTTATTCTTTTTTATTCAATCTTTTAAGCTTTTGCATCATCCTATATGCAACATAAAATATTCGCGAATTTGAACCCCTCTGCTAACTGAAGCCAATTAAGGGATGGATTGTGATGACAAGACAACTAACATCATGTTACAATTTATTTGGTTACCGCTACACGTTATTGTGGCTAAAATACGACGGTCCGGTACATAGGCTTTCGACGGTCATACAAAATGTCATCATCACTATAGACCAGTGGTCGGCAAACTGTGGGCCGCGGCCCAAATGTGGGCGGCACAGTCATTTTTAATGGGATTTACTTTTAAATAGCTTCGTGTTATCATGTAGTTGCGGGCCGCGTGACATTCATTGCACTTTGTCTTAAAACTTTGTGTTGCTAAAATTTTCATATAGTCTCAGCGCGGTTCAGACCCACGTGCCAAATGGGTCCTGAGAGCCTGTCGTCCTATAATTTTGCCAACTTTAACATTATTCGCGCCTCGCGCGTATATTTTTTGTTTTATAGTAAGTTTTGCATTATGCCATTGCAGTGTTTTGGCCATCAAGGCGCCTTGTAATATTTAACCTTAACAACAAATATCCTGAATCTGCCACTGTTTTTGTATTGGTTTTACGTAGTGGGCCTTCAATAGCTCTAAAAAGTGTGCTTTGGCCGCGACTAAAAAAGTTTGCCGACCACTGCTACAGACAAATACGAAATCGTGTCTTCTGTGAGGCCCAACCCTGGTCTATACGTGTACTCGGCCCGAATCTTAACATGTTGTCAGTGCTCTTTCGCGTTTGCTTTAGTCATGTATCACGTTTGGTGAAAAATACCCCGAGTGCTCTTTGAACACGATTTCAGTGGCGCTTGGCATCTGAGAAGAAATAACTGATTTGTTCAGTCTAGTACAGGGGTTTTCAACCTTTTTTTGCTTATGGCCCACCAAATTAGTAAAAAAATGGCGTTGGCCCATTAACGTTTAATGAAAAACACCAAGTTTTAAGAACACAATTAATTAATAAAGCTTGTACATTATTTCAAATGTGTTGCGTCGCCCGATACTTAATGACGTGGCTTGGGACCGCCCAGGCGAGTAGCTGAATATATAAATCGAGCAGTTTAGAATGAAATGCGCCGAAGGCGGTGAACATTTTATGTAGGCTATTACATTGCTTTATCTTCTGATTTTGCGGCTTTCTGAAAATTTCCGAAGCCAGTCAAAGTCCTAAAAATTATACTCCCTTGCAATAGCTGACGAAAAACAGAGGGCTTTTAATAGCATTTGAAAAATGAAACCGGACATTGGTGCTTTGTATTTTGTAGCTTCAGATATTTTTCGAAACAACTCCCAATACTTATATACAATATCACAAAATGCCAAAAATATATTTACAATGATATTTTATGGGTATCGAGCGCATGGTTAATCTCCCTTTCCACGTTGGTGTAAAATTTGAAAACAATTGATTTATTCTTATACTTCTGGCAGTTCCTGTTGGTTTAGTCAGTATTCGATTTATGACGATAGAAGGCAACATATGTTTTAAAAAAGTTTTAATTAATATTGAAGTTGATAAATTTAGACCTGGAACATTGCATAAGGTCAAAAAACTTACCTTTATGAGATATTTATTTTTGCGTTAATTCGACTGATTAAAAAGTACCCGCAAACTCAAGTAACACACCTACGGGAACGTCGCGGCACACCGGTTGCGGAGCAGTGGGAGCGCTGTCCTAAACCAGGCAAAATTACTGCTCGCAAACAAAACAATAAACCCAACAAAGAATATTACGTAAGCAAGGCGATTGTTACGTTTGGACAACCTTCCCGGCATCCGTACCACACGTTGGGTCGCGAGAAATCTAACACAATGTAAAAAGAAATAATTTCACCAACATACCATTAGGTATTTATTTGTCGGACTCTTATGTGTTTATAATGACCTGATATCTGATATCGCTGTATGCAAAGCTCTGTGGCCCACTGAAAACAGCGTCATGGCCCACTTCTGGGCCATGGCCCATTGGTTGAAAACCTCCGCGGTCTAGTTAATTGTTTTACAACAATGCTTTGGAAGGATCATACACCCGAAAACAAAAGTCCTGTTTGAGAAAAAATCAAGTTTAAGCAAAAATCCTTGATCTATAAAATAACTAACCAAACAATGAATGGTTTTAGGTTTTCAGGACGTGTTACTTTTTCATTATTCTAAAATAACTATATATAGTTCAGTAATTTCCAACTTGAATAGCGTAGAAGTCAATATGATAAACAAATTGATAACAGTAAGCATACTGCTAATCTGCTCGGTCAAATTGAGTAAATGTAATGGGCCGGCACCTTCTCAACAAGCTGTATTCCGTCAGGCGCAACTGACCTGCATGGTGCCAGTGGAACCTGTTGGTCCATGTGCTCAGAGTTCGGGCCAATGTCGCCCTGGAAAACAAGGCCCGGTTGGCCCAGTTGGCCCGGTTGGCCCGGTTGGCCAGGTTGGCCCAAAAGGTGACACAGGCGCTGTAAATGTGGAATTGGAGGAAAGAGTTAGACGGCTGGAGCAGCATGTTGCGCTTTTACAAGGTAAGTGCAAGAGTTTGTGCGCTTGGCTTATCTCTAAATGTCGCGTTTGGCACCAATGAAAGAAATGTTAGCTAATTATTGTTTAAGAGCAACTTTTTGAGGTAGAGATACAAAGGAGAAAATTGTAATTTAAAAATTCTAATAGCGTAATTTTTACAGCCATTTAGTTCAGCTTAACAAAATGTGTCTTTATTATTTTTTGCCTGTCTTAGATATGGGGGTTATTTTGGAATGACCTTCAAAGAAGTTTTTATCGACAACAACTGATGTAAAAAAGTAGAGTTTCCAACTATAATGTACTGCCAAACGCATAAGTCTTAATTAGGTTTTTATATTGTTAAAAAAATTACAGTGAAAAGCACTGGCAAGAGTTTTGACGAAGCCTGACGTGTTTTTTACAGTGCATTTTAACGTCATGTTTTACCTATTTTATTCAGTTGAATCACCGGTTAAAAGCATCGTATATTTTACTGATTTTACGGTGGAAACGTACATGACCTTAACCGTACTATTTACGGCAAAAACGCTATAGTAATGCTCAGCCGGTTTCGGTAAGTTCGTTTTAGCCCGAAGGCGTATTGCGTCACACCGTATTCTAAAATTAAAGTGACTACTTAAATAATATAATGACGTTTTTTGGCTTTGCGCGATTCGATAACATCCTTTAACATAGCTTTTTTATTTAAAGTATATATATGACGTTTTTATTCAACTTTGTTATGTCACTTTTCGGCGTAACTTTGTGGCGTCACGTTAAGACGTCCATTTTGGACGTTATTTTAAAAAAATATTCATTACCCCCCAAAAAGAAAACCTGCACCCGCGCCTATACTACTGCTGTACAGTGAAAACATTTTTGAGCGACCCATACTCACATTACTTTTGCAGCAAGTCAAATGCCAAACAGTTGTCGGGACATTCAACGGATAACGAACACAAGTGGCGTCTACACGGTTTTTCCTTTCTACCAAAACCACGGAAAAGCGCTCGGGGTCTTTTGCGATATGAAGCACGATCAAGGAGGCTGGATGGTAAGTCCTGGTAAACAGATTTCGTAAAGCAGCAAAGAATACAATAAGGCTGAACCACAAGTTATTATAATTTCGTTGTTTTGTAATTTTTAGCTTTCGAGTAGGTAGACCAATAACAACCATAGGACATTAAAATGCCTACTGCTAAAATACTCTATTAATTCGATTCGTCAAATTTTACAGTATACGTTCGTTTTTAGTTTGGTGTTTAGGTAATTTAGTGTTTTCATAACTATTGATTTGCCATGACAAGACCTAATTTTATGTATTTTTTAAATATGTAAACTTCCATATGTTTTCCAGGCAGTTAATGTTTAAAAAATTGTAAAACAGGTGATTCAACGTAGAATCGACTCTACAGTCAATTTTAATCGTGGCTGGGAGGATTATAAAAATGGATTTGGAGACAAGATGGGGAACTTTTGGTTAGGTAGCCAAATTAGAATTCCCGTAAAACTTAAAAAACGTGTTTTTGATGAAAACCTATTGTGCATATATTTTGACTTTTGTAAAGAAAGTTGTAAAATAAAAAGTAAAACAATCCATGTAGCTTATAAAACTGATAATCTCACATTTTAATGTTTGTAGATTTAAACATCTCAGAATTAAAAAAAAAACGCTAAACATTTATTTAAAAATATCACAATTGTTTTAAATTTAAAGGTTTACAAAATCTCTACGAAATAACTAGAGGCTCAAGCAGATTTGAATTGCGGGTTGATCTAACGTCATTCAGCAACGTTAGCAAATACGCCATTTACAGGTTTTTGTGATATGCTACTAAATATGTATAGCGATGTGTTGTCCGTTTTGTGTAATCGTTTCTTAATAGATAAAATGCAGGGAGTCAAACCGGACACGAACCGAAACATGAACCGGTTTGGGGTCATTTATTTCTGAACCATAACCGATCCTGAACCGTTTTTGTAAGGTGTTAAGGAGCCGAACCGGAACTGAACCTAATATTTTGACCCGAACCTGTAAATAAAAGCGGTTCACTCCAGCATGACGTCACAACTTGGATTTTGCAGGGTCAAGTTACGCCATGTTTGAAACTTTTATGAAAAAATAGTCATTAATTAAAACGTTGATTTTTTTTATTTTTCAGGTGTTTGAAAAACAACTGCTTGTTTTTTTTTATTACGTTACGAAACTTAGATTAAATACCAGTTACAATTCAATAATATTCTCTACATTACTTGACTCACATTTCTAGGTGTAACGCACCTTATATGTTTTTCCAATCGGAACTTTATAAACCGGTTTTGAAAATAAATTTGGTCGAACCGGAGCTGAACCGGACTTTTAAAGTGTTTCGAACCAAAACCGGAACTGAACCGTATTCCAAAAATGTTTTTAATCCCGAACCGAACCTTAACTTGAAACGGAAAAGTCAAACGGTTTGACTCCCTGATATAACATCCCACGAACTTTTGTAAAACCGTATTAATGTATTACAACCAGGTTTGATAAATACGAATAAACCCCTACTATGGTCAATTACAAAAATATTTTCCAAGATTCAACTGGCTATCGTTACTTATATTGTGATAAACTTGTAACTTTCATAAATCTTACATTTTGTAACACAAAAACTGTTTGATCGTCTTCAGCAAAACAAATCCTGTTCGTTACAGAAAATTTCAAGTTGGATCGGAATTATCAAAATTTGTTTTGACTGTTGGTCAATACAGCGGAAACGCAGGTGAGTTGGTGTGGCAAAAATCGAACACCCATACACTTTTTAAATGTGGGGAGTTGCTTAAAATCCAAACCGACGGTGAAATCTAATTAAGCAAAGGGACTGAGCGAACCAACAATAACAAAGATAGATAGATATTTTATTTGCATGTTGGTAATTCCTTCGCAAAAAAACGAAAAAATTAACATATAGGTTTATGAAAGTATAGGATTTTTTGTAAAACGGGCTTTATTTACCATTCTGTGCTTTTTTAGGTAACTCTTTCAGTTACCACAATGGCAAGATGTTTACTACCGTCGGACAAGACAACGCCGGTTTCTTGAACCACAACTGTGCAGAAAACCACAGGGGTGGTTGGTGGTTCGGCAGCCTGAGGTGCTACGGTGCATTTCTGAACGGCTTGCATCGTTCTGAGCAGGCTTTTGACTGGCGCGGAATTCAGTGGAATGGATTTGAGACTGGCCAATCGTTCAAAACAAGTCAAATGGCAATCAGGAAAATTTAGACCTATACTCGCTGGTGTACATATGACTTTGGGAGCCTACACGTTTTGTTTGAAATGAGACTTTGTGTATTTTAATTGAACAAAGGTCGCATTTTTACATCTTAGTTTGTATTGTTTTTTTAATGCAACAAAGTGAGTTAGAAAAAGGTTGACATTTTTCTTTCTCTGCAGCAGGCGGCACCAGATGTACATTGCCTGCCATCCTATTCACCTCCTCGTCCGCTCGAAAAAATGGGCGCTGAATCGACCCAGGGACGACCAAATGATACTTTGGGTTGTAACCGAAGCGCGGTTCGATACAAGGCCCATTGTACCGAGAGGTCCGATCGGTTGGAACGCCCTCCTTGTCCGTTTTGTTTTAAGCGCTACAAAAACCTTTCGAGTCGGGCCGGTGTCAAATCGCGCCCGCGGAAGGCTTTCCTTTGGCGAGCACAAAGCTCAGCTCAGCTTTAGCCCCACCTTTTGTGGCCTGGCTGTTTATAGTCAACGGGCGCGCGCGCTCCGAAGAAACATTATCGCCGCGATTTGTAAGGCGAACCGCTGTCGCGACATATTTTGTAAACTGATTTAACTTGTTTGCTGTCCCTGCCTGCCTGCCTGCCTACCCTTGCAGTCCCCTGAGCGTTTCGTGGCCGCGTTTTCCGGGCTGGGGGAGGGCGGCGAAATCGTTGCAAGAAGAAAGGTTAATGTGCCGCAGCTGTTTACTGATCGTGACACTTGAAAAAGCGCAATCTGGAAACAAAAACGAGGAGAAAAATCGCGCAAGGCGACATTTTCGGCCTGAGCGCGAAAAAGGACAGAACGTATAACGAAATCGTCAACAATGCTGGAACTTCTTCAGATGTCTATAGTTCGCACATTAAATTGCGGTTCAGTGTAGATAAGTACAGTAGTGGCATTATAAGCAAGGCAGATTCGACAGTGCGCGAATAACTTTGAAGGAGGAATCCGGCATACTTTGTTCAAATATTTGAACTGGGGGAACAAAAAGGGACAGCACTATTTTGGGAATGAGCAATTGCGCGCATTTGTCAAAAATAAATGGGGGAAAAAGTGGCACACAGAGAGTTACATAAACGACCGTATCGCTTTGGCATAGAAAGATATTTATTTTTTGTGACAAAGTGGTGTTATAACAGTTCAACAGAAAGGTTTACAAAATGTGTTTTTAGAAATGTCAAAAAAGCGGGAATGGCAAGCATGCAGCGTGTTTTAACGAATTCTGAAAAGTTCTATCATTACGACGTGTAGTTTTATGTTATTTCAACAAACAATTGTGTAATACAAGGTTACACAGATTATAAGTTAAGCTTCTAACCGCGATTTAAACTAATAATACATTACTCTTGTTAAATCAACGTAACAATACATAATGTGCAAACAACTATGTTTGGGGCGTAACACCCAACTTTTACCCAATTTTGTCAGTGTTTGCTTTAAGTTTAAACAAATCAATGTTACTGTAAATTATACGAGATCTCTGCATAAGAGTTAACTCTGTAAGGTACTGCAGGGCATGGCAAAAATAGCCAGCATACCAGAAGCAATTCAACAGTTTGCCAACCGATTTACCACCGTTTAACTTTGCAGGACCTATAGGAAATAGCGTTATTTAAATAAAAAAAAAATGAACGGCATAATATCGTACCCTACCACAGAAAAGGGCGCGCGAAAGCCCAAGTGTGCCCGGTGCCGGAATCATGGCATGATTTCCTGGCTCAAGGGCCACAAGCGACATTGCCCCTACAGGGACTGCCTGTGCGCCAAGTGCAACCTAATTGCCGAACGGCAGAAAGTGATGGCCGCTCAGGTAAGCGTTGTTTTGAGGCCGTGTGTTTTAACGTTTTCGCCGTTATTCGCACAGCACCCTTGGCAGTAAAAAAGAGCTGTTAAAAGCACCCATCAGTCTTTTGAAAAGAAATAATGGCGGCTTTGGAGGTGGTCCTGTAAAGAAAGAGCTTGTATCAAAACACAACATAAATTCTTACTTGCCAATAGCCATGTGTTAAAGTCTTCTTAGAAGGCGTGATTTAAGTTAAAATATTTTCAGTGGGTTTTTAAATTCGAACAAGTGGCTATAAAATCCAACTCGGCAGTATTGATAAATTGGTCGCTCTATACCAGGTGTAGACAATTGTTTTTTTTTTCAAACGTAAAGGCGTATTTTTTAAAAACAAACGTAAAGGCATTTCTTTTAAAAAGGTTTATAAAAAATAAAGCGGCGGACCGGATTAAACTGCTTCGCGATCTGGATTTGGCCCGCGGACCTTAGTTTGCCCATATCAGGTCTGACTAGTTGTCTTAACAATCTTTCGCCGCCCACTGGGAACTATGGACGTTTATTTTTTATTTTAATTTTTTTGCATCTATATGCCATTGTGCCGAAACAAATTTAAATCTATATTTAAGCTTATCTGTACAGTATTCTGTAGCAGTGTTTTTTAATCAAGTGAATGGTTCACCCCAGGGTGAATGAAATTTTTGCAGGGGTGAACCAACCAAAACGGGTGAATAAGGCTGAACCGTCAGAAATAGATGATAGTCCATTGTTTTTCTAAACTTTGTTACTGTGTTTTGTGCTTGTGTAGCTTTATATCTCTGGACTCGAGAAATCGTAGATTTGCGATGGTAAAACTTAGCTTGAGTTGGTCTTAACAAAAATCGACAGGGGTGAATTAAATCTGGAGATAGATGCTAGGGTTGAACAAAACTAAAAAAAAAAATTAAGAAGCACTGCTCTATACAGTGGCGTAGTTGGAGTTAAAAACGGACTGACGGCAGTATGTATATATTCATGACGAATTTTGCTGATCTGTTTGCTTAACAGTCAACTGTGGTCGACTCACAGGTAGCACTGAAGCGGCAACAAGCGGCGGAAGACGCGATCGCTCTCGGACTACGAACCATCAACACGATCCCGGTGAGCAGCAACGTTACCATGGGATACCTGCCTCCCGGTCCCGTGTTTCCAGCCTCTGAGGAGCGAGATGGAACTCGTGCCGGTAAGGCAATCAACGTTTTTTTGAACAGTTTTTTTTTAAGGAAATCGTATTTGTTTTTGAAGCCACCTGAAGCCTGCTGTGATACCTGTGCCTACTTCGTATTTTCGTTGGGTAAAATGCCTGACGGCTAGACTAAATTTGTTGTACAAATATTTACATGAAAATTCCAATGTCCTTCATTACAAAATACATTTTTTACATGCATTTAAAGATATTGTTTATTTAAGTAAATAAACCTATTACTTAGTCATAATTCGTTGCTATAGGTCATTTCGGTTTGTTTTTCGTAATTTAGTTGGGGTAAGAAAAGTCGCTGCGATCAATGATCTCCCTGCGATTTAGATTCTAACTGGAATAATTTCAGTGCAAATAAACTAACTACTAACTAAAAAGGTATAGGCTCTATCGTGAAAGGCCAAAAATGCCTCAGGCTGGATTCGATTTACGTTAAAATACGGTCACAAACAACCCAAGCTCTTTGTATCAGCAGACTCGTCAGAGAAGGAATCGAACGACAGCAAGTCGCCGAGGAGTGACGTAGCCGACGACAGGTCAAAGGTCAGCATCGCACACGCAATGGCATCCTCCTTCCGCCCGGGAAAGCTCTCCCACGTCGAGATCCTGGCTCGTCTCTTTCCGACTCAGAAGCGCTCCGTGCTGGAGCTGGTCCTCCAGGGATGCGACGGTGATGTTGTGAAGACGATCGAGCACTTCCTCTCCGCAAACGAACCGATCCAGGGAGGCGTTGGAGCTGGAGGAGGGAGCGAGGGGGAAGAGGAAGTAAGGGATGCGAGTAAAGATCGGGAAGAACAACGAGAGCAGGATAAACACGCACTCACGGCTGGAATTAAACGCCACCGCCTCAGTCCGACTCCACCCACTCCGGAGCTTGAGAACAAGAGGACGCGAATGGTGGAGAACGTCTTCCCCTCCTGGAACTCCGCCTTCACCCCGTCACGAATGACGATGAACCCCACCTCCGTCAGTGCTATGGCGGCCGCCTTGAGCAACTCGATCGCTTTGGGAAGAAGTCTTCCTCCAATTGGATCCGGTTTCCCGAACCCAATGCCCCAGAGTGTGGGTTTTCCCCCTTTAACCGGGGACCCGGCCGCGATAATCGGCCGACACCCCTTCACGATGCCGCATTACGTTTCAACGTCTACGCCCAACCCATTTTACTTTCCGTTTGATCTCTACTCGACCGAAAGCAAACCGCAGGAAGCCACGATATGATAAGTTTGCTTTTCAAGCACAGGAAATTCAATGGAAGCCACAGTATATATGCAGTTTCAGCAGCGTCTGGTGCGTGGTTGTTACAAACTACGCTCCTAAACTATTTATCGTATACTTGTTATTATGTCACTGATATTCTAACTTGCGCGCCTTTTTTTCTTTGGTTTATACTTTGCTGTAACTTGACACACACGACTAGGCCGTATTGAAATATATTATTCTATCGCATGTTTGTTCAAGACTGCACAGTCATACCATACGTCAAATAAAAAGACGTAATGTATTGACCAATTGATAAATTGACTCACCGCTAGACCGCCTTTTTAAAAACTTCATACGCCTAATATTCTTTATCCGGGTATGGGGACTTTAGTTGTTTTTGACATTTTGTTTTTCGTTATTCCTCCAATAATCCGCAATAACAGCCATATCGTGAAAAATAGTCATAACAATCACAGCATCAAGGTATTGCGATTTCATGACGCATTGTGGGCGTAGGACATTAACAATAAGCCATTATTGTGTCACAGAGTCGAATAAACGACTGACGTATATGGGTTTCGGGGTGGGCGATCGTATCCTTTCCCTTCGTGCCTTCGTTAAATTGTGTTTGATGAGTGATTATTAAGCGACAAAATGGAAACGATGCCTATCTATTGTCGGGGGTGCGCCATTGTCGTATGGCGGGGAGCAATTAACCCGTGAAAGGCGGGCTATTTGCTCTTGGGCTTCTAGGGTTTGCACTGGCCCTGATGGATCGCTCTCACGTGACACAACTTATCTTTTATGTAACGTTTCGTACACCTGCTATTGCGCATTTCATTCCAACGGCGAATACTGATTCACTCGGTCGCCCGTTCTTGGCGGCTTTAGGCAAACACTGCCGCGCAACGGGCTTCTATTGTGTCTAAGGAGACAGCAAAAAAGCCACCTCGGATACCTTTGATCTGGCATCGTCAAACAATCGGACACAAGTCGAAGCCCCTTTCAGCGCATCTTTCTACACAGAGGGGCGACTTCGGAATGAGCGAACATTATTATCATCATCGACGTTTCAAATATTACATTCGATTATCTCGCTATTTGCGGACGCGCCTTACCGAGCGACCAGCCACAAACACTATACCGTCGCTGTTTGCCAACTACCATTATGTTCTCATTGTCCGGGTCGCACAAACTCTATTGGCCACATTTTTGTTCAATTTTGCCAGTTCCCGTTGAATGAGAGTGTCATCTTTGAGACAAGTTTTTGCTCCCATTTGTTTTGCTATTAAAGTGCATGTTGTGTTGAAATAGCCAATGCGAGCCTAAACACAATGCGTTGCGGGAAACGTATGGACCTATATATTGTTTACTATATGATTTTGCTATGGGCGTTATTTTTTTTTATAAATCGTTTATTTCCACAACTAAACAATTATGTTTGAATGACTTTACAGCACATTAACAATATTAAATCATTATGCTTTAACAATATTTCCACCATGGCATTTAAATCTATAAAAGTTGTTTCTGTATGTGTATGTGTATATCGTTTAAATGTTTTACTGCAACTGCACATTTTCCGTCTACATTTGTCTGCGATTGCACCATTAAAAAAATGAAAAAATTCTGTCATGTTTTTTGTATTAAGAAAACAAAAAAAGATGATAAGTCGAGTACAATATACTCTATTGTTCGACATTATTTGGTTTAATATTTTTTTTATTAGATTTGATTAATGACGGCGCACAAACAACCAAAAGTGAACTGGTAGTAAAATAAATAAACGGCGAAGGAAAAGAGAATTAAGTTTAACAATATTTTTGTTAAAAAAGGCCAATAGCCATTTTCAATCATGTGGAGACCAGCCTCTGGCAATTGCAGCAGAAAGAATAAGTGTAGATTTTATTATAGCCGGTGGAAACAATTCAAAATCAAGTCGCAATTCGATCATTTTTTTTTATTAAAATTCTTTGTTTTGATTATGGTTTCGTACATAAATACATTTGTTCTCTTCAATACAATGATTCAAAAGGTAAAAGCACGATTTCACTTATCCATTTTTTGCCTATACGGCCAGATTTTTCCAATAATGGACGCTGCAATTTGACAAGATATTCCAGGAATGCATTCTATTACTTAATTTTGATTTTATCTAACTTCTTCGCGTGAAATCGGCTCAGCAGATATCCGGACTCGCTCGCTTAACGACGGTCCATTTTCGCATATTTGTTTTGCTTTGTTTTCCCGATCAGCCCGGTTTAATGTATCGGCTCGTTTGTGTCTCGGTCGCAAGGTCGCAAGAAGCGTTTTGTTGTTGCGATGAAAGAACGAGAGAAGGCGGAATTGTCGACGTCCGGATAACGTTACAAGTCGCAAGAGGCGAAAACAAATTACACAACAGGTCCTTCTCATTGAACAAACGGCAGGTGTTTGTTCCAGCGGCCCAAGACTTTGTTTCCAACTTAGGATACAATGAGTTTGGCGGTGCTTTACGGTCGTCCACTGAAGGGCCGATCGATAGAGTGAAGTGGAGTGTCCCAGTCGCTGTTTGAATGCGCGCAATAGTAACAATATCGAGGGAAAGTCTCATCGAACGCTTCTCACCAAACAAGACAGTGCTGGTCGCCGTTGGCAGGGACCCCTAAGGAATTTCGTAGGGAGAGTGTCACATAGGAAAAGCTGTGGGGGTGAAATAAGGGGGTGCTTACAAAGGGTGAAATAAAGAGGGGGGTGGTTACCAATTAAGGATGCACTTTTTCGTAGCACAAATAAGGAGACATTATATCGGAAAGAATTTTGTGAAAATAATGTGGAAGATATAACACATGCAATTTTTTTGCCGGAAGAACACTTTTCAACAACGCCTGGCAGCAACATCATATTCATAACACATATAAGTGTGAAGAGTTTTGTGAAAAGTAATGTGGATGATATAACACATTGAAGTTGTCAAACTGTAACTATATGAGTAACTTTAACTGTTATCAAACGCCGGTTTATACATCGTTTAAACGAGAAGAGCGATTTCTGATATGTTGCCTGGTCGAGCTAACTCTATTTTTAACATGCAAACATGTAAATACTTTTGGGCCATAAGCCTTACACATCAACCGATATTATTTGAAACAAATATTTTGGAGTCTCTGCAAAGCATTTTATCTCCTCTCCCCCTCTTCCCTAAGAACCTCGACTGCTACGTCATAGAAAGGGCTTCGCGACTCATCTTGCGAGGGTCCTCGTATCGATCGGGAGATCAAACATCGCACCAAGTGACGTAAAGTTGCTGATTGCGTGAAGACGCTCCACAAGGCAAGTCAAGGAGCCAACAAACACTTCGATCAAAAGGCGAGAAAACGACACAACGCGGATTACGAGGCAATCGAGAAGGGATCTTAGCACTCGGCTGCCGTAATTTGATTTCGAAACTGTTCGGGGACGCATGATTTTTGAGAAAACTTTCTAATTAAGTTCGCAACCTTTTTAAGGCTTGCGGAACTCCAAATAAATAATAAATAGAATGCGGCAGCTCTATTAGAATTTTCGTTAAGTAACTCACTATAATGTAAAGTGGTTTACTATAAATAAACGAAACTGGAACAATACAAAAAACTCTAAGCAATGTAGAAATTAATATTTGATTTATTGTACTCTAATCATAAGGAGTGAAATGCTTCACAATAATTGCAAATATAAAATTTCAAAAGATTTTAAAATATCTCGTGTCACCCTTAAGCATTATAAATAGCACCCAATGTGCAGCGGAACCCCGGTTGAGAACCACCGAATTAAGGGGTGGGACTTGTTTTGTCTTGAACCTTTTCGCAACGGCAGATATACAGGTACAATAGTTTAAAAAAACTGTTTTAAAAGAAAGTTTTGACAGCGCGAATTAAAAGTATACCGGCGAAACCAGTTGAAAGCAATATGGCGTCTAATTCGAAAAGTTAGTAAATATAATTTTCTCATAAAAGCTTGTAAATATATTCCTTCTCATTTGGGAACACGCTACTTTAAAAAGGGTATATAGAGTTAAGATATTATATTTGGATGTTTGTTGTTTGGGTCGGGCCTTAAATGTTCAAAAGTGAAGTCACAAGTCCTCGTCACAAAGTAACGTCAGAAGACATATCTCAAAAAACCTGACGCAATCGTTGAACTTGAGCGCAGATGTGAACATGAAATCAAAACTGAAAAAAAATGCTGCGGGCGTAAAATTGCGTATTTGTTTTTTTTGCAAAAATGACGTTATAACTGTAACGCTAAAAACATATAAAATTTTCGCAGGCTAAACGTAACCGTTTGTATACCTTTTTCAATTTAAAGTTAGAGAAGTGATGTTTACTACACAATCACAAAATTACGAAGACGTTATTATCAATTGACGCAAAAAATGTTTTAACCATAGATCAATTCGGATGAAATTGTACCTTGAAAAGCGTAAGGGCGCTGGCCTATAGTCACACAGAAAACCTGTATAAATATTTCCAGAAGCGCAATATATTTTGTCGTTTATTTAGTTTAAAATGGCTAAATTGGTTATTTCAATAGGATCGTACTTTTTATGTTATGTTCATGTTAAAACGACAAAAATCATTTGTGCGCGTGCGCATGCGCAGTACCAAATTATGAAACTGATATGGCCGACAACTGTAAATTGGTGGATCCACGGTATTTAGTTACGCGGGGAAATACAGGCTGTACAGTTCCTTTTCGCCCTTATTATCCATTTCTGTCCAGATCAAAGTCCTATTACTCAAAATGTAATTTTATCTATTTTGCTATTTTGCCATATTATCAACATAAAACAAAGTTATTCAACAAAAACAACATTTAATTTGAAGAACGACATCAATAGCGTCAGTGAGACATTTGCTCTTGTTTTTTTTTTGTGAACAATCGACGCAATATTGGGTGCGATTTTGGATACCGCACAACGCAAATCTCACTTCAGATCTAACAGCTTGTTTCGGGATTTTGATTTCAAAGTAACACTATGACGAAACAATTCTAAAAATGACAACATATCATTGTTTTTGTTTGGTTGTTTTAAATTTAAATAGTCTAAAAACAGGGAGTCGAACCGGAACCGAACCGGAACTTTATGAACCGGTTTTGGGTCAATTTTATCCGAACCGTAACCGAACCTGAACCGTTTTTTATAAGATTTTAAGGAGCCGAACCGGAACAAAACTGAATACTTCGAAAGTACCTGAACCGTAACCGAACCCGAACCTGTCAAAAAGCTGTTGGCGTCACAAACTTATATTTTACAGAAAATTTATTTATTTATTATTTTTTAGATGTTTAAATAATGAACTGCTTGTTTTTTAATACGTCACGAAACTTGAAAAAAAAGGAGATTAAATACGAGTTGCTATTCAATAGTAACTCTCCACATTTATTGACCCACATTTTTAGATTAGCCGCACTTATATTGTATCCGAACCGGAACTTTATGAACCGGTTTTGAAATAACGATGTTCGAACCGGAGCTAAACCGGAACTTTTAAATTCCTCCAAACCGGAACTGAACCGGATTCCGAAAAAATCCTTGAACCCGAACCGAACCTGAACCGGAAAAGTCAAACGGTTCGACTCCATGTCTCAAAACATTAAAAAAGTATAAATAGCAAAGCAACTTTACCACTTACAGCCGTGACCAGTGATTTTTTAAGGTGTTTTTGGGGACCGAAACGGTCGGACTCGGGTTTATATTTTGGCCATAGTCGGACTCGGGACTTCGCAGCCCAGCTTATTATCTCGTCCCTGGCCTTGGGTTTGGATAACTTGTTCTAGGTCCTCCCCTAGTCGCACTTTATGAATGGAATTAACCTAGATTGTTTTGGGGGGGCGAACTGAGCTGGATTAGACTGGAAAACTTAACAGCGACTGGTCTTTTCATTTAATTTTTTTTTTTTGGTAAAATTATGCTTTACAGGGTGGATTCAGGGGGCATCATCAAAAAAAAGCCAAGCCGACAGCACTGTACATTTAAGATTACTGTAGAAAAAAATAAACAGTGTAGTAAAGCTCGCGCCTCCTAAACAGGGCTGTGGAGTCGGACTCGGGAATCGGGTAAGACAACGTAAAACTACCCGAGTCCCGAGTTCCACATGCGCATGCGCAGTACCAAATTTTATGACTGATATGGCCGCCAGCTGGAAATGGTGAAGGTGGAATATTTTCCAACTATGTATTGTGTGTAATTGAATTATACGACACCCCCATAAGTGGATTGCTGAATATCAACGTTATTTTAGTTACGTAAATTGGCGGAATACAGGCTGTAGAATCAGGGCCGGACTCGGGACTTGACGAAATCGCACATTTGACCGGAGTCAGACCGTGTTTATTTTTAACCGACTTCGCAGCCCTGCTCCTAAATACTTATTGGTGAACTCAAATTTTATGATATTACTTTTGCCGAAAATGTGTATATTAATTGTTTTCGAAATCGGACTGTTATACAGCCTATTCCTAGACTGTTTTGGTCTAACCCTGTTTTATTACGACGGTAATGTAAATCGGTGCCACAACAGCGTCGCCCAATGGCCTCTGAGAATCTAAAAAAATATAGGCTACCGTATGGTAGACTGTTGCGGGTGCCACAACACAAAGAGTTTGTAAAAACATGATCGTAAATGATAGGTAAAATGGAGATTAAAAAAAATGTGCTTTTCATATCTACAGTAAAAGCCAAACATTGTTCTGGTGACCGTAAAGCAAGAAACTGCAAATGATTTTTTTTGTTATGATGCGAATAACCGCCTATTAACTTAACATTTTATGACTTAAATTGGACATGACATATAATGACAAAACTTGGGAGAGGCTTTTTCTAATTATAAAACAATTTAAACAACACATCATACTTTGACATAAAAACTATGAACCTCTAAATTTTGGCAATTTGAAATCATATTGTACTTATTATTCCACTGAATTATTTTGTTTGAGGCAGTACCATTCTATGGTAGTACAGTATAATTATAATTATCGTCCACAACGACTTTATGGAAATTACTAGAGCGTGAAGTATTGTTAAGGACGCTGTTTCTTCTTTTCGCGATGTTTGGTGATAAAATTTGTTTCAAGCGTAACACATTTGCTATATTTGCTTTTCCGTCGCTCTGTTGTCTTTACCACCCCGACACTTGACGAAAATGAAGTTTTACAGCTGTTTGGTTTATGTGTCCTCTAAAGATATTTAGTGCAATTTAGAGTTTAAGGGTAAAGTAAAGAATAGTGGCGCGACTATTTTTTTGTTACAATAGTTACTTTTATAAGGTATCTTCCTTTGAAATGTTTTAAAAAGTTCTGGGATTACAGTATTGCGGTTGCCCAAGAATTATCTTTATACTGTGAATAGGAAGTTTGTCTACGACATACTTTATTGAATTCAGTTGTCTATTACATAGGCCTATTTAGTAAATTTAGAAATATAATAAATCGTTTTTGATTTCAATTTTGTTTTTACAGTACCAAAATATTTTCTGTAAAATGTTCTTGTTTTCAGACACTTTCATTTTTTTTTTTTTTTTAAATTGAAGTAAATAAAAAAACCTTAAAGGCGTGTTGTCAGTTTTGTAATGGCTTAGGTAAAAGACTTTCTATTTCTTAATGAAATTCAACGTTTTTCAAGCTTTATAAAGTCAATGGGACAGATAATTAAATTTGAAAATAAGTTTTTTACTTAAACGACTTGGCTGGGTTTATTAGTTGAATTTATTAACTTTGAACTTTGTGTAAAGTAAATGCTGCTTTCTACTGAATGAGCATCCATCTGTAGGCATTGTGGTTTCTCCTGTTGATTGTGATTTTGTAATAACTTGGACATTTTACATCCATAAAATATGAGTTTGGTGATTGAACTTTATGATTTCTCCTTTTTATCTTAATATAAAGGGTGTAAATCTTTTGGCTGATGGCATGACTTTATAAAATTACCTTTACTTGAACTGCGACTTGACTTATAATTTGGTAAAACTGACTAAACTTTGACTAAAGTCAGCCTAAAATGTGTTTTGTGTACTGTTGAGTTTGGTTTGTTTTAATAAGATGTGAAATAAAATACTCTAGTTTTAGGAATTACACTATTTTCATTAAACAATGTTTTTGTTGAATTTTCATTGAATTTATTTTTTTTTAATTTATACTTTGCATATTTTGCTAGTGTTTTTGTATTTTATCTTGAAACTTTCTAACTGGGGCTGCATATGGAAAATTACAAGGTATGTATCATAATATTATTTCTTAAGAAAATTAGGAAAACAGAAAGAGTTTGTAAACTAACATTACAAGCTATGTTTGTTTTTTAATACAAGGATTTTAGCATTTGAATTAGGTACCTAAATTAGAACTTATTTTCAAAAATATGTAAAAACTATGTTGTGAAGCCTACATTATTTTACCAGTAAACGTGGAACAATATTTTTAATATTCTCTCTAGTCAGCATGCATGTATATATTATATAAAAATCTGATTCCCTAAAATGTGTAGTTTGTCTATGATATGATGCTAACATTACCATTTTTCACATGAATTTCAGTTGTTACAGCGTCTGGGCAAGGGTGCTCAGGGATCTGTTTATCTCGTCGAACGAAAAGACAGCGATGAACAGTTTGTTTTAAAAAAGGTGGAATGTAACGATGAGGGTGAGGCAAATAAAGCTTTCAAAGAGGTAGGAATTACTCTTTTAGTTAAAAGAAGTTTGAAATTTGAATGCAAAAATAAATAAACCAGAGTCTGACTCCTCGGTTCAGACTCTACATCCTGTATTCAGCCAATTAAGATAACTAAATACATTGGGTATTCAGTAATCCACTTAGGGGTGTCATATAACTCATTCACTAACAATACATGATTGGAAAATATCCATTCTGCGTTTACAATTTACAGTTGACAACCATATCATTTTCAAAATTTTCTACTGCGCACGTCAAACTCTGGCAGTTTTACATGGCTTTACTTGAGTCCCGATTCGACTCCAACAAAACAGACTGACTCCATAAGTTCTATGTCCGACTCCATAGCCTTAATTAAAAGTTGAACATTTGCATTTGCTTAATGTTAAAGATTATTATTTAAATTTAAAGGCCATGGCCCTTCAGGAGTTGAGACATCAGTATGTTTGTGGCTACAAGGAGTTTTTCGTGACCTGGGACCGTGAAGAATGTGCCATGTTCGTTTGCATTGTTATGGATTACTATGAGATGGGAGACCTGGCCAAAGTCATCAAAACGAAGAGAGTTAAGCAAGAAAACATCGATGAAATGGTATATTAGTATTTTAAGATCAACTTGTTGAAGTTTTCCATCTTTGTTCAAGACTGATGCTAGTCTACCAACATTAGGTTATTACAACTCAACACCCCATAAAGTGCCCTTTTATGACTTCCAAAGACAAACAGCTGGTCAATTTGAAAATCAAACAAACCTGTGACGTTGAAAGCTTTTCGTAAAATAATGTTTGTAGATTTACCTAAACTGAAGTGTTGCATTGGACATATTTTTTTACTTGTGTATTTTAGCCGACTTTTATTGTCCAATTTTAATTTTGGTTAGAGATTTGTTTAATCTTGGTTAGATTTTTCAACTTCGAAAAGTTTCATACAACTTGTAAATGTAACAATGCTGAACAGCTAAAGATATGGGTGTTAACAACTGTGATCTAGCCCTTCTGAAGCTACTTTTTAACCAACGATTATGGCTTACAGATCATTAGTACCGGCAATGGCTTTAGGTGTACTATGCTGAACGGTTTGTGTGTTGATGCATAGGCTAAAATGTATTTTTTTTATCTTCATCATAGATTCTAAAGAAGTGGTTAGGTCAGATGATTGAAGCCCTAGTTTTTGTCCACAAGAAAAAAGTGATCCATCGCGACTTAAAGCCAAGCAACATATTTATGACCAAGAATTTGAGCATAAGCATTGGTGACTTTGGAGTTGCCACAGTAATGGGTGATGCAAGAACTCGGACAAGGACAACAGTTGGTAATATTTTAAGCTTCATTCAATTCCGAAATTTTACTAACAAAGATGAATTTCTCTTCGTTGACCTTAAATTATAAATTTTGTTCTAATTTGTTTGGAAAATAATCTTGAGAGTAATTCATACAACAGAGTTTATCAAATGTGGTCTTTACAAAAAGTTATATTTACAATTTCATAACTGATCTTTCTACAACAAAACCAATACCTGTATACTACTAAAAAACCTACATTTAGTTTTAGTCTGTAGTTATGCAAAAATACAGGGAAATTATATCTTATACATACATATTTATGTAAACAATATTTTGGTGATGACTGGCTTTTGCAGATCAATATTCAAGTGTCAATGTTGAGATAAATTAATTTTACTCGGTTTTTAATGTGATGTGTCCTGCTGATAAAGGCGTTTAAGGTGACTGCTGAATGCTGATAGCCTTCAGCCAATATGTTCACCGCATTAATTTTGGATTAAAAAAAATTAAGGTTCAATGAACTGGATGGCACCGGAAGTGATGGAACGTCCCTATGATGAGAGAAGCGACGTCTGGTCTTTAGGATGTATTTTACTGGAACTAGCAACTTGTGCCTTTATGGATGTAAGTGCATATTGTTCTCTGTTTATTATAATCAAAACAACTGCCAATCCTTTGGGTAAAATTTGTTTGCAACGTTCTGATACTATGAACACATTTTAATTTGCAAAGTAAGTTTTATGGTTTATTTTTATACTTTACAAATGAATACATGTGCTTGTCTTTTGCTGTGAATGTTTTAGACCAGCGGTTCCCAAACTTTTCTAAAAATTTGGCCTGGTGGACCTGTTGCAATTATGTTGATAACTCGCGACCCCATAAAAAACCAAGGGTCAGTTGACCCATGTTTCTTGTAGTACACTAGAGCAGTCACGATTTTTCTAATGTAACAAACTAACAACGTTCTAACTAATGCAAACGATCTGCTGATAACAGGTATGGTACAGCATAATAAATGCTTTATAATGTCACACAGACATCATAAAACACGCTATATGATCGAATAATAAAGCATAACTAAAGACAATAATGATGACAGACAATGTCTAAAACATAGACCAGTGTTTAAAAATATTCGCTAAATCCTAGTGTTAAAAAACTGAAAGACTAATTTTCCTTGTGGAACTTCTGAAACTGTTGTACGAACCCCAGTTTGGTAACCGCTGTTTTAGAGAGTTTCATTATTGTTTGTCTTTGAACTTGCAGCCAGTCCAGATCTCCAGTACACTGTTTGAGATTAAGCAGAACCCGCAGTGCCTAGAAGACATCTTGAGTGAACTTCCCAAACACAAATACTCACCACATTTGTGCCAGCTCATTCGCACAATGCTGAGAAGAAACTTCCAACAGCGGCCCACAGCTGTGTATGTCATGCATAGCATCTACATTTTCTACTAGCCTTTTTAGAAATTCTTAACCCTGGTTACTCACTTAAATATGTTTTAAAATATAGAGGATTTGTTTATTTGTCTAAATCACACTACCAAGTTCACTGTCATTCAACTTGTTAGATAAATCTTGTGAATCCGCAATTTTGATACCTCAAAATTATTTAAATTCCTATACATTTACTCCATTTTATGCAGGGAGTTGATTGCTTTGCCATTCGTTAAAGAGTGTTTGCTGCTAGATCCTAATTCCAAGTTGGTGGAAAAGAAAATTGTAAAAACAGCCCCACAAGGTAATAGATCATTATATTTAATCTACTTTTATAGTTAAAATTGCTGGTTCATAGTTGCCAAGCCTTAATCTAGTGTTTTTTGTTTGTTTTTTAATGTTTTTTTTTTAAGTATTGTTAGCTGTGGAATTGACTTCTAAATATCATATGTTTAAAATACTCTAGGCATTTCCACAATACCTTTCTACAGAATGGAGTACTGCTGTAATTTGTAGTAAAAATCATATATATCTAAAACCTATTTTTAAGTAATAAAATACATGTATATGTATATCTTTTTGGGTAATAAAATATAAGTTTAAAAGCCTTTTTCGATTTTTAGATTAAAACAAATATAACTTAATCTTTAGTTAAACAAAAACGGTATTGGTGCTGTTTCTCAAGTGTCTTTCTAAAATTGCCTTGCAGACGCATTTCCAAAGGGCAAGGGGGCAAAAGTGATTTTTGAATATATGACAAAACACTTTCACAATGAAGAGGCACAAAAGCAAGCATTTAAACATCTCAACAACAGATCTGAAGACAAGAAATTTTGTATGTATAAGTCAGCAATCAGAAATCTTAAACCTACCAGTTGAATCTAGCCCATCAAACATAATGATTTCGCCTTTAGCAGCTTGTTGCAGTAATGTCATGGTACACCTAATAATAATTTATTATACTAGGAGCGTCCAACCTGTGGCCCACTAAAGCCTCAGAAGTTGCTCGCTAAACTTATTATATTTGTACCAACTTTTTTCTTGCTATCTATTGTTCGACTATAACATAGGTATACCATAGCTTAGGAATGTATTTTAGTCTCATAGTTAAAAGTAAAGTAAATAAATTAAAAGTTTCTTGGTATGTTAGATTTTTAAAGTGATGTGCCTAAACAGTGTTTCTGTATTTAAACGGTTTTAAGAAAGCCATTTACAAGTTTAATAAGTTACTTTTATTTAAATGCCAAAGTTGTTTAAAGTGCTTCTTACAACAGATTTTAAGTAACTTATAAAAAGTGTTTTATCATAAACCTATGCTTTTCTAGTTATTTCAGACAGTTGTGTGAGGCAAATACTAGTTTTCTTGTGACTTCATACTTTTCTAAACCTAATAAAATCAGAAAATATGTTTTATGGACGTGTTTTATTGTACCACTTAAAAACGATCCCATAAACACAATTGTTTGCCCATAAATGCTGGCCTGATTTATGCCACTGGTATTGTCTCTATTGTTATGTAGCTGTGTTTATCCTTTTAGTCCCCATTGTAACTGACATTTACAGTGGGAATCAGTTGGCTTGGAGTCTGTATTTGTTTTACCTCCAGAGAAATTCGCCAAACTCTTTGTTTCCTTTATTTACATTGATGGCGAGTAATCTAGCCATTGACTGATTTTTCAGGCGAAACAGTCACAGAACCCATGAAGAAGCAATTTATCCAAATTATGGAATCTCATATGGACTGCTGTGAAATACAAATGCATGGATGCAAGGTCTTATAATTTATTTTTATTACGTTTGGTAGGTTTGTAGTAATTCGTTGTTTAGGTTTTTAAAGAAAAAATAAAGAAAACAAGTCCACATAATTTCATCAATGCCCTTCATGAAAAAAAACATAGATTTTTCCTGTTTTTATTCCATTTTAAACAGTAATAAAGTGGTGATTTATCAAGAGTATCTGACACAGAAAGTAGATTTGTCTACCTATAAAAAGACCCGTTTTTTAACGAAACAAAAAATCTAGTAGAGTGCTATTATATCTAATCCTGAAATGACATGTTTCCAGCTCATTGATAACCATACAAAGGTGCAGTGTATGTATATATATACAGGCATCGTGCGCTTTCATACAAGCAAAGTGTTACCTATTGAAAGTGTCGCAAATTCACAAAATATTCCGCAAATGTTCGTTTTCATTACTATGACGACGAGGGGTTTTGTTTACTTAGAACCACGTATTTAACTTAACTTTGTCACTTTTCTGTAATTAGGTTTTTTATCAAAGAATGAAGCAAAATGCAGCAAAAAGTTTCTGCATATTGTAATTAACATAACTTAATGGCATTTTAAGCGTTCCTCTACGAGTCTACTGGTTAAACAGAGTTACAAAGTCATATTGTAATAGCCTAACTGGAGCCGAGTTTTTAACGTTTAGTTTGCCAAAATGTCAAGCAATACGTTTTTATGAATTCAACTCAGTAATAAAAATGCTTTAAATCTCAATCAAAGGAATTCAACAAAGCCACACAACTTAATCACTCAATTTTTCACAGTTTCTCCTGCACCTGCTTGAGCATTCCGGTGGTGCCATCATCAGCTTCTACACCCAGCACATGATCAAGCCGGTGCTTGTCGCAATGCGCTCGCATCCAAACAGCGAGGAGCTGCAGTCTACCGCTTGTTCCCTCATTATGGCGCTTTCTGCCGACGGTTAGCATTTTTGTAATTTTGTAAGTTCATCTTGGAATGAAAGATACACACAGTCATACAGGCTAGTTGTTTTTTAGCCCGCCTTGCTTGTATCATTGATCTACAGATTCGGTTAGTCTGTGCTGGCTTTCGGTGTACATCTTGGAACTCAGTTTCAGAGGCCGCCTGAAAGCGTGTCGTAGGCTGCATCTTTTCCGCCATTAGTATATTTTTCACGTCTTGATCAGTTTACACAGGGGCTAAAAACAGTCGATGAAATCAGAGTAAAAAAACGGTACTGCTTCTATAAATCTTTATAAATGGTCGTATTTGTCTAATTCTAAGTAGATGAATCACTAAATAAAGACAAATCGTATTAAACTCTCAACAAGCTTGCGCACAACCGTGTGCTTCATCAGGTCAAAGTAGAAATAAAAGAAATTAAAATGCACCGAGTAGAAGTACACACTACACAGTGTTACCCAAACTAACGTACTTGTCTAAATACAACCAAATTACACACCTGGACTTCTGTTGCACGTGCTTCAACCTTATTTTCCCTTTAAAAAATATAAAACCACCATATATAGAATGCTACACTCGGGCTTGCATGCACAGATTGACGATCTGCTGATGTTCTCAGGGCAAAGTAATTACCGGAACGTTTTCCCTATTTATTTATATAATTTCAGAGAACGCTGCCGAGGTGATCGGCCAGGCTGGTGGCGTCCAAGACATTCTGTCGGTGATGCGTCAGTACGTCAAGCACAGTGACATTTGCGCCAACTGCTGCGGTGTGCTTTGGAGTCTCTCAGTCAACGGTGCGTCTAACCAAAAATTTTGTCAAGCCTATGTTTTTTGGCTGTGTGGGAAACCGATTTAACAATGATGCATAAGCATGGCAAGATATTGTATTGTGTTTTAAAAGAATCAGCTGGAATTGGTGTAGGCCTGTTTTTAAAGCCAGCTGTTCGTTTTTGCCTTTTTTATGGAACAAAAGTTATTCAGGAAGAAAACATTTTTTTTTCGAACATAGTATGGAAATTCGTAGTTTATTTCGGGGCCGTATTATGCCTGGGTCATCTGGGTTAATCTTGTTTGGATCCCAATGTCTTTGGATGTTATACAGTATTTTCAAAAAGCAGTATTGGAATTGCCACATAAATCAGAACAAAGAATTTAATAATTAATAACAGTCGATTTTTTTATATACCAAAAACTTTGTTGCAGTGCTATGTGTTCATGAAGACCATGTACTTATGGTAAATTCAAAAAAGTTTACAAAGCAGCTAACCCATCTGAATACTCTGGATCACAACTTTATAAGCCACCGCATCAGCGGCAGCAACGCTGTTTATTTTCTTTCAAACCCGTTCGATTGTTACGTCACAATATGAGCTGTGTTTCGCACAGAGTCGAACGCAAGGATTGTGACGGAGGAAAAGGGTCTCCAGGACGTGTGCAACGCAATGGAGATGCACAGCAACGACGTATCGGTAGTCGAAGCCGCCTGCTCGGCCATCTGGTCTTTGTCATTGGAAGGTGATATTAAGATAAACGCTTAATAAGCTTTTTGAAACAGTATACAGGCATGACCATTGACCAAGTATGGACCATGCAACTTTTGCGGTTATAGTGTAGGCTTAATACAATGTTTCGCGTTGCATGGTAAAGAAAACTATGTTTTTTTATCAAGTGTTATCCAAAATGTGTTGCTTCGACCAAGTTTACCTTTTTAGGCGTAGAATACAAAACTAACACTTTGATTGTAAAAGCGGGTTAACTAAAAATATTTTGACAAAAAGATCTTTACCCACGTCCCGCTATTTTAATTGTGTTAAAAACTATTTGTCGGCTCTCTCCTATAGCGATATGGTATTTTGTTATTTACCCCTTACTTTGATATATTAAATTCGATTTTTTAAAATAGTATTCAAATAAATAGAATAAAAACATGGTCATTTTGGTGCCACAACAAACGCAATCGTTTGAACAGTTAAAATTGTTATACACTCGTACAACAAAATAGGGGTAATATCACATTATGATTATTATTTATTTTGTTCAGTTGTTCGGCCAAATCGCATAACTTAAAAAACGGGCCCACCCGTTTCAAGCACCTAAAATAATTCGATAGCTTTATTGTGTTTATACTCGTTGATTTCGGGTAGAAATGACCAAGTTCAACACGTGTGTTTAAAATGCGAATAACGCTGTGTAGGGGTTAGTATAGTAGTTTGTCGAGTGACGAGAATAGAAAACGAGTTTTCAATTGAAAAGCAACATCTGTTGGGAAGCAACCTTTGTCCCATGAAACCGCCCATTACCGCTTTTCGTGGCGACCAATATTGCTACCGGGTACGTATTCCCACGATTAGGGTAACCCGCTATATTTGTCGAGTGTCATGTTGGTGCAGAAATAAGCCTTGTTTTTTCTATGGTTATTGGCATCGTTTAGAATTTTACAGTGTCCAATTTACGAACATTACGCGTTTCTAAGGAACGTTTAATAAATCATATTAAAATGCGTTACCTAAGAGGTGTGAATGTAGCCTACTTGTAAACTTCTAAATATGTGAAAGTGCATCGAGCGCGAATTTTTTTGGTTAAACTGGTATTTTTCTTTAATTTGTTGCGAGTGTTATCAGCATATTCTCAAGTAAATTTTGCGCAGTGAGTCAAGCCAAGTGACCATAATTGACCAGTGCTGGATTTTAGATACATCAAATTTGTAAGGATATGTCTTGAACACTTGAATAACCATTTCTGCTTACAGAGGAATAGTGCAAGTGTACCCGCAATTCGTAGATACCTGTAGATGTATTTTATTGGTGGAATGACCAGAAGTATCTGTGCAAGAGGTGTCAAGCAAGTCCACGATAATATTAACAGTTACTTTCTTTCCAGTGCCCAATATTGAGTTATTAATGTGTTGTTCCTTAAAACCGTTTGTTATACTTCTTGTAATTGGTTTCACGACGTAAGATTGCCACCTGATTGTCGTTATATCAATATTATACAATATATATATTAATAGTTCATGTTAAAACAATTAAGTGCATGGTCCAATTAGTTGTGTTTGTTTTCATTGCCTCCAAAATTCCTTGATAGCCTCACAATAACATTGGCAGCATGCTCCTTTTTGACTACTTTTAACAAATCAGGAGATGAAGGCGGATAGACCGAGTACAAACGATGTAATTATAGGCAATCCATTGACGAGTTGAAACACGGATATAAACAAGAAAAGTAATTTAAGTCTGATTTCATTTCCTTTAGACGACAACGTGGACCTTCTGTCGGAGGTGGCCATCTCGCTTATCATTGAGTCGATCCAGCAGCACATGAGCAACATGAAGGTTATCAAAAGCGCCCTGATGGCACTTGCCAGTATCGTCACATGTGGAGGTGGGTTGGCTTAACAGTGTTGTAATGACTAAAGTGCACTTAACGCACGGTTTTCAAATGACTTGACTTGACTCTTTTGGATGAAATGACTTGAGAAAGGTCGGCTTAACAGTGTTGTAATGACTTGACTTAAGTCACGGTTTTTTAAATGTCTTGACTTGACTAAAGTCTGTTGAAAAATTAACTAGACTTAACTTAAGTCTTTTTTGACAAAATGACTTGACTTTTGACAAAATGACTTGACTTGAAGTCTATTGGGCACTTTTCAGCATTTTTAAGTAGTAAAAAAAAAGACATTTGACATCACTCTAACGCACAAACGTACCAAACATAAAACATATTTGCGAACAATTAAGGGAGATCATTAATTTATATTTTTGTTAGCTCGTCGAACAATTAGTTTAAAGAATATACAATACAAATATGTAGCCTATAATATAAAAAAATGCAACAATTCGAAAGAAATATCGGTTTTCCAAACTTGGGTTTGCGAAAACCGTAAGGTCAGCTTGCGCTGCTTAACCACTTAGTTTTCCAATTCTCTCCACTCAGAGTACCCTCTCTTGCGCCTTATTGTGCTTCTTTACGACAGCCTACAAGCCAGGTGTTAACACAGTAAGATTAGTCGCGCTTTAATCACAAGACGACGGGCCGGCTGTATTGCGCCAACACGTAGGCAAACAAGCGATATATCCAATTCCGTCTAGCCGCTGTTGACACTGTTGGGAATCGGTTGGCACCCAAGGTGCACTTTAAAAGGCAGTTTTCACCGATTAGTAAAACCGTAAATCATATGCCGGTCGGCCTAAAGTAGAGCTGTTAAAAAATATAAATATTTTTTGGTAAATTGATGATACAGCACACTAGCGCTTGGTTGCGAATGTGTAATGTTGATTAAATAGAAAAAATCATAGCCTCTATTGGTATAATGCTCTTAATGTAACCTTGCTTCTAACAAGCTCAATGTGCAGCTGCATTTTTCTATTAATGGTAATATTGTGTATGTTTCATACTTGCGTTTTGTTACTAATGTGTAATGCTGCTTAAAAAAAATAATGCCCTTGGTGATATAAGGATTTTGATGTCACCTCTCTTCAAAGATGTTTCAAATGCTGCATTGTGCTATCAGTGGTCTTCAATATTGTAAATTTTTCAAAATTAAACACAAGTTGCCAAATCAACGACGACCAAAAACCGATTTACCCCTGCCATTTGTTTCGCAGAGGAGTGCGCCTACAAAGTAATAAGTCCTAGCCCGGACGTGGCGGGCCTGCAAGTGATCACACAGGCTTACAACAAGCACAAGACCGAGGTCGACATCGCCGAGAGCCTCTGCACCTTGCTACTGGAGCTGTGCGAGTTTGGTGGGTTATCTGTCTAACTAACTAAGCCATTCATTTGTATACGGTGTTGGTGCGCGTTTCGGGCCTGAGCTTTATATTTGTTGTGTTCGAGCAGTGTTTCTCATTACTGTAAACAGGTCATTTGAAATGACTCCAGTTTGAAATGACTCCAGTCCAATTCAAGTTATTTGTAAAATTATTCAAGTCCCAGTCAAGTCATAATTATAGCAAGTCAACTGTTTAAGCCAGTATTTCTCACCCCTTTTTTTCGTGGCGACCCAATTACTAAGGTTAAGATTAACAGCAAAACTTTTGCGTCCCAATTATTTTCACTAAACTTTTTGCAAGCTTAACTTGAACAAAGAAGAAACAGGATAGTAGCATCAATTGATTCGGACTTAATAAAAATGGGCTCTACCGTTGTAATGCTTCCGCAATTTTCGTGATTTTTGGAAAAAAATTGCTTAAAACCAAGCTATGTAATTAAAACCACATGAACAACTTCAGTAGGCTATCCAACTAAATTCAACGGCGACCCTATGATTGGTCGCGGTCCATAGGTTGAGAAACACTGCTTTAAGCCATTCATTCGTATACTGTGTTGGTATGTGTGCCGGGCCTCATCTGGGCTTTATTTGTGTTGCATGAGAGAAGTGTTTCTCAGTGTTGTAAACAAGTCATTTTTGAAATGGTAAGTCCGAATCAAGTCATTTGTAAAATAACTTAAGTTTATGTCAAGTCTTTTTTTATTAAATCACAAGTCAAATCCAAGTCAAGTCATGTCAGAAAGCGCTTTTGAGTCAATCATTGACTGGAAATGTTTTGTATAAGGCAAAGTTTGCGTAGTATTACCTTCCTTGATTGATAGTCTTGTAGCTTGAAGCATTTGACATAGTTGTAATGAGGGAAATGTCCTTTTTTTATTTGCGTTTCAAAGTCGGACTTTAATTTCAGTGGAAATCATACCCTTGACCTTAAACAAATTCACGCTTTCTTACTTTGAATGTTTTTGTTTTTTTCTGCAGACGACATCATGCAAGAGCTGAAGTCACCAAGTCTGAAACTGTCCAATGTGGTGACAGCCATACGTAAGGCTTTTATGTCAAACGAGGTAAGTTTGTCCGTTCTTAAACTCACCACAAGAAGTCTGTCAGACGAATTTGGGTTGAAAGTAAATGCTTTCATTAAGCATTTATTATAAAAAATCGTTTGTATGTTACGATTCGCCAGAAAGGCAAAATTTCCTGTTGTTGCTCACTTCTTTATAACCACGTGTAAATAAACAGTTTTCTGAACCGAAAATTCTATTAGGTTTCTTAACATGTCTACAACTGCCCGTAATCGCACATAGGCCTATGTAGGAATACAACAACAACAAAAATCTGCGCTGTACAAAACGCAACGTTTAAGCATAAAATTGTTTCACACTTTTCGAATTAGGAGACGTAATAAGAATATCAAAGGCCACAAAGAAGTAGGTATTAATTTAAACGTTTCCAATAACTCTTTATTCCTTTTCAACATAGCGAGAAGGCACTGATAAATGATATTCTTATTACGTCTTACTACAACCTGCTCCAAAATTGGGAGAGTTTGTGTTTGGTATCTGTAAAAAGAAAACCGACTTAACTGAAAGATTTATCGCACAGGAAATTAACCAAAGCACAGCTGTGATTTTGCAAAATTTCGGAGCCAAGGTGCCTTCGTCGCCCCGAAGACCCCCGTCGGCCCGTTCTCGGCCCCGTTCCGCCATGAAAAAGTAGCCACAAGTGGGCCTCCTGGACTGAATTTATTTCGTTGATTGGGATTGCTTAACTATGCAGTAAAGCATGCGTTTCGATTCACTACAGCTTGATAAAGTTTTCGTTACGCGAATGAAAAAATTCTTAAACTTCTTCAAATTTTTTATTTTTAGTTTTATCGAAATTGTGCCCAAACTTTTTACATGACCTTTTGTTACTGTACAGCAGCACTTACTGTGTGCACACCACTGTATTTTCTTGCTTGTAATTTTATTTATCACCGTCGTCGCGTGCTAAAGTATTTTACGTTTGCTTTTTTCCTATTATACACACACTCACCCACGTAATTACTATTCTTATAACTTCACCATTTGCACTCTCACCCGTAATAAAAAAATGCAGTTAAAAACAGTCGTGTGGTTGTTTTCTCGTCTCGCTCCTCTCTGAGCCTGCATAGCTCAGTTGGTAGAGCGACGGTCCCGGCTTGACCGGAGATCGTGAGTTCGAACCTCACTGCAGGCTAGTTGTTTTTCTAGCCTGCTCTGCTTGCATCATTGATCGACAGATTCGGTGAGTCTGCAATGGCTTTCGGTGTACTGCAGTCAAAAACAGTGTTGATTTTATAGCCACTTTAGTACTAAGATAGCAGGAGGGTGAACCAAAATATAACGCATGCGATAATACTTACATGCTGAATTATACAAGATTGTAAGCATCTTGGACAGCAATATAATTTACTAATGTTTCGCAGGTCACACATATAAACGCTAGTAACTCTTGTTTTAGTTAATTTTCCTAAACTTTCCTTGATGTAATTGCATATGTTAAAGATACAAGTGGTACGCCAACACTGTACGAAACCTCCCTATGGACCAAGAATAGAAAAAGTTTTTGCATAAGAAACAAAACAATGTTTCGTAGACCACATGTAGTCTTTCTGGCTAGGGTTGCCATAAAGGTTTTGAATATTTAATTATTTTTGATTTAGTCCTTGAACCACCCTATGTTTTTTGGAAATTTATTTTATCCTGTTGATTAGCCGCAGCATTGCTCAAGTTCAAAAGAACTTATTTGTTTTCGGCCGAGGTGCAAAGAAAAGTCAGTTGGTTTATTATAAACTAGATAAAATACCCGGTGAGGCCCTGGTTCAATTGTGTAGGCCTATTTATCTCCTGTCGGTAAAACCTCCTTTTTGCTGGTCTTGGTAAAAAACCTAAACACCGCGTCAAGGACTGCCCGTCGTTTCCATTTGATTGTTTGGAGCTTGTAAAAACCCTACTTGAACCGCTCCCCTCTAAACATTTGTAGCTCAGTTGGTAGAGCAACGGTCCCAATATGACCGGAGGTCGTTTGTTCGAACCTTTTAACAGTCTAGATTTTATGTTAGCCTGCCTTGCCTGCATCCTTCATCGACTTATTCAGTTAGTCTGTTGAATGCTATCGGGGTATTTTACATGATACGAAAACCGTTATGGTTGGTCAGAAATCGATTTCCGAAGGTTTGAATCACAGTTGTTGTACCCGCAAGTGTAAGCATATTTTAACGATAAAATGTAGTACTGTAGATCATCTTCAATATGAAGTTGTTACTACTAACAACATGCGGGGCGGAATGGTGTCATGGTTGTTTCTCGACTCGCTCCCCTCTAAGTCTGTGATGCTCAGTTGGTAACACGACGTTCCCGGTTTGGCCGAGGTCGTGAGTTCGAACCTCACTACAGGCTAGTTTTTTTTCACCCTGCCTTTCTAGCAATATTGATCGAATGATTCCATTAGTGTGTCAAAAGTTCCGGTGCAGTCTGAAGTGTTTAGACCAGTATCCGCATTCATATTTTGCCTTGAAAAGCTACATAAAACAATCTAGAACCGAGCAAAAATTGAATCAGACCCATACTGCAATTTTTCACGATTCTATTTTAATCACATAAATTACAACGAATGTGTACACAATAACCAAAGCAAAGTTCTGGCCGCCTCGGGATAACAACTAAAAAAACTAATCACTACAATGTATGGAGTAGGCTAAATCTTTTAACAGCAAATGTTGATTACGAGAGCTTCACGAACCAAGTAAGATGTCGATCTCGTTTCTCTGTTAAGCGATGATTAGGAAGCACCGTTTCTATATAAATGTTTTACCCTTATTAAAAATACGCAAGAAGCATCAATCGAAACCAGCGGCCCAACCTCTTAAAATTCGTATTGAAAGCAACGAGAGGGATAAACAATCAAAATCTACATAAAATGAGTTGACGCGAATAGTTAACAAAGGTACGGGTACCGCTTTACCACAAGATAAAGCTCGTCGCAAAAATCATACCAAAGCAAACGTTTATGAAGTACTAAAAAAAGAAGAAAAATATGTACACCTGTACAACGCCACGCTACCTCCAAAGGTGCCAATGTCATGACGTACTTGTTGTTCCTTTTGATAAAGTTAAAAAATCGTGATTCCATAAAACTCAAGCAAATCGTAACTTTAACTATAACATAACGTGTAACTGTAAATACATGTAATTAAATAAGAAATCGTTTTGGAACATTATTCGAATGCTAAATGTTTCTCAATAAACATACCGGTATAACAAACTTATTTGTAAATAATGATAGGTGTGTTTCACTTTAAATAACAAAAACATAACTCTATAAAATGTGTGGTCAATTCTAGGTTCCATATATGGCAACACAAAATATGCTTATCTAAATCTCTAAAAAATACCCAAACTATAGTTTAAATCACAATTCATAACACGGAAATTAATTAAAATGTCTACTCCATAACAGAGGTATAACTAAAAACTTCTTTGTTCAGTCGATAATAAAACTAGGTATGGAAGAATAATAGGAAAAACAGAGTCCGGCAATAAGGCATCGTGTCAAGGAACAATAAGTAAGATTAGTGGCAGTTTTCCAGTTTTCTAAACTAGAGCAAACTTGAAAACAACTCGTCTTTGAATTAGAACAAGTTATTAAAAGTCTGGGATCGCTTAGAGCAGCTTGGATAAAAAAAAATTCCAAGGCATAAAAAGAGAGGATTTTACGCTTTTTTTCGGATTTTACGATTTTTTTCTCGTAACTTATTACCTGTGTTTAGGTTGTTTAATACTCTTACAAAGGAAAAGTATTAAATCGTGTTTAAACGTCAGCAGGTAATTTATTTACAAAACACTGCTCGAATCCATAAGTCTACGAGCTTCTTATGAGCTGAAGAAAAGTCCCGATTGCACAAAGCTAAGTAGCCGTTTCTCGGTCGATGTTCGTTTTTCATAGGTAATAGAGGGGGTCTTTTAAAATATTATTGGGTTAAAATTAAATATTGAAATATTGGGTTAAATAACCCCGTTTATTTAAGATGCGCAGTGCAAACAGACAAGTCGCCATTATTAAATCAATGCTGTTTTTTTCAAAAGTAAAAGGGGGGCCATGTTTATTTAAGATGCGCGGTCTTAACAGATAAGTAGCCATTATTCGGTCGATGTTCGTTTTTCGAAAGTAATATATGGGGTCTTTTAAACTATTGAGCTATTGGGTTAAAATAAAATATTGAAATATTGGGTTAAAATAACCCCGTGTTTAATAAAGATAAATGGAGATACAAGGCCGGGATGAATATGTTTAACAAAGATAATTCGAGATGCAAAGTTGATTGAACGTGTTAACAAAGATAAAACGAGCAAGGGGTTCGGTACAGGGGTTACCATGTCCACTACCAGGTGTGCTTATTGGTGGAGATGAGGGCGGGTTGAATGTGTTTAACAAAGAAAAAATGGAGATTCAAAGTCGTGTTTAACAAAGATAAAAAGAGGGGCAGTAAGGGGGTTTGCTAGACCACTACCAGGTGTGCTTATTAGTGGAGATGAGGGCGGGTTGAATGTGTTTAACAAAGAAAAAATGGAGATTCAAAGTCGTGTTTAACAAAGATAAAAAGAGGGGCAGTAAGGGGGTTTGCTAGACCACTACCAGGTGTGCTTATTGGTGGAGATGAGGGCGGGTTGAATGTGTTTAACAAAGAAAAAATGGAGATTCAAAGTCGTGTTTAACAAAGATAAAAAGAGGGGCAGTAAGGGGGTTTGCTAGACCACTACCAGGTGTGCTTATTAGTGGAGATGAGGGCGGGTTGAATGTGTTTAACAAAGAAAAAATGGAGATTCAAAGTCGTGTTTAACAAAGATAAAAAGAGGGGCAGTAAGGGGGTTTGCTAGACCACTACCAGGTGTGCTTATTGGTGGCAATGATTCGTGAGGGTGGGTTACCGATGACGCGGCGCGCCCAGACAAAATCATGCATTGGGTCTTTAACAGCGCCGGGGTGGTGAAGGTCAATGCTGCTCACGTAGATGTCACGCACGTAAGCCATGCCTCCGTTTCCTTCGCCGGCGCCCATAGGTAGAACGGCGTTGCGCGGCTGGATGTACTTGTTGTGGTAAACGATAATTGCGACTACGCTGAGTAGAAGTAAAAGAGCGATGCCGCCGACGCACGCCGACACGATCACCAGGATAGAGACGTTCTTGCTCAGGTCCTCTCCGTCGCCGCCGTTGTTGTCGCCTCCGCCACCTTAATCCAACGGTTTTCGAGTTTGGTGTTTCAGTAATAAACTTAGCTTTTCCTTAAATATTATGGGTCGCACTGAAAGCATATGGTTCAAGTTTAGTGTTTCAGTAATAAGTTCTCTATAAAGCTTAGATCTTTAGGGCGATTTTTACATTCATGATAATGCTAGGGGTCGCATTTGAAGCCTTTGCTCCGAGGAGATATCCAACACAACGCGTTTCTCCGGAGTTTTATTAATTATTAAATTCCATGGTTTAAATTAGTGCTTCTAAGCTGTTTGTCGCTATTTATAAACAGGACTAGTATTTTTTCAATCGATTTGAGTACAACATATGCGATAAGCTGAGGTGGCATAAAAACCAGTTACACCAACTTCTTTGTTTATTAACGCCAGGTGTTACTTAATCCAACGGTTTTTAAGTTTGGTGTTTCAGTATTAAGTTCTCTATGAAGCTTACATATTTAGGGCGCGTTTCACATACATGCTATGGTGCGCATTTAAAGCCCATGGTCCAAGGCGATATCCCACACAACGCGGCAGCAGATTCTTGTATGGAGTTAAGCCTACTTGCTTCCTCCTATTTATAAACAAGACTAGTATTTTCTCAATATATTTGAATACAACAATATACGATAAGCTGAAGTGGAATAAAAACCAGTTACACCCACTTGTTTGCCTATTAACGCCAGGTGTTACTTAGTTCGACGTTTTTCAAGTTTGGTGTTTCAGTAATAAACTTAGCGATTTAGGGAACCTTTCACTTACATGCGATGGGTCGCACTTAACTCCGACCGTCTAGGGCAATATCCTACGCAACGCGTTTCTCGGGATCAAATTAGTTTATTAAAAGTACCCTGAAAGCCATTGCAAACTCAGCGAATCTGTCGATCAACGATGCAAGCTAGTCATAATCGTTGGTCAAAAAGCAGCTCCAGAAGAGCTAGATCGCAGTTGTTAACACACATACGTGTGTGCATGTCTCATTGAATAATGATATGGTACTGTAGAATACAGTGTAGACCCCCTTCATTGTGAAGTTGCTTGTACTAACATAATGTGGCAAGCATTGGCGTCATGGTTGTTTCTCGACTCGCTCCTCTCTGAGCCTTTGTAGCTCAGCTGGTAGAGCGACGGTCCCGCTATGACCGGGAGGTCGTGAGTTCGAACCTCACTTTAGGCTAGTTGTGTTTCTAACCTGCCCCTGCTTGCATCATTGATCGACAGAATGCGTGAGTCTGCGATGGCTTTCGGTGTGACGAAGATGACCCACGACGGCCAACTCAAACAGTTGTTTGATTTTTTGAGAGTGGAGATAACAAGTCCTTACCCGTCGTAGGAGGGTCGGGCAGTTCGATGAGGATCTGAATGTCACCGATGCTCCGGACTTGCTGAACTGGCGACTCGGTGACGTTTATGCTCACGACGGGCGCTTCATCGTCGTCGTCTTGTTGCAATTGCCGGCGTTTCCTGCAGGCAAAAAGTTGCGGTAAATTGTAAAGCAGTGGTTCCAACCTTTTGGTCGCGGAGATCCCCTTTTTTAATCTTTCAAAACCTATGCGACCCCCCTACTTTGGTAAATTACACATCAAACAGATTGCAATCATATACAATTTGGCAGAATGTTTGCATTTCTAGGGAAACTGTATGAAATTCGGCAAGAAAGTCCGGATTTACCCGAGGAGCAAGTAACAATAACTAAAGTTACGGTTTAAGGTTTATTAGCGTCATAACATGAGAGTGTATGTACGAAAAGAATGTACGGTTCTAAGGTCATTTCTCGTCTTGCTCCCATTAAGCTTGTCCAGCACAGAAGCTAGAGCGGCGGTCCCGGTTTGTCCGAGGTCATGAGTTCAAACCTCAGCGCAGGTTAGATTTTTCTAGGTTTATTTTAACTCGACTATAAACTTAACTGTTTTTAAGGTTTATTTAACTCATAGGCGCCGAACTTGCAAAGTACCAGGGCGTTTAAATCAACCAGTGCTAACTTATTACCAACAAAACGTAGCAGGTCGCGCAAACCGATTTTGCGATTTCGTATATTAGTTTTAAAATAATGCGTTGTCTTTTCAATTTCGTCCGAATAAGTTGTACCTAAAGCTAATGCGTGAACGGTCCTGTATTAAAATAACGGAGGTTAGTACCAAACTAATTTTAGCAGTGTTTCGTAAATTATTACCCGTCACGAAATACATGCAGATGGAGCGGGCGAAGCGAGCGCGGATTTCTTTTGACTATACCGATAAAATAGTTGGTCAAATTTTAGGGGGTTGTGACTCCCTGCAAGAAATCCAGGGCGTCAAAAACGCTCTGCACACCCACGTTCGGCGCCTATAACTACAATCCCAACCTGGAAGGCAACTAGGTTTATTTTTGTTGCACTAATATTCCAAACCTGGAAGGCGACTCTATCATATTCCGAACGATGACGTCACGCCGTCTTCGGGCCGCGGGCGGTGTTTCGTCCGCCAAACAACCTTGAGAGCATCTAGTAACTTCCTCTGTTTCTGGGTTGTCGTAGCAGACCATCACCCGGCACTGCAAATACCGTAAGATGTTATTGATAACGATTGTGGGCTCACAAGCCTGTGTTTTGCTACTTTTTATCGCTCGGGTCACCAAAGGTCCCGATAACTGTTAGCCAACGCCGACGTACAGTTCATCAGTTTCTGTATAAAATGCCAACAATAATAGTATATGATATACTATTGTAAGAATATTATTGGCATTTTATACATGTTTGCATTTTGTACAGAAATAAATGAAGCCTATTAATAAGGCGAAAACAATATTTCTGTAAAATTTTAAAAAACGATTTTATGTTTTTATACCTGTTTTTGTAAACGGTCTTAACATTATCTGATACAAAAACACGAATCTTTCTTTTACATTTTATTTTCTGCGGGAGATTCCTCACTTTCGAAAGTGTTTCAGCTTTCATCAAAATAAGTCTAATTAGCGGTTAAAATAAGACTAAAATTACGATTAAAACGATATGAAAAGTTGTTAACATATTTATTGTAAATGTTAAACACTGTATCCCTCAATACTTTTTCACTGCATTCCCTAAATTACAGATATAACGAATCTCACATAAAGAACACTATATTTTACACAATGGCTACCAGGGCTGCGGAGTCCGACTACGGCCAAAAAAATAAGCCCGAGTCCGACTTCGCAGCCCTGATAGCTACTACCTTTTTCAATCTAAGTTTTCAGTCATCCTTGATTGACAGGATAACATTTTTTGTTCAAGCAGGTTTGCCAATGCACCGGCTACGTCACGCCTCCTTAGTTACCTGGATAACAACAGGGGCGTTCTCAAATGTGTCCCGGAACTTGAAAGCTTTAATGCTAAATCGTTTTTCCATCAGCGTTGGGGAATCGTATGTCTGAATAGTGGGGTCCAATAGACAACTGGAAAGAAATTGGATCGAAGTCTATAAATTCGTCATTTAATCTGAACATTATCAATTTATCTTACTGTCAATCGATCAAGGATGTTCAAAATATCCACGAAAAAAATAAAGCTTTAACAGGTCTTTTAAAAAATAATGTTTTAAAGGTTTTTCTTGTATATGGGAAAATTAAAATTAGAGACTTGTTTCGTGATTTGAAAGGGGTGGCGAGAATTGGTTGGAGATTTGAAAGTTATGGGTGAATTGGTTGGCGATTTAAAAGGGGTGCGAGAATTTGTTGGTGATATGAAAGGGGTGCGAGAAATGGTTAGCGATTTGAAAAGGGTGCGAGATTTGGTTGGTAATTTGTAAGGGGTGCGAGAAATGGTTGGTGATTTGAAAAGGGTGCGAGATTTGGTTGGTGTTTTGAAAGAATTGGTTGGCGATTTAAAAGGGTTGCGATAATTGTTTGGCGATTTGAAGGGGTTGCGGGAATTGGTTAGTGATTTAAAAGGGTTGCGAGAATTGGTTGGTGATTTAAAAAGGTTGCGAGAATTGGTTGGTGTTTTGAAAGGGGTGTAGCTAGAAAAAAGGTTAAAAAACACTGATCTAAAAGTACTGTGGTCGGCTTATTTTCGCGCGATTACCCGTTTTCGACGAATGTGTAACGGTTGCTGGTGTCGGCCGAGGCGTCCGCCGGCCTTGCGAAGCACTCGACCGTGAAGAGCTCCATCCCGGCGGAACCGCCGACGGCGCGAAGGCTGAAGAAGATGTCGCTGTTGACCTCAAACTTGAGCGGGAAATCGTAGGGGCTGATGGAAGTCTGTCGTTACAACGAGAACGATTTTAGTCGTCAATCTAATCTTGTTAAACGACTAGACCAGTGGTTCCCAAACTATGGGCCATGAAACTAATTTAAGTGGGCCATAATGCTATTTGAAAATACTGCAACTACACATTTTGTTTTACTAAAATAGTTGTTAGCATAAACTGCGCGTAGGAGTTGTTTAACTTCAGCAGACTGATCAGAAACTTAATAAAGTTACATTTGTTGTTAGACAAATGGTATACAGGAATAAAAACGTTGATAATATTGGAAAACTTTTGCTAAATCAATATGCACTAGTCATAACTCGAGGTGAAAAAAAAACGATTGGCCACCATCTATTTTGTAAAAAAAAAATTGGACAACGGAATAAAATAGTTTGGGAAACCAATGGACTAAACCAATATACACGTATTCGGCATGTAATTCAAGCACGGAAATGGCGCAATATCACGACTAAAAGACGAAGTCTGTAAAATGCCTTGAAAGGGGCCGTTACATAGATGGCACATATAGTTTGCAATTATGCTTAATTGAAAAATTTGCCTATTTCCATGATTGTTTGACGAGAGTATGCAGAACGAACTGTGGTCTTTTTATTTTTTTAAAAAGAGATAAACACATAATCTCATTGTGGACGTCCACAAAAGATTTTAACCCACAAAGGTTTTAAGATTAACTTTAAATGTGAGAAGAAAATACAGTCTTAGGTAAAACCCCACTTTCCATATTCCCCAATAAAGCAAATTGTTATATCCAGTTTAAGTTGGAAAGTTTAAGAGAGAAAGTTCAAAGTCAATTTTATTTTGATATTAATAATATATGGGTGAAACGTAATCATTAGTTATTCCTTTTTAATGTTGCTGAATTTATATTGGTAAAAGATATTTAGGCGATTAAAATGAAAAATGTAAAAATCGTCCTATCATCAAAAGACAGATGCTTCTTCATTTTGTTTCGGCAGATGTTTTGCAAATCTTGATTTCGTTGCAAACCAAACATTTACAAAGTACACAAGACGCCTCCAGAGAACGGTGTCTTTATCTATATATGGGTACCGTTCGCCAGTACGACTCCAGAATCCACATTGTGTATAATATGCACGTTTCAGTTGCTGAAATACTACAATCCGGACCAGACTGACTAATTTCGCTAAGCCTTTCGAAAGGCATCCAGTGCACTACATAATAGGTGCCGTCATATTTGACCAGTACGACTCCAGAAGGACTTCATTACAGAATACACATTGTGTATATGTACGTTACAGTTGCTGAAATTTTACAATCCTGGTCAGACTGGCTAATTTCGCTAAGCCTTTTCCAAGCGATCCAGTGGTGCCGTCTTCTTTGGCCAGTATGACTTCAGAAGGACTTCATTACAGAATACACATTGTGTATATGTACGTTTCAGTTACTGAAATATTACAATCCGAATCACGCTGGCTGATTTCGCTAAGCCTTTCCTAGGGCATCTTGTGTAATATAATTACAATGGGTGCTGTTATCGTTGGCCAGTACGGCTCCAGAAGGGCTTGATCATCGCAGAATATATGTTGTGTATATATGCATTCCAGTCGCTAAAATATTACGACTTTAGAAGGGCTTGATCACAGAATACACGTTGTAAGAACGTTTCAGTTGCATTTACATTACAAAGTTTACATACATTACCTCAAATGTGTTGTTAAAAAGGTCCATGAAAAATGAGAAGGAGCCCATTCCAGGAACTGGAATCAGACTAATCGATCGGTCGATGGGTTTGAAAGATTGAGTCAGGTTTCCGAACTTGTTTAGTGAGCAGGTTACAGGCACAGTATACCTGCAATGTAAGAAACAACACCCGAAAATAGAATAAGCGATATAGAAAAAAATAAGGCATAAAATCACAATTTCTGGACTTTACATTATACACTAAAAGTAGAATGATCCGTGCCAACAAAACAACAAACGTGCATTTAGGCTTGGGGGTTGCTACAGATGAGTAAGTCGCTGGCCCTTAACCTCATATTGCTAAATTGTAATAAAAATTAAAGTACCCATTATAAATTTATACAAACTTACAAACATGGAAAGCCTTTCATATTTTTACAGTAAACGTTTTTACTTCAAATAATTTCGCGGTTGCGACTAAAATAAAATAAGGTTACAGTCCTTGAAGTTGTCTTAAAAAAAATAATTCACAATCCAAAAGAGAAAAGCAAAATAAATGTATTTACCAGGCTCCCCTAGTGATGATCGACACTGTCCCTACATCAGCTGGTGCCTCGCCCCAAAGACGAACAGAACTCTTGTAAATAACCTCCCAAAACGTTTCCTTCAAAAGTATGACAATTTTACAGCACAATGGCGAATCGTTATGGAATCCAAAACCATCGACGGCAGGTTTTAGCCAGTCGATCACTGCTCCGCTGAGGCGTATATTAATAGCATCTATTTGAATAAGGAACTGAAGATGCCATTTGGCGAAATATATTTTCCTTTTTAAACAAAACGTCCTGTTTTTACTCATGTTTTTAACTATGAGTTTTACTTGCTAATACAGCACAAAAGCGAATCTTTATGTGATTCAAAACCATTGAAAGCAGGTTTCTGCTTGTCGACCACTGTTCCGCTAGCGCGTATATAAACAAAAACTTAAAGTTAAAACTTAAAAAATCCGACTAAAACCAGGATCATTTAAATCAAGCTACTGACGATACCCAAATGTCTGATCCTGGTTTTACTCGGGTTTTTAAACTTTGAGTTTTATTGTTGTTTTTACAGTTAAGCACAATTTTACAACATTGTTTACTTACTTAAATGCTAAATCTCATTAGTTATTTAACATATGAAGCAGTGAATTTTATGTTTAAAAGCATTAAAGTTGACTTTTAACAATAATAACTACAACTATGTAGTTATAATATAATTTTGTCACAAGCAACGAAAAAGGGGAGTACTGGATTTTAGTTATTTAGGCAACTTTTTGAAAAACAAAAACAGTTTCTAAAATATAGTTAAACAAACAGTTTTCAAACCTGTATTTCTGTGTTGCAATCGCCAAAGGAAAAACTATATTGATAGCTATCTTCGTCCTCCTGAACATTGCAAGTTGGGTCTGAGGGTTGTGTATCAGTTAGAGAGTACTTGTTGTCGACAGTGGCGCACTTTTCCAGATTTATCGTCATGCTACTTGAGCCGCAATCCACACTTAATTTAGCTGTTAAAAAATATATAAATATTTTAAAATATATTTAAATATATGTTTAAAAATTAAAGAAAAAATAAATATAGTTTAAAACGGTTAAACAACAACCTTTACTTGAATATGCACGAGCATAATTTTAATTCACTCTTCATCAAGCAGTACAAAAATTCTTGTTTTTAGATAGTTATTTAAAATTTCAATTAATTCACTTAATTTCTTATTCACCCACGTTACCAACAAAATACAGAGTAATTAAATGATGGAAACGAAATTCAAAAAATCAAATGACTACTACAAAAATAATTAAAAAGGTAATACAATAAAAATAACCTTTTCATTTGAATTTATTTTTGAATAAAAATCAACACACAATGTAAACATACTCAACACAATATTTAAAAAAGCAACAATTCTGGTTAAGTTGTTACTGGTTTTGCCACAGGACACTTACGGATGCAAGTTCTGCTATCCGTCCACAACTCCCAGCAGTCTCTTGCACAAGAGCATTGATATGTTGATTCTAAAGTCGTACAAATGTCGGAGCAGCCGCCATTGTTAATACCACACGGTGATGTGGCACCTTGAGAAAATAAATTAAGGTTGACAATGTTTTTAACACTAAAACAACAAAGTTTTTTTTTTTAATTTTCTTTTTTAAGACCTTAATCCAGGGGCACCAAACTTTTTTCATTAAGGGCTGAAAAAAACTGTAAGAATTGGCCATCGCGTGCCACACAGGCATATTTGTTCTTGGATTCTGTTTGTGGGGGGCTATGGAAATTGTTTTAAAGATGTTGTCACAAAATTATGCCATAACTTGAACTCATAAAAAAAGCAACCTACACTTCCTGTTCTCAGTGAAACACATACGCAAATGTGCAAATTAAATTGGGTTAAAATCAGGGCTGCGGATAAGGAGTCGGTATGTTTTGCTGGAATCGGTGACCCGAGTAAGACCATGTATAAGTTAGCTTCCTTAGTTCGAGTCCGATGGGCATAGTACTAAAGTTTAAAACTGACATTGCCGCCAACTGTAATTGTAAAGGTGGAATAAAAAATGTTGTGTATAATAAAATATTTGACATAACAGTTATTATTTTCTTTAAATTTGGTTATGTTTTTGTCATTCTTAAAAAGACTAGTGGGTCACTGAAAATCTGTAACGGGTCATGCAGTAAGTGGTTTGCCATCCCTACTCTAGATTAAATAAACATCAAAAACAAAAAAAATTGTAGTTTAGATCACATGAATTGTTTACCTACTGCCAGTTATAGAGTTAAAAAAATTAAAATTCAACCTAATGGAAACTTTAAAAACAACAGTTTTTAGTGTTGTTTCAAAATTTATAGCAAACAAAGAAAGTTAAAGATAATATTAACGTATCAATTCACCACACAAACAACCATATGGCTGAAAAAACACAAACAAGATAAGACATACCTCCTACGAGTATAACAATGCATCTTTGAACAGAAGATAAGCTGAAAGTAAAACACAGTACTGTTTAAATAATATGTAGCAAATAGGTGGAAAAATAGTATTTTCCGTAGCTTTACTAAAAAAATTGTTCATGTCTCAGTAATCTCACATTTGTACAAATAAAGTGGTGAACAAAATATTATTAGTGTACAAACTGTACAAAAGGCTTTTTATTATTTTACAAATGTTTGTATCTCTTATGACAATCAAACACACCTATTCTATATATGGTGGTACCACTATTACATTTACCACAACTACATGATATAACTGAAACTTTGTAGCCCACAAAAAATTGCGAATAAAACACATCTTGCAATATTACTGACTTGCATTATTACTTGGGATCTGCTAAAAACTAAGGTATTTATTAGATATAAACATTTATACAATTCAAATATACAGAACTTATTGACCGAAATAGATTTCTTTAAACATGTCTAAACTGCTATGTTTAATCGGCAACACAATTATGGCTCAGTTTCCAAACCACTGAATTTTTGTTTAGATTTAGAGCAGCGGTTCCCAAACTTTTTTTGCCTGGTGGACCCATTGCAATTATTTTAAAACTTAAAATCTGTTTTCAGCATAACAAGTAATGGAATTTCAAATCAAAAGTTGAGAAGTTCGTACTATGTGCTATCTTCCACAGCAAAACAGACAATGTTTTTTCCTGTCTGAGTGGCAGTAGGTGTCCAACTGAGATTAATTTGGTATTCTTTATTTGGCAATTCCAACATTTCTGTTCTGTTGAAACCAAACGGTGAAACCAAACTAAATCCTGTCACACTGAAATTTAAAAAAATGTTCCGTTTATAGTATTGGTAAGCTTTTAGTTAAGTGATTTAAATACCCTTTCTTTAAACAAATATCCAACAACTATTACAACTAAACAAAAGCTAATAATATTGATAAACAAAGCAATAAATATTGAAAAACTAATTAAAAAATCAACCTTCCAAAAGTGTTTTACATGACATAATTGAACAATTTTTACTTAAAGCATAAATAAACCACAAAAAACATTAAAAAGAAGTTTGCAAATACAAAATTAATATTTTCATACTTGTATTTAATGATATGTGGCATTGTATATATTTAATGCAGATCAAAGAATTTAAAAAGAACATTTTCACAAAGTTACATATTTCTTTTCAAATACTTGCACAAACTAAACCACTTACTTTGACAGGAGCGTTGCAGACTTGCCACGGAGAGGTATCAATAGCTCTTTTCCTATAGTCGCTGATATGGTCTGGTCGTCAGGAGGTGTTGGTCCTAAGAACGTTGGTTTCAAGGTGCATGCCTCGTCAAGTTTTTCCACTTTAAACAACAACAAAAAGCTATAAAATCAGCAAAATTATGTCTGCTATCCTGGCTATATTAAGATGTTTATTGCACAAAATACACAAGCCATATTTTGTTAAAAGATGCCTTGTAGCTAGGGATGTTCAAAGTAGAATATTGAATCCTCGGATTTAAATCCAAATGTGCTTCGTATCCAATTCTGCCTGTTATTTTGGGTAATTGCAACCAATATAATTTAAAGTTTTACTGCCATGGTTGCGCCTTATTGTACATACGCGAGTGGCAAGTTTAAATAAGACCTGTCGCTGTGGCGACACATTTATAGTGCTTGCTTTAAATGTAACCTGGTAATGCGTTTCAGCGCTTTTTGGGGCTAGGAATTACTTTGCGTCTCGAAATAAACTTAGACGAATAATTAAGTGTCAATCAACCTTACTGGGCGAACGACTAACGTGCAATGCCAGGTGTGGAGTTCGCAATTTCCTTAACTGAGTTAAGTTGCAAAAGTAACATTCTCTCAATAAACGTGCGGACATTGGACAAAATTCACCTACTTAAGGTAAACTTTAGGCCAGTGGTTTTCAACAGTTTTCATATCGCGACCCGTTTTAACAACCCAATGTAACAAACGACCCCCCTCAAAAAATTTTGATTTCTACATATGCAACACATTTGTGTATGGGCAATAGCACAAAAAATATAATTAAATATAACATAAATTATGATACCACTCTGTTGAAAAAAATACTGATTTATTAAAATTATCACCCAGCATCAGGGAGATGGCTGGTGTTGCATCTTGGCGACAAGCTTGTCTATGTGTGGCCTGAATCTGAAATCTGGCTCTACTTGTGACATCATACCCAAATATTTCTCGTGATAATAACACTAGGCGACATTTTTCAACTTTTTTTTATTTTTTTCAAACAATTAATTGACTTTACCTAATTTGCCTATGCTGATTCCGAATTTGTAGTCAGAATTCACCCATCACGTCACACTTTTTTGCAAAAATTGAATGAAAATTTTTCTTAAAAACGGTTGAGAGAAGGGCGTTTGTGCCCTATTACAGGTCAAAAGCTACGTACGTGAAACGAAACACAGCCTACAAGGCGCTTAACTCACTTAATTGGATTTGAGCTTTTGTTAGCTTAAACCTTACCCCTCTAAACCTTAACCCTAGACCCCAATAGCACATGATTATGTTCATTCACTCAATAAACTTTTGATTCAAACAACTTTTCTTCTTTTAGCTTTTCTCGCAGCCTCACTATTCTCACAGTCGCGTTTCAGGCAACAACAGTAGTCCGCCATCATGGTTACATCCCATTGCCAAGGATTCCGTCTTTTCATACGTTCACCATGCTCCCCACTCATGTCACCCAAGTTTTTAGGAAACTTGTCCAAATGTGCGTGTAGAAAATGAACCAATATTTTCATTAGACATCCAAGTGCTTGTTGATAAGAAACCAACATGTTACAATATTTTGGTAATGCGGATCTTTAGGATTTCCAAGAAATTTAGATACAAGTTCAGTGAAAGAGAGCCATGCTTTTTTTCCACATTCGTCATGGTAATCAGAAGTTGGGTGGTCTTTGGTGAGAGTTCTGATTTAAGGTCCAACAAATATACCCTCTTTAACTTTCTCGGCACTGAAGTGAGGAAACTTTTCCCGAATGTATTTGAAACCTGCACCTTCTTTGTTAAGAGCTTTTACAAACTGTTTCATGAAACCCAGTTTAATATGTAATGGTGGAAGTATAACATTATATCTGTCGATAAGAGCAGGCTGTAAAACTATTATAGCCTGATGTAAGAAGCTCCCATAACGGCCACTCTCGTTTAATCCAATGATTTCTCCTGTACCGACTGTCCAATTCACACATAAAACAAGGGTACTTTTTGTAAATTGATCCTGACAATATTCTTGCATCCAGGCTTAAAATATTATTTATTCGAATGTCTGCTGCAAGGAACAAACAAAATCAGGCGAGATGCAAAACTAAACAAAAATCTTCGCTGGTTACCTCTTCAGAGGAATACTGAAATTGCTAAAATAACAACTCTAGTAGAAACAAGAGTAAACCTTGCCTATATATACGCACAAGCTGGTATAATGTACTGTTCATGTGCTGCTTTTTTTCCAACTTGTGCTTGTATGTAGCCCCTGATTTACTCACAATAAAATTATTATGATGCCACAATGATGTATAATGGCTATGACAATAATAACTGTGACCCAACAGCAAGGAATAGTTCATAGAACAGGCTGTTATTAGAAGTGAAATGCAAAATTTTAAATCACAAATTATAAAAAATCTTGACGTGATAGAACAAAAGCGACTTTATATTCGTAATCAGCGTACGCGAATTATCTTAGAAGTCACCATTTTCGCCAGAAAATAAAAATCATGTCGACCAGTGTAATTATTGCTGTGATGTAATAACTAGTTCTTGTCAGAAGTTGTTGTGACAAAGGATAACAGCTCTTTTTGCAGTACAGTAAGAACTTGTTTAGCTTGTGATTTCAAGGATAAACATAGCGCAATGTAAATAAATGCAACTTGAGTTACAGGTTAGAGTTTTCATTTAGTTGTTGGACAAATTGCGGGGGCTGGTGTGTACAAGTTCTTCAGTAAACTTAAAAGTGTGTACTGTTCCAAGAAAGGTTGAAAAGCACTGCCTAGTTACGGAAGTGCAAAGTAACTCGTTTAGTGAGAAAATGCCGGTCTTACGCATATAAATTGTTAATTATTATAGATTGTACTCAATTTCGATCATAGAATTTTTGTGTGTTTGCAGTTTTAGTTTGATTTGACAAGTACCCCTATATTAAGTTTAAAAAGCAATCATGATAGTAGCCATTTTTTCAGTTAAATAGACAGGTATAAGTATGACATTCGCACGGGCGCAATCAGGGTGTACCAGGCCATGCTGTTCCATTTCAGGCTCAAACTATATTTTTGGCTGCATTACGTAAACGCAAAAAAAGTTTTGGCTTCATGCAAACTTTGGCCTTATTTTGCTATGATTGGGTCTCTGTTTTCAGCATATTTATTCAGCACATAGCCACTATGCATACTGATGCTATGACATGATGCACTTGACTGTGTGACTCTATTAAATTTGATTATAAATATCTACATTTCAAGCAATATGTCACAAATTGCGTTATACCTGGTAAACCACTTTATATTTCCAGACATTGCATCACTCTGCCATCTGTCATTGAACACTGTTACGTAATATTCCTAGTGTGATATATTATTGTGCGACCAGTTGACTGAACCTGTTGTTTTGACAAACTTTGTGGCAAGGCGTGGCGTGGCGTGTTATTCTACATAAACTATGCTAAGTTGAACATCTGCTGTTTTTGTTGTGCCAGTTTTAGTTTGCCATCACAGACAAGCAACTTTATGATATCTGACCCAAAAGTTTGCTACATAATATATATCAAAAATTTCTCCCAATTTCTCAAAGAATTTTTTTCGCGTTTTTCAATCTGATTTTGTGCTGCAAGAGTACAAAGTTCGCCCCAAAACAGCTTATCTATGTAACAGTGTTAGAGTAATGGCCCCAGTTTGTACTTTATCATGCCCCTTTTGTATGTGTGTTACAAATTTTTTTACATAGAGGCATGCTAAATACAAACTGGGAACTTTTGGTTTACTCATTTACTTCTTAATACCCTTGTTTATCACCTAAACATGGTAATGTTAATACATTCCTTAGGCAAACACATCATTTACCTTTAGGAAATTTAGGCCAAAAATGCTTGTCGCCAGAAGGCTGGCAAGATTCTTCCAGCCTGTGGACATGTATTACAGTTTACATGTGGACTTGTTTTACACTTTTTTCACTGCTTCAAGTGACAGTTGTTAAGAATGTTCAATATTTTCGGAGATAATTGTTTTATTACCATATATAAATGTTAGCAAATTGTTTTGCGATTTATTTCTGTGACTGTGGACCCTGTAGAGTATTTTAAGGTTAATCCCTTCCCCAAACAAAATCAAGGTTATTTGATTTAATAAAAACGTATTAGGACTTAATATTCTAAAATTATTCTAGATTCAAAAGTTCTAGAAGCCCCTGGAATTCCAAAAGTTCTAGAATCCCCTGGAATTCTACTTTGAACATCCCTACCCACAACTCTCATAAGCAAGCCAGATAATTAAGGGCATGTTGTTAGCAAAACTTTTTCAATGTTTGTTAGAAACTGTATAGTACAACCTTTGGGAACTGGCACAATTTGACAGTAAAATAACCTGCTAATTTGACAGTAAAATAACACAAAAGTACAAATAAAAGTTATGAAAACATTTTGCAACGCACATCTGGTTTATTGTTACAAGTAGAAACTGCAGTAAACCTTTTTAGTTTATTTTTTAACTTAACTTCTGTGTTTTTTATAGAGGTCACTCACCTTACTTGTTACTTACATTTAATTATAAACTGTAGCGGTATGTAACTTAGAACATCGCTCGGCGTAAATTCTGTTGTGCCAGAGTCGTCAGTAATGGTAATCGTGTTTTTTGGTCGATCTTCAATAATTAGCGTGATGGCATACTGGAGTTCTTGTCCGTCCCCATTGTAAGTCAATTCGCATGTTTCCTAAAAAAAGCTTTAACGATTAATAGCCAACAATAGTAATTCAAAAAGCTTGATGAAACCTGTACTTTTGAAAAGATTTTTACTGAACCGCGAAAACTGATTTGGAGCTCACAACTTCCACCCAAAAAATCCAGTATCATATAAAAAAAATTTCAAATCTGAAGTAAACGAAATGCAAGCTGTAATAATTGGTCAAAAATCAGCTTCAGGCTAGATCACAGTTGTTACTAACAGAATGTAGCAACCATTTAACACAGTGCAGCAAATATTATGGTTGTTTCACGGCTCGCTTCTCTCTAAACCTGTGTGGCTCAGTTGGTAGAGCGTCGGTACCGGTATGGCAGAAGGTGGTTAGTTCGAACCTCACTGCAGGCTGTTTTTTTTCAGAATGCCTTACTTGGATCATTGATCGACAGATTCAGTGAGTCTGTAATGGCTTTCGTGTTTACCAAAGTAAACGCTGTGTTTTTTCAATTAATGTGAATTCTTACCTCACTGAGCGAGAAGTAAGGTATGCGTGAACACTTTTCCCCACATTCTCGTGCAGTTTCAGCGAAGCGACAGCTTACAGAGTCTCCATCTTCATCTGTGATAGGAATTTTTGACGTAATTGGACATCCCAAATGCAACCTGCAAAACATGAAAGACAAATCAATATTTTGGAGCAGAATGGTTGGAGATTGTAATAAGACATCGTAAGAATAACATGTTGAAAATAAATAAAGAGTTATTCTGAACGTTTAAAATGATACCTACTTGATATTCTTACTAAAAATAAATAAATTTTTAATTGACTTACCTAAAAATTGGATTTGTGCGGGACTTTGGTGAGTGGTTAGCATCGTTCGTGTCAGAGCGTTCGCCAACAAAGGCCATCATTGTGAGGTTCCACCCACAGCCTGGATTATACAATGTGTTCATCCAACACCTACCCTCATACCTAAAGTAGGAATGAGACATATAATGAATTTTTATAATAATCATCACGGCAGCAGTAAACACACAGTCATAACTTGACGATCAACCTGATCGCGCGTCAAGGCATAAAGTACGAATGAAACATACCACTGATTTTTATAATAATTGTCATGGCAGGAGATATAATTTTCCTTTTAAATAATACAGTATTGGTCAAAAGGTATTGTGCTTTCCTTAAAATAATATAATGCCAGACTTGGCTTCGTAGTGCATACAAGAGATTAGCCGATATCACTTTTTTTGACCGATACAGATACATGATTTTTACAATTTTGTCAACCAATACCCGATACCTATATCGATTTTTTTTTGTATAAAAGGGAAATGATTAAAATTTTGATTAATTAAAAATAACAACTAAATAACATTTTAGTTTATATACTTATATTTGTTATTAAACTAATTTGGCATAATGCTAAAACCCAAATTTTTGATCAAAAAATGGGTATGTTGCTTGTTGTACAGAAAAAATTATATTACATTTTCATAAAAAAACAGTCAAGTATCAGCCTACATTTACCGATACCAATATATAGGTAAAAGCTGAATATCCGCCGATATTAGCGTTAAACCGATATATCAGTCTATCTCTAGTGCATACCTGGAGCTCTATTGCTTTATCTTACCCAACTTGATAAGGAGTAAGTCAGTTATTATGTTAGGGAAGGAACATGCAAACATTCCAAGTGGCAGGCCAAATTTGAATATAAAACGTTAGCTTGGGCCAAAATGTATTTAAGACAAACAAATTTAGCAAAAACACTATATAAGTAACCCAAAGACAATTCTTAAGGCATCGTATATGCGGGTACCTACCCCTACACTACACAACAAACTTGAAAATTATAAACGAACTGCGAAGGAAGCAGGTATCACCAGTTGAGACAAGTCCTATTTTTTTGACATTTTATACAGCTGTCAGCTTTGCATTTATAAGTAACCAACATAACTCTTTTCATAAATAAATTTATCTACTCATTTAGTATTGCTGGTGTGAAATGATGTGTAGTCAAAACAGCCAATGATCTTATTATAAAGAATAACATGACATATAATAGTTGAATACACCGAAAAAAACTAGATCCTTAACCTTTTGACACTACCAGAGTGGTAAAAATTTAAACCCTTTTATGTACAGGCAACCAGTATTTTGAAGACATGATTCTCTACGGAGAACGCTATGGCTGATCATTTAACAGCCGAGGACAAAAATATTAGATACTGGTAGTAAAGAAACACTGAAACAGACTAGCAAGGTTGTACCCACCACAAAAAAAGTGCTCAGCCTGTTCTCTGGCCCACGGCCTGTTTGCTGCATTCCTATATGTTAAGTGCTTCTCAAACTGTGGTTTTTAGGTGGCAGGGAGCAACTTTAAGGTGAAATGTGAAAAAAGAAAAAAAATGAAATGCAACTATATTGTGATTGCTGTAAGTTATATTCTTTCTTAGCCATTAAATGACAATCAACCCTGAATTGACAGTTAAGTGTAACTCTAAGGTAAGTGGTCCTGTTTTGAGTGGACAATCAACCCTGAATTGACAGTTATGTGGAACTCTAAGGTAAGTGGTCTTGCTCTGCCAACATTTTTTTAAGATGGCAAAGAAGTTAAGAACTGGACAAAGAGATACATTGTATTAAAGAAACTTGTACGGCCTTCAATAATTAGCAGTGATAAGTTGTGCTAGACTAAAAATTGAGTTTAAACCTAAAAGTTAAAATAAAACCCTATTCCCGAAAGCAAAACAGTAGCAACATCTCCAATTGATTAAGCAATTTAGTGTTTGGCAATCTTGAAAGCAGTGTGCATGTCCATTGTAAAAAAATCTTCATTGCTGTATACAGGTGAATTCAACTGGACATAGGCGCCGCACATGGGTGTGCAGAGCGTTTTTATACGCCCTAAATTTCTGACAGGGCTCAAAACGCCCTGGAATTTGACCAAATTATCAATTAAGTGTGCGAAATTTCTGTAGCACAGCTTTACTTTAACAAAACTGTTTAAAACTTTTCCGAATTACAATATAGGCAGGAGGCCAAAGAACCCCTATAGCATGTTTTTAAATTATACATTGATTCAAAATTTCTTTGCAAATTAAAAAAAAGTGGAAACTTTTTTATCCTAAAGGCACTATAAGAAAGTTAGAAAAGGTGAAATGTTTAGTTTCAGTGATAACATGCAACAGGGAAAAGCTGTTCCTCAAAAGCTCACAATTTTGAAATTAAAAAGCAATTTTGCACTCGTTAGAAAATAACGCTCCAGAATGTTGAAAGTTTGGTGCCTATGCCACTGGGATATGTCTGAGATTGGCATGAGAACCAAACAGATTTCTGAATCAATTTTGGATGCACCAATACGACCAAAACTGAGCAGAGTCTAAAAAATTACTTACCACATATAAAATGGGTTGCTTGCAGGGGCAATAACATCAATGTTGTTGTATCCAATCATCCAATCTTCACTGTCTTTTTGCTCCTGGCAAATGAACGATGCAATTCCAATATCAGAACCCTCCATAACCCAACTCCCCAGGCCATTGATGACTGTCTTAGCATCAATTAACTCCTGGGTACACTGGATACTATTGTAAGATATCCTCCACCCAAGGTTGTAGGTTATTCGGATCTAAATAAAGAGGGCATAAATTTTCAACATAAGTGTCGGGTGTAGGCTACAATTGAATATTTTGAATAGAACAATCTTTGCGTTGTTATTATATATATATATGCAAAGTTTCATAATCTGCTAAAGTAGCCATTTTGCTAAATAAATATGAAGATAATTGAATTCGTATGTTGAACCTAATTCAAAGCACATAACTCAAAGAAGCACACTTTTTACAAACAAATTACTTTCCAAGAAACTGTAGCCTATACTTAAAATATTCACAGAATGAGCACGGAACGGAATGGCTGGTCAAGCAAGGACCTAGTAGGTTTCAATTAGTCACAAAGTGGAAAACAAGGAAGACTTTTTCTGGCGCTGGTACAAAATCGTACCACAGTTTTGTCCGGGGTTTTATGTTGCTAACAATATTTAGGTTAGGCTAAGAGTTAGCCTTGGGGTTCGGGTGAGCCATTATTATTTTATTTCTAATAAATTTATGCCTTTCCTTCCAATTTCAACTTTAACAAATCAATTCTTTACTGTTCAAATAAATGTGGTAGGATTCTAGACCAAAGCCCAGCGTTCTTTTTCTGTACAAATTTGATCCTTAGATACAGTTAAGAATGTATATTACCAACGTTGCAGATTAACTAGAAAACGCAAACAGTTTATTAAAAGTTTTTGCAGATTAACTAAAAAAACTCAAATAGTTAATTAAAAGTTGTTGCAGATTAACTAAAAAACGCAAATAGGTAATTAAAAGTTGTTGCACACCACAAAATTTTAAATCAATAAATACGTAATCAGACCCCGCGAAATACACACTGAACCGTTATAAATTTATTTATTATTTCTATGTTTAGTTATGTTAAAATAAGAAAGTTTTGCTAGCCTTGCACTTACCAGTACCGAAGGTTAAAGCTCAAACAATACACAAATTCACCTTGCTTAGCATCTTATTTATGTAATAAAGTGTCTAACTGGGTATATAATAACACAGTGCACAATCGTTGAGTGTGATAATCAAATCCTAAATATAAAGGCGAACTTAACCCAAGTAAAATTCAGCTGTCAACATTTTATTATTCTTACCACAGACTATCGCCAAATTCCACTATTATACCCCCAGATCATATCAGCACAACCAGGGGTTCTTAACCTTTTTTGTATGTTTTACCTTTTTAACAAAGATAAATATTAGATTTACCCCCTATATATAAAATTGTGCTCATTTATTAAAAAACGTGAGTAACAAATTACATCAGTAATTTTGCCGCTATCGCTTTTGCCGCTAAAAATTAAACGTACTACACACTGTCTTCTCGCAGACACCTTGCCTAAATATATGCCGTGACTGCCGAAAACTGATGAATTTGAAAATTAGGATGTTGCCAATAAACCAAAAAAATATCAATTAGCGAAGCATAACGTTACCGACGCTGGACGAAAAACAATCAATAGCTACTAGGCTAGCTTTGTCCCGTCAACTGATGTGGATATTTTGATTGATTGCTTATTAACCCCCTAAATCGAGAAAATTTACCCCCTGGGGTAAATTTACCCCAGGTTAAGAAAGGCTGAGCTAAACGTAACTTGCGTTTACCTCTCTGTTAGTTGAGCTGTAATCAAGGGAGGGTTGCCAGGACGCGGTGCCCCCTCGGAAATGACTGGCGTTGACAAAGGTCGAGCTGCTGTTGATGAAAGTGAGCAGAACGACTGCTGCGTAAATCGCCGTCGAGATTCGCTGCTTGCCGTGTTTCAACATTGTGCGTTTACGTCATGTTGACAGTCGTATGTAGGAGAGAAAAAGTATTTTTTATGCAACAAACTATAGTTCTGCGGCAAAAAGAATGAGATCGTTGTGCGAAACATCAACATTTATGACAAAAAGTCAAATCTTAAGAATTGTGCCGTTGTCGGCAGGACTGTCGGGTCGATCAAAAATAACCGAGTTCAACTCCCGAGTCCTACTCCGATCAATAAAATAAACCCGAGTCCAACTATTGAGTCCGGCTCCGGCAAAATGTGCGAATTCGTCGTGTCCGAGTCCGGCTGCGACTATACAGCGTTTATTTCACCCATTTATTTTGCGAAACACCAACATTAATGTCACTGAAATGCTAATCTTTAGAATTGTTCTGTTGTCGGCTGCGGATTCGGTCAAAAATAACCCTAAAGAGTCCAACGCCCGAGTCCGACTCCGGATCTGAACCGGGAAGTAGGCTATCCCGGTATTTTGTTTATGGGACATGGTAAAAAACGTGACGCCACAAAATAAGTCTAGTTTGGAAATATGCAGCGACAAATGCAGCATTTGAGTTCTACCAGGTTTTCTCAAAACTTTCCAGGTTTTTCTCAAAAACTTGCAAGACATATTGGAAAGTTAAACGAGTTAGCGCAAAGCGAAATCTTATATTGAAAAAACTTAAAATAATAAATTGGTTGGCAGTATAAAGTAGTCTATAAAGATTTTGGTCTACTTAAAAACTCGGTTGAAAACTCGGTAAAGGCATTCGCGCCACACCTAAATAATTTGTTTAAGCCTATAAGAGTGTGATTCAGCTTTTTCTGTACTACTTTTTTACACAAAAATGCGAAACCAGATTAGGTGCGACACATGACCGGACAATTGCATTATACAAAAAAAAAACTAAAAAAGATGAGATTGTAAAAGCCAAGCTAGTGTATCTATCGCAGGGGTTCTTAAACTTTTTTTTACCGCGGACCCCTAAAATTTTCTTTCATCACGCGTGGACCACTGTAGGCAAAAAAAATTTTAAAAATGACGTCATAAATTGACGTCACAGTACAAATAGACTTCATAAATTTGCTGATTTTAGTCCAAAATTGTGAAAATGAAATGGAGTCTAAATACATTCAGTACAAAACCGTTTTATTTTAAATTAAATTGATTTCTTTAATAAATTGATTACTTCTTAAATAAACACTAATATTTCAATTATATATTTATGGACCCCTAAAACTAGTTCACGAACCCCCAAGGGGTCCATGGACCCCAGTTTAAGAACCCCTGATCTATCGCAACAAAGTGTGGCCATTCCGGATGTTTTATAAATTGTGAAATTGTTCTATTTGTAAGTTTGACATCACTTCGTGGACCGCGTGTCGTCATAAAAATTGCAAGGAAGCGTTTGTAAAAACATAAAAAGTTACTTTTGATCGCTTCTGTTGTTTTCATTCGTAAAACAAAGCTACCGCAAAAAAAGGAAAATTGAATCGCTTAAATCGCGTGTTTTTGGGCCCTCAAGTAAAATTCTTGTTTGCCTTTGGGACTTTTGGCCGTCGAGTCAAGTTGAAACTGGAATTAGCTTGTATCCCGGGCTGCGCTCGAATTTCCACTAGCTTCCCGTCTTGGGTGTTGTCGACAACACTGCGCTGCCAAAATTCGATACGCTGTCCGTCCGTGCAGGAACGGGTGCCGCTGCTTGCACTGTGACGTCACAAAGTCGATTAGCTCCCTTTCACTCTTTTTTTTCATTTCGCATCTCGCTCACCCAAGCTTCTCCGTCAACAGCTTTCGCCTTGTTCGTGAAATGTCGGCCGAAAGCAAAACCGCGGGCATAAAACGACTGGACTTAAACGTCCGTCTTTCAATGTGGCGAAAATCGTTTCTGTTTCATTTGACCGATCTAAATTCTACCGAATTATCACGTTTTTTGAATTTTTTCCCGAAAAAATAAACACGACGAGTGAATTCTGAAAGAGAAAAGTTTTTACGACATTTCACGACTTTCCCAGCAAATTATACCTAAGCGGTTATATGAAACTTATTACGCACTATTTATTTATCCTTAAACAACAGTTAAGTCAATTTCTCATTCATACCTAAAAACTTGTTAATTTTAAGAAAAGTTTTATACATATATATATATATATTTATTTTTTTATTTTTATATATATATTTTTTTTTTCGGGGTTAAATTTTTGATTAAAAAGTTTTTTTTTTTAATTTACTACTCTTTTCAACGTTTTTAAACTTCTATAGTTTGCTTGGGCAAGTCATATTGCATAAATTGTATTTAAGAATTACCCAGGTTCGCTGACCTTTCTAAGGTTTCATAAAGGAACAGGGCAAAAATAAGGACATATAGAATGATTGATTTGTTTAACCTTTCTAGAATGTTTTGTGGTATTTTTTTAACTGACACTGGTACGGCGAAATATCTTTGCATTGAACTCCCACCCAAAAAAACACATTTTTTAGCAACACGGTTCTCTACGTCAAGCTGCTCTATTTCAACCAAACCGCGTAGACGTAGAAGGAATGCGGCTTGAAAGGCCATGAGTTCGAATTTTACACCTTTTAAGGTGGTCTTTATTAATTTGCGGATGACTTACTTCGTGCAAAAATGTAATAACTTTTGTATACTCGGAGTTAATCGGCGTTCTTTCTAAGCCTTGATGAACAGAAATTATGTGTAACCTATTTAGTAAACAACCACAGAGTAAATAAGATATTATTGAATAGTCAATGTCGATGCGCAAAAAGGCGAAATAAATCAATTTATTCGTCTTCACTTTGCAATACTGAGAAGAAAAAAAATAATAATAGTAGTGGTAGGCTAGGTGTTCCCAAATGTCGTTTTTGTAATACCCTTGTTTTTGTGGAAGCTTAGGATATAAATAAAAAAGGCCATATTAAATTTCTCGATATGTTGAAACAACGAACAATCTATTAATGTGAAAAGTTAATCAAAATAAGGCAAAAAAATGTCATACATGACGTCATAAAGTGACGTCACAGTACGAATAGACTTCAGCAATCTGCTGATTTCAGGCCGAAATATTTGAAAGCTAAAATAACTCTAAATACATTCAGTACAAAACCGTTTTGTTTTTAACTAAACTTTTTCCTTTAATTGGGAATATTTCCTAAATGTACACTAATATTTCAATTAGGCCTTCATGGACCCCTTACAACTAGTTCAAGGACCCCCAAGGGGTGTATGGACCCAGTTTAAGAACCCCCGGTTTAAAGGGTTGCATTTTCAAAGCGGTCGTGTAACTAATTTGAGTTAATCTACCTTTATCTCAAGTGGATAGCAAATCAGGAGCACGCGTACCCCCTCGATCGGTTGCTATGCGGTGCCCGCGCAGTTATTTGGTGAATCCTAGCAACCGTATCCAATTACCACTCCAGCGCTTGGCGTAGCGTGTCGGGCGCTTGCATCAATTTCACTGGCTTCCGCGAAAAGGCGAAAGAAAAACAACGCGAGAATGCCTCTTTCGGCCTTTTTTGATGTCTGTTTATTCCCGGGCTGTGTTCTTACGTTCTGTATGCGCATCTACACTAGACATACATCGTCTGGCATGTTGCGTTCAACTTCGCTTGTTCCCCTATATACGTTTCGAAAAAAGGGTGATTTTAAATTCAGGATTATTGCGTTACCCTCCTTATATTTATTTGACCTGAATCATTTTTTGACCCATGCCGGACACACTCATATGAGCTTATACGTTGGAATAACACCCCATTCTCGATTTTCTATGCTTGTAAACGTCTTCTAATAGCAATGATGATAGACTGTTTCTACGTTGTAATGCATACACATGTCCTTGCCGAAAAGCCCTACAAATAAACGCTTTATATTAAACATTTCTGTATTTGAAAAAACAGCATTAGCAATGCAATACACTCACGTAAGAAACTGCGATTTGTATTCTTGAGTTTTGCTCATCAATATAAGATTTAAACACGAGATGGGTAGACATTGAAAAAATAATTATTCAAAACATTGCCCTTTATAGGTCCGGAAAACGGGGAAACATCAAATTAAAACGTATATCCTGCATCCTTTTTTTTATATATGACAATATATAAACATAGAATTTGTCTTACTCAATGCAGATTAACTTTAAAAGACTTTCCGACAAAGATTAAGGGCTTGTTATTACGTCGTTTAAAATCTAATAGCTATTACTTTAGAGCGACACAATAAAACGCTAAACACTGTCAGCTGATGTCAGCTTTCTATAACAGAATTCTTTCCAGGTATAAACATTACCAACCACGCCTTCTATCACTATGTTTTTGAGCCAAATCAAATTGGCCTTGCGTATATGCAGAGTCATCACAAATTGCAAAATTGTTTGGCACGCGTTTTTCTTGAGTAAGTATAGCAATATCATTCCCGATTTACTGCATAAGTAAATATTTAATAAAGGTTGTCTATTCAAGTTAACCCCTAAATTACGAGATACGAGTAAAACCTCGTCTGGCTTTTGTCATAAGTGGTGTATCCATTCTTGCCACATAGATAATACTATATAGATACCAAAAAGACACGTGTTTAAATCAGCACAATTTAAAATGAAAGGTAAACAAATGAAGGTAGAAGGACCTTAGAAAATGTATTCAAGGTGATTACCGAAACTATATTTAGTTTTAATTAAGTGGGGTGTAGAGTGGTTGAAATTCATGCGAAGTGCAAGGTTTGGTTATATTCTAGAAAAGTCGTTACGTTAATCGAAAGTTTTTCAAAAAGTTACATTTGTTTATTCTTTACACAAATAGTTATATTGCGTATCTACGGGTTACCATAATTTGTCAACTATCCTCCTGTGATGCACGAAATTAACTATATTTCTCTATCTAAAATAAATCGTCATAAATTAACCATATACACCAACATGGTTTTCAAAACATAAACAAACTGTTGCCTGGACCCTTTACAGTTGTTAGGGTTCAACGCAGGTATGGATGATTTCAAACGATTTTTCTCTCTTTTAAGATCACATTTAACGTTTTTGATCGTCATCAGAATGCGTTTGACAAAGTCGTTTTTAATAAATCAAAGAAATACTTTTTTACATACAGAAATATCGAACCGCCGAATTTCCTACATCATTAAAAACACCATATTATCAAAAGTAAAAAAGCAAAAACATACGCAATGTTTTTATCTACATACAGAATTGTCATACCGTCAAATTGCCTACATTATCAAAAACACCATACATACGGGGCCGTATAGTCTTCTAATTAATTTGATCTATTTATGGCGTCACAACAGTTCTTTATATCTTATTTAAAAAATGCTCAACATAGTATATTCTCTATTAAAATATAACAACTTCTTTCAGGTAAAATATCATTTAATACGTTATGTATTGTTTCTATATTTTTTATCCAACTAAAACTGATGACGCGCTAAGAATCATAAGGTCCATCGTGTACTGAACGATCAATATATTTTACATTTAAAGCACGGACATTTGGATAAAAAGTTAAAAGTATCTTTAAAAATTAATTTTACTGTAAATTCCAACCTAAATATTTTTTCCGTAAATTCCAATATAACTATAGACTATAGGATAGTTTACATTGAGTGTGTAATATACAAGGAAAATTTTATGTAACATTAGTCGAAAAAATATTTTTAATCTAAACTAGGAAAACTAACAATCACCAAACATTGGTATGAAATAAATGACCTCAACTCGGATTACATAATACACGAGAAAAAACCTGATCACGCATGGCACGCGTGTCTATAAAATCCACTCTACAGGTATAATCCCAAGGCTTCACAAAAGGACGATGGATATCCGATCGCGATCTCGACAAAGTCGCGGTAATCTTGTTCGATACAAATCGAAATCCCTCAAATCTGGCGATAATCTAAGTCCTGAGCTCGGTACACCAGTAACCGGGCCGATCAGCAGATTGAAGCACGTATAACTCGAAGAAAGGCGAGAAGTTTCGACTCCGTGAGCACTTTCTCGTCTCACGCCACTCGGCTCATGCACTAGGCTGGGGAGGCTAAGGAGGAAACAGGGACGTGACGCACAACTCGGGCGTTGTTCTCTTGTTTCCAGTGGCAAAAATGGGAGAAAAAAGGCGGTCATGTGCGCTCGCCTTTTAAACGGGCGTCAACTGCATCAGAAGCGCTGAAGCCGATCAACTTCGCTCGCCCCATTGGCCGCCATAGAGTCGAGAGTGGAAAACGAAAGCGCTCTCCTGGACTTCTGAGGCTGCGCCGAGCTGAGGCGTCCGCTGCTCATCGGTTGAAAGTGAAGCGTCGCGCTTGATTGGCCGTCTGCATCGCGCGCATGTTTTCCGTCTTTCGCCGAGATGCTGTTATTATAGAGGATAGAAAGCGTTCGGGTCATGCACGCAAAATTGAAAGTCGGCGCATGAGTGACCACGATGGGGCTCGCGCCATGAGCAACTGGATAGCTTACCCGCTTGTACAAAGGGTTTTAAATGCCTCGACAAGCGACGGCGCTTTATTTGAGTGACACCCTTACGGTTAATCAACTCAAACAAGATGCTTCTAAACAAAACAAGCTTTTTACCAAATTGCAAATTTTTATCTTTATATTTGGCATATACTTAAAAAATAAATTAACGTGACAAAATATTCGAAGTTTCTATTTGTAATCAGCCCCAAAACAAAGTCTTGCGTCAAATCCTAAACTTTGCATCAGCTGTTTAACAAAAAGCTAGACAGATATTCGTTAAACAAGTAATGAGCCTATAAATGCTGAACCTTGGTGAAAACATTCCACTTAGCGTTGCTGAGTCATTCATCCAATTACTAACAAATGAGTAATTCACTTTGATGCTTTAAAATCCCCGACGTAGACCCAATTAGTGTGCGGGTCAAATTTTATTCTAAAAATTAGGTGATGGTTGGCACAGAATAAACACTTTGTTGTTGAATTAGTCAGTGTTCGAAGTTCGCGCATCGCTAGTTTCTATTAGCGTTATTGCATCGTTAGTTTCTTTAGTGTCATTCGTAGCCTATAGTCTATGTGTTACATACGTTATTTTCACGAACCTACTGATACTATCATTTTTTTAGGCCGGGAAAATTGCAGCAGCAGCAGCCCCGTAGCTCGATATAATCGTTGCCCAACAATTTTTCGCTGACAAAACGTTTTATTCGGGTTATATTTGTACCAAACTAAAATGAAGTGGATACAATCAGAATGCATAACAAAACTTGCTTCATACCATAAATCGGTTATGGTCCTGAGATGTTCAGCGTACGTACATTGTAAAAGGCTTATATCTTCATGATATTACTGCGTTTGACATCTGGTTGAAACAGTTATTTTGCTACCTACGCAATGCTCGATGCGATAATAACAGACTTGTTTGTCTGCGTTTTAGAAAAGTGCGTTGTGAAACGCAAAAATAGAGGTCTGTAAAGTTATAAAAAAAACATGTTTGAGTTTAATAGGCTAATAATCAAAATATTGTATGCTTCTTGCCCCTATCCGGGGAGGTCGAGGGCCACGGTTCATAAACCCTGATAAAGGGTATTATTTTTAACGTTAGGCTACGTATTGTGGGTGGATGATTATATGACACCCTCTTTTGAGTGGAATGCTTTGTATCCACGGCTAGTAGGCCTACAGAAAAGAGATGTTTTCTGAGAGTTAAAATTCTTAATTTCGCGAGTACTGGAATAAACATATTCAGTGTGTTTTCGGTAGTCTAATATAGCACTTGCTTTGTGATGTCAATTTGCATTTTGACAATATCTTAACATTTATTTGCAATACACAATCTAGTCTTTTAGTGGTATAAACACAATTGCAGTTGGTTAGTTAAATGCATTCAGTGATATCACAGTTAAATTTTTTTTTATGGTCTTAGGCAGAGCTGCGGAATCGGAGTCGGAGTCGGGCCTCGGGACTCGAGGAGTCGGTTTGTTTTTGCCGGAGTCGGACTCGGGACTCGGGACTCGAGGAGTCGGTTTGTTTTTGCCGGAGTCGGATTCGGGACTCGGGACTCGAGGAGTCGGTTTGTTTTTGCCGGAGTCGGACTCGGGACTCGAGGAGTCGGTTTGTTTTTGCCGGAGTCGGACTCGGGACTCGGGACTCGAGGAGTCGGTTTGTTTTTGCCGGAGTCGGACTCGGGACTCGAGGAGTCGGTTTGTTTTTGCCGGAGTCGGACTCGGGACTCGAGGAGTCGGTTTGTTTTTGCCGGAGTCGGACTCGGGACTCGGGACTCGAGGAGTCGGTTTGTTTTTGCCGGAGTCGGACTCGGGACTCGGGACTCGAGGAGTCGGTTTGTTTTTGCCGGAGTCGGACTCGGGACTCGAGGAGTCGGTTTGTTTTTGCCGGAGTCGGACTCGGGACTCGGGACTCGAGGAGTCGGTTTATTTTTGCCGGAGTCGGACTCGGGACTCGAGGAGTCGGTTTGTTTTTGCCGGAGTCGGACTCGGGACTCGAGGAGTCGGTTTGTTTTTGCCGGAGTCGGACTCGGGACTCGGGACTCGAGGAGTCGGTTTGTTTTTGCCGGAGTCGGACTCGGGACTCGAGGAGTCGGTTTGTTTTTGCCGGAGTCGGACTCGGGACTCGGGACTCGAGGAGTCGGTTTATTTTTGCCGGAGTCGGACTCGGGACTCGGGACTCGAGGAGTCGGTTTGTTTTTGCCGGAGTCGGACTCGGGACTCGAGGAGTCGGTTTGTTTTTGCCGGAGTCGGACTCGGGACTCGGGACTCGAGGAGTCGGTTTGTTTTTGCCGGAGTCGGACTCGGGACTCGGGACTCGAGGAGTCGGTTTATTTTTGCCGGAGTCGGACTCGGGACTCGAGGAGTCGGTTTGTTTTTGCCGGAGTCGGACTCGGGACTCGAGGAGTCGGTTTGTTTTTGCCGGAGTCGGACTCGGGACTCGGGACTCGAGGGGTCGGTTTATTTTTGCCGGAGTCGGACTCGGGACTCGAGGAGTCGGTTTGTTTTTGCCGGAGTCGGACTCGGGACTCGGGACTCGAGGAGTCGGTTTATTTTTGCCGGAGTCGGACTCGGGACTCGAGGAGTCGGTTTGTTTTTGCCGGAGTCGGACTCGGGACTCGAGGAGTCGGTTTGTTTTTGCCGGAGTCGGACTCGGGACTCGGGACTCGAGTAAGACGTTGCAAAACTACCCGAGTCCCGAGTCCGAAATGCGCATGCGCAGTACCAAATTTTAAAACTGAAACGGTCGCCAAATGTAAATTGTAAAGGCGAAATAGCATATGGTGGAATATTTTCCAACCATGTATTTTGAGTGAATGAATTATACACCCCTATAAGTGAATTGCTGAATATCCACGTTATTTTAGTTAAGTAAATTGGTGAAATACAGGCTGTAGAGTTCGGGCGGGACTCGGGACTCGACAAAATCGCATATTTGACCGGGGTCGGACGTGGGAGTCGGGAGTCGGACTCGGGTTTATTTTTTTGGCCGGAGTCGGACTCGGGAGTTGGAGTCGGGTTATTTTTAACAGACTCCACAGCCCTGGTCTTAGGAATTCTATATTTCGAGTCTGCGGGACCTAACAAATTTTATTTATATATTTGTCTTCGGCATGGTAGGCGAAATTTTTCAATAGTCAGTCGACTTTAGCATCTGTGGAGCGACCATTTTCGTATTTCAGATCAATCAAAAACTGAAATATTACAATTGAATACCGTAGGCCTACTCCAAAAAAAATTTAATTCATTGCTAATCGATTAGATTAGATAAATAAGCGATTTACATTTTTGTAGCTAGTTTGAAGTGGGCCTTCGGACGCTTAGGCTAATTTAATACCTTGAAAACAAATGTTGGCACGCAGGAAATATTCGGCCAAAATAAAACATAATCGGCGTTGAACCATTTTTTGGCTATAATTTCAAAGCTGAAAGTCATTCCAATTAAGATAAACTGATGCTGCCTTTTATTTATATGGCGAAATGCATATTTCCATTAAAAGTTTAAGACCCTTGCTGATTGTTTTTTATTCGAAGCGGTGCGCTTCTCAAGCTATTAAATTTTAAAGTTGTCCCTAAGTTAAAAACATTGCAATAGATGGAAATACAACATTTATACGCAAAAGAGAAGAACCGCAAGAAAGTAACAACTTTAACACGCTTTAACGACGCCTCCGATAAATTTACGCGGCGCATCAGGGCGCTGCGGCGCCAGGTTTGGGAACTTGTGGGATACAAATGGATTTTGTTCTTCTAGTTGCCCTGTTTTAAAACCGAGCAGTTTATATTCAACAATTTCTGGGAAAAACGAAGTCTTGTTCTTCTCTTAATTAGGCAGTTTCCTTTTTATTGTTTTTTTTTAGTTTTTTAAGACTGGTTTGCGTTAAAAATAAGCGTTATTGGTCGTTAGGAACTGGTCGTCAACAAAATCGCAAAAGTGTATTTTTTAACTAGGCTTTACTTTTGTATTCACAAAAATGTCAGGCCCACCAGACCTACTATAGCCTACATGTCATGAGAATATTCTGGCCAACTGATGGGGCGAACGATCCATTTTAAGATCCTCTGCTAAAGGCCTATAGCCTATATAGGCTACTACCATAGTGATACTACATATATCCTTTTACTAATTAGTAGGACGAATATTTTTTGATTTGTCAAAAATAGTCAAAATTATGTTAAAAATTACACGTTAGGTCAAAATTATTCCCAGTCAAAATCGAATAAAAATTCACAAATTAACCATCCACTCTTAGTTTATCGTATCCGGTTCATCTCAAACTTCGTTTTTGCTTTATGTGATTGTGTATTTGACAAATGTTTTGAACAGTTTTGCTGCATTTTATTGCTTGTGATTTACAATTATCCCATTTCCTATTTTGATTACATGCTAGATCAGGGGTGGGCAATTATTTTAGCCGCGTTCGCATAAGAAACATAAAACGTTATGGCGGGCCGGGTCAAAAATGGATCTGAAATACATGCAATCTGACGTCAGAAACTCTTTTGCACGTAATATGACGTCAGGAAGCTAGCAGAATTGTTACATTACGTTTGGAGTTATGCAAAAATGTGCAATTTAAGTTGAATTTAAATAAAGCCAGAAGACGTCGCGAAAAAATGTCCACTATGTTTGTTTAAAAATGTAAAGTTGAAATTAGATTTAGAGGGGGACATGGAGCATTAAGAACACACAAGGCATTTATCAAGTTTTGGGGCGCTTTGACGCAAAAAGTTAAGATTAAAATACGAAAAAATTTCATACAAAAAAACTTACAATGTTTTGTTTTTTTGCTGTTCAAAGCTTGAAGTTGGACCGATGTGTTACTTGTGGTACAACGGCCATATTGCAAACACGATATAAATCGTGAGAAACACACAACATTGCATTAACTAAATTAGGTTGACAAAATATATTTTCAGAGTTTAGAAAACGTTTTGTATTTCGCTGATATTTTAAAGACGGAATACTTTCGATGCGCTAAGTATTTAGGCTGAGTTTGTTCAACTTTCGTTGGAGAGAGTGCCAAAGTGCAGGACGCTATTTGTCCGTAAAGTTGCCGAAAACATACGAGAAAGACAGAAGAGATTCGCGCGAAGCGCGAAAACAATTTCCGTTTTAGTATTTAAAACAGACGTTAATTTTGGCAATTATTTCTACGTTGTATTTCAACTGTTTACACATGTTTCTAAAATAATTCGATAGTTGCTTGTGCTTTTAAAATGACAAAAATATAAACTGAGCATTTTCCTGAGTTTTGCTTAAAAACCCGAAAAAAGCAATAGTCAGTAAAACATAAAAAACTTGTGGTTGACGACGACAAAACACTAATGCAGTATTTCAAACAACAATATGTTGTTTAAATCAATGTGTTTGTATAGGTCAAAATTTTGTCAAAAAAATTATTTTTAGGTCAAAAAACAATCGCCCTACTAATAAGTATTCTATGGTTTATGCTTACTTATAAAACATTTTTCTTAGTGTAAATCCCGCAAGTTTTAAAATTTGATTTATAGATTTTATGAACGCTGATAACTAACCTATACCTAAAAGGTGTTATTAAAATGAAATAAAACAAAAGAACACATATCGCCATTGCAGCCATCTCACGAGTTGTGTGGAAGACGCAAACTTTTAAGTAATAAGGGGTGTAAAACACTGTGCCGCTTTTTACTAGCAGAGTACTAGAAAAACAACTAAGCCTACGTATGGAGCCTATGGCAGTGGCAGAGATGTTTAACATGTTTGTGCAGCATGTACATAGTCAAGAATGCTTTCTTCGTCAAATTGTTAACAGTGTTCACCAATTTCCAAAACGTGATCTGTCAGAAAATGCAAAACTTTTCCTAACAAGCACTTTGCAAAGCGCAACGTGCTTGATGCAGGGAAACGTCAACGTCCTTAACATGCTTAAAATCCTCGTGAAAAGTATGAAACCCATGGCCCCATCTACATTATTGTTGGACACTATAAACTCACCAGAAAGAGTACCAGAGTTGCAGATGTTAGAAAAGGCAATTGAATCTGGTGTCCCCATGCATGTCAAATACCACAGACAAACAGATACAAGTGTAACCAATGTCATGTTGAGCACAAACAATCAGCCCATTCCAAATGTACAATACTCTTCTGGGCCCGACTCCGCAGAAACGGTTTTTGCATCTGGACAGCCATTTCTGCAACCCCTGGAAGAAACTTTATCATACCCTAGCAACAACCCAACGTGTTCAACACCAAAATCAAGTGGTGCTGATAATTCAGGCACTGAAAACTGTTTACCTAAACATCAATTATTATCAGAAACCGTTGCCAAAGATTGTGATGCACACTTACAAGTTAAAGATAGGAGGCGCACTGATTCTTCCTTTTCCACAAAACCAGAAAACTCATTTTCAAATAAGATAAACAAACAGCAATATATTCGGCAGGCGTTCATGTCTTTCCTAAATCACCAACTTCCAGCGGCCAACAGCTGGTTTATATTTGAACGGTTTGGATTGGAGCTGTCAGACCAGGATATCAACCACATTGAAGAAACAAACAAAGATTCATTTTCGAAAAAGTTTTTAAAGCTGCAAAAATGGTCAGAGGGAAGACTGTTTACCTCTAAGGCAGATGTCCAAAGTCAATTAGAGGAAGCAGTTCAGAAAATGGAAACTGCAAAACAATATTGCCATGAGTAAATTTTGGCAAGTTGACATATGGCCTTGCTGCTTACCTGTGAAACAGGTGTTCTAGGCCAATTTAGCAGAGCAGTAAAAAAACAAAAAAAACATTATTGTTATCCTTTCAAACAATCCTTAATGTGAAATTCAGCTCAGAGTCACTGTTCTATGATTTTCAGGGTCACTGTTCTGTGATAATCATATTTTAAAGCAAGGGTGGGCAACCTTTTTCTCTCTGCGGACCGTTAAATTTTAACTATGTGACACTTTACGCATCTCATTATAACAACCACATTGACTGTTATTAACTAGGGTATTTTGCAATTGAAAAGGGGTCTAACCACACCTTACACATGATGTAGGAACAAGATTTGCTTAAAGGGAAAAAAAAGATTGCTTTTAATCAGTTGAAATAGCCAAAAAATAAATGGCATTCTGCTCCCGATTGCATTCTAGTGCCTTCCCGCCAGAGATCTTTGGCGTGGAATGCTTGCGCGAAATCACGCCAGTAACGTCATTTGGTGTGAAATTTTGCCGGCCTAGTAAATTTACCAAAAATAAAGATTGTTTTAGAGTATTTATTGTCCTTTTTTGGCCTAAGATTTCAGCCAAAACATATACTTTGGTGTGAATATTTGGCGGCCAGAAATTATGGAATGCAGTCAGGATTTGTTCCCAGTTTAAAAAACATTTCGGGCTAGATCTGGCCCACTAGCCATAAGTTGCCCGACCCTGTTGGCTTGAAGACTATATCAGTTAAAAAGGTCCCTTAAACTGTAAAATAACAATAATTAAATGTAATGACTAGCAAAACTGTTGTTGTGTGTGTTGTTTTGTTTTATTGTTGCCAGTATATCTTTTCAAGATTATCTAAAAATATTTTCTTAAAAATTGTTATATCTTTACTTTTTACCAAAATCTGCCTTTTTCTTGTGCAGTTTCAACTTGTTATGGTGTGTATTTGACACTTGCATTTAAAGCAGGGCTGCGGAGTCAGACTCAGCTCTCATTTTTAACCGACTCCGCAGTCCTGATTTAAAGTACACATTTTTATCCACCAACATATTTTAATACTGCTATTTTCAATGCAATCATCATGCAATTATTGTAAACATAACTGTGCACTGATTTTACTTGATTTACTCTTTAATTACCTAATAACCTAACTTGTAGGTATGTTCAACTGCCCCTAGGCTATTTCTAGTACACTGTAGTCATAGGGATGCTTTTTAAATTGCCAATTTCATTCAATCCGTAATTTTTTTGTGACTTTGTATTATGTTGTATGAAGCTTTTACTGACTAGTTAACTCCGTTCCATTTTATTTTTTTGTATTCTAAAAAAGGGTTGCTGTTGGCCACTTAGGCAGTTGTTATTATCTAAGTATTATTATTTTTTTTATTTTTAAATTTAACGACTATAAAATTACTGAAAAGTACGCATTTAATGCTCTTAATGTGTTGCAATATATCATATTTCCCTGAACATTTTGTTATTGGCAGTTTTATGTATGTGAGTCCAGACAAGAAAGTATAACTTTCAAAGGACGTTGAACTCTGAATGTCCATTTGTATTGCATAACTTGTGGCCAAAGTTTTAATACTGCTATTCTGGCTTGATGTTACGCCAGAAGATGCCACCGGAGGGTATATACAGACTTGGACAACTGGTTTATTTTCGATTTTTTTTAATTAAATTAGAGCATTTGAGTTTTCCGAAATTCGAAGTTAACGAATTTTTAAACAACGATTTCCACTGGAATTACATACAATTTGTATACGTTTTAGCATAGCCTATGCTTTTTAGAATGGACAAATCATAGACAAGTCGTTTCAACGAAAGCCTTTCTTTTGGCTGAGAGACTGAAATTGCTGTCGGATTTAAGGCAATTTAAATTGCATTTGAACCGGAACTTTATGAACCGGAGCAGAATTGAAACTTCTAAATTGCTCCGAAACCGGAACTGGCGGAAAAGTCAAATGGTTTTAATTGACCGACTCCTTGAAGATATTTTGACACCAATTAATACAATTTTTTTCTCAATTATTTGCCCTTAGAACCCATTTCGTATAAAAAAGGGTTCTAAAAATTATTTTCCTGCAACGCCTTCGGAAAAAGTTTGTAGGACTTATATGACGACGCACCTGGAGTTCAATTAATTTTTATTTATTAGTTTGTATCAAATTATCTAGATCAATCGCTGCAGTTTTTTGTAACAATGATTTAAAAAAACACGTCGTTTGAGGAAATATTAATTATAAAAGCATTTCATTATAGCAATTCGGTTTATATACAAAATGGAATCATTGTGCGGATAAACAATTTGAGAAACCCTTGGATTAGGCAAATGGTCGCATCTTGATCAGGTCCCTAGCAAAATATGTGTAACACTCAATAAATTAAACAGGCTAAACTCTTTTTTTCAACCAGAATCACCATAACTAAAGTAACCTCTATTGCCCAGATGCTCCTTGGTGAGGTTGATGTTGTAATTAACCAATATTTTCTAAATAGCCTAAAATCCTACCCACATGCCTTACACAAATGCCAGTTTATGCTGCTAGGGCCGCATATTTTTTGCTCTGCGTGCAGGTTACAAACCCCTAACCTAGACCAAAAAAATAAAATTGCTCTGCGGGCCAAATGAAATCACGTTATAATCCGCGGGCCGCATTACACTAGATCAGGGTAGTCCAAGATGTCCAGCAATATTGTTTGCGTATTGGCGCAAAGCGAAAAAAACAAAAAAACTTTTACTTTAGAAAGAAAATCAACCCAATGTGCACATCCAAAAATCACATACCGGTAGATAGATTTTTTGACTTTTGAGACATAACTGTTTGAAGTAGGTTGATTATGAAATCATTAATTGTCGTTTGTGCCTCGGTGTATCAACCTCACAGCTACAAGGTATAGACTCAGGGACTGCATTCATATAGAATTGGTTATTGTCTCTGCTTCTAACATTCGAGCACTCCAATTGGTTCCTTGAGTAACAGACAAGACTTTATTTAATACGGATCTTCATAATAAAATGAATAATGTACAAAATCATATATCGCTCCAGCTTATAAACAAGTGTAAGATATGTAGGCATTCACGTGACAAGGGCGGTTCCCTAAACCTTTTTTCTACACTTTTGTCTGCCGCGAATATACAATTTCTACGTCGAAATACGATTGCAACATCATTTCTGGCTTCGCACAAATAACAACAATGTTTTTTTTTTATATCAGGAATTACGAAAATATAAACTTTGTTTACACCACGGCGCTTTTAGAACATGTGTTATTTTTATGAAACTGATGCGCGCACAGCTCTGACGCATAAAATTCGTGCCAAACGGCTTTTGCTGCAATGGCTTTTGCTGCAATGGCTTTTTACAGTTATTTTCCATGACGAAACATTAAACGGCGACAACAGCGATAAAACAAAGAATTCTCTGTGATGACGTGTCGCTAATAACTACGGGGACTATGGACTTTTACAACTGCTGCACAGAAACAACGTGACAGGGAAAACAGAGGTAGACTAATATTCAGAAAGCATGTTAGTTTTTTACTTTCCCAGTTCAAGCTATGAAAACTACATGACACGATATGTATTGTTCCTTTAAACGAAAAATATTTAAGTAGGTCTACAACATTTTACATAGTTGGCAAAGATTTAAAGGGTCAATTTTATGTTTCTTTTAATCTTTCCGGCCTTGGTTTGAACCAGCACTGAAATTCAAAACTCCATAATAGCTTTTTAATTTACTGCTTAAGATTTATTTTAGAATATCGTAGGGCAGGGTTTCCCAAACTGTGGTCCGCGACGACTGCACAGGTGGTGGCATGACAAGAAATTAGAAAGTCACACATATACGTTGTACACTACGTAACCTTTCAAAGATAATTGCCGCAGTTATTCACAACTTAATGATTTCGAAAGCTTTTGCTATCCAGTATCGTAAATGTTGCTTGTTGCGCCTTTGTTGTAGTCAAAAAGTTGTTTACGAAAAATTCTCGTATTCCTCGTCCATGAAGTAACAATATATTCTAATCGCCATTCGGAATTTGCGGTTTTGTTGAGATTATTCCAACCATTTACTTACGCAAAAGTTAGTGAAACGAAGATAAGTGAGTAAAAAGTTTTTTGTGAAGCTGAGACGAAAAACGAAGTGAAGTAATAGGGTAATTTAGTTGTGTGACTATAATGTCATTGACTTAGTTGTTAAGTTCAGTAACTTAACTTTAATTCTATTGCGGTCCGAGAAAAAACATAACTACAAATAGTGGTCCGTGGTTCAAAAAGTTTTGGGAACCCTGTCGTAGGGTACTAACTGCAAAACAGCGTTCTTATTGTAGAATATTTACGATTATACGTGGTTTATAGAAAGTGTGTTGGGTGCAATATATCGCGAAAGCTTTACCAGATGATATTAAGACACTTACCGCCAAGTGGTTTGTCATCATTTTAGAAAACTGAATATTAGGAACTATAGGTTTATTTTCATAACTATACACAACAAATCCTAATTGAATAACGCTGACCAGGAAAACGACGAATTCTAAATAAGTGTAGCCTTTTGCTTATTACGCTTGAAAATCCGTTGTAAACCAGGGCTGGGAAGCCGGGGCTCTTAAACCAAGCATTTTTTTACTGGAGCCATTTTTATGACTTTTTTGGGACCGAAACTCTGGGTCCTTTTAATGCTTTTGTGAAGCCGGATCCGTTTTTTAAATTTCGAAAGCCGAAGTTCTGAAATTTTATCTGCCCTAGCACGAAAAAATATTGAATTACTTAAATAAAACTACTAAACAGCTTAGACATCTACGGATCTGGACCCATTGGTTATAATGGCTCCACAGCGGAAGCCAATGCTGTTTTACTGTGGCTCCTCAGCCTTGCTTAATACAAATCCTTCCTAATGCTGGTTAGGGTGGTTGCCTAATCTCAACTTTATGACGATCTGTACTAGCTGATTACCTAGAATGATTTCATAATCAATAAAGCAGTATGTCCTTCGTGGTGGCAGTCTGGCAGAACAGGCTCCAAGTGACTTTATTTTGTTTATTGTTGTCGATCTTACAACAAAACGCGGCGAACAGCTGGATATTTTCGGACCAGCTTAAATTCTTGATGGGTACATCATCTAAAAGTAAAAATATTTATTTGCTGATGAAAATTTAGGACCAGGTAATCTAGGAGGCATGTATCTACAGGATCATGTTGTGTAAATCCTAACATTAATACTGTTTAAAATTAGGGACGAGTCAGGTTTGCGGCAATATAATTAAAACATGGGATAAACAAACACACAGTACAACTAAAAAGCAGCAAATGGTATGTAATACCTGTACTGAATAGTAAAAACGGGGGGGGGGGGGGGGGGTTATTAGTTAGCAAATCCCTAAAAAAAATTAAAACTGAGCCTACGCTAGTAACATATTTATATAAAAAAGCTAAAAAACCATAAACTACACAAAACCAGGTGATCAATAGTACTTATTTAAGAGATTGGAAATATATTTATTAGATAAATGGCCTAAACTAGTTAGCTTTTCAGTAAAATGGTTGACTTACAACGCGAATACGATGACCCATAGCCTTCGCCGGCAGATTTTTCTTGAAGACAGCCCGGACAACACCGCTGCTACCATGAGACCTGGTGACCTTGCCCCAGATTACGCGGGTCTTGTTCGGTTCTCCACGAGGAGTCCTTGTCTTCCTATGAAACACAAATCTCTAAATCAGTGTTTCAATTTTTTTTAGGCTTTTTATGGTTGTTGCATACCACCTGGTAAAACATTTCGCTAATTTTTTTTCTGTATTTAGACAATAAGCCAATAGCAAAGGCAAAATATAACTTACAACAGGTGCAATAACATCACACAGGGTTGCCATACATTTTTAAGAAATACATTGAAAATCTTTTTAATAAAATTTATAGATTTTCAAGGATCTAAAATTTTAATCACTCTGTGTTTGAATAACACTATGTCATGATCAACAAATAGTTTCAAAATTCAATTTACCATAGCAGAAAACACACTCGAGCGGCACATAAAATAACTTAAAGACTTTCATAAAAACATCTGTTTTTGACATTTTAAATGGGCAAATCAAATCAATTAAAAAACATAATAAATATTAAAAATTTATTGACAACCCTGATACCCTTACAATAAAAACCTAAACACTGCATCAAGAAACAAGTGGTTTCCAACATTTGTTGTCAAACCTCTTTACAGTTTTGTGAAAACCTATGCGATCCCCCAACTTTGGTGCATTGCACATAAACATTTAACCAGATTTCAATTTAGCAGAATGTTTACAATTTACATGTATTAACATTTGGCAAGAATGCCTCTGGACAAAAGCATGCTCAAGTAACCAATGTTAAGGTTTAAGATACATTTGCGCCATTATGATTATTATTCCAAAATAAGAAAATGTATTTTAAACTAACGAGTCTATGACATACCACTGAAAAAGACTTCCTTTATTAAATTGAAAAAAGAAAAGAATTAACAACTTTAGTCTGAAAAAAGTGATTGTAAAACAGATTAAAAAAACAGTTTATAAAGCTGTTTTTATGAATATAAATGCTGCTACATTATAGAGCAGTTTTCGTTTGTTGCTAAACAGGTCTTTTGTGGTAAAAACTGCAATAACCACAGTTTTAATGAGTATGTGAGTAAAATTTTCTGTTGTCTTACGAAACTTGCATGTTTCACCTCAAAATAAAACTCAGAAATTAAAACAAATATAAAAGCTCATTGGAGAGAATCTCTCCTAGCCAAGTTATTTCATCCTTGCCTTATTTGAGGAGATGTGAAGCACATAATGCAAGCCATAAAACACAGGAGATAATCCACACATAAAAAATACAAAAAAATGAACAATGGTGTTCAAGAATCGACTCATAGCATCAATTTGAAAACAACCAACTCCTTGTGGCCATCAAAATCAAATCTACTTAAAAAAAAAGTTACCTCTTGGCTTTGTAAACATAGGCACATCGCTTTCCAATGTAGAAACTAGTTTCCTCTTTGTTTTTTACACCTTCCAATTTCACCAGGGCGGTTCGCTCATGCTGGTTGCGCAGACCACGAGTGTAGCCAGTGAAAACAGCCTTGACCCACAATCTACACCACAAAAAAAACAAGTAAAACTAAAATGAAACCATTTTTACTTTTACTGGCCAGTTTTCAGCTACAATGAGCAATTCATGAAACATTTTCTGTAAACTGTTTTTCACTGTTTAGCTGTGCAAATTGAAATCAACAAACACAAAAACTTGATCAATTTGTAACGTTGGCACTGGTCCGGAATCACACCACATTTTTATCCAGGGGGTTACATTGCTAACAATATGGGTAAACATGCCCAGTTAGCCTTCGGGTTCGAGTGGGTCGAGTATTATTACTATATTCATTCTCCCATATTTATTTCTTCTTGCAATTTAAATTTTTACAACTTATATTGTTACTATAAAAAAGAGTTAGGATTCTAGACTAGCGCCATACACAGTTAAACTTATTACAGCCGCTTTTATCAGTAATTTTTTGACAATCGCGTAACTTTATGTTACTTAATCATGCTGCATATTCATGGCAGCAGTAATCTGGTCTATTTTATGTTAATAAAAATAATTCCATACAAACGTTAAAAATAATACACAAAACTTGATTATCTTACCTATCCCCCATTGTAAGTATGGCCTGGTTGTACGTGATACCTGTAAACAAAGGATTTTAACATATTGCACATAAAACGACTTGACGTAACACAACATCGTGTGGAATTTTAAATCATAGTTATCAAGATGCATACATACGAATATAGATTACTACAACAATTGTACGGCCAAAAATACAAAAAAAGTCTATGTGTTCCAAAATAAACTAACTATTTCTCATAATATTCATATTTAAAAAAAATCTAGCCATACCTCCAGGAAACTTAACCAAAAAGAACGTGGAATTTTTTACTGGATGAGACGACAGATATTTTCGTATAATAAACGGCACCACGATCCTTTTCTTTTGAATTACCTTAATTTAGTGTACTTTCATATCGATTTTTTAGTTTTCACTTCATATGTTAATATAGACAACACGAGAAACACAACATTTTTAGTTTATTCGATAACTAATTTATATGTTTTAAAATTACGCACTAGACTTTTTCAAAGAGACTCGTTCTTGTAATTTGATTTATATGCTAAACATAATTGATTGATTTTATAACTTTTTTTCAACTGTAAATTTCGAAAGATTGGTATAATGTTGTATGTAAACGTTATTCTTATACAATTCAAGAACAAGTCAATGGGCAACACATACTCAAATATTAAAACTCGTAGTCATATTTTTTGTGTGTATAAATAATGCTGACGTTCTTTTATGTTAGGCATGTATGTGTTTCTGCGCGCTCATGTAAAGTGAGCGTTCAATAGCTTTTTGTAACAACAAGCATCTGTGCCACCTACTTTAGAGAAAATTAACCATTCCTAAGAATAAATATCATGTACTTAACTGTTTTCGGACATAAAATGGCAACCCGTTTTCAACAAGTGTAACATGTTCGGCCTACTAAATAATATTCTTTGTTTTTGTTGATTAACTTCGCTGTCGTACATGACGTTTTACAAATTAAGCAATTAAACAAAAACGTAAATCTAATGCAACATCAATAGTAAAACTAAATATTATCGTGATTGCAGTTATCGCTATGAAATTATACAACCTTTCTCCGAGTGACTCCGCACCTTGTATTGTTCTAAAGTTCAAGACCTGTACAATTATGTTCGACTGCTCTTTGGACTTTTCTTCACTTAACAACTATCTTCCGCTTATGCTGATAGAAAGCCAGAGATTGGCCAATTTACCAACTTGGAAACTTAACGGTCATAATGGTTGCAATATGACGGACAACGAGTTAAAAGAATGCTCTGGAAGGGTTTTCGTCAATGGTACCCCTGAGTTTTCTTTTGCTGAGTCTGATTTGCTGGATCTGTCAACTGTAGATGCCATTTTAATATCAAACTCCTTAAGTATGTGTGGTTTGCCCTATATTACTGAGTACTGTGGCTTTCAAGGCATCATTTATGCGACAGAACCGACCTTGCAAATTGGTAGACTGCTAATGGAGGAAGTAATAGAATATTGTACGAACAAAACCTCAAAGTTGGGTGCTGCCACAAAGTGGAAAGATAGAAGCTTAAAAAAGCAACTGCCAAGTTCCTTGATTCACTGTTGGGATGAAAATCTCCCGTCGTGGCGGTCCTGTTACAGCACTGAAGATCTGCACAATTCGTTATCAAAGGTCCATGTTGTTGGATACGCTGAAAAAGTGAGTGTGTTTGGTGCCTTGAATATTACAGCTTCAAGCTCGGGCTACTCATTGGGCAGTTGCAACTGGTCAGTTGCATCGGACTTTGAGAAGGTGAGCTACGTCTCCGGTAGTTCGTCACTGACTGCTCATCCACAACAATTTGATTCAAAGCCGCTGGTTGACAGCGATCTCTTGATTTTTAATGGACTTACCCAAGCACCAACAAGTAATCCTGATACAATGCTAACTGAATTTGGTTCGTGCCTCGCCAAGACAGTAAAAGGTGGAGGCAATGTGCTTGTTCCATGTCTACCATCTGGACTTTTATACGACCTACTTGAGTTTCTTTTGTCCTACATGGAACAGTCAAATCTCATTAACATTCCCATCTACATTGTTTCGCCCAGTGCCAAAGCATCCCTTACTTTGTCCCAAATTTACTCGGAGTGGTTACATCCAAATAAACAGAACAAGTCCTATTTGCCTGAAGCACCCTTCCCACACGATGAGCTGATCCAATTGGGCAGACTCAAGGTCTTCTCCAGTGTCCATGATGGCCTTTCTTCTACTTTTAAAAAGCCCTGCATAGTATTTGCAGGTCATCCCTCTTTGCGCTTTGGTAGTGCTGTACACTTGCTAGAATTGTGGTCCAAATCTGCATCGAATTCTGTTATTTTTGTGGAACCAAACTTTTCCTATCTTGAAGCGATTGCTCCATTTCAACCAATTACTGCCAGGGTGTTCTACTTTCCTGTTGACACTCGGTCCAACCACCAAGCAGCTAGTCGCTTAATTGATGGCCTTAAACCCCACAAACTGGTTGTGCCTCCCAGCTATACAAAGCCACCAGTGGGAGCGCCTCACCGCACCGACCTGAAGTTAGCAACAGAGCGAACTCCGATAGTGCTGGAAAGAGCATCTGTGTTGGACCTGAAAATAAAGCGGTCTAGTGAAAAGGTTGATTTAGATCCAGAGTTGGCGTCTGCCCTTTTGCCCGTTGAAGTTAAACCAGGTGTGATGTTGGCACCTCTCTCCGCACGGGTGATTGCCAGAGATAACCATCATTTGCTTAAACCTGTCCACAAGCGAGTTACGACTGGCAGAAAGCGGAAGTTTCACGAAGAGGTTGTTCATCGTCCTTTGTTGACTGGTAAACTCTGCCTATCTTCATTTGTAGATGACCTTAAACAAGACGGGTTTGCCGATGTCAAAGTGGAAGATGGATCATCTGGAAAAATCATCCTTTTGCAAGACACAGTTATTCAAATCGACGACAGTTCAACTCATATTGTTTGTGAAGGAAGTGATGCGCTACGAACTAAACTACGGGACATTTTTCTGAAAAACTTAGTTTCATCATAGAATTAAACAAATGTTTGTGCCATGTTAAAGTTCACAGTTAATCCTATTTCTTTGTTGAGTTGTATAGCATGGACTGCTCAATTTTACTTGCATTGAAATGCCATGTCATATTTTTTGTCACTTTTTTGAACAACAGTCTGTTACTTGAAATTCCTGTAAAGCAGTGGTTCCCAACCTTTTTGTTCTCGCGTCTCCTTTTAAGTGTTCAATAGCTTGCGCAACCCCCCCAATCATAGTGTATGATACATAAACTGGAGTCAGTAAAAAACTAATTCAAATTTGGCAAAATTCAAATTGGGAAATTTTTTAGACGGATTGTATCGAATTTGGCTAAAATGTCCGAATTTAATGTGAACAACAAGACAAAGTTATTAGGGCGCACCCATTCATTTTTATTGGACATGCTTCGACTGAAGCTATGCTTGATTCATTTGTTAAAAAGTGTAATGGTGATTTCATAAACACACGACTGGTTTACTGCCACAGCAAAAGCCACATAAACACAAAAGGCCTTTTATACTGCTAAACTTTTAGTTTTTTTTTTTATCAAATACTACACGTAATGACCACCAGACAACCCCTTGTGACCCCAGATTTAGAACCACTGCTGTAAAAGGTTAATAATGTATTTTAAATTTTAAGTTGGATTTAGAATTATGATTCTAGCATTTCCTACTCTTTATTAATATTATTTTTATTTTAAGTTTATTAGTTAATTTCAATAATGGCCTCCGGTTGTTGTGGAAAAAAATCTGCCTCCAACACTAATTCAGACGAGTTTGATATGGATGAGCAAAGACGCAGCAACAGCCAAGGGGGCCACAGCAATCACCCCAACTCAAATGGTATCAACGGGGACTCAAGTAGAATAATTAGTGATGAAATGGCTTTCTACTGTTTCGACCTTATCTACTGCCAACTACATAATCATGAGCAGCCAAAAACCCCAGCTTTTACAAACCAATCTTGGTGAGTTACAAATTGCAAACACCTCAACAGAAAACACCTACCATGTTGTTAGTGTGATATCGTTTTGGACAAGATATATATATTTTTAATTTTATAGAGCAGTTGTTTTGTGTAAAATGCAACACTTAACCCTTAACAAAATCAGCACTGAATGGGGTTAAAGTTGAATACCCTCGGTGCACAGTGCAAGTGCTATATGTGTGGAATTATTTAACTATATGTGTGGAATTATTTAATTATTTTTTGTATAGCTCTTACAATCGGTTTAAGCTGTCCAGGTCTCCCCTTATTTTAAAATATGTTTCACAAACAATGCTTGAACTGCAGCATTTGTTTTCAGCCCTCTTTTTGTGACCTGGAAGATAGGAAAGGACCTTCGCCTGCGTGGGTGCATTGGAACTTTTAGTCCGATGCCACTTCATAGTGGACTTCGTGAATATGCAATTATCAGGTGACACATTTAATTAAAACTCAAGCATACTTCATGTAGAGTTATATAGAAGAACATATCTTTATCTACTCGAAAACCATTGGCAGCAGTTTCGGCAAGCGATCACTGTTTCACTGACGCGTATATTAACAATAAAACAATAGATTCTATTTGAATGAGGAACTGACGATGCCAGTATAGGCGAAATATATATTTCCTTAAAAAATGTCTAATCCTGATTTTACTCGGGTTTTTTAACTTTGGGTTTTATTTGTTCTTGTAGAGTTAAGTACCTATCCTAGCTAAAATGAAATGACTTTTGGGTACTTTGCTAAATATATATTTACAATAAAAGTTTCTTTGCTTCAGTTTTTTCATGATCTTTATTTGCAGTGCTATGAAAGACAGTAGATTTTCGCCTGTGCGCCTAGATGAATTGCCAAAACTGCATTGTGCTGTCTCTTTGTTACTTAATTTTGAGGACTGCCAGAATTGTTACGACTGGCAGGTAAAGTGTAAATACAAACCGTAATGATGTGTTGTAATATCATGGTGGCTACAGGCTAACCATTAAAAATTAAACATATGAACCAAGGTAACATGTTTATTCTTATTGACATTGTTATATCATGTACTGGTTTTCTAGATTTTTCTTTCAAAAACCTTTGGTTTTTATTTATAATACACAATTTTATAGCAGCTGGAATGTACCTGTTGTTATTGAGGTGTAAAATAACACAAAACTATGTTATACCTTCTCTTATCCTTTAATAAAGAAATCCCTGTTTTTGCATAAATTTGTTTAAGTTCTATGGGCCAATGTTCTTAAAAGAACTATATTATATAGTAGGGAGGCAAAATAATTAAACCAATTCTTATGTTTTACAAAGTCATAATGAAATGTTTACTAGATTGGAGTAAATGGAATCCGTATTGAGTTTCGCAATGAGCGCGGCCATCACAAAACCGCTACATATTTGCCGGAGGTCAGCAAAGAGCAAGGTTAGTAGAAGTTTTTTGTGTGCTGACTTTATTGCTTTTTGTGTGTGATTACAGTAATTTCAATGAAAATTATTTGTTTTAGCAGTTTGTTTCTTTAAAAACTTCTTCAATTTTATCATGTTGTATTTTAGCCTACCATACAAATTTGACCGTTGGTATTGTGTAGTATTTTGGTGTCAGTACGAATGGCTGTGGTCTCGTTTTTTCTGGGTTGTCATTGGTTACTGCCTTCTACACCCTCAAACACAAAAATACCTTGCCTAAGTTTTGAGTATTATTTTTACATGTCTAGGTTTTGTTTTTTAATGGTTGCGCAGTAAGGCCCGTCAGATACTATAAATCAAAATTTTACCTTGCCTATGAGTCACAATATTCCCAACTCGATTGCCAGGTTGGAATCAGCAGCAAACGATCGAGAACCTACTACGAAAGGGCGGCTACCAAGCCGACATCAGTCCCGCCTTTCTCAAAACGGTCAAGGTACGTCGCTACCGAACTGAAAAGGTCATGGTGTCCTACCAAGACTACGCCCTGGCCAGGGGCCTCTGCAAGTCCAAGCCTATGCCTTCAGGGGGGTCACATCGGGCCCAGGCCCCTTACCCTTCCCCTGCTGCCGTACATCAACGCAGGAACAGCAGGGATCGCAACGGATCCCTACCTAACGGTACGGGCAGCTACAAGCAGACAAGGCACAACTATTACAAGGATTAAAGCTTGTTTCGGGGCAATTTTTTTTTGAATGAAATTTCAATAGTACAAGGCCCCGACGACTTGGACTGTGCCAGTTTTGCTATGAAGTGTATTCTACCCGTTGTCTGTCTGTGTTTAGGAACACATTGTTTTAATTTTTATCGCGCCTTTTAACGCTTTACGTCTTTTTTTATATTGTGACATACTAGGCAAGTTTATTCGTCTCCCTCTTATTACCGGTTCGCACCTCAACGCGTGTTTTTGGCCATTTTTCGGAAAAGTTTTGGTGTCTTTGTGAGCAAAAATATGTGCCAAGTGGGAAAATCTTTAGTTGAAAATAGCTTTTAAACGCCCCCGCACATTTTCCCAAAGTGTAAACTAGAAAGAAACTCTACCTGTGAGTTCAACTCAGTATTGCAATTATTTTGCCAGCATTGATCGATTTGATGTGAAATACAACCCGGGTATAATTAAATTGATTATTTTTTATTATGTACGTTACCTACCAAAGAATAAAAAACACAGGTTTTACTGTGATTTTGTGGCGATAGTGTGTGTAGCTGTGCGCTTCTGTGTGTTCCACGAAATATCTCAATTTGGGACCAAGCTTTCAAGAATTTTTTCATATGGTTTCCATTAATATTTGCTATTCGCGCTGGTAATTTGGGGTGTCTGGTATTATGTGGTCCGAGGCAATATATGTTACCAGGTCACTAAAGTATTATCCGTCCCTATAAGCTACCAGATTCGACTGAAAAGCATAGCAATAAAACAACAAAGCGATTCCCATAAACCTATTAAACTCGCCGTTAACTGTTCAACTTATTCATAATCTACGGGTATCCCGACGTGTTAGGTGTGAGAAGTGGCCTTCAAAATCAATAATTATTTCGTCCGTTTTCGTTACCAGGCCGAGTTATGCTCCTTGCAAATTGTACACTGGAGAAACATATACATGCCGCTATGATTAGCATCTCAGTATCAAGGATATAACCATTTTAACTAAAAAAACGTTTGAAGTAGTTTTAAAAAATACGTAAGTTTTTAACACTAGACCTGAATTCGTAGGCGAAGTTTTCTGCATAGGCTACTATGCAGTAAGAATTAAATACATATTGAGTTGCGGCATATAGAGTGTTCCATAATGACTCCAGAAAGTATTCCTTTTTATGTGGTTTCTGTCTATCCATACAGCCAATGGCCCGTCCAAACATAACGTACTTTTTTTCAAACCATCTAGCAATATGTAAATCTTTTGGGGTGACGTCTTCTATTTTTTTTTGGCTAATTAAATAAAATAAACATTTTTTTCTATTTAACCATATCCTAAAAATACAAACTCGATCTATTTGTACACTAGCGTACGAATTCGACTGACCACAACATATTTTTTAAGGGGTTACCTGTTTTCTCGCGCGTCGCGTAAATACGGCATTTTGCAACTTCTTCTATCCTTCCAAACCTAGGATGTATTGTACATCGATTGTATTTAATGCATAAAAAAAGAGGCGCTAAAGCTACGACATAATTTATGCATGTGTCCTGTTAAAATTAGGTCATGGTCATTTTTTGTGCCTATGCTATAGTGTTGTAATGACTTAAGTTAATGAGATCTTTCGTTTTCGAACAAATTACTTGTCTTAAGTCACTTGGATAAATGACTTGTGTGGAAATAAAGTGTTTTTATTTAGCTCATTGTTCATAATCGTAAAAGATTAAAAGTTCAAATAGTTTTTAACGTATATTTTTATGGCAAGGAGGTGACTTAAAATTGACTTGTTTTAATTTTGACTTGCCTTGGGCAACTGATGAATTGGACTTGACTTGTTATTTATTCAAAAAGACTTTCCTTGGACTAAATTTATATTAAAATGACTCACTTGGACTTGACTTGTTCTAATAATAACATGACCGAGACTTGATTTGGGCAACTAAAAATTGGTTGGGACTTGACTTGCCTGGGACTTTTTCAAAATGACTTGTTTACAACACTGCAATCCAACCACCATTCGATTTAGTTTCTTGCGTCGACATTGCAAATACCTGCGGGATTTATTTGGGAACACACTAATTACATAGTAGAGAAAAGAATAGGGTGAATTGGGGAACTTTACACTGGGTAGAAAGGCTTGGCATAAAATAAGGAAAAGGGACAACAACTTGGAACCGTAAAATACGCGCAGAAATATACAGAGGGAAGTATATGAGAAAACTATTAGGAAGGTATCTGAGCGTGATTGGCAAAACAACGATAAAATCGAAAAAACGCGGAAAAACACGCGCAGCATAAAAGGCGATAAAAATACACACGCGCGACTGTACAGCCATGAGAAACGATATGTTGACACCGACTGGGAACTTGAAAAGATGTACAAAAAAGGGCGGAAACAGATACTTACAATGGGACACTACATACAGAAAAAAACGCGGACCCCGTACGTTGAATTTACAACTTAGACCAGTGGTTCCCAACCTTTTTGTTCTCGCGACCTCTTTTAGGTTTTCGATAACTTGCGCGACCTTAGACATTGTTTGACTGAAGCTACGCTTGATTCAATATTGAAAAGTGTAATGGTAACGTTTTAAACGAAATATTCCCGGCAGCAAAGGCCACATAATCCCCAGGTTGGAAACCACTGACTTAGACAAACACGATTTCTGAAAAAGTAAATAAAGTTTAATTGCAAATCAGGAAAATGCTGTTGTACCCTTGAATTATTCATTTCGAGTGATAATGCTGATAATTACAGGGCGCGTTGAAATAAACAAAATAAGACGGCGACCGAAAAGTCAATTAAAAAAAAAATTCGAGTTACTCTCTAGTGGCACCATCTTGAACGAATCATGAATACTTGCGCGGTTCTTAGGCGACGGCACCAAATGTTTTGTCAAGCTCGGCGTACACTGAAACACGGCACGACCCTTTTTGCGAAGTCGGGTTTAAAACAGGGCTAGGGAGCCGGAGCCCGGAGCTAAGCATTTTCTCTGGAGCCAGAGCCGGAGCCATTGTTATTATTTTTGTGGAGCTGGAGCTGGAGCCGGAGCCGGAGCCATTTTTATTATTTTTGTGGAGCCGGAGCCGGAGCCATTTTTATTATTTTTGTGGAGCTGGAGCCGGAGCCGGAGCCGGAGCCCTTTTTATTATTTTTGTGGAGCTGGAGCCGGAGCCGGAGCCCTTTTTATTATTTTTGTGGAGCTGGAGCCATTTTTCAATTTGTGGTGCTAAAGCTAAGAAATTATATTTTGTTTCCATCTCCAACGTTCATCTCCAACGTTAAGGCAATTTAAAAAACTTGCCATTGAATAAGTGACTGGTGGTAAAGGATATGAGTTTTACCACTCCAGAGCTGGAGCCGGAGCCAAAGGATTGAGTTTTACGACTCCGGAGCTGGAGCCGGAGCCATTTAATAATTGCTGGATGGCTCCGGAGCTCGAGCCGGAGCTAATGCTATTTTACCGTGGCTCCCCAGCCCTGGTTTAAAATAACACAAAAAACAGCGCATGGCGTTCGATGGGCGCTGGAATTTTATGGATTGCTAGGAGTCGTCAGGTAACTCAATGCGAAACGAGACGCCGGGCAAAATGACTGAAACTTAAATATTTGGTTATAAAAGGTGTTCCCGTCAACGTTTTTTTCGTCACAATATATACGACTATAACTAGACAAGCTGTTGCTGTTTATAACGCTTTAATAAATTTAAAAAAATGAACAGCGCTGCTATGCAAGATGACGCAACATGCTTTATATGTATTGCAACGAATATTATTTGCTTCTTTTATTATTTGCAAAAGGCTTTGTAACAGAGAAAAAGCGAGAATGCCGTACCGAATCCGAAAGTCATTTTAATGAGATACTGATTAAATATAGTAATGCGCTTTGTTTTACAAAAAAAGTAATAGCCGCATACTTCAACCTGTGCAGAAACTGGTATAGGCAACTCGTGGTTAACAATGGACGACTATTACACAACAAGGCAAAAACCTGGTATTATATATTTGGTCGAGGGGGTTTTGGCAATATCGAAATGACCATGTTCGGACACACGGGGCAAAGCTCTCGCGACGCAAAGGGTCTAGATTGCAGTGGTTCTTAACCTTTGGCAACCTGTCGAACCCCAAATTTTCGCTCAGTATTCGTTTCTTCCTTCTAATAGCAGCTGAAACTTGGCATAATCAAATTATAAACTTGTATTTATACAGGTTAAATTGGCCAAACTTTCAATATATAACGTTACATGATACCTTGGCTCATAAAAGAGATTAGAATTTAGCTTGAAATAACAGCATTTATGTTTCAGAGGACGTTCTCACCGAATCCTTGAAACAGCTTCTTTGAACCCAAAGGTTTCAATCGAACCCTGGCTAAGAACCACTGATCGAGAATAGGCAATAATGGACAGAGGCAGGTCGAGGACTGATCAGGTGAGTCATTTGCGTTGCTGTCGCATAGAAAGGCGCTGCTATTCGCCGAGCAAGGGAAGAAAGGCTTACTCGTCATCTGTCGTGCCGCTGTTCACCTCGAGAATGAGTGGGTTCATGTCGCCGGGGTTTGATGCCTGTAGTGAGACGAGGTTGGCGGCGAACAGCATGTTGATTGTGCGAAGGATGGGAAGGATCAGAAGAAGCTCCGAGTACATCGTGCGAGCCTGTGTGGATAGTTTGTACGGTTTCATATATATTGCAATTGGTGTTGTTATCGTATAACGTTGCGCGATGCAAATGTGTTCACCAGGGGTTACCGAACTTTTTTTGTAAAGGGCTGTGTAACTGTATAGCCTGACGATCAGGACTTTAGACTAGATTGAATCGATTTGTTTTGCTGGAGTCGGACTCGGGGCTCGAGTAAGACCAAGTAAGACTGCCCGGGTCCGGCGTTCGCATGCGCAGTTCAGAGATTCGAAACGGATATTGCCGCCAACTGTAATTTGTAAAGGTGAAATAGCACATGGTGGAATATTTTCCAAACATGTATTGTGAATGAATAAATTATATGACATCCCTATAAGCAGTGTTGTAAACAATTCATTTTAAAAAGACTTAAGTCCCAGTCAAGTTATTTGTAAAATAACTTAAGTCCAAGTCAAGTCTTTTCAAATAAATAACAAGTCAAGTCCCAGTCAAGTCATAATTAGAGCAAGTCAACTTCAAGTCATGTCCTTGTCATAAAAATAAAACGTTAAACCCATTAGAATTTTAACTCGTACGATTATGAACAATAACTGAACTAAAAAATAAGGAAAGGGGAACATTGAGCAAGCAATTTGTTTTTTGTGCTAAAATTCGGACAAATAGCTCAATTTTATTAAAAAAAAAAACATAAAGAAATACTTTATTTCAACCCAAGTCATTTGTTCAAAAGACTTAAGTCAAGTCAAGTCATTTAAAAACAGTGACTTAAGTGAACTTAAGTCAAGTCATTGACTTAAGTCATTACAACACTGCCTATAAGTGAATTGCTGAATATCAACCTTATTCCGTTACGTCAATGGATGTAATATAGGCTGCAGAGTCTGAGCCGGACTTAATACTCGCCAAAATCGCACATTTGGTCGAAGTCGGACCCGAGTTTATTTTTTTAGCCGGAATTGGACCGGGGTTATTTTTAACCGACTCCGCATCCCTGCTTACGATCGCGGGCGAAAAAAATATATAATTTTTTAAATTGATTATCGTTAAACCGAGGAAATTCGACATAATCTGTATTGAGCGTTAAAAACAAGTTGTCGAACAGTTTAAAATTTCTTCAAAATTCAGTTTTGAATTGCATGCGCCGACATGTCAACTGTACTTTATTTTTATTAAGGAAATAGATCGCGGATCAGTATGGAATTAATCAGTATAGGCCGTATTTAGCCCGCGGGATATCGTTTGGTGACCCCTGGTGTTTACTGCGAATTACAAATTACGCAATATACTAAAAAGATCGATGTCATTAATTTTAAAAAATGTAAAAGGGCAAGCGCATCCAATAACTCGAAAGTGTCTTGTTACGGATGTAAAGCCAGAGCCGTCAAATCTGAATCGCCAGGAATATCATTATTTTCTACTTATTTGAAACCGATTTCGATTCAAAGTGTGCTGTTTAAAAAAGAGTAATATTGTATAACATTCCTCCTGCTTTCAGCGTTGTATATCTACAAATACCGAAGCTTTGGATTACAAACAAGTTAAGATCCACACTAATTTCAGAAGACTACACAAAGCAAAACAGTGGCCACTTGCCTCAGTTTGACTTTTGCTGCTGTATTCGTAAGCCTGGAGCGTCTTGGCAACGTTGTCCTGGACTTTCTCCACCAACTCCTGGTTCTCAAGTCCGGGACGATCCGGAGAGAAGAGAACTAACGCCAGCAGGAGGCAAATCTCCTCAACCTGAAGAAGGAAGACTTTTTTTTTAGCTTTTTTTTAGTTTGAAAAATTTTAGTTTTTCCAAATTAGATTAGAATTAGATCATTTTGGGTTTTCTCAAAATTTTTTTTTATTTATTTAAAATTCTTTGTTTTAACTGAAAGACTAAAATGCCGAAAAAGTAGTATTTTTAGTAAAATTCAACGATTGAAATTAGAATTAGAGCATACCAGCAATTCACAAATTAAATTAGAATTAGTCGCTCTAATATTATTTACTAGAATTATTTATAGTTGTTCAAGTCTGGAGACCTGAAGAATGGTAAGACCAAGGGTAGTCAGCCAACCAGAGGCCGTGAGCTTGTTTTCTTACACAAGCTTACTGTGTTAACCCCAAAAGCCATGCCATAAACACGTAACTAATGTTTCCCCGTCTCGGCACCCCAAACAAGGTCGATCGGTAGACCCACAGCCACAAGTAAGGTACCTGTAGTTTCATCTTGCGCATGCGCATGTGCAGCGAGTTGTACTTTTCCACGAAGTCGGAGCTGGCACCGGCCTGAAGAAAGTCACTCGGCTTGTACTGGAACTTGTCCGACTGATATTTGTTGTCGTCCGACGCGAAGGCAAAGTAGGACCTATGGGAAAAGTGATTTGCATTTAACGTACTAATACTTCAGCTAGGGTACACCGAAAGCTACCGCAGAATCACCGAATCTGTCGATCAATGATACAATTAAGGCGGGCTAGAAAAACAACTAGCCTGCAGTGAGGTTCGAACTCACGACCACCGGTCATACCGGGGCCGTCGCTCTACCAACTGAGCTACACAGGTTCAGAGAGGAGTGAGTGGAGAAATATCCATAGCTTCGTGACCAGCTGCATACTGTTCGTACAAACTAGCCTGCAGTGAGGTTCGAACTCACGACCTCCGGCCGTCGCTACCAACTGAGCTACACAGGCTCAGAGAGGAGCGAGTGGAGAAACAACCATACGCCAATGCTTGCCACATCCATGTGTGTGCATGTCAGCTGTGGGATTGTTTAGATTTTGAATTTTTTTAAAAAGTTGATCGAATTTTTTTCCACGGTTTGGACCTTAAAAATAGGATTGACAAAAAATATTGGAATTGGGTCATGATTTCGTACTGCTCAAAACCCTCAAAATTTAGAAGGTAAATCATCAAAATATAGCAATTCCCCTGTTGTGAAAACTTGCCAAATTAACTCTATTGTAACCAAACAATGGTAAATAGTATTGTAAAATGTTATTTGTATTATATTAACAGCAAATACGCATAATCAGGTCATATCACTCAAACTCAAACATAAAGGAATAACTTTAACCTCAAGTGAAATTAGAATGTCAAAAAGTAGCATTGTCCCGGTGTGTTTACAATACACAATTAATCGGCGCATGTCTGTCATGATTGGCGATACAACGCAGCGCTGAAAGGTAAACTTCTCAGTTAAGGTAAAAAAAGAATATTAGCGCTCTACCTGCAAAGCAATTTTTAATCTAATAACCTGAAAAGCTTTACTTCGCAATTTAAATTAAACAATTTTGCTTGTTTGATAGAAACGATGTCAATTATACTACAATTTTAAGATGAAAATATGGCGCATCGGCGTCAAAAATATCGGATATAAATTCTGCAACATTTACGTAATCCTATGCACTTTATTATTATAAAAACATCAAAAAATTTACAAAATACCAACACAGAAAAGAGATGCGTTATTGAATCGTTTGGGTTATTGTCTGTATTTTTTATCCGTTACAGTTTTTCTCTGAAACATAGCTTGCAACATGGGAAAATAGAGTAGTTAGGTTACCTAATTTATTAATTAACCTATAAATAACAGTTACTGTTATTTACCTAAAAATTGTGCAAATAACAGCTGTTTAGTACATACCTAAGAACCAGCATTTCCAGACAACCGCCCCTGAGCAAAACTATTTGGTCGACGATGGAGAGGTCCAAAAACTCAGGGATGCTTTTGCAGAAGTCTATTACCTGGAACGTAAAAGCTGCTGGTGAAACAACATTCATTGACGATAAATATCAAACTTTTTTGGGGAAAAGAGAATTTTTGGGAAAAGCGAAAGTTAGCTTGTCTGTATACCGAAAAGCAATTACAGACTCACTGAATCTGTTGATCAGTTATACAAGCAAGGCAAGCTAGACAAACAACTAGCTTGCAGTGAGGTTCGAACTCACGACCTCCGGACCGTCGCTCTAACAAATGAGCTACAGGCTCAGAGAGGAGCGAGTCGAGAAACAACCATACGTCAATGCTTGCTACATCAGGGGTTCTTAAACTGGGGTCCATGGACCCCTTGGGGGTCCGTGAACTGATATTAGGGGGTCCAAGAAGGCCTAATTAAAGAACTAGTGTATACTTAAAGTAATTAATTTTTAAAAGAAAACACTTTAATTTAAAAATTAAACAGTTTTGCACTGAATGTATAGTTAGACTCCATTTAACTTTCACATTTTTTGGACCGAAATAACACAGTCTATTGGTATTGTGACGTCAATTTATGACGTCATTTTGGAGCATTTCTTGTCTACCGGGGTCCATGCAAAGCAAAAAAAATTTTAGGGGTCCGCGGTAAAAAAAGTTTAAGAACCCCTGTGCTACATTCTGTTAGCACAAGGAACTTCACATTGAAGGGGATTTACAGTACCATTTCATTCAATGCAAACTTCCGAGGGGCTAGATCACAGTTGTTTATAAACAAATATAAGTGTGTGTATCTTTCACGTTGTTTGCCGTTTACTATTCCTACGCAGGCGTCCGGTCGAAAATTATCTCCCGTTCAAAATTAATTAATATGCAAAGTATGTTTCGTGACGTTTTAACACGTCCAGCGATAAATCTGGCAATGGCGCAGTTCTACCACGATAACGTGACCTAGAACAGACTAATTAATCATTAGGCAAGTTTGAGCAGCCACTTTCGTACAAGCAAGCCATTTTTATTAGTTTTGTCCGCCGAAACTGCTTAATTTAGGGTTGATTCGAGGCAGTGTGTTAACTTTTTTGTCAGAATTTTCGATTTTTTACCGAATCGCGATTTCCATAATAACAAACTTTCCGAACTTTTTGCCGATTTGCCATATTTTTTCGATTTCTGTATTAATGAACATTAATGTGCTAACAGCTACGACACTATAAGCCTTTTTGTTAAGTATGGTAGCCACTTGCCCATATCACAAAATGCGGCATTTATTTAACAATATTAACGAGTAGAGTAGGAGTTTGTTTCTTACGACATTCATATATTATAAACGTTTACAAGTACTTATTTATTGCCGTGTTTTAAAACCAGAATCGCGAATTTACGCAGAAGGTCCAATAAACCAAAAAAATACCCTTTTTGATCTATACCTTTTTAATTCCCCAAGTCATTATGTCAAAGAAATGCTGCAGGAGTTGCTTTGACTTGGAGTCCTCCATCATAGACAAGGAAAACCCCTGACTTCTAAGCAGGCGCCGAAGATACGCGATTGAATCTGTAGAAAAAATGACGAGCTTGGCAAAGAAAAATTACGAAAGCTTATTAACACACATGTCAGACAATTTGGAGCTCTTTCCATTTGGTACGTAAAAAAAATACAAAATAAAAAGGACCGCTTCAAATTATGCTTTACGCACAATATGTGGGTTAGGGTTAGCGTTTGGGTGGGTCAAGTATTACTATATTTATTATTTACTAAAACCCAAACGATAACCCGCATAATAACCCAAATAATGTGCCTTGCGGTATTCGTATTTTGTAGGTACCTTTTTATTTTGTTTTCTCGTGTTGCTTTTTACGTATCAAAACAAAAGAGCCCCGACAAATTAATCTTTAGGTTGTTAGAAACTTTGGCACTTACCTGCAAAGGGCGAGGCATTTCGATATATTTTGCCACAGACTTAAAAAACACAGACGCCGAAAAATAAACGCCCAGCTGCGGCGAACGACATTTCAGCAGCAACCACAAAGTACACTTTCTTTTGTAACGAAATGCCAATCTTTCTTGATTAAATGCCGCATGTTGTTAAATTACTTCGGCCTCATTTCCACAAGTTAAACTATTTTTGAACGCAAATAACAGCAACAGCAAGCCACGCCTATATAGTAAGGTAGTCGACCGTCAACAAAAATGCCTGAAAGCTATGGCCTTAGGCTTGTTTTAGCCCAGTAACCTATTTGACGTGGGCGACAAAGCCGCAAGGTTTGCCTTTCCAAAGCCTCCACAGTAAAAGCAAACACGCCTGCTAACGCTTTCAACATGTAGGAAAACAACAGACATTAGGCGCGCATTGCTGGATGCTTGCGAGTGAACTGCCTTTTTGTTTTTCAGCATCGAATTTGAAATACACAATCCAAATCAACATCCTGCTCGACTAATTATTATTATAGCTTCAAAATGAGACGAAATATACAATTCAAAGTCACGGCGTTTTGTACGCATACAAAAGTCGGAAAGAGCCCTGCAAACTGCTCTCTGCACATTTACAACAATTTCATTTATGTGTAAGAAAGTTCGTCAGGTTTTAAATCTTTTTTTGAGTAGAATTATCAGGAAATAGCAACGCAGTGATTTTTAAACGTTGGTAAGCATAAAACAAGTTTTCGTCAAGTTAAAAATAAACAGTTAAAAAGTGGTGAATTTTTTAGTTTTGGACCTATTCGGAACAATGCCTGAGATGAATTAGCATGTCCCCGCCAATTAGTACACCAGTTATTTCACCCTATATTGCAATAGCGCCAATTTAAAAAGTCATATTTTGTGAAAAATCATTTCCGGGTTAAAATATTCTAATTGTGAGCCCTAATTCCGCTTTCCCGATCTGGGGAGATTATTACGAGCCTATAGTTATGGCACACGAACCTGCGTCAGATTGGAGGAATTCATTCTCTTCTGGCGTGAGAGCCGGGTTCGATTCGTCACTCTGAAAAAAGACCAACAAGTTGCTGTCAGGTGGGAAACCATAATAGATTTTCCTGGTGTGGGCATGATTCAACACCTTATGAAATATTTACGCCGCGACAGGTCAATATTTAGTCTGAGTAATCATAGCGAGCTTATCAACAAACCTATTTACAGCTATAGTAACGTATTTTATAACAGAGCGGAGTTAGAGAACTCTTAGGAATGTGAGTTTGCTTTTGGAGGGTAACGGGGGTCCGTAAAAACTAAAAACAAATTGGAAGAAAAAACAAATTCAAGAAATACCACTTTTGTTGTGGCCGAAAATAGGATCATTCATGTTGATTCCGTTTTAAAATGGCCGTTTTTACGTCTAAAATTAATTCTTCAATTTTCCGTATCAGGGTAAAACCACTATTGACTTCTATCAATCAAATTATCAATTAATAAAACGTGTACAAAGCACATTTCTATCGGCGACTGCAAAATTGAAACTTCACCCTGGCTGGATTATACTTCCGCCGCCATTTGTTAAACTGTTTGAATGCCAGCAAAAGTTAAACGTTTTTTTTTAATCACATTGCAAGTTTGCGAATCTATAGCTATTTTGAGCTGGGTTACACAGTTAGAGGGACGCTGAAGTCTAAAACACAACCCAACTTTCCACAAACATGAAAACAGAAGTTTTTCTCAATGAAGCAAAACATAATAGTATAGAAGACATTTTTAAATTGAGCAAGACAGCACTATTTTTCAATTACTGTGAATAATCGCTTCTGGCCGTGTTGTTGTCTCACTTAAGTAAACAATAGGCAGAACAAGCACAACAGCACAGGAAAATGGGCGGCAAAAGGTTTCAGCGTTTATGACGTCACTTTAGCCTGCGTCACATGGTTTAGAGTTTAAACGACGCTACGCATGGGCGTTCAGTTTGTATATTCGACATGGAATGTTTAATATTAAGGAATAAAAAATAGTTAAGTCCAATTTAGTATTGTTGAAAATAAAAACAAGTGCATTAATGTGTGTTATGATTATTGCCTCAAATTACCGCACTGAACACATTTGTTTGCTGAAAACGTATGTCACAAATATGTATGTTTTTTTGTGTGCGAAGTTTTTTTATGTGTTTAGTTTATGTATGTGAGCCAGTGTGACGCCACCGAGAAAAAATATTTAGTTTACCGTTTCTTGGTCTTGCGTCGAACTTGACTGTTGGTCAGCATCACTAAAAACACCAAAATAACTTGTAATGTTTTGTCTGAACAAATTTTATAACAAAAAATAATAATTTGTAAGTCCTAAAATTGGATCGGAGTTTTTTTTCAATACAATTCGAAAACAAAGCAGTAAAAAAAAACATGGCCAACAACATCGAAAAACATTTTCCCATCGTTCATTTTTCAATATTATTTCATTTATCAATGTTTTTACGGCTCTTACAAAACACATTCAATAAATTCAAAGACTTAAAAAAACAACTAAGGGTTTTGTAATCATTTAAAAGATATTCAAAGACTTTGATGCAACCCTGGTTTAAAGCGTTAGGTGGTTATTTGAGATATAATCTACTTGATGTTTTGTCTAAGAAAAAAATTAAATTAAACACCTTTTTTTAACAACAATTCTTAAAGGCCAATAAACATTCAGGTTCTCTGCAGCAGTTAAAGTATGCGGGATCGGCCCGGAATGGTGCCGAAAAAAAAAAATAATAGAATAAACTAAAAATAATAATGCCGGTAAAAATATGTTCTTTACGCCTTCCTCTTAATTTTTACCCTATTTTTTAATAGATTCAAAAACAAAACAGTAAAAAAGCCATGACCGAACACCAAAAAAAAACATTTCCCCATCGTTCATTTTTCATTATTATTTTAAATCGCAAACGATCTGTCGCAATCCTCCTGAATTACAAGCATTGGCGCTGAGATCCTTGTTAAATATTAACAACGCCATCTTTTAAAGGATATCTTCTGGTTACTTTTATACTGTATATACCAGTGGTTCTCAACCGGGGGCACATTTCTTAAGGGTGTCGAGGAGATTTGAGAATCTTTAGAAATCTGATATTTGCTCAACTCTTACAACATTTTTGTTAAGATTAGAGTGAAAAAAATCGAATAATAACTTCCTACGTTGTGTAGAGTTGATGTGTGTAGTTCCAGTTCGGTTTATTGTGACATTTTAGTGAATTACTTACGAAAAAATCTTGTAGGGGTGCCGCAATCTATATATTATTTCTGAGGGGTGCCGATAGCCATAAAAGACTGAGAAACACTAGCATATTCTGTACTTGTTTAATAACGTTGGATTACAACTTACAACGTTAGTTTGTGACTCTATTTTTACTTTTTTCTATGCGTTCCGTAAGAAAAATTTTCACTGGTTTCGGCAAGAAATTTATTTTAATTTCACCCCTGGTTATTTGCCAGGTCGACGCGCTTATAAATGGACGAATTACCCAATTTTTATAGTTTAAGGTACTTCATTTGGAATTACCTTGCTCAAATTATTAGTTGACTTCTACTTGAGTTATTATTAGTTTTTTTTTACAATTTTCAAAATGACTCGTTTACAACACTGTCATGTGTTATAGAGCAGGGGTTCTTAAACTTTTTTACCGCGGACCCCTAAAATTTTTTTTGACCTCGCGTGGACCACGCAAGGAAAAAAAAATTAAAAAATGACGTCATAAATTGACGTCACAATACAAATAAACTTCATAAATCTGCTGATTTCGGTCAAAAAATGTGAAAATGTGAAATGGAGTCTAAATACATTGAGTGCAAATCCGTTTTATTTTTAATTAAATAGTTTTATTTGAAAAAAATGGTAACTTCTTAAATATACACTAATATTTCAATTAGGCCTTCATGGACCCCCCTTAAAACTAGTTCACGGACCCCCAAGGGGTCCATGGACCCCAGTTTAAGAACCCCTGTTATAGACAGTTAAGTTATATCAAGCATAGGCACGCACTTTCAGTATCCTACGGCCTTTTTTTTGAACCAGTGCATACTTATTACCACAAACAGTATAGAGCAGCTCAAAACAATGCGTGTGTCGTGTAATTTCGTCAGAATAAATTGTGCTCGGTCTTGGTTTAAAATGACGAAGGTTAGTACCAATCTACTTTTGAGAAATGTTTCGTAACTTGATATCCGTTACGGCATACGTGCAGACGGAGCGAGCGAAACGAGCGCGAATTTTCGGATTATACCGATATTACCTGGTTAAATTTAAAAAAAAACCAGGGTGTCAAAAACGCTGTGCAAACCCACGTTTGGCGATATCAAGGGTTGCCCAGATTTCACTATTTGCAGCTTCTGAAAATACTGTCTTAGAAAAATACATTGTAACTGCGTTCGCAAACAGAACTAGTGAAACGCACCTGCCACTTTCATTCCACAAAGGCGAGTGTCCAGCGCTAGAGATGCCGTGAAGGGAGCTGAAGACCTGGGACATGTCTTGACGTTCCTGTAACGCACAAAGGGCGGTTCGCCAGACACTGACCGTGCCAGTTGAAAAAGCCATACGACTGGTCCGGTAATTTTCAACATTTTAGGTAGATCTCAATTTAGGGATGGTGTGGTTTGAAAAAAAAAACTATTTCGCTTATACGGACAACATTTTTGTTCGATTTAGCTTAAATCGGAGTGTAACTTTGTCCGATTGAAGGTAAAACTAGGACAACAGTTAAACCGGACAAATTAACTGTTAAGGAGCTCACCTCATGTCTAAAAAATCGAACACTATTAATTAAAAAAGTTAGGGGCCTTCAGCTTGAATAACAGTACGTACTTTAAACAACTTGAGATGGCCGATTGCTAAAACTTTACGTAATGAAGTCAATCTGCAATTCAACAAGGAACCCACGCCTTAACACAAACCAGTTTTATTTCAACTTAAGACAGAACTTAAATTTGGCTAATTTTGATACGCCGTGTAAACCACAGGCGTTAAAGTTATATCGGAATGTTATTCTTTTCGATTTAATTTAGAGAGGCAAAAAAACATTTAGTTAAAAGGAACAAATTATTTTCTGATTTAACCGAAATCATACAGCATTCCATTCCGAATTCCATGTTGTCTGATTTAGGCCAAATAGGAAGGTATTTTTTTTATTGAGGTTAAATCGGACAGTTAATTGTGCGATTTAAATGTTGAATATTTTTTTTCGAAAATATATTTTTTTGAACGGCGCCCCATTCATGGCCGACCTATGGCGCATTGCACGGTTACAAGTGGCGCACTACATGCCAAAGATAATACAATGAAGAAAATGCCTGATTAAAAAAAAATAATAATAAAATCTTGATAATGAATTGCAAAGCCAAAAAAGGTTGAGTATAAATCGATATCATCGTGATTTGGACGTTTCGATACGAACTTTGATCATATTCAGTTAATGTGACTGAGAAGTAAATCAAAGAATCATTCAATTTATTGGACGCAATTGTTATCATGTTGAAGTTTCTATAGTGGAGCATTAATTTGCCAACCTTTTTGATTACAGTGTTTTTTTTGTTCCGTATTATTTTTTAGATATCATTTTTAAGCAATTCAAAAAATAGCGTTTGGAAACATAATGTTCGCGACTATATTGCCTACGTGAGAATATGACTAATGAAGATTCTAAGACCATTTAGATGGGGGCAATAGCCGCGGGGTTGAAGTGGCTTTAGATTGTCAACGAAGTTTATACAGTGTTACACTTCCGGTCATTCGGCCGCTAACAATGTGTTTAAAGCTAATTTAATTAATAAAAAAGAAAAATTGCTTCACTTCATTTGTTGATAAAAGAACTGCGTACAAAATAAGGCAATTGAGTGTCACTTAAAACAACTGAAATAGAAACAAACACGGGTATATATGGTATGTAAAAATGCGGGTGTACCTCTTTGATAAGCGCGCTTTGTTCATATTTAACTCTCTTAGTGTATATTTGAACAAGGAAATATAAAAATAACCATGTGTCGCAGGCAGGCAGGCATGTCGAACTGCTAAGTACATATAAACGACACTATACAATGTTATTGTCTTGAAACTTCGTAAAACTGTTGTATGGGTCAGCTACAACACCCGACCACATAGACAATAAAAAAATACTATTTCCACATCCAATTAACCGAAAGAAACAAACGTCCTGTTAAATTAATTATTCCTTAGTGCGTTTTGTAACGTGGTATACGACTTTCTAGGAACAGTTTACGCAAATAACAGTTAATGACTGTTTATAGTCGTGGTTGCTGAAACGTTTTAAGTAAACAAATGACATCATTCAGGCAAGGTCAGAAGATGGCCATCACATAAATTAACGGTAATATTCTGACTTCAATTTTCCTAACTTGTCGTTGAGATTGACGCACTTTATACCTATGGAGAATATCGGCATGCAACTAACGACAGATTCCCTTTTTCGAATATTTTTGATATTATTCGTCATGCGTGTATCGCAAGGTTGACGTCAAAAGCTACCTTTTTCACCGGGCCGCCTGTTTTCCTATTTTGGAATATGACGGATCAAAAAACTAATCACTTTGACAAAGCTGTAATTTTAATTAAACCAGTGGAACACTAAAAAAGGATATCCTATACGCGTTTGTTAGATAAACATAATATCCACAAACACACACTAATAACACACATAACTTGACTAGTCCAATTGAAACTGTTACTTAATACCTTTTTATATATAAACTAGTTTTCTTGCAATATCTTTGGGTTTATGGTGTTTGTTACAAAAACTACCACTTTGAATCGAATGAGTTTACTAATCTGTACAAAAGTAATACTTGTTTTTGAACTTCTATCAATCCTCACTAGGCTATTAAACAAATTTGACATTAAATATTATGTGTTCAGATAATCAAAACACTCGGAAAACTGTATTTCAGGATATTTGTTGCCCAATGCCAATAACAGGTCAAACCAAAATTGATGCATCTTTAATCTAGATTTGTCTAAAAATAATGGATATTTTTTCATAAAATATATGTCACCAACCTTTTCTGTTGTTTTTGATGTGTCCTCTAGAAAAAAGGAAAGAATTTAAACCTTACCATACCGCAGATAACACTATATACATATTGTAAACATATGTAAGTATCTTGTGTATATATAGCGCTAATATGTTGTACAGTTTTCTACTCCATGTATATTACACACTTAAAACACTGTGGTATGTGAAATATACATTTTAAGGCAATTATAAGCATAATCCTATTAAGCTACCACGAGCCTTACTGTTTTGCGATCGTGGTGAACTGCTGTCTTCTCTCTTTTCCTGTATGCTGGGATTATTTTGAGAGAGAGATGCTACAATCCACGCCAGTGTGTTGGATGCTGAATGGATGCTGGGTGACTTTACTTGCTGGAAAACAAAATTTGTATTTAGTTTAAGTTGAAATCAACCTCCAGCAAGATTTCTGGCAATAAGTTTAGCAACATAGCCTTGTAGGAAAATGTCCTTTTTTTAACAATGATGAACTTCCAATAGCAACAAAGCAACTTCACCATTTTTTTTCGAGTATTAGTTCGCATAAAAGTATTAGTTCGCATAAACAAGGATCAAATGGTCGCTGCAACCAAGCATATGTGTATTGATTTCCCTGAAACTAAATGCAAGTTAAAGTTTTACCTCATTTCCTCTGAATGTGTCAAACTCCTCATAGCCAAAGTCATAGCTTTCTTTGTGGCCTTTAAGAAGAGTATCGATGAACTTTTGATCGTCCTCCGACATTTTTACCGGCTTCTCTGTTCCGCTGCAACACAAATGGTTAGCCACATTAGGACTAAATAGCTTCTTAACCAATTGTAATTTACTTTTTTAAGTGTTTTCAAGCCTGTTTTAGGAATAAGTATGCCAAATCAGTGGTAAAACAAACACATTATAAATATCAGAATTTTGTGCTGAAGCACACAAATAAGGCTGTCATTATTTACTTGGGGATGCCCTTGGTTTGTCATGAATAGAACAATTGGTTTTTGCCCCATAAATGATAAAAAAAAAATATAGTTTTTACATATTCATCAAAAATATAAAACAATGCAGTATTTCGCAAATTCTTTTATCACTTTGTTGAAAATGAATAAAGAATTATTCGAAACGTTTAAAATGCTACCTACTTCTGTAGTGGCTTTGATATTCTTAGTGAGACGTCTTAGTACAACCTCCAACCATTATGCTACAAAAATTATATTTGTTTAAACAAAGTAATATATTATGTAGGACTGTATCTAGGCTTGTCAGTTTCTGTTGTTGAGATCATTCCCCCTCCCCTACTAGATTATTTTAAATGCTTGTTTTAAAAAAATTTAACTTATTACAGATCAGCAAGTTTCTTTAAACGCAGCTGCTCCTGTTCGGTTCTCTTTAACTTTTGCTTTTCCATCCGGATTTCCCGATTGTGTTTGATCAGCTCACGTTTCTTATTCACCTCTTCATCATTTAGGATCAACTCGGATTGCATTCCTTAATAGAAAATTGCACACTGTACTGCTCTCATAAGGTTTCTTCTGACAGAAAACTGTGTTATAAGCAAGTCATTTTGAATTGATTTAATCCAAGTCAAGTCTTTTAAAAATAACTTAAGTCAAAGTCAATTCTTTTTAAAAATAACTAAAAGTCCAAGTAAAGAAGTTTTCAAATATAACAAGTCAACTCCCAGTCTTAGTCACTAGTTGCCCAAGTCAAATCATTATGAAAGCAAGTCGACTTCATGTCAAGTCAATAACATATAAATAAAACATTAAAAATTAAATAAAAATGAACCCAATTTTCTTAAATTATATTTAACAAAAACATTTAATTTTAACAAGTTGTTTTGATCCGAGTCAAGTAATTTGTTCACAAGATTTAAATCAAGTCAAGTCATTTTGGTCAAAAGACTTAGGACAAGTAATTTGTAATTAGCGACTTAAATGCACTTAAGTCAAGTGAATGACTTAAGTCATTACAACACTGCGGGGACCCTTTATTATTGGCCTTATATTTCAACGTAGCCTATTTTACCTACAAAAATAAACATTTGTTTTGTTTTAAACGCAAATACACCACCGCAATAAATAACACTGGAATAAGACTGTCAAAAAAGCCTTGTGGTGCAAAAAAATTAAATGACATCTCCTTATTTCTTTCTATTTTAAATTAAAGAGTCAAAGGTAGGTTAACATAACTTAGATTTTGAAGAAGTAATGCAAAAGTTAGCCTTTCAAATGAATGTGTAGCATTGCAAATATATATATATAGAAAGGAAAACATTCTTTAACAATTACACATGTTTTTAGGTTTAAAACACTTAGAAAGATTTCTGTGTAAATTTTTTCTACAATGAGTTGACTATTAATATGCATGAAAAGAATGATTTAAAAAAAATGTTTAAATTTGTCACGATTTTATTGCATGTTGTTTTTCAAGGTTTGTAAACCATTTCTCCTAAACGGCAAAACAAACATTCCGTCATTCCATTGCTAATGGCTTACTTCCTGGCAAGAAAAGCAGTTAGCTTCACAATTGCTTTCGCAGTGGCAATTACCTGCAGCTTTACAAGCATCCAGTCTACATGCTTGGCAATGTCGACGATTGACTTTATTGATGCCATTGATAGCGCACTTCTTGTCAAAGGCACAAGCAAAATTGGCATTCTTTTTTAGGGAGCGGCGAAAAAAACCTTTACATCTATAAAAATATGTTATATTATGCTATGCATTGTTTGAACATCATTAATAAAAACTACTACATATAAAAATATGCTTTTATAAATAACACTAATAAACTTTACTAAGCAAAGAATTTGCAAGGTTGTATGTGAAGAATATGTAAATTGATTTTATATCTGGCTTTTTTCATAAAGATGTTTGACTACATACAGAGCAATTATGTGGTATTTTTGCAACCATAGGAAGTATTTCAAAACCACTGACAACCTGCTTTGATTAAATCCATAAATACAATAAAAGCAATCGTAAAATTTATGTCACAAGATAAGTTTTATCATCCCTAGGTGTAAACAAATGGAAAGTATATACCGAAAACGGTCCCCCAAATTTCTCCAGCGGTTTCCCAAAAAATAATAAATAATTTGTTTAAGCAAATATGGCTATTTTTTGGTATTTAAATGAAACACTTGCGGTCTCCTAAAACTACTTAGCGGTCACCCAAACCAAACCTTAAAAAACCCTGGGGAGGAGACAGGGTTGGCCAGTATACATATAAAATTTATACAGCGCACCAAAGTATAAATTTGGGAAAAACATGATAACACTGAAGAACTACTAAGAATTAATGGTATAGCTGGGTAAAATTCTTAAAGTACTAAGTTACAAATGGAGCTGGTTCTAAAATACAGAATGTAAAGGGTTAGCGGGTAAGGAGTTGCTAAACATAAATGACTCTAAATGTGCCGTTTCTGGTTCAAAAAATGTGCAATGGAGTCTAAACATACATTCAGTTATATTTTAACTCTACACTTTTCTTTGAAAAAATTAGTACTTTCAAATATATACTAATATTTCAATTGGGGCTTCATGGAACCCCTAAAACTAGTTCATGTACACCCAAGGAGTCCAAGGACCCCAGTTTTAAGAGAACACATATGAATTTTTTCTTATTAAACAGCATTTTTTTGAGTAACATTATGTTAATGCCTTTTTTAGCTTTGTGAAGTTCTACCCATCTAAAAAAACATAGGTTAACCCTTTTTTTTAAGTTTCAAAGCTAATATAATTAATTATAGTTTTTTCTGTCTTAAAAATAAATTGCTTCAAAAGCTATTGTAGTACATTTAATATCCATATGATACAAATGTACTATGCTTCCAAATGTCATTATTATTAAAGATCCACTTATATGATTGAAATGAAAGATACACACACATATGGGTGTTAACAACTGTGATCTAGCCCTTCTGAAGTTGCTTTTTAACCAACAATAACGTCTTACAGATGGCAAATGGTTGTTTTTCGACTCACTCCACTCTGAGCTTGTGTAGCTCAGTTGGTAGAGCGACAGTCACTGCATGACCGAGCTTGTGAGTTCGAACCTCACTGCAGGCTAGTTGTTTTTCTAGCATGCCTAGCTTGTATCATTGATCGAGAGGTTCAGTAAGTCTGCGATGACTTTAGGTATACTATATGAAAGCAACAAGCAGTCAATGCTTCTTGACATTATTTTCTATATGAGTCTATTGAATTACTGTTTATGTTGTTTGATGTAAGATTTTGAAATTGTTTTGAAAATTTTTGTTTGTAAAACTGTTTTATATGGTACCTTAAAAACAGCAAACAGGAATGACAAAATAATTAGTAAAAATATGACTATTTCATATTCTCATTGAGCTTAATGTTTTACAGTAAAATTATTTCGGGAATTTTCTATATATATATTGATATTTTGCCAATTTCTTTATAATGCATGGAAATGGTTTGCACTTGATTTTCATAATTTAATATCAAAAAATTAAAAATTGTAGAGCAGGGGTTCTTAAAGCAAATAAATTAGCATTAAACTACATAAAAACAAAAAAGGGCAATATAAGTTTAGTCGAGTTATGTATGAGAAAAAATTAATAATGCGAATAAAATTGAACAAAAAAGCGTCTTAAATTTAATTTTATCCATTGAAGCCCAAGCATCTCATGGAATAGTGTAATAAATAAGGGCTTTTGCATTATTGCTTTTTTATATAATCACAAGGTGGTACATAATCACAATTTCCATGGTATGTAAGGTAAGATTTATGCCTATAAATCGTTATAATTCAAAAGGAATTTGTAGAAAATGTATTAATGGTTATATTCAAAGGGATGGCTGAAAAGCATTGATGTGGCTAGGTATGATCAGTCACAAACTTGATGTATGGGCTCCTACGAATGTATGGTAAAATAGTAGAGGGAATACTGCTTTCCTGTCTGTATTAACCCAATCAAATAATTCTACCATGGTTTCTTCAATACTGGTAAAGGATTGTGCCAAAATCTCCTGATTTAAAAACGTTTTTTTTTTTTTTTTTAACTTTTTTTTTTTTTCTAGTCTATTTTACAACACAACAATATAATAAACCTGACTTACCCTTCACATGACATCGCCCCGAAATGCATGCCGGTAGCCTTGTCTCCACAAACTGAGCATATTTTTACTTTTGGTGAAGTAGCCGTTGCTGAGTCTTCTTTTGCTAAAAATAAAAGTTTTTTTTCATATAACAGTTAAAAATTACACTGCAACCTTGTGATAGATAAAGCCTTTAAGCTAAGCGTTTAAGGCGTGTAGGTTTAGAGACCACTTATTAAGTACAGATCGGCGGATATCACTTTTTTGACTGATATCCGATTTTTTACAATTTTGTCAAACGATACCCGATACCGATTTTTTTATATACATGGGAAATGTTCAAAACTTAAATTAATTGAAAATAAAATCCAAATAATGTTTTAGTTTATATATATTAATTATTAAACTACTATTTTGCATTTTGCCTTGACATGATGCTAAAACCCAAATTTTTTTGATCAAAAATCGGGTAATTTGTTTGTTGTACAGGAAAAATTATATCATTTTTCAAACTGAAATATCGGCAAAAGTATCCGACACCGATATATCGGTAGAAGCGAAATATCGGACACTGTTATCGGCAAACCGAAATATCGGTCTATCTCTACACTCAAGCGATTGTTGTTCATATGGCCCGGGTACTTTGGGTGAGACCATATGGCTGCAATATGTCCTACATGTTTTTTTTTCATTTGGCAACAACATGTTATTTAAAGTTTTGACAACCACTTCGTATTTTAATTAAAAGTTTTTAAGTAGTTAGTCATCATCTAGAATATTAATAATTAATGCTTATGTTAATCAATTTGTTTTGCGATTAAATGCTTTGTTGTAATTAAAGAGCATAATAATGATTAAACCCTCCCAAATATACGTTTAATAATTAATTATAGTGAATTTGAATTTTTGAATTTATGATTCTAGATTTCAAACCTGGTGTTCTAGAACACCTTGATACATTTTATTTTAAATATTCCACGCTGCAAAGCCTTTTAGAGACTGGGAGTGCAAGTTCAAGATGTGTAAAACAACACATCGGTCAAAACTCATTCTTACTGTCTTCTGAAACATTTTCAACTTCCACTTTAGGCTTCTCTGGTTTTGGTAAATCCACCGAAACTGTTGACTTGGACATTCTCGCACTTGATATTTTTTGCCACCACCCTACAACTTACTAGTTCATTACTTTAAACTGTAGAAACGTGAAGTACATGTATTTGTTTGGCGCTCTTTGACTATTGTACGTAAAAATTAATAAAAAAAAACTTTCTTCAAATGCCGCTTACCACAACGCATATTGTTTGGGTTAGGGTGCGGGTTAGCGTTTGGTTGAGGGTTGGTCAAGTTATTATTAATAATAAACATAATATTACTTGACCCACCCTCACCCAAACCGCACCCTAACCCAAACAATATGCGTTGTGGTAAGCGGTATTATTATTATTTTTTTTTGTTGCATAACTTTTCACGTAGAATAGTGAAAGAGCGCCATTTGTTTTTCAACTACCAAATAATAAAAGTGTGTATAGATGACTACAAAGTCATAAACTTATTGGCGCTGGTCTAGAATCCTACCACAATTATTCGTTTATTTGGTAAATAGAATTCCTTTAGTAAATAAGACACTATCTCTTTTGCAGTAGTAAATAACCTATTTGGCACAAGTAAAGGCATGTTTTGTAACTTTGTTTACGACGAATGCAACTCGAAATCAGCGAGGCGTGCAAACAAATTTATTGTGACGGATTTTTAACTTGTTTATTTTATGTGGATTTATGTTTGTTCGTACAGTATGAATTTTATATTGGACTGATAATTTTATCTGTGTGGAGATATAAGCAGGGGTAAAATTAAGGCAATTTTCTCACGGAAACGAATAAACATTTTCAGACATGACGTCATAACAGGACATCTAAAAAGAGTAAGTTTAGTAAACCTGATGGTATTGTTCGCATTAGTGTAAAAAAACTAGTGAAATCTAGGTTTAAATACGGACATTCAAGGAGATAGCGGAATGGCCAAGTGAAAAAGCGGACATGACTCTGTAAAAAGAAACATCTACGAATCGTTAAGTTTCAACGCTGGCTATAAGCCCAATAGTGGGCCATGACGCTGTTTTCAGTGGGCCACAGAGCTTGACACACAGCGATATCAAAAATCTTGTAATTATGAACACATAAGAGTCCGACAAATGAATAGCAAACACCTCAACCTAATATTATGTTTGTGGTATTATTTCTTATACAATGTGTTAGGTTTTGTTTGCGAGCAGTATCTGCTGGTTTAGGATAGTGCTCCGCAACCGGTGTTCCGCGACATTCCCGTAATTGTGTTAGTTGTGAGGGTACTTTTTAATAAGTAGAATTGTCGCGAAAAATCAAGGTAGGTATTTTGACCTTATGCAATATTCCAGGTGTAAGAGATCAACCGTGCGCTATTGCAAGGGAGTACAATTTTTAGGACTTTGACTGGATTCGGAAATTTTCAGAAAGTCGCAAAATCAGAAGATAAAGGAATGTAATACGTAAAATTTTCGGCGCCTTTGGCGCATTTCGCTACAAGCTGTTCCTTTTTTTATTGGCTGCTAATCATATTTGCTGATGTTGTCGATTAACATATATTTCGTAGGTGTGCTGCCGATTTTTTTAGCTGTTGGTGTGCTGCAATTAAAAAGGTTTTAGGACTTCTTACTTGTTTAATTCTTTGTAGCAAAGTTAAGATTTGAAACTGTGGTTTTCCGGTGGCCATTTTGAACGTAGCTAAGTAGAGTAATTATATTCTCTGTGAGAGAACGGTGACGTAGTTTCGAATAATGTATATGTTGTACATATTGAATGTCGTATAACGCAGTGGTCGGCAACCGCCGGTCCGCGAGGAGTATGCTACCGGTCCGTAGCAGGGTTGCCAAAATAAAATTTTGATTTAAACCCGAACTGTACCTAAACACCTTAAAAAAAGTCAAAAACAATTAAATGTATTTTTATGATTGAAACACATTGACTTTCGTTCGAACATGCTCCATGGTTGATTGATATGGTCAAAAATCACAATTAGTATCAAGCTCTCGTGAGGTTTAAAACAACTATTGTGTGGCCATATAAGTAACATAAATGCATATACACCCTTGTGCATATTAATTGAAACAAAACGAGATTTTTTATTTGTTATAAGCTAAATCACATTTTAAGTCCAGAAAACAGTACGTATCCATATGGCGTGCTTGTCATTTTTATTGAATGTTTTAGTGTTATATCAGATGTTATTCGCATATAAAAAAATTGGTCATTGACCATGCGCTATGGATCAGGATGATGCAATCATTACATCAGCTAATATTGCGTCAGATTTCAACAGTTACACAATTTTTACAGTTTTAGTAATTTTCCTTTTGTGATTGTTTGTCTGAAATTTGAATTGTTACGTAATGAGACGACTGCTGCTTTTTTTTGATATTGCACTGCCTTCTATTTATCATTATAAAACCAATGATACTTATATAGTATCATTGATAAAACGAAGTTCTGCCGTATATATAAAAAATAATCAGTTTACTTGCCTAATAATATGACTTTTTATAACAGAACCAGCTGAAAAATATGACATTTGTAATATAATCGGCTGACAAAATTTGAATCCCACCAATGTATACAAATGTAATTTAATGGTATATATACAATAAACATAACGTGTAATTAGGAAAACGCCCGCGGGTTTCATTAAGTTTAATAATTTCCAGACGGAAACATCTCTTTGCGCAAACCAAGGTTAAACTTCGCATTGAAATTTTGTTTACTAAACATTTGCTTTTTTAAGGCCGATCCGCCACAAAAATTTGAGTTTTAAACCGGTCCGCATTGCAAAAAAGGTTGCCGTTTGCCCCTGGTATAACGTAGCAATAGTGGCTAAAATGGCTTATTTTTTGCTGTAGTGGTTTTTAATTGGAGCGTTTTGGTATCTGTGTAATTTGAACAGCCACGTGTTGCTTGGCTTCGACAGATCATAGTTGGTGTGTATATGTGTTATATGCCAAGTGTTGATTTTGCGTTTACGCCCCTTTGTTTTCCTAATAGAAAACAGAAAGGCGTGCGTCTTTCATTCTTCTGTTTATATATTGAGCTGCCTGCCTGGGCCTTACCAGACCACGCCATTAAGTATCGGACGACGTAACACAGTTGAAATAATATACAAGCTTTATTAATTTACTAATTAAGTGGGCCATGAGCAAAAAAAGGTTGAAAACCCCTGGTCTAAACAAATACTGATATTCAATGAAAGATACACACACAAATGTGTGTTAACAACTGAGATCTAGCTTACCTGAAAGCCTGCAATGGCTTTCGGTGTACAAATACTGATATTTCAGGCATTCCCGGCCTACTTTTTGGCCTATGTGGAGCCGAATGCCATTTCACATTCACCCCTTACTTTACATTCCTTCTTTCAGTTAGAAACAAAAACTTCCCCACAGGCTCTATCTTTGTAAGGTGATAGTTCTATTGTGGGAAGGCATTAAGGTAACCCATTTCAAACACAATCAGCGGCAACAGCCAGCACGCCTTTGTTATTTCAATTATAGGCTATACACGTCAACGGAAAAACACACATCACATGTTTTGAAACTTATATTAACCGATCGTGTAGCGCCACGTACAGTGCGACGTAACAAGTTAAGACTTTTAGGTTTGACACGTTCTTACAGTATGTTTAGTCAAGCAAAATTTAGGCAGATTTCGCAAAATATCGCGTTTATTGTAGCGGATTCAACAGTAAGCAATATTTATTTCAAACCAGTTACGGGTTTGTTTGACGTTGGACGCAGTTTTGGCGTGACCGTAAAAATCATATCAAAATCACTGCCTTTACGAAGTTGAGACTTTGATACTCGGTGGTTTCAAAACAGTGTAAATTTAAAATGGTAATCAGTAAATTTGCGGATTAGTTTGTTAGTATTATGTTAAATTTCAATTTACTTAATGTGTATCGCCATGTAGTGCAACTTCAAGGGCAATATACGTTGGAGGCCGTTTTGCGTAAACGCGTCTTTAGTTAAACCTACACGACAATAACGTACTATGCAAATGAATAGTGAATATAGGGCCACAGCTTGATGGATTGCTTCATTTTGTTTAAACACGCAATTCAGATTGATTTCTCAAATTATCGCGCTTATTGTAGTTGTAATTAATTTACTTAGCTATGGTTCAACTACATTAGTTCTTTCAGTTATAAATTAAACTGGTCTTACTCAATTTGACCTAAAGGCAACGCTATAGGGATTTCATCAAGTATAACCTCTATTTCACATAAGCCTCATAAATGTCACAAAAATAACCTAATAGCATTTAATTTATCACAAATCAAACTATCTTGGTAAGTGTCCGCAAAATGAAGTCTATTTTAGGCAAATGTTTTTTTCCAAGTAATGTACAGTGTAAATATGGTAAAATATAGGGTTACGTACACAGTTTGTGCCTTTATACTAAAAAGGCAACATTAAAAAGCAATCTTATATGCGATGTTATTGCGTGGCCTACATTAGATTGCCTAAAACTTGCATGATGATAACTTTGCTTAGGTTGATTGCAAACATAAAAAACCGTTCGATTTGTATAGTATAGTTTAAACCAGGGGTGTCCAACAAGCGGCACGCGTGCCAAATGTGGCACGCGACCTAATAAAAAAATGGCACGCAAGCCCTCCCCAAAAAATACTAAAATTGTTATTTAGCCACTTGCCAAAAAGCTCAATTTGTTATACAGCCAATTGCCATTGTTTGTTCACAATATACCTTTGTTTGTTCACAATATAAAACAATCGCGGCAATCACGACAACCACAACAATTACTTTTGATATAGTAACATTATGGGGCTAGCATTTCACATAATATTATATAGCTTGGTGTGAAGAAACAAAAGTCAGCTCACAGAGAGACACTTTGATGTAGTGATACGCATTTCCACTAGACAGTTTTTTTCTTCAAGTTTAAATAAACGTTCTTATTTTTGGTAAAAAAAAGCGCTTTTATGATTAAAAAGAATTGGTTTGGTTACGAAACTTTGCCACGGGAAGAAGTTATAAGATAAAAATTGGCACGCCGGCATGTTTGAGTTGGACACCCCTGGTTTAAACTGCTGGATTGAGTATCGAATGCCTGCGCGATTTGGGTGTTTTCTCACGCCTGCTGATGGTACACAATATGACTGCGTATTCATCATCGTACAGTCTGCAAATCATCATTTTAAACTGCATTTTCTGTTTGAAACGTGCTTCCGCTTAGCGCCACTGCGCCGCATTGTCATACCTAAAAGTAAACACCGAATGACTGTAAAATTAATTTCGGCTGCTGTTGGTCAATTGAGTTTCTTGTAAAAAAGTGTATCTAGAAATAGGAGGTATACCTACTATTTTTTGTGTACTCGAACAATTGTTAGGAAAGGAACAATTGTTAGGAAAAGGATTTTTGTTAGGCAATTTTAAAGCAGCCATGTTGACCTAATAAGTATAGTTTAGTATAGAAGCATAGAAGACCTATATAGGGTGTTTAGCTATTGCAGCTTTTGCTCGTATAGATATAATTACAATTTTCCGGAAAACATTTGTTTTTAGTTGCCGTTAACGCGTGACATCATTTATTTAAAATAAGCGTTTAATTAACGTTTCGCCGGCGATTAGAAGTTATTTAGAAGCAAATTGGAATGACTGTTTATAGTGTATTTTTAGAAAAAATCGGTATAGTTGGAGTAAGAAAATCGGTATACTTCGAATTGGACCGAATTTCGTTGTTTTTGAAGTTGTGTTCAATTTTATTTAACGAAATTAGTAAAAAATGTAAGTTTACAACAATCGTGAATTCGACTGAAACCGCCTTTGTTAATAATAATTGAAGAAATATACAATTTTATGCATTGAAAAAATATACAGTAGGCTACTCTTCCGGTCAATAATTATGTTATTAATAATAAGTATCGGAAGGCTTCTTTTCAGTATAATATACTAAACCTGGTAGCAACAGCATATTTATATCTACTCTTAAATGGCGATTAAATGTAGGAATTATTGTGCAAAAATATTTAACTTCATTACAAATCATTTGCCTATGTTTTGCTTTCATTTACAAAAAACTATTTAACATATCACAAAAACTGACAGACATAACGAAGTATTTAGAGTTTAAGTTCTACTTGGATTCATTTTTCATTTTTAAATGGTTTACGCCTGCGATCAAAAAAATAAATAATTGCAAATCACTATCTTAATCAAATTAGAAAGCGAAGTTCATAACTCAACAACTAAATTTGCACAAGTTTTGACAAACCAAAGTTGAATACTGGACTAGTGTCGCAAACAGAGAATAAAGCGAATTGTAATAGTTCGTAAAACAATATCAAATTAGGTAATTTTCTATTTGAAATTCCTATTCAAAGTCCTGGGTTTCCGAATTGAAACCAACGTCACTGATATAGCAAGTCACGTTATGTGGTTATTAAAAACCTTCATCAGTCAAAACATCAGGAAAACATTTTATTGCGACCTAGCCTATATTCAACAAAGTTCACAATTTTACGGACTGCAAAACTTCCTGTGAACTTGTAAGTGGCGGATGTATTTGTGTAACCAAATGGTATTTAGCAAAACATTCAGGTTCAAATTAAGTCAATAGGTCCTACGTCGCAAATTAAATTAGATCCATTGTAAAAAAAAACAACTTAGGTTGCATTCGGCATGTGTATCATTCAAGTGATTACAACATCGCTTTAACCCTAACGATAAGTATATTGTTTAAAACCAATAGTGCCATCAGTTCCAATGAGTTCGTAATTTCCACGAGCAGTATAGGCAACAGTTTGCTATATTGGCCAAGGTTGTGAAATCTACAGCAAACACCACAATCCCGGTTATTCAGAGCGATGAAACGTTAATGCGAAATCGTGTGAGGGAAGCTGTCATTTAAAATAGCACTAGGACGTGCGTAAGCCAATGCAGCCGTTTCGACAAAACGTCAACAAGAGAAGTACTTTCGCAATCTACTGTCAAAGGCTCGTGTTGCTAGAGTCCTAATTTTTCCGTACTTTACTGTTGTTTCTTATCAGCTATCTGTGTTTTAAAAAAAGTTTAGGCTGTTCCACAAATGCGGATGGATCACAACGAAACTAAACAAGAAAGGTAAGTATTGAATTGAGTGTGTTGTCCCTTCCGATATATGACCAATATATGTTTAGTTTTTTAGTTAATCTATCTAGGACATCTGTTTAGCTAGATTACGGGATACCGCTTTTTGTAACTGTAAATTAATTGAAATATTTAAATGTTGTCAGCTTTGCGCGTTTCACATCAAATCTAAAGCCTTTATGATACAGGGCATTTACTTAGCGCGGGGTAAACAGCTGATATTTCGCGGTATGGGATTAGGCTGAGCACTTCAGCAGGAAAACGCTTACGCAATAGATCGAGCAGCAAACGTGAGCCTGGAAACCGCAGCAAACTGTTTGGTGATATCAGCTTGCTTTGTCTCGGAATCGCGCAATGTTTAGCATATCAATCAATCAGTCAGCTTTTCGAATGTATTCCAAATTACAACATACAATTTGTTTGTTTTAACAGCGAACCATTAGCATATAAAATTGAAGGTAACCCCCTATAAAACAAGTTTTTGCTCAAACAAAGCTAAATATTTGAAAAGATAATAAGGATACTACCTCGCACCAAATTGTGTAACGACCGCGTGTCTTTTAATGAGACAATCACAAGCTGGATTAAAGGTATAAATTTATAATTACACATTTTAATCACTTTGAATTTTTTTATGTCCAGCCCCAGGGGTCGAGTTGACTCTGGCCATTAAAAGCATTGCTAATATTACAAATGTCTTTGGATTATACCTCATAAACAAATGAAGAGTTCAACTCCCCAGCTTTAAATGCTGCGCATTTACATTACCATTAGGATTATGGAACCTATTTTACTGACGAGCTATAACTTTATGCGTGTCCGGATTGGGCCACAGGCCAAACACGATTTTGGTTTGGAGAGGCATGAAAAGTTTCAGAGAAGACGTCAAAAAGTGACTTCGTAAAACAACTACCCTTAGACACCTGCAATTGCAGAATACGGTTCGAGAAAACAAATTGTGCTTTGACTTCATTGATGTATCCACTTAAAAAATTGCGCGCAAAAAACAGTAGAGTTAAGCGCGTTTGTCTAATTTAAAAAATTGAATAGATGTAGCTCATGATCGATTGGGGAGCATTATCGTAGTGGAAGTTTCGCACGCAAAATAAAACCAGGACGAAGCAACATATTGTGGAGCTATTAGTCCGCGACCTTTCCCCGAAAACTTAATGACACTTCCTTCCCCGAAATGACGCTATTGGCGAAAAAAATGCGCGAAAATGTACAACTACCAGCTACCAGCTACCACGCAACTGAAAATGCATAAAACGAAGATATTCAACATGCGGCAGGTAAATCCAGATTTCAAATTTGGATTTGAATGAAAACAAGCTTATTCATGACGTCATAAATAAGGTTAACTGAAACAAATGTTTGTAGCACAATTGGTAAAGCTATACTGGCGGTTGTTGTCGCTCTTTCTACTGCCATTTTTATAGTTATATTTTGTTTTGTGTCTTTCTTGTCAAGTGTTCGTTTAACAAGTGGTACACGCTCGCCCAATAACATTTGATTGACATAAGGTGAAGGTTGTCGGCAAGTAATTGGCCGCCGGTAAAACGCTGACGCCGCACTGCATGGGAATATTTAATTTTAAAGCAAGCCCCACAATTGTTTCGCTATACCCTACAGAATTTATTCTAAAACGTGTCACTGGAGCGTGTACACTTGGGAGCAAATTTACGCGATTAAACGAATAAACTATATCGGTTCCAATTATTACCCAATCCAAACGACAAAATTGGATTCAAATGCGATTTGGGTTCAAAGCTAAGCATCTGATATTCTACTTTGAACATCCCCACGTGTTAAACACGATTTTTTCCCAGAGAACTTTTGGGGAGTTCTTGGCACATTCCCGTTTTGAATCAACAAAAACAACCTTCTGTTGCAATTTGTTTGATTTTTTCAATCAGTTAACCTTTTTTTACTCAGTCAACCGGCCATTTTCGATCACCCACGTCTCCAGGGTGTTATAGCCAATGATTGTAAAAAGAGATTGCTGCAGTTTTCCTTAACCGAAAAACAATGTTACCTTAACCGAAAAACAATGTTACGAAGTGCGGTGCTTAATCGTTCTAGATTTGATAAAGATAAAGATGCGCTAACGCAAAACATAATACAGCATAAGAGGAATCCGTGACCTGTATACGAAAATGTTAAATGTTCTCTTTTGTCAAAACTACGGGCAGGATGCGTAACTCAAAATAGATGTTAGATGACTCTGAACATTTAGTCGGCGCTCTAATATCAACAGTGTTGTAATGACTTAAGTCAATACACTTAAGTCGCTGTTTTTAAGTGACTTGACTTGGCTTGAGTGTTTTGGACCAATGACTTGGGCTGAAATGAGGTGGTTTCTTTAAGCAACTTTTTTTTATAAAATTAAGCTGTTGGTCCTAATCTTTGCACATAAAACAATTTACTTGCTACATGTTGCGTTTTTCTTACTTTTTAGTTTAGTAATTGCTCATAATCAGACGATTTTACCAATTTAATGATTTATCGTTTCATTAATTTATTATTAGATGGTTCGACTTGGAAATGACTTGAATTGGGCAACTGATGACTTGTTAGTTTTTTAAAAAGACTTGGACTTCTGTTATTTTACAAATGACTTGACTGGGACATTTTAAAATTACTTGTTTACAATACTGAACATTAACTCTCGGGACCTTGTGTCTCAGTTAACCCATGAAAAGTTTTCCAACAACTCAATCCAATGATAAGCATTATGTTTATTTTTCTATTTTTTAGATATAAGGTGACGATAGTATGGAAAAACGTGGGCATCATGACGGTCTTGCACTTATCATCGCTTTACGCTATCATTCTTATGCCGCGCATCATGTGGCCAACTATACTTTGGAGTAAGTATTTTGTCTTATTCAGACCTTTTCGAGGTTACTTAATGTACGTTAGTTTTGTTCTAATAATTTATTTGTGTTGTTGGACAACTTGGATATAACCTTTCTATATAAACGACTGATGTTACATTATATGCTTCATTTGGCGCTGGTCGAGAATCCTACTATACATTTGCGGTTTGGATGGGTCACAAGTATTATTGTTATATTTATTGTCCAATATTTACCATTTCAACAACTAGGTTCGTTACTGTAAAAAAGTTGTGGGTTCTAGACCAGCGACCTTCGTTCTGCTAACAGCTTCGTGCAAAGATTTAACATAAAAAATTAAACGTTTATTATATTTTATCATGTTTTAAATACTTTAACTTCAACAAAAGCTTTGGACTTTAATTAAAATTAATCATTAGTCTGTTTAAAAAGTTATACACTATCCTATATATAGCATTTGTTTTGGTTAGCAAAAATTGGCCACTGCGAAGAACATATAGGAAAAGTCCTATGTACATTCTTACTTCTATCTGTGTTTCTTAAATAGTAGAATCGAGATAATATATGAGCAAATAAAATTAACCATGACTAAAACGGTGTTTTCGGACAGATGCGGCTTACACACTGTTTGCCGGGCTTGGAATCACGGCTGGCGCTCATAGGCTTTGGACACATCGAACTTACAAAGCCAGACTACCTCTTAGGATCTTTCTTGCTCTGGCAAATTCAGCAGCTCTGCAGGTGGGTTAATCGTCACACGTTATGGGAACATTTTTTCACAAAAACAATTGTTTGCGTTAATTGTAACAACCTGATATGTATTTTATTTTAATTTTTTTTTAAATAAACAAACACTACAAAATTTTTCAAACTTAAAATGCCGCAGAGTTCTTTTAGTAGACGCTGAGCGATTCACAAAAACTGCGAATTGTGTCAAAACACACTAGTTTCCGGCTTGGTGTATGATTCAGCTCTTTATACACGCCGAAACTATGCTTAAATTTAAGCCACAAATCAGTCTTGTCGCTTTGTTTGTGTTGAAGTCTAAATTCGCGGGTAGTTAGCGGGCTTGGATAACATTTGCGATCTTGTGAATAAACTTGATAACATGCTTGTGAGTTGCGTGCTCTTTCTCTTTCTTTCCGTTTTTTTCAAGTTGTTGCTTGTTGCCATTCGCTCTAAGTTGTTGTTTTTGCATCTGATATCTGCAGGTGTTTTATAATTTTATATGCGATCTTATATTTATAAATTTCATTTTTTACTTTAACTACCATTATTGGCATTTTACGCATGTTTTCTATACAGAAACTGACGATGCCTATTTATACGGCGAAATAAATATTTCTGTAAAATTTTAAGAAATGGTTTCATGTTTTTATACCTTTTTTTGTAAACAGATTTTTTTGTAAAAAAGATTATCTGATACGAAAGCAAGAATCTTTCTTTTGAATTTTATTGTCTGCGGGAGATTTCTCACTTCCTAAAGTGTTTCAGCTTGTGAATAAACGTAAAACATAAACATAAGCCTATTTTGGTACTAGAACTCGATTCTGGAGTGGTCAAGGGACCATCGGTGTCACCACAAATACTCGGAGACAAACGCGGATCCCCACAACGCAACCAGGGGCTTCTTTTTCAGTCACATGGGATGGCTCTTGGTGAGAAAACATCCAGACGTAATAAACAAGGGCAAGACCATCGACCTCGGGGATCTTTATCGCGATCCAGTGGTCATGACGCAACACAAGTTAGTAAAATAAGATATGCCAGTACAAGTTCACACAAGAATGTAGTTTAAACTATGCACAGATTTGTTATGTAGTTGATAATTAATTGCAAAGCCAAAAAGAGTAGATCGACATCATCTTGATTAAGACGTTTCAATACAAGGTTAAATGAAGATGATATAAGCTCGTATCGAAACGTCTTAATTAAGATAATGTCGATCTACTTGGCCCTTTTGGCTTTGCAATTCATCATTTATGTGTTTTTATGTTTACAAAAATCAATTAGGACAGTATGCGACATGTTAAACCCAGCTTAATGGTACAAAGATTATATATTTAGAGTGTTTGACAGTAACTGGTTTTGCCCATAAATTCTCACTTAACGGGGATGCAAGAGCTTTACAAAACACCATATATATTAACTTTAAAGTATCCATAAACTTCAATTAACAGGAGTGCAAGAGCTTTACTAAATCATTAACTATATTAACTTGAAAGCACACCGAAAGTTATCGCAGACTCACCGAATCTGTCGATCAATGATGCAAGCCATACAGGCTAGAAAAAAATCTTCTACAGTGAGGTTCGAACCCACAACCTCCGGCCATACCGAAACCGTTGCCCCACCAACTGAGCTACATAGACTCAGAGATGAGCGAGTCAATATCAAACAATACGTCACTTGAAAGAATTGATTTAAAATGACCGACATTTTCTCACAACAATGCGTTCTGATATAATTTGGCTTTTGAATCTGTAATATTCTTAATGATCTTAGTTGTAACCGATTACTCTTTTTCACTTTGTTTGTTTTTTACAGGTATTACATACCTTTCATTTTGACAATGATGCTCGTCTTTCCGACAGGTCAGTTTGCTCTTAATCACTGCTTTCTATAGTTAGAAAACATTGATAATATCCCTTTATCCGAAATACAACAATCGTGTATGCGCGAAACCACCCGATCCGTCAGTTGTAAGTGCAGTTCTAAGCAAAAAGGTCTATGACAATTAATGCATCCAAGGACTAAAAAGTCAGACTACAGACCTTAAGTCGTGGCAATACAATAATCATCAATGTTGGGCGCAAAAATGCTATAACTCCTCGACGAGTTTTTTTATTGTATTGTTAACATTTAGCCAATATTTTTTAACCAATAAATCTGTGAAGTGGGCGGTCTTTGCTTCTAGGACGACCACTTTATGTATCCTGGGGGTTTAGCTAAAGGTCAAATAAGTGCATTGCCACGACCTCAAGGTCCAAAGGTCAGATTTTCTGTTCCTTGGATGCCTTAATTGTCATGGACATTTTTGCTTAGAGCTGCACTGATTTAAATGGTTGAGCCCGCAAAATTTGTCAATCATTCTACAACAACAACAAACAGTCATACGTTTTTTAAAGAAATCGTCGCTGTCGGCTGTGGCCTCTGATGTATATAATAATACATATTCTAATTAGTTAATACCGGTAAAAAAATTAACTTGTTAGAGAGTCGTAAAAAAGAAGACTCTGGTTTGGTTGAGAACCTTAAATCCATTTCTGATACAGCGGTACCAGTGTTTTGCTGGGGCGAGAGCTTTATCATGTCCTACTTGGCATGCCTTCTCCGCTACGTTGTAAGCCTACACGGAACTTGGCTGGTCAACAGTGCGGCTCACCTGTGGGGCAACAACAGACCGTACGACAAGAACATCAACCCAGTCGAGAACTCCTTTGTTTGCTTTTTCGCGTTAGGTAGGTTGTTGAACGTAATTAGGGGAACAAGTTAAGCAGGTTTTTTTTATCAAGTATAATTAGGTAATTTTGATAACTCTATTGTTCCGTAACCCTCTCATCGAATTGAGAAAATTTATTTTTTACTACGTTAAAAGGACCGGAAGCCACCCATTAAATCAGGGGCTTTTAAACTGGGGTCCATGGAACCCTAGGGGGGGACTCTTTTAAGGAGTCAATGAAGGTCAATTTCCAAAGTCAATTTAAATGTGACGTCAATTTATGACGTCATTTTCAAAATTTTTTGCCTACCGTGGTCCACGCGAAGCAAAAATAAAATTTTAGGGGTCCGCGGTAAAAAAAGTTTAAGAACTCTTAAACATATCAAATTATAATTAACGCTCAGTGTTTGTTTTGCGTCGAATAAAATATTAAATGACAAAAGTTCAGTATTCATAATGAAAGGCTTAAGTCGATCTATAGTCCGGCACTTTATGAAGCAGGGCTGCGTAGTCGTTTATAAATGAACCCGTGTCAGACTTCCGAGTCCGAGGCCCGGGCTTGGCCAAATGTGCGATTTATTCGAGTCCCGAGTCTGACTCGGCCTGTTGCAGCCTGTATTTCACCCATTTTATAAGTGGGTGTATTCAGCAGTCCACTCTTACGGGTGTCATATATTTCATTTACCGACAAAACATGGTTAAAAAAATCCACAATATGCCAGTGTTGTAATGACTTGAGTAATTGACTTGAATTAAGTGCACTTAAGTCACGGTTTTCAAATGACTTGACTTGACTTAAGTCTTATAAACCGAATGACTTGACTCAAGTCTTTTGGACTAATGACTTGAATTGGACTAAAGTCATTTTGTCAAACATCTTGGGATTAAAATTAAATGTATTTCATTTAAGTATAACTCAAGGTTTGCACTATAAACAATTAGATAGTTGCATATTGCGTTTTTCTTATTTTTTAGTTCAGTTATTTCTCATAATCGTACGAGTTTAAAAATTCCAATAAATAATCGTTTTATTTTTAGGACATGACCTTAAATTGATTTCATCTCAGAATGACTTGACTGGGACTTGATTTGTAAAACCGATGACTTGGATTGGGACTTGACTTGTTATTTTCGCAAAAGACTTGACGTGGCCTTAAGTTATTTTTCAAATGACTTCACTGGGATTGAAGTCATTTCAAAATGACTTGTTTACAACACTATAATATGCTATTCCACCTTAACAATTTACAGTTTGCGGCCTTTTTCAAAATTCGATACAGCGCATTCGAGCGTCGGGTATTCTTGAAACAAATTGACCCGTCAAGTCCCGAGTCATATTGCGCTGTTACGAAGTTCTTTGATGCTGTAAAATAAAAATTATAGCTTGCTTCGGTAATTATTTAAAACGTATTTTCAAAAAAGACCGGTACTAGAGCAATTATATTTGTAAATACCACTATTTTTACACTGATGATGGCATGAGGTAATGCCAAAACATCTGTCAACAGCGAAATGTTGATAACGAATAAAATGGCTTTAGTATTTTTATTAAAATTGCTAAAAAAACGTGTATTCCAAATATTTAAAACGAATATTTTTTACAATAAACAAATTCAAGCTTATTAGGTAATTGCGTTGTCAATAAGTTTTTTTTTCTATTGATATACCATCAGCAACGTACGCTTTGACTATAATATGATTCAAAATCATTATAGTTCATGCTTGGATGATAAAACTGACGTCATTTATTCTGTTTTTAGGCGAAGGCTTTCACAACTTTCACCACACGTTTCCCTTCGATTACGCTACAAGCGAATTCGGCACCAAACTCAACTTCACAACCAAGTTCATTAACAAAATGGCCGCCATTGGCCAGGCTTACGATCTCCGCACAACGCCGCCTCATGTTATCGAGGCCAGAATGAAACGGACTGGAATGCCGCGCACCTAAAGTCGCACTATTGAGACCAAACGAAAAACACGTTATAGATGAAATTTTTAGTTATGCTATGGAGCTAACAACGTTTTTTAAAGTTTTTACCGAGCCTGTTGTGGCAATTGTATATTTGTACATTAGGCCTACAGTTTTAGTTTTTCACTTTGTGGTAATAGGCTCACATAAAAGAAGCTAATGTAGCAAACTTGGCTGTTTGATAAATACGCTGTTGTTATTGTTGCAGTTGACAGTTTAATTTGTTGTATACCACCTCAAAACGTAGGCTACCAATCGGCCAAGGAAGTGAATATAGACCTTCGAGGTCTGAAATTGCCAGCATCCAAAACAACAATAATATTTAAGTATTGTTTGAAGGCTAAGCACAACAGGCTTTGAAAGGTCGAGTTGTGTTCTTGAATTGTGTTTTTTTAGACTTTTCGAATATATGTTGTATACACGTTAACTATATGCGCAACCTATATGTTATATATCTCATTACAAATAAATAAGTTGCTTATTAAAAATCACCGAAGTCCGCAGCCCACAAAAAAAAATGAGTGGCCAATGGGCCCAGGTTTGGAGCAGTTTGAAGTTACGACCAATTTTGTTGTAAGTATACATTTCTAAAATTTGTAATTTCACCGTGCTTTTAAACTTTTCGCTTCAAACTATATGCAACTCTGCACATCCGGTATATTTGGAACACTTCAAATACATGTGACTAAAATGAAATGTTTTAGAATTATCTTAAGATTAACTTTTGGCTTTTAAATGTAGTAAGGGTGAGGAAAAACCTATTGTAATAGAATAAATCTACAAAAATATTTTAGGAAATGCAAATGGAGAACAAGGAATACAGGAAAAGTTTTGGTACGGTAGATTAAGCTTGATCTTTATAACGCTGTTTAACTCGCTACATCAACCAGAAAACCTTTTAGCGATATGTGTATTTGTATTAAAAAAGAAACGTAACTAAGGTTATAACGTGTGAAACAAAGGCAACTTCCAGTCCAAAGTCAACACCGTTGCTTTAAAGTTCGACTTCAAAGTCGCAAACTTAATAAAAATACAAGAAACGCACATTTATAAGGCTTAAAACAAACTGGTTTGTTGGTGGCAACATTGAGTCAAATTCTTCGTCTTTACTCTCTGTGGGACAAACCGCACTCGTTTTCCTGTCAGACCAGCTCACATCAGAATTTTATTTTTTTTTTTATTTTTTTTTCTTGACTGCTATTCTATGGACCTTTTCTTTTTCTATAAACTAAACAAACAGAAAAACATTGGGCTGCAATAAAACCATAGCCATACCAAAGAGATAATCTCTTTGAGCCATAGGCCTACAACTTTAGATAAGCCTTTCCAAGACAGTTTGTATTGACGTGATTAAGTTGAGCAACTCAGTGGTAAGTTGGAGAAATTTACCTGCTATCGCTACAACCATGATTAGTTTTTATGCTAAAAATGTATAAAAGCAAAGAGATTATAACTTATAATCTCTTTGTGTAAAATTGTGCATCATGTGTTTCACATGGGGTATTTCATAATTTTTGTATTATTTTGTATTGAACTTCGTGCGCCGCGCGCCTATTAAGAAACAATATATTTTTATTTTTTTACGCTGAAAACGTTTTGTTTATACAATGTAAAAAGGCTTGAAAACCTGACTCTTATATTTTTAAATTTAAACAACCCTAACAAATATGTCTTTCGAATCAATCCCGAGTGCGTTATGCGTGATTGCATTCAGCTGCTGTCACGTACGTAAGAGCGTGACCTAAACTTTACCTTAATTGTTTTGTAAGGCAGTTCAGTATTGTGCTTATTGTTTTTTAACTGTTGATAGTATATACCTGTACCTGGATTATTGTGATAACAATTGTAAAAATCGTAGCATGGATTAGGGCGCTGGTCTAGAATCCTACTGTTTTTTTTTTCAAATAACAAAACGAGTTGTCAAATATTAAATTAAAACAGCTCGTTAATAAATATGGGGTAATTTTATGCTCTTTTTTATTTGGTATGTAGAAAGTAACGCAAAAAAGTCTACAAATACCGCATACCACAACGCACATTATTATTATTTGGTTAGGGTGTCGGTTAGCCCTTGTGTATGCGGTATTTGTAGACCTTTTTTTCATTACCTACTAGTAAATACAGTAATAATAATACATGACCCACCAGAACCAAAATGCTAATTTGCACCCTAATGTAAACAATGTTGGCAATATAAACCTTCGATGAAAATGTGATAGGTTTCTAGACCAGCGCCCTTTTGTTAACAGTAACGAAACGAGTTGTCAAAATTGAAAGATAGTCTTTTACCCCTGCACCAAAACGTTATTACGTTATTAGAGACGGTCTCTTTGTATAACCACTTGTGGTTCGAGGCTGATCCTTCCCCAAATCCGGCAACGTTATTTGCTTTTCTGTTTGCATGTGTATTGTATTAAGTGTGGATGGGGAGAAAAAATAAACTTAAACTTATTATTTATGATTTGTGTTAGGCATAGCAGTTCCTTAGAAATATCAATAAGGGTGCAAGCACCAAAAGAGGTAATGGTTAAATAGCCTCATTGAAATTAAGCTAAACTCTGTTATATCTAATACTACCACCAGACGCTAACCCTAACCCAAATCAATCAAGAATCTTTTATTGGTGCAAACGTAAAAGAGCAATCCAGTCAAATAACCACTTCCTATTTAACTACAGATTGCTAAAAGGTCTTTGTGTGGTTCAACAACAATTTTTTTACTTCTAGGCTATTAGCGGTGCTGATCCTACCAGGTCTAGTTTCAATTCAGAAGTATATTTATTCATATATATATATATTTATATCTTTAAATCTAACAAATATTTACTTCCATGTATATATTTAGGGTTTAGTTAATTTGAAAGCTCAATGGAACTTTTTTTGTTGAAGTCCAACTTTTCTTTGAGGTATATTGTTGCTGATCAAGGTATTCACAATTCAACAGTCGGAACTTAACATGATACTTTTATGATTTGAGTTTATTACATTGAAAAACATTTAATTTACAAAGCATGGCTAGACATCGAAGCATTAGAAATGCAAAAAGCTTTGATTATGATGATGATTACGATGTCTTTGGCCAATCATATGAAGAAGATTATGGTGTTTCTCCGGGAACAATGGCTCAATATTCCTACTTTCGAAGTGACAAGGATCTTAACTCATACATGCCTACCGAAGCTCCGTTAAATGAGGTCCCAGATGAACATGCGGAAAATGCTCTTCAGCAAAAGTCACCTAGTTCCCTTGCAACATCCATTGAATATGTTTGTGATATAGTGGGTGAGACGTATCCGCAGGAGACAATTCGTGACGCCATTATCAAATTTGATTCTGACATAGAGAGAGCAGTTGATTATCTCCTGAATAACGAGGTTGCCCAAACTAGCAAAAAGTATAATGTGGCAGATGAATGGAGTCAGAGTGGAGATTATGCAAGCAATGGGGGTAATTCTGTATCAAAGCTACAAAACAAAGAACAATATGGAAGACGCTCGCATAACAAAAAGGTGATTGACTTTATTATAGTTTACTTACTGACTAAATAATACTGTAGACACACTTAAAGTTTAAAATATTCAACAAAACGCTTTGTACTGTTATATTTCTAGACATCTAACGAGGTGGATTCCAAGAAAATGCAACATATTTCTATCTCAAAACCAAAAAATGGACCAACAGTTTCAAAAGTCGAAACAAATTCTCGCACTCTAGTTAAAACTGGATTCCAAACTCCAGGCTCCACAATAATCACCTTAAATTCAAATGAACCTACTAAAAACTCACCAAGCACTTCCAGAAAAAGCAATCACTTGGTAGTAGATGGCAGAACTAAACAGAATCCCTCCAAACAACGTGACTCTTCTCCTGCTGCCAACTTACCATTAACACCAAAAAGGCCTCCCAATGCTGAAATTGCTGGTTCTTCCACACCTGGCAAAAATAGCAAAACCAATGTTAACTTTGAGGTTGGTCATACTAACACTTATATTGAAATTGTTTCTATTAAAATGAAGGAAGAAACATTAAATAATCAAATTCTATGTAAATATAATTTATTTATGTTTAAGAATTGTATATCAATATCTATTAACCCGAATATGTAAAAGGAACAGCAGTGCCTTCCATGTTTTACAATGTATGCCAGTATTTCTTAAACTGGTAAAGAATCCACCCTTAAAGCCCAGAGTAAATGATATTAACTACATAAAAATCAAAGAAATGAAGCATGCTACCCAGTTGGATTGCCTAAACCAGGGGTTCCTAAACTCAGCGGACCCCTAACATTTTTTTTGCTTAGCGAGGACCACAAGTAGCATGCAATTTTCAGCGATGAAGTCATAACTTGTTATCTTTTGATTTCGGTCCAAAAAATGTGAAAGTTTAATGGAAATTACATTCAATGCAAAAACGTTTTATTTTTAATTAAAGTTATTTTAAAAATTGATTACTTTTTATTTATACACTACTATTTCCATTAGGCCTTTATGGACCCTCTAAAACTAGTTCACGGACCCCGAGGGGTTCATGGACCTGGCCGAAACCCAAAGAGTTATACCTTACACATGGGCAGAAATAACTATAAAAACAAAGTATATTGGAAACTTAACCTAAGTTGACTTACAATCTAAAAAAATATGAAATACATCATACAAAAAGAGACGTAAAAAGATCTGTATGTTGGCCACCCCTGCAATATATATATATATATCACCACTACAGGAGGAGCTGCAGAAAAGAGTTAGCGACAACAAGATCCAGCTGAGCATGGTTGTTATTGGACATGTGGATGCTGGCAAGTCCACTATGATGGGACACCTGCTTTACCAGAAGGGGGTTGTTTCTCAGAGGATGATTCACAAATATGAGCAGGTTGGTTACTGTATTTTTAGCTTGCAAGACAATTTAATTTTTTATATACTCTTCCAAATTTTGACATAACTTGATAAAGATGTTTTAATACCTACTTGTATCATTTTCAGTTTTTATATATAATACTATTTTCAAGTTTAATATAACATGTTAAAGATGTTTCAAGACCTACTTGTATCAGTAAATTGACATAACTTTGTGTTATAAAATATAATTTATTGATTTATTTTTTTTTGCCTGTTTATTCGTTGTTTTTTGAAGTAAATAAATGCATTTTAAATTGTAGCTTTTTATATTTTTTGAGTTCTTTGAAATGTACAGTACATCATATTTCTATGTTTGAGATGAAGCAACCCAGGTCAATCACTTATTTAAAAAAAATTAAGGAATCTAGAAAAGCTGGCAAGGCCTCATTTGCATACGCATGGGTTTTGGATGAGACAGGCGAAGAAAGGACCAGGGGCGTGACCATGGACATTGCTCACAATCGTTTTGAAACAGAAAAGCATCTAGTAAACTTGATGGATGCTCCGGGGCATAGGGATTTTATTCCCAACATGATAACAGGTTTGTTGCTCTCAATCCAACTAAAAAGGAATAGGATTTGTTTTATAAATAGACTTAAAAATTTGATAAGCAAACAACAATACCACACTGTCCACACTACATAAAAAGTAAACTGTTTTGTGTGCAAAAAATAATATAGATTATCAATTTTTACCTAATAATAAAAAAAAACACTTAAGTCTGACTCAAGTTGGTTTATTTGTCTTACTTTCTGAAGCCTACCTTAAGTCAGTTTGCTTTACGACTACAGTAACTTAAGTCAGTTATAGACAAAGTGTTTTACTTATATCTTTACGACATTGGTAATAAGTTGAATGTACTTTTCCGTTTTTGATTTGTTAAATATACACTAAATATAATATATATATACACGTATAAAAGTTAAATACATAAGTATAAAGTTATCAACAATATAGCTAAAAATCCTATCATATGAACACTAAACTAAAAAAACATGGAATCTGGTTTTTAAGGTGCTTCACAAGCGGATGTTGCTATTCTTGTGGTGGGATCAAGTACAGGTGAATTTGAGGCAGGATTCGGTGTCGGTGGACAGACAAGGGAACATGCGCTTTTAGTCCGATCCTTAGGTGTCAGTCAACTGGCTGTGGCCGTCAATAAACTGGACACAGTCGATTGGTCCAAGAAAAGGTAAGCTCAATCTCCCAAACCAAAACCAGAACTGCTTTTTAAACAACACACCGCACTTTTAGAAAAAGGCTTCATGAAACAATTTAAAAATAAAGCTTCAGTGCATGATTACTAGATGGCACACTAGGAAATAATCAATAAAGAGTGTGTTTGATCATAAAATATGTCTTTTCAGAAAAAAAATACAACAGGAAATTATGAATGAATGATATTGTTTTTGTTCTGTATGAATCGATGAGTTATATTTTTTAATAACCAATGATTCTTAACCATGGAATGCACACCATTTCGTAGTGGAGCACAAGCTCTAAACGAATATTGAACTTAATTCTGCTTTTATGTTGTCGTATTTTTTCCAGCAAAATGTGTAGTTAAGTAAGTAAAGATATGGTTCATGATTTTGTGATTTGCAATCGTTTTGTGACTACTAATTTTTTAGTAGTTTCTCAGTTTTTTTAGAAGATATTTGTTACTTTTTAAGTTTAGTCAGAGCAATATGGTATACAGATCTAAGTTTTGCAAAGGTATCATACAATCTGCCCATTGCCAACCCCTTCACAAACTTTAACAATTAAACTGAAAATTTGTTTCATGCTTTGCAAAAACATTTTTTGGGGTTTGTGGATCCTTTATGTTGGCATTTTTTAGCACTGAATCTCTGTAAATACCATTTTATGTAGAATTTACGGTTTGTCTTGACTAACTTTAAAATTATTTTTATTTGTGCTGCTCAGGTTCGATGATATCGTCTCCAAACTGCGGCATTTTTTGAAACAAGCGGGTTACAAAGATGCAGACGTTAGCTTCGTTCCAGTCAGTGGCCTCCTTGGAGAAAACCTTACAAAACCTGCTTCTGCACCTGATCTTGTTGCTTGGTATAAGGGGCCCAGTCTTTTGCAGGTTAGACACCTAAAGAAGTCCCATATTTTGTAATTAACATTTACATCATTGGTGTATGCTTGTTTCTCGACTCGCTTCTCTCTGAGCTTGTGTAGCTCAGTTGGTAAATCGACGGTCCCGGTATGGCCGAGGTCGTGAGTTCGAACCTCCTTGCAGGCTAATTGTTTTCCTAGCCTGCCTGCTTGCATTATTGTTAGGCAGTTTCGGTGAGTCTGCGATGGCTTGCGGTAACATTTACGTTAATATTAAAAAAATAACAAGCTAACATTACCAGTTTTCGTTTTGGAATTAAGTGCAAATATAAATTCAATTTGGTGGAATGCAGCGCTGTCTGGTTTCAGTTACTTTCCTTTTTCTCGGGACCAGTATTGGTATTTGTTGGCTAAGATAATTTTGCATATAATCACAATTAAAGTTTTTAATCTCATTTTTTTAACTCATTCAATCTTGCGACTGCCACAAGCCTAAATTCCGCGTGATTTATATTGTAAGGTTAACAACCTGTTAACCATTGTTTTTTTAATATTTTAGGCTTGTGGCACACTTTCTCCTTAACTATAATTATATAGTTTAAGATACACGACATGACAATGTTTAATATCATATTATTGTTAGTTATTTAAGTGATATTGTGCATTCAAGTGTGCTTGCTGCAATGCCCAATTTGTAAAATAAAAAGTTATTTCCAAGAGTTTAAAAAAGTTTCGCTTATCAGTTTTATCACTGAATAACGGCTCAATTGTTTTTTTTTTCGGAAAATTACCAGGTGATAGATTCCTTCAACCCGCCAAACCGTCCCGTTAGCTTTGCTCTACGTTTCTGCATTAACGACGTCTTTCGAGGGCAGGGTTCCGGAATATCCTTGAGTGGAAAGATTGAATCAGGCGGGATCTGTCCCAACACCAAGGTGCGTTGAGTATTTTTCCCGTGGTCTTTTAGGCGTATGTAATCATTCCACAAGAAAAATGAACTGAACCAGCACATTATGATTGATCTTGTAAATATAAGTCTTTGCGTTTAAATCGCTAGCCGAAAAATCGACTTTAAATCATCGGCGTTTTTACATTTTATTAGCACGAACTGCTGTAACATTGTTGGTTTAACAATCCAGCGGTTCCCAAACTTTTTTAAATATTTTGCGGTGGGTCCTTAGCAATTATTTTGATATTTCGCGACCCTATAAAAATCAAAGAATGCTATAGGAAAAATGTAAAATCCACACACCAATGAAAGAAAAGGCTAAAACTATCGAATACGCATTTAATGGGATGGCTGCACTTGATTTACTGCAATTAACGCATCAATGTACCCGAAAGAGCTTTAGTATCAAATCACAATTATTGCTGTAAATTGCGGACCTTCTAAAACTGCTATTCTAATGTGTTTTGTTCGTCACTCAACCTTACTGCTGTAACGTAAGAGGGTGTACTGACACCCGCATATGCATAGAGCGGGACCAAATAAAACAAACCATCTTCTACAGCAGTGCTTCCCAACCTTTTTCGATTCGGGACTCACTTTTAATGCAAGTTTTGTTGTGGGACCCACAATGAGATATGACTAAACGAATGAAAAACAAATTAATCAGAAAAAAATACATACACAGGCATCTTACTATCAATGCGAAACTTGAGCTTGCATATTGGATATTTTCAGACCAAGCATAAATATTACGTAATGTTATGCAATAATTTCCCGATCTAATAGAAAACTGAAACATTTAGAAAAGCTTCGAGAATCGAGACCCCCTGGTTGGGAAGCACTGTTCTACAGTAAACATAAACAACTGTGCCTTTGCCGAATAGGTGTTGGTAATGCCTGCCGGCGAACGTGGTGTGGTGAAAAGTATTGAACGTGACGACATGAAAGTGGACGTGGCCCTGGCCGGCGACCACACTGTGCTCACGCTTAACGGAGTCGACATCATGAAGGTGACGGTTGGCAGTGTGCTCTGCGACATCACGCAGCCCATACTGGCCGTGACCAGACTTCAAGCCAGGCGAGTTTTTCTCTGGACTTTTTTAGGACAATCTTTGATGGCTAATGACCAATTTCACCAAAAGAGCACAAATGTCGTTTTGGGACAGTTATGGATCATCATTTGTTTTGCGATATTATTTAGGTTTTTTTGGTGTTGTGTGTCATGGAAGTAAAGAAAACTTTTTAATCCCCCCATGACAACTATAAATACCAACTAATAGTACCAAATATAACGCCCTACTGAATATACCGACCGTTGCTGCCAGGCATTGTTTAACTTGTAAAATTGTTCTTCGGAAAATGGTTTATTGTTTCTTTTGCTGGAAGACCAATTTTACAAGTTATAACGCCCTAATAATCTTCGTTTTATAACTTGCGCTTGTTTGTCGATTTTCAGAATCGTGGTTTTCAACATCGAGGTTCCTATCACGAGGGGATTCCCCGTTGAGTTGCACTACAAAGCAGTTTCAGAACCGGCGATCGTTCGACGCATCATCAGCCAGTTGCATAAGAGCAGCGGCGAAATCATCGCGAAAAAACCCAAGATGATATTAAAGGTGCTTACTTTACTAAGCAAAATGTCTTAAAGCAGGGATCATCAAACTCCGGCCAATGGGACAACATTTCAATCGTAGTTTATCTTCATTAGGAAAATATGCTGCAGGACGTAGTTTGAGGACTCCTGCTTTAGGTGAATGGCCTATGGGTTTAATTTTGTCTGGCCGCGTCATATTTTCCTAATGAATATAAAATACAGGTAAAATAAAGTCGGATGCAGCTCAGCACCAAATTTTGATGCAAATTAAACTGAGCGACAATTTAATAACTCTCAATTAGTAATGACGTCATGTGGTGTCGGATCGCGATTCTTTTTCTCCAAAATTTCGAGTTTCGGAATAAAATTTCAGGCATCAGACAATCCGAATAAAAGGCTAGTTTTTTAAGTCTGCGTTGTTTTCCTTAGTTGGCCTGTGTATAATACAATATTATATAGGCAGTCAAAAACGTCAATTTTAACTTAAAATTCTTTTGAGTTTAGTACGAAATAAATGTTCAATTTGTTAAGTGTGTTAAATTAATAAATATAGCAATTTTCTCACCTTACAAAGACGCTAAAATGATAAACAATAATTTGCAAGCACCCAAAAACCGCCATATCGTTCGCCTAACTGTGGAAATTTTCCCAAAGGGACAAAACGCTCTAGTCGAGGTGGAGACGACTCGTGCTGTTTGTTTGGAGGAATATGCAGTGCTTAAAGAGCTCGGACGTTTTACTCTTCGTTATGGAGGTTCCACCATCGCCGCCTGCGTCGTTACCAAGCTGCTGTCCTAACCGCCTGTTCACTTATTGCCACGTTAACATATGCTGGTCAGGTGTAAATTGAAAGCCGGTCGGTTATCGGGTGGCATTTCAAAAATTACCGAAAAAATACGATTTTTTTAGCTTTAAAGGTAAATGGGCTCGACGTGGCCATGTAAGAAATCGTTAAGTCAGCAAAGCGGTTCCCGTCCTTAAAGGAAATTTAACATTAATCCCATGACAAAATGGTGTAACACTTGTGAACTACGGCGGCACTAGTTTTTTATGCTATTCTGTGGTACCGGGTTGAACAGGCGCTTTCGTCTAATCGTTATTTAACTATTGGGTGATGTTTTCCGAATTAAAACACTCGAAAGAGTGCGTCAACTGGCGTCTTAATGTTAAACTAAAAATTAGTACTCGTATCTTTTCATCACATGCTGGACTGCGAGTTAAATTTTAGCCTGTTTCGGTGCACTGAGTTTCGTGATGGTGTGATTCTTCTTCTGGCCATGCTTTCGGTTTCTGTGTGTTTCAATTGCAATAGTATATTTTCTGCTTTTATTTATTGGAAAAGATGCGAAAAAAGTACGAAGGGATATATTTACCGCGCGTGCGTGGTTTTGTAAGTCAGGCCTAAAAAGCAGGCTGGGAGGCGAAGACAGAGATCCGGAGCTATTTTTATTACTTTTGTTAAAAACAACACTTGTAGTCTGGAGTTGGAGTTCTTATGCTCAATTGGTAAGCGGTTTTGATACAACTATTTGTGTGCGATTAAAGACCATTATTGTCACATTACATTTTCATAATGTGTTGTCCCAGTTCCATTTTTAGTGGCATTTCAACAAAAATTCCAGTCGGGCTGCCGAAAATCTATGTATTTATTTCCTAGGAGTGCTGTAAGCCAAAAAAGGTTGAGAATCACATGGGTTAAGTGTTTGATGACCCTGGACCAGTGCCAGTGCTGTTTTACTTTAGCCTTGATAAAAAGTGCGCTAGTCAAATACTTTTGGTGATTGACAATCTCCACTTTCAGGTGTAAATATAGAAATTGCTAGAACCTCGTATGGAATCTATATGTTTGACTGGTATTCAAAGTGAAAATATATTTTAGGAATGCAAGCTAATTGTGATGATCACTAGTCCTCTTTGCCTGAATAAACCATATTTTTATATTTTCTCTTTGTGTTCTCCTCAGGACATCACGAAGCATAGCCCATTTATGTAAGCTAAAGACTGTTCAGTTTTTTGACGACCACAGTTTCATTCCACTTCCTCGCAATCTAAGTAAAAAAAAAACTTTTGTCAGTTTTATTAATATTTAGATAATTTATTACTACAAAGCTGATTTTTAATGAAATTTGAGGATATATATCAAATTTTTAAGATATTAAATGTCATTTACAAACATGGTTGTCAGTTTGTGATAAAATGATCCATAATATATGATTTAGGTCAATACCAGGGTCCAGGACATTACAAAGAGCACACCTCAAATCAGTGATTCTCAAACAGTGGTACATGGATTTAGCAAATTTTTTTTTGAATTTTAGACAATAAACTATAATTAACAACAGGCGTGCAGCCACGCATACGAAAGTTGATTGTATATTTAATGGAATAAATTAACTGACAATTATGACAATATTATGATATTTCCCTACAACTTTGCCATGCAGTTATGGTAAAAAGTGTCCGGCGAATTGTGTTCATATTTTCGATAAAGGTTTGAGAACCATTAACCTGCAGTATATCAGCGTTGATTTGATACGAAATAATGGACAAACGGATTTATAATAGGGAAAAAAGACAGCCAATCTTTTTTATAATTAGGGCAGATCATGTCAACATCCAACAGAATTTGCTAAATGTTATCAGGACTTTCTTTAGATGAGAATGAAACTTGGTTTTTCAACAATATTTTTTACCACATAAAACACACAATGCCATATTCACCATGATTGAAATGTCTAACTTTGAAGGAAATAGTACCACTGTAATCATATAGCTTTGTATGTGGTAGTATTCAACATTATCTGAATTTTTTAACTGTATGTGTTTCCCTCTAAGCACCTATTGTACTAGTTTTGTCCAAAGCAAGAATAGAACATCTAGCATACAGTATAAATTATTATCGAAAAGAAGCTAACAGATTGTTCAAATGTAAATGGATTTCAATTATGTACCCCTTGACTTTTGATTTCTTTGGTTTAACCTCCACTCCACTGGAAGGGGCTAGATGTTGTGCATGTCGGGACTCGGCCATTTGAAATTCAAGGTCCTGGCTGCTTGTCTTCTTAATTGTGCTCATGATGTTTTCAACCTGTGACAACAAATTTGCTCAAAAAATATCTTGAAACGCTTACACAGACCACTTAACAGGTAGCACAGTTGTACCAAATATAGCTAACCTTAGTTGCACTTACCAGGGATGCGGAGTCGGTTAAAAATAACCCGAGTCCGACTCCGGCCAAATGTGAGATTTTGTCCCGAGCCCGGCCCTGACTCTACAGCCTGGGCAATCAACTAATAGGGGTGTTATATAATTCATCCACTCTCAATACATGGTTAGAAAATATTTCAACATATGCTATTCCACCTTTACAATTTCCAGTTGGCGGCCATATCAGTTTTAAAATTTGGTACTGTGCACATCGGACTCGGGACTCGGGTAGTTTTAGGTGGTCTTACTCGAGTCCCGAGTCCGACTCCGCAGCCCTGCTTATCACATTTTTTGTTACCTCAGTTTTGATGGCTGCCTTTTTGACATCATCTTCTTTGAGGAACGTATTAGCACTAAGCATTTGTGTTCCTATGCTTTGTAGCATTGTTTTGCATCTTGCACACCTGAATTGAACGTTTAAGAAGTCAAATTTAACATTTGGCAGACCTGTAAAATTTAAATTGAAACAAAAAGTAATTGGATAAACATTTTGTCCATAATTAGACGAATCTGTCAGAATGCATTAAACCAGGCGTGGGTAATTATTTTTGATGGGGGCACATGACAAACAGAAACTGTCTTTGAGGCATTGCCAAAAACTGGATCTAAAATGCAGTGTTCTAAATTCTAATGACCTTAGTCAATGACAATCACTTGACTCTTTTTGACAAATAAAAGTGACTTGGACATTTGAAATTAAGCGTTTTCATCAAACATTTTTAATGAAATTACCAAATTGTTTTGTAGAAAGAATTTACTTGCTATATGCAGCTTTTCTCGTTATAATTTAGTTGACATAGTTTTATACTGCTAAGGTAAAGCTGTAGTTGATTCTGTTTACGATTGACCTGAATTTATTTTTATATATGCATTTACCATGATTCTAAGGTGTCCACCATGTAGGTCATATCATCATTAGTTAAATCGCGACCAATTGCCCAATCAACTTCCAGTCTAAAAAGGCAAAAGAAACAGTTATTAGCATATAAAAAGTTCAACAGGGCTACCAAGTACCCCTTGGGTGTTAACAAACTAAAGCAATTTGAATATCCTTCTATATCAAAACAATAGGGTGTGGCAAAAGAAATATAACACATTTTAAAATTTTAAGTATATATATTTTTCAGTTTTGAGTTGCACACTGCTAGTCAGTCCTGACTTCTCATTTATCAAGATAAACTATTTGCAGTAGGTCAAGTGACATTAAAAGATTGACAAGTATAGTTGCATAAATGAATCCCATTTTGTTTGAAACCAACAAAATTATTTATGCCCCTTAACGCATTATGACAAATTACAGAAAAGATAGAACATATTGATAAACATTAATGTTATTGGGTTATGGTATTTGAATGAATCGCATTGTTGTGCCTGGTATGGTAAACCCAGTCTTATTTTGCACAGACTTAGAAATATGTGGTTAATTTCTTTTAAACCTTGAGTTTTGTTGGTCCAGCCTTCCATGAACTATGTCAGCATAAATGGCAGATATCAACAAATTTTCTAAATCTCTCACATTGTTGAGGTTTACTTCTTTCAGAATGGTGTCATACGAAATGTACTAAAAACAAATAATGCGTCCAAACCTATACTGCAGTTATTTTTAAAACTGCTATCTATGTAATACAACACTATACAATATACTTATAAGAGAAAAATATATTAAATGCTGGAAATTAAATTAAAAAAAATAGGTGCAATGTGATAAGTTAATTACAAGAAACCTTCAAATACCTTTTAAGGCTTCAATCAAATGCTTACTTTGGATTTTGAAGCTAAGCTAATAACTGTAAGTAGCCTTAGCTTTTGAGCCATGGCTGGTGTTAAGACTGGCAAAAAGGCAGACTGATTCATGTAATCTTTGTATGTGCCGTATGAAAACACATTTAGCAGCTTCAAGTATTTAGCACTATCGGGGTCAGTGCTCATCTGAAATGCAAAGTTTTGTAGTAAACACATCATACACTAAACTTTTTATTGTTTATTGTTTAGCTATTGTAACTTTTTTTTCTTTACAACTGCCATTTAAAGCGTTTGTTTACATTGTGATACATAACTAAGCAATAAACAAAACACGGCAATGGACACACTAGGTTGTTGCCCCCAAAAAAGAGTGGTTGTTTTTTTATTTAATCAACCATGTCACTGATTTTATGTAAATATATAAAAAATAACCTAATTTGGGTTTAAATAAATTGAATTTCAGCAAGATATGTTATACAACAAAATGGTTTGACTAACTTCTTGAATGTTTGCACATTCTAACAGCTCTCCAAATACAAATATGTCAGTTGATTCCAAAACTTGCTGCACAAGTGCTTTTAATGCAGATCCATGTGTGGACTTGGCTAGAAGCAAAAACTGCTGCAAACTTTGGTTGGAACTGATGATATCAGGAGATGAAGAAGTAATACCTTCAGCATTTATTTCTACCTCCATTTTAAATTATTATCCTTTAAAGAAAACAATGTGATGTAGCATTCTGATGCATCTTTACCAAAGTGATAATGCTTTTTTAAGCATTTTTACATTTTAGAATGCTAAAATACTTAATAATTCTTTGGCAACCAGCTAAATTTTAAGGCTGGTCGAAAATCCTACCACTTGCACTTTGACAGTTATTGAAAAAAGTAATATTAAGAGAAATGACATAGTATTGCCAAATACGGTTCCGCTGTTTTGGAACTGGATTATTGGACCCTGTTGGGGTTAGTGGTGGGTAATGCGTGGAGTAGTTACAAAATGGGTTAGGACTGAAATTATTAGGGGAGTTAGTGATTCACTTAGTGGTGGGTAATCGGTGAGGTAAAGAGTTGTATATGCCTGCTTCTGGCCATTTAATCCTTATTCCGACACATTTAGGACTTATCCCGTAGGATATTACGAGTTACGAAGTAGTCCTATCATTCCAACGTTGAAGTTGTTCTTATTTTGATCTGATGGCTGAGGTTGCGGAGCACTGTTCCTGTACATGTACACCACTATACATTGCATTCACACCAAACGATGGTCAACCGGTAATAAACACAATTAAAAAAAATTACCACCATACGAATACTGCGACTCTGTACCTCCGTCTAGCGGTAACTAATCTGCCCAACAATATTTCTGTGGTATTCTTTTATAGGCCTACCGCACTAAGACCCGTCTATATTTCCTAAAGTTTGAAAACGAAATTAAAAATTGAAAAAAAACATTTACATTTAATATTAGTATTTGGTATAAAAATCAAAATAACAACTTCATTCCAGAAAAGCATATAAATTAACCTTTCCAGCGATGCTAAATATCAGCGCAGCACATTTGGTGCGCACGTGAACAATTGGTGGTTGGTTCATATTTTGCAAATTAAAGGTTCTGTAACTGCTGATTTTAGCGCTGGTCTAGAATTCTACCACGATTATAAAATCAACGCACAAAATTTGAGTTAGGATGCGAGTTAGCGTTTGGGTGTGTGTGGGTCAAGTATTATTATATTCTTTATTTAATAATAATACTTAACCCACCTTAACCCAAATAATGTTTCATTGTGGTAGGATTCTAGACCAGCGCCCTGATTTTATGTTGTGCATAATTTTCTTCTTTTGTGAAGCTAGGTTTTTATTTATACTGTAACTCTGTTTGTATGTAAAAACATGTGCATTATATTTGTCTACATTGATCCGACTTGTGAAAATGGAAATTATAAATTGATCCTCGCAGCTAATAGAGACGAGTTTTATGAGCGTCCAAGTTCCGCAGCCCATTTTAATGGAATAAATAACAACATTCTTTGTGGACATGACTTGCAAGATGGTGTCGAGGGTGGGACTTGGCTTGGTGTGAACAAAGATGGAAAAATTAGTTTTTTAACTAACTTTTTAGAACCTGAACAAACCAAATCAGGAAAACCAAGGGGAAACATAGTAAAAAACTATTTGGAGAATGAAGTTGGCCCATACAATTATATACAAACTAAGTTAAGGGAGGTAGATTTTCGTCCTTTTAATTTTGTGGGTGGTCAGATTTCTATGGCGGATGTTGATTTGCAATATTACAGTTCTAAAGACAAAGAACTGAAAAAAATTGGCCAAGGTTTTCATGTGATCGCATGCACAAGTTTGTCTAGCAAATGGAAGAAAAAGGAACATGGTTTAGAATTGTTTAAATGTGTTCTGGAAGACTTGACTGGAAAACCTCCCCAAAAAATTAAAGACTTGTTGTTTTCTGAAGTGCTAAGCAATAAATCCTCTCTTTTTCCGGATGATCTTGTTAAACAACAATGTAAGTCTAAACTGGGCGATGAGTTTCTTAAAAAGTACTGCTCAATAATGATTGAAGGGCTGTCATCTTATGGAACTGTAGCACAAACAGTTTTACTTGTTGACAAAAACAACCACTTCTACTTCCAAGAAAAGTCTTGTCGTAATAATGATTGGGAAACTCACTCATTTGATTTTCAACTGAATTGACAGACCATTGCTAGTCGTTGCAATTCGTAATTGTTCCTGACTCACATGGTTTGTGGTCGTCTGTTTAGCAGATGTGTTTAGTATAATTATGTCATGTACAAAGTTATTTAGCAGATGCAGTGTTTCAGCTATGTTTATTGTGAGCTGGAAATCAGCAATCAGATGTCACTTTTTACCGACAAATTGTATTAAAATTCTGACAAGCTTTCGCACAACCCTGCTCATAACTTAGTATAACCTGGGCAATATTTTATTAAAACTGCTGTAAACAGTTGCATCTCATTTCCAGTGTTTAATCTATATTATCATATTTGCAAGCTTTTCAACTAAATCCTCTTCAACATATCAGTTAGGTATAGTGTTTGACATTACCTTAAAAAGTATTATTGGTACACAGTTTTAACTTTGCAGTTATTTTGCCATTGTATGTGTTTTATGGTGTTTGTGCAATTACCAACAAATATGCAAAGTTGTACTTTATTTATTGCAAATAATAATTCAACAGTTTTTTAGTGATTTTAGATTCCTTATGAGATGGCCCTTAGGCTAAACCAATTTTTAAATATCTTCCGCATCAGTTCTCCACAAAGACTTGTTCCTGGATCAGTCAGAACTTTAACTACCTGTTTAACTGGGCACAATTTTGGGGGGTTGTCATTTCCAAAAGGCAACACAAATGCTTTTCTAAACACAAAACTGCCTTTACTCAATCCTACTTGTGGAAACAAGAGGGGTAAGAAAACATTCACGATTTATATAAATCAAAAAACAGCTCTTCTGGTAATTTCGGCAACCTATGCCAGTCGCCCTACACTCATTCGGTGGCATTTACCCTGGCGAAGTTGACTCGCATAGGTTGCTGATATATTGGTAAAGAATACAATTACCAGAGGAACTATTTTTTGATTTATATTACTTAATTATTGTGCCTGGTGCTTTGTTGTTGGTCGTTTAATGTATTCCCAATGTGATTTTTATGTTTGTTTAGGAATTGACTATCAACCAAACAACAACAAAAGAATCAAAACGCATGGATGGAAGACAAAAATGCAGACTACTAATGGAAAAATAACAATTATAAAAAGAATGATGAAGGGTGTGTCACGAAGAAGGCTGACACCTTAGTATAATTTAAAAACTACTTAATCACTTTTATTGACATTATGTTTTGGTCAAAAAGATGGGATCTGAAAATGCATTGTTGTAATGGCCTTAGTCCAGTTCTCAACCTTTTTTCTTTCGTGGCCCATTTATGTTGCAAACAGTTCTGTGGCTCAATAGTTTTATGAAAGAAAAAAATGTAAAATAGGTTTAGAACTAAACACAGTGTTGCTCTGGTTTGTGCAGGATTTGATTAAAATATTTCCGTGAAAATATTTACTTTAGGATTGACTCTCTTTTTGTAAGTGACTTAGCTTCAGTGGTCCCAATTTTTTATTATTTAGGGCTGTTCCACATTTAAGGTTTTCTGGGTAAAACTGTTAATACTTACAGAGTTTGCAATTTTTAGGATTTGGGATGTAGTTTTTATATGGATGAGAGTTTTTTATATTCTGGATGTTGGTGGATAACTTTTTAAAGGGTGTTAAAATATAGTTTATTTTAAAATGATAAGTTATTATTTGTTAAAGGAGGCTTATCCAATCCCACGGTTATATGTAAACCTGGGTAAAATTTTGTAGGAGGAAAAAGTTTAAGAGGTGGTAGATTATGTGAAAGTAACCACAACTTACAATGTTTAAATAATAAATAAACTTTGCCAACATGTATACTGAAAATATCTATATTGGCAAGCTATCCCTTTTCCATCTGGGAAGTCATAAGGAAAAGTGCATCACCAAGGGCCCACAAAAAGTAACATAAAATATGTTGCTATGAAGGATATGCTAATTTGTGCTCACTGACTTCAGGTCCCCTTTAAAAATGGCCAGTAATAAACTAACCCTGACAAAATACACAAACTGCAATCCAAATCTAGTTTTGGATTGTACTATTCATTCTAATTTAGTTTAATTATGATGTAGGTTTCATATTATTCTCATTCTAATTAAATATTTCCTAAAAAAAAAGTATGCAGTATAGATAGTTCAATATTAATAGTTTAATACCTTTCAATACTGGCCACTTTACAATAACCACAACAAACATTAATTTAAGGTGTTCTTTAAAGTTGTAAATTTCACACTCGTGTGAAAATAAAATTTTGTAAGCAAATGACTTGTTTTACACAAAATACCAAAAACTTTTCTATGGATCAAACTATAAGTTTTCCTCAGTTAAATTGTATTCTATAGTTTGCAATCAAAACTTTTAACAGTGAGGCCTCTAAAGAAACAACTCGCAACATAGTGAACTTTAAGAATCAAACCAGAAACCGGACCAGTTTTTGATGTGGCAATCACAATATCTGAACCTATATAGCTGCCATGTCAAAAACGAAAAAAATCATGAATAACTTCCTTTAATCCTCTTCAGAGTCACTTTCTTCCATAGCCCGTTTAACCTCATCCTCAACCCGGTTTATAATTTTCTGGGGAACCATTTGGTGAATGCCAGTTGTGTCCTTGGCCACCCAGCTCATTTGCAATTGAAATGCCTTGTCCTTCACCTCATCATGTACGACGTAGATAATCTTCGCTGCTTCTTTGATTGCTTCCTCACATGACAACTCGCGAAGTTTCAGTTTCTCAATTTCAGTTTTTGCAGACTGTTTTGCTTTGCCAATTGCACAGCCATTGTAGCCAAGTGGAACACCAGAAGGATCAATCATGAACAGCTCTGGCTCATCATTGTAGAAAGAAGCTAGAAGAACGCTGGCACCAAATGGACGCACAGAGCTGTACAGTGTGTAAGCATGCATGTACATTGCCACCCTCTCTGTAAGGTATTTTAAAGGAACAGCAGCACCATATTGCAGTCTGTAGTTACTGGCTTCACTTCTGGCAATATCAACAACTTCCCTTGCATCAGTCAACAAACCAGCTACAGCCATTCCAATGTGCTTGTCAATGTTGAAAATTCTCTGGTTGGAGTCGTTTTCATGTAGCTTTGAAGTGATTAACTTCTCCACAGCCAGCACTATTCCATCTCTGCAGCGAATTCCAATTGCGGTGCTGCTATTTTCAACTGCCTTCTGGGCATATTCAACCTGAAATACCCTGCCATCAGGAGAAAATTGGGCAGCAGACAAATCATAACCAGTACCGATTGAACTCATGGTATAGTAGGTGCAATTAAAACCTTAAAAATATAAATTAAAAGTTTTTGCAACATATTTTGTGTGTGGGTTAAAAAAATCACTACTGTTTAACATATAGTTATATATATGCTTTCAGCGTCATTCACCCTGAGGAGGGCCGCCTGCATAGGTTGCAGAAATGTTGGAATTAAAATTAACAGAGGAGACTGTTTTTTTTTTTATTTATAGTTATAAAGCTTCATAGAATTACAGATCAATTTAAACTGGGGTGAAGATATACATTGGTGGCACTGATAAAATAGAAACCTATTTTAGTGTGTCAAATGAGATAATAGAATTCTTGGCACTGGTCTAGAACCCTACCACAATCAAGATCAACACAGATTATTTGGGTTCAGGTGGGTCAAGTATTAATATGTTTGGACTACTGGTTTAGTTACTCTACTTAATACAAAATGTGGTAGGATTATAGAAAACTTCCAAATGCTTTAAACATCACACATGCTTGTGGATTAGCTATATAAAAAATGAGATTCGGGTGGTAAAAGTATTACCAAATTTTATTACTTAATTTAAATCATTTTAATTTTGTTAAGGCTTCTTGTTTAAAACATTACCAAGAAAAGTTGCAAGTTGGTATTATAAGATTACATTTATGACAACTCAAGCTGGCCTGCACAGCAACATAATAACGTGGGCTTAAGGTTTGCTGGGTGAAACAACAGTATTTTAGTGGTACGATGTTCTACAGAAAGGTTACAAAACGGTACAAGTTTAAACATTTTGGACACATTTTTGTCGAAGATTTGTAGTACAAACATCATTTGGGTTAGAATTCTCTACACCAGGGCCACATTATGTTAAATACGCAAAACGGTATTCTGAATCTCAATTGGCGACGGCTAACAACTGTGGCAAAATTGGCGCTGGTCTAGAATCCTACCACAACGTTGAAATGATTATTAAGCAATGCATAATATGTGGGTTAGGGTGTCGGTTAGTGTTTGGGTGTGGGTAGGTCAAGTAATATTGTTTAACACTATTACTGGACTCACCCAAACCCAAACGCTAACCGGCACCCTAACCCAAATAATGTTCGTTGTGGTAGGATTCTAGACGAGCGCCGCAAAATTTGCTAAAATGCAATCAAAAGATTTGCGGGGTGAACCTTTTTGAAATGATATAACGTTCTACAAAAACACTGAAAATAATAGTGAATCCAAACTTTCTACCTTGTTTGAAATTTGCATGCTCATACCAACATGTAGTTGCTGCCTAAAAATTGTAACACCGATTACCACTAAAAAAATGTAAAATTCTACAAATAAACAAAAAATTACCAAAACTTGAAACCATACTGTAAAAAAATAAACCTTTTATGCAGGAAATTCAATTGTCAGGCATATTCAGCAAAAATGGCTTATTTAAAAATAAAAGTAAGTAAAATAAAACTTTAGTGTGGTAACCAACTAAAAAAACGAAATTTTTTTGACTGACTTAAAAAAATAAATATTAGGCAAATTTGAAATATTTTTTTGCTTTGAGGCGCTACAGTTATACTTTAATAAATAACGACCACATATGATAGGGATGGCCTTTGGACAAATTTAACATGACATTTTAAATGCGCTAAAAATGAAAAATATAGGCTACGTTTTGTTCGGGTATTCTGATGTTTAAACAATTTTTGTTGTAAAGTTCGCGGACAACGCTGAAAATCAGCAAAATATTGCTAACTTGTTAACAAAAGATTTGTTGTGTCAGCCGAACGACATAGAAATAAATTCTTCTGGTTGCGTGTGTAGAGAAACGACGCATGTCTGTTTGTTCTTGTAATTATAGCATGTTCGCCTGTTAAAGTGTTAAATATTTCACCTCCATACCCTTTTCCCTTCCTGGCCGTTCTGGCAAATCCAGCCGGCATTTCGACTTAGTTAATCCCCAACGCTGTCGCTCTTGTGTTATATAGTGTCACGCGGCTGCTTGATTAAAAAACTACAGTCAACAATGCACTCCTTACTGGCGGCAACACGTGTTTTACTGAGCTGTAAGCTATTTTATTGAAAGCGAACTATGCTGAATTATGTGAATGTACAATAAATATTTAAGCAACCTGACAATATGCACTTTGAAATGCTACGACAGTTTGTTTAGTTTCGATTTAGTGGAGTTCGCAGATAGCACGGTGGTCATGTCTCCCTTGTTGAAATATACACGTGGTTCCGGCTGTAAAAAATAATTATTGCTGCAATTTGCGATAACTTTCGAAATCTACCTGAATTTTGTCTGGTTGAACAAAATGTAAGAATTCATTAATCTGTGAACTCTAAATCACAATCTCATGGCCGTGTAAGTTTGGTGAAGCCTCTGTGTTGAAACCAGGGAGTCGAACCGCAACCGAACCGGAACTTTATGAACCGGTTTTGGGTCAATTTTTTGCGAACTCGAACCGTTTTTCATAAGATTTTAAGGAGCCGAACTGGAACTGAAACGCATATTTTAAAAGAACCTGAACCTTAACCGAACCCGAACCAGTGAAAAAAAATAAAACGTTTATTTTTTTATTTTTTAGATATTTCAATAATGAGTTGCTGTTTTTTTAATACGTCACATAACTTAGATAACATAACTAATTACTTTCTACTTTAATTGACCCACATTTTTAGATTTAACGCAATTTATATTGTATCCGAACCGGAACGTTTTGAACCGGTTTTAAAATAACGATGGTCGAACCGGAGCAGGACCGGGACTTTAAAATTGCTCGAAACCGAAACCAGAACTGAACCGTATTCCGAAAAAATCCGCATAAATTATCGTAATTAACTGCGTGACCGAACCAAATTGAATTCTTCGCTTACTATGAGTAAAAAAAAAATTTCAGCGCAAAACATTTATAAACAAAATTATCGCAATTATCTATCTGTGTGACCACAGCTTCAATTGTAGAAAGAGCATGCTTACCGTTAGTCGTTTAAGGCTGGTTTTGCTAAGCCTAAAAATACTTTTAAACTCACCGTGATCGTTAAAGTACGGTGCAATGCCAGTTTAACATTTACCTGAAATTTGATTTGACAAGCCATAATTTTTTTTTATCTCCTGCCCCTGTTAGCCTTTTGCGTCATTGTGTTATTTATCGAACTGTTAGAGGGCTGCGGAATCGATTTTAACCCGAGTCCGACTTCAAATGTGCGATTTCGTCAAGTCCGGATCCGACTCTACAGTCTGTATTTCACCTATTGATGTTGCTCAATAAAATAAGGTGGATATTCAACAATCTACTCTTACGAGTGCCATATAGTTCATCCACCCACGATTCATAATTGGCAAACATTCAACCTTATATCATTACACCTTTATATTTACAGTTTGTGAGGTTTTAAAATTTGGTACTGCGCATGCGCACGTCGGACTCTGGCCTCGTAGTCTTACTCGAGTCCTCATTCCCCGGTCCAAATTCAGAAATATTAACTGACTTCGCGGCGCTGCATCTAAGTTTCACCAGATTTTTTTGACTAATACTTTGACTAAGTAGAGCGTTTTATTTCTAATTTGATGATGTTTTAATTTTCTATTACTTGAGTCCCAGAGGCTTAAAATTTCGAGAAAGGTGTGGTAGGCGGTTAATGAAAATATTTTATTTTTTACCAGAATATTACTGTAAAACCATAGAATACTAAATCATAGAATATTAGTATTCTATTTCTATGGTAAAACATTACAAAGTAAGATCTTGTCCGCTCCTACAGTATTACCAAAAGCTATTCAGTCGATATTATCGCGAAAGACAAATCATTTGTTGGTGCTGGTCTAGAATCCTACCACAACGTTTTACAATTATTAAATCAACACTCAATATTTGGGTGTGGCGGGTCAAGTATTATAATATTTATCATTCAGAAATATTGCTTACCCAAACGGGCCAAACACTTACCCAAATAATATGCGTTGTGAGGATTCTAGACTCTAGAGTAGACCAGCGTCAACGTATTTTCTTTACCATCCAACAATATTACCAATTAAGTATTATATTAATACCTTATGTATTTAGTGTTTTGTTCCTCTCTCTAAAAATATAAAAATATTATTTTTCTTAAGCATTTTAACGGTTCAACCTAATTTGCAACATAAGCTACTGGATTAACACTTTATTTTTTAACATTATATTGTAGTTTATTTTATTCAACAAGTCATATTAGGTTCAACCTTTTTGTGAACCCAATTGATTTTAGCTGACTATCCCAGTACGCATAGCTAAATTGGGCGAACATCTTAACAGTACTAAACCACCAGGCAAATTGGCAACAGAGAACAGATTAAAGAATGGAAACCATCGACACAAACTATCCTCTTAGGAGCATGGTGCCCAAGAGTGAAACTGGGGCCCTAAATTTCCTCAGAAAAAATCCTGAATTTGATGGAAAAGGTGTGACAATTGCCATTCTCGATACTGGAGTAGACCCAGGTGCTCCAGGTTTGCAGGTAAGCGAGACATAATATTAAAAAAATTTCAAAGTTGGGTTTTGACTAAAAAATGCTGTTGCGCTGGTCTAAAATCCCACCACGTTGATTTTCAAGGTAACAAAACGAGTTGTCAAAGTTGAAATTGCAAGGAAAGGCAAAAATATGTTAGAATTAATTAATACTTGACCCACCCGAACCTAAACCCTAACTCTCACCCTAACCCAAATATTGTGAGCAACATAACCCGGGACGAAAATGTGGTAGGATTCTCGACCAGCACCAATGTATTCTCTCAAAAAATGTTTTAAAATTCAATTTTTACATTTTTTTTGTTTGAATTTGACAAACTGATCCCTTTTTTTTTAGTTTACATCAGACGGCCGACCCAAGATCATTGACATAATTGACACGACCGGAAGTGGGGATCTTGACACAAGCACCATTGTAACTCCAGATGACGATGGAAACATTATTGGCCTGAGCGGAAAGACTCTTAAAGTATAATAAACGCTGCAGGGTTTTAGTCAGGGTTGTTGGATAAACCTAAATCATATTAGGAAACGCACAAAATTTAGTAAATTTGTTAATTAATTTTTTTTTATTCCGAATGCTTATTTTGCAGGTGGAATTCCAATTGTCAGATTTCACCCTAGTTCTATCTTATATATATATATATCTAATTTATGACATTGAAGTATCATCTTTTTTGTAAAAGGGTATTTCAATTCGTAATAAGAATATCAAAGCCCATACAGAAGTAGGTATCATTTTGGATGTTTCAAATAACTCTTTATTCATTTTCAACATAAGAGAAAGTCACTGATGGTAAGTGTATATATAGTGCTAAGGCAGACATCAGAAAGAAGGAAACATGGATAGATACATAATCTAAACCAGATGTGCGGCGATTAGAAGGTAGGTAGCCGATAGCAGATAAGGCCATCCACGTGATCAGATGTTGAAAAGATAGAGTGGTATAGAAGCATGGTCTGCGTTAATTTCCGGGTTGTGCCGTGTTATTTCTACGGTTTCCTTAATCAAAAGACGACGCCAACACCGACTTGTCGCAAGAATCTTGGGGTTTTTAAAATTGATTTTGTGACCAGGATTTTGATGCAAATGCCTTGCCACATCTGTGTCCTGCGTGGACCGTGATGAAGGGTTGTGGTTGTCCATACGCACTTGTAGGTTACGCTTGGTTTGTCCAATATAAGTAGATCCGCACGAACATTGCACTTTGTATATAACTCCTGAACGACGTAACACATGTTGGTGGTCCTTGTGTATAAAAAACGAACTGATAGGTGTGGTTTCATAGGTGTGGAGACAAGGACCACCAGCATGTGTTACGTCGTTCAGGAGTTATATACAAAGTGCAATGTTCGTGCGGATCTACTTATATTGGACAAACCACAAGTGCGTATGGACAACCACGACCCTTCATCACGATCCACGCAGGACACAGACGTGGCAAGGCATTTGCATCAAAATCCTGGTCACAAAATCGATTTTAAAAACCCCAAGATTCTTGCGACAAGTCGGTGTTGGCGTCGTCTTTTGATTAAGGAAACCGTAGAAATAACATGGCACAATCCTGGAATTAACGCAGACCATGCTTCTATACCACTCTATCTTTTCAACATCTTATCACGTGGATGGCCTTATCTGCTATCAGCGACCTACCTTCTAATCGCCGCACATCCGGTTTAGATTATGTATCTATCCATGTTTGCTTCTTTCTGATGTCTGCCTTAGCACTATATATACACTTACCATCAGTGACTTCTCTCTATGTTGAAAATGAATAAAGAGTTATTCGAAACGTCCAAAATGATACCTACTTCTGTATGGGCTTTGATATTCTTATTACGTCTTACTACAACCTCCAACCATTATGCTCCAAAGGTATTTCAATTATTAATTAACCTTACACTAGGTCATATAAAAAAGTAAGGTGATTTGAGTTGTCTTTGCCTTGCCTTTAAACTATAGTAATTAAGGTTTAGTACTTGAAATACATTTAGACCACTCATGTGCATTACAATTGTTTTTATTATATTTTAGATTCCTGAAGGATGGAGCAATCCAACCGGAAAATACAACATTGGCGTTAAAGACCTGTCAATGATTTTTCCGAAAAAGCTTAATGACAGACTTCAGGTATGGGAGATTAAGTCATATTACATTATAACGTATGTGTACACTATGCTGAAAGAATGTGACCTTTTTGAGAATAAAAGCCTACAAAGAAAAAATATATAACATTAGTGTTTCAAAGACAATATTGATGTTGTTAAAATAAATATTTTTTTTTTAAACCATGACTTTACGTTTTCCCATACACTACAATAATTTTAAATCTAATAACTCAAATAGGCTGGTTAAACTAGTGGCGAAAAACCATTGGATGGAATGGATATTAGCAGTTGGCATGCTGATATTTGTAGCAAGCGTTTTTTTCGTTCGCACATGTGTTGATTGGTAGATACTTAACTGACTGGCGAGTGCAAATTTTTATACAATATGAACCCTGTCTTATGTTAGTGACTTTTAGTATTGGGATTAGTTAGTAGAGTTAGTTACACATATGAGCTAAACTTTTTATTTAACTGTATATAGAAAGAAATGAAGGAGGCTGCATGGGATTCCCAGCACAAAAGAGTGACGGCAACCACCTTGATGCAACTCGACCAGAAAAGTAAATCTGAAGAGGAGCTTTCAACTGTAAGTTGATTTTAAGGTCACACTTTTCAAAACAAATCAAAATAATTCTAAAATTAACTGGGCAATTGGACATGGTATCTCTTGACCCCTTGTCAGTTGTCTTTGATTAATTATGTTTAGTCGTTTTTATACACACAAGAAACTTGTATATATTGTTTCATACAGTATGGCTTCCCTTTTTCAGCTAGGACTATTCACACTACAATTAAGTTCAAGTTACTTCTGTACAGTCTTTTCACTGGACCCCAATATGTTTTTAATACTGAAATGAAATTTGCTATAATAGGAAGAAAAATTGTCCAAAGAAGATCTTCAGGCCCAGATAGAAGTTCTTGATAGACTTGAGAAGTCATGGACTTCACCAGGAACACTCGTGGACTGCGTTGTTTTTCACGATGGAAAGACCTTCCGGTTAGCATATAGCAGTGGTTCTTAACCTTTTATGGCTTGAGTACTCAGATATAATAAATATATTGCAGCACCCTGATTGAGAACCACTGGCTTATATCGTGGAATTAAACTAATTTTTCTTGATTTTAATTTTTCTGTTTAAATATGTGTAAGTGGTCTTAACATTGTTTGCCCTTGGAAAAGCTTCCCTAAACTAAACTAAATAAAGGATGTTCATCACTTTTAAATAAGGTTGATAAACAGGAAGCAGCATTTAACACTGCTATTGCTGTTTCTTAACAAGCTCTCATTGAGCCATGGCATGTGGGCAGGAGTTCAAACCTCGACGGGGTAGATTTTTAAAGCCTTGCCTTGCTTGCATGACTATCCTGATTAAACTCATTTTACCTACTATAATGTGTGGCGTTATATCCTTGACTTGTATGGCTTAAACAGGGCTTGGTCACAGAATATACACAATGTGTATGTGAATGTTTTACTTCCTGGTTTGCACATTATCAATTCGAATTATTGTTACAGATTGACTGATTGTGGACCTCAGCAAAAAAAATTGTACAACAGCTTTCCGTGATAAATAACTTTTGTTACCATTATGTTGAAGTAAAATGAAGTAAAAAATTGCACTAAAATAACTGCTGTTTCATAAATCTTTGGTTTCTCTAGAAAACACAAAATTTCCTTGGGGAGCTGTGTTCTATAGAGGGATCTAAAATCAGTAATTGAGCTAACACTTAAAACATCACGATTTGAGAAATACATATTACCAAGCACAAGCAAAAGCAATCCTTACATTCATACTGTATTATTATTAAGTATTCTCATAATTCTGTTTGTTGAGCGTGGATTGTAATGTCTATTCAAATACTCAGCTCGACCCCAGCATATTCTTCAGATTTCGCTCAATTATTACTCGCTTCGCAGATTTGCAACAACCTGGATAAACTTTTTCCATGTGTGTTTTACCTAATTTTTTGAATTAAAAACCCTAATATATTAGGAATTTAGAATGAGACTAGTTAAGTTTCTGATTCCAAGCTAAGTACAGGGTTAGGTAAAAAAAAAACAGTGCTTTTCAAAGTGACCCCCTGGGTTTTTTTAGAATGTCCACCAGTTTAAATATTTATACTAACAACTATAAACATTGGAACACTATATACGGATCTGTTCATAAGTTTAATGGTGAAAATAAATAGACGTAAAAAGCGACATGCTTTATTTTCAAACGTTTTCGGCAAAAAAAAAACGTTTCTATAAACGGCCCGTTTACGTCTATTTGGGCCGTTATTTTTACCATTAATGTATATAAACGGGTGTAACTGATGTGGCCTTCATATCACTGATGATGGCATGAGCATTTGCCGAAACGTTTCAACAATAAAGCATGTCGCTTTTTACGTCTATTTGGGCCGTTATTTTTACCATTAATGTATATAAACGGGTGTAACTGATGTGGCCTTCATATCACTGATGATGGCATGAGCATTTGCCGAAACGTTTCAACAATAAAGCATGTCGCTTTTTACGTCTATTTGGGCCGTTATTTTCACCATTATGAACATATTCTGTTAGCAACTTTAAAAGCTCTTTGGTTACTTAAATTCTATTTAACCAAAAGGCTAAACAAACAATAATTTAAGGTGTTCTAGCTCTTATAACACTGAGAGGTTTGTGCTTTTGAACAGCAGAAACGATCAGCTTAATATGTGAAAATTGACAATAATGGTTCCTTAAAAAATAACTGTGCGACTCTTCACAGGGCGTGTGTGGATATCAGCATGACGGGCGACCTCAAGTCGTGTCCAGTGTTGACCAGTTACAGCGAATCGCAGCAATACGCCACGCTTAGCCGCACCGCCATGTTCAACTTTTCTGTGAACATCTATGAAGACGGAAAAGTGTTGTGCATCGTCGCTAACGGCGGTGAGTAGTCCTTTATTTTTTTTTTTAAATATTTTTTTTTGGTTTCTCTTAAAAGTATTTTATCACTCTTGTCAGTATAAAAGTCATAATAAAACTAACCTAATGGTTGAGGTTTAAACAAATTGACAAGGTGCTGGTGTTCATAGAAATAACCAGGAGTCTACCAAACACAAACATTGGTAAGCAATAAAACTCAAAGTTTAAAAACCATAGTAAAATCAGGATCAGACATTTTTTTAAAAAGCAATATATATTTCGATATTTCGCCTATACTGGCATCGTCAGTTCCTATAAGTAAAGTAAAATACATAATATACAAAGCAAAATAATAATAAAATTAATAAAAAGGTCACAAAATTAGGAAATCAGTGATTCCACTTACTTATAGGAACTGACGATGCCAGTATAGGCGAAATATATATTCCTTTTTAAAAAAATTTGTGATCCTGATTTTACTCTGGTTTTTAAACTTTGAGTTTTATTATTTATATACGCGTCAGCGGAACAGTGATCGACAAGCAGAAACCTGCTGCTAATGGTTTTGGATTCCATTAGGATACGCCCTACTATCAAACACTTGTATTAAACGCTAATGTAAAGACTCGCACGATTTTTGTACAGTTCTGTCCACAGTCTAAATCTAAACAATGTATATAAAATTATAATATATATATTTATATATATATATGTATATATATATCTTGAACGGAAAACACATATCCTGTGTTTTATCCTCTACACACATATCCTCTATCCATGTTCGGAATGAACTCGCCATCAACTGTGATTGTGCTTGCAAAATGCGTCCACCCCTCAAAATTACAAAAATCTAACCTAGAATGTATAGAAAAAGCGTTTCTCTACGAGCTATCACATACAGCGTCGCCGCGAAATTAGTCGGTTAAGTAATATACCGACACTAACACAGTCTCCTCATTACGCTCAAGGTTCGCACGGAACACACGTGGCAGCCATAACTGCCGGATACTTCATCGACGAGCCAGACAAGAACGGGGTTGCACCCGGTGCGCAAATCGTCGCCATCAAGATCGGAGACTCTCGTCTTGCGACCATGGAGACAGGCACCGGCCTTATTCGAGGGGTGAGTGAACGACGAACATCAGTCTTGCCTTCTGTATTGTGACCAGGGCTGGGGAGCCGGAGCCGGAGCTGGAGCCCGGAGCCCGGAGCTAAGCATTTTCTCTGGAGCCAGAGCCGGAGCCGGAGCCATTATTATTATTTTTGTGGAGCTGGAGCCGGAGCCGGAGCCATTTTTATTATTTTTGTGGAGCTGGAGCCGGAGCCGGAGCCCTTTTTATTATTTTTTTGGAGCTGGAGCCATTTTTCAATTTGTGGTGCTAAAGCTAAGAAATTATATTTTGTTCCATCTCCAACGTTAGTTAGCTAAAAGCAATTTTTAAAACTTGCCATTGAATAAGTGACTGGTGGCACCGGAGCTGGAGCCGGAGTCATTGGGTGTGTGTTTGATGGCTCCGGAGCTGGAGCCGGAGCCAAAGGATATGAGTTTTACGACTCCGGAGCTGGAGCCGGAGCCATTTAATAATTGCCTGATGGCTCCGGAGCTGGAGCCGGAGCTAATGCTATTTTACGGTGGCTCCCCAGCCCTGATTGTGACTACCGTTTCCTGGTGCAACCCTGACTGGTTGAGTTTTATATAACAACGTCATTCAGGGCTGAGCCTTTAGCTTTCCAGTTTAGTTTTTTTGTGCGTCGTATAGGTTGACAAATTGCAACGTTGCCTCTTTTGCCCCGGCTGGTGTGTTTAGTTTTGCATTATACAGGGCAACACAGATGGAGTTCTAAATATTAAACCTGTGGTTCTCAACCTGTGGTACGCGAAGTCATTTTGGGTGGTACGCTGTACGCAGTATGTTTTTAAGCAAAATTACAGTTTTACCAAAAGGTTAAGCATTTTTTTTATTGTTATAAACTATACATTCATTATAATGATTGTATAGTTAAATATTTTATGCTTCTTTAACGATAGGAACTATTATCTTTCCGGAACATCTATGCAATTTATTTTATGACATCATAGCAAAAGAACAAAGAATCACAAAACTTGACCAGTATCTTGCGAGTTAAAAAAGGAAAACTTTTTTGAGAGTAGTGGGCCGCATATGTTTCGAAATTGCCGGCCTAACTCTAATTAGCTAATCCACCCCTTTTAATAATCCTATATACATTTTGAGTAAAGTTGAGTTTTTCGACAATTTGTTGGTACGCAACAAGATCACAGAAGCTCGAGGTGATGCGCAGTGAAAAAAAGGTTGAGAACCACTGTATTAAACGTTTTAAATGTGATCTTTTGAGTGGGCATGAAAAAAAAAGTTTTATATTGTTTTTCGACCGTTTAGTTAAACACAACTGACAAACGCGTCGTATACTGAGTTATATCCGGGCCCGGGGGCTTTTACTTTATGAAAGGCGTTCTCACTCACTTTATGATTGTTGAAACGGAGTAAGTATTGTATTTATTTTTAGGTTTACACTGATTACAAGCCAAAACTATTTCATCTAGTTTGATTGCACACCTTTTTTACACAGTGATTTCCAAACGGTGCACTAGTGTGCTTCGCGAGATTGTAAAGTGGTTCCTGGAACTTTTTGTAATGTTGGAAAATAACTCATCTATATTACCAATAGGCATACACGCAAGCATTTTAGACCTACATACTCACTATCCACTACCAGTTATTGATATTAGGACATTTACATATATAGTTTGTCGCGTGTTAACGGCAATTGTAAAATTACTTGTTCTTCTGTTAGAAGTGTGCTGCGAAATATTTTTTTTTAGTGTGCCGCAAGCTAAAAAAGTTTTGAGAACCATTCATCAGGTGGTTTGTAAGACAACTTTGGTAAAGCACGTTTTACCTTCGTTGGCAAACCCCTTTCACACAAAGGTTACCCAGTTGACAATTGCATTAAGTTTAAGTAGTGGCGTGCAGCGCAATCTCTATTATTTGTACCTTTATCGATCGGTTAGCAACGACGCGCCTTTGTATTTTTTCTGCGCCGAATAATCCGATGATAATTGACCCGGAAATGTCAGAAAGCATTCGCGACCACGTTGTGATGTGCTGTTTATTGATTAGGTCACCGAGGCTGTCCGCTTGAGATGCGACATTGCAAACCTCAGCTACGGAGAGGCCAGTCACTGGCCGGGCTCTGGGTAAGACAAATTCGCCACTTTTGAATTAAATAGCTACGTGATAAACTTGTTGATAAAATAATAATAGTATTGTTTACATTGGAATCTATTCCTGTTCCAACACTTCTAGTTGTTGGTCCATACCGTAAGATACAAAGTATCCATACCGTATCTATTCCTGTTCCAACACTTCTAGTTGTTGGTCCATACCGTAAGATACAAAGAGAACCTCAAAGGTTATAAAAAATATCTAAAACAACTTTATTGAAAAAGAGCAGAATACTAGAGTCACACAAAATGCATCATCAGTTCTGCTTAAAATCTCATTCGAATTAAGATTTTAAGTAGAACTGATAATGCTAATTTTCTGCGACTCGAGACCCATAGACTGAGAAACACAGGTTTAATATCTATAATTAAGTGTCAAAAAGGTTTTATAGCCTTGTCCAACAAAATATCGAACGGTTTTAGAAAGATCTGCGCTGCCATCGAGGAAGCAGTTACGAAACACAATCTGATTTTCGTGTCCAGTGCTGGAAACAATGGTCCCGGTCTATCCACAGTCGGATCACCAGGGGGCACCACAGAGAACATTATCGGTAAATATTCGTGGAAGATGAAACCGGCTGTTAAATCAAGTTAGCTTTAACCCCCATGAAGTAAGCTGGTATCTGCTGCCGAAACGTCGGTTTACACCAGAAGAGCTATTTCTATCTATTGTTATGTTGCCTGTTGGAGCTAATATGTATTTTGGAGTTTTAGTGTGTTTCTTTATAAGTTTATGACTGTCGATCTAACCTACAATTTGGTTTCAATTTGGTTTTGTCTTTCGAGTCTTACCGAGTATGTTTTTCAACGAATTTTTAACAAAATATAGGCAGGAAACCATCAAAGATTCAGAATAAATCACTCAATATTAAAAGAAAATCGCACTGTCTCTGTTTAAAGATCGTGTTCACTAACGAACACACTAAACCGTAATTTTAAAAAGTAAAATGTGTACTTCAGAGGTAGGTAACACATACCGGCTACGTATAATTATAACACCGGCTTGTCTTAATAGGGCAAACGAAATTAGTTGATTTGTAGCCAGGCGTTGCTGGTTTTTTTGGGCTCTCCTTTGGTGAGATTCGAATTTACGACTCTGATAATTCCGTAACCGTCGCTCAACCGACTTAGCTACACAGGCTCAGATTTGCCATGGCAGCACTGTATTCTGCACCATGACATTACCCAGGTAGGGGAAATGTGCCGTCTGCCTTTTCATTGATGAAAGACACAGCTAGCACAAGTATAAGGTTTCTCGTATTGTTTCGACAGGCGTCGGTGCTTGGGTGTCACCTGATATGATGACTGCCGAATACTCGATGACTGAAAAACTGCCGAGCAATCAATACACCTGGTCATCGAGAGGCCCAAGGTAAGCTGATTAATTAGAAGACTGATTGATTTTGAACTACATAATGTCTCTCGCAAAAGCAAATCGGTATTTTGAGACCGGAATGTTAGTTTTTCGATAACCCATTTTTTGTCGTTGTCATACAAAACGAATAGTTGGTATCATAGTTATATTGCCAAAAGAGCCGTTACCTATGCTATAATACATTCAGGATAGATATATACGTCCTATCGATTGTATAACTCAAGTACTGGATAAAACATTTGTTAAACACTTATCTGTCCGTCGTTAGAACTGATAACGAGTATCGCATTTGATCCTGTGTTTTAATTGAGAATAATTGATTTTTTCATTGCAAACGTTCAACAACTCTAGTGTTCTCAACCCCCCCTCCCAAAGTGAGCCGCCACGCTTTATTTACTTCCACACTTTAAGCGTCGCTATGTTGCTGGAAAGTAGGTTTTACACACCCGACCTACTCTCTGTGGCGCATTATCACAGCTTGTGGTGGCACTTTAAGTGTTAAGCGGTAGAAATTGTCACTTAAAAATTGTGCTATAATATTTAAAACGTAGTAAAAATATCAAAGCTGGCAAAATGAGCCGCCATGTTTATTTGACCTAGCCTTAATTTAGGTTTCTTGTTTTTTCAGCCCCAACGGGTCCCTAGGGGTGTCCATTTCCGCCCCGGGTGGGGCTATCGCCTCTGTGCCAAACTGGACGCTACACGGAAGCCAGCTGATGAACGGAACGTCGATGTCGTCACCCAATGCATGCGGCGCAATTGCCCTAGTTCTATCAGGTATATGACAACCCAAGGATATTGTCTATGTCAAGTCATTCCATTTTGTGAAATAATTTTTCGTAGCTGCTATGTCAGGGTTTCCCAACCATGTGCCTTTTTCAAGCGGGCCATAAAAACATTTAAAAATAATATTTTTGTAATTTATTATCTCTAAGTCTACTCCACTATAACTAAAGAAATAAATTAAAAGTTAATAAAAATAGTAGTGCAGCAACAAGCTACTTCTTGATCTTGAGTTTACTTTCTTAGTTTTACTTTTAGATATATTAATGTTAATATATTTAAAATTTGCGCAATGGCTACCCCTGCTAATAGAAGGAAGTATCCTGTGCTATCTGAATCTGAAATATTGGCAAATTACGTTATACGAGTTTAAACCGGGGGTAGGCAACCTTTTCCTAGTCGCGGGCCAAAACCGACCTCAAAGGACTTCAATTGGGAGCAAATGTTCTTTAGATGTTCCTGCCTTAGTCAAAGTCAGTCATTTAAAAGTTCTAGTCAGTTAAGAGAGAAATATATTTCGCCACAAAATATGGCATTTATAGTCTCTTATTCAAATTGACTTGATTCATAAATGTCTGACTTTGATCAATCCAGGGAAATCTAAGGAATATTTACGTATGTGAAATAGCTAAAATATATGCGAAACGGTCACTTATCCATTTCGCGTGGCTGACCGAATTTGGTCGCGGGCCTAAGGTTGTTAATGAACTCTGTTATTGCTCGGCGTCCCAAGAAATTTTTCAACACTAGCTAGCACTATATTTCCAATTCACCATTCATCATTGCTTAAATTCGCCAACCCAAATAGCATTGCTTATTTTGTTGCTTGCTAGCTTTGAAGGCACAGGAACTCCACTATACACCGTACAGCGTCAGACGGGCTTTGGAAAACACGGCGGCCTCACAGGCCTCCATCGAAACCTTCGCTCAAGGTCACGGGTTTGTTCAGGTAAAATAAACTGGTAATATTCGCTTGGTAATTTCATCCAGTGTTCTCAAGTGGCGCCCGCTTATTTCGACCGTTTTGGCCACTGTGTTAATCTGTAATAACACGCTAATACTATTGTTTAACTTTCCAATTATTTTCATAATGATTACCCAAGAATTATTATATGAAGTCGCATTTAGTCTGAAATAGAATGTTATTTAATCGAGGTTTAAAGCGATATGTTTGTTGTTTTGAAGTCGAATACTAAAGCATTTTTTTTCTAACGTACTATTTATACCGTTTTGTTATTTCCAGTAACAGCCGTTCTCAATGTTTTTGTCACAGTCATTTTTGGGGAGTTTAGATATTTAATAACCTGGTGCCTTTTCAGGTGAACGAATGCTACGACTACCTCGTTAAATATGCTGCGACGCCGGAAAATAAAATCTGGTTTGCCGTTTCACTTCAAGACAACGCGAAAGGTTCGTCGCTAACTTTCGTCGTTTGCTACATTTCCGTTAAAAACACTTCAGCTGGAATTAAGTGCATACGCAATATGTTTAGTCATAGAGAAGGCGATAGTCACTTTTATGTGATTTTTTTGAGTGATTTTACGGTTTCCATGAGTAATTTTTGCCATAATAAACCATGTGTAAAGTGTCTTTGGTCGACCGTATATGTATTTCCTATGACAATAAAGTGATACAGGAAATAATTTAAGATCAGTAATTAAAATGTTGTACAGTATAGTGTGCATATGGTTCGTATATAATATATATAAACTATTCTAGTGGCGTGGCCTCATTGACATAAAAGTAAACTGTTAAACTATTTAACTTAGTAAACTGGTCCGATTATGAGCAACAATTCAACAAAAAAAATAACGCAAGCGCAATATATAGCATTAAATTTTATAATGTGCAAAACTTGAGATCAATTTTAATGATAAACATTTGATTTAATCCCAAGATATTTGACAAAAAGACTCAAGTCCAAGTCAAGTTTTTTGCCCATAAGGCTTAAATTTGGTGAAAGACTTAAGTCAAGTCATTTGAAAACAATGACTTAAGTACAATTAAATTTAAGCCAATGACTTAAGTCATTACGAGATTACTAATTAAGCCGTTCGTTATTTCTCTATGTTGAACTGCATGGTGTGACTTGCAGGAATCTACCTCAGAACTCTCGAGGACTCGGTGAAAGCTCACACGATCAGTGTCAATGTTGAACCAAAGTACCACGCTTCCGCCGGTAAGTTGGCGCCCGCGACAATTTGCTTATACGAGATATAAACATAATAAGAATATCAAAGCCCATACAGAAGTAGGTATCATTTTGAACGTTCAGATCAGATGTTGAAAATGAATAAAGAGTTTTTCGAAACGTTCAAATTAATACCTACTTCTGTATGGGCTTTGATATTCTTATTACGTCATACTACAACCTCCAACCATTATGCTCCGTTTTTTTGGTATTTTTTCTCGTTGAGACACCCGAAGCTTATCGGAATCAAGTTAATCAAATAGGAAAAAGTCATTGTTTGTAATTTGGTATTGGAAACTCGTTTTTGATGCAAATATTCAAACCAAACAATTAGGAAAAGTTAGATTTGAATTTAAAATGTTTTGACATTTCATTACCGCTGTTATTCTGGCTCCAATCTCACTTCCCATTTCCATTAATGCAATTTGCTAGCTGTTTTAGTTTATGTAATTATAGTTCTTAGAAAAGGGGCTAATATAAATAGTATCATACGCTTTGTGTCCATAGCAGCGTTTGTGAATACTAAATAAAACAGGCGCGGTTCAATTTGCAAATAAAACATGCGCCGGCGTAAGTTAAAGGGCTGTTTTAATTCATTATAAATTTTCATATGTCATTCTTTGACACAGCAGCATTTTGAGGTTTGCGTGCTCGCTAACCCTCTTTACGTATTAGTAGATTAAGGATAGATATTTACGTCCTTTTAATTGTTCACAGTACATATATAAACGAGAATAACTCCAGTACAGGATAAAGCATTTCCTTAAAACTTATATTATCGTCATTCTTATTGATATCCGGCGTTGTTGATGGACTGTTTTAATTTATTATAGATTTGCTTGTGTCATTCTTTGACCCAGCAGCATTTAGACGTTTGCGTGCCCGCTAACGTGTGTACAAACTGAAAATAAGTTATTCTGGTATTTATTTGTTGGTCCGACCTTTCGGCTAACTATCCAGAAAGCCTTTATCAGGCAATGTAGCACACGTGGACAAACAAATAAATACCAGAAGGACTTATTTAAAACATTATGCCTGGTAGCAACAGCACATTTTGTGTCTACACACCTTTTTACACGTTCTCTTGTTTTTCACCAAAATCCCAACCTTAAAAAAACTGCCTGTAGTTTGTGGTTTCTTAAAAAAACAAGACATATAGCTTGAGGTCCGCATCATTTTAATATACTATAAAGCAGACCTAATGAAAATTGATTGGCCGGACAGAAAGTGTGTACAGCATCTATCTAACATATGGCAAATTATATGAGGTTAAAATGTAACAGCTGAACGTATATATGATACTGTTTAAACAGGTCCTGAGGAGAAGATAGACTTCAGCTGTCACATGGCTGTGTGCAGCGACCAATCCTGGGTCATTTGTCCCGCGCACCTCGAACTCATGAACATGCCTCGAAGCTTCAATCTCAAGGTGAACATACCACAAACACATTTGCGCTGATCAGTGTTCCCTCTAATTTTTCACCACGTGCGCGGGTGCCCAAAAATTTGACACAAGAGACGAAAATCAGCGCAAAGTGCCCAAATTAGTAAACGTGAAAGTGCCCAAATAGGCTCTGCGGAAGACCCATTTTTGGGTCTTAATTTTTTTTGTCTGTTTAAGATCCGCGAGCGTATAGATTCACCCGAAGCGTGTCACAGTTTTACTTGGTAGTTTGTGAGGCGGACTTGGCCAAGCTATTTTAGTTTCTGTTCTTAGCATGAAAGTAGAGGGTTGTCATTGAGCAGTGATCACCAAACCTTTTCATAAAGGGTTGAATAACTGTAAATATTGACCAACGCGGACCGGATACTGAATTTTGGATTCACCTTGTTTGGCCTAATTAATAATCATAAAACAAACTAAACATAAATAAGTTTTATCGAAATGTATAGTGAGCTTTATGAAATTATCATTTGATTTAAAATTTCAGCGCTTGTCTAGACTCTACCACAACGAACTTTATTTGGGTTAGGGTGCGGGTTAGTCTTTGGGTTGGAGTGTTTCAAGTATTATTAACTAATAAATGCTTGAACCACCCAAACACAAATCGAAACCCTAACCCAAATATTGTGTGTTGCTTTAATAATGGTTTCAACGCTGTGGTAGGATTATAGACCAGCGTCAAAATTTCTTTAAAATTTAGCTTAGTTTTGTATCCCACAAACATTTCGGTTAAATAGGTATTTGGGGTATTACGGAACGACGCTACTGGCCGGATCTGGCCAACGGACCGTAGTTTGGTGACTCCTTTGCCTAGAGCCACGTTAACCTTTTAACGCTTTTTTAGGTCGATCCCCGAGGCCTGCCACCTGGTGTTCATTTTGCGCGAGTTCAAGGTTTCAACACAAAACAACCGCAGATGGGCGCCCTCTTCAATTTGCCGGTGACAGTCGTCGTACCACACGTGTAAGTGAAGATAGTGTGGGCTGTGATTAGCGTATTGTGGCCTCTCTTTTGGCTGGAGGCGACTGTGGTTTTCCAGCGACGTTTTATTTTGATTTAACGACGGTGTGTTATGTATACATCTCTGTTAGTGACAAAAAAGAGTTAGTGACACGAAGTGGTTTGCGTGTTGGAAGAACGTTTGACAAGCAAGGCATGCACAAAACTCAAAATCATAAGTGATGGTTGTCTTCTTTTCTTTAACCGTTGGCAGAACCATGTATTGCGCTATAAGTTTTAGAAATTCACAATTTTAATCCGATTTTTTCTTGTTTATCAGATTTTTATGTAATTACGTTAAATTGGCTTTTATTCGCCAGTTCACACAGGTTTAGCTGGAAAACACAATGTCAATTTCTTTTTCAGGATACAAAAGTCGACCAAATGACTGATGCCCGAACCTGAAATTATTTAAACTTACTTGAACAACCCAAACCTAAATCTTACGAATCTAAAACTTAAATCTTACGAATCTAAAACTTAAATCTTACGAATCTAAAACTTAAATCTTACGAATCTAAAACCTAAATCTTACGAATCTAAAACCTAAATTTTACGAATCTAAAACTTAAATCTTACGAATCTAAAACCTAAATCCTACGAATCTAAAACTTAAATCTTACGAATCTAATAAATCTCAGGATTTTGTTTGAATTAATGTTGGACTTTGACCGTCTACAGAACCATTGCGCTATAAGTTTAAGAAATTCGCAATTTTAGTCCCGATTCATTCATGTTTATCAGATTTTTTTGTAATTACGTTAAATTGGCGTTTATTCGCCTGTACACAGAGGTTAAACTGGCCAACACAATGTCGTTCTTATTTCAGGATCGAAAAGTCGAGCGGCTACACGCACAAGGGTGAGAGTCGAACTTTCAAGCCCGGACAGATTTCAAGGAACTTCATTCACGTGCCCAAAGGCGCCACGTGGGCAGGTGAGAAAACTGGTTCAAGTTACAATTGTAAAATTGTTCTTCCGGCAACATTTTATTAAAGTACCAAAGTTTTGACCACCTATTCGGGAAATCTTCTTTTTCAAGGCAATATAATTGCAACTAGAGGCAAAAAAAAACAATTGTGTTTTTCCTTTATTGTTTGTCTAGTACAGGGCTTCTTTTCATCGCGCCAAAAACAAGTTTTTTTTTGTCTTGTGGGCCAATGTTTTTAAATTGCGATTCTTAGGCTTATTGCTGGCAAATTATACATAGTCTATGGCATATATACTAACTTTATGGAATGTATACCTTTGTTCAGTTACGGTAGTTATGAAATAATTTCAACACCAAAAAATTAAAAAACAAAAATTAAAGTGATATTGCTATATTGAAGCAAAGCAGTTCGCGGGCCAAAAAGTTCGCGGGCCAAAAAAGCTGAACTCGCGGGCCAACTTTGGCCCGCGGGCCTGCAGTTGGACCACGCTGGTCTAGTATATAAAGTTCACCCATAGTTGCGGTCAATTGTCCATACCTGATAGCAGCGGTAGATTCAGTGTTTTTCGTTATTTGAAAAAAAAAATCGTCCCAGACGCTTCGGGGTAAAATAATAGTTATTAAAGAAAAAACACACACAACGTTATAGAATGTTTTCTCTTCACCACGCAGCAATATATTGAACTTTTGGGAAGCAATTCGTAACTTGTGAAAGTATAGGCAACGTCGAACTATTAATATCGGCGTGACAAATTCAAAAAAATCTTAAATTTAGAATCAAAATTTAGAAAAAGCAGCACACTAACTTTGCTCCAACAATTTTCATGCCAAAAACCTTGAAAAAAATCATCCGACTGATTAAGAGCCCTGTAACAAGAAATTGTTTCCATTTTCTTTTATTAAGAATATTTTTTATTACTTAGTATTTTAGAAATTGTTTCCATTTTTTGTTTTATTTTTTAATTTTTTTTAGAAATTGTTTACTTTTTTTTTATATTTTATTTTGAAATTGTGTCCATTTTCTTTTTGTTTTATTTTTTAAATTTTATTTTAGAAATTGTTTCCATTTTTTGTTTTATTTTTAATTTTTTTTAGACATTGTTGCTTTTTTTGTTATTTTTTAATATTTTTTTCAGAAATTGTTTCCATTTGTTTTAGAGCTAAAGCTTCACAACCACTCGTCGGAGCAGTCGGCCCGCTTCGTTCTCCACTGCGTCCAGCTGCGACCTCAGCGAGCCTGGCGTGAACACGAGTTCTACAAGCTCGTGTCGGTACCGCCGGGTGGCGTTAGTGAGCAGTCCTTCGCCGTTCACGTGAGAGCTGTTTAGTTGTATTCTTCGTGACATCGTGTTGGGAACACGCAATAAGACCTAAAAAGCAACAATACCTAAAGCAGATCTATAAAACCATAGTATTAAGACCAAGGACACAATAAAGCCAAATACGCAGTAATATCCAGTGCAGAATAAGATCGAAATCGACTGAATAAAACCTAAATCTGCCGGAGTATGTCCTAAATAAGGCCCAAATGGCCAAAATAACGCCTGTACCTGTAGGTGAGGGTATGGGACAATCGGGGCCGTCGGTCTGGCATCGGCCGTTTTGGTGACTAACGATGGTTAGTCCCTAATTTTACCGGCACCGTTAGGGCGCCGCTGTTTTGGCACCGCGATTTTGGTCCTATTTGGGGTTATTGGTGGGTAATGGGTGGGGTTAAAAAATGGGTTAGTGTTGAAATTTTTAGGGGAGTTAGTGATGTACTTAAGGGTGGGGTTTGGGATTAGTTAAGGTGTTGTTTAGACCGGATTTTGGCCGTTTAGATCTTATTCGGTCGGATTTAGGACTTACTACGACTATAAGGTGTTAGTCCCATTTTGGTCTTATTCCAGGGGTGGGCAACCTACGGCCCAAGGGTCAGATCTGGCCATCCGACGCAAATGCGACCCGCGGCCTATTTTATAAACTGTACACGAAGCCAACTACTTATGAGCAATTTTCTTGCGCTTCATGCTAATCTTGTTCCTCCATCGAGTGTAAATTTCAAAGTACCCTAGTGTTATCTCTGATTAGCAGTCGTTGTGGTTCCTATGGTGCGTAAAAGTCTACACAAATATGAACTGCCCGCAGAGACATGAGTTTGGTTTTGGCCCGCGACTAGAAAATTGTTACCCACCATGTTCTAAGCCAGGGGTTCTTAAACTTTTTTTACCGCGGACCCCTAAAAATTTTTTTTTTGCTTTGCATGGACCCCGGTAGACAAGAAATGCTCCAAAATGACGTCATAAATTGACGTCACAATACAAATAGACTTCATGACTCTGTTAATTCGGTCTGAGAAATGTGAAAGTTAAATGGAGTCTAACTATACATTCAGTACAAAACCGTTTAATTTTTAATTAAAGTGTTTTTTTTTTAAATTAATAACTTTAGGTATACACTAGTTCTTTAATTAGGCCTTCATGGACCCCCTAAAACTAGTTCACGGACCCCCAAGGGGTCCATGGACCCCAGTTTAAGAACCCCTGTTCTAAGCTATATTGTCGAATGTCTTTCGACTTGTTTTTCGTAGAATATAAGCCACTATTTAAACTCGGTGCAAGTATTTACATTGTGCCGATTGAATATTGAGGAATTTGAGCGCCAGTTGTAAAAGTCAATTTTTTTAATCTAAAATTTCCAATTTAAACAAACAAATGGCATTCCTATACAAATTCCTTCACCACACTTACTTAGTTAGATTCATATTTTATATGGAAGTAAGACATTTTTATTTTAGGATGACATCACAATGGAGCTTTGTATCGCCCGATGGTGGTCAAACCTGGGTGACGTCACTGTTTCTTATGACGTCAAGTTCAAAGGCTTGAAGTTCTCCAGTAAACCGATAACCATGGTATGTGGTGGAATTTAATACAAGCGATATGAGTCTCGCAAAAACTAACATTTACCATACCTTGGAAACTAATGCTAGATAATTCTAGTTTAATGATTTAGAGCAAAATGCTGCTAATTCTAATTATAATCTAATTTGAGAATTAGATTTGTGGTCTAATTCTAGTTCTAATCTAATTCGGATTTTACCAAATATGCTACTTTGTCCAACGGCGTTTTTAGTCTCTCTGTCAAAACAAAGAATTTAATTTATCTTCGGTCGGAAATACTTAGAGGTAATTTTTACAGTCTGAAAAGCATAAGCTATTTTAAAAGGCATGAAATTTAGCACACATATATTGGCCATTCACATTCTTATTAGAATAATTTGCGATTTAAGCTAAATAGATTGTGAATAATTAAATGTAATTCTGTTATAATTTCTACTTAAAATTCCTTTTTTAAAGAATTCGGTATTTCTAATTTAATTAAAAAAAATGAAATGATCTACTTCTAATGTAAGTTGTCAAGTCTGGGGTTCAGCCAAATTTAATCCAGATATAGACAGGCAAATGCAGGGAGATTTTCAACCGGAATTATATTGCCTTAATTATTTTCGCATGATTTTTTTGCATTTACCATCTCTGTACATCCGTATACGTACGCTATAGATAGGTGAAAAGACTGCGCTGGCCTTATAACGTTAAACACTTTCTATTGTAGCACTCCATGGACGGCATCCACCGCGTCGAGTTGTCGACCTTGGCACGCGAGGAAGTACTGCCCTCGGTGACCTTGAAACACGTGGTGCAGGCGCTACGACCTTGCGAGCACTGTGTAAGGCCACTGAGCAGTCGCGACAACGTACACGGCGAACAACCGGTTTATGAGATGGTTAACGTCTACAACTTGCACCTGGTAAGATTCTAAAGTTCGACAAAAATCGCTTAAAGCCAGTTTGCTTTTTTCTTGGTATGCAATTTGTTGAAAAGGGCAATTGTTGAAAAAAAAACGAGATACAAGCTGTGTTGATTATGGTCGGTTGGATAAATAGTCTTATTTTAGTTCGATATTTTAAATATATCACAAAACAAAAATAATTGTTTTCCTTTATAAGGTAAAAAAACTGTCTTTTATAAGATGAAACATACAGGCGCGCCTTGTACATCTGTCAAAAACACTAAACAATTTAAATTGCTCTCTATAGTTTTGCCTTAATTCAATTTAATTTAATTTTACCTTTACCGTGCAGCTGACTGGAAGGTCCATTGGACCCATGGCTACTCCGGCCGTATCGTGCACGAATTTGTTTTTTGTCGCAGCCTACTTGCGTGTTTTAATTTCAACGCCAACGGAAAAATAAACATTACTCACTTAATATACTTACTGATTACTATTTAGCTAAGTAAAGCGTTGATTCCGGCAACAGTTCATGTCCTAAAAAAGTGCCGCGCCCTTTCTTAATATCCCCTCGCTTTTTTAGGCCAAATCCGGCGAAGTCACGATATCGTTTCCACTGTTGTCCGACCTGCTCTACGAAAGCGAATACAACAGCCAGATCTGGCTGCTGTTTGACGCCAACAAGCGGTTCATCGGAGCTGGAGACGCCTATCCCCATCAGGTAGTTTTGTTAGTTCGCATCGCCACATTGAAAAACAATTGCCTGACTTCTTCCACTTAAAGTTTTACTTTTACACATCGAGGTGTACTTATCCAGCGATTGCAATATTTGATTGATATTTTACTAAGGTATTTGGTTAAATACATTAAAGCATTCAGACATTAAGGAGGTGTACTTTTCCACCTATTGAACTTGTGACTTATATCTTACTAAGTTAACTCAGTTAATTGGTAAAATAAATTTAATGCTATATATTTACGATTTATTACTGCCAATCAAAATATAACCACTTAATCTGATGGCAAAATAAAAATCACAAGTTAAGAAAAGATAAAAAAAAACTTTCTTTAATTAAATTTTGAAACCTGTACCATCAGACTATAGGCCTATCCACTTTAATTGGGGAATTAAGGCTTTGATTATAATTATGTCTCAAAATCCAGTAAAATCGGAGGCTTGCTTGTTTACGGACCCCCCAACATGCAAACATGACGTCATCTTTTCAGTACCCGCAAAAACTGGACAAGGGTGATTACGTCATTCGCCTGCAAGCCAGTCACACGTCACGTGACGCCCTCGTGCGCCTCAAGGACGCCGCGCTCTCCGTCAAGGTCAAACTACCCTCGTCGGTCACGCTTGACGTGTTCGCCAACCACAGGGAGGCGCTGTTGGGCGGGGGCAAGATGACGTCACAGTTCGCACGCCCCGGATACCCCCTACCCCTCTACGTTGCCCCCCTGGCCGAAGACAAGTAAGGCCCCTGATTTAATTTTGGCGTTTTTTGTAGAATTACAAAGGCAATATATTAACCGTTGCTACTAGGCATTGTAATATTGTTAAAAAACAACTCCTCTGGTAATTGTAATTGTTAACCAACGTTTCGGCAACCTATTTAAATCGCTTTCGTAAGGGTGAATGACATCGAACACTATAGTACAATATATGGAAAACACACAAAGCTGATTTGGCATGCTACAAACACTTGCTGAAGGACTAGATGCGTTACGTTATTGCTGATTGTTTGTTATTTTGTCGTTGCTCGCGTTTTTTTTTTGCATTTTTCCTTCGTGTGTTTTTCATTTATTGTTCTAAGAGCTTTCTGTGTCATTCACCCTGACGAAGGCGATTTGAATAGGTTGCCGAAACGTTGGTTAAGAATTACAATTACACGAAGAGCTGTTTTTGATTAATATTACAAGAAAATGCCTCAATAAAGCTAAACAAATGTTTAACAAAAGTTTTTTAATCGAAAATTTTCGGAAATGCAGAAGTATTTTTTTTGCTCTAACGAAAACTCTATGAAGGTCATTTATATTTATGCTACCTAACTTATGTTATCTTTTTTATCAATTCATAAATTTATAAAATTCAAGACAATTTTTTTGTATCCGGCCGGTGATTTTTATTTCACAGCCCTTTATTTTTAAAATTGTATCAATGTTTTTTTCGTACCCAAAATAATGGAAAATTAAGCCTTGTGAAAAATAAACGAACTTAAAAATTGCTCGTTGTCGCAGGTTGCCGAAATACACGGCGGCCGGTCAGTACCTCGCCGGTTCGATGAGCGTTGCAAAGTGCGAAACAGGCAAAAAAGCGGTGAGTTCTTGTGATGTTAAATGCTTGTAGGGCTGTACTTTTCATTTAGGCCGAGGTGGTGAGTTCGAACCTCACCGCAAGCTAGGTTCTTCTAGCCTTGCCTTGTTTGCACGAAAGATAATCTTAATTAGGCCAACTAAGTTCGCCAACCCTTTTTTCGCTTGGGCATCTGTTGGTTGCGTTTGAGATAACTCACAACACAAGTTCTGTGTAGAATTTATATATCGACTGTCTTTGTTAACAGAATACGTATTGCGGAAAAAAGCAAAGGTTCGCACAGGTACGCCTTCTAAAGCTTCTGTTATCTTTCTGAGTTGTGTTTTTGTTAATGCTTATTTTTTTATTTGAGTGGTTGAGTTTTAACTTTGTTGCTGTCTGAAATGGTACGTTAGTTGACCACTTTTAAAAAGTCTATTGCTTCACCTTTTTTTACCTCCTGGTGCAAATGTTTACATTTTTAGAACGAAGTTTTACTGACCCCGTTATACACGAGTGTATATTAATAAATATCTGAATGTTATTTGTAATTATCTAAATATGGGTTGACGGATCTCGATTAACAATTCTACCGACTTATCACACAATTTACAGTTTCATATAAATTATAAAAAATTGAAAATGTTGTATTGGATGTTTGTTAAGTATAGTGGCATAACACTGCCTGTAGTGTAGAATGTTGGTTGGTCAACGGTTGCCTTCCCATTTCGCCAAGCGTAATCCGCTCAATTCTTCATTTTATTCGGATTCAAAAAAACACAAACATGCTAGCCATTTAGTTCCTATCTCGGCAACTTTGTTGTTAGACTTCGAAACCGCAAGATTTCTGACATAACAGCCTATTATGACCGATACAATTTCCCATACTATATTAGTACTACTTTTATTAGGGAATGCTAACAGTTTACCAGTTGAGTTTATATAGGAACGTGGCTATAACCCCTCCTTCCCCCTAACTTCATTTTTGGCCTATTTTAAATACGCAAATTCGAAACTTTTTCTTGATCCGCGCAAATTTGGTTTATGTTTTCAGTATGCCTTAAGTTTGCCTTTATAAAAATTGCAAGATTTCACGTAAAAACTAAACGTCCTGTGTAAAAAAGGCAGTCCCTTACTCGAAACGTCGTGTGCTTAGGACGTTTGCCCCTTCCAATAAAGGAAAAAAATGTGTAATGTTTATTAGAAAGTTTTAACAAAGTCGTCACAAAGTTTTACCTTTAAAAACAGCAAGGTTCCACGTAAAAACTAAACGTCAGTCCCTTACTCGTAACGTTATGCGTTTAGGACGTGTGCCCCTTCCAATACGTGCTGATCGACCCACCGGCCAAGGGCAAGTCGTCGAGCCGGAACGGCGCCAAGAAGGCCGCGTCGGCCAAAATCCAGGCGAAAAGCCCAGAGAAGTGCGACGAAGAAATGCGCGATTTGCAAATCAACTGGATCACGAAGTAACATTTATTTGGCATATTGAGCAATGTTTTCTGTATATAAAGCCAGACCTATTCATGCTAAGGAGTTAAAGACTGCACAAAAGTCTAGTTGTGTTATAAGTTAATATTGTTATTTCACATTCTGATTTGGCAGTGCAGGATTATTTATTTATGTTGAAGAGTTAAAATTGATTCCAAAGACTGCACAGAAGTTCTAGTTATGTTATAAGTTAATAGTGTTATTTCACATTCTGATTTGGCAGTGCAGGATTATTTATTTATGTTGAAGAGTTACGATTGATTCCAAAGACTGCACAAAAGTCTAATTGTGTTATAAGTTAATAGTGTTATTTCACATTCTGATTTGGCAGTGCAGGATTATTTATTTATGTTGAAGAGTTAAAATTGATTCCAAAGACTGCACAAAAGTCTAATTGTGTTATAAGTTAATAGTGTTATTTCACATTCTGATTTGGCAGTGCAGGATTATTTATTTATGTTGAAGAGTTAAAATTGATTCCAAAGACTGCACAAAAGTCTAATTGTGTTATAAGTTAATAGTGTTATTTCACATTCTGATTTGGCAGTGCAGGATTATTTATTTATGCTGAAGAGTTACGATTGATTCCAAAGACTGCACAAAAGTTTAGTAATGTCCTGATTCAATGGTGTTATTTACACTCTGATATGGCAGTGTATAATATTCGTCATTCGACAGTGTACCTGAATAGTGTTCACTACCTTGTGATATAAACTGTATGTTTTGCCCATTGTTTTACTGTAAATAATATGTCAATCGAGGAAAGCATCTTTCAAAGGAAAAAAGTGTAAAAAAGGATCCAATTGCGGTTTAAGGGGTCAACTAACTGTCCAATGTGTTCCAACCTGCATCATACATGGCTGAGGTTACGGCCCGATTAATTTAGAATTGTCCATTTACATTAGCCAACTTGAATTTTAGGGTTGTCCATAATTGCACAATCCACATAACCCAGATTGGCCCAATGATAAATTTAGAGCTAAACACTCGGACGTTTTTCCCGTATTCGGTTAGGTAGGTTAATCCTATATTGTGCTTTATTGGCCATAATCTTACTAGTAAATTTAATTTCGATTTTTAGACACGAGCGTCTTGATTTGTTCGAGAAGCTTCGCTCCGACTGGCCAGAACACCTCGCTCTTTACGCCGCCAAAATGCAAGCCCTTGATGCTTCCAAGGTTGGTTGTTGGAAGGGTTGTCACATACTTGTTATTTAGTTCGATACCGATAACCGATATTTAAAAAAAAGAGTATCGCGATCCGACCCTATGCCAAGTGACGTCATTACTACGATGAAGTAGCAAAATTATAGTTATTGCAAAGTGCTCTGGTAGCGATCATCGCTTCTTTTTGAAAAGTAAACTTTTCTTGGAAATTTGCCTTTAAAGGTAGAAGGTTGGATCGCAAAACATGGCTGTAATCCACAAACTTGATTTGGTATCGGATCGGCACCGATACCACCCTGGTATCGGACGAGTAGCGATGCTACCTTGACTTGATATCGGTTATCGGCCCCGATCCGATCTTATCGGACATCCCTAGTTGTTAGTGTTAAGATTAAAAGTGAGTTTGCTAAAGCACATTTTGATGTAAGCGTTTTATGATCTATTTAATGGTGCATTCTATCACTTGGTCAAACGGACAAAGGTCACTAAGCACATGGTGCCTTGACATAGTAGACACTTACTGTTGTAATTACCTTGTCGCGGTAGGAGTTCATATTGTGAGTTACTTGTAAGTGTTTGGTGATGATGGTTAACTTCCACTGATGCTGTTTTTGTTTCAATAACATTGTTTTGTATTCTATTTGAATAAGATATGATAATGACTATCGGATCCATTAGTTTTCAGTTAGCATCTTTGTAAACGGCATGCAACTTTATAGGTAGATAAAATGTGTGTATGGCGTGACTAATTGACACTTTGTTTTTGCGGCAGGACCGAGAGGCCAATTTGGACGAGATCATCGCCACCGCCGACGAAATAATTTCTCGCATCGATGTAAACCAACTCACTTCACTCTACGGACTCAAGTTCGACCCACGGCCAGACGCCGCTTCTATCAAAAGGTACCTTCTTTTGCAGTTCGTTTTCTATCAAAACGCCCAACATTCACTTGCGACGTAATAGTGGTAATTCGAGTATACTTTCTGTCTGGCTTGTCTAGTGATTAGTTTTTTTAATAGTGTGCTGTTTATTCTCTATTATAGAGCTTCCAAAATCGGCCAACACTTAATACTGATAATAATCACCTGTTTCAACAGCTCAGTTGGTAGAGCGACGGTCCCGGCTTGACCGGAGGTCGTGAGTTCGAACCTCACTGCAGGCTAGTTGTTTTTCTAGTCTGTCCTGCTTGCACTATAGATCAACAGATTTGGTGAGTCTGCAATGGCTTTCGGTGTACTAATTATACGTAAGCCGTAATCGTTTGTCAAAAAGCAGCTTCAGAAGGGTTAGATCTCAGTTGTTAACACACATATGTGTGCAACTGTGCATGTTTTATTGAATAAATGATATGGTACTGTGGATCCCCTTCAATGAGTTTGCTTGAACTAACAGATTGAGCAAGCATTGGCGTATGGTTGTTTCTCGGCTCGCTCCTCTCTGAGCCTGCTTAGCTCAGTTGGTAGAGCGACGGTCCCGGCTTGACCGGAGGTCGTGAGTTCGAACCTCACTGCAGGTTAGTTGTTTTTCTTGCCTGCCCTGCTTGCATCATTGATCGACAGATTTGGTGAGTCTGCAATGGCTTTCGGTGTACTGTTTCAACAGCACTGATTTAAAGCACTACATACTGGCTTGCTTTTATCCACTGTAATAAAATCCCTGTTAAAACTAAAGACTTACTGTACATAGGTTCAGTGAGGTTTCATATCGTTCTTGCTTCTCACGGCCTACCAGCTAAAATTATGAGCGGGGGTCTCCTGCATCACTATTACTTTAGACGCTAAGTTTTTATTACAGGAAAAAAACAGCATTACGATTTGACGGCGTCCTGTATACAATATATGTTGATATTTTTAAAAGTGACAAACATCGTATTGGTAAAACGAAACAGCTCCATAGAATTGGGTGCAACGAACACTGGTTTACGCTTGCTGTTATGTTTCAGTGATTCGGATAAGCAGCGAGGTCAGCTAGTGGGCGCTCTTGTGACCAAGGGATGCGCGCTCGCCGACAAGATTTGCAAGATGACCGAAGAACGTGAAGCAATGAATGAAACCGAGGAAGATTACGGATCTGCCGGTGAGTACACATCACCAGGATTCTCAGTTTTCTTTACAAACGCATAGTGTTGTAATGACTTGACTTAAATGCATTTTACTATCTGGCGGATCGGTTTATCCGATATTAAAAAATAGTGAATCGAGCAATTTAGCATTGAAACTGACTTTTTAATTATTGTTTTAATTTATGATAGTGAATTTAAGATACAACGTAAGTTTAACTGCAAGGCATGCTTTGCAAGTAAATTGATTGACAGTTAATCAGAACAATCACCTAATACCATAGGCATGCCTATTGTAGTAACTGTTCTAGGGTTAAAACTTAAGTATAGTCAAAGTCAATAGTCATGAACTGTGATTTCGTACCAGTGTTGTAAACAAGTCATTTTCAAATCACTTAACTCCCAGTCATGTCATTTGTGAAATATCCTGAGTCCAGGTCGAGTCTTTTCAAAAAATAACAAGTCAAGTCCCAGTCCAAGTCATCAGTTGCCCAAGTCAAGTCTTAACTAGAGCAAGTCTTCTTCAAGCTAACCCACTAATATAATAACAAAACGCTATTGGTTGAAAATAAACCTGAAAGTGAAAAGTAATCAGCGCGTTAGTTGGGAATTTTTCTCGCTTTGCACAGCCTTCACAAAGGCTACAGCAAGGAGCGAGTTCAACTGTTTGTTATTTTCTTTATTCCTCCGCCCTTTTAAGACATGTTTTTTTAGACGGAGAAATACACGAAAGCAAGCGCGAGGATGGGGAGCAGTCGGGCGTGAAAGAAGAACTTGTGAAACTGACGGAACTTCACAACATGCTGCAGATGTTCGTTGAGGCTGCTGACTCAAAGGTATACGGCGCCTTTCGGAGAGGCTATATAGTATATATTATAATATTGACACGTGGTCACAAAAAAGGTTTTATATAATGCGATCAAAAACGATAGGCGCGCAAACTTACGTGATCTTTTGCGCGAGATTTTGTGTGTGTTGGTTTAAGTTAAGTTTTTCGAGCTGAAAACAGTAGAAAAAATTCGTCAAAGACTACGTTTTATTATGTGTGTGTTGAGTAAATAATGTGCTGTTCACTCTCTAGTAAAGCTTAAAAAATCGGCCAAAATTTTGCAAATACCGATAATAGTCACTTGGTTCAACAACACTGATTTAAAGCACTACATACTGGCTCGCTATTAAATATAATCAAATGCCTGTCATAACTGAAAAATTATTTTACATAGGTCCAGTGTGTTTTTTTCTTTTCACGGCCTACCAGTTAAACCCTCACCGTTGGCAAATATGACTACATTTATCGCGGCTCGCGACGCTCTGGCAAATGAGTTAAAAATCCCAGTCCAGTTTTTCGAGCTGAAAGCTTTAAACAAATCCTTACGGTCCATGTTTACCATTTCCCGCATGCTGAACAAACAACCCATCAACTGCTGTGTTACCGTTGTTGTAGTTTTACATAATAATTTACTATTCGATCTACTAACTTAGACAGGTACGTTTATGCAGGCCGAGCGGTCCACCTTTTTCAGCGTGTTAAAACTCTTGTTGTTCATTGAGATATAAAATGTGTTTGATTTACACCCAACGTACTGGAAAGCATCATGTTTTGACTTGAGCCTAATAACCGCTTAATATGTCTTAACAGATGCTGCCCTTTGTGTACAAGTACGGACTTGCCAAGAACCTGTTCGGTTTGTCGGCAAAAAGCCTCCTAAAGCAGTGTGAAGATAAGAACAACAAAGAGACAGATCTTAAGTTCATCAAGGTCAGTCACATTGGCTCTTTGTTATCTTAACCGTTTTCCCTGAGAAGAATTAGTGCGGCTATTTTCACTGTTAGCCTTGCTGTATTGAAAGGCTGCTGTCACTGTGGGCCTGTTTTTATGCACTTAAGCACGCCTATCTGTAAATTAAGCATCAGGTTTTTAGTCACTATTCCAGTGATTCCCAGACTGTGTGCCGCGACACCCAATGTGCCTCAAGTAATTGTCAAGTGTGCCGCGAAACTTTTCTAATTTTTGAAAATAAGTTATTCTGTATTAGCAATAGGCATACACGCAAGCATCAAATTAGTAATATTTAGAGATTTACATTTAGTTTGTCGTGTGTTACGGGCGATTGTAAAATTACTCATATTGTTTTTTTCTGTTAGAAGTGTGCCGCGAATATTTAAGATTTTTTAGGCTACCGAAAACATAAAAAAAATTATACCATGAAATCCACATTGGTATATACTGTGATGTAGCCCTGTTGAGGTAGTACTGGTCAACGAACACGTCGCACTGATATTTCGCCCGCCTTCGTAGAGGCTATTACCGAAATCAGTTGGGTAATCAGGCCCACACTCTGAATAGGCCAACTCTGATAGGGTAATTAGCCTTCTGAAGATGCCCGGTATATGTATTGTTGATAAGTATTTCGATTAAATTGACTTTCTCTGACTTAAGCGCCAGTTTTTGAAAATCCTAGAGCAGGGCTCCCAAAACTTTTTAGTGTGCTATTTGATTTTCTTAAACTTTTATTAAAATTCGACAGTAAACCGAACAATTTTAGTAATAAACCGAACAGTTTTAGTTGTCGGCATTTTCGCACGCATTTGTTGAAGTAATGCGTGCCAGTTTGGGATTGTTTTTGTTTTTATTCATTTCTTCTTTTGCGTTTCAAAATGCAGAAAAGTTCAACTTATATGGATTCAGTGTAAAATTGATTTAGGCCGACTAGCGACATCCAGTATAGTTAAGCCCCTTCTGTTAGCTATATGCAGATCAATGCAGTATAGCGGAATTTATTAAAACCAACAACCATCCTCAAATCCAATAGAATAAAAATGCCATTATATATTATAACTTTCATTGAATGGTAATATGGTACTGTAGACCCTTCAGTGTGAAGTTTAGGCGTATGGTTGTTTCCGACTCGCTCCTTTCTGAGCCCGTGTAGCTCAGTTGGTCATTCATTGAATATATGGCCGTGGAGTTTTTCTGTCGTAATTAAATCTTAGAATTGGAATCTGTTTAATTTAACGTCCGAATTTTGCTGCTTTGAACGTAGACACTTATGCACATAACTGTAGAGAAATAATACTTTTTCCACCGTCAAATGGGATTTAAGATTATTTTCTCGTCGCAAAAATGTCGGGCTTTCCGCCTGTTACTATATAGTTATAATCTAGCGGTTCTCAACCGAGTGGCCGCGGCACTCTAGGATGCCATTTTTAACGTTCCAGGGTGCCGAGAGATATTTCAAATTCTTTATGATTCCAATTTTTGCTCTATTGGTAAGCTTTTTAATACAAGATTTTGTGTACGATAATTTAAAAACAGTTTTTTTTAACCTTGTTGCACAGTTAATGTGCTGTTTCAATCTCGTTTATTCTTACGTTACAGTTAACCACTCAGCAAAAATACAAGCAAGGGTGCCGCGAACTATTTATAATTTCTGATAGGGTGCCGCAAGCCAAAAAAGGTTGCGAAACACTGTTGTAATAAAATCTTAACTTTTCTAGGTCTGTCGCAAGCTCGGGTGGAACCATGTGGAACAACATTTCGAGCGTTTCCTCCCTATTAAATACCCACCCGCCTACATTCCTTTCTAAGTCGACGAAGGCCAAAACAAGTGCTTTGGCAAATTTCAATGAACTTTTGCGAAACTCGTGGCTCTAATGTATATTTCTAGTCCCGTCAGTGGCCAACATTTTATCTCTCAAGCGTTTTATATCCTTTTTATTTTCTGGTGTTTTGCCCATAGCGAAGTTTTAGTGTTGTTTTTTGTGATGTCACTGATTGTCTGTGACGAATCTCAACTTAGATTTGACGTGGAAGCACTGTTTTTAATTATACCTGAACCTGCGTTACTGCTCTGCGATATTTTTAAATTTGCTTATGCTTGATAATCTATACTGCAGGTTTGCAGATCGTGTTTTAGGTAGAAGAGTTTTGAAAAATCTCGCATGTATCATTAAAAAAATTTAAGTTGTCGATTAGTTGATTTCCAATGATAAAAACACATATGTAACCAATTAATGTCTTATTTTACGAATGTGTTTTTGTATTTCTTGGTGCAACGTCTGGACACCAAATGTTTTATTACAAAATTGACAGCATTGGCATGATTTTCTACGAATAAGTAGTAGCCAACGCGTAGCCGAACTATTAGATCACACCTGGGCAAAATAAGGACTAGATCACACCTGGGCAAAATAAGGCCCGTCATTCAATTAACCCTGCCTGCGGCTAATTTTTCGTACACTTTTTCAATAAAAATGAACCTTAACGTTTTTTATATTGGTTTTAAAATATGCTATTGAATAAATTACACTTGTAAGGCCACCTTACTTTTCCGTTCTCTAATCAGCTTATCAACACAACGCTATTTACAGTTTGTTTTGAAAAATATTACAATTTTAGGTTCCTTTTTGGTTTCCATTTCTGATCCAGCCTGACACAACATATCCTGTTTCTTGTGGCCCCCAGTCGAAAATAAATGCCACCAACTTTTTAAATACAGTAGGCTACAATTAATGTACCGGTGTTTTAAACTAGTCATTTTGCAATGACTAAAGTCCCAGTCAATTCACTTGTAAATAACGTAAGTCCAAGTCGAGTCTTTTAAATAAATAACAAGTCTAATCCCAGTCCAAGTCATCGGTTGACCAAGTCAAGTCTATGTAAAGTCCTGGTAAAAAAATAAAACAATATGGGATTGGCAAACCTGTCCGATTATTATGATCAATAACTGAAGTCAATTCATTACAATACTTCCTCGTTTAAAACTTTAGATTTTCTCAAAACATACTATGATCAAATAAAATCTAATTTTTTGCACTTGCGAGTTAAATTAAGCAAAACTTTGTTTGGGAATGACCCTTGCCACGCAATTTATGGTTTATTATGAAAATAAAATCAGCAATATACAAACACATTAAAAAAAACTTTAGGAAGGATATGAAAAGTTAAACACTTGAAAGCACCCGAAAACAAAATGAGAAATGCCAGCCAACAGTTTAAAACAGTTGCAGCCTGAGAGACTTAAAGACATGGGATCGACATTATTTTCTCGCCATCATTTATTCGGGCTGGTTTTCAGTGAACTGCGCCCTTAGCTGATGGCGACGCATTTGAGCCTGGAGTTGCAACTTGTTTGTGAAGAAAACCTGAAAGTTTTAAAAGTTGATTTTTAGCGCATTGTGAAAACCTCAAACCAAATTAAATTTGAAGGCCAACTTCTAAGTCAATCCTTAGTAATAAAAACACTAGGCTACAAACATTTTAGTCTTTAAAAGCTTATTTGATCTATACTAGTAATTCGTGAGCCTATGTTTGATGGATCCCACAGTTAGATCTCGTAGCTCCGAAAAAGAGTTTTATAACAACTTTGCGAACAAACAGAGGAGAAGAAATAAACCAAAATAAATAAATATGGTTACTAAATAACGCAAAAGTATTTTGCGCTCGCTTCGTAAATCTAAAACGAACGTTTGTTTCAGTAAACCACATACACATTTAGAAATAGGAACTAAAGGCATTTTACAGGGCTGGATTAAGGGTAGTGTAGGCCTTAAGGCTGTTTACTAGTGAAGGGCCTAAAAAGTAGTAAAAATACATAGATGAAAAATTGAAATCTGTATCACTATAAGCCTTACACAAATGCAACCTTCAAAAAGTCGAGGGCCGAATTTTTCAAGGGCCAAAGGCTGTTGTCTTAGTAGCCCAATGGTTTATCCACCACTGTTTTTTTACGATAATGTTATTAGATTGGAAACGAACGTGGCTAGGCTTTCAGAACCAAACCTTGAGCAATATCGCCCGGTAGCACTTGTACACTATTAGCTTAGCATACACTTGATGTTGTGGTACAATGCACGGTCTCGCGCACAAGTGTACACGACAAATAAGAAAAGGCCGAAACCACTGGCAGGGTTACGTACGTGCTTCCACCCCACTTCGCCAGCAAAAAGCTTCATCTCCGGCGTTATTGTGTCGCAGTGGCTCTCAACGATGTGCTCCCACAACTGCTCAGAGTTGCACAGCTGGAAACAAACTTCAATTAGAGTTTGCTTTCAAGGTTTGAAACCACTCGGATCTATGTCGTTTAATATTGGCGGAACGCAATATTAAAACTGAGTAAAACCTGATTTAGGCTGTATGTCCAATTTTAATATATTGGCATAACTTTAACGTTCGTTTCACATTTCGGGTGTGCTAGTATTCAAAAGATTTTAGTATGAACTATTTTAACCAATGTTATTTGTTCTGGCCTTTTTTAAACTTGTCCATTTAACTATCAGAAATATAACCAATTAAAACAAACCAATAAAATAATACAAAACAGTTTACTACTAAAATCACAAGCAAACATAATCACTTTTTTTTATTTATTAATCGTTTAAATTAAAATGTCGGGCATTAAAACACAAAATCTTGTCAAGGGTAACTTGAGCCGAATCCATTATTCTTGAATACAATAGTTGTGAAATGGTGAGCACAGTCATGATCAGATTGAATTCTTTTGTCTGCTTAACAACACCAGCACTACATTTCCATTCTTGACTCACACAAACAAAACTCCATAGTTTGCAGAGTACAGCATATGTCAAACGGTATAAATTAACTTTAAAGATTAAATTATAAAATCTGTTCAATTTTTGTTTTCTTACGTTTATAAAATAAATTGCACTGTATGAGTTTTGCCCCAAAACACTTTGGCGTAACAATTTTTAGGGCATTGTATTTTATAATATACAAGACCTTTAAAGTTACCCTACTGAGCCATATTACCTTGGATATTTAATTTAAAACATGTTATAGCTTTAATTTCAACACCAGATCCTCGCATGAAACCTTTATTTATCCTAGTACAATATTAAAAATTGAGCCTACCTCATGAAAATGCTTGTTAGTTTGTGCCAACTTTCCCAAATCTTCAAGTTCCATGAAGGAAATTATGTAGACCTGAAGCGATTTTTTCAGCCTTGGAAAGTAGTCAAAATTCCCTGAGCACAAGTCTTTTACATAATTCAACATGTGCGCGCCGAACACTCGCTTTACTTCAGCTGCAAGACAAATACACAAAAAATACCCATGTGTATCAGTTATATAAAACTAAATAAATAAACATGTTATTTATGTAATATGTTTGATGCCATTGACAAGTTGAACCTTATAAACTAAATATTTTAATTTGTTTTACTTTTTTGCCACTGAACAAAAACAATTATAAGTATGGTATATATATAGAAAATATATAAACATTTAAACAGGTTTATACATGTATTCTGTATGAAATTAGTGCATAGTACTTACTGTGCATATTTAAATCATGCAAGAAATCTTCATGGCTTTCTTTACTTTCACTGGGAGAAACTTGTGTGTCCGATTTTAGACAGGCAGGATTAATCTTCCAGTACCTCCAAATAAACTACAACATGAATGAGTAAAATATGTGTTGAAATTTTTGTCAAAAAAGTCAAAATTTTGTCAAAGTTTAGAAGTTAAGTCAAGATTTGTCAAAATTGTTTTAAAATTGTTTACAAAATGCCCCAAAATTGTTACAAAAAGTAGCAATATTTTTTAATTGTTATTGAGTTTAAATTTTTTTTAATTAGATTCAGAAACATTTTAACTGTATTATATTTGCATTGGAGCAATATATATATGATATATGTTTAACATCTCAGATTTGGACAAATGTTTATTAAATAGTATTTCCTGCATTGTTTAAATCAATGTATTTCTGAAAGGTTAAACTTTTGGTAAATCGAATATTTTTAGGTCAAACAGGTAAAATAATATATAAAAAAAAAAATTTGTCAATGTATTTAACACAGAATTGTGAAAATGTCTATGAACAAACTTATCTTAATTTGACTTTGCTATTATTGGTGAAAAGTACCAAAGTTATATACAACATTCTCTATTTAACAATATAATGATGCCAAGTAGGGATGTTCAAAGTAGAATATCGAATCCCTGGATTCAAATCCAATTCTGCCGTTGATTTAGGGCAGGGGTTCTTAAAACTTTTTTCACCGCAGACCCCTAAAATTATTTTTTGCTTCACGTGGACCCCTGTAGGCAAGAAATTATTAAAAATGATCTCATAAATTGACGTCACAATCAAATAGCCTGTCAGAAATATGCTGATGGTTTAAATAAAAAGGAGTCTAACATTCAGTGGTAAAACGTTTTATTTTTAATTAAACTCTTTTTTTTTCAATTTGATTACTTTTTAAACGTACACTAATATTTCAATTTCGCCTTCATGGATCCCCTGAAATTAGTTCACGGACCCCTTGGGGGTCCATGGACCCCAGTTTAAGAACCCCTGATTTAGGGTAATTGGAACCGATATAATTGAAGTTTTTACCGCCGATTGTTGCGCCTAATTGTACGAACGCGAGTGGCAAGTTTGGATTAAGGCCTGTCTCTGCGGCAACACATTTATAGTGCTTGCTTTAAATGTAGCTGCAGTGCAGTGTCAGGGGTTTTTCGGGCGACCTAATTACTTCGCGTCTCGCGATAACCTTCGCCTAATGATTAAGTGTCAATCAAGCGTTATTGGAATAACCCGCAGTACTGTGTAGATTCTCCACTCCTGGTTAGTTGCCACTTAAATGCCATACTTCTACAAAAATGAAAACCTATCACATATATTTTTGTGATCGCTGTGATAGATGATGGAACAGCCTTATTTTTGGTAAGCAAATTTCAACAAAGGTCAGTACCTCTTTCATTGTCATCTGCATATTCACAAAATCTTTACTGGGAGCTGGAGCTTGGCCACTTTGATTCAACATCTTGCCATCTTTCAGCAAACTTATCATCACGATTTTAGGTTATTTCTTCTGAAAATATTGTCTTAGCACCATAAAGCAGTAGGCAATATATTAGGTTTTGTTAAATATTATAAAATAAATTAATATTAAAAAGTACAATAAAACCCAAAATAGGCGATGGACCGGTTTATATCACAAGGCATAGTTTGTCTGAAATTTTTTGCATCAGCCCAAAAGTTTAAAGTTGTAAATATATAAGTGGAAAAAATCTCTTAATAAAATAGGTTCTATTGGTTGAGAGTTAGTGTTTGGGTGGTCCAAGTATTGGTTGCTGGTCTAGAATCCTACCACAAATATTAAATCAACACATAATATTTGGGTTAGTTAGGGTGAGAGTTAGCATTTGGGTGGGTGAAGTAATATTGTTAAATTAATTCTAACATATGTATGCCTTTCCTTGCATTTTCAACTTTGACCACTCGTTCCGTTACTGTTAAAAAAATGTGGTATAGGACTCTAGACCAGCGCACAATAAATTATTTAAGAAATGCTTGAGTGTACTTTCTAGTAGCTTTATTTAACACACGCGTCAACAGTACACCTGCTGTGAGCTTTGACTAACAACTTAGCCCACAAGTTTCGCGATACAACGGCCGTCCACGTCCACACCAAAACACAAAAGCCTCGTGTTTAATATGCCTCGCCAGTCGACGACACTCAATGTAATACGAGAAGACACAACAACGGTTCGTTTTTCTTTTATTTCCTGCCAGTCTAGTAAACTTTATCGAGCGTAAACACAGTTTGAAATCTCTCATTTGACCCATTGTTTACGGTTATTCCGCTACAACACAGTTAAAGGGGAAATTGTTGATTAATAATACATTCTAATGTAAATTATAAAACACTTGACAAAATTTCTCTATTCAAAATATATATATCCTAAATTTACTATACACACTGCAAAATGCATCTATTGCTTATTTTGTTATTATTGTATAGCAACGGATTAAAAGTGTTTTGCTTAACGACGACGTGCTCAATGGCGCGGTAAGAATTTAATTAGGCCAAAATTCTATATTTTTGGTCAGTGCCCGGTTAAAAATATTTTTCAAAATCTTTCCTACTACCATTGGCCTATGAACTATGAGTGTCTTTTCTAGTGGAAAATATATCCCAGAGGTTTTCTGTTGTTGTGTTTTTTTTTATGAAAACTTTACATCGCCATGCCATAAGATTAAAATGAAAATGGTATTTTCCCATTTACTGCGATACGTTAAATTTTAAAACAGATATTTACCAAGTTACCTCATTATGCTTAAACAAAGCCGGTCGTTTTTGACAAGAAAATATCGAAAAAATATAACACGCCGTTACGAGCGCTATCGTGTGCGCGGCATCACGAATGTTTTCGTTTGCAATGAAAGCCATTGATCAATTCTGTAACTCTTTTTGTCTTGCGCCTCTCTTGGAAAAGTTTGAACTTGCGGCGCAGGCATCAAAATATAAATTGGTCATAATATGACGTCATCAAAAAAGCTATTCTAAAAAATAAAAAGGATGACTAAAGACAGGTCTAATCGCTCGTAGAGCAAAAAAATATTTGTTCTAGTAATTTAGTTTGGATAAGATCAATTTAGGAGACTAGATGTATTGGGAAAATCAAAAAAGAAATAAATAACAGCACATTTCTCGATAAAATGACATAGGCTATAGGCCTAGGTCTACACGATTTTGAAAAACTGGCAAAATTAATTGTCAGGAAGAAGGTCTATTTTTATATTCTGCCGAGAAATAAAAAATATAGTATCACTGGAATATGGCATTTTTCAAACATAAGATGTGTTAATATGCCTACGTTATGTCGATATGTTAAACGCCAAATTAATAAGCGGCCTGACATAGCCTACTGTACAGGTATTGGCATAATGCTGGTACTGATGTTACACAATGACGTAGCATGATCACGCAGACGCACCAAGAAAAAAAAAGTTTTTTTATTATTTTAACTTACTCACATGATAGCCTAATTATGGAGATTATTTTTTGATTAAGTCAAAAAAGTCAAAATTTCGTTTGTTAAAACCAAAGAGATTTATAATTATTCTCTTTGGTTAAAACTATTTCAAGTCAAAATCGTTTACCAAATTAACAGAAACTATAGTCCCTGGTAGCTTTTCAAATGGGCGATTACTATGGAATTTTATCAATTTAAATTAGGCTATATTTAGCCTCATTTTAACTGTATTTCTATATCTTCATTATAGCACCATCAGTCCATCACGTATTAGCGAGTCAGCAGAATTAACTACACTGGTCTGGTTTATGGTATTAGGTTCAGCTCGAACTCGGATGAATGTATTGAACAAAATTTCCAGTGTCATTTTTTTATGGTAACTTGCAATTATGCCATTTCCTTTTTCGATATGCGAGTCCTATACTTTTTACCTTGTAGTTTAATTAACATATCTACTAAGCATTTTCAAGAGTTTTTCATAAAGCCGAAAAATAAAAAATAAAAACTTTGTGCGCAATTTAAATCCTTTAAATACATTCAAGAAGGCAAGCAGGAAACAAACTTGCATTAATCAGTTGAAATTACTTAATATTTTTTCAATCAAAATTTTCAACTACAAAACTCTTAATTAAAAAAGATCGAGTTTTGAAGTTCAAACAACTGGTTACTGTAAAGAAATCTCCCATCGCCAAAGCATACTGAGGCAAACGTTCGTTAAGGATAGTCGCAAAACATCGGGATTTTTTCATTTAGAGGGGACTTGTTGTAATGCTTATATCCAAACAAGTTTGGCAAACAAGTTGTGAGTTATTAACTCAACATCTGTAAGGTCTAAATGAACATCATATTTTGATTTTAAATACGTCTTAAAACATTCGCGCGAGGCGCTAAAATTTCATTTGTTAAGTTGGAAAAAGTTATCCGAGAGTGCTATCGTACACACAACACACGTCGCCTTTGTGCTGGAAATAAGCCATATAATTTTGGAAAACAATAGGCCTACACGTTTTTTTTTTAGTAATTTTACTAAAAATACTGAAGCCATTGTATTAAAAAAATCGAAATTTCGCTGTTTAGAAATGTTTAGGCAATACCTCATCCTATCATCAGTGTAAAAATGCAAAAAAAATACTAAAAAATGTCGATTTCATCGAATATTATGCGACATGTCGATTTTATGGAATATAATGGCTTTAGTATTTAAAAAAAAAACATATATCGTGTTGTCAAAATTTGATTTTTTCGTTTTTTGCAATGATGTTTGTTAACACAGTTTTGGAGGGTATGGTCTAGTACGTGCCGTCCTGGATCCGTCCCTGCCGATTTCTACAAAATATTTGCCTCCGTTCTGGTTTGACTCATTGCAAGCGGAACAGGGTCTCGCTCACTTTCCCTTTGTTATCCAAAACACAAAGAAAGGTGTAAAATTCTTTTTACATCTCGGCTTTGTTACACCAAATTGAGACAAAAACTAGACATTATTTCCATGATATTATTTGTTTTAGGTATGACGTCACTTACCTGCCAACCAAAATATCTATAGCCCACAAAACCCGTCTTAGGTGCTGATGCCTAAGTTATTTTTAGGTGGTTCATTTGGTCACCTACTGCATACAACAAAATATTTCTTTTAAACTAATACATCCCAAAATATTGTTAAGATTTATTTTTAACACAGCTTTACTTCTCGTCGCATTGTTTACGTTCTACTTAAAATTATATTCCATACATTTTTGTATGTGAAAATGCAAAACCTAGTTCTTTTGAACAACAAGTACAAAACCAAAAGATTTCCAGTCATTTCTGAATGTCGTGCAGACCCACGTACTGTGATAACTGATCACTATCGGCCTTTTATGTCAGGCGACATGTCTTGTGATCATTTATTTAACAGTGTATAGTGTTCGTATACTTTGTCCGCCGTGACACACCACAGCCTGATCGACGGAGCCTTGCCGAGCGTGAAAACCTACCCTTTTTGCTTACACACTTTCAATTACGCGTGACACGGGTTTCAGCCCAGTGGAAATCGGAAGCTATTCGGACCACAGAAGAATATGCCTGTTGTTCGGCATTCCACGCTGTGAGTATCAAATGGCTGTGGCTAGACAATATTTGTTGTCTGTTGATAATGATTGGCATCAGTGACCTGTATAGGTAGCCTATCGATATGTACGTTGTCTAGTCGGTGTTGATACAATTTAGTGTTGCCAGTGTCGAAAAGCGTCAGAAAAAAAATTATGTTTAGATTGTTATAAAATTCTCACAGGTTCGTTGTTAAAAATGGGAAAAATTATTTTGTTATAGTTAGGTTGAAACATAAATTGCTATCAATAGCCCTAATTGTTTTGTTTTTATTGTTTGAGCGATCACATTGTATACGGTATGTTATCTTTGTAGAAAACATATTGTGCCGTGAGATAAGCTATAGTTGTTCTAACTTAGTGACCTTTCTAGTTTCGAACCTTCGCGACCCCCTAATTTTGGTGTATTTCACGTAAAACCAGAAAACAATCATATAAAATTTGGCAAAAAGTCCGCATTCTTAGACAATTTGTTTTACAATTTTGCAAAAATGACCTGATTAACGCGCTTTTATTCTAACAAAACAAAAAAATGTATTGTGGGTTTAAAGATAAAAGAAAGCTTAATAAACATTGTTTAACTATTTTATAGCAGTATTTGTATATATGTTTTTACATTAGTTTTCCGCTAAATTGTTCTAAATGGGAAAATGTTGTTAGACAGTTTTATCGAGTTTTGCAAAACGACCACCTTTTCTATTTTTATTAGTGAACGCCATTAAAATGGAGCTTTGATTGGCCCCATTAATGACAAAGTCGGATAGTGACGTCAAAAGACTGATTCGCTAAAATAAATGTCGTTAACTAACACTAGTGGTAGAGTTAGACTGGTTGAACTTTTTGTTCTCTACTGTAGTACACGGCGATTTACGCATGTTCTGCAGTTTGGATTCATGAACTCTACAAAGGGCAAATGCTGTTAAATTACACTATAAACGTTTTTCTTTATGCGCCTATATAATGCATCTTTAATTTTGACAGTTTAACCAACAAACCAAAAACCTGTTTTTTTGCGCCTCGCGCGTTTAGGCTGGATTTTTGCTGCTGAAATATTCGAGTAGTTTCCACCCTAAGAACGAAGGGATAAAAATGGGGGACGGCAACGAAGAATCATCTGAGCAAAAGGGACGTTATTACGTGGAGGAGGAATTTGCGCTGGAGGTCGGATGTTCTGGAGTTTCGTATTGGGTGAAGAGCAAACACGTGCTCCAACGCATATTCTGGGTCCTTTGCGTCTTAGGTGGGAAAACGAAGAAATAAACTTTATTGAAATTGTTACTAAAATACATAACTTCCTAGATTACTTATTTACGCAAAGTAATAAGGAATGTTCGATAATATCAGATCGTTGTCATTATTCCATGCCAATAGTATCCGTACTCGTCCGACCCTAGGGTATAGGGTACAAATAAATATAGGACTTTTAGAAATGAATTACGATCCTTCGCAACGATTTCTCCCTAAAATGTAAATTTAATAAAAAACATTAGGTCAAACAATAAAGATAACTAAAAACAATTTTAGCCGAGCAACAAAATTGGCTTTGGACTTTTCGATATTATCTGTTTTGCTTGTTTGAGAAATGACGTCATTTGGTATCTGATCGGATCGATGCTTATTGTCTAAAATATCGGGTATCGGTATAGAAATGGAACATTACGTATCGGACATTCCGTAGCACAACGAGTTAGGATGCAACAATAGTTAGGATACTTTGGTAGCCTGCCACTCATAGACGGCGATTAGTTGACTTTGCTGTACAGCACATAGGTTCAAATGAAGGAGGTAAGCAGTTTTGCGATTTAATGTTTAATTCCCTAAGTGGGAAAACCCTAGTTTTAACCTAACTAAACTATTACAGTCACATCTAAGCTTACCCTTTTCATAAAACTTGTTTTATTTAGCCATGACGGGGGCCATGATTCAGCAAGTGACGTCACGAATCGTAGCCTACTACCAGTTCGACTCAACAACAAGTGTCTCTCGCGAATTTATCAGTTCCATTCAGTATCCTGCAGTGACCATTTGCAGTACTAACAGGTTATTGTCCAAATATGTATGTGTGGCACATTTTGCTATGGACTAATTAAGGTTTAGGCGAGTTTTAAACAGGGCTGCGGAGTCGGTGACAAATATCAAGAGTCCGACTCCAAAATAGTGAACCCGAGTCCGATTCCCTAGTTCCGAGTCCAACACTGATGGCCAAAGGTAGATTTCGCCGAGTCCTGAGTTTGGTTCCGTCTCTGCAGCCTGTATTTAACTCAATTACGTAACAATATTAAGTTTGATTTTTAGCAATTCGCTCGATGTGTCATAGACAGAAATACGCAACATATTATTGGAAAATATTCAACCATATATGCTATTCCACCTTTACAATTTAAAGTTTGCGGCCTTATCAATTTCGAAAATTGGTACTGCGCATGCGCGCTTCGCCGAGTGAAACCGACTCCGTCGATTCCCAAGTCCGACTTCGACTCCGCAGCCCTGGTTTTAAAGCTATTATTCTAAATAGCAGCTAAAAACTGTTCAATTCGAAAATACTGCAGTCAATTTGCTTTATTAACTTAGTCATGAGCCCTGATCTACAAACAGTTTACAATGGCCAAATAACTGTTGAAATGCATATATGAACCATACACTCTCATTTGTATTTCGCTCAAAATACTCCATCGCCACTACTGTTGACTTTATCGAACCAAACGCTACAAAATCTCGATTACTTCGCAACAAAAGTAAAATCGCTTTTTAGATTGCTTGTTATAGTCTCTCTGTTTGGAATATTTACAGGCCTTCTGAAAGGCTTTTTTTATTGGGGAAGCTTCAGGAAATCGGTTGACCTGATTCGGTCAATTTCTTGGGGTTGGAAATACACCGCCACAATTCACTGTTTAGTTGTTTAGGTACATTCTAAAACAGTGATTCTCAACCTTTTTTAGAGCCAGAGCCGCATTTCAAACCTTAAGTTTGCGAGGAGCCGCATAAAAAACAACAGTAGGCATGTAATTAAAAAACATTAAGAAAGCAACAAGAAAACAACAAATATACATTACGCTAGCCTAGGCTAACTAATTAGCACTGTTGAAACAGCTATTTCTTATTGCCATAGCTTGTCGATCAAGACTAAATATATTATGACGTCACAAACCACAAAATTATTTTAAAGAGCCGGACGGAAGTAGCCCGGGAACATTAGTACTTCGTACTTGTGATCCTTGCTGATCAAATTCATTCACTTTTAATTTATTTTACTTCCTTTGTTGCAATTCTGCTACTAACTAGTTTTTCACTCCGTTAGTGAGAGCCGCAAAATGTACAGTTGAGAGTCGCATGCGGCTCTGAGAGCCGCGGTTGAGAATCACTGTTCTAAAAGGTTAGGATATGTGGTGTTTTATCCCCTTTATAGCCTTATTGCCACCTAAGCATAAATTTTGCTTTCTCTTTCGGAAATCGCGTTTACCCACTCATTTGGCAAGTAAAACGTTAAACCTTTTTTGACACACTTGTGTGCCAACCGAGTTCGCGACTAAGCTTATATCATTTAAGTTCTGAAAGTTTTACTGGAGATTGAATGTGTCTTGTGCTGTAGGCTTTTCTCAGCCTCTTCGACAGAGGAACTGACGGCAATGCGAGTGCTGAACAAAATAACAAACCCGAAGCAACTGGCTTATGCCCAATACGCAAATCTTTCGGTCGACTTTGATTCTCTCAATTTCTTCTCGAACATTAGCAACTTCACGGTCAGTTCATACTACGAGCAAAAGGGAATGCAGATGCTGGACAACCAAGTGTTGTTGACTTGTTTGTAAGTACTGATAGCTCATTGTGGAGTGTATCATTTCTTAGTTGTAGTATATTGAGTATAAATAGCTCGGCTGTGCTTTAACCACCTGCAGATAATCACTTTCAATTCAACACTATAGTCATTCTTTTATTTGAGTAACAAACATTTTACTACTTTCGAAACTACCTAACCATCAACCAGAATAACACTTCATATTTATTTGCTGCAAACAATGATATCTATATTGCTACTGTATCCAAATGTGCCTATAGCTGTCAGGTTTCGTTGATTTAACCATTTTTTACTTAAATAAACTTAATTTACACCATAGGGCGTATTAGTCAAAAATAGGATGTGCGTACCAGCCGAAAGGCCAAGCGCTAAATTTTAAATGCATTTTACATACCATGAAGAATTCAAAATTTACATTTTCTAATGCAGGATTGATTAAGATGCATCTTGTTTTCAGCTTCGGGCCTTTGCCTTGCTTTGCGGCAAACTTCACCCCTGTGTTGACGAGCATGGGTCAGTGCTTCACATTCAATGCGGATAGCAGCACAAAGCTAAACCAAACTTCTGGTGGCCTGAGTAACGGTCTTGTCATGTATATCGACGCAAAACATTGGGAATACACCGAAGAACCTCTTTGGGGTAACCAAGAAGCCGGCATCATGTTTCAAGTAACTTTATTTTCCGTTATCCAATGCAAGTGTTGTTAAACGAATACGTTGAAATGATTGTGTTTTCGTTCAGATTACTTAAAGTTGAGTCTAAATTACGTCATTTGCAAAAAAACAGTAAATCAAGTTCAAATCATTGGTTTCCGTGAAAAATATATATTAATGAAACGGTTAAGTCAAGTCTTTGCCCAAAATACTTAAATGAAATCATTTTGTTCAAAAGGCTTTGGTCAAGGAAAAAACTGACACCCAAAGTCATTGCTAGTTAACTAGGTTTTATGCTGTGTTTTTATCAATTCAATTATGAACATTTTAGAATATTTTCTGCGTTTGAAGTCGAATTTGTAAGTTGGATACACTTCAAGTCAAAATTGGTAAACTCAAATAAAGTAGTAAGTGATAGAAAAACAAACTAAGTACGAACATTGGAAAACCGAAAATTAGCTTGTTGTGATATATTCTTGTTTTTCACCATTCAGATTCAGGTAACTTTTTTTACTAGAAAGTAAATTCTAGCTGAAGTAGTAATTAAGTAACTTTTTCTTTTCTCAAGCTGAAAAATATCCCAGTCACTATCGACCTATATCAACAAAATAATACTTCTAAGAATTGATTTTAGGTAAGGAATTGATTTCAGTGTTTTCGAAAATCTTAAGCTACATCTTTTAGCAGTGGAATTTGGCATGTAGGGACTGCGTTTTATGAATGCCAACAAGTGAACAAAGGCCAAACAATCAGCTTTATCCAATACGATATTAAGATCTTCCAGCACCCTTCATATCTCCTAGCATCCTTTTATAAATGAGTTGTACGCTTCGACGTTTCACGCTGATATAATATTGGCATTTAACTTGTTATTTCTATAGGTTCACGGCCAGCACGAGATACCTTCTGTTCAGCAGTATGGAATATCTGTGCCAGTGGGAAGCAAGGGCTACGGAATACTCGAACGCAGAGATCTGGAAATAATGCACAAGCCGTGGGGAAAGTGCGACCCTGAAAACCAGAAGAATCTCATCTATTTTTCCAACTATTCACTCACGACTTGCATGCTGGGTAAATTCAGTTTAGAGACTGGTCAAATGGCGTTACACATTTTTTTATTAATTTTTGCGGCAGTTTTACTACTATAAGAACACCTTTAGTCGGGTCAGTTGTCACTATTAGCGAGTATAACGTAACCTTTTAAATCAACGATTGTTATCGGCAATGGCAAGTTGTTTGGCGCCTGAAACGGAAAATCCATAAGTTTAATAAAAAATATAAAAAAATCTATTGAAAAAGGTAATCACTATAACTTTAACGAACAGCCCAGTAAATGTGTAATGGCACTGTTTTGTTTTTCTTGACAAAGGAGTTTTAAACGTCTATAAGATATGTCTACCACCACGAGGTTAGATGCTACAGTTTTCTTTTGAAGCAGGTTATATATTAACGTTTCTGTTTTCTGACGTTTCCGTTATCCACCCCCAGTACAAATTTTTAGCCAAGCACGTTTAATTCAACATACGCCACGAATAAGACGAACTCTCGCTTCTATATAATGAAAGCTTTATCCAGGTAATGAACCGTTAAGCTTTTGTTGTAAAAGGACACAATTTTAGCGAAATAGTACCTTCCCATCAATAGCATACGCGTGGGCGCTAACCAACCATAAACTCATTTTATGATGTCAGCTGTTTGTTTGATTGCGACATCAATAATTTCCACTCATGGGTTGCAGAATAATTTCACACCTGTCAATTTTTTTAAGATTATGATTTGACATACGGTTATGAAGATAAACACGCTAATAAGAGGCCCCATACCTTGAAGGCTTCTTACATATTGTAGCCTATGTCCAGGTAAAATTTGGTATATTATCAACATTAATTGTTTTTTACATTAGTATTCAGTAGGCCGCGTTACATTTTTTGCCCATGCGTATAAGGCGACATATAGAAGCCTACTAAAACTGAAAAAGAACTATTTAACCTGAAACATTTTTAACGTAAGAGACCCTAGTAGTTTTTTTGCCATCTTTTTAACATAAATAGATCTGCGACAGACAATGTAAGTACAATGAACCTAACGCCATCTTCCGTTCACATACTTGAACATATATAGTGCAGGGGTTCTTAAACTGGGGTACATGGACCTCCTGGGGGTCCGTGAACTAGTTTTAGGGGGTCGATGAAGGCCTTAGTTAAAAAACTAGTGTATACTTAAAGTAATTATTTTTTAAAAGAAAACACTTTAATTAAAAATTGAACGGTTTTGGACTGAATGTATAGTTAGACTCCATTTAACTTTTACATTTTTCGGACCGAAATAACAGAGTCATGAAGTCTATTTGTTTTGTGACGTCAATTTATGACATCATTTTGGAGAATTTCTTGCCTACCGGGGTCCATGCAAAGCCAAACAAATTTTAGGGGTCCGCGGTAAAAAAAGTTTAAGAACCCCTGATGTAGTGTGACCGTAAATATTTGTTTTGTTCGACCAGAATGCTACACGGCGCAAGTGATCAAAGAGTGCGGGTGCCGAACTTTTGAGCAGTACTGGGCAAAGAACTTCGCACCCGAGTGTTCCATATATCAACACTACAACTGCAGCTCACCTGTCATGTCACGGATACAAAATGAGGTGAACTAGAAACGCAGCTTTTTGACAAACGACTTAAAAGAGACGAAACAATATCAAAAAGCGAGTGTCACATAACAAGGGATTGCGGTTATTTTCATAAACGTTTGAAAAATATATATGTATCAAGGAAAGATACTTAAATATGCTGCTACCATTTATAATTCAGTAAGAAGAAGCTCTTTCCGGTAATTATAGGAAGCCTTCATCAGGTAATGCAAGAACGCCACGCAAAGTAAAACGACGAACAACTCAGTTGTTATGTTTTGACACCTGATGAAGACATCGTTTACATACCAGAAACGTCGGTTAAAATTAATGTGAAGTACCGTAAAGAGCTTATTTTGGAAAGCTACTTATTTAATTATGTTTTTTGAATCAGTACATTGACTTAGCGCAAGCTTGTTTAATAGAATATTTGGCTGCTGAGAGTGTGACAGTAATGAAAAACATAAAAAGTAATATTTAGGATTTTTGGTACAACATTTGAAATTCGGGCTTAAATCTAGCAAAGCGTATTACTACACCACCAAGGATAAACTATTTTGTAGACTTATCGTTGCCATGTTACAATACAATCCTATATAAAATCAACTTTAAAGTCCTCTTATAGCTGTCATACTTGCTTTGGATTTCTATACAGATCTTGTAAACATCCCAATACTTTTCCAGTATTCTCCGGAGCTCTGTAACTGCACTATACCCTGCTCTTTCTCCGAGTTCCCGATCCGGATGTCTTACTCCCATGTTCCTACAAAGCCAACCAAAGACTATTACCTCGTAAGTATCGCCATTTGTGACGACGTTTCCGTTGAAAAGTCGAAATTCGGAGAAGCAATTTATTTTTGCTACTAACCGTAACTTTACAACTAGTACCGGTAGGCTATAGGGTAGGATGGTTTAAGTAGCCAGTGGTCGGCAAACTTTATTGTTGCACACAATACTCTTTTCATAGCTACTGAAGCCCCATCACGTAAAACCACTAAGAAAACAAGCAAATAATTACTTTTTTTAAATTATCTCAAAAAATAAATCAACAATGAATCTTAAAAACACCGCTGGTGTAAGCTGCTTTTTTGCAAGATATATTTTAAAAATAGAACACGCTTGTTCTAAACATTATATGTGAGTTTTTGTTTAATTAGCATAAAATGATTGAGCGTTTATAATTTCGAGTATCTTGTTTCATCCAAACCAAATATCTTTTATCAATTTCTCATCAAATCGACTAACCACACAACAAACCTATTTACCGCGTTTTGCCTCGTTACAGACTTTGGATAAACTTGCGACATGAGTGTGTCTTGTTAGAAATATTATTTGACTTAAAAGCCAAATCTAATGTAGGTATAATATTGAAATTGCAAACCGTTAAACAGGAATTTGAAGAACGATCTAAAAACCAAGCAGTTATGTACCGAGATGTTACAACTTAAAAAGAACGTAATATTTCCCATTACTGCCGAATGTCACTATTTATACCGCTTCAACATTTTTTACGCTCTATATTGCAGTGTTGTAATGACTTAAGTCAATGACTTGAAACAAATTGCTTGCTATATGTTCCATTTTCCATATTTTTTAATGAAGTTATTGTTCATATTCATGTGAGTTTAAAAATTCTAATAGTATAACGTTTTATTTTTATGACAAGGACATGACTTGAAGTTGACTTGCTCTAATTATGAATTGACTGGGACTTGACATGCGCAACTGATGACTTGGACTGTGACTTGACATTTTATTTATTTGAAAAGACTTGACTTGGACTTAAGTTATTTTACAAATAACCTGACTGGGACTTAAGTCATTTCAAAATGACTTGTTTACAACACTGCTATATTGTCTATTATGTTTGTGAAATATAGAATATTTTTCAACTTCCGGAGAATTACATAAACGAGAACGTTCTCTCATTGGACGTATCGTTCGAGGAAATCGGATACTCGAAAGAGGTTCAATCGAAAAAAGTCGACGAGAGCAGTTTGCTGAGTGATGTTGGTAAGAAAATTAAGTGCTTACGAAAATTGAACGAGAATTACATTTAGTTCATTCACAAAAACCAATAGTTTCTGTAGCAATTTGTTTCAATAAGAATGTGGATGGCGAATATTCGTATACTAATATTGACAAACCTACTTGTTAGCGTGTTTATGCACTTTAAGCAGTTAGGTTTACCAACAAGTCGTTCCGACCATGGAGTAGTAATTCAAATTCTTTGTTCTGACTGAGATAAAATCGGGCCAATTGAGTTGAAATACCGAATGTCAAACACTGTTTGACACAACACACAGTTGCATTGCCTACTAGTTTACTAATTTTTACTTTCATGTTTAGTTATATGATAAACCTTGATTTCTTTTGGACCAGGATTGCTTGGTCAGTGAGATACGAACCCAAAGTAGTTCGCTTCACACTGTAAGTAGACAACACGAATAGTCATCATTACGTTGCGAAAAAAGTATATTGGAAACATAATTGTTTAATCAAATTTTACGTAAACATTTAAGGCAGTGTTTTTTAACCTTTAGATCCAAACACTATAAGTGTAAGTATAACAGCAGTAATAATACCGAATTTAAATAATATAAGCCATTCGTTTATATTGTTTTTAGAGTTTCTTTTTAATGTTTGACAATCTGGGACGCTCTTTCACTTATGTTCGTGAAGAGTTATGCAAAAAAAAAAAAAAATAACACCGCATACCACAACGCATATTGTTTGGGTTAAGGTGCGGGTTAGCGTTTGGGTGAGGGTGGGTCAAGTAATATTATGTTTATTATTAATAATACCTTGACCCACCCTCAACCAAACGCTAACCCAAACAATATGCGTTGTGGTATGCGGCATTTGAAGAAAGTTTTTTTTATTAATTTTCACGTACATAAGTAAAAGAGCGCCCAATCTGGCTTAGAACCAAATCTGCATAAATCTTACAATGTATATAACCGACTGCAAACGGCGGCCCTATTTGGGGTCACGGCCGTTGGGTTGGCAAACACTGATAAGGGATTTACTTTTTTTTTAACCAAAGCGTAGTAACAATTACTTACTTCAAAGTTGTTATTCAACTTGCCCCTGACTCTGAATAGTTCAACTGTCATCTGAATCAGCTAACAAACTACTATGATTATACTCCGAAAAATTCCAGCGGGGAGTACCTTTCCGTACCAAGCGTGAAACAAAATCTCATTTTCTGCTGCAATATTTCTCCTCCAAATAAAACATGTATGCCAGAATAGATTGTTAACTGTCAATGTTGAAAATATCCAAAAAATATCACTTTACCAAAACTCAATTGTTTCTGTCATGTGTGACGTAACAAAGAATTTGTTAACGTGTGAATTAGATAGCAAAATGAGGAATTAAAAGCCGCATTTCTTAGTTTGTTAGCGCAAAAAGCCACTTATGAAGAGTCGCATGCTGATTTTATATATTATTCTGTCGTGGATATTACTATGTATTTGGGTATATTATGGTCATTATACCATGATATTGTAGGTTTTCTGCTTTAAATATTGCTTTGTAGCAGGGCTGCGGAGTCGGTTAAAAATAATCCGAGTCCGACTCCGGCCAAAGAAATAAACCCGAGTCCGACTCCGGCAAAATGTATGATTTCGTCGAGTCCCGAGTCCGGCTCAGACTCTACAGCCTGTATTCCCCCAACTTACGTAACGAAATAAGATTGATATTCAGCAATCCACTTCTAGGGGTGTCATATAATTCAGTCCCTCACAATACATGGTTCGAAAATATCCACCATATGCTATTCCGCCTTCAAAATTTACAGTTCGCGGCCATATCAGATTCAAAATTTAAAACTGCGCATGCGCACGTCGGACTCGGGACTCGGGTAGTTTTAGGCGGTCTTACTCGAGTCCCGAGTCCGACTCCGGCAAAACAAACCGTCTCCGTCGCTGATCTCATAAAATTTCGTGGGACGGTTCAATATAACCGGTGCGAACAGGCTGAGTATCACCACTGAGTACAACGTACATCTTATTTGTATAAGTTGTGCTACAAGTGATAACAACAAGAATTATATAAATGGCGTTATTAAGATAATGTCTTGCTTGAAGACGTAATCACTTTGTACAATTATGTGTTTTGTGACACTTTATAGGTGGACAGCTTGGCCTCTGGGTGGGAATGAGCTTTGTGACTTTGATCGAATTCCTCCAATACTTTGTCGTTCGCATCGCCACCTTTTTCAAAAAGCCGGCTAAAAAATCGAGAAGCAAATCTGAAAAAGAACCAACGGCGCTGTCCAACGGTTCCATGAAATCGCGCCCTGCTTGGACGGGAATAACAAACTAACATTATTTCTGTTAAAAAAAATTAGGAAATGAATATGATATTTACCTTTCGAATAGTGTTACGTTTATCACCGGATTTACACCATTTAAAAAGAATCTGAAGTTCAATGACAATGTATATAATGTCCCCCAAGTTTATTGTTTATATTAATTGTGTATATTAAATATTCAACGAGTTACTTTTCCAAGTGATTTTTGTTCTTTTTTTTGCAATAATGTTATCCCGTTACTATTGTAAAGTTTGCTGTGTTAAGTTTGCAAGTATTTTATTACTTTTCCCGATTTTGATGCAAAAGACTCATTTTGCACAATGTACATATTCGTTGTTCACCTAAATTGACTTACCAGGTCGAGCATTGCTTTGGTTTGTATCATTCTGTAGATATTTTGTCGATGTTACTGGGTTATACTTTTTTGTTATTTATTAGGCTCCCTCTAACATGCGCGTATCGAGACATTTTTGGCTGTAAAATTGTAATTGGAATTAGTCTTGGATTTTATACCAAATTTCCCATTAAAAAAATTCTATTACAGGGCTGGCCAACCAATCAGATACCAAAAGCCGCACTTGTAACCTGGTTAACCATAGGAGCCACACCTTACACACATGGAACGAAATGAATGGCCTATCGCTCCATTTCTTACTAACCCCACAAAGCGATCGCGCGAAAAAAGTGGCTTTATTTCGATAAATAGACAAAATTTTAATTTAGAAGGAAACGCGACGCATTGAATGAAAAAATACACATTTCTCGATATAATGTCGTATATCAATATTGTTTGGGCATATTTTTTTCGTTTATCTTGTTTCAAAACTGTTACTAAAAATAGCTGACTTTATTCGACCGAAAATAAGAAACAGAAAAAACATAAATAAAACCTTTTTACATCATTTTTGTTACTATATTAGCTTACTTGTTTGAAAGTGAATTGGGTACACTAAAAACTGCATTTGTTTAGTCCCGTAAGCTGTCTATGTCCACAAAAGGGGCCAAAAATATAATTTTTTTCGTTTTTTTGCGAAAGTTTATTTGAACTTTCAAGAATCATAATACACACGCATTGTATATTGCACTATATAGTATATATCATGCATTTATGGCAAACAAATTTTAAAACGAGTTATTTCAGGCTTCGGTGTCAAATCCGTAGTTGGGATTGTCTATCGAAACACCGCCATCTTTGTCGTAAAGAGTTTTTGAGTCCTCCTGAAAAAGTAGAAAGAGGTTTAATACTTAACTTAAGTCTCTGTTTTCAAATGACTTTGACTTAATTCGTATGATCAAAATGACTGGACTTGACTTTAGTCTTTTGACCAAAATGACTTGACTTCAGTTTATTGACCAAACTGACTTGTCTGGACTTAAGTCTTTTGGAGAAATGACTTGACTTGGACTTCAGACATTTTGCCAAATATCTTGGGATTAAATTAAATGTTTTTATTAAAATTTATTTCAAGTTTTACACATTAAACAATCTGATTGCTGTATATTGCGTTTGTGTTTTTTTTTGTTTGAGTTGTTGTTCATATTCGGACGAGTTTGTAACAATTTTAATAGTTTAACAGTTTACTTTTATGTCAAGGACATGACTTGACATTGACTCGCTCCCATAATCACTTGACTGGGACTTGACTTGGGAAACCAATGACTTGGTATTTTTACAAGAAACTTCGCTTGGTCTTAAGTCATTTCAATCTGATTTTTTACAACACTTCAAATTTCCATAAAATAGTTTTAGCTTTTTAGTCCATTGCGCACAGGATTTTTCGACTTTACCAATAAAATTTAAGTTTCTTTTCGCATGCAACATAAGTTATAAAACCACACATCAGGACACAGCACGGTAAAGACCATTCGCTTACCTCTCTGGAGAAAATTTGCGTGAGGGTGCTAAGCTTCAGTTTGGACAGGTCCACTTGTCGTTTGAAGTAAATTAAGTATACAGCAAGTCCGACAATAATCGCAACGAGTAGGGAAACGATGACCGCTGGCAAATAAAATTAAAACGATGTGATACAAAATGCGCTTAACAATATTAAATGTGAGCATATCCAATAGATACAATTAAAGAAAGCTAAATGAAAATATATCGGTAGTTAAAACAAAACGTTACTGCTGTATATATAAAGAAATTAATAGCACAAAAATGTAAATAATATAGGTATTAATTGCCATTATAAAACATATAGGTTTTCAGTTTTATGCTTTTATGCAATTCATTCTACATAAGGTACAAGCCAAATGAATTACACCCAAAAGACTTGTTAAAAGTTCAGAAGTGGTCAAAATTAAGTTCCGAACAAAAATTGGCCAGTCTACCTCAAGTAGTTCTAACCGTTTGTTGCAGTGGCGTAGGGCTTTATATGGTCTATTTATATGTAGCCTTACATTTTTTAAAGATAGGAAATTAGAAGTTGACTCATGACATCTTAAACTTGTTACAGGTGACATGATACCACCATACTATACAAAGGTATTCTTTTTTGTGTCTTTAAAAAAGTAAGTATCTTCAAACAGAACAAAGGCTTTTATAATTCAATTTAAACCGAAGATATTTCCAATTTAATAGAGTAAAACATTTTCAATGCTTTTAATTGAATAATTTTTACGTGTCCACTAAAACTAAATTAATTAATTGCAATAAGCCAAGTACCTGCGGCAATAGCACCAGAACTTGCACCGCCGTCAATCGGACTTGCGATATCGGTACACGTGTTTCCACCATAGCCGGAAGGACAGCGGCAAGAACCCTAAACAGGAATAAAATACATATTACGGTTTTGATGGACCTGTGGCTATATGTTAGTGTGAGGCTATTAATTTCCTATGAAAAATAAGTCATGACGTCGCGAATTTCGACATAACGTGACGTCACAATTCGAGTAATATTAAGAAGCTAAAGCAAACTTAAGTTTTACACTTATTTTGCGAAAAACGCTGAGGGCCTACTTTTGGGTGGGTTGGGGCTGCAGTCCCATAAGTCCCCGACTTAATCCGGCCCTGTCCATATAATTGTGCGTGTGCTTTAGTAAATTTGCAGGCATTTGAAAAAATTGACAAAAAGAAATGTAGCTAATTCCGTAAATTATTATTTTGGATTGATTGGTGCTGGTTGTATAATTAACCTCAGCACAAAGAAAACAAAAATATTAAGTAAAAACTATACGTTTTTTTTTCTACTGATATTGTTCTTTATGTAAATAAAAGGTATACGTTACTTGTATTGCAGTACATTCCTGATAATCCGCTCGGGCATAAGCACACTCCCGTTACAATATCGCACTGTTGGGCGATGGGACAAAGTTGGGAACATTGATTGACGCATCCTGATCCCCAAAATCCACTTCCACAAGCTGAAATAGAAACATAACTCGGGTATTTCTAAAAACTAAATTAAGGAGTCATGGACCAACTTTTATGCAAATGTGTTTTTGCGATAGCATCTCTCGTTTTATTGTTTTACTATCTTATTATAATTGTCTTAACGCAAATGTTTTTTTTAGAAACGGAGGCTAGCCTTTCTAGCCTTGCCTGACTTTAATGTAAATTCGTCCAACGAAATTGTTGCATCTTCGCACATATAATGTTAAAAAAGTTCTGATTTCAACAAAACGCATTTAGTAGTTAAGTTTGGAAACTTTCATTTGAGAAAGTGCCATATTACAGTGCTTCTCAACCAATGGTTCGGTCAGTAGTTTTACGTGGCTAGATTAATTGAGATTGGTGCTTAACAAAATGATTTCTCCAACGCAAAAATAACGCAAGGATTACGAAAACAGGGTTCATATTATTTAAAGTCTAAATTATTTTTGCTAATGTCACCTGTTTGGCAATTCGATCCGGTCCAGCCTGGCTCACAAACACATGAGCCACTGACCGGGTCACAGGATCCATCACATGCACACATCTGCGCACAGTTGTAGCCAAAGTATGGAGGTGTACAAGCTTGCTCGCACCTGAACGAAATGTGATCGTCATTTGTTGAATTACTTCATTCAATACTATCCGTTGAATGTAAAGTACAGGCTTTGAAGTTATTTTCAAGAAAAACTCCATTTCAGATTTTCAGTGTTGTAATGACTTAAGTCACTGTTTTCAAATGACTTGACTAAGTCTTTCGAGCAAATGACTTGACTTAAAGCATTTTGGATAAAATACTTGGTTTGAATGAAGTGTTGTCATTGACCCTTTTTTTATAAAATTTGGTTATTTATTATTTAAATTTCTGGACGTAAAAATAAGGCTTAATATATTTCAGAGTTTGTTATTTTTTACTTAAGTTATTGCTGGTTGGACAAGTTTTGTAGTAATTTAACGTGTATATTTATTTCAAGGACTTGACTTTTCCTTATTTTGACCGGGCAAAAACAAGGAAAGTATTGGATAAAAAGGACAAATGAATATTTACCTGTTTCTATTAAAAATAATGAAATATACAAATATTTAACAAATTTACTTACATTTCGAAGCAAAAAATAATTCTAAAAGTAACCCGAAAAAGAGCAAGTAGAAAAAGACTGTAGCGACTGAGTTTTATTCCGCTACAGTGGGGATATTTGGCATCACTGGCTTGCTTAGAGGGTGAACGCAGTCTGACTCGGCGAGCGTCGCATTACGAGTATTAAATCAGTAATTAACTCAAACAAGTATAGTGTTAAACAAGTATAGAATTAGCCAATCTGGCTACCCTGAGGTAGATCCAAACCCACCGATGACCCGTGAATCCAGGTGCGCATTTGCACGTTCCCGTTCTATGGTCGCAGACACCTTCGTTAAGACAATCGCACTGGTAGGCGCAGTTGCTACCCCAAGTTCCTACCGGGCACTCTGCAAAATGAAATTAAAGTTCCCGTCATTTTGTCTTAGGAACGTTCCAATAAACGCTAAATAAAAAAACAATCGGGTACACTATGCACGGATGTGTAATGTAGCTTGATAATAAATTGCAAAGCCAAAAAGGTCAAGTCGATCAACATCATCTTATTAAGACGTTTCGATACGAGAATATGATAGAAGTTCGTATCGCGACGTATTAATTAAGATGATGTCGATCTACTCGTCCTTTTTGGCTTTGCAATTTATTATCACAAAAAAATATCACTTCGCATTTCTTGTGTTACCCTACATAAAACTTATATACCTTAAATTAGGAAAAAGCCATCAATTTAATTTCTTTACTTACCGATATCTAACTTCTCAATTTTATAAAAATATCTTGTTTCTAAATGGTTTTCGAAACAATTATTAGTTTAAGATTTCGTAAGCGTGCACAAAAATTAACGTTCAAAAATAGTTTATTTGCTCATTTTCAAAATATAGCAAAACATGGAAAAGTTGCCTAAGTATATTCAGAATCACCTGAACGTTTAAATAAGATTTAGTCCTATCAAAAATGTACGTCAGAGTATTTGTATTGTCAATACAATTGTTAATGCTAAGCAGGATCAAACACACGTTTTTTAACGTTCCGATTAAAGTATATGTTAACTTTGGAGTGTGCTATAAATATACGAGGCAAACCAAAGGTTAAATAAGAAATTGTTTGCTCATTAGCAAGAGGTAAAATAACGCAACGACGGTTTGCACAAACATCAAACATTCCGATTTTATTTGTTAGGAATGTTAATTATTACCAGACTCGCAAAGGTCTCCGCGGTAGCCAGGCAAGCAGGTACAAATTCCAGTCTGTGGGTCACATCCACTGGCATATTGAGAACAAAAACACACTCCAACGCAGTCAGCGCCCCACGAACCGACAGGACAAGCTGAAACGATTTGCTATATTAAAGTAAAGTGCAACCAAATCACCACAAAAAAAATATTTCGAAAGAAAAATAAATCTTCCTCCAAATATAATTATATATGCCTAAAATACCTCCTGTTTCGCATTTTGCGTTGTTTTGCTTAAGAAATATTTTTGTTTGACTTTTCGACATGACCTTACCCCGTAGTTAAGTCAACTGACTATTTTTACTTTAGTGACAAAATGTGTTATAATCTTTTTTCGTTTCATGTTAACAAATTACAACAAGAAATATTTCATGGTGTTATAAAATTTGCCTCGTTGTTTTATTACTGAATATGCATGTAAATTTCCAAAATTGCCTTTACTTTTTTTTCCTTTATTTTAGAGAAATTGTCTTCTTTTAGGTCGATGACAGACAGGATTGAACGATTTTAAACTAGTGCTATAGGCAGAGTACCAAGTATTTAGGCTACTGGGTGTTTTACTCCTAATATAACATACAACTGTTGGAAGTTTCCTAGAGATTGGCTGAAAGTACTGACTTGTGGAGCAGTCCGATCCCAAGTATCCGGGCAAGCAAGAGCAGAATCCTGTGGATGGATTACACGATGAGGTTGATGGGTTACAGGTGCATTGGGATGTACAATCGTCGCCGAAATAACCAGGTGGGCAAGCCGACTCGCATAGATCTGTAGAGGTTCGAATTATTATGTAAAATGTAGGCAAACTTGTAAATAATATACTGAAAATACATTCGCCGCAGCGTCTTACACAAAGGGTAGTTCCAAGGGTTGAAGACTTTGTGCCAGTGTTGTTATAGTGGATCAATTGACTTAAGTTCACTTAAGTGACTGTTTTCAAATGATGTGACTCGATTAAGTCTTTTAAACAAAATTACTTGACTTGACTTAAGTATTTATCTTAATTGTTGCACATAAAACAATTTGCCTGCTATATGTTGCGTTAAAGTTATTTTTTTATCTGATTTATTGCCCATAATTGGACAAGTTTGCCAGGTTTATTAGTTTAACGTTTTATTTTTTATGTTGTTTACAACACTGCTTTTAGCCATATCCACGCCCTCTTGGCGGAATAAAAGAGATTGTTGTGTTAACTCAATGGAAAATAATTTTACATTGCTTTTTTTCGTACTATTCCTATTGTTATCAAATCATCTTTTATTGTAACTTAGGTTACCTCCGGTATATCCAGACAGACAATGGCATTCTCCGTTGAGAGAGTTACAATGGTCGCTTTGGGAGGACACACAGCCGCACTGCGCTTGGCAATTAGCCCCGTAGTAGCCTTCCAAGCACTGAAAATTTAACATTTTAAAAGGTAACGAAAGATTAATGGTGAATACATTTACGAGTGGAAGCTAAAAAAATATTATCTCCAAGGGTGTGAGAACTGTTTCAAGGGGGTGTTGGGATGCTGAATCAGACACAGAAAATTATTACTGTAATTTATTTCTTTGCTCAATTAAACATAAAACTAACTCACATTTAGACACTGTGTTATGAGTTGCTTGTACAACAAAAAATTACAATGGTTTTGTTATTCGAGCAATTCTAGATTTGAAAGGGGGACAGAAAGGAAAAAGGTTAAGAACCACTGGCATAATGTGAGCCTAGGCCTTAAAACGTTTAGATTTGCCCTTAAAAAAATGTTGGAGGTTACCTATCATTTTTATAAAACTAACCATCTGCGTGCAATCATTTCCAGTGTATCCAGGAGCACAGTTGCAATTTCCAGACACAGCGTCGCAAAGTCCAAAGTTCTTGCAATCGTACCTGAAAAGACAAATGTACGGCGTGCCCTACTTTCTTCAACCCCATCTACTATTTTTTAATAAATTCACCTTTCAAGATAGAATAGCTGCGTTGAATCGTAAACCATGGCTGAAATGTCTATAATAATTTAGTAACGAATCGGCACCGACATATTGCACAAGTATCGCCATCACCTCTTGGCATACGGCAGTGGTTCTCGACCTTTTATGCTTTGTGGCCACTTTTAAAAGGTTTCAACCCTCGTTCTCCCCTGCTTTTAAAATACCTAGCATTTTGTTTTTCGCAGCTTTACTTCTTCACGTTAATAACAAATACATTTATTAAACAAATCAACCCATAAATGCGTTTTTTCTAAAATTTTAACAAATCTTTCATTTTGAATCCATAAAAATTAGTTAGTCATCACAAAGCTTGTTTTTGGACTCCGCCGAGGTAGTTTTAATTACTTATAGATTGTTATGCCTGTGGCTACCGAATGAACGCTCCGTGCCCTCTCAGAGATAAGGCATCAACTCCGATATGTTGTATCAGACATCCCTTAGGGAATCATCAAAAAATCAACAACAAAAAAACATAAAATCGTGCCCAAACTTACGGACAACGCAAGGCGCAGTCCTGTCCGTAGAATCCTGGCGAGCAGCTTTGGTCGCAATAGGTCGACTGGAACCCGGGGTTACATTGGCACTCTCCAGTTTCTGAGTCGCAGCCAGGCGACGCGTTCGTCCCACAGTTGGGACACGTGTACACACAGTTCGCTCCGAACTTGTTTTGCTGCACACAGGTATTGTTGAAATTAATTGGGATAGTTTGAGGATGCAACAAAACTATGTTTTGAAGATGCAACAAAATTTTGTTTTGGGGATGCAACCACACACATTCGCAACAGGGCTACGGAGTTGGTTAAGAATAACTCCGAGTCCGACTCAGGCGAAAAAATGAACCCGAGTCCGAATTTCGAGTGCCGAGTTCGACTCCCGAACTCCGAGCAAATGTGCGATTTTTTGAGTCTCGAGTCCGGTTCTGACTCTACAGCCTGTACTTCACTTATTTACGTATCAAAATTATAGTGGGCGTTCAGAAATCCATTTCAAATAGAGTCATATAATTCATCCACCTATGATGATACATTCACAATACGCTATAGTACCACCTTTGCAATCTTCAATTCACTGTTTCTTAGTTTTAAAATTTGATACTGATGCCCATGCACATGTCGAAATCGGGACTCGGGTAGTTTTAAATAGTTTTACTCGAGCTTCAAGTCCGAAGCCAGCAAAACAAAACCGACTCCGTCAAGTCCCCATTTCCGAGTATCGAGTCCGACTTCGCAGCCCTGTCCGACAACTTGTACAGCATTTTGCATAATCTGACTGAGTCTTTCAGACATGAGCCTTCTTTTTAATAAAATAGAACACTTACTGGACAAGGTGTCCTGCAGTCCGAGCCCGTGTAACCTTCGCTGCACTGACAGAATCCAGTTACATGATCACATGATCCAGTGTTACTGTCGCAGTTGCAGAAGGAGGCGCAACCCTGCCCGTAATATCCTATAATGTAAAGGTAAACATGTTAGCTGTATGAACTACATACATTTATGCCCAAACCTTACACTATCTCTGTTTTGCCTGTGGAGTACACATGCCCGCCGCAATTGTCTACTTATTTTAAAAGAATATCACCAATAAATTTTCGAAAAAAAGTGGTACGACGCAAAATTCGTTTGGGATAAGCTTTGGGTCATTTATCCTTTACAAAATATTGTAACTTACAACATTTATTTATTTGGTAAAAAGTGAAAGTATCACCCCAATGATTACATCCATAATTATATGTTAGCCAAGTCAAGTTTAAATCACTTTTCAACCCAACATATACTGTATTATAGAATATAGAAAACGGGAAAAATATCCCTTTCCATCGGGCACAACAAATGTCCATTCAAAGTTTTGTTTTTCAGATATCTATTAAATCGGGTAAATGAACGCTGTGATTTGCGGGCACTGGCTCATAATGTAAATATACATTTCTACATTGCTTCCGGCCAAATGAGTAATTTTTGTTAAATTTAAACGATAAATGCTGTTATTTCAAGCAATATGAATTTATCATGTGCCTAATGTTTCAAAACCCTTTCAAATGAGATTTTGCCTTTTCAAATGAGACCTTGTGGGCACTTGTTAGCGCAAGTCGTTCCAGTGAAGCCGGGGTTGCATTGGCACGAACCGTCCACGTTGCTGCAAGTTCCGGACACGCACTGACAGAGCAAGGTACATCCCTGACCGAAGTAGCCTGGTGAACAAGGCACAGAGCAATCGGCGTACTGGTATCCGGGGGCACAAGTGCAACTGCCATCGGCCTGGCAACAATATACAGATCGTACTTATTTTTTTTTTAAATTAACCAAAACAAAGTAACAAAAGTAAATAAGTGGTGAATGTGTAGCGGCTTATTCTTCCGATTGACCACAAAGTGGTAGGGCCAGAGTTAAACTGCCCATCTGTTGAAGGTCAACATTTTCGCCATTTTGGTTGTGTTGTAGGTAGTAATATGTGTCAGCAGTAGGTAATAAAGACCCCCGTCAGGTAAGTTTTAGACATTAGTTAAAGATGGACACTCAAGTAAAATTTTGGATTTTGATAAATTTTTATTATGTTTACCTTACTCAATACCATAAAATAATTTGTCATGTGTAACTATTATAACACTGTTTGTGACACTCGGTGGCTTAAATATTGTATTCCAATAGTTTTGAGAATCAGTGGCCCATCTGTCAAATTTACGTATTGGAATACTTGATGTTTTTGTGAACATATAAAAATTTAGGGTCAAGTTAGCGCATATCGAAACATTTACAAACTTTGTGAACAAAACACGAAAAAAAAGAAAGGTACACATTTATTCAAACGGTCATTCGCCTTGTTTTTGTGCTTTTATGGTTTTTGCTATCTTTGTCTAGGTTCATTGCTGAATCGAACGACTTAAGTTCCAGTCCAAGTCAAGTCTTTGTCAATAAATCACAAGTCAAGTCCCAGTCAAGTCATAATTACAGCAAGTCAGTTCCAAGTCAAGTCCTTCTTTTAAAAATTAGGCCTTAAACTATTCAAATTGGCAAAACAATTCGATTACGAGCAATAACTCAAAACGCACGGTATAGCGAGCAAATTATTTCATGTAAAAAAACACGATATAGCCCAATTTTATAAAACAAAACTTGATAAAAACAAGTTATTTGTCCGAAAGACGTAAGTCAAGTCATTTTCCCAAAAGACTTAAGTCAAGTCAAGTTAAGTCAAGTCATTTTCCCAAATTACTTAAGTCAAGTCAATTCATTTTTCCCAAAATACTTAAGTCAAGTCAAGCCTTTTTTTCTAAATTACTTAAGTCAAGTTAAGTCATTTTTCACAAATGTGTTAAGCCAAGTCATTACAATACTTTTCCAAACTCACCGCAGAGCAAGTGGCCCCGTTTTGACATACGCAGTTGTACGCACAATCCTTGCCAAACTTTCCGCTTGGACAGGGACTCTCGCACTTGACTCCGTAGAATCCCTCCAAACAGTCACACGAGCCGTCGGTTAAGCACAGTCCGTTGTTCTGGCAGTTGCAGCCGGTTCCCAGGCACTGGTTGCCGGTACACTAGAATATGATCACTAAAGTTAACAACGCTAATGATTACACTTCACTGATTGACAGTTTTCGTGAGTTGGAAATATTTTTGTTATACTCAGTTATAAACAATATACCAGCCCACCTAGCGAAATTTTACCACTTGTTGTTTGACAAAGCCGTGCGTTGGCGAAACTACATCTGACAACTGTTTTTTACTCGATATAATTTTCGATGGTTTCCTTACATAACAATTATAATTATCTGGAATAAAACGCGCAAACTATTTTGTTTTTTATATACATGGAAGTGCAAATGTTAACATCCGTAACCCAGTAGTATTGTGTCGAAAGTGAAGTGTTTATACGAGTGGATCCATTTCGAGTGGATCCACCACGGATCCATTTCAAAAAAATAACAAGCTTACGAGCCTCTAACTTAAAATTAACCATCCAAATCATGGAACAGTTGTTGGGTTTTTGATAAAGCTTTAGTCCTTGTTAAAGGTAAAGTCTGTTGCTAATGCGTCGCATTAAAATAGGATACATTTTGACATGTTAATAAAGGCTATAACCATTACGGTTCAATAAGTAACCTCAACCTTTGAGTTTTGGTAAACATGTTCACAATATGTATACAAATATTCAACATATTTGGCAGCTCCATTTTAATTTAGTGTCAGATTTTAGTGCACTCGCGGACCCCTGGTTGGGAACCACTGGTCTTTTTGGGCTACAAGCAAGCTTCGTGTCATATGGTCACACTCGTTTGCTAACCTGGTTCTCACAGGTTTGTCCGGAAAATCCCGGTTTGCAGATACAGATACCAGTAGCGCCGTCGCACGATTCCGTGTTGTACGAAACGCACTGACACACGTACATACAGTTCTCTCCCCAGTGAGTAATGTCGCATGGAGCTTCGCATCGTTCTCCCGTGTAGCCCGCCTAAGAGATAAAAAAAAGAAAATATTACTTTGAAGCCAAATCGAACTTATTTTGGCAATCTGTGTTATCCTAGGTTTAGATAAGCAATATGACACGCACTCAATATCAAAATAGATTAAACTTAAGCTGGTAATTCAGTGAGAGTCTAACTCACGTCTGTGGGTAAACGCAACCAGCGCTCTACCGACTGAGCTATCAAGTTCACGAATAAAATAGTTCACTCGTGTAAACCGCCTCAAAACACATACTATTTCAACTACGTTGTAGGGTATACTGATAACGTAAGATAGGGTGTAATACACAACAATAAAGCAGGCGTTTTGAACCTCAAATTTTCGTAATATCCTTAACTCTAGGCTTAACGCGGACCCACTAAACTTTTTTGATTCGCCAGGGTCGGTAGAATTTATAGGATAGCGACATGAAACAAATAGACTTGCTATTTTCAGGCCAACAAATGTGAACCTAAAATAATGTCTAAATACAATTAAGCAAAAGGCGGCAAAGCATTTTTTTACACTACTTTATTTCAAAAATTATATTCCTTTTTTTAAATTACACACCAAGATTTAAATCATGTCTTCACGAACCCAAGGGCTGCATGGACCCCAGTTTAAGAACCCCTGCCTTAATTCAAAGGTCTTTATTTTGCAAATTAGAATGACTAGCAAACCGATTTGCTCAAAACAGGGGGTTAACCTTGCAGTAACACGCTCCCGTAACCCCATCACACGACTTCATCGAGGCGCTGTTGCAATTGCAAGTCGACTGACACCGCTCGCCGTATTTGCCGACTGGACAAGCGTTCTCGCAGAAATCACCCACAAAGCCGTCGGGACACTGGTCACATGATCCCGAGATTGGGTCACAAAGCACCCCACCCTGACACCCACAAGTGCTGGAACAACCGTCACCTGAAACAAATATGGAGAGAAGTGAATGTTTAATTATACCTATTTTTGTTTTGCTCGTTTAAGGTAGTGAACCTGATTTAATGAGGAGCTGAATTTAGTATATATATATATTTTAGATATGTAGCCTACTTGTATTTTATGATGGCATAAAGTATTGCCGAAACGTTTGTAAACAGCGAAATGTTGATTTTTCGAATATAATGGCTTTAGCATTTAGTATATTTTTCGAAAAACGTAAAAACACGTTATCATTGCGCAAAACACAAGTTTACCATTTGCGCAGAAAACAAGTTTTTTTTTCATCTGAGCCTTATATGGTTGCTTAAAAAAAAATTATTTTTTGTTAAAAAAAAAATGTGTTGTTGGTCAAAAATTCATTAACAAATAAATACAGTCAAGTTAATAAAGGCAATGCTAGGTGAAGTTAGATTTTTGTTAATACGTTATGCGATTTGTTATTGTCATAGGTTCCTGCAGTAGCCTAGACTTAATATAAAACTAGCAGTAATTTCTCCAAAATTTTTGAAGTTGTATAAGCAATAAGACATAGCTTATTTAAATTGAATTTTAAGTTTACAATGCTGTTGACTTTTTTGTGTTTTGTTTATTTTTAGATTACCAATTTTTTAAAATAGAATTAGGTCATCAAATTAAGCTATGCTATTAAACTAAAGTTTAGCATCTGGGTCGCCCCGAAAAAAGGTTTACATTATGCATTTACCATAGGTTCCTGCGGAGCAAAGAGCCTGACACTGCACTCCATGATAACCAGGTTTGCATTCACACTGACCGGTGGTCGGATGGCATCGCTTTATGTTACCGGTCGTACAAGAACATACATATGCACAATTTACGCCAAACCTATAAAACAAGCAGCATCTATTTAATACTCTTATGAGTTTATATATAGGCTACGTGGATACATGTACAATAATTTGCTGTGTGGCATTTAAAAAATAAGTTTATATCTAGTTAGATTCTGTATGCCAATAGGAATTTGATTAATTCAGCAAAAGCTAATTACAAAAGCGCACAACAACAGGGCTGCGGAGTCGGAGTCGGACTCGGGACTCCAGGAGTCGGTTTGTTTTGCTGGAGTCGGACTCGGGACTCGAGTAAGACCACGCGCAGTACCAGATTTCAAAGATGACATAGCCGCCAACTGGAAATGGTAAAGTGGAATAGCATATGGTTGAATATTTTCTAACCATGTATTGTGAGTGAATGAATTATACGGCACCCCTATAAGTGAATTGCTGAATATCCACGTTATTTTAGTTACGTAAATTGGCGGAATACAGAATGTAGGGTCAGGGCCGGACTCGGGAGTCGGATTAGGATTTATTTTTTTGGCCGTAGTCGGACTCGGGTTATTTTAAATTTAAACCGACTCCGCAGCCCTAAACAACAGTAGGCTACCAGAGCAATTAGCCTGTGGCCCAAACAAGTGTTCGACCGTTGTAATGTCATTTAGCAAGTTAAGTGAAATTGGACTTTTCGAAGTTTTGGCTTGAAATTGTGCACTTGTGATTTCGACGTTTTCGGTTGAAATTTGTTATAATTGTGACGTTTTGGATTAAAATTTGTGCTTTTGTAATTCTTTTTGTGTGGAATAGTGAAACGAAAAACATATTTAAACGAATTAAACAACATACTGGTTCGGACACGTCGCTTTCTGACGGAATGATTTTCGATTTTATGAAATAACACTTTTTTTTCAATTAAACTTTCAAAGTTCCACTTCTGTAATGCCAAACCGTGTCATCCTTAGTTTTTTAGCATCTCACATGCCAACTGGACATTCCAAGTCGCACAAAGTTCCTGTGAAGCCAGCATCGCAGTGGCACGAGCCTGTGTCTTGATCGCAGCCTTGTGCGTTCGAACCACAGTTGCAGTTGTTCGTGCATGTACTGCCCCACATGTTTGGAGGACAACCCTGAAACGAGTATCATGATTTGTAGCAATGTGCATTCGAAAGTGGTTAATACTAAAACGTTGCTCGTACCGTTCTAACATGGTGTTGAGCAGTGTGGTAAACAAGTCGTTTTTATATGACTTAAACCCCAGTCAAATCATTTTTGAAAGAACTTAAGTCCAAGTCAAGTCATTTTTGAAAGAACTTAAACCCCAGTCAAATCATTTTTGAAAGAACTTAAGTCCAAGTCAAGTCATTTTTGAAAGAACTTAAGTCCAAGTCAAGTCATTTTTGAAAGAACTTAAACCCCAGTCAAATCATTTTTGAAAGAACTTAAGTCCAAGTCAAGTCATTTTTGAAAGAACTTAAGTCCAAGTCAAGTCATTTTTGAAAGAACTTATGTCCAAGTCAAGTCATTTTTTGAAAAAAACTTAAGTTCAAGTCAAGTCATTTTTGAAAGAACTTAAACCCCAGTCAAATCATTTTTGAAAGAACTTAAGTCCAAGTCAAGTCATTTTTGAAAGAACTTAAACCCCAGTCAAATCATTTTTGAAAGAACTTAAGTCCAAGTCAAGTCATTTTTGAAAGAACTTAAGTCCAAGTCAAGTCATTTTTGAAAGAACTTAAACCCCAGTCAAATCATTTTTGAAAGAACTTAAGTCCAAGTCAAGTCATTTTTGAAAGAACTTAAGTCCAAGTCAAGTCATTTTTGAAAGAACTTATGTCCAAGTCAAGTCATTTTTTGAAAAAAACTTAAGTTCAAGTCAAGTCATTTTTGAAAGAACTTAAACCCCAGTCAAATCATTTTTGAAAGAACTTAAGTCCAAGTCAAGTCATTTTTTGAAAAAAACTTAAGTCCAAGTCAAGTCATTTTTGAAAGAACCTAAGTCCAAGTCAAGTCATTTTTTTAAAAAAACTTAAGTTCAAGTCAAGTCATTTTTTGAAAAAAACTTAAGTCCAAGTCAAGTCATTTTTGAAAGAACCTAAGTCCAAGTCAAGTCATTTTTTTAAAAAAACTTAAGTTCAAGTCAAGTCATTTTTTGAAAAAAACTTAAGTCCAAGTCAAGTCATTTTTGAAAGAACCTAAGTCCAAGTCAAGTCATTTTTTTAAAAAAACCTAAGTCCAAGTCAAGTCATTTTTTTAAAAAAACTTAAGTCCAAGTCAAGTCATTTTTTGAAAAAAACTTAAGTCCAAGTCAAGTCATTTTGAACAATTGATAAGTCAAGTCATTTCGAACAAATGACAAGTCAAGTGCTATTCAAGTCATAATTAAAGCAAGTCAATTTCATAGCCTTGTGTTATAAAAATGAAACTATTTAATGGGTAAATTAGTCCGAATTGGGTAATATCGTCTCCTAAAAAATTAACAAAACCTCAACACATTGCAAGCAAAATGTTTTACATGCAAAACATAATGAAAAAAAAGCTTAATGAAAACACTTTAATTTAATCCGAGTCATTTGTCCAAAAGACTTAATTCAAATCAAGTCAATTAAAAACCATGAGTGTTAAGTGCACTTAAAGTCATTGACCTAACAGAATATTTATTTGAAATGGTAACTGTTTATCTATATTTAGGATTTAGGATTAAATTTAAAAGCTAGACATCAAGTCAAGTCGCAGATAACACAGCGTTTTGGTACTGCTATTTCTGTGTGAGTTGTCCAAAAATATACCATACAGTGCATTAAGGCTAACCTATAAGAGTAAAATGTGATTTTAGGTACATATATATTAAAAAACATTTTTTCCAAAAGATTTTTTTGCAGGTAATGAGGCTATAGGGTACTCACATTCTCGCATTTCGCGCCTGTTGTTGTGGGTGGACATACACACTCGCCAGTCTGCGAGTTGCACGTATATCCGTTGCAGTCACACGTAAGCACGCAGTCGTTTCCCCACGAATACTCGTCGCAAGCCTGGTTGCAAGTGCTGCCCTGGTAACCTAAACGTAACCACGGCACAGTTCACATTATAAACGAAATGAAGGGCTTCCAGTAACGCCACACATTACAAAAAAATTCAAAATCCTATTGTAACAATATTTAAAGCTATTTCCATGACCCTTTAAATAAAGAGTCCATAACCGCATATATATTATACCCCTATAACAATATTAACGTAAAAATATCCACGTTTGACTTTAGTGCTAAAAAACATATGCGTTTTATTTTCGGTAAAATATTTTTTTGCCGACAAGTTGATTTTTAAACGAAAACTTTTGTCAGTTTTTTAAAGCAGACGTATTTTTAACTCTCGAGCCGTTTTCAAACCACAATTCACACTCGTGGACCGAGGTGGCCTTTTAGACCTGTTTAATCTGAGCACTCCAAGATTTTTATAAAGCCTGCGAAAGTTGTGATGCTAATAAGCTTATTTTTTTATACAAATCTTGTTTTGGCTTTAGATATCCAACAAACATACTTTTAACAAAAATGTAACAAAAAATAAAAAAAAATAAACATTAAAATCAAGTTAATAATCTCTGCAACAGCGCGTCTACGAGCTGAGCTGGCGGCTGTGGAAGGAGAAGAACATCTCTCAATACTTTACAGACTCGTGTACGTGTTAGTGCAATGTATGGTAACGCGTGCATCGTATTGTGATGTATAACGCGCATTCGAATATGTATGTATGTGGCGTAAACGTTAAAAAATATGAATTTTGATGTTCAGCGATATTTACCCTTGACAAGCCGAAAAGTTCCAACTTTAACGATATAAACTATAAGACGCCACCTTTAAAAAGAGCCATCATGCTCATACCTAACATTATACGACGTGCAAAAAAGTTACAACAGTAAAATCGCGGAAAACCTACCAGCGTAGCAAGTGCAACTTCCATCCACAGGCGCACACGCTCCGTTCTGGCACGAACACGCGTTTTGGCAATCAAGACCCCACTTGCCACTTGGGCATGTTGATTCACACGAGTAGCCAGTGAAGCCAGCTTGACACTGACAAGCGCCAGTGCCAGCATCGCATGTCGAGGTCACCTGAAATGAAAAACATCTTTGTAATGTCTTTGCCACCCCATTTAAAGTTATTTTCATTTCTCGAAACTTTTTAACTTAGTTTTTCAAAAAAAGCAACTTACTTTGTTACAATGCTGATTCATTCACTTGACTCGATGTAACAAGTTGCTTGATTGGAAAACTTAGTTGAAAAGTTTAAAAAATGAAAATAAGTTCAAACAACTAAGAGTTTAATAAGGCCATGGATCTCTAATTTGTAGTAAAGCTTTTCCTAAATAAAACCTATCGGACATAATTAATTCCTGTTTAAAAGAACCCATCTGTGAGCTAATTTTTTGTAATATTTCTAAATAGTATACAACGATTAAATTCTAATATTTCTGAATATAACGATTAGAAGGCTGAACCATCCTGCACATTGTGTATATTGCGTGAAGGTCTCCCTACGCCTTCGAAAAGACTTAAAATTAACCCTTCTCCAAACTAAAACCGCCTGATGTCAAGTCAAATTTCCAGGTGTGCAATTAAGGTTTTATGCCCACCTGATGTGTTCTATTTTCAGAGAGCGTAAATATTTAGCTGTGCCATTTATTAATTGAGGTTGCTAACAAATCTTTTGAAAAAAAATCGAATGTGAATCTGCCACCCAATGTTGGAATTGCTGGATGTCAGATAACTTTCCTTCCAATTTTTAACTGTAAAGCACACTGGATTAAACGCATAGCAAAAGCGTTGAAATGTTGTCCTGCATGATATTCCTATTTCTTCGGAGCCCAATGGTTGAAGGTTGTAGTTAGACGTAGCAAGAATATCAAAGCCCATACAGCCGTAGGTGACTTTTTGATCGTTTCGAAAATCTCTTTATTCCTTTTTTAACATCTAAAGTGAATAAAGAGATATTCGAAATGTTCAAAATGCCACTTACTTGCATATGGGTGTTGATATTTTTATTCTTATTTCTAGTATTTTCAATCCTAGAATTTTATTATACCTATACACTACAAACAATAGAGACTTATAGTTATCAAACTAAGTTACGTTCAAAGTTAACTTTTACAAAAATAACTATAGTTTCTAAGTGACAGTCAAATCAATCTTCAGATGCGCTATATTTTGATTCGCAAAAAAACAGTTACGCTCGAAGTTAAGTAAAACGTAATAATCGCTCTTTAGTGCTAGTGAACAGATACTACGCTATAATGGCTATATATTAATTTGCAAAAAAGTGAATGCTACCCACCGCATTTTGACCACATTGTTGGCACGTCTGGCTACAACCTGATCCCCACGTGCCGTCCGCGCATGCGTATTGGCACCTCTCGCCATGGAAACCGTCCTTGCATAGACACGAGCCTGTTTGAGGGTCGCATAGCTGCGTGTTGGCAGCCACGCAGGCACAATTAAGGCTGCAACCTTTCATAAAAATCTCCAATTAAATAATCATACTTAAAAGCTTTTATATTATATATATGTCGCAATTGGTCTGCTGGATAAGTTTAGTTTGCAGTTTAATTTTGAAAGATAGATTTTTATTTTTGGAACAGCGCCAAATAAGGTGCAATACAAAGATATCATTATTGGTTTACTACATAAAGATTTAACTAAGTAAGAAAACTTTGCACTTAGTTTATCATTGATGTGTTATCAAAATCGTTTGTTTTTCACTAATCAGATTCAGGCAGATTCTGTTATGCAATAGAAAATTGTAATGGTACTGGTTGACTTGTATAATTTAAATTTTAACAAAGCAGCAAAAATTTTATAAACAGACCAACGTCTCAATATCAAGATTTATACAGGGTTAGTTTGACTATATACAATACACATTTTGAATTATTATGTACCTTTTCCGTAAGTGTTAGGAGGGCAAGTTTGACCGCAGTTCTCCCCGCTAAATCCGTCCGCGCATTCACAAGCAATCTCGTACTCGGAAATGTAACCGTCGTTCACACATTCACCCCAAGTCATCTGCACAGCAAGAGAAACAAAATACAAATATGGAGAAGATCGACATCATAATGTCACAATAACTGAAGATGAGAAGATAATACAAGGTCGTTTTGAAACGTCCTAATATTCAAGATGATGTCGAACTACTCGACATTTTTAGCTTTGCAATTCATTATCAAGCTACATTACAGATCCGTGCATAGTGTAACCATGCAAGAACATATACAGAGTGGGCCAAACGTGTTTTACAGTTATAAAAAGTAGGGTTTGGTCTAAATGTAAACTTATTATTTTGGGATTCTTCTCATACACCTTGTTCTTTACAACATCCCAAAAAAAGAAATCCATTGGTGTCAGATCAGGTGAGCGTGGTGGCCATTGAATGCTACCTTTTCTTCCCAGCCAACGCTGTGGAATAACAGTAAGCCTATTTTTGGCCCACCCTTTAAATTAATAAATTACAAAGCCATGTCGACACCCTGCAGTAAGAGGCTTCGCCGGCCGATTTCTGTTGAATTTACCTCTTCGTCAACTGCGCTGTTAACACACCACGGTTTGCATTCCTGTACCACACCGTTGTGTTCAGTAGCAGCCCCAGATAGAGGTGGTGGGCCGTACATTGTCAGTCGCTGATTTCCGCCACAAAACTGTTCCGCATCGCCCCGGCACGGCATGGCACATTCGCTGTAATACAGTTCAATAAGCGTATTATACCAGTGTTTCTTAAACAGGTGAATGGTTCACCCCAGGGTGAATAATATTTTGCAGGGGTGAACCAACCAAAAGGAGTGAATAAGGGTGAACCGTCAGAAATGGATGATAACTCGCTACTGACTTGTTGTTTTTGGTGTTGTTTGCTTATTGTAATAGTGAAGTTGTTTTGCACCGAGTGTATAAGCACAGACATTTGGTGACTGTGATTTGTGCTTTTGTAGCTTTATATTTCTGGACTCGAGAAATTGTAGATTTGCAATGGTAAAACTTAGCTTGAGTTGATCTTAACAAAAATCGACAACCGAAGTCATTTAGTGATGTTATACATAGACGAGATAGTTGTAATATATCATAAGACAAGTGTGAATGAAATCTGGAGATAGATACTAGGTGAACAAAACTGAAAAAGTTTAAGCACTGCATTATACTAATCCAAATCGGCTCTTCTGGTAATTGTAATTCTAAACCAACGTTTCGGCAATCTATGCAAGCCTTCGTCAGGGTGAATAACACTGAAACTTTTGAAATGACACCGAAACAATACACAAGAGGAGCTGTTTATGATTAGTATTACTATGCCTGGTAGCAACAGTTTACATAAGCGTATTATAACGAGAACACATAACGGCTACATGAGGAAACCACGATGCGTTTATCGTTCTGTAAAACAGAAAATTAAAAGTAGATTCTTGCCAGCTTGTCGGGCCTTGCGTTTCCTGTTTTCCGAGATCTGTTTGAGTTATTTCTGTTATATTCTAGCAGTGCTGTAATGACCAAATTCAATAACTTGACTCAAGTGCACTTAAGTCACTGTTTTTGAATTACTTGACGTAAATTACGCCTTTCGGGCATAAATTGTATTTTGTAGAACTAACTGACTTGACTTTGAGTTGAAACGAAGTGTTTTCATTATATCTATTATAAAATTGGGTAATTTATACTCAGTTTTGATCATAAAACGATTTTCTTGCTGTATATTGCGTATATTTTAGTTGAGGTATTTATCAGAATGGAACGAGTTTACCAATTTTATTAATCTTCGTAATTTTTACGACAAGGACTTGACTTGGAATTGGCTTTAATTATGATTGACTGAAACTTAAGTCATTTCAATATGTCTTATTTAAAACACCAGTAATTCCCAAACTGTGTGCCGCGACACACTCGTGTGCCTCAAGAGATTGTCAAGTGTGCCGCGAAACATTTAACATTTGTTTAGTGCGCCACGAGCCAAAAAAGGTTGGGAACCACTGCTGTACACTACAGCCTTTAACTGTGATGGGTATACATAAGCATAAAAGCTTTTACTTTTCTCTGTTATACATAACGTTTTTCCAGGAGATAATTTTGCCTAATAACTAGGCGACTCATTTGGTTTCTCACCTTTCAACAGTCCTTGGCAGCTTGCCGATCTGATTGTCGCAAAAGCACTCGTACGCGAACTGCGTGCCCGCATATCGGTAGTTGTTCTCGCGACATTTTTCGATGCAAAACTGGGGCGTCATTTTGGCCGTAACCTCGTCTGTTTGAGGTACCTGGATTATTTAAGATTCGGGGGGTGATAGCATACAATTATCGTAAGTGATTATTATCAATCAATCAGTCCTCTCTCGTGCATAGTAGAATTGTAAATACTTTGCGTTCAACTACCACTTGTATTTGTAACGGCGAAACGCCGCATCCCCATGACTTTAAAAAAGTTTGTTTTAACAGAAATCTTACACGGTCGTGACAATTCCAATAACATGTGCTTTGCAACCAGAACTTTATTTTACATAACTGATTTATTACTGGTAGTAGCATTTTGTCTAATCGGAATTCTTTATATTTTAGTTTACTTAGAAATTAGGATTATTATTAAATATTAAAATTACAAAAACAATTGGTGAACAATTTCTCGTCTCACACTATACTGACCTTTGTTGCAAACTTACCACAAATTCCATGTGACGATCAGCCACGTCGTCCTGAAAGCATCCAAGGTATACTTCGTTGCCGTAAACTGTGTTCGACAAATCAATCTGCTGCTGTCCGATGTAACTTTTGTCCTACAACAGATGCGACATGGATCATGAATGAAGTCGTTTATAGTGATTTATTATAAGCCAAACCTTTGTTAAAAGTAGGGTTGGGCATTTGACCGGTCAAATACTCGTCAAATAGGTCAAATATTGGTCAAATACTATACACACTATCAAAATGCAATTGAAGTTCAAAATAAACCTTGATTTTAACTTTAAATAAATATATGAATGTTTTGGATTAAGAACAATGGTTTGTGAAACAAAAACAATCATTCTATGACTCTCAATAAGAATCAAGTTAAGCCAACAAGTTCATTAACGAAATTCAACAACAAGTAAATGCATCAGTAAAAATATATTTTTACTCCTCATCACAACTTTGTCACTATCTGAATTTTCTAAATCATCACCAGGGTCCACTGGAGACAAGAGATTTGGTTCTTCTAAATTTCTAAGTAGCGCAAGAAGTAGCGCAAGACCCCGACTAGTGTTTATGACAAATGCGATTCTTCATACTATACCTGCATTTATTCTAAACAAAATAAATCTACTTTGCTATTACAAACACTTGTTATTAGCACAGAACATTTGTTTGCATCAGGTAAACCCTACCATTTTATATTTGAATTCTTTAAAAAAGTTACAAGAAAGATTATTAAAAACTCAAATCACAAAAACAAAAATTTGCAACATTTGAATCCAATCGAGTATTTGACCGGTTAAATAAAGTGCGGTCAATTGACCGTATTTGACCCGTCAATCGACCGGCTTGCCAACCCTAGTTAAAAGTATTGCATGTAAGATCATTAAATACGTTGCCTTTTGTAATTCGCCATACCGGCAATAGAGGTGACCTTTGCTTGAAATTTTATTCCGATATCGTTACCCGATAGTTTGGACAAAATGTATTGCGATCCGGACTGATACTGATGACGTCAAATTAAAGCATCCAAAGGATTTTTCTGAGGATGTTAGGCCGAAATTCGTTTTAGCGTGAAGAAGTTCAATTACCAACATTTGTTAACCTATTTTTTGAAAAACTTTACCGCGAATCGTGACTAAAATACCTATGTTACCGTACTATCGGATCGGCACCGATACCACCCTGGTATCGGACAAGCAACGATACTACCACTTGCTATTCGATCTGCTATTATCGGACATCACTTATTGATGTTTTTGTTTAAGATAACGCGGATGTTTAACGCGGATGTGCGACCAAAACGCCGTAATATCTGTAATTTTTTTGTTAAAACTTTCCAAACGCAGCTTTTACCACAAAAGACAGTATGAAGATGATAGTAAAGCTATTTTGTTTAAATACTATACATTGTCAATTCTCTACTAGAGTTTTCAAAAACTATACAACGTTCGAACCCATAAACGTTGTGGCCAGTGTGGAAATGACTCAAGTGTACTTAAGACACTGCTTAAAAATAACTTGACCTGACTTAAATCTTTCAAGTCTTAGACAAATGGCTTGGGTTGAAATGTAGTGTTTTCAGAAAGCATTGTTTATACAATTGTTTTTTATCCTAATTTTGCACATAAAACATTTGCTTGCTGTACATTGCTCTTTTAGTATTTTTTATTGTAGGTATTACTCGGAATCGGACGATTTTACCAATTTTCATAGCTTAAGGTGGAATTTGTTTGAAGGACTTAATTGGAATTTACAATTGCTATAATTATGACTTGACTGATACTTGGCTTGTTATTTGTTCAAAAACACTTGACTTGGACGTAAGATATTTTACATACGACTTGTGCTTAAGTCATTTAAAGACTGATGCTTAAGTAATTTGAAACCTACTTGTTTGAAACACTGCAACACACTCAAAATTACTATAGTTCACAATAAACTCTACCGTAAACGTTTTGTCGAAGGGATTGGCAACGACATAGCTGGGATATTGTCCGATAAGTTGCACGTAGTCGATTCGCACCCGGCCATTGCCCCCATCGCCCCCACAAGCGGCGTATGCACCGTGACCCCCTCTTCCCCCGTTCGCTGAGATGTGGTTCAGTCCTAAAGGCAACATTTTAATGAATTTTAGCATTAAAATACAACGTTCAGGCCATAAAATTGGATTTTTGTTGCACACAAAAAATAGCAGTAAAGTATGGATATAAAGTCGCGTAAATGCACTTGTAAGTCGCTGTTATTAAACACAGTAGAAATTACTTAAGTGCAAACTACAAAACTCTCTTAAAATGGATTCATCTTGGCAACTTGTTTTAGAGTTGATTGATTTTATTATTTTAATACTTGATTAGTAAAGTTTGGTAGTTTATCGCAACTTTTATCACGTAAAAATTTTACACTAGATTTTCGTTGGACAAATACTTGAAATAGCGTTTGAAGAGTTACTTTTTTAGCAGTTTAAAATTTAAAAGCGATGCCAAAGTCTTGACTTGTAATGAGAGCGCATTGGCCAACAATTTAACTTGGACAACAATTTAACTATTTAAGTTTGTCCCTAAATGATTAGTTTACAACGCTATATCGGATCCAGTTATAGTCATTATAATTATGTCTTACCGACGTTGACCACTTGGCCCCTGAGGTAGAGACTACCCCCGCTTCCACCACCCCCGGCCCCCGAAAAGTCCCAGCATGACGTAGTGCTCCCTCCGGCGCAGCTGCTTTGATCCTGACAAGCGCTCGGACACACATCGCAGCTGTTTAACGTGGTTGTGCGAATTAAAAAAAAATATATATAAGATTATATAATTTTTTGTCGGGTTTACCTTTTTGTAAATCTTAGGATGTATCAGGCGGCCTAGGCAAACATACAATACAGAATAATCAATAAAACCATATTAGGACCATTAAAATAATAAAGCCAAATACCGTCGGGTTAGGTCTTATACCGCATGGGACGTTTTATCGATTATTAGGTATCAGTCCGATTTCGTGTTTTATTCGACATTGGTGTTGTTCTAATTTTGGTACAATATATCAGGCCTATGTATATTATGAGTGTTATTAGGGGCCACAGCTTAATTGGTTCTTACATTTTGTTTAACCACGCAAAATTCAGGAATATTTCGCAAATTATCGCGTTTATTGCAAAGTTAATTACTTTACATCGCCAAGACAACGACAGTAGTCAAAGCATTTATTTTCAGAGGAAGTTTAGGGCGACATAGTAATAAACTGGTAACTATACTTTTATTAACCTGGCAAACGCCGGGCATTTCGTCTTGCATATAAGTTTATGGAGTAATATAATAAGACCACTACGATGTTGTTTTATTTAGGCTGTGGATTAGCATCCTGTTAAAATCGGCGCGGTTTTATAGCTTTTACGTTTTCTTTCTCAACAGCGAAATACTGAAAACCTGTAATATTTAAAACTAGAGGTCGACTAAAACAGTTATTCATAAAAATGCAAATTGCTGAGAAAGAAGGTGACCAAATACATTTCTAAAATTCAATCACACCATATACAAAATTCCACATAAGTTACTTAACCAAAATAAAAACATAAAACTAACCTGGTACTAGTGTCACCTTCTCCAATGTCACCATTAACTTGCACATAACCGACCACTTCGATATGACGTAAGGCGTCCAGTCGGATCGCCCCTCCTCCATTTCCGCCTCTTAATGTCAAAACAGAGAGAAAATCGATTTCCACAGACAGCTTATGGTTTAACTCCTAAGGTACTTTTTTATCACCAAACTGTGTAACCTCGAAAAGTCAAAAATGAAGCGCAGCGCGAGTTTTTTTTTAAAGATATTGGTGTCACAAATGACTTAAGTATTGGTGTCACCTCCTTTGACTTAAGTTGGTATAATGTTAGTTTAGATAACTGATATGTTATGTTTTGTCTATTGCCTTGCCTTGCAGCCAGGCTTCGACGAAACAAGTACACTCATATCGTTAAAGCTTGAAGAATATTACTTTTTTATGCAACTTTTTTTGTAGAAAGTGATTCATCAAGCTAAAACGTTTGAGAAACACTACTTTAAATCAGAATAGTCCTATGGAGAAAAGCTTTGTATGTGTATTAACAACAGAATCTGGCCCTAAAAGTTCTAAAATTTATTAATAAAAGTTTTTTCTTCCTATGGAGAAATATCGATCTACTAGGTCTTGCATACCGCTGCTTTTATCGCTTGTATATATGCAACCAGTCAGCATAGGGCAACACTAACAATATATCCTTATAAGTGGTGCCGGATTAGCCATTATAATAAAGCTATGACCTTAGACTTAGGCCCTGGAAAAACTTGGCCTTGAATATTTTTAAGGTTAAATTTTTGTAAGGGTGATAGTGATACAGATCAAGTACCAGTACAGAACATTTTTTGGCCTAAATACGAATGACGAGTCGAGTCAATATGTGCGTATTTTTATTACTTTTTGTGGATTGAGTCCTTTCTCTAGAAAAAAGCCTTGGGCCAACAGTAACCTTAATCCGGCCCTGCCTATACCCAAGTTATTAGCATTTAACAACGTAGCTTACCTTCCGCCGTGAGGATTGTCAGTTAATTTATTGTCGTTTCCGCCACTTCCTCCCCCCGAACCAAGATAAAGGACAGATAATTTATCGTCGCCGTAAATCGATCCTCCCTCTCCACAATGCGAGACGTCCATTCCCGGCCTCAGCTTACAAGTTCCACTGTCATGAATACCAATCAATTTTAGTGTACTTAGATGTGTTATGTTAACTTCGAAGTACTGATGTTACTTAAACTACAAGTGAAGATTTATCTTGATAGCATGGTTCCTGCTAACTTTGTCTATAAAATCAGTATAATTAATTTGGTGTTTAAACTTCACAACGTCCCATCAACGTAATTAAATTCACTAACATTGAGCATCAAGGTGCTACCAGCGCAATTAATCCAGACTCTTACCCTATCAAGGATGCTCACATTTTTAAAAGCATTTTAAAACGTGTGCACTTTTTTAAACAATGTTGAAATGTAAACATTTTGAAATGTCTTCAAATATGTGCGCACTTTGTAAACGTCTTCAAAATGTGCGCACTTTTCTAAATAACAGTGTGCGCACAGTTTGAGATAGGTAAAGCGGGAACAATTATAACGCTAACTCTAACTCTAACTTAATGAAGGTACATTTTTAAAGCTATCTTATAATGTGGGCACATTCTGAAAAAAAATGAGATTTTGGCGTACACTTTTCTGCGAGCATTGTGCAAAACAACGCCACGTCCCCTGTAGTCTTACCCGGCGCTTCCGTAACCGCCTCCCCCTCCCGGTTTTCCGTGGCCGTTCGTTCCGTCGAGTTCACCCCCTCCTCCACCGCCACCGCCCACGTTTGCCGTTACACCGTTTGGGGTAGGGTAACCGCCGGTGTAAGTCTCTCCCCGTTTGCCCGACTCTTGCTCAAGACCGGGAGGTTCACCTCCTCTGTACCCCTTGCCTGTTGCGGTCAGCACTCCGTAGATGTCGATGTCCTGGCGTTCAAATTAAAAGGAGCTAACCGAATAACAGTTGATCAGTTGTTGTTAGATTGGTTATATTAAACTTTTTTACTGAAAAAAAGTTCTTCTGGTAGCTGTTTGTTTACAAATAACAAGCAACAACAAATAAGTACATGGAGAACTTCTTTTCAGTATATACTATGCCTCCCAAAAATTTATAACGATTTCATAATCTTCCCGATATGGACTTTTACAGAGTTTACCAGCGAAATATTCGCCATATATACTCACAGCAACAACACTAAACACGTTTCACATAAAAAAAAACACTTTAAAAAACATAAAATGATTACCTAAACAACGTTCTGCTAGCGTGTGAAATCCATGGTAAATAACTTATAACCGGCGCTATCAACGCCAGTGTTTAAGTACAGTGTAAGACCCGCAATACTGTTGTTTTGTTAGGCAAAGTGTCCAGATGCTTTTATGTAATAGTACAATATTTACAATACTAAACAACATTTATCAAATTATTTGCTTTTAAATGTCACTATAGGTAATAATTAAATGTCAATATAGGTAAATAACAAGAAAACATAGACGTTTGTAATTAAGACCAATTTAACTACGCTGGTAAACAAGAGTTATTGACGTATACTTCTTTTCTAAAGGGGTTTGAACTTTTATGAATTGTTTGCTTTGAAAAATAGTGGAGTAATTATTAAAAGTTACTTAAAACTTCTTAAATTGTCTACTGTACTGTTGACAATAATGAAACAACGCTCAATTTCAGGTATACATTAAAAAAAAGCAGTGATTCCTAAGCCTATTGTCTTTTTTGTTTACACATGTGTTGCCTAACCCTTAAAAGTAAAAAAAGAGTAAAACCTACTAAAAACAATATGAAAACAAAAAAGCTAAAAACCTTTGCATAAATCTCCAGTTTCCCGCTTTGCTTGTCGCCACCATTCCAAGCCTTCACCCTGACTGTACAGTAGTCGGGTACGACGAAGTGCGAAATATTGCAGTGCACCCCGCTAATTTCATCGCCGTCGTTAAGGTACCAGTCACCGCCCATGTGGTCAGTACCTTCGCAAGGTGGGTGCACGCTCTCGCCAAAGTCCCAGTAACCGACCAGGCCTTTGTTGAGCGCGTTTTCCTGCAAAAGTTCCATGGAATTTATTTTTGTCGGCGAAGATCAGCCATTCAGAAAAGCTTGTAAATTTTAAACGCGACAAGATTTGTATTTAATTGTAAAAATGTTCTTCCGGCAAAGTTTTTGTACCAACGTTTCGAACATCTATTCGGGCAATCTTCTTCTGGGCGATCCTATTGCAAGTACATGCGAATGTATATACCAGTACAAACAACAAAGGAAAAAATACAATGGACCACGTTCTACAAATTGAAAATTGTACAATTGCAATTGAAACAATGCCTGACAGCAAGAGAATATTCTAGATTTTTGTTATTATCCTTCGTGTTGTTTGAAAAGTCAAATTTATCAACTGAAAAAACATTTGAGCCACATAGTAACAAAAATATAAAATCTTGCCTAATTTTATTTAAAGAAATAGCATAATGTTAACTGAACTTAACGCTAAACTTGCTCGCCGAAATGTTGTCTACATTTTGACCTTTATATTAGTAAGATAGACAATTCTGAGAAAAATATATGTATGGATGTAAGACTAAAAAGCTTAGCATTCATCATATCGGAACCGTTGTCGTATGCTACAAAGCAGGCAATTCGTTCTCTCACCGTTGATTTATCGTGGGCCAAGTGTTCGCTCATGTAGCTCTCGGAGATTTCTGCAGCGCTCATGTCCCGCTTCCAGACTCTCAAACTCTTCACTTCGCCGGGAAAGTAGTTGCCGCAGCACTCCTCCCCACCCACGTAAAAACCGTTGGCCGTGCCAGGCAACATCTTTTCAACCTAAACCCACAGTTGGTTAATTAAGTCTTTACCAACTAAAAAGTTAATAAGCATTCTTGCCTTTTCATTGCTTTGTAGTAAGAAACATATGAAAAACTTTTAACTTTTCGTAATTTGGTAAAAATATGTGTAATATAAATTCGCATGTAAACTAGTATGTTGTTTATAAATGCGCGTCACGCATTGGACAACTGGCAATAAAATAATAATTAATATTATCAGTGTTTAGTGTTTACACTTTACATGTTGCTTTGTCATGTTGCGGTCAAAATAAAAACAGACAATTCATTAACACATGCAAACTTTGTTTCGTTTAGTGTCACGGAAATTATTTTTTCGTATTTTAGGCAAAAGCTGAATTTTGAGATCCACTTCGTAGCTGAAATAAGTATCATTATACTACGTTGTATACGAAAAGTAGGTGGTACGGCAATAGCCATGTAGTTGGTGGGAAAAAGGCACCATAAGGAGGAATAGTTTGACCAACCTGCGCACTGTCAATCAGAGTTCCGTCCACGTAAAACTTGGCAGTGGTACCGTCGTTGGTTTTCACCAAGTAGTACCACCTGCCGATTTCGACGCGTTGTGGGTATTGGATTGCCCTGGTACAGTCGCCGATCGGCTTGTAGAAAGCCTTGAAGTAACCGCCTTCCATGCCGATGCCCCAGTCTCTACAAACATCGAAGCCACCAGCCACAGCCTTCAATACAATGCGTTTTTTTTTACATTTTCCTAACGGCAGTTGTTTATTTAGTCTGTGTCGACAAATTAGACTTACGACTTACCTGAAATAAGGCAACATGTTGATCTTAATGCAAAGGTGAATTTAGTTTTCATATTATTAACTTTAGGCCTGGAAAAACAGCCCCACCAGTCACCGCCTTCAATACAATGCGTTGGTGAGTGTTGTGCAGTGTTGTAAACAATTTATTTTGAAATGACTATAGTTCCAGTCTAGTCATTTGTAAAATAACTGCAGTCCATGACAAGTCTTTTGTGAAATAATGTAAGTCCAAGTCAAGTTTTTTGTGAAATAATTTAAGTCCAAGACAAGTCTTAAAAAAATGACATGTCAAGTCACAGTCAAGTCTTTGTTCATAAAAATGAAACGTTAAACTATTAAAATTAATAAACTCGTTCGATTATTATGAGCAATAACTTTTAGAAAAACGCTACATATAGCAAACAAATTGTTTTAAGTACAAAAACTTAGATAGGTAGCCAAGTTTTATAAAAAAAAGCTTAATGAAACAACTTCATTTGAAGTTTTGAACCCAAGTCTTTTGTGCAAAAGACTAAAGTCAAGTCGTTTACCCAGAAGACTTCAGTCATTTAAAATTAAGTCATCATTACAACACTGGTATTGTGATGGGTGCATAACGGTAGTTATGTTTGATGTATGTGATTACAACAAATGAAAGTTACGACATACTTGAAATAAGTCAACGAGTTAATCTTAGTGCAAAGGTAACTTGAGTATTTAAATTATTAAACTCAAGCCGGGAAAAAACTGCCTAAATAAATCCATTAGAGTTTCCTGTATGCAAACTTTTGTTTCGCGTCAATCTATTTCTAAATAAATAAAACGCTTTAAAAACTTGTAAAAAACTTTAAATTTGTTAACATAGTATTGTTTAAAGAACTATATGTTAAAAAAATACTATTTTCTAAGAAGGTTTGATATCAGACCTACAAAATAAAACGCGGACAACGATACGAGTCGTAAATAGCGTGTAACTTTCGAACCAATTATTTACAAAAATGTAACGAAATTTAAATATCGCTTACTTGACGTCCGTCGGGAATGGACGAGGCTCGTACCCAAACCTCCATTGTATAAACTGGGCCAGGATTCCACTTTCCAAGGTCAATATAGGAGTCGTGGCCGTCCAACACAGCTGCGCAGGCAAACGGTGGGCCTATCTGCACCGGACCACAACAAATATTAAGATGTAAATGATACGTGCTGAAATAAATAACAACAACATGCTTGCCGTCACACACAAGCATAATTATTAATCAATTATAAAGGAGTTCTTCTGACCAATATGCATTCAGCGCCGACGTTTCGATTACCTATACAAGGAATCTTCTTCAGTGCAATAAACTTGTAACTTTACAGCAGGATATATACAGTGAGTCAAAAAGACAAAAATAAAGATAGCAAGGCTAGGCGAAAAAAGGAAGCGAGGCGCGAATAACAAGAGAACGCGATAACCGGCTGCGGCCTTTCAATGGCCGCTACTGCACAAAAATTAATAATTGTTTATTGTATAGTTTCTATATTGTTGTTATGTTAAAAGCGTGCCGCGAAATATTTTTTCAGACTTAAATACGACCTACCCATTACAAAGTGTTAATACATTTTTAGTGTTTAACCCCTATTCAAGTTGTTCATGCTTTATAGCCAATTAAAAGCAAACAAATGTGAGACACAGGCTGCCTCCGCTCACCAAGTTACTGTCGACACACTTGGAGTAGGTTTTTTCCTGCATCGTAAACGGAAAACGGCAGTTTTTGTTTCCTCCTGTGCCGCCCACTGTCGCCACCACGTGGCTGGGAACTCCAGCACACGAGCCTCCGTTCTGGCACGGGGGTTCCCCGTTTCTATATAAGGATCGAATAGGTTACTAACGACTAGGGGTGGCCGATAGAATCGGAATGAAGTCGATACACAATGCCGGCTGATAGTATAGGTACCCGTCGTATGATACGCTGCCGATCTGATACCAAATTTCAATTTTTTTTTAAATATTTAACCACGATTTGCCATATAAAGTAGAATTTTTTACTTTGAACGGTAAATTTAGGCAAAATCAAGGTTACCAACTTACAGCGATTAAGCCTAAAAATGAATTTTTGCCTAACGTTCTCAGAAAAATTATCGTTCGACGTTTCAGTGGTTCTCAACCTTTTTTTCACTGCGTACCACCTCGAGCTTCTATGATCTTGTTGCGTACCAACAAAATATCGAAAAAACTCAACTTTACTTAAAATGTATATAGGATTATTCACAGGGGTAGATTAGCTAATTAGTTAGCCCGGAAATTTCAAAACAAATGCGGCCCTGCACTGCTGTCAAAAAAGTTTCCCTTTTTTAACTTGCAAGATACTGGTAGTCAAGTTTTGTGATTCTTCGTTGTTTTGCTATGATGTCATAAAAAAAATTTGCATGGATGTTCCGGAAAGATAGGCTAATAGTTCCTATCATTGATGAAGCATAAAATATTTAACTATACAATTATTACGACGAATGTATTGTTTATTACAATAAGAAAAGCTTAAACTTTTGGTAAAACTGTAATTTTACTTAAAAACTTACTGCGTACAGCGTACCACCCAAAATGACTTCGCGTACCACCAGTGGTACGCGTACCACAGGTTGAGAACCACTGTTCTAAATGAATCTATTTTATTTGTTCGATCATAATGATGTCATTGCTATCGGATTGCGATACTTTTTGTCAAAAATTTAGGCTTTTCATATTGAAATAAAATGTCAAGTATCACATATCCCTGATAACGGCTAAGGCTGCTTGAAATACATAAAAAAAAAAAATTGGATTAATTTTGCAAAGTATTATCGAAAAATCCTCCAGATGTCGCACCTTATAAGAATAAAGCTATAGTATATTTCGAAATACGTTTTTTACTTTTGCGTTTAGATTTCATGTAGGCGAAAGTTGTTATTTAATGAAGCAGTATGCGACTTATACTTGTTGTGTATTTAACCCGTTTTACCAAAAAATGTAACTTGAGTGAATTTTCACCTAGATGAGTATAATTTGAATTTTGGGCGGACATTATTGTCAAGGTAAAATGCTTTTGAGGAAAACTCATTAATCACTGCTTCGGGCTACAGTTTATGATTCTAGGTGGACAGCACACTTTGTTACTTAAACAGCTAGCATTCAGTAAACTAAGGCGCAATGACTTACTGATCTTCGTAGAAGGCGCAATAGTCGAAGCTTTCGCATTTGCTTCCGTAAAAGCCATCGGGACAAGCGCATTGTCCAGAAATGTGAATGCAGCTGCCACCGTTCTGACATCCGCATTCGGACACTGAAACGAAAGCGATAAGATGTTGTCTTTTCATATAAATAAAAAACAGCTCGTCTGGTAATTGTAATTCTTTAGCAACGTTTCTGCCATTTATGCGTACAAAACGAGCTTTCTGTGTCATTCACCCCGACGAAGACGACTTGCATAGGTTGCCGAAACGTTGGCAAAAAATTGCAATTACCAGAGGAATTGTTTTTTGATTTATATTACTATGCTTGGTATCAACAGTTTATATGTTGCCTTTTCATTTTGATGCACATTTTAAACTTTAACATACCGTTGGTTGGAGCAGAGACGTGGCAAATAATTTAAAATAAAAAAAAAAACACGGAATATTTATGGGTGTGGGGTCGAAAGCCCCTGATTCACTTTCAAAAAACTTGAAATAGTGTTAAGTTAAGCGTGGTATTGGTACATTTCCTGATGAAGGCACCCTAGATAGGTAGGCTAGTCCAAATGTCGGATAAAACAAACACAACAAAGGTGAAAAAGAAAAGTCCCAGAAGAACTTATTTTCAGTCAATATGACGGAATTCTAAGGGTATTTCAAAAATTCCGAAATTAAATTCCACTTGGTGTATTTAATATTATTGATCATTTTTCCATCGCTTGCTGACGAAACAGTCGGCAAAGGACTTACTTAAGCAACGTGCTTGCACTTTGCAGCCGTTCGTTGACGTTTGGCAGTAGTCCTGTCTGCAGGTCGGAGGTGATGTACTGTTGTCGTAAGTGCCCTTTCCGTACGTAACCTGCTTCCACCAACTGTAACACAACGAACAGCAGTGGTAAAAATAGATGAATCAGGTGGAACCATATAAAGACAAATTGTATTGAATTCTCGACATGCATCTATTTAGAATTAGACAAATACGGCAATTTACAAAGATCAGTGCTGAAAAGTTATTCTGAGACGACATCCAGATAACAATAAGTATGCGCACAAACTAATGAATATCGGTGACTCATTCAGTTCCGGTAAATATAACACAAACCTAAACAGTTGGAGTCCCAAAAAATATGGCTATTTTAGCTACGTAAATGCAAAAAAAATTGGAGCTTGGGGCGTTTTGCAATTCTCCCTCTTATATGTCATAGCTTGTTTTGATGTGTCATAGCTTGTTTTTGAAGTGATAAACTAGTTGACTGTCTAAGGTCGCCATGCGCCTTATCGCAATCCAACTTTTTATTAACCGAACATAATTAACATATAAAATGAAATTAGTATTTACCTGCAACCCCAATTTGTTTTCAGATAAGTAATTTTTTATTCTTATTACAGCGATTTAATTAATACGCTAAAGATAAATAAAATATAAGAGAACTGTAGCTACACGTGTGGACCGAAATGGGAAGTTTAAATTAAAACATGGATTTTAAGTTAACACTTAAAACACGACGTTTTACCTTTTTTTTTTAAACTTTTTCAATATACTTATTACGCTCGTTTAAACCACAAGCGCAAGGAAATCACTAAAACTACAGGTATTGGTTAGTGATGGCGACCCCAGGATACGCTTAAGCGACCCCACATGGGGCTCGACCCATAGGTTGGAGACCAGTGCTCTAATACGACAGGTATTTTAAATCTTAAATAATACAAGGCGTTTTTGTCGCATTGTATCTTATTTGACGTTTTTCTAACCATCTCCATGCCCCTCTTCCCGAACAAATAACCTCGATCACCCTTGGTAACTTACTAGTCAAGTGAAGCGCAAGATGTCATGAGAGAATTTTCCGGGCACTGAGCAGTGGGGTTGTGCATGTCCTTGCTCTCAACATTCACGTAGTAAAGGTGAGTCGGGTCGTACGGCCAGCATGTTACAATGCCCTGATAAAACGAAAAAAGTCACAATAAACCGTAAACTATTTTAAATCAGATATAAAGCTCGATCAAAATGGAACTTGAGCTGTAAACAAATCGATAGAGACGAAAGAGTTACTTCTAACACAGTAAAACGATATTATAAGATCGTGAACACAAAGCAGCCCTACTTTTATTGGTTGAGTTTGCATCTTTTCATAACTGGTCGCTTAAATTAGCTGATTGAAATTATAATCTTCGCCATACTTACTCTTAGAGACGTCCGTTAATATTTGATCGTAGCCGATACCCGATGCCAAGTGTTAGTATCGGTACTCGTCCGATACTAAAGTTGGTATCGGTGCCGATCTGGTACTAAATTAATATTGGAATTTCAGGCACGATTTGTAATTCACTGCAGCGCTTTCTGCCTCGAAAGTAAAAAAATAAAAATTAAGTAGGTTAAAAAACAGAGGTAACTAAAACTTCTTAACTATAAAGAACATTTTGTCCTAAAACCTGTTAAAACAGTACAATCTATTTTGCTTTTTGGGCATAAAGTAATGACGTCAATTGGTATCGGATTGCGATACTTCTTATCCAAAATATCGAGTATCGGTATCGGAATACAACGTCAAGTATCGAACAAATACCAACTTACTATGCTGGTCTGACCCTGGCCGGAGTTGGACACGCGACATTCGTCTCCCTTAAACCAAACTCCGTCGCAGTAACGAGCCTTACATTCACAGTGCGTGGCCATCATGCCAGCGGGACAGGCCACGTAGGCTGTCGCGTCGTCATGGCTCGCAGTCGGTGGACTTTCGAACTTCAAAGACTCTAAAAAAATAACCTAGATCTCAGAAAACCTGAAACGATTTTTTTTCAAAATAAGTTCTTGAATTTTTATCGTAAAGAGTTGTACGTACTAATAAGCAGTGTTGTATACAAGTCATTTCAAAATGACTAAAGTTTCAAAATAAACGTCAACTCGCCGTCCAACTCATCACCAGTTGCCCAAGTCAAGTTATTATTAGAGCAAGTCTTTAAGTCAAGAATTGGCAAATTCGTCCCATTTTTATGAGCAATAACTCAACTATAAATAACAAAAACGCGATACGTAAAAAATTGAGACAAATAACCCAATATTATTTAAAAACATTTAATGAAAACACCATTTTAACCCAAGGTATTTGACAAAATGACTTAAGTCGAATTAAAGTCTTTCATCCAAAAGATTTAAGTCAAGTCAAGTCATTTTGGTGAAAGGACTTAAATCAAGGCAAGTCAGTTGAAATTAGTTACTTAAGTCAAGTGACTTGTCATTACAACACTTATAACAAGTCATTACAACACTTATAACAAGTCATTACAACACTTATAACAAGTCATTACAACACTTATAACAAGTCATTACAACACTTATAACAAGTCATTACAACACTTATAACAAGTCATTACAACACTTATAACAAGTCATTACAACACTTATAACAAGTCATTACAACACTTATAACAAGTCATTACAACACTTATAACAAGTCATTACAACACTTATAACAAGTCATTACAACACTTATAACAAGTCATTACAACACTGATAAATAATAAGTAACAGCACTAGCTACCCTTTTGAGGCGTATTTATTTTATATTTCCATTAACTTTCAATTTAAAGTTGCACTGCCTTGTTACTTACCAGTATGTTGTTCTATTTTTTAATACGAACATTACAAGTTAAATAGTTTGACCAGTTATAGACCAGTTATTTCTCAACCCATGTAGCCACCAGAAATTCAATCGTCGTTAGAGTTTGTTTGGTCGCTAACTGCAGTCGTTTTATACGGTTGGAAACAATAAGTTAACTAAATAAGTTAAGTCCAGTGCAGGGGTTTAGCTCGCGAAAATTTGGCTGTTACCTTACGCTTAACATGCGGTTCACCGCAACAAAACGAAGAAAAACACTAACCTTCAATGACCTCGCAGTACGTTCCAGTGAAGCCTACGTGGCACGAACAGAAGAAGTTATCCACGTTGGTTGCGACACACATTGCCGAGTTCTTGCAAGGGTTGGCCACCAGGCAAGGGTGCTGTTCGTACAAGGTCACCTTCATTATGACGCCCGACTGTGACATAATAGTGGGAAAGCACGTGCCTGGGTAACCACCGCAACGACCCTGCCGAGATTGCTCGATACCTTAAATAAAAATAGTCCGCTGTAGAATGGTATAGATCGGGGTTCTTAACATTTTTTGTATGTTTTACTCTTTTAGTAAAGATGAATATCAGATTTACCCCCAATTTATAAAATACTGCTCATTTATTAAACAAACGAAAGTAACAATTTACATCAGTTATATTCAATACGACGGCACTTGCTTTTTGGCAACAAGTTGTTTAATCAATTATTAAGGGGTTCTTCTGACAAATATTTATTCAGCGCCGACGTTTGGATTAATTACCTATACGGGTAATCTTCTTCAGGGCAATAAACTTGTAACTTTACAGATATATATAAAGTGAGTCAAAAGACAGAAAAACAAAACACAAAAAACAAAGGGGCAAAACGAGGCGAAAAAAGGAAGGAAGGAAACAAGGCGCAAATAACGGGAGAACGCGATAACCGGTTGCAGCCTTCTAATGGCCGCTACTGTACAAAAATTTAAAGGAAAGTGTATGAACTGTGTCTTGCTTAACGTTCTTGTCTGGTAAAGTGATAGATAATGCACAACAAATATCAGATTCAACATGAAGTTGGTTTCGTGCTTTAGATTTGATAGTAAGCGATGCAGAAAAGCCGCATTCGCATAGGTCAGGGGTGTTCAACTCAAACATGCCGGCGTGCCAATTTTTATCCTATAACTTCTTCCCGTGCAAAAGTTTATTAACTAATTCGCTTTTTACAAATAATAAAAACGTGTAGTTGGCAGTGCGCATTACTGCATCTAAATGTCCGTCGGTGAGCTGACTTTTGCTTTTTGTTTCCTCACACCAAACTTTATATTATGTGAATGCTAGCCTCCACTATACAATATAATGTTATAGTATTAATAGTAATTGTTAGGTGTCGCGATTGCCGCGATTGTTTTGTGTTGTGAATAAACAATGACAATTTACTGTACAAAAAAAATAACTATTCTTGGGCAATCGGCTGAATAACAAATAAGTAATTTAGGGAGCTTGCGTGCCATTTTATATTAGGTTGCGTGCCACATTTGGCACGCGTGCCGCTTGTTGGACACCCTGGCATAGGTAAATTGAAGAAAACGAAGCCAGCATATTCAGAGCTTGAATACCTATTGGATTTACCCCTAACATGAAGAAATTTACACAAAAAGATTGGTATAGATTAAAAGCCACTTTACAATATTTTAGATCTAGTTCAGTTGTTCCCAACCGGTCAAAATAGTTTATCTGGGGGGTCGCCGTGTTCTATTTTAAAAACGAATAAGTAACAAAAAACAAACAGCATAAACAAAAATAGCAGTACAAGGAGCAAGAAAAACCGCTGACAATTGTGTAAATATCGCATTTTTTGTTCCACAATGTTTTTTTTTAGTTTCGGGATGGAATATGAATGAAAATAAACTATTAATTGTCGTTTACACAAGGCTTGATCGAACCAAATGGGTAAGTTGTTTGATAGTAATTTCATACATTTTTACGTAGGATTGCTTGGTATTTATCATAAAATGTGTTTTCTTAAAACTATAACCTCAACAACCAGAAAAAACATAATGGTAAACTTCATAGAAGGTATTAGCAAAATATAGAAATATACAAATAAACAAAGGAGAAGTTATCACATCTTGTTTAAACTTTGCAGAATAAATGTTTGCTGTTACAATTTTGTAGCGCAACAGCGGCAATGCTATGTTGACCTAAGCTTCGTTTATTAAAACCATTTTGCCATCGATACACGAACAAGATGTTGCCAATTGCCCATAGTGAAGCCCAGTGGTTTACAACTTATTTAAATTACCGTTAGAATAGTACGTACGCGATGTCAAACTACACACCGCGTAAAAATTCACAGTCGTTTCTGGTGTTAAAGATTAGCTTTATTAAGATAACAAACAGTATAAACCTTAAGGGTAAAAAAACGGCGGCAGTTTCAATTGTAGTTTTTTCACCAAAAAGTTCGGCATACTAAAGAATCGACAACCTAAGAAAATGATGGTGAAATTTAGGTGCTAAGTATTGTCAGTTTAACCGTGAATTGCCGTCGAGACGCCCGTTACAAAAACCTCCTTACTAGTGACAAAGCAGTGAAATTCGGCCGAATCATTAATAGTTGGTACTTCAAATTATCATGTCTGGCGCTGTATTATCACCCGTTGCCAGAGACTTTATGCACAAAATATACCGCTGTTCGTATAACATTAATAATTGTGCATTATGCACTGATCAAGAGGCAAATTTAACAAATTGAAATGAGAAACTTATTAATTGTTTCTCATTTCAGTTTAAAGGAACACCAGTGTGCCGCGTAACTCCATTTGAAAAACACTGATCCACCCATTATAACAATAACTAATTTCTAAGCAGTAATAGTCTCATCTAAAAACGGTTGAAGAACAACGATTTCAAAACGAGATTTATCAATAAAAAAAAACACATAAAGTCGGCGCTCTTTCACTTATGTACGTAAAAAGTTATGCAAAATACAAAACAAAATAATACCGCATACCACAACGCATATTGTTTGGGTTAGGGTGCGGGTTAGCGTTTGGGTGAGGGTGGGTTAAGTAATATTATGTTTATTATTAATAATAACTTGACCCACCCTCAACCAAACGCTAACCCGCACCCTAACCTAAACAATATGCGTTGTGGTATGCGGCATTTAAAGAAAGTTTTTTTTTATTAATTTTCACGTACATAAGTGAAAGAGCGCCATAAAGTCTTACCTACGCGGTAGACCGAATTTGCGTAGTGGCCGCCACACATTTCGTCGCTGTTTCCAGTGCATGGCCAGTCGCATTTGCTTTCATCTGCCTTACCATGGCTTCCATACGTATCACCGCAGAAACATTCTTTGGCATACTACAAAGAACAATATCATGAAATTAATTACAAAACACTTGTGTCTTTAACGCAAAATTCCAAAACTTTTGAGCTTATACTATAGTAAGAGTATTTGGTTGGGGAACCCGCCTAACTATGCAGTAAACGACAAGACACGCTGAGTAGGCATACTCTAATTCAATAACTTGAGACTGAAGTTGATACCTAACACTAACAGCGATAAATCGACTTTATACAAAACGTAACCAAATAACTATTTGCAACAAATTAGTAATAACACTACTGTTAAAATGACACCACTGACTGAGTGTTAACAGAATACTCAAAAACTATTTAAAGAACAACAACAAAACGACTAAATACTAGTAAAACTACATTAGTAAGTATAGAAAATCTAATATTAGGTACATTTGTGACGTAACAGTGTATAACAATTGAGGGTGTATGGCCTATAGAGAGGTACGTTCTGTCGACGTAAAGCCTTATTAAATATGTATTTATGACAGAGTGCAACAATTTTCATTAGTAAGTTCGTGTAATAACTTCAGCAACCCCAAAGCCTGTATTTTGGTTTGCAATAATTGCTGTTCATCTTTGTAGGGTAACAATAAATGTGGGACAATGCTGTTTACGTTGTTGTTGATTTAGAAATTATGGCACACAGACTTGAAAATAATCTCTTTTTTAAGTTGATTAAACGTCTGGCGATGTTTAACCAACATAAAAATGGCCATTTGTTGTCGCGAAAACAATCTAGTGGGTTTTTTTCCGGATCTAGTGTTTTTTTATCAGGGAGTCGAACCGGAACCGAACCGGAACCTTATGAACCGGTTTTGGGTAATTTTTTTCTGAACCTTAACCGAACCTGAACCGTTTTTTGTACGATTTTGAGGAGCCGAACCGGAACTGAAACGAATAATTTGAAAGAACTTGAACCTTAACCGAACCCGCGAACCTGTAAACAAAAGCGATTCACTCCAGCATGACTTCACAAGTCGCAACTTGTACAGAGCCAAGTTATTCCATGTTCAAAATTTTATGAAAAAATATGAAAATTAATTAAATAAAACGTGGATTTTTTGTTTCTTAGATATTTCAATAAAGAGTAGCTGTTTTTTAATACGTCACATAACCTGGATTAAATGCCCAATTCAAATATTATTCTCTACATTTATTGACCCACGTTTTTCAATTTAACGCGATTTATATTGTATCCGAACCGGAACTTTATGAACCGGTTTTCTAATAACGACGATCGAACCGGAGCTGAACCGGAACTTTTAAATTGCTCAAAACCAAAACCGGATCTGAACCGGATTCCAAAAAAATCCTTGAGCCCGAACCGAACCTGAACCGGAAAAGTCAAACGGTTCGACTCCCTGTTTTTTATTGTCCAATCTAGTGTTTATTTAATTTTGAGAGTGGCAGTCCTGTTGTTGATTAAAAGCAGGCAGGAATATACTTTTTTCCGTAGAATATAGGCTACAATAGAGCAGTGGTTTGCAACCTTTTTATTACCCAACCCCAATTTAATTAAACGGAAATCAGCATTAAATGCGACACGTGTTTGTTTTAAGATAAGTAGGCCTAATGCTTTAACGAAATACCACAAGAGATTGAAATTAATTATGCTTAAATGACCCATATAGGTTCGAGAACACTGCAATAGAGGGTCGACATAAAATAAAACACCTACCTGTGTTCCGGCATATTTGTAACCCTGTTGAGTGCACCGCATTATGCAGAGATGCGCGGTCATTTGGGGGTCACTCACTGGGCCCAGTGGCAAATCCCTATCTGCTTGATCATTGTAGCAGCCGATGTATCCTGCACATAAGAGTTTAAACCAGTGTTTTAAAGGTAAACAACACGATAACAATTTATTCAATTTCAGTTTTTCTTAAAGCGATATCAAGACCTGTTGTGATAAGCACAAAATTAATATTCGGGTTTTGTTGACTGTTGTACTAAACAACTGGCACACGCAATTACAATTATATTATGACACAACAATAAAGGAAAATCACTATGGAACATTTACTTTGGTAATAGTGAATATTCACTTTCATAAAACAAAAGCTAATTCGTTTATTACGTTAAAGCTGTGATTGATGGGTGGTTCATGGAAACATTAGTCAAATTAACAAAATGCTTGCGGAGCATCTGACGTTATTTTACTGAACACTAGTGTTCCGCGAAAAAACGGTTGAAAATCACTGGTCTAAACCTTAGTTTGATAAAGAATCGCAAAGACAAAAAGGTCGAGTTGATCGAATCATTTTGATTAAGACGTTTCGATACGAACTTGTGTCATCTTCAGTTAATGACTACTCGCCCTTTTGGGCTTTGCAATTAATTATCACGCTACATTACAGATCCGTGCATAGTGTACCTAAACCTAATTAAATCCTGTGCAAAAGATAACACACATATTTCTTTCTTCAAATGTTGTGTTATTCTAGGAATTATTTAGGGTTTATTTTGACAATAGCTATTTTCTGTCATCTTCAGAATTCACTCACGTCCATCTTGTATCAGAGGACTCCCAATACTATTGTCTCCGTTTGCAAAGTTGCCCTCCCATCGCCATTCGCTCTGTCTGTTAAAAGTCCAAGGCGTTCCAGTAAAGTCGATGGAAAACTTTCCCATCGGGGTGCATTCGGGTGAAAAGGAATGCTTATCGCCAGCGTGCCCAAATCTTCAGAAAATGGAGCCCGAAATATATGATATATAAATGCATAAATGCATATTTTTATTTGCACAATTAGGGCATTCGGTCGAATCTGACAGCAGAGTGTAGCTCGTTAACTGAGATGATATAATAAGTGAACGGAAAGTTTATAAGCAAAAAGGAGATATAGCGGACACCAGGGCTGTGAAGTCGGTTAAAAATAACCCGAGCCCGAGTCCAACTCCGGCCAAATGTGCGATTCGTCGAGTCATGAGGCTTTGACTCTACAGCATCTATTTAACCTATCTACATAACTAAATTAAAGTTGATATTTAGCAATTTATTCATAGGGTTGTCATATAATTAATCTAACCACAATAAATGGTAAGAAAAGATTCCACCAGATGCTATTCAATTTCACAATTACAAATTGGCGGCCATATTACTTTCGAAATTTGGTACTGCGCATGCGCAGGCTAGACTCGGGACTCGGGTGGTCTTAGCCTACTTGGTTTTACTCGAGTCCCGAGTCTGACTCTAGCAAAACAAACCGACCCCGTCGAATCCCGAGTCCGAGTTCGACTTCACAGCCCTGGACACAACTTAAGCACTAATTGTTTTTTCTACTTACTTGACTGGGCTTCCGCTGACAGTAGTAGCGTAGTTGAAATCATCTGTGAAAACAGTCTTCGTCCTCAAATCTACTTTCACCTTTTCGAACTCGGTTCTGCCGAAATCCTGAAAATCCTCTTCCGGAAGTTTTTCCAGGGTACAGGCCTGGTCGGAACCTGATTACGCATAACAAAAAAAAATTATTAGGCTCTAAACTTAGCACTGGAGCTATATGTGAGCTGAGGTGTGACACGTGTGAGGTTGCGGTTTTTAGGTAACAAAGATAATAACAAAATGTATTTATTTGAGCAAAGAGAATAAGCCCAAGAAGCAACTTGTTGAACATTCTACATTTGCATTTTCAATGGAAACCTAAAAATCATTAAAACAGCTTTTAATAGTTTTTAGTTAAATTTACTAGTGAAATCGAACTGTCAAATATTTAATGCAGTAGAGAAACACGCCACAGACCTAAAAACCTGCGATTCAATACAAATTTTAAGCGCAAGATTATGCCGCTTATATACTTAAATAAAACTTGAGCCTTGCTTTAATATGATATTTATTTAAGATAGGATTTCTTCACTTATATGTGATAAGCCTGATAACGTACCGTCAACCTAAAACAGGTTACGCTTACCGACATATCTGTACATCTCGGCATAGTTTGAACTTCTCCCGGATTGCAAATGTAGGTATTCGGTAGGCTGGGTGTTGGAACCCTGGGAAAGTCCCGTGCAGTAAACCTGTACCCCTACCCCCGGCTTCAGTTGCAAATAGTGAAATCCGTCGGTTAGTGATTCGAGCAGTTGTGTTGGCGTGTTATCTTTCAACTCCTGACACGTCTCGTACATTTGGATGCAGTTTATAAAGTTAAAGGCGGCGAAAGTAGCCAACAGAAACAGAACTATTTTCGTCATGATCGTTTGTCAGCTACCGCATTTTCACATAGATCACTCCTATGCGAACGTATTTAAATAAAAAGCAAGGCCGTTGTATTTTGAGCATCGATAAAACATACTACAGTGCAAAATTTGTATAAACACACCAATTTTTTTTGGTTATTCTGCAGAAATGACTATAGGCATCATTGCAAAACTAAAACTTATATCTAACAATATTAATAAATCAAAAAAAGCAAATTTCTATAAGTCAAGGTTAATCTTTTGTCTTATTGTTGTTAATTCAGGAAAACATTTAGCACTACCTTTCCCGCGGTTCATCTAATAATCGCTTCAATCATAGGCTACCATATGTCCTCTTTTGGGAGGACTTGTCCTCTTTTTTCAAGAAAACTAAATGGTTCTCCGAAGAAAAAATATATCAATATTTGCGCTAAATATTTGAGAATCCCAAAACAACCAGACATCCCGAAAATCAGCGTAAAACATCATTAAACTCAAACGTAACAAATCTACTTTCGTTTAACTTGCCGGCAAAAAAATGTCCCATTTTTGGGTGCTGAAAATTTGGTAGCCCTATATTCAATCATATACTTTAAAATGTACAACTTGAGTTACATTTACTTGCCTTTACGAAGTACATTTTACACTATTTATATCGGATAAAATAATTATATATTTGACAGTGTCCATCAACCAATTTATGTTTTTACCCGTCACTTGCACATGCGCCTATAAACTATGTGTATTTAAGTTAAGCTAACCTCTTTTAAGCAAGCGTGTCAACATGAAAAGAGATGCACTGCTACAAACCACCCAGCACTGTCTAATTGCAATTTTACGATAAAAAACATTGATAGGAAAAGGAGCCAACTAAAGTTATTATTGTTGATTGATAACTACACAACTTGTTGTCAGTTTCAACAATAGTTACTCCAACCTAGCTTTTCTAACTATACGTATCCGATCTTTATCGGACGAAGATTTGCTGTCGAGCTGTAAATTATAGCGTCTGTGTCGTGAGTGGGTTATTGCACCGCCAGACACAATCATATTTAGACAAACAGACAGCTAAGGAACTTTGGACGCGCCGTAGAAATTATTAACGACGCCAATCCGACTTGCAATACTTGCAGGTGTATTTACGATTGCATGCGGCGCACATTGCAACTAAATGCACTGCGGTTAGCCAGCGAGTTTAGAATGCCTATTAATAAGTTACTGACCCCCTGGGTGTAGGTTAAACCCACTGTGTTGGGTTCATGTCGACTTGCCTGTAGCAAAGATGTTGAGGCTTAACCCAGGTTACTCGGATACAGATTTTCCAACTATCAATTCGTCGACATATACATTTTATCATTTAATTAATTATTTTTCAAGTTGACAAAACCAGGGTGACATATTAAAACATATACTTTGTTTTGTTTATGTCATTTACTGTATTCTGTTCCGAACTGTAAAAATATCCGAAATGAACTTACGTCCTACATGTGCATTTTAAAGCGTTGAAGTCAATCAATAACTTAGTTTAGAGTGCAGGCGTTCTTTAAAATAAAGGCAATGTATGCTTGACTTCGGAAGAACTTTTGAAGTGATTTCGCTTCAGCCATTCAGCTGTGAAGTCAATGGTCCTCTTATATTAGGAGAGTGTTCTTATTATTTTCTGTGAACAATGCGACAAGTCTCCTTCTAATTAGCGTAAAACGATTATAGCGTTTTGCCAATTTAAACTATGTAAGCGTAATTCTTTGCACTTTGCGCGGTTATCTGTACTTCAAATGCATATTTGCACACCAGTTTGTTCGAAAACAACAAAATTCTAAAAAATACTTGAATTGTGAGGTAACTTCTAAATTTAGGCCCCTCAGCAGGGGTTAAAGCGGGTCATCTTTTTACTGGAACATAAAAATTATTTTACTAAAACGCATGACAAATTTCGGAGATGATATCACAAAGTGACGTCATGACAAAACAAATAAAACGAGTCACCTTAGAAAATGTAATGTTATCTTTGAATGTCGTGTGCAAAAATATGCAACTGAAATTTTAGTTTAAATGCTTCAAAGAATATGGCGGAAATAGCCAGGTGAAAAAAGAACATGGGTGGTAAAATAGAAACATTTTACCGTACGGCTTACTTGCAAAAAAACAAGTGGTAGTATCGGTACTCGTCCGATACCAAATTAAACTGGCATTTCAACACTAATTCGCGATCAAAAGGAGCGATTTAAACTTGAAATTTTTTTTAGAAAATATTACGTTAACAACTAAAAAAGCAAATTTCAGCTTTATAACCCGGAAAATTAACCTCGAATGTTTAAATTTCATCTATTGTGTTTCTTTAGGCATAATGCTACAATCTAATTGCGACTATAGGTGAGTAAAATCTATATATAGCAATGCACTATGTTTATAGATCACAGGGGAAACGCTGTGCGGGCCGTTTCGGCTTCATTTCACAAATGTCGCTAGTCAAACATATATCCTGGATCTGGATTCGCCTCTGCTTTTGGATGCTGTCAGTTTGAATGACTGCTTTTTTAATACTAACTTAACTACGCCAAGTCGACATACGAAACCTAAATATGAAGTTCAACTAATTCAATGTAAAAAACAAACACCTTACCAACTTCGCGTGTTACTTGTTGCCCAATACCACCGAGACTTACATACTTACATAATATGATTAAACAAACACTACCGTACCTTATAAAGCATCAATGAAATATGTTGCCTGTGGATTAAACTGTTGCCTGTTAAGTGTATAAGTTACATGAAGTAAACAACATGAAAAGCGGTATACACTAGGCTCGATTAGATGTAGTGCCAAACTTCCGGATGGAATGTTGTGTGTCGGCCGTACGTGGTGTGCGTGAACTTATTTGACAATTTTTTTTGTTAGTAAACCATTAAACAGACGTGGTAGTGTTAGGCAGTGTTGTAATGAATCAAGTCAATGACTTAAAGTAAGTTCGCTTAAGTCACTCTTTGCAAATGACCTGACTTGACTTAATTCATTCAGTGAAATGACTTGGGTTGAAATCAAGTGTTTTCATTTAACATTTTTTTATAAAGGAATTTATTGTTTTGAGTTTTTGCGCGAAAAACAATTATCTTGCTATATTTTGGTCTAGTTGAATTGTTGCTCACATACGGATAAGTTTACCTGCTTAACATGTTTTACGCTTAATTTTTATGTCAAAGATTTGACGTGTGAAGTTAACTGGCTCTTATAAATTCTAGCCCTTGTTCAAATGATGCATTTTAAACCTTAAAAATAGGTGATCCAACTAAACGTCCGCGCTCAAGATATGTACAGCGGTAAATGGTCCTTAGGACCTTAAAGGTTTTCCAAACTTTTTGCTTATATCGATATACGATATAGTTGTGTGATTTTTTAGGGTTAAATTTCTCCCACCAGGACATACCCCGAGACAAAATTGCTTCCTAAAAAAAGTATAAAAAAGTGAGACAAAATGTGACGTAGGAAAGTTGTACTGATTTCTCTATTTGAAAGGAAGGGGTCAAAGGATAATGACGATTTTTATGGTTACCTTAAATACTAAAACTGAATGCTAACTCATCAGCAGAAACTAGGGCAATTATTTCGTTTGGTGTTTGCTTCAAAATCACTTGATGAACAGGAAATACAGTGGAAATGCTTTATTATAAAGTATTTAAAAAGAGACACAACCGTGTCTGCTGAAAGCTTTCGCAAAGCAAAACCTTTATGTACTCTTAACCTAAAGGCTTGTGAATCATAAGTATGTTTGTTACGCGAACTTCTGCCGAACAAAACCGAAAGTTTGCTGAACTGGAGGACGAGTTGTTGTTTGCAAATTTACCACACAAAAACATCTTCCGATCTTGCAAACCGTTATGGAAAGTCGCAAAATAACCTGGATAATTTCAGTCTTGCCACACACACTTATCCAATATAGACCCACGAGGGAATTTCGAGTGAAAGCCCTCCCGCGCCATCGAAACCAAACTTTCGCTCCTCTCCAATTGACGTCACGTGTTGTGCTTTCCGTCTTGAAAAACCGCCATCGATATTATAAGAAGGCTGCGGTTGTGAGGAAGACTGTTGAGATTTTCACTGGTTCATCATTAAATATACAGATGGAAATATTTTATGGAAGTTTGTGCGACATTTTTGTCCTATACATTCTGAAAATTTGTTAAAAATCCTACAAAGTGTTGCAGGCGACTAATCAGTAGATAGTTACGTGGGCTTTGCAAACAACTTGGTAACAAATAAACGTTACAATATTTAACCCCATATAGGCTTTGGCATTTCTGGCATTTCTGGCATTCAATCTTCATTGTAACTTTGTCAGATAACTAAACTAATTTGCAATTCAAGTTAAATTTTGTAAGACAAATTGCTGTGTTAAGATGCCTTATATTCTTGTTATTAAAATACATTATCCTTAAAGGAATCTAATAGCTCGGTTCTCTCAAGGGTTTACGAAGTTTTTTTTATCAAAATAGCAATGTTTGGTTATATATGGGTATAAAAGGCAAAATAGGATGCCTTAAATACTTAATATAGAGCTGAATTAATTGACCGGTGTTTATATACTGCTAATGGAAATTGCGATTAATGCGCCACATTTTCTGCCGTTGATTAAAGCGTGGTGCAAGTAAACATAAAAAGTTGTATAATAGCCGGCTTAGGGTCCACGGAATTTTATGTGCATCTGCACGTGACAACACCATAAGAATCTAAAATAACGTCATATTCACTTTTGTATTGAAGTCAGTGCAGAAGCAAGTGCAACACCCGGAATAAAACATGGCGCTTAAATTTCACCAAACCACAAGGAAAACACCCCAGCGCGGCAGGAAGATGTTTTGAAGTTCTTAAGGAAAACATGCTGGCCCGTTCGCGGTATAAATTGCGACGCCAGTGTGCTGTTGGTCTAAGTTTAAGTCATTTCCTGAACTCTATCACAAACTGCAAGCACAAGAAGCAATTTTGCAAGAAAATTATTGCGCTTAAATTCATCGTTGCGAAGACTATAAAATGTGTCAATTATTAAGTGTTGGAGCTTTATTATGTGCGATGCTGGCAGCTACAAATGCAGGTACGACTTAACCTTAACTGTATGTTTATGTTAGAAATATTTATGTTACAAATATTTTAACCTGTTTAAAAAAAACTTGCAAAGTTGAACGAATTAAGCAAAAATAAAAACAATATCAAACGTTTTGTTAGAATTGTGTTTAACATTGATTTTATAGCTCCAACTGCTGTGACAGAAAAAACGCCTGCCGTTCAATACGAAGTTTCAATTCAACTGGTAATCATGGTAAGTAGCCTAACCTAATTAAGCTTACCTATAAGCTTAAATCATTACTTATAAACTCAACAAGTAAACTCATTCACGTAACAAGTGCGTTTATCAAATTGTTAATGAAGTAATCAAGGTAGGCTAATTTCAGCCAAAATAAACTAAACTAACGAAAGAGATTGATTTCGGCTTTTTTCAGTATTGTATCCTTCTTTAAAACTTCAAATGCCAGGATAAATTGTTTTTGTCAGGTCATATACAGCAGTGGTCGGCAACCGCCGGTCCGCGAGGAGTTCGTTACCGGTCCGTAGCAGGGTTGCTAGACTAAAATTTTGATTTAACCCAGCCGTAGCGTAGGGTAGGCCTATACGTAAAAGCCGGAAAAGGTTAGGAAAAGTAAAAAAAACAATTGAAGGTATTTTTATATCCAAATCACATTAACTTTCGTTTAAATATACTCCATGGTTGATTGGCTAACTCCTCGTATGTACAATAATCGAAAAAGAGCCAAAGTATAATGTTTTTGTTATGCTTAACCGTTTTCACCCTAAAGTGCAGTAAAATAAAATCATGCAAACAATGTCCCTTTCCTTTACTGAGCATTTGTTGTTTTTCAAGGCCGGTCCGCGGCAAAATTTCAGGTTTAAACCGATCCGCAGTGTAAAAAAGGTTGCCGACCCCTGATATACAGTATCTTTTGGGTGTTTTCATTCTTTTTGTGTTACTTTTAGTGGGTGTGCCCTAGATTTTGCAATCCTGCTCATCCACACTATTTCCAACCAACGACGTGCGCCACTGCTAAAAATTCATGTAAGCATGACTTTTTATCTTTAAACCAGTTTCTTTCTACAGGAGTTCTGTCTTAAAGATTTTTTATTAAATTCAAACTTTATGGTGCGTTTGCTGCAAATATAGTGTCTTGTTTATTTCCTATACCTAATTCGCTACAGTAACCGCCTTTTATTACTAAATTTCCTGTTTCTATGTAGCCTATACCTATTAATTCTTCTCACATTTGTTTGTGTTATGTACATTGCCCTACTAACATTGTTTTCTACTAATCAAAATACATATAGCTTGATAATGAATTTCAAAGATAGAAAATGTCGAGTAGCTTAAAATGATCTTAAATAAGACGTATCGATACGAACTTTTGTCATCTTCAGCTGATGTAACATGAACTGAAAAAGTCCTACTAGACCTTATTGGCTTTGAACACTTTCATCTAGCTACATTAGATTTGTGTGTATAGTGTACCCAAATAGGAATATACATAAAGTTAAATATAATATTATTTAGTTAAACATCTTTGCTGTATTATTATTTTCCAGTGTTTTGCATATACTGCCGATACTCTTACCAATGTGGCAAGACAGTACCGAAAACAGACCTTGTCGGATAAAAAGGTGCTTCGCCGCCTGAACTTCGAACGTTCGGGAAATTTTGTTGACCACCGCTGTAAATGGTCGCAACATGTTTTACGTTTTGGTGTACTTTTTTAATATCTTTGCTATTAAATAAACTGTTTTTGTTGTGAAAACTATGTTGTAAAAAAATATCGACTTTTGTACACATAGTCCATTCAACAGAGTGAGAGAGATTATTAGCACTTATCACAATAGGAAGGTTTACTTGTATTTAGCCTACTATGCGAAATACTTCTTGTGCAAAAGTTGAAGTACATTTTAAATAAGTCAGCAACAGACGTTTGACTGCGCGCTTGATTTTCAAATCACAACGCTAACTGTACGACAAAACCCAAAAGTTTGCAATAAACAACAAACGAGCTAAAGCTTTGAAAACTGTTGTTCCGTAAAAGTGGTTGTCAAGGGACGTCCTGTTGTTATGCGGTCAGTAACAAGGCTGGTTTTCGCTGGAGTCGCCCGTAGATACTCAAGATTTCCTGTAGTTAAAGCCGTTTTTAAAAGTACTCAGCCATCGATTTGTTTTTAATATGCAGGTGTATCATTTATTAAGTCATCGCTGTTTAACTATAGCTATTAATTGACTGCAATTCATAACTATATACTCCTTTGAAAGAGGTTAAGAACACCTACGCTGTTTAAAAAGACGTAGGAGAGTGGGCCATTTTTTTTCCTTTAGGCAACTTGTTGCAGTTTGATAAGTGCTTTATTTATTTTCGCCCGCTATTTTCTACTGAGTATGTTCCGCAATAATAAAATTGGAGCGTAACAATCATTATCTGCACATATTTTGTGTTACTTTACAAAACCAGCAAATGTTCTGCACGAAGTTTATTACTCCTTTACAGAAGCATATCAGGGCTACACTACATGTTAAGTGTATATCAGGGCTACACTACTTGTTAAGTGTATGAAATAGTAGTGACTAAAAAAAAATTTTTCATGGCATCATTATTAGGCAAATCTCTTTATGTTAGAATGCAATTCAAGAAAGCGTAACACTGGGAAACATATTCGTGCGTAACACTGGGAAACATATTCTCAAGTCACAGCTTATACTAGTCGAATAACGAAAGGTTTTGAGCTAGTTTAAAGTCAGGGTGTTAAGTTTATTTCGCACCGCGAAGGACATACAGAAAAAGTCGACAGAACAAATACAGAATCTTGTCATAAGATGGTGGAGAGGCAATGGATAACGAAAAACCAGCTTGGGTTACATATTTTCCCTGAGGCAAAAGGGATGATTTTGCGTTGGGTGTTGAAAAATAGTGTTCAAACATTCATCAAGGTTGCCGAACATTTTTATAAAATAAGTTAAAAATGAAAAGTACGAAAATTTGTAAGTTTTCGGGGACCTAAGATTGGATCACCCGACGTGTTTTGAATATAATAAAAAACAACAGTATACATGCCATGGTCAACAATACAACAAATAGTATAGTTTAAAAATTGTTTTACCACGGCAATTTCGAAACACAAAACCTAATCTGTACTTAAAACAAATCCAAACACCATATTGAACGGAAGTTTGGAAAGACACATGGGGCCTGTCAAAGACTGTTCAAAACGCAAAACAATTTACTACTTAAAGATATACAGCATGGGTTCTTAACCGGTGGAGCATGGCCACAGAGCAAATTGTAAAGTTAGTGAATTTTTTTTTTGTTTTTATACGTTTAATTTTTTAGTTCGTTTTACAGCACATTCTCAAGCTTCGCTTTGACCGTTGCGTTAAGTGTAGGTTATTATAAAACAGTCTTATTTTTTTCTATTTTTCGAGTTATTCTTAATTTCTTACACATTTCAGTTATGTAACCAATTTAAACCGAACTTTAAGAAGTAAGCCACGGAATTTTTCAAAACAAAAGTGGGCCAAGACCATAAAAAGGATAAGAACCCCTAATTTACAGACTTCGTTGCAACCCTGGCCATCCTTTCGATGACGAGCACATTTTGAGAACTTTATGACACGTCTTGACAAAGCGACTGATCTATTTTGCCGCTACCGATTGCATAACAACTCGCGACGCCGCGTCAATTGGCCAACTCCAGGATTCTTTTCCTCGCTTCGATGAACTTTGGATTTTCGACGTAGCGATGAGCGACCTCCAGCGGATGGGCGCACAAATAGCGCCGCTCAGCGGTCAGTTCGTCACTGGCTTTCGATTTGCTGAAGGCGTACGAGAAGACGTTTATCCCTGCGCGAAAATACACGTTTAGGAATTTTTTTTGTTCTGATTTTTTTAAAAAACATTTAAGCAAAGTTAGTCATTTTGTCGAGTCAGTTTTATGTGGCGAAAATTAACTTCGCTTAGGTCAGGGGTTCTTGAGCTTGAGACCCCTAAAAAAAAATTTTAGTTGACGTAAACCAGGATCGGCATAATTTTTTTACGTCATAAAACCGGTACACTCAATAAATCGACTGTTTTCAGTCCAACAAAGTGAAACTGAAATGGAGTCTGAACACATTTAAAGAGAATGCGCCATAGTGGTTTATTGTCAAATTAAACTTTTTGGTTTTCCAGGTTTTCAAATCAAGACTTTAATAAGGCCTTCATGGCCTCCTAAAACTAGTCCATGTACCATTGTACCCCTAAGGGGTCCACGGACCCACGTTTAAGAACCCCTGGTCTAGTCATTCCATCTCAATCGTAATAAGGTTGCTATAGAAATTGTTAAATATTCCAAACAGAACAAAATTTCCTCTTGCATTGTATGGGGAATGGAAGCGAACCTTAAAGGTGGGAGGCGCAATTTCACGAAACAATTTGATCGCTTAACTTTGAAAAAGTAAAACGTCGCACAAGAAACTAGATTTCGGGCAAAACTCGTGCTTTGTCAACTTACTAGAGACCTCCTCCAGCAAACGCGAGGTTTCCCTGCTTATTTGTTGGCCGAAAGCGTGCGTCAGCAGCAGCTCGTGTTCGGCACTTCGCAGACCAAGGATGAGCGACTTGTTGCAACGGGCCAGGGCGCAGACGAGGGCGTACAGGTTCATACTGATGTTGCTCATTCTCTCCAGGACAACTTGCTCATCTTCCAAGTGCTATGTAGAGCGTACGTAGAGAGTTGAGTAGAGATAGATCGATATATCGGTTTACCGATAATATCGGCCGATATTTAGCTTTTACCTATTTATCGGTATCGGTAAATGTAGGCCGATACTTTGTCCGATATTTTAGTACGAAAAATTATATGATTTTTCCTGTACAACAAACAACCATTTTTTGATAAAAAAATTGGCTTTTAGCATCACGCCAAGTAAATATGCAAAATAGTAGTAAAATAAAAAAGGTATATAAACTAAACGTTATTTAGATTTTATTTTCAATTAATTCAAGTTGAGAACATTTCCCGGGTATATAAAACAATCGGTATCGGGTATCGGTTGACAAAATGGTAAAAAATAGGGTATCGGTCCAAAAAAGTGGTCGATCTATAGGATTTAGGGATACGTAATCCATACTTAAACTCTGGTTGTTAAATAAGTATCTAAAATAATCTTTTGTTGAAACGAGTTAAAACAGGTATATAAACTGAACGTTATTTTTTGCAATATTGATTATATTGAAAGAAAAGGCTAATGGTAGCCCTGATTGGGTCAAAACTTTATTTTAGCGTTTGGTTATCCTGGGAGAAAGTAACCACAGCGTAACATAACGGAAATGTACAAAAAATTAGGGTTAGACTCTGCATAGAACTCCAGTGTATACAGTTTAACAATTATTTCGTAACATTGAATAAATGAATACGTTTTTTACACAGTTTTACACAGGGCACAGGTTCTACAATCTATATTAAACTTTTAAAACCAAAACTGAAAAACAATTTTCATAATTACCGATTTCTATCAATTGGTGTCCTGACCGCTAAAGATGAAAATCGTTTATTTGTAGAAAAGTGCGATATTCGCTGGGCTAAATCAAAGAAACCTAATTTTTGTTAAATGTCACCTTAGTAAATTTAGCGAATTTTACGAGCTTAAAATGCAATTTTATCTAGAAGAAATTAAAGCTTGTCACCTTTATTAGTGTGAGACGTCATCGTACAGAAAATGAAATACATAAATCGTACTAAAACATAAGGAATATGATCAGTTATGGTGACCCACAAAAATTTCAGAAGATCCGACTTGGGGCCGCGACCCACAGGTTGGAGACCACTGGGTTATAAGACCCAAATTAGTAAAATGGACCGTGTAACTGCGTAACTGAGTAAATGACTGCGTAACCGACTAGCCCAGAAGAACTGGAAAACTTTATAAGTAATAACTTGATAACTAAACAAACGTCCATACCTTGCCGTACGTGTCCAGATTCTGAAACACTCGTTTAGCGTAGGTCGCAGTGAGGTTATCGATGAGTTGGCCGACCGAACTCAGCCTGGGATCCAGCCAGGTTTTGGTCTGGGGTTTGCCCTTGGGCCCGAAGACGGGTTTGTGAATTCCGACCTGGCGCATATCACGGAAGCGATCCCATGAAGCTGTCCAGCGCTCACGAAAACCACCGGCCCTTGACGCCCTGTGAGTAAGCAGATACGTTGTGTAAAACACAAAACTAGTAAGTCCAATATTTGACTACTTATTATGACTTATAACGTCGTTCGTCTGATGGAGACCGAGTCGATTGAGCGCATTTTGAGCACAACGTGCAAATCCGTGTTTTGGTTTATACAAAAGCTTGGAAATACTTAGTTGATATTTTTGGCATATGAAAACGACGGTTTACTTGAAATAAATGCTAAAATTATTGCAAAAAGCCACAGAGAGCTGACATAAGTATACTTTCTTGCCTGGCATTGTATTACTTGTAAATCTTGCCAATTTAAAACTAAAGTTTAATAATTTTCTTAACTTGGCGACAATTTTGAAAAGCTCATTAAAGTTTTCGTTATACTTAAAACAATTTTTGTGCATTTTGTAAACAAATTTAAGTTGAAATAAGTTTGACAAAATTTTGACCTAGTGTGTAAATTTTGACGAAATTGACTTTTCTGCCATTTAAAAAACATTCACCCTAGTAATTAACTGTCTCGGGATTAATCAATATTAAAAACTTATTCCTTAAGACATTTACAAACAAGTTTTAAAACTAGTGCACTACGTTGGCAACACAGCCGATGTTCAGAATCAGAACTTACCTTATCCGATCCTCGAGGGACGTTGCAGCGTGTTGTAGGCATCCACGCGCAATGTACTGTCGCAAAACATCATTCGAGCCCTACAAAGAAGAAGTATTTTAACACCTACTCATACTACATTAATACATATACGTTTGTTTCGTTTTATTTGAAGAAATTTTCTAAAAGTTTTTTTGTGAAAATTTAGGTTTTTCTAAGCCGCTTTATCCGTTTTCACTCACGTGATTAATTTATCAAAATGTGGTACTCTGAACGGACAAGTAATAAATGCAGGCTACAGTATGTCAGAATGCTGACGACTTGCCGACTATGTGGGCCGAAGAAGCAGCAAACAAACTGAAGAAATTGGTGCAAAAAATAAATTTATTTAAAAAAAAGAAGATCCATTTTAGAAAAAACCTTGTTGTTATTTCCACATATATTCAATCTAATATATATTTTTAAGCACGAAAAGGAAGTAACGCTACATTTGGCGGGAATTGATTTTGATGTTTATTTTGAAGAAATTAACTGAAGTGTGGATTATGTTGTTTATTGGGGAATAGGCAGTGCAGGCTAATAGAATGTTTATTATTTTAAAAAGTACTTTTGCGCCTTAGACGCGACTCTTAGGTCACTGTTTGTGTTGGTAATTACTTTGTTTATCGCCTAAACATGGCACGCCTAAGGCGCAAAACTGTACATTCGATAGGCTAACATAGTATTTAACTTTAGAAACAAGACAAAAAAAAAAAATAATAATTTGGGACTAAAATGCTCGTCATCAGAAAGCTGGCAAGTTTCTAAAAATATTGTAGCGAAAAGGCAGCGCAGACGACCCTACCTTCATGAAACAAGTTAGTTTCATATCATCCAGAAAGTCGCGATACGGTAAGCTACCGTTGAAGGAATCAAGGCCAATCAATTCCTGGTAACTGTCGATAAATTTTGATCCAGCAACGGAACTGAACACCTAAAAAATAAAAAGGCTAAAAAATTAGAGAAAAAAGCTAGATGATGAATTTTGATTCAGCAACGGAATGAACACATGAAACAAACAATTAGGAGGCTAAAAATTTGGGAGAAAAGGCCAGGTTTTTCTACAACGCAACTGGTACGCTAGTTTTTAGATTTTTATTTTTTTAGCGATACTTTTTGTAACTTAACGCCATGTATAGTAAAAAGCGAAGTGTCGAAATGTGCTTTTCGCTAACCTTGACCATAGCGGCTTCAATTGAACAGTCGACACCGTTGTCTTCGTCGTTATTTCTGTCTATGTTTCCCGCAGTCATGAAAAGCATACTTTCGATGACGTATGCCGTGACGCTCATGTCGAAAAGGCGCTGTTTGACCAGAAAATGCTCGCTGAGTCGCCGACCAAAGCGAACTTTCTGGTGGCTTCGATCGTACAAGTGCGAGATCGCCGCTTTCATTTGCGACGCCAGAAGATTGCTGGAACTCAATCTGCGAGAAAATCCACTGGCTGAAATTTCCGTGTTTAGTAGACGACCGCAAAACCGTTAAATGTATTTTTGACATTTTGATGTTCGCAGCCATGTACTTCAAATTAGGGATATGTCCGATATTTGGCATTTCATTTCGATACCGATACCCGATATTTGGGACAAAAAATATCGCGATCCGATACGAAATGACGTCATTACTACGGTCAACCGAGCATAATGAATAATCTCGAAACGTTCCAAGATATTTTTTCCAGATCATTAGGCCCAAATTTCCTTCAGTATAAGAAGTTTATCTTCAGTGGTTAATCTACCATTTAAAAAAAAATTGGCCTATAGCTAGTTTTCAAGGTAGAATAGCTAAGTTGGTCGCAAATTTTGGCTGAAAATTCTAGAATAATTTGGTATAGGATTTGCGTCGAGGTCAGAGGTCAACAAATTTTTTTAAAGAAGGACCAAATAATTGTAAGGCCTGGCAATAACGAGCCGGATATAAAATTTTGATGATTATATCATTAGACAAAGTAAATGTCAATCATTTTTTTAAAATCTGTAGTAACCTTTATGAAATTGTCGTTCAGTCAAATCTATTATAATTTAGTGCTAAATTGCATCCTACAGAATATCAAAGTATTTCATCTTCATTAAGGCAATATGCCGGGGACGACAAAATGAACCCAGCGGTATATATATATATATAAGGATCATTTAAAGATCTGTGGTGGCCAGCGGGTCAGTAGTTTGCCATCCCAGTGTATTACATTATGTCTCTTACTTGTCGCTGTTTAAAACCGAAACAGCAATTTTGAAACCATCTCCAACTTTTCCCAAAACGTTTTCCGCCGGGATCTTTGTGTCAGTAAATCGCACAGTGCTTACTGAAAAAGCAAAGTGATATTTGTAGTAATCTTATCAGTTTGGCATTTATGGATAAGTTAATCAAAATACCTTATTTTAGGAGATGAAAAAGGGCTATGTCTCTAAGTCTATATACAGCTACGAAAAAAAAATTATTTACTATTGAATCATTCAAAAATATAAATTGAAAATTAACAAAGTAGATTGAAATATTTATGAACTTTAATTTGTCAAGATATCCTGAAACTGGGTGCATGCAGTAGACAACTTAATAGCAATAAATTTGGCAAACTCACTATTGGCACCCTTCAAGCCTGTAGCATTGACACAATCATCACTGTCAATTTCACAAAAAGCTTTTTCAACAAGAAATGCCGTTGTCTGAAAATTACAGAAGATATTATTCAATTCAACTCATAAAATTATTACAACTCTAGTTATATTTTCTGTTAGTCTAGTCTAGTCACTTACAAATTACAATAACCACTACCTTTTCTACGATTTCATCATTCAAATCTACAACCTCAGTTTTGGCAAATACAGTAAAAAAGTTTGCTGTTTTTCCATTGACAACCCAATGCTTTTCACCATTTAAAATCCAATGTCTACCATCATCACTCAAATGAGCTTTGCACCTAAAAGGGGAAGAATGACATCAACTTAATTGTTTAATACTTCCACAATTAAGGAATTAGTCAAATTATTTGTAAAAGATAAAATGCTATATCAAAACCCTACTGCCAAATATAAGCAAAACCCTACTGCCAAATTAATTTACAATAGTTAGGGATTCCATAAAGACATGCCTGTTTATACAATAAGAAAACTGACAGCAATAGTCGAAAGTGACAATAAATTATTTACTTATGTCTTATTGGAAAGTCACCTACTCTATGGCTGCAATGTCACTGCCGCTGTTTCGTTCTTCCAACGCAACCGTTGCAATTAAATCACCTTTTGCAAGCTTGGGAAAATACTTGTGCCTTTGATCTCCCGTTCCATAAAACAGTAAACCCTGCAACATTAATTAGAAATTGTTAAATTAGGGAAGAGTTTTAAATTAGTTCAAACACCTGTTGTTTAAAATATACAAAATAAGTAATTTATACTGATGCTCTTTGTTTTTATTCAATGCATTACATTAAAAGAATAAAATTTCGTTTAAATGGTATTCCCAATATATTGTACTCCTAATTTTGGAATGGAATGTTGGAGGTCGTAGTTAGAATATCAAAGCCCATAGCAGGTGTCAATGTTTAACGTTACAAATCTCTCTTTATACATTCATGATATTTAAATAAAAAAAGAGATATTCAAAACATTTAAAATGATATCTATTTCTATATGGGCTTTAAATTCCTTAATTCTTAATTCATTTATTATTATTAAAAAAACACCTCCAGTACCTATATGTAATTTCAACTAAAATGAAAATGCATAGTCTGCCAGTTATACTTACATGAAGGCCAGGAATACAATGTGCATTGAAAGCTTGATGTAATGAAGGTTCAGTAAGTTCTTCCATCAAACGATAAAATTGAAGATTGTTGAAAGCTTTACCTCCAAACTCTGAGGGAACGCGCAGTGCAAACAAGCCAAGCTCTTTAAATACCTGTAAAGCAATTTAATTATTTATTAAGTAATTGCAACTAGCTACTACAATAAATTTCATAATTTAAATTAAACATTTTTGCATGAAAGTTTACACAATAAAATTTTTACATAAAACTGCTGATATTTAAGAACTATCCATATATATATAAATAAACCTGAATTTACTAGCAATAAACGACGTCAAGTATGTTTACTTTAATCAACAAATTGCAACATAGTTACTTTAATTTAACAATAAAAAGCTTAAATAAATGATGATTATAAGCAATATTAGAAACACCACATAATGACAATTACTGAGAAAAACAATAAGAAAGGAGGATGACACAAAATATGTAAGGCATTTAAATACCATAGAAATCAGAATTAAGATGGGAACATAAATTATTACAATACCTGTATGGCTTCATCATCAAATTGACTTGTTTTCAAATTGTTGGAAATATGTTGACCTACGCTTTCAGTGAAACTATTAAGTTCCTCTAGTTTTTCCTCAGATTCAATTGTAGGATAGGGAAAAACCCAATTCTTAAACAAATTTAAAAGAAAGTAAGTTTTATTCAATATTAACCAAGATAGAAAAATTGGTTAAAGTGGTTTATTTTACTTTTTTAAAAGTATAAAAAAATGTGTAAAGTATTTCGTAAAATAAATAAAGTAGTCATATAAAGCAGTTGGTTAAATTTGAGCATTTTACAAGTTGTCATTATCTGCTAGTGAGATTAAACCAAATATATTGAAAATATTAACGTATTATTCACATTCATCTACCATATCTATCTCCCCGACCGCTTGTTTTTGAGCAAATGACTCATTTGCCTTGCGGTTGCTGATGTGTATCCTTCTAACATGGCAACGACTCAAAAGATTGTTGGTCAATGTGGATTGATGAACATTCACATGAAAACCTGACCAACATACAAAAAAATTCACTTTTTCCAACGACACAAAAATAACCTAACTATTCACTTTAAATTTGCCTAAATCAGTTTAAAATTAAAGGCTGATTTTAAACTACATTGAAAGGCTTTAGGGGAACTATTTGTTTGCGTGCCAATTTGTTATGGTATAAATATTATACTTAAATTTGGAATACAATATTTAAATTTAGAATATGCATCCCAATGTCAATTAAAACTACAAATTAAGGTAAAGTGCTACTGTACTTGTAGTTGGTTAGGAAAATAATAGTTAAGGCTAACTATACTTGATTAGTGTTTCATATAAAATGTTTAAAGCATACTTTTACCAATTCTCCGTATGATACGGAATAAAGATTGATTCCCAGAACTTGAAAACAACATTTTTCAATTTAATTAGGCAATTCAGTTTTTAAACAAGTTATTTTGCATGGTAAGACTACTATTCTGGTTTTGGTTTCCTAAAAAGCAGTATTTAGAGACTTTTTCATAAGACAAGTATTTATTAATACCTTGGTTTACAACCAGGCTGCATTGTGTGGCATAGGGTTCCTCTATTTCCCGGACTTTTCACTCCTGGGAAATGAGGTTAAAAAATGAAAACCCTCTGGAATTCCGGCAAAACCATTATACCTAGTTCTGCATTTTGATGTTTAAAATTATTTCATATTAGCTCCAAGCATTTAATTTGGCTTGTTTATGTTCTGTAGTATTGCTTCTGCAATCTTACAAGACCTTCTCGTATTAAAGGCTGCACCCTTATTTGTTTTAATTCAAAAAAGCGCATGCAGGGCGAGATAAAGACCAGCACCCCAAAATGTTATTTATTTGTATTTAAGTGATTTTCCGCTTTTATTTTGACAGTAGTGTATAACCGGTATTTTTTCTGAAGCAATTTGTGTGCACATACCTTGAATTTAGCACATAAACTTAGAAAACAAGGCAAAACGTGGTAGGAATTCCAACCCAAGGTGTGCAAATAAACACGATTGCACACCTAAAAAATTTGGTGCTGCACACGAGTTTTTTTGGTGTGAAGGCCAATAAATGCAGACTGGGGTGTCACGGAATCTTTTTTAAAGGTTAAGTTTAATTGTTTTGTTTCACTGGTAATACTACTTCATAATTAACACCTCAAATATAGCTAATATGTTGAACTTCAGGTGTTTTTCTCCCGTTATTTTTAAACAGCCAATAATAGAAAATATATAACAGAGGTAATCGCAATATCGCTTTTAAAAAATATAAATACCTTGCCCTGGTCAATACGTCGACCTAAGTTCATAGAATTGTTAAAATTTTGCGAAAATCCGTGAATTAAAATGTATCTAGTCCCAATTCCAGAGAAACAATTACCTGATAAAACTATACTGTATAACTTAGGGTAGTACTGCATATATTTAAAAATGCGTATAAAGTCTTTTTAATTCCAATCTCTGTTTCTTTGCGCCTAGGTGTGGGACGCTTTAAGGTGTCTATGAGCTTGGAACATCGTATCCTAAAATGGTACAAAAACATGTGTAGCTAATGGGATACCTAACCGGGGATCCCCCTAACAAACAGTTTATCGCGCAATCCAAAACAAGGTGTTTATTTATTACTCTTTGTCCAGCGAGATAATTATTTCCTTATTGAGTCACAAATTAATGCGTAAATGCCGTTATGTTGGAGAGGAACAGCGGTACAAAAATGCTATCTTTCAAAGTTAAAAAACGTAAAAAAAAAAAATTGACAAACCCAACATTTTTTATTTATTTTACAAATATTTGGATAGTAAAAAAACAGAATAAACGTCAAGCGTAACAAAGGGTTATTTCATGTCAATTCACTAGGTCATGTAACCCAGAGGTTCCCAGCGTGGGCGGTACCGCCCCCTTGTGGGCGTTCGCGAGTTACAAGGCGGCGTTTTGGGTCCGTTTCTAATTTGAGGGGCGCTGAATGCACTTAAGGGGGCGTTACATAAAACCACTTATAGGCTAAATTTTATAAAAAATTCACATCAAAATAGTAACAAACAGGACTGTAGGTAACTTTTAACCTTAAATGCAGTTTTCCGACCATTGTTACGTACTAAATGTAAAGTTGTTGGTTGTTGTTGCGTTTCACAGTTTTATACGCGGCAAAATCTTTGTATATTTAAAGCAGGGGTCGCCAACTTACGGCCCGCAACCTATTTGACAACTATAGACACGAGTCCATAAATACTTTCGGGCAACAATTTCGCGATTCGCGCGAATGATCTTTCTACGTCCAGTTTGTTTACGTTTTCATGCTGTTTTTGGAATAGATTAGCGCTTTTTTTACCGTTCCGGACAAACGTAAAAAGGTATTCAAAAATATTAGACATATATTATTTAACATTTTTTGATTTTTTCGGCAATGTAATGAATACTAGCACGAAATTTAAAAGAAATGTTGGTATACCCCCCAAAAATTGCGCTCGCAAGCTCCGCCAGGACTTAAAGACTTTAACAAACACTGAATGACACTATCTATAAACACTAAGGTTATCGCATTTCCTCAAACTAGCTTTATTACACATTTCATTAGTAGTATGGATGAAAAAATCCGAGGTCCGCCTGATTCACAGTTGTTCTAGCATTCCAATAACACAATTCTTAGCGGCCCACAGAGACCTGAGTCTGATTGGTGCCCCTGACAAGAAGTGGTTGCCGACCCCTGATTTAAAGTATTGGTGCAGAAAGTTGAATTTTTCCTGGTAATGACATAACCTGGTGAATTAATGTATCCATAAATTCCTATAGTGAATGTATGTTAGACAACCTAAAATATGACTGACAGCTTATCGAAACGAAAGTGAAGACAATAAGTGTTAGGCAACGATTAATATAATACTTTACTGTAAAGCAAGATGAGGGGGGCGATATGAAATATTATTAAGCCCAAGGGGGCACTAGTGTCAAAAAGGTTGGGAAACACTGATGTAGCCCATGGTTTCAGATTCTAAAAACGCATGGTTTGAGATTCTAAGTTTTAAAAGGATTAACCACCATTTTGTACATCAAGGCATACTCTTAAAGCTATTGTGATATTTGTTGTTTATTCGATCTTATTTATTGTTTATCATCTATTGCAGTGGTTCTTAACTTTTGGTAACCTGTCGAACCCCTATGTTATTCTGCAAGCTTTTGTCGAACCCCAAATTTTCGCTCAGCATTCGTTTCTTCCTCCTATAGCAGCTGAAACTGGGCATATTCAAATTATAAACTTCCATTTGTATAGGTTAAATTGGCTAAACTTTCCATTTATAACGTTACATGATACCTAGGTACATAAAGAGATTCGAATTTTGCTTGAAATAACAGCATTTATGTTTCAGAGGACGTTCTCGCCGAACCCTTGAAACACCTGCGTCGAAACCCAAGGGTTCGATCGAATCCTGTTTAAGAATCACTGATTTATTGTTTGCAGCGTAGTTTACGAAATCATTTAAGAGAAAAAATTCATTAAATTTAACTTTAAATTCATTCAATTTCATTGCAAAACCAATAGTTTAATTTTGCTGCAAAATATCTTGTTTAAAAGGTATTTTGAACTTCATATGTTACAAAAAAATATGCTTTTTTGTTTAAAATGCTCTTTAAACGTTTTTAGGTGTGTTTTAATTCTGCGAAAACTTTTGCACCTAAAGTGCAAGTGATGGTATGCTTGATATAGGCTATGGAGTATTACCAGCATACATCAATGGTTCCCTATAGTCTCGGTTGCTGCGAATGCTACAATAAAAGCTCTGGAGCAGCGGACCGAAACCTATAACTTGCTAGCCATCGCTATTTGCCTCTTTTGACGAATAATTTTGGCTCACAAATGCAATCATAAATATATTTTTTTTTAACTGAGGTAGGATACTTTGAGACAAACGAAAAGGCTTTTTAATTTAATATAAGGCTCTTTAACGCTTTTTTTAAAAGCCTAAAGAGTTCATGCATTGTGAAGTTATATCGTTTAAGCTCACTGTTTAGTGAAAGCAGCATAATATTTTTATCCATGCCCTAAAGTGCACAATGAAGAAATGATATATAACCTAGAATATATGTTCCTTATAGTTATTTCTAGGGCCATTTTTATTTTAACCTAAAAAAAAAAATTTTAACTTTATTTTAACCTAACGAAATTGCTTGTTTCTAGAGGCCACAGTTCTTCTTTGAATTGATGCCAGTTACCCAAACATAATATTTTGTCGATTTTAGACCCAAACGTGATATTTTGTTGCAAAGTCAAGGTGTATTATGGATTTTTAAAAGTGCATCGTTTTTTTGGCGATAGATTAAGCTTGCTTAGGCGTTTTTGTATTACAGAATGTCAGTAGGCTATTCCTAAAATTCAAACTGTTGATCTTCGAAAAGACCACGTTTATGAAGAGGAAGTGTTTTGTAACCACCAATAAAAAAATGGACAATTTGCGATAAAAGTTACTGCAGATCCAAGTGGGCATTTTGACATTTTGCCTGCTTTTACGGGTTAATATGGTTTAATTGTGTCGCAGTTCCTGATTTACAATGCTTCCACGACGATATTTACATAAACTACTCTCATGAAACACAAAAACTTTGTCAAAAGCCATAATTTGACAAATTTTGACTTTATTAATAAATTTTAACTTTATTGTAAATTTTAACTTTATTTTAACCTATAAACTTCTTAGTAACAGTCCCCTAGGTGCTGAAAACAACTTTATTCTTTGTTTCGTGGACAGACGAGGTCCTTAAAATTTTTTAACTTTATTGACTTTTGCGGGCCCTACTTATTACTAATACGTGTTGTACAACCCTGTGTAAGTTTTCAGAAGCAGTGCGTTACAGCCGACGAATTAAAAATCCATAACCCGTTTAAAATAAAAAATTGCTCACTGTTCACATCACTGTAAAGCGCCATATATGCTGATCTGTTTTCCCATAATTGCGTCTCAATCGGGCGCACTAGTCAAAATAACAAGAGAGTCATGTTTCAAATATATTGATAAATTCCGTTGTTTGGTGCCTTTCAACGAAACTGTGAAACTCTACAAAGCACGCCTGTACGTAAACGGTTGGGCGACCCTGTTTGTGTGGATTGCGTCTATCGGCCCTTCACAATAAACGAACAAAAAGCAAACGTATTAAGCTGATTGGTGGTAACATTTGCGTGTAGCTCTCCACACATATAGAGTCTATAATCTATATTGAATATATATCTTAGACATCAAAAGAAAATGTTTAGAATGAAATCCAGGGGCAACTTTCCGTATATTTTGAAGACCGCATTATGGTGAACCACATGGCTAATTTGAGTTAAATATTTCTACATAACACCGCAGTTGGCACCGTTCTGCCCTATACTGACCGAATTTAAAGATGTCGAACAGAAGTGGAACCCAAAAACTTGGGTTGCAAAACAAAAAATTCAGATATATTGACCTTATTGTCTAGCAATAGACTAATTTCGTCATATAAGTGCAATGTGTGTACATCAGGTCTGCACAACATGCTAAGCGCGATTAAATAGCTTTTTTCGGTTTAATTTTTTAATTTTTTTTAAAATGCGGGTCTGCTTTTTTTTAAACCAACATATAGACTAACTGCGTCAGACCAGACCTTTCGTTATGATATTCTTTTTAGTGACTATATACTTTCATAATGCTGGACGCTGAAGACAATAAATGTAAAAAAATATATAACGGTTTAATGATACGAATATATGTTGTGGATTGGCAGGTGTAAAATACTACAAACTGTGTCAACATGTTATACAAGTTTTTAACTGAAGTGCAACTGTGAAAACACCTTTGCGAAGCAACTGTAAAATGGGCAAAATATATGAAGTAAGCAACTACTATTGTACATCGTTCTGTTTATTTTCTGCAAAACCAATATCAGAACTTTTCTCGGTCGATTTTGCCAACCCAGCATTTGAGCAATCGAAGCTGGTTATTTTGTTCACTTGCAGTTCGATCACTACTGTTGCTTTGCTTTGTTGGGATTTCCGTGGCTTCCGACTTCTTGGCACAAACAATTCAAACGCCTTTTTGTATAATCTGCAAATCAATTTAAACACTTTAGGCTATAGGTGAAATAAAATAAACGATACAATTACTATGAAAACTAAGGTTAAATATCGAATTTCTGATAAAATCCAATTGTATGCGTGTTTACAGCGATAACTCCCGTTAGAATTTATTAAGCAACAATATACTACACACAATTATTTAAACAATAGTACTAAGACTGATAGAAAATGCGACCCCCTTTCCAGTTTTTAGGAAACCTACGCGACCTGTCACGCATTATCCAGATAACAATCATATACAAGTTGTTTACTCACAGTCATATACAAGAAGGTTTTAAATCTGCGTAAGGATGTCCTGATTTAGACAGGTTTTTGGAGTTACGTTTTTTATTGCAAATAAGCAAAATATATTGTGCGCCTACGGGTTTGGAATCTCAGTTTATTAATTTAAGTTTCATGGGTTTAAGTCCTAAACATTATGTCTTATTCTGTTGTAGGTGAAATAGGACTTTGAGTTGTTTGTCTAACTTTGGTATTTTTCAGAATTAGGTTTTATTTCGACATTGGAATTTTTAGGTTTTATTTACGACATTCAAATTTTCAAATTTCGGCCTAATTGCCGGAGTCTGTTCAGAACTTTGGAAAATATCTGTTTATTAGTAGTAATACCATTGCTAAAATTTAGAAATTAATACAACCTATAATGTTAATTGTTTTTTCAGAATGCTGATCGTGCTGAACGGAATGTTCCAAAAAAAACATTTTGATTGTGTTAAATCTACGCTGTATGTCTGTTTAGTTTAGGTCAGGGGTGTCCAACTCAAACATGCCGGCGTGCCAATTTTTTATCTTATAACTTCGTCCCGTGCCAAAGTTTCGTAACTATTTCTTAAAATAACATTTAATTACACATGAAAAACAATTGATTATTTAATTAAGCAAACCATTTATAATTTGACCAAACTGCTTCTTTGCAAACGTTTGTTTTCAGCCAAACTCTGAAGAGTTTTTTTTTTGTTGGACACCCCTGGTTTAGGTCGTAGTAGCGCTGAATAAGTTCGCCTCACTTACTGCCGGGACATATCAAAGCAGAAGAGCATACACAGCAAGTTGAGTAGAAGGTCGAAGTGCAATACCAGCTGCGTGTAGTTTTGCGTCAAGTAACGCCCAACGATCTGAAAGGCTCCCATCATGAGGCAGTCTATAGTAGTGGAAACGACGGAGAGCTTGAGAAAACGCAGAGCAATCTTGTTCAACCTTTAAAGCAGAGGTTATAAAATGGGTTTCGCTTGTGGTACACTTGGATACAAAATCTAACTCTGTGTTTAGGTATGAAAGACAACTAGGCAACCCAACAAAACGCTTTGACACAATTGAGATGAATAACTCTTTCCCATATTAATTATATCGAATTTCTTTGGTTAAACACATTGTCCCATTTTACCTGGGTAAATTTAGAAATACCCAAAACATACGGAGAAAACAACGTATTTTCGATTGACTGAGTTTAATATTTCGGTTTCGCGGTGTTTTAGTTTAGTGCTTAGGGCCTGGGGCTTCATGAGAATCAGAAAATGTCTTGGAGTACAACGAAAATCTATCCTTGCGCAGCGAATTTAATGACACACTTTCCCTCCCAATCAGTGTTACGTGATCTGGTGGCCTTAGTTGCGTAACACAAGTTTTAGTGAAAGCCGGTATGTAACCAAGACTTTCCGACGAAAACTGCTTGTTTAAATACTAAATGCAGTGGTTCTTAATATGTGGGTAAGTCCCCTTAACTGAGTAATTAATAATACGAAGATTATTTAGATTTTAGACAATGCTATCAAAATAAATTTCCACTCTCCCAACTGTTTAAATTCTGTTTATTTAAAGGTATTAGGTCACTGGTGTTGTTTACACTTAAGTGGTCATCGTTCTATGCAGTGTTTCTTAAACATTTTTTCGGCGACGACTCAAATAATACAGGCGTAAGTATAACAACAAAGCTTTGGCCACCAAATTCTTTGTGGTATTGAACTTTTTCTAAGTGAACAACACAAAACTTAAGACACCATTCTTAAAGGCGCGGATGTAATTTATATGACCCACGTATTGGCATTGCGCTCACAGTTATTTTTGAGTAATATGGCTCAGAACCAATCTAACCATCTGAAACTAGATACTGCAGTCGCCGACCGAACCACAACAAACGGCACACAAATTGTTTCGCAGTCCATGGGTTGAGTACTGGTTTTGTGGAATGCTCACCATTCAGGTTAGGTCACATAGGCTTCACCCCGTTTATCATAATGTGCTGTTGCGTTATTTTTGAAATACAAGCAGATGCCGAAAACAGAGCACACTTACATCATGACGTTAAACCAATAGCTATACCCAGTGTTTAAGTGCACTTAAGTCACTGTTTTCAAATAACTTGACTTGACTTAATTCATTTGGGCAATTGAGGAAATTGAGCTGTTTACCCAAATGTTTGCACATGAAACAAATGGCTTGCTAAATGTTGCGTTTTTCTTATTTTTTAGTTCAGTTATTGTTCATAATCGTACTAGTTAAAAAATTCTAATAGTTTGACGTTTTATTTTTATCACAAGAAGTGACTTGAAGTTGACTTGCTCTAATTATGACTTGACTGGGACTTGACTTGTTATTTGTTCAAAAAGACTTGACTGGAACTTAAGTCATTTTAAAATGACTTGTTTACAACACTAGGCCCATACTTATAGACTTGGAACAAACCACGTCAAAAAGATGAACTTTCCTTGGTACATGGAACTAAGAAAATGTAAGCGTAGCGGTAAATTTACATAGCAAGCATAAATTGTTGTCGCTTACCTTGGAGTCTTTTTTTGATTTACAATCCGGTTTGCCCTCTTGATAAACCATACGACCATGCAGAATAGAGCGATGTAGACGCTTTGGGATGTAACGATAATCGCGGTCATGACATTCGAAAATATGTTGAGGTTGTCTTCTAAATACATGAAAGCGTATTTTATGATGTATAATCAAGAAAATATTAATTTTGGGGAAGTCGGGTACAAGACAAAAAGCTATTTCGAATCGAGTTGAAATATTGTTAATCGTTCGGTTACTCTGAACGTTATTTGTTAACTATTCAAGTTGGAACAAGTCGCCTGCGTTGCTTTGCAGTGTTTCGGCGATCAACTTAGGCTCCCTTTACCTCCTACGGTTAGGATCGAGAGACAAAAAATAAGTCCCAAGTTTGGAACCCTGTGGGTGGGCTGATAAACGTTTTTTTTTGTTCAACGACTACACTTACCAATAGTGGAATAACACAATGTTTTTTCTGGCGTTTCTTCAAAGTAAGAAGCCCCGCTGATTGGAGTCCATATAACAACCATCTCGATAACGTAGGCTGCCGCGGTTAAAAACAACGACAGCTTGCTCAAAATGGGAAGCCACTTGGGAAGTATGTTCTGCAAACCAAATAGAGTTGGGACATTATTGAACTTGTTGGCATTCGATTTAAACCAAGGGTTGTTCAGCTTTTTTTACCGCGGAGCCCTAAATTTTTATTTTGCTTTGCGTGCACGACGGTATAGGTATGGAATTGCAGTGATGACGTTATAAACTGGCGTCACAATACAAATAGAGTTGTTGATTTCGGTCCAAAAAATTTAAAAGTGAAATAAAGTCTAAATACAGTCAGTGCAAAACCGTTTTGTTTTTTATTAAACCGTTTTCTTTAAAAAATTAATTACTTAAAATGCACTAATATTTTAATTAGGCCTTCGTGAACCCCCTAAAACTAATTCACGTACCCCCACGTAAGGGGTCCATGGACCCAAGTTTAACAACCCCTTAAACCGACGGAAGTAATAGAAGTACGTTTGATAAATGTGTAACTTAATCAAATCGAAATCTGAGAAACAATTGATTTACCTTTACGACGGGCGCTGAATGCAAGTAGTATTGTCTCGCCCAAACGTACACAAAAATGGATGCGTGCGAAGTGGCGAAACAAGTCAGTCCAGTGAGCTGTAGATGGAGGGAGCACATTCCGTGATCCAATGGCAATTGGAGAAGAAAATTGGCGATGAAAATGAGATTATTAATGACGATGACGAAGTTGGACATCAGAAAATACTAAATAACGAGAGAAGGGATCATTAACTATAGATTAGGCAGCCAGACAAGTTCTGCCTTGCAGTTGCTTTTGACACCATTATGTTTGCGTCGTTAGATGTTTAGAGAGGCGTTGTGGATTACTTGAAATCAACCGAATGCTGAATATTTGTTTGGTCAAGATCATTAAGATCTTTTACGCCCAAGTGATTTATGATATTCTCAACAAATGTCTGCTGGCCAGAGGAACAATATCGTTACTTTCTTATAGTTACAAGGTTCAAGTGTGTTATTGTTTTTATCTTTACTTGTATTTTAACACTGATGGTGGCACGGTGTATTGCCGAAACGTTTGTTCAGTAATTTTGCTTTAGCAACGTTGCTTTTTGCCAATTTGTTAACCAATATTTAACCTGGGTATAGAACAGCGTTTCTCAAACAGCGTTTTTTTTTTCTGAGGTGGACCACAGATCAATTTAAAAAAGCTAAATTTGGTTTCATTTGTGTCACTGTATTTAATTTTACAGGAATAATTGCTTGTGGAGAAATAAAAAAGGAATGTAAATTTATTGTATAGCCGCAAGTATGTCACAAATGCACTGTTGAATAGATAATCTGTTTTAAAATATGCCCTGTTGTGTTTTGGTCTAAACCTATTTTACAGTTTTTTCTTTCAAAAAAATGTATTGGGCCACAGAATATCTTTGCAACGTAAATGGGCCACGAAAGAAAAAAGGTTTAGAACCACTGGTATAGAATGACAAACAGTTCACGGTTGATAGGTTAATTAATTAAATGGGAAACCGCTATCCCGATAGTTCAATACTGTAGGCTAGTAGTTATGTTCACACCGGATAATAAATTAATCACGCGAAAAAAAAGACATTAATCAATACAATGATGTTTATCACTATGATTTTTGAAAGGAAAGTTGTTAATCCACTTTCGAAAGTTATATACAATTACACTTGTGTTATTTGGGATAAATAGAATATAATGTTCCAAAGACCATTCACAATTACGTCAAAAGTTACAAAGTACATGTATACTACTCGCATGTGACCATCGGGGCGCGTGGTTTAGACTTCTGCTTTAAAGCGAACGGCAAAAAGTAAATTAATTTACCATGTGGATGCTACACGTTTTGTCTAGTTTTAGGTTCATTTCGTTAAATTTTTGCACATTCTAACTTTGGTCGTAAAAGTTAAATTATATTATATTTTTGCTTAGCTTTATAAAACTATGAGAAAAAAAATAAACCTACAGTAGTCTAATCCCCTATTAAAAGTATAAATAGTTTTTGCCAACTTGATAATTTTTTTTATTTTGCAGCTGTACATCATAAAAATAGTACAACTTTAGGTTAAAATGATTCGTAAAAATAGTTTCTGTTCTATTTCTGGAAAATCTTAGTTTCTGTTCCATTTCTGGAGAAAAAAAACAACATCTCTCCTGAAGATTTGCGCGTTTGGTCGTTGGGGGGAGTGACACAAAACGTCATTGCGTGCAGTATCAGGGATATAATTCCGGCTGCCATCAAATTTACGGCCAATCTTTGTTAATGTATCACGCAGCTGAGGGTTAAGTTGGCCGATGACAATGCGAACGACAGCAAAGTGTCTTAAAAGTGTTTTATATTTGTTGTTGCTGGCATTCTAAGCAGTATACTGCTTTGTGCACTAGTCTCAACCATTGGATGAAATTTATATTTAAAAAATCCATCAGCTCGGTAAGAATTTAAAACAAACATGACACTCGTAAATGAATGAACCTATGTAAAACGAGAACAGTTTGAAATATTAACGTAAAGGCAAATGTTCTGTCCAAGTCAAGTACTTTGTCCAAAACTTTTTAAGTCAAGTCATTTTACCAGAAGGACATAAGTTAAGTCATTTGAAAACAGTGACTTCAGTACACTTAAGTCCAGTTTAGTCACAACACTCATCAAGCAAGGTCGAATAGCATGTTAACAGTAGCATGCCATTAGGCCAGCTGCTACTGTATGTGTTGTTCGCATTTAGTTCTTTTTCTAATTTGCTTGTATAGGTCAAACGTTCCAAAAGTTTTGTCTAGTTTGTTTTTTCCTGCTTACAACAGTTTTATGCATTTGTATGCATAGATTGTAATTCAGCTGACACTGTACTCTCCTCTTACATAATACAGTGACCCTACGATAATTAGGACAAAGTTTGTAACTTTTTGACTTACCTTTTTTACCGGAGTGATCTCCTTTACAAAGTTCCAAATGGTTATAGTTTTTCTTTTAGATTTTTTATAGTTGTCCCAGCAACACCGCAACACAAAGGTAAAAATCATAATCTCAAGGATGACCAAAAGGCACTCAGTTGCAACCAAACCAATATTTTCTCCATTTCCGAACCAAGATATGTGCGTGTGATTCATCAGCGCAGAAATTCTCGCAAATATACTTAAACTTTACACACTCAACGTTAAAATACTTAAATCTTTATAGCTAGATATCATCAATTCAGAAATATTTTCCTCTGTTTATTAAATGGTTGTTATGCTTAAAAGTTTTTTTATCACGACATACTATTTGAAACTATAGGTAGAAATATATGTAAATTGTTCTAAGAGTCAGGTTATGTCGGTGTGCCTTGTTTATATTGTAGCCTTGTTTAAAAAGATACAAATCATGTGTAATAGGACTTCTGATAAGTATAAAATATATTTTTTGGAAAAAAAACAACATATACATATTTTGGACCAACTCCGATGCATTGACAAATTATTGACACCTTTTTTATTAAATAAATGCTTGAGAAGTGCACCGCTCCGAGCAAAAATCAGTCAGCAAAGGTCTAAAACTTTTAATACAAATATGCATTTACTAATTCGAATGAAGACAAACTGATGATGCCATTTATATGGCGAAATGCATATTTGTATTAAAAGTTTTACACCTTTGCTGACTGATTTTTGTTCGGAGCGGTGCGCTTCTCAAGCTTTTATTAAAAAAATTTTAGAACTTTTATCGTCGGAATTATGTGTTCTGTTCGAGGGCAAGATTCTGTTGTTAATACACATACTAAGCGTTTTCATTAATTTATAAAAAAATCTTACAAAATACAGTATAATGACGAGTGGGATATATATGTTTAATTGGTGCATGTTTCATAATTTTCCTAATATTAAAATGTGGCGTTGGTTGTAGGCTATTTTTTTAAAACACACTTCCTTATTATCGTAATGCAGCTGGCTTTATTCTTTTACTGCTAAACCTTTTGTCTGAAAGCTACTACGGTTAAAAACCTGTATTTATTTCACCACGTCAAAACAAAACGGGATCTAAGTTGTTTGAGCCCTGTGGCCTATTTGCATTTTGCTTACGACTAAACATGGTGTGCAACCGAACGTTTAAACTGCATTATTTTGTGCAAACAGCGTCAAATGGTGACCTTCAGTGCCAGCACTTTTTCATAAAACATGTTGCAGTAAATTTAAAGTTTGTCAGACAATTTGCTGCGAGTAGGCGCCTAGCCACTAAATAAACACTTTTCCTGATTTCATTTTTTTATTGCCGCCAAGACAACAATTTGTCAAGCATGTCTGGGCGAAGCATTCAGGCATTTTCCCCAAAATGCGTATTTGTTCAGGTTTTTACGATTTTGCGCGTCAGTTTAATGCAGACGAAACACTAAAACGAAAAAACGCTGGCACTTTCCTGCTTTTGACTTTAGTAGGTACAGCCATCGAAAAAGTGCATCGTGACAAAACAATCATTACGATTTTAAGATGCCCAGACGATTTAATTTTAAAGGATGGTTGAATAATACATAATTTGTAAAACTAATGGCGATAGCGCCTTTGTATTTGCTGGTAGAATTAATGATTATTCTTGTAATTTCTTAAGTATTTGAAAATTAACATCCATCTTAAACAGGGGCGTGCAACCTGTGAAGTCCATAGAGCAAAACTATGTGGCTCGCGACAGGCTTTCCGTTTTTTTAAGTCACACTTAAAAAGACATATTGATCGCACAGTGATGTGTCAGAACCATAAGCTTTGGCCAATGAGACTTTTTAAAAACAAAAAAAAAAAGAAGGAGGGAGGTGGAACATTTATTTTTGTGTGTGTGGGGGGCTTCTAATGTTGGATAAGAAATAGGCCTTTGTGGGTTAATGCGCATACACTCGACACACAATACGACAGTGCAATTGTTTCCACCCAAACCCGGTTTTGTCTTACATTTAGGGAATAGGTTAATGCCTTCTGATAAGAATTTCACCCGTTTTACTGTTTGCGGGAATCGGCTAATAGGTTTTCGTTTCCGGCAAAGCAACAGGGCCTAATTTTCTATTTACGTCCTTATTGTCTGTTTTATTGCAATAATCCACTTGTTAAAATTACATCTGCTACATAATGGCATAATAAAATCGAAAACACAAATATTACCACAATCAGAGGTCCAGCAAAGACTTCATATAAGTTATGTTTTCTGGTTTTCAAATAGTTCTGTGGTAGTTTGTAATAGATTAATGCTTTTTTATTTTTGGAAAATACCATTAATCCTCACAGAAACAATACACCGGATACAAAGCATTTGCGCCGCTGCGGATGGTCTCGTAAAACGAAAACTGGTCCCGACATTAGAAAAACGCATTCGTATCAAAGCCTCGTGAAGCAACAAAAACAGTTAATAAAAAAGCAGCGTTATTCAGGGCATATCTGATGTGCAAATTGCATGTTTTTACTTTCAGCTCATATTTTGAAAGGGTACAACATTTTGTAATACAGATTTGTACAGAACTTTCGATACTTTGTATCATCTGCCATGAAATCCGAGGGAAACAATGGATTCGGCAAATGTGAGCTGTTCGCTTGTTTGCTGTTGCTCACCTGTAACTTGCCGAATGGCTTAACAACGATGATAATGGTCTTCACCCAATACACTCCAAAGCACCATTGCAAGATTTCGGGGATACAAGGACTTTCTATGGTAAGGCACAAAGCTGTATAAACAAGCCATTTTAACAATTTTACTCCAAGTCTAGTTTTAACAGATGGAAAATGCAATCTAACTATTATCAATGATAAGTCTCGAAATTCTGTTCAGTTGGGTTAAAAATCAAAACTTATCTCAAAGCAAATTGCTACCTACGAATAACGTGGGGCAAATCAACTAATTTTACCAAAGCAATACTTTGTTATAACACATAAGGTCTCAGCTAAGTAGAGTCAATGTAAGCGGTAAAAAACGATTAGTATAATTTTAGCTTTTCATTGACATTTGATGCTACGAGATTTCACGCGGTCGTATTATTTTCCTGTGTGTTTTTTTGCTGTTTTTAACTGGAATTGAATTGTTTTTTTTAAAGGGTTTTAAGTGGAGAATTTTTAAGGCGCTGTTTTAAAGGAAGTATAGTTAAGTGTTTAATATAAATAAATAGGGGCTAAACCAGTAAATAGGGGCTAAACCTTAATGAAAGTAACAATTTATTGAAGTCAAGCTTTATATGTTTTTATACAAAAACAATTTGCCCACCTAATAGCATATTACGCCGAACATAAAGGTTCTTCAATTTGTTAAAGTTTGAGAAGAGGTACGCGGATTTTGTTACAGTTCATTAGACTTTGCTCAAAAGGGTATTCGCCAGTTTTCAGATGTTCTGCGTGTAACTTAGTAAAAAAACTGTAAAGCTTAACCTGGGATTTTTATCGTATTTCTGCTTCCCATTAAAGTATGGCCCACTTGTATATTTTTCCAATGCGTTTTGTTTGTGACCCGCATAATGCAAGGTTGGCCAACCTGCAATAGGCCATGATGTTACCGTTTCACTATAACGCTAATCGACAGTGCTCAATAAGGTTTCACAAGCTTAAATGTTTACGTGTTTGTCATACGAATAGCTTTTTGCTTTTGTAAAATGGAAAAAGGTCCGCGGCACACTTCAGGATTTAATATTTTATTATCCCTTTATGTTAGAAAAGACCATATATACAGTAATAAAATGGAAGAACTTTAAAGCTGCCGGGCAGACTTAAAAAATTATTAACGATAATTTGCAAATTTTCGAACATAAACTGTTTAATGAACATTGATTGCTTTTGTGCGAAAGTTGTTTTTCAAACCAAATAAGTAAATCGAATTGTTTTGTGGTCATGCAAAACATTGCTTATTTAAGGAAACGGCGTTCTTTGTTGTCGCCTGTGATTTCCCGCAGTTAACAAAACACCGTTCGATGCTGTAAACAGGTCGTCAAGTCTCGGTCCAAGTCATCCGTTTTAATAATAAAAATGCGACATACATCAAGCCCCTTTTGCGAGAAAAAATTATGACAAATAACACAAATATATAAAAAATGAAATAAACACTTAATTTCAACCCAAGACTTTTGACTCAAATACTTATAAGGCCAAGTTATGTCATTTGTCGAAAAGACTTAAGTGAAAGTACATTATTTTACTGGAACGACTTAAGTCGAGTCAAGTCATTTGAAAACAGTGACTTAAGTTCACTTAAAGGCCCGTTTACACTACAGCTGCACTGAGCTGCGCTGGGCGTAATTTGCATTTAAATTCTATTGTGGCGAGAGTTTTAAGCTTTCCTAAACTCAAGCCCCGTGCAGCAGCTGCAGCTAGCTTAAAAATACGCTTTGGAGCGATTTTCACGCTTTGCTAAACTCAAGCCCAGTGCAACTATAGAAACACGTTACGTTTGGAGCGATTTTTACGCCCAGCGCAGCTCACTGCAGCTGTAGTGAAAACAATTTCACGCCAAGTGCAGCTCAGTGCAGCTGTAGTGTAAACGGGCCTTAAGTCAAGTCATTAACTTAAGTTATTACAACACTGGCGCTTGTATCTTACAACCCAATATTGCGTGCCGGGCATATATAGTCATATGCTGGTGATGCACCCTTAACAAAGGGAAAACAAAAACTGACTGGCAGAAAAACAAACACTTTAGAACATAGGTATATCATGTATTTATAGTCACATGTTGGTCAGCGGCGTTGCAAGGGTATTTTGCGCCCAGGGGCATAGCCTACTATATAATTAGCGCCCACTCCTCCATATTTAATCACATTTTCTATTACATTAGCATATTACACCTAACTTTATACGGCAAAACAGTTCGAATTTAAACAGAACATTGTATATAAAGAAGAAGCGGCCTGGTTTTGGCATTTGAAAGCCTCATTTCGGCGCCCCTGTACCTTGGCGCCCAGGGACATGTGCCCGACCGCCTCCCTTAGCTACGCCTCTAATGCTGGTGCACTCTTCACAAAAAGAAAACCAAAAACTAACTGGCAGAAAAACGAACACAGAACATTTATCATGTATTAAATGCATGACTATTGGTATTTTTTTAATTGTTATCCTAACGCAAAGCCATACTAATTGCAGAACAATACAATTCCAATGGTAACTGCTGACGGGATCCAAACGTACAGCAGCTGTCGAAGGTACAATGTTTTTAAGTATAATTGAATAACCATGTTTCCACCCTTTCTTTGTTGTTCAACATGTCGACGATAATATTGTACAAAAAACGTAAAAAATGGATTGGTATCTTCATATAAAGATCCCATTTTATTGTATTTGCTTTAACAAAAATTATAGGTAATTGATAATTTGTTTTCAGATTTAAAGTTTTGAACGAAAGCGAAAGCCTGAGGAATGAAGTAAATTGTGACCAAGGCTGGACATTCCTGACTAACATGATGACAATCGTTACAGAGGTTGGTTAACATTTGTTTCTTCTGATCTTAAAACACATTATAACTCCCACTATACGAGATCAATTCTAAAAGGATCTAGGGCAGTGCTCTTCAAACGGTGTGCATCAAAATATACATGGGGTGCACCAAAATATGCATGGGGTGCATCACTACGAAAAGGTATACAGGGGTGCATCACAAACATTTGATGAACCATTAGTATTTGACTTCTTAAGTTTGTTTAAACGCTGTTTTATGTTATGCAATAGTACTGGCAAGCAGCCTGCAGCCATAATCGAATTCTTCTCGCACACATTGTGTAAAGCTTCGGCAGCTCCGCTCGGTTTAATTAACATGGTGATATTAATGCATAATGATTTTTCATATCGCTTCTTACCTCAGTTTACCTTTTAAGTAAACAGGGTGCATGAGTTCGTCACAACAACTTTAAGGGTTCGCACCAATTAAAAAAAGGTTGAAGAGCATTGATCTAGAGAAAGTACTACATTTACAACTTTTGTCATCTTGCAAACTCTTTTTTAAATCCCCAAGATAAAATAGTTCAGTTTATACTTCTGACATGCGACTCTAGGTGTTTTCCATGAGCAAAAATTAATTAGATTACGCATTTTTCTACAGTGGAATCTAGTATGTGAACAGGCCTATTTGAAGCCTATAATCTCCAGTTTATATTTGGGAGGAATTCTAGTCGGATCAGCATTCTGTGGAATACTTTCCGACAGGTATAAAACATCCCAGTTTAAATTATAATATTTGTAATATTATTAACTTTTCAATTGCTGGGTGATTTGTAATAGCCTACGTTTATAACAACTAATTTGTAAGCTCAGTAAAAATCACGTAATGTAATCAACGTTTTAACATATTGGTACTAAAACTATTCGTTTGAACTAACTATAATCTACAAATGCTCAGGCTTTTAAAACTCTGCTGTGGAGTCAAAACTTGAGGCTTGATAAAGTAGTTAATAAACAGCGTGTTTTTCTTTCAAAATAACAATTCCATATAGCGCATTCTAGAAAATTACGTCGATTGAAGAATACGACAGCTTGGTACACTAATGGAATGTGGAATGTGTCGTAAATTGTTCCACTGTTAGATAGTATGTTGCTTTTATACCTTAAAATTCGTGTGATTCAAATATAGGAAATGACTAGTAATAGACAGTTATATAACTTTAATTATTAGCACTTTAGAATTTTTGATTGCTAAACAGAACTTATACATTGTATGGAATAAAAAGCTATATAGCCAATACCCATATAATAATCTTTTTAAGGTCGGACTTATTTAAAGACTCTAACCATGGTCCTAACAGAGGTATAAAACATTCTAAGCAGTAGGCCACATAAAACAACAGAAATAATAATAAAACCATAGAATGTAAAGTCTTCATGTTGTTACCAATAGGGCAAATTTTGTGTTCCATGCTATTAAACATTGCAGTATAGCTAGCCAAATGTTTTAATACGATATTTTTCCCATTTAGATATGGACGACGACCTGTGTTTCTTTGGTCAACGCTCACCCAGTTTCTATCAATTTTATTCATTAGCTTTTCTCCAAATGTGGAAATTTACACGGGTTGTATGTTTATCTTGGGTTGTAGCAATCTGATGAACTATCAAGCGGCCGTCGTTCTGGGTACGTGTGCTATAATAGAAGCAGGGCTGCGGAATAGGTTAAAAATAACCCGAGTCCGACTTCGACCAAAAAATAAACCCGTGTCCGACTCCCGGGCCCCGAATCCGACTACGGTCAAATGTGAGATTTCGTCGAGTCCCGAGCCTGTATTCCGCCAATTTATGTAACTAAAATACTGTGGACATTCAGCAAGCCCCTTATTGGGGAGTCACATAACTCGTCCACTCACAATATATGGTTGGAAAATATACCACTATTTGATATTCCATCTTTACAATTTTCAGTTGGCGGGCATATCTGTTTTTAAATTTGGTACTGGGCATGCGCATGGCGGACTCGGACTCATACTCGGGTAGTTTTACGTGGTCTTACTCGAGTTCCGAGTCCCGAGTTCGACTTCAGCAAAACAAACCAACCGACTCATCGAGTCCCGAGTCCGACTCCGCAGCCCTGCTTAGAAGGTCAATAAAACTCAAAGTTAAAAAAAACGAGTGAAGCACAGCTAGATTGTGTCAAGGGGATATAATTTTCGCCTATAATGCTGGTTTGGGATTCCATAAAAATACCGCCGTTTACAATAGAAAGCATGTGCCTCAAGGCACACTGTATAATGAACAACAGTAATGTGCAACCTTTATACTGGTCCTTTTGTAAGGTGTTAAATATTCACCTATATATGTGTTACAGCAAGCGAAATTGCCTCGGCCAAATATCGCTCCACAGTCAATGCAGCCGGCAATATCGGATATGCGATGGGTTACATGATTTTGCCACTCATAGCTTACTACGTTACTGACTGGAGATGGCTGACAAGATCCGTCAGTCTTATCGGATTGCTCTACATTCCGATGTACTGGTGAGTAAAATGGCTTTGGGTTCAGCTGTAAAGTAGAAAGTGGACTTGAAAGCAGTTTATCCTATATAGCAGGTATTTTCAATTTTTTTGGCGCCGTAATTTCGACTTATCTGATGTATGGCGTACCGGTATCACTTTGGTCTACCTGAAAATGAACTTAAGTCTATCTGCAATAAAGGTATAAACAAGCCAAAATACATTTCCGCCTATTAGATCGTGTTTTCCAAAAGAAAAAAACATTTTTTGTGAAAATAATTCTTCTGCGAGTGCGAGAGAGTTTCTTACTGGGCTTTCCTGTAGGTTATTTCCGGAATCCACCGAATGGTTGTCTCGACAAGGAAAAGAATCCGACCCTGGGAACGTTTACGTGAAAGTTTTTCAACGTATAAAAAAAGACAAAAATCAATCCCCCGAAGAACAGGTTTTAATTTAATTAGAACGTTTTCTCTGTAATATAATGTTTTAGGCCATAAAATCATTTGAGTGCCTCAACGTTACTAAACAAAATATTCAATTGATACATTTATGCTACTTTGTTTTGAATTTTGTCATTTCAGAAAACCATAATCGAACCAACTGGTATTGAAGCCGAATCAAAAGTTGAGAACGCTGGATATACAACGTTTACTTATCTCGATTTGTTTAAGTGCAAAGCAGTTCTTCGTAGGACAATAGTACTGCTTTTGGCTTGGTAAGTTGCCACATATAGACTTCGGTTAAAGTTCCCCAAGGCAGCACATACTTTATTGCCAATTTCTATTAGTTTTTGTCAGATTTAATATTAAAAGATTATTTTAGGGGTTTAAATAAAAGTTTTAACGCTTGGATAATTGCGTTTGGGTCTCAAGTAATCGAGTTTTTTTAGGTTCAACACTGGCGCTATATATTTCGGTATTTCGCTAAATACTTCAAACCTGGGAGGTGACATCTACATAAACTGCCTTTTGGCGGCTGCAGTTGAGGTACCTGCCTATATTCTAGACGTCATCACGAGCGAAAAGCTGGGAAGAACTCTTTCGTTATTTGTTCCCTTTTTTGTGGGAGGAATTGGCTACGGAATAGTTCCGTTGTTTAAACAAGGTAGACCTTGGTAAATTTATAATTTGTGATTTAGTAAACTGTTATAAAACAGTAATCCTGTGTGTGGCATATAGTTTTTGCTGATTTTTGGTAAATGTAAATAATACCATATTTACAAGGTACAAAATATCCACACTTGTACGTTTTTTTACGTTCATTGTAACAGACTCATTAATAATAAAAGTGGAAGTGTTTTAAGATTGGCACGTCATAGTTTTTTTTGCGTATAATTTACGTGATACGTGAAATGGCGATCTAATCACAAATAAACCTGAAATGGAATAAATCTATTTTTTATATTTAAAACAATTTAAAACTCGTCCCAGAAGAGTTTTTTCGGTATTCTCGTATCGAAGGTTTTGTTCTTGTCCGCTTTGAAATAAGTCCATGATGCTAATTCCATGATGAGAAATACTGGCAAATTAATCTTTTTCGAACATATTTAAAAGTTTTTTTTAAATTAACGAAAAAACTATATTTAAAGATCATCAAACTGTTGCTTTGGTCTTGGCGATGATCAGCAAGCTGGTTGTCACGGCTACTTTCCAAGAGGTCTACATGTACACCTGTGAACTTTACCCTACTCTGTTGAGGCACAAAGCTGTTGGTGCTGGATCGGTGGCCTGTCGTCTTGGAAGCATATTGGCGCCTTATCTTATATTTGCAGGTGCGACTCCGAAAGAGCAAAGTATCGCACTAAAACAGTTGAAATGACTAAACGAATATAAGAATTATAAACAATTCGAAAAAAATTGTTTTAACTTCAACCAAATGTAAATATATTTTTTCTCGGTTGGCGTAAACTGTAGAGCAGGGATCAGCAACCTACGGCCCGCCAAAGTAATTCATGCGGCCCGCGGCCTATTTAAAAAAACTAGACACGAGTCCATTTCACATACGTTTTGACTATTTTAACTATACGTAAGTACGAAAAATTTCTGCGGTTCGCGCGAATGATCTTTATACATCCGGTCATAGTTTACGTTTTGATGCTGTCTTTTTAAACAGATCAGTGCTTCTTTACTGTTGCAGCGTGTTACACCCGCCTGAATCACAGTTGTTTAACATTTTAATAACACATTTTCCAGTTAACTTTTTGTGTGGCCCGCAGAGACCTTTTTGAATTTAGTTTAGGCTCGCGGCTAGAAACAGGTCGCCGACCCCTGCTGTATGGTGTATTGTTTTTTACTTATGTTGCTCCCCGACGGAATAGCGATTTCCTAATGGCTCAAAATTAACATCTATAGCATATTTTGTGGTTTAGAATAAATATTTTACGTTCTTAACACCAACAACATCAAATAAGGCCATAGAATCGTTATGGGCCTTGCCGTGCTTTAAAGTTTGCTTTATATTGATCCCAATCTTTCGTGTTGACAGTGAGACATGAAATTGAGGCCTTTTCCTAAACCTAAAGTGTTGTCAGTTTATATGTAGATCAACCATTTCTTTCACTTAGCGCATAAAATGAACAGGTATAACAACAGCTAGTTTAGTTTGGCTAATTTCATTGTGCTATGTATGTAATAATCGCAGGTGAGCAAATTCACTACAGTATTCCTTACGTGGTGTTGGGCACATTCAGTCTATTGGTGGCTTGCCTTTGTATGACTTTGCCGGAAACCAAAGGTCGTCCAATACCCGGAACAATGAACGACGCCGTGCAGTTGAAAAGGTAGGCCACACGTTTTGCCTCATTCAGGGTCAAATACCTATACGTCTGAGTAAGTTTGTGTTTATAGGCTTTTCATACCTGACTTTAGGCGTCAAGTTGAACAATATACAATGAAAAGCCTATATCAATTACTTAATTAGTCGTGTTTGAAAAGCTTTTTTGGAAACGAATAGCATGCCTAACAATCTGTCACAGACCGCAGTTTTAATACCTGAGTATGTTGTGATTTTTCAAGCACAAAGATTTGGCTACAAAAACAAAACTTTTCGTCTACTGTTTCCTTTAAACAATAATAGATTATAGAAACACCGGTTATCTTTTGAAAAGCTATATTACCGAAATGAGGGTTGTATTGCAAACAAAGAAAGTTTAAAAAAAGCCTAGCCTGCAGTGGGGTTCGAACTCGCGACCCCAGCTATACCGGGGTCGTCGACTAAATCAGTGGTTCCCAACACGTTTTTAAGGCGACCCATTTTGAAAGAAAAAATAGTTTGGTATAATCCTGCGACCCAAGCAAATTGTCGTAATATCATACAAGATTGCGTTGCAAATAAACTACACTACCAAATCAGTGAGTTTTTTAAATCGAGGCAATAGTTTGCTGAGCATAGACGCGTGTCAGCTTTAACTTTCAGCCGGTTCGGCTGTTTACTTCAGGGCTGAGGAGTCGGACTCGGGACTCGACGGGGTCTGTTTGTTTAGCCGGAGTAAGACTCGGGACTCAAGTAAGACCGCGTAAAACTACCCGAGTCCCGAGTCCGACGTGCGCATGCACAAGGGCTTTGGAGCCGGAGCCGGAGCCGGAGCCGGAGCCGGAGCGTGGAGCCGGAGCCCCGGAGCCGTGCATTTTTAACGGAGCTGGAGCTGGAGCCGGAGCCGGAGCTCTACGTGTAATTTAAATGGAGCTGGAGCAGGAGCTGGAGCCAGTTGTTTAAAAAATAGCTCCGGCTCCGATATATTTCATAAGATGATATGCTACTAGCCTTCCACTAATAGCTGAATTCACATAATTTAACAGCAACTCTTCACAAAATTAGGAATTGTTCTAAACTAACCATTGTGTTGTTTCGTTTGTGAATATTTTGAAACGCTAGATATTGCAAATTAAGCGTTCAGCCAGCCTTAAACCTCAGTTTTTGTCGTAATGGAGCCTAGTAGATTTTTCCCTGCTGGAGCCGGAGCAGTGGTATCAATAAGCTCCGGAGCTGGAGCTGGAGCTAACCTATGATAAAAGAGAGCTCCGGAGCTGGAGCCGGAGCCGTTTAACATTTACGACTGCTCCAAAGCCATGGCATGCGCAGTATTAAATTTTAAAAGGTGTAATAGAAAATGGTTAAATATTTTTAAACCATGTAATGCTGGTGGATCAATTATGACACCAATATGAGTAGATTGCAGAAAGTCCACCTTAATTTACTTGCGTAAATGGTTAAAATACAGGCCGTAGCGTCCGAGCTGAACACGGGACTCGACAAAATCTTACATTTGGCCAGAGTCGGACTCAGACTACTATAGTATATAGTCAATGCGTTCCGTGGGCCGTAGTTTGGGGATCCGTGCATTTGACTAACGATTTTATTCTGAAATAAATGGTGCTGCTTATTTTGGCCCCTAGCTTTCCAATTCTTCCTTAAAAATTTAAGAGGAATAATTGTTTTGTTTTAGGCGAAGGATGTTTTCGGCGATCACTGGCTGAACAGGAAAGACTAAGTTTAAATGCTTCGAAAGTTCAAACGTCTGGCTGACTGTTTTTTCCCATTATTTGAAAAAAAAGAATCGCAAAATTGTGAAACAAATTGGTTATCGGCATGTGCTTTTGTTATTCCGTTATGCCGGCCTATAGTCTTAACATAAACGGTTTAATTAATGTGTACATTTCAAAACATGTATATTTAAATAGTAGACTTTAATTATTATCAAATAGTTATTATATTGTTTTTCACGTATGGCCACTACACCGCTTAACTTTATAGCTCCGTACATGTTACCAGGGATTTACAAACTTTGTCGTAATCCTAGTGAATTTACCAAATTGTATGTTAAATGACGTACTCAATTTCGATCGCAATCTGATTGATTTTGATAGCAGTATTGTTTAATGCAACGTTTTCCAACCTTTTTTGTACTAGCGCCTTATTTGGCTCGACAATTCTTAAAAAAGGCTCGTCATTTTAAAACAAACCCGGGGTTGGATTTAAAAATGCATGGTTCGGTTGGAGCATAACAACTTTAATGATGTTGGAACGTCACGTCATAAAGCAAGTAACTTAAATCGAGTTTTAATACATTCAGCGAATTATATCGAGGGCGTGACATATTTCGCGCGTATAGTGAAAATAAAAGCTAGTTTAGCCTAAATAGATGAACATTTTAACTTTGAAGCAAAAACAGGAGTATTGTTAACAGAAAAAAAGTAGCTGTAGCGTGTTTTACAACGCATAGTTCGTGATACGACAAAATGTTATAAACACTCCTTATGTTGGTTTGGCGCCACCGAGTCGAGAAAAGTCTCACAATAACGCCTACGTTTGGAAACGCTGCGTAAAATTTTGTGTCATTTGCATACTAAGCTAAACTATTTTCGGATCTTGTATGGAACCGTTAATAATACTACCGTGGCCCTGGAAGTCCAAAGGTCCCAGGTTGGGAGTGAGTTAAACGAAGTGAAACGTTATTAACTGTTCGTGTAAATCTCTCCTGATGGTTCGTAAATAATGCTTCCACTTCACTCGCAGGCCCAAGTTTTTAAATGCTGAAACCCATATATGCACGGCAAAATACGAAGACTTCGTTACTAAGTAGAAATGAAAGCAATTAAAATGCATAGGCCTACGTTTTTATAGCGACTTTCGTGTTGTAACTATTGAAGGCACGTGAAAAAAATCTGTTGTTTATTTCATTATTTGCACGCCTAGAAAAGGTAGCGCGTCGACTGTTTACATGCCGTAAGCTTAGCCTAAATGTATTTTGTTTGTATTTGCGTCAGAATTCCTCTATTAGGCCTATATAGTCACCACGCTTGTGCGTCTGTGCGAAAACAGTACAATATGTTATTCAACACAACTATGCCTATACAGATTAATTTTCCCAGTAAATATCTGAATGAATTCGAATACAAACTGAATAAACAAAAACACAAGTCTCAAATTAGGCAACGTGTTGTTATATCATATTAGACCAGGGATGTCCAACATTTTATTATAGTGGGCCGCATTGACACTTGAAATAGTTTAATGGGCCGCAGAACCTATTAAGTTTCAAGATTAAGTATTGCTCTTTAGAGTTATAACGGGCCTTTAGAATTTTATATATATTTTTTTACTCATCCTATAATATTAGTGCGCCCCTAAAAGGGAGTGAAAATGACTAGCGGGCCGCACAAAAATCAGACGGGCCGCAATGTGGCCCGCGGGCCGCAGGTTGGACATCCCTGTATTAGACCATAGATAGGCAGGGAAAAATCTACTAATTACCAGAGACGATTGTGGGTAAAGACGACTGACTATAACACCTATTTACACCTCGTTCAACTCCACAATTTTCTAATTGCCTCTATTGGAGGGCTTTAAAACATTTGACAATAAAGCTTCATCTTGTGAAATACTTTATGTTGTGAAATACAATAGTAAATTTAGTAGTTGTTAATAAACCTTGGAGTTAAGCAGAGCTGTGATGACATTTGTTGAATAAACTGGCGTCAATGCTTTGAAATGACTGGGCCTAATGTAATTTATTTGTGGGAGCACAATAAATCCATTTTTGGCGTTAGAAGATACGCCATAACGTGTCATCATAATTCAAGTATTATTAAGAAGCGAGCCGTTCTCGAACTATTTTGTTTGTGAGTTTATGCAGCATTAGGTTAAGGTTGGCAGTCAACGTTTCTCACATTTTTTCCCCGTTTTTTCCAAAATTTGCTGCGATTTACTAATTTAGGTGTGCACGCAAATATCTTTCAAATCCCGGGTGTGCACCTGCCACAGAATGCAGGCTGATTTGGCCTTCACATACGGTTCACTATTAAATGACTAAAAATTGAGTAGGCCTAATTCTCTGTGGAATATTTGCTATTAGAATGTATGCCACTTATTAAAAGGTATGCCAAAAGACAAACAAATATATAAATTGTTCAGATTAATCAACAAAGCAAGACAAGGCAAATAATGCCAAACAAAAAGAAAAAAGAATCTCCCCGTCGGGGAATCGAACCCCGGTCTCCCGCGTGACAGGCGGGGATACTCACCACTATACTAACGAGGACGCGAAGATTTACAGCGAAACATAGGTCCTGATTTGACGTTGTATAATATGGATCGCTGTCAAACGAGCAACTTTCTTTGAGGCTTTCCACGATGTAAATCGCCCCGCTTGACAAATTAGAGGGATATATATTCTGGTATTATTCCTAGAGTTACGATATTTATAAAGCTTAAAATCAGGACTCATTTATATGAAACTTAAACTTTATTTAGTTTATTATCGGTGCTAAAAGCAAGCATAATAGCTTAACAGTCAATTTTACTCAACTCGTTATTTTCTGTCTGGGGAGCGTACTGACGGTACAAAGGTGCCAAGCCTACTACAAACAAATAAACCGAATTGTCACACGCGTTAACATTTGTTTCAGTTTCTAATATATCCGTCCATTAGATCATTCACTTTCTTAAGGATGTTTTTAAATGTAATTCGGTCAACCATACTAAGCTAAAGTGAAACTAAAATAAAACGCAAAACGCTGTTTCTTGTTGTCGGATTTGCTGTTTTTGATTGTTTTTTTACCCATTTTACGTGATTAGTAGGGCCCGCAAAAGTCAATAAAGCTAAAATTTTTTAAGGACCTCGTCTGTTCACGAATCAAAGAATAAAGTTGGTTTGAGCACCTAGGGGACTGTTTCTAAAAAGTTTATAGGTTAAAATAAAGTTTAGATTTACAATCAAGTTCAAATTTTTTAATAAAGTCAAAATTTGTCAAATTATGGCTTTTGACCAAGTTTTTGTGTTTCTAAAGCGTTTTGTAAAAATCGTCGTGGAAGCATTTTAAATCAGGAACTGCGAGACAATTAAACGGTATTAACCTATAAAAGCAGGAAATATGTCCCAATGCCCACTTTAATCAGCAGTAACTTTTATCGCAAATTGTCCATTTTTTTATTTATTGTTACGTATTTAAATAATTCTTATAAAACACTTTATCTTGATAAACGCGGTCTTTTCGAAGATCAACAATTTGGATTTTAGGAATAACGTACTGACATTCCGCAATACAAAAATGCCTAAGCAAGTTATATCTATCGCCAAAAAAAACGACACACTTTTTATAATTCATAAAACACCTTGACTTTGCGACAAAATATTACGTTTGGGTAACTGGTATCAATTCAAGAAAGAACTGTGGCCTCTACAAGCAAGCAATTTCGTTAGGTTAAAATAAAGTTAAAATTTGATAAAAATAAAGTTAAAAATAAAAATAAAGTTAAAATTCGGGTCCCCCTTTTTAGATTTCTTAACATGTCCCTAAACTGTTTTTTGGCTGTTTTAAACTATAGGTCCATAAATGCTGAAATTATTTTTGTAGTATGTCTTTGCCTATTTTGATAAACGTTGCTCCCCCGGAAAATTTTTTGCGGCCACGCCCTCTAGATTAGCTTAACACTTGGCTACACGCATTTATTTTTATAAGAAACTGAGTACTCGGATTTCTCGAAAAGAACAATAGATTCTTTTGTTCTATTGTTCTCTTAAACAATATAAAACAGTAGAAAATTTAAGAAACTTTTAGTACTCGGCTTGAGCCAAGTTTCTTATAAAAAAATTGCGTGTACAACACTGCTTTATGATTTCCGTCGCATAATATTTAACGTTGTGAAAGCAATATATCATTTTTCATGAAAAGGGCACTTTTGCCCCCCGGGGCCCCTCTCTCCGGCGTCCCTGCAGAAAACGCCTTTCGAGTTTGAAGTTGAATGTAAACCCCATTTCTGAAATCTTTTTTCGATGAGGTCATGTGGCAATTGGCGGGAGAGTGTAGCCACATGATAGAACGTCCCAGGTAATAGCTCATGGCAGATGCACGATTCCATAAAAGTTCAAAATATTTAATTGTTTTATTTATTAGTTTGTAAACATCCAAGACTTGAAATTATTGCAACATCATTTAAAAAAACTTAAATTGTTTTGCACTATTTAATTTTAAGTACGATATGTTCTAAACGCATGACTGGTTAGTGGTTACATCCACCAAGAGCTAGCCAACCTACAAAATCTCGCCCTATCTCATCCTACAATTTCAAAGGCAAAATAAACATATTTATTCATCACCTAGAAAAAAAATATTTTACAACCACACTAATACAGGTCTATATTTTAGGAATATCTAACAAAAAATTAAAAATTTAAAAAAATATTAATATTGAATATTAATATTCGCCGAATATTAAAATATAAAAATATTTGCCAACCGTTTAACCAACAAATTGGGGTAGACCTTGAACACACCTTTCCAAGGATACTACACATGATGCCACTGATATGGGGGATAAGGGTTTAAATCGACGATAACCGATATTTATATTCATAAATAACCATGCGATATAATCGCCATTTTTGCTCCCAGTAGCATCCCCTCAAAATGAAGAGAAATTTTCACTTGCCAACCGTTTAACCAACAAATTGGGGTAGACCTTGATCACACCTTTCCAACGATGCTACACACGATGCCACTGATATGGGGGATAAGGGTTTAAATCGACGATAACCGATATTCGTATTTATAACAGATCGCGATAATCGTAAAACGCCTGTAGCTCACACAGTTCGCATTGGAACTGGGCGAAATTTCAGCACGGCGTTTAAGTCTAGCGTACCTGACCAATGAAAAAAGAAAATTCGAAAAATTTTGAAGTTTGGAAAATTTCATTTTTATAATTGAATATGAGCAATATCGCGATTTTTGCTCCCAGTAGCATCCCCTTAAAATGAAGTGAAATTTTCACTTGCCAACCGTTTAACCAACAAATTGGGGTAGACCTTGATCACACCTTTCCAACGATGCTACACACGATGCCACTGATATGGGGGATAAGGGTTTAAATCGACGATAACCGATATTTATATTCATAAATAACCATGCGATATAATCGCCATTTTTGCTCCCAGTAGCATCCCCTTAAAATGAAGTGAAATTTTCACTTGCCAACCGTTTAACCAACAAATTGGGGTAGACCTTGATCACACCTTTCCAACGACGCTACACACGATGCCACTGATATGGGGGATAAGGGTTTAAATCGACGATAACCGATATTCGTATTTATAACAGATCGCGATAATCGTAAAACGCCTGTAGCTCACACAGTTCGCATTGGAACTGGGCGAAATTTCAGCATGGCGTTTAAGTCTAGCGTACCTGACCAATGAAAAAAGAAAATTCGAAAAATTTTAAAGTTTAGAAAATTTCATTTTTATAATTGAATATGAGCAATATCGCGATTTTTGCTCCCAGTAGCATCCCCTTAAAATGAAGTGAAATTTTCACTTGCCAACCGTTTAACCAACAAATTGGGGTAGACCTTGATCACACCTTTCCAACGACGCTACACACGATGCCACTGATATGGGGGATAAGGGTTTAAATCGACGATAACCGATATTCGTATTTATAACAGATCGCGATAATCGTAAAACGCCTGTAGCTCACACAGTTCGCATTGGAACTGGGCGAAATTTCAGCATGGCGTTTAAGTCTAGCGTACCTGACCAATGAAAAAAGAAAATTCGAAAAATTTTAAAGTTTAGAAAATTTCATTTTTATAATTGAATATGAGCAATATCGCGATTTTTGCTCCCAGTAGCATCCCCTTAAAATGAAGTGAAATTTTCACTTGCCAACCGTTTAACCAACAAACTGGGGTAGACCTTGATCACACCTTTCCATCGATGCTACACACGATGCCACTGATATGGGGGATAAGGGTTTAAATCGACGATAACCGATATTTATATTCATAATTAACCATGCGATACAATCGCCATTTTTGCTCCCAGTAGCATTCCCTTAAAATGAAGTGAAATTTTCACTTGCCAACCGTTTAACCAACAAATTGGGGTAGACCTTGATCACACCTTTCCAACGACGCTACACACGATGCCACTGATATGGGGGATAAGGGTTTAAATCGACGATAACCGATATTCGTATTTATAACAGATCGCGATAATCGTAAAACGCCTGTAGCTCACACAGTTCGCATTGGAACTGGGCGAAATTTCAGCATAAAAAAGGAGACTCCTGCGCCTGAGGTAAGTGCTGCGATTCAACTTTATATTGTCTTGTTAATACTTTTAATCTTAATCTAACTCGAAACTATATTTTCTTCTAGAGGACCGTGGGAACACAGACATCAGTTCTATTGACCAGCGGGGTAGAAAAGGAGGACCCCAAGCCTGCGGTAAGTGATGTTGCACAGGTTTTTTAATACTTGTTTGGAAGTTTAGACTTTTAAACGGAATTTACTTGCAGAGGAAGAAAGATGAGTGGACCAGTGAGCTCAAAAAGGAGGACCCTAAGCCGGCCGTAAGTTATGTTGTAAAATAATTCACCTTGTCATTATCTTTTTTTAATCAACCTGTGTGTTTCTCGCAGCTGACGAAACGAATTTATGGCGGAACAGCACGCAGTACAGCACAAAATGATGATAAAATTAAGTTAATTGAGGCCGCAATCAAAACGTTTAATTTTGACCCTTCATGCGGTGCTAGCTGGGTTACTTTGGTAAAACAACTAAAGACGAAAAAAATGTCAAAGAAAGACCTTAACCGCGAAGTTCGATCGCTCAAGCATTTTTTTGCGCAAAATTCTCATGCATTTAATGAAAATCAAGGTGAGGAGAGTGTGACAGGTGTTGACTGTGCTGGTGACTATGTGTCGGGCGAGGAAAGTTGTGGTAGTAGTAGTAGCGGTGTTGAAATTAGTGAGGATGAGTGTTGTGCAGAGCCCATGTTGTGTAGTGGTGCTTCAGGTGTTGACTGTGCTGGTGACTATGTGTCGGGCGAGGAAAGTTGTGGCACTGGTAGTGCTTTATTGAATGTTGAGGATGTGTCTCGTATGGATAATGCAAAAAATATTAAGAGTTGTGACGTTAATCTCATTGATAAAATTAAGTTAATTAAGGCCGCAATTGAAACGTTTAATTTTGACCCTTCATGCTGTACTAGCTGGGTTACTTTGGTAAAACAACTAAAGACGAAAAAAATGTCAAAAAAAGACCTTAACCGCGAAGTTCGATCGCTCAAGCATTTTTTTGCGCAAAATTCTCATGCATTTAATGAAAATCAAGGTGAGGAGAGTGTGACAGGTGTTGACTGTGCTGGTGACTATGTGTCGGGCGAGGAAAGTTGTGGTAGTAGTAGTAGCGGTGTTGAAATTAGTGAGGATGAGTGTTGTGCAGATCCTATGTTGTGTGAGAGCAATTCGTCGTTTAGTAACACATGTGACCACGGGTCGTCATTTGTCGAATACGATACCGCCGTCGTTGAAAATAACAGCTGCGAGTTTTGGACTCCTGATACAAAAATAGCAGAACAGCAAACATTTAAACTCACCGAATCCGAGTGGATTCCGTTAAAATCATCCGTAGTTGGCCGAAGTTTTACCAATAAAAATTGGTGTGATGTGTTTCGTCAAGCACTTAAAAAACATAACCCTTTCTGTAGTTTTGGTTTTACAAGGCATTTTTAGAATAAAAAAAACGATAAAACCCGTTCTTTTAATTGTATAGGTTATTGTACATTTGAATTTTGCACTTGTAAATTTAGTATCGACTTGCTAAACAATACCGGCAAAACATTTCAGGTGAATTACACAGGCGATGTAAAGCACAGGAAAGGCGATATCGTTGCTTGCAGATTAAAGGGTGATAGAAGAAAAGCAGTGCAGGAAAAGTTGGCTAATGTTTTGCCCCGTCGCTTAAACCTAAAAAACTTAGACAAGTTGGACGACCAAGTGGAAGAGTCAGGCAATCGCGATAACGCGCCTATTTACAATGTTTTAAGACAAGCAAGGGCGGAGGTTAATAAAATAAAACTTCCTTCGAGTAACGAAAACGATGCGATTAGGGCAATGCAAGTTGCGCAGGCAGAGACATGCACAGGAAGCAAGTCCGCGTTACCAGGGACTATTCGGTTTCATTCTAGCATTCCAAGTAGCCTTATGCTTTGGTCGTTGGATACTTTACGCATTTTTCACGAAAGAACTAAAACGGATATTATGTACATAGACGCCACAGGGGGAGTAATTAAAGCTTCAGAGAATAAGGCGCAGTATTACGCGTATGAAATATTAGTGCGTCACCCGACCAAGGGAAAAGCCCCTTTGGCTGTTGCGACTTATGTGACCAACAGTCATAACATCGTTTCAATTTCCAACTTTTTAAAAATGTTTTATTCGGACGAAAATAAAAATCGCAACAGAATTTCCCCAAATTGGTGGTTTGCAAAGCGTTCATGCTTTTGAAACTCCGTTCAACTCACCAGCAATTCACTCACCATCCGGAAAGTTCATTCAAATATTAAATGTTCATTCAAATCATTGGGTTACAGCCTCAAACATTTTTTCAACAAAGGTAAATTTAATACAGATTTACGACAGTTGTTATAGTCAATACAGTTCGGACGATTTGTTTAAGTTGTCAAAACTTGTCTACTTCAAACAACACAAAAACATCGAGTTTGAATTTCCCAGGGTGTGCAAGCAGAAGGGCAATTCCAATTGCGGTCCTTTAGCAATAGCTTTTGCAGTTGCGTTATCGTTAGAAGTCAAACCAGATCGCGTAAAGTTTAATGAGGTAACTTTGCGCCGAGAAATTGAGAAAATGATTTTGAATCGGGTTGTTGCGCCACTTTTTACCGATAAGAAGAGGCAAGGCTTACAACGAAAGCCTTTAACAATACAGACGAGTATTTATTGTAATTGCAGATTAGCAGATAATAGTTCGCTTTTCTCAATAGAGTGCAGTAAATGTAACGAATGGTTCCACAAAGAATGTGTTCAAACAAATATTCCCAAACAAGCAATTGAAAATAATGATGAATTATGGTTTTGTAATCAATGTTAAAGAAAAATATATTCTTGACGTACAACACTTCGCTGAAATTATTTTATGCAAATTCATTTAAAAAAAGGTTTTGACCTAACCAAAAAAATAACCCAAATTTAAAAGTATATTAGCTTATTACTGTTATAATCCGGAAATAAGCTTAATGTACCTTTTACATTTGTGGAAACTATCTTCAGTAGGAAAATCCAGTTAAAGCAATTCTTGAATGCTCGTAGTGAAACTAGATTCTTCCTGAGTTTAACAAACTATAAGCCTTAAACAAACTATAAAAACACTCTTATTCAAATAGGATTCCTGCCAACTGCGATCTTGTTTTATAAAATAAATTTTCTTTATAGTCTCCCTACTGAAATGCATGAACAGAAAAAAAGAGTTTTATGATAGCATCGTCCTTAAGAACCTTCTTCGCAGCGCCTTATTGGATCGAAAAGGTGTTGCTAAAAGATAGGAATTTTTTTCGCTTTACACGTTCGGCACGAGCAGATGGTGCGAAAAGATAACAAATACTATGGCACGAAAACAATAGTCTGGCACAGAGACTTCTAAATGCTTAAAGAAAGACAATGAATGTGAGAACGTGGTTAGAACAAAGCCATTTTTTCTTTGATACTATATGTGAGAAGTCATTTCGAACTGTGCGAGTTACAGGAGTTTAACGATTATCGCGATCGGTTATGAATACGAATATCGGTTATCGTCGATTTAAACCCTTATCCCCCATATCAGTGGCATCGTGTGTAGCATCGTTGGAAAGGTGTGATCAAGGTCTACCCCAATTTGTTGGTTAAACGGTTGGCAAGTGAAAATTTCACTTCATTTTAAGGGGATGCTACTGGGAGCAAAAATCGCGATATTGCTCATATTCAATTATAAAAATGAAATTTTCTAAACTTTCAAATTTTTCGAATTTTCTTTTTTCATTGGTCAGGTACGCTAGACTTAAACGCCGTGCTAAAATTTCGCCCAGTTCCAATGCGAACTGTGTGAGCTACAGGCGTTTTACGATTATCGCGATCGGTTATGAATACGAATATCGGTTATCGTCGATTTAAACCCTTATCCCCCATATCAGTGGCATCGTGTGTAGCATCGATGGAAAGGTGTGATCAAGGTCTACCCCAATTTGTTGGTTAAACGGTTGGCAAGTGAAAATTTCACTTCATTTTAAGGGGATGCTACTGGGAGCAAAAATCGCGATATTGCTCATATTCAATTATAAAAATGAAATTTTCTAAACTTTCAAATTTTTCGAATTTTCTTTTTTCATTGGTCAGGTACGCTAGACTTAAACGCCGTGCTAAAATTTCGCCCAGTTCCAATGCGAACTGTGTGAGCTACAGGCGTTTTACGATTATCGCGATCGGTTATGAATACGAATATCGGTTATCGTCGATTTAAACCCTTATCCCCCATATCAGTGGCATCGTGTGTAGCATCGATGGAAAGGTGTGATCAAGGTCTACCCCAATTTGTTGGTTAAACGGTTGGCAAGTGAAAATTTCACTTCATTTTAAGGGGATGCTACTGGGAGCAAAAATCGCGATATTGCTCATATTCAATTATAAAAATGAAATTTTCTAAACTTTCAAATTTTTCGAATTTTCTTTTTTCATTGGTCAGGTACGCTAGACTTAAACGCCGTGCTAAAATTTCGCCCAGTTCCAATGCGAACTGTGTGAGCTACAGGCGTTTTACGATTATCGCGATCGGTTATGAATACGAATATCGGTTATCGTCGATTTAAACCCTTATCCCCCATATCAGTGGCATCGTGTGTAGCATCGATGGAAAGGTGTGATCAAGGTCTACCCCAGTTTGTTGGTTAAACGGTTGGCAAGTGAAAATTTCACTTCATTTTAAGGGGATGCTACTGGGAGCAAAAATCGCGATATTGCTCATATTCAATTATAAAAATGAAATTTTCTAAACTTTCAAATTTTTCGAATTTTCTTTTTTCATTGGTCAGGTACGCTAGACTTAAACGCCGTGCTAAAATTTCGCCCAGTTCCAATGCGAACTGTGTGAGCTACAGGCGTTTTACGATTATCGCGATCGGTTATGAATACGAATATCGGTTATCGTCGATTTAAACCCTTATCCCCCATATCAGTGGCATCGTGTGTAGCATCGATGGAAAGGTGTGATCAAGGTCTACCCCAGTTTGTTGGTTAAACGGTTGGCAAGTGAAAATTTCACTTCATTTTAAGGGGATGCTACTGGGAGCAAAAATCGCGATATTGCTCATATTCAATTATAAAAATGAAATTTTCTAAACTTTAAAATTTTTCGAATTTTCTTTTTTCATTGGTCAGGTACGCTAGACTTAAACGCCATGCTGAAATTTCGCCCAGTTCCAATGCGAACTGTGTGAGCTACAGGCGTTTTACGATTATCGCGATCTGTTATAAATACGAATATCGGTTATCGTCGATTTAAACCCTTATCCCCCATATCAGTGGCATCGTGTGTAGCGTCGTTGGAAAGGTGTGATCAAGGTCTACCCCAATTTGTTGGTTAAACGGTTGGCAAGTGAAAATTTCACTTCATTTTAAGGGAATGCTACTGGGAGCAAAAATGGCGATTATATCGCATGGTTATTTATGAATACAAATATCGGTTATCGTCGATTTAAACCCTTATCCCCCATATCAGTGGCATCGTGTGTAGCATCGTTGGAAAGGTGTGATCAAGGTCTACCCCAATTTGTTGGTTAAACGGTTGGCAAGTGAAAATTTCTCTTCATTTTGAGGGGATGCTACTGGGAGCAAAAATGGCGATTATATCGCATGGTTATTTATGAATATAAATATCGGTTATCGTCGATTTAAACCCTTATCCCCCATATCAGTGGCATCATGTGTAGTATCGTTGGAAAGGTGTGTTCAAGCTCTACCCCAATTTGTTGGTTAAACGGTTGGCAAATGTTTTTATATTTTAATATTCGGCGAATATTAATATTCAACATTAATATTTTTTTAAATTTTAAATTTTTTTTTTGATATTCCTAAAATATAGACCTGTATTAGTGTGGTTGTAAAATATTTTTTTTCTAGGTGCTGAATAAATACGTTTATTTTGCCTTTGAAATTGTAGGATGAGATAGGGCGAGATTTTGTAGGTTGGCTAGCTCTTGGTGTTACATCCATGCTAGTTTACGTATAATGTTATCAGATAATGGCCGACCAGCATTGCAATTTTGTAAACTTTGGTTAAGATTGATATTAGGATAAAGCGGGGCAAAACAGACCCCTCACTTTTCTCGGTAATGAAAATTTCCAGCGTCAATATTTTTTACTGAACAGTGACCAACGTCCAAAAAACGTTGGTGGCCACAAATTAGACATATTTGATTTTACACAAACCAGGGAGGGGAGAAAATGTGTTTTGAGGGATGTTGATATAAGGATAGCACAGTAAATGAAGCGGCGCTGGTTTACAAGCCCAAACATTGTCCCTTGTCTAGACCAGCGGCCTAATTTTTAGAGAAATTAGGTTTATATATATTGTTGGGGCAAAAACGGACCCCTGAATGGGTCAAAATTGGTTGACAAAAGTGCACTTTTTGATACCCATGTTACAGATCTCAATGTTATTGCTTATATCCACAACGAAACTCGGTTTAATCAGAACTATGGGAGTACTTACACCTTAAAGATAAAAATTAGGCATACCATCAAGTGCCAGATTGGAAACTTCAGATTTTGCAGCTTGAAATTGCGCGGCTGTAACAACATTCCCGTCCAAATTTGCGCGGCTGTATTCACCTTATTTGTAATATTAGCACGACTGTAAATGGGAGTACAGGACTGAAAACCGTTAGCGCGACGAAGGTTCTGAGCGATTTTTCGCGGCTGGCCGCATTTAACGTTGATTTTACACGAAATGTGCGGCTATGACCGCGGCTGAGCGCTAAAATGCGCGGGGGACTTATCCCCTTACTTTCCAACCTGGTTCAAGTGTACAAATTTTAAGCATTTTAAAAAACGCATGGATTCAATTTGTTAAAGACTTTGACATGTTTTTATCAATTAGTGGTAACAACAGTAAAATCTTTACTTTTTTAAATATAGTTAATAGCTTTTATCGCCACTCTATTCATGTGCTTTGACCTGCACTCATAGTTATATCTCTCCTCGAGCAGACTCAAAGCTATAAGACCAACATTAGAATAACATCAAGATCAGAATAAAACACATGTTGGAATTAGACCAAAGTAGGATGAATAAAATCATAATAAGGTATTCTTTGGAATGAGACTCAAACCTGTTGTAATAAGACCTATAAGCAGCCAGGAAAAGGTCTAAAAAATATTTTTCCTAAACTCGTCCCTATTCCTGGCTTTAATATCACCTTATTGGCACACATTTCCTTGGTTTTCCGGCGGATTCTTCAACATACATAGTCACCAAGTCGCCATCTTTCTGCCACGCTCTGTTACTGTTCTTAATATTATGGTATTATATATAATCCTGCATATGATGTTGTTTTTATAAGTCTTATTGTGGGTTCCTTCTTAAACCAGTCTATTTGTAATTTGACTAATTATGGCAACTTTGCCACTCTTCTTTGTTTAATCAATTTTTTCCTACATATTTGACATTTTATGTCTTATTCTTTGCTTCTAGGCTTGTTTATTGGAAACAAACATACATAAAATAATATTGTAATGTCTGAGGCAGATTTTCACAAGCTTCTTTTGGATTTGGCATCTCCCGACAATAATTGCCGAAATGAAGCGGAGGTAGTTTTTTGGAGAATTTGATACTCTAAATAAACTTAATAGTCTACATTCTCAAAGAATACATGTTAAACCTGTTGCAAAGCTTACATATATTGGTGTTGTTAACATAAACATGTATAGCTTCAATTTTGACTTTGTTGGCCCATGTTTTTGTAGTAGAAATAGTACAACAAACATTTCTTGTGCACAACTTAAATGTAGCTTCAGGCTGAAAAAATCAATCAGTGTTGTTTGGTAAGGATTTGATATGGAACAGACCCCTGGCTAGGAGTATTTACATTCAAATGTGAAAAACTTTTCCTATTATTTTGAAGTAAATAAACTAAATTTAGACATTCAACTTCTGTAATTTATTTTTGTCATGCAATTTTTGAACTGAACTTATTATGCAAATGCCTGGCTTCAATTGATATTACAAAATCGATTAGAAATTTTAAGGCAAAAAAAAAAAAAACTCTGTTGTGAATCATTTTTTTAATTTCAGGAAAAGTATGACAATGTTCCGCTGCTGACTCGCTTTAAGATGTTAGTGACAATAATGTCAATGCAACATCCTAATCCAGAATTGCATCAGCTGTCAGCAGTTCTCTTGAGGAGAGTGATTACTACCAATTTTGATGAAAGCTTTTCTCAATTAGGTAATAGAAAAAAAATTTAGATCCTTTTGCTCGTTATGCTAATTTAAGTATATACTTTGTTACAATTATTTATATTTTATATTTTGCACATGTTTCTATTTTGTTTACTATTTTATGTTTTATTAGATTGCTGAACTTTGTTATCTGTAAAAAAGAAAAGTTTTTCTCTTTTATATGTGTTATATTTGGACATTAAGGACGATAAAAATCGTAATAACTAGGGCGATTATTTTTTACCTTGAAAAATTTTAACTCACAAAACAACCTTCAGACGAAAACGCAAAAGCCGAAGTGAAACAAAAGATTATTCAAAGCATCGAGGTTGAAAGCAACGAGGTTGTGCGAAGAAAAAAGGCTGACTGTCTAGCAGAACTTGCAAGACGACTTTTTGGTAACACTTGGTTTTCAATTCATTACATATTGATATGTCGGCGATTCCTATTTATTTATACATGTTCCGATTTTGTTTATTTTGTGTTGTGCCACTAATACTTTACAGTACAAGTAGTTTTATCTGTTATTAGGTGCATACAAAAGTTAATTTTGTTTCCTGTAAAGATAAACCTTAAATAAATAGATTAAATATCTCCCTATTACTTTCTGTTTCCATATTAAAAGCTGGTTGCTGCATTTTTGGAAATTATTATATTGAGTTGCTATTTTAACAATTACTTTTCTATTAGATGAAAATGGGAACAATCTGTGGCCGCAAGTTCTTAAATTCATGTTTGACTGTGTAAGTTCGAACAATCTCGGTTTGAAAGCTATTCCTTTGCATATATTTTGGTAAGTATTTTCTGTTCTTTGACAAAGAGTTTTTTTTTCAGAAAAATATGAATAATAGTTAAAAGTAATCTAAACTAAGCTTAAATCTATAAATTTTGAAATATGGTACATGTGATTCAAACAATAAGCGAAACAGGTTTCAAATGTAGTGTTTAACAAGTTTTGCATGTAACAACAAGCAATGGCATGTTGGTTGCGCTGCAGTGCAAATAACTGCTAAATGAATTATCAAAAGGTGGTTCAACTGGTTTAGTGTAATCTCTAGCTTACTATGGTATTATGAAGCAGAGAATTTAAGAATCTTTATGATATTTAAAGTAAAACCCACTCTAATATAAAAGATCTGTTAAATTTATTGGAATGGTAATCTGGAAAAATGGTAATCAATATAATTTAGTTGAATTTCAAAAAAACTTTTTTATTCTAGTTTTATGGCACAGATATTCAAAATTAAATATTAAAAATTATTTTTCATGCTTCTAGAATGTTCTTCAAGAAGTTTATCTTTACAATTAACGCTATCTCCTCAAATATTTGGAGATTTAGAAAATGGCCAATTTTGACTAGTTTCTATATACTTTTGGTTACCAAATTATTATAGAATGCTGAATGTGTACTTTTTTACACCTAATTTGTAATATGATACAATTCTCTCGATTTCTAGTTGACCTCATTTAAAATATTGAAAACACTTTTATTTAGTCAGTTTCCCGGCATATTTGGAAATCAGCAAACTCATTACCAGGAAGTCATTCACCAGATGTTGGGGCAGTGCATGCAAACCCAAGATTCTCAAGAGGTAACCATATAACTAACTTTCCCTAAAGCAAATTCGTATCATAAAATAATGCATATTGACCTTTTTGTAAACCATCCTTCTTCTTTATCGATTTTCTTAGGTTGAATATTGTTGCTTAAATTGTAATACATGGACATTAGACATCACCTGTTATTTTTAGTGGGTTTACCTGGCTTATATGGAATTCTATGTTTCTATTGCTTATACCCCTTACTATTGTATACATTGTTGTTCACTTTTTCTTTTAGATACGATTTCTTGCCGCTAAAGCCACCGTTTCATTTCTGTTGAACAACACCACAGAAACACAGCTCATACGCAACTTTCAAAATCTTATGCCTGGTGTCCTACAGGTATTATTAGCCAAAAAAATCCAACTTGTGTAGTATACAGGTATCATTTTTAGGGAAATTCATATTTTTAGGACATTGTTTGATGATGCTTATTTCCTAACCTAGTGGATGTTTCCAAACAATTTTACCACTCAACATAATTTGCTCCGAAGATATAAGGAGATAAAATAATTTAACGCTGTTTTTAAATCTACTTTGGCATGTCCGTTTAGCAAATAGCTTCCTAGCTTAAAATAAAAAAAATAGGAGTTATTAAGCACGAAAGTTTACAGTAACATCATAAAGCTATAAATATTTATTCAGATGAATACACATTTGGCCATTAAAGGGCATTCTTGTAATCTGAATTGAGTAAAAAAATGTTTTCTTATTTGTTTTGCATGCAAAACCTTTCAATGGTAAATTTGTAAGAAAATATTTTTTGCTAGTTTTTCCATTATTTTTACGCATGTTACAGAAATAATTTATCTTGTATTTAAATTCAGCATCATATACATAGTATTATTTGGCAGACTTGGACAACTAGATTTATTTTAGCTTTTAAAAATAGATTAGAATTAGATCATTTCGAGTTTTCTCAAAATAGATTCCAATTAGAATTACCGAATTCTTAAAAAATATCGAATTTGAACTAGAATTACATTTGATTTTTTACAATCAACTTCATTTAAATCGAGAACTATTCTAGTAAGAGTGTGAATGGTCAATATATTTGTGCTAATTTTGATGTATTTTAGATTAAGATATGTTTTTCAGACTGTATAAATTAAGTTCCAACAAAAGAGTTTTAATTCAAATTCTTTGTTTTCACTAAGAGACTAAGAATGTCGTTGGACAAAGTAGCATTTTGGTAAAATCCGAATTAGATTAGAACTAGAATTAGAGCGCACAAGCAATTCACAAATTAGATTAGAATTAGAATTAGCCGCATTTTGCTCTAATTCATTGAATTAGAAAACTAGAATTATCTAATTGTCCAAGTCTGTTATTTGGCAAATGTTATGTGTAATGCCTAATACAGTGGTTCTTAATTGGGTAACCCTGGGGAGCCATTCCTAATACTCAAGGGTGCCGAGAGATATCTGGGAATCTTTAAGAAACTGATTTTTGCTGAACTCTTGTAACTTTTTTTGTAAAGATTAGAGTGGAATAAATCCAATTATACCTTTCTACATTGTGTAGAGTTGATGTGTGTTGTTCCATTTCTGTTTATTGTCGCATTCTAGTGAATTACCTATGGAAAGATCTTGTAGTGGGTGCCGCAATCTTTTTGTTATTTCTGAGGGGTGCCGCTAGCCATAAAAGGTTGTGAAACACTGGCCTAGCTAATGCATTATTCTTCATTGCTAGCATGTTTTATTTCAGGCAGCACAGAAGATTCCTGTAGTATTATTTGACTAATGTAATTTGTGCAATGCCATATATATTATTCCTAATTGCTAGCATGTTTTGTTTCAGGCAGCACAGGAGAGCGCAGAAGATGAACAGGATGGAGTTTTTAAAAGCCTTGTTGAAATGTGCGAAGATGCACCCAAATTGGTCAGACCACATGTTGAAAACGTCCTCGCGGTTTCACTGAAGGTTTGTCATTGTTCAGTCTATATACCCTACCACTGTGATGGCACATGCTCCCTAGTGGAGACAGGTTGTCGTCGGATTGGACCTCTTTCTTGGCCAATGGAAAGAACCGATCCACCACATTTACCTACTTTCTTTACTTTTACTTACCTGTCCCTAGTAAAAAATGTTTGGTACCAAAAAATGCCAGTATAAAGTCTTATTTTTCAAATCATTTTTTTACATAGCTTGCCAAATACTGTCTGTATGACTATTGAGTGACAATTATATGCATAATCTGATGTCGCCTTAGGTGTTTTTAAATCCAATGAAAGTCAAATGCTTCCAACCGACATTGCAGTGGCAATGGAATATAAGTTTATATAATAAAAGTAAAAAAAAATGGTAAAATGTCCGTCAAAACCAAACGTAACACTTACATGATGCACGTATAACATGTTATATTTTACTTTTGGTGCTCTTTGTTAAGCTATAAGCTTGAAATTGTTTACTACCATTAAAAGTAGAATGCGATTTTACACAAACTCTTAGAAGCTATTTCAAGAATTTTCATTACTTATTTCAGTGGACTGCAGAGTATCACCGGTTGCACTTTTTGGGTTGATCTAAGTCGGTGGTCGGCAAACTGTGGGTTGCGACCCAAATTGCGATTATTTTTTGACCTAAAAAATAGAAAATTTTACAATTTTTTGACCTGTTAGAAATACATTGATTTAAATAACCTAGGCGTCGTTAATCACGCGTTTTTTTATACCGTATATTGCTCTAATAAAGATATAATACGGTTAAAATGACTTTGAACATAAATCAAAACTAAGTTTTTTTGATAAATTTGAACGATAAATTTCAAAACAACTAAAAGACCATTTTTAAAAAGCAGACTATAGTAATTATTTTTTTAGACGATTTATGTGCATTTTTATTCGATTTTGATTTTGAAAATGTTGACAAATTTTGACTTAACAGGTAAATTTTGACAAAATTTTGACTTTTTTGACAAGTCAAAACATAATCGATTTTTTTATGTAACGCAGATTGTTGCGGACTGCGACCTGATGGACAGCATTCGGCAACTTGCTCTCGAAGTGATTGTAACACTGGCTGAGACGGCACCTGGCTTGATCCGAAAGCAAAAAACTTTAATACCTTCTATAGGTAAGAAAAATGTCGCTTTCATGGCCTATTAACGAAGTATAAGCAACAAACGATGTTTTAAAACAGATTACAAAAAAAAATAAGCATTCTTATTTTCTGCAATTGGTATTCATATCCGGTTCTTGGTTATCCTTTGACAAGTAAAACTCATAGTTAAAAACATGAGTAAAAACAGGATCAGACGTTTTGTTTAAAGGAAAATATATTTCGCCAAAGTGGCATCATCAGTTCCTGTAAGAGTACAAATAAATAAAATCAGAGCGCAGCCATCAACAAACCAATAAAAGTAAACAATAAAAACAAAACGTCTGATCCTGTTTTTACTCATGTTTTTAACTATGAGTTTTACTTGTTAATATACGCGTCAGCGGAGCAGTGATCGACTGGCTAAAACCTGCCGCCGATGGTTTTCGATTCTATAAAGATACACCCTATTGTTGGTTATCCTTTAGTACGGGTAGATCTTTAACAATAAACTTATCTGAACTCCAATATAGTTTATTGATTTTAGGTTTACCACTAAAAATATGTTTTGAGGAAAATGACTTGACCTGGGGTGTTTCCATTGAGCTTTTTTATGAATTTGGGTTATTTATCTTACCTTTTGCGCATAAAACAATTTGCTTGCTATATGTTTCCTTCCGCCTTCCGGTTCACTTTTTTTCGGTATGCTGTTTAATGCAAACTTGGACAAGTAGATAATTCTAGTTTTTTAATTTAATAAATTAGAGCAAAATGTGGCTTTTCTACTTTAATTTAGTTTGTGAATTGCTTTTATGCTCTATTTCTAGTTTTTACCTAAATCTGATTTTACCAAAAATGCTACTTTGTCCGACGGCATTTTTAGTTACTCAGTCAAAACAAAGAATGTTGAAATAAATACCCTTTGGTCGGAACGCCTTGCAGGTGATTTTCACAATCTGAAAAGCATATTCTAGTTCTAATTTAATTCGGATTTTACCAAAAATGCTACTTTTCCAGTGCCTCAGATGTTAGCCTTGATGGTGGATCTTGACGAAGATGAAGCTGCATTGGCCGAATGGTCGGTGGCCGACGAGGCTGAAGAGGACGACTGTGATGCCAACACTGTAGCAGGGGAGAATGCCATCGACCGATTCGCTTGCGCCCTCGGAGGCAAGACCATTCTGCCGCACATCATGTCAACTGTGCCGCCCATGCTTCAAAATCGTAAGTTCTTCTTAAAGTGTCAGTCGACGGGAGACGCACAAAGCCGACAGAATAATGCGCTGCGTGTTTTTTGATGCTGCTGTTTTGCCTTCGGTTTTGTTTGTAAATTAAGAGTGCTTCAAACCGAAAAGTATTAATATATTTACCCACCTTTTGTTTGCGATTTTTGCTTATTAAAATAATGTTTGTGTGTCCCCATTTGTATCATTGTTGAAATATCTCAGATTTTTTTACGTTTTTTAGATGCCCAAAATTGTATAAAACCTTAATTTGCAAAAATTAACACACTCGTAAAAAACACGCCCGATAAGAGTGTCAAACTTTTTTTTTTTATCTTTGGTGAATCATAAACAATGCTCAATTTTTTCAATTTCTTGCTCGTCAAACATTGTAAATGGTTTCGTAAGAACAACGTTTGCCAAAAACACATCGTTTTTAGTAAAAATTGGCAAAAACATATAGTGCTTCACTGCTTAGTGCCACATAACCAGACCCGCGATTGTCCATTAACCATCATGCCCTGTTCTGTTGCAGCTGATTGGAGATACCGACACGCTGGCCTCATGGCAATCTCAGCTGTGGGCGAGGGATGTCACAAGTTCATGGAGGAAATTCTCGGTCAAATCGTCAACGCCGTGCTGCCCTTCTTGCACGACCCAGTTAGTAAACCGCATTTATTTTTTATTTTTTTGACTACCAAGGCTTACGTTACTGAGAGGGTTGTCCGGACCAAAATGTCGGATCGGAGCTGACACCCGATACCAAGTTATCGCATCGGTGCTCGATCCGCAATTCAGCGCAAAACAAAATTATTTTCAGCGGTGAATTTCTGAGAAAATATTTAGTTATAATATGAAAAAATTCTCATTGCTATTGCACTTGTGAATTTGAAGTGTTGCCTATTGGGCTATATTAATGACGTCAATTGGTAATAATGATGTCAATTGGGATCGAATCGCGATACTTTTTGCCCAAAATGTATCGGTATCAAAAAAATAACATATTAATTGTTAGGATAGTTAGTAGGCAAACAACATGAGCAGGCGGGGGTCATAACAGCTCCTAATAAAGCGCTAATCAAATGAAAACTGTACAAAAAATTGTGCAGCTCATCCTATTATCCGCTAGAGCAGCTATTCTTACACTTTGGAGTACGTTTACCCCCGAGAAGACTCTAGACACAGCATTTTAGACTATTTTAAAAAGAATCCCCTATATAACTATTTTTTTACTCATTCAAAATTACTTTGGGAATCGCTCCACCACGGTTTTTAATCTAAGTCTTATGTCTTTCAAAGAAAAAAACATCCCCACTTACATTATCTTCAACTCACGATTTTTTTAAAGTTTACTTGTTATTTTTTAAGTATAATGACTACATTTTTTAGTATAATGACTACATTTTTAGGTATATTGGTCTTCTGCTATGTGTTTCCACCAAAATTTTCTTTTGTCCAGCATCCCCGCGTTCGCTATGCGGCGTGTAACGCTGTCGGCCAGATGTGTACCGACTTCGCATCAACAATGCAGAAGCAGTTCCATGAGAAGATTGTGCCCTCGCTGTGCTCTGTACTGGAAGACCACAGCAACCCAAGAGTGCAGGTATTTAAGTATGAAAATATGCTAAAAATTTTTACCTTTTTGACCGATTTGTAATTTGTAACTGTGCACTATTTCGATTTAAAATCGTGTCCAACCTTAAATAAACGAACTCTTTATGTCTTTTAATAGTGATTATTTTATAAGCGTAAATTTAATTTTCTTTGTTAAATCCGGACATTCTTCAAGAAAATAGGAACATTTTCCGAATTGTATATGATTGTAATATGGTGTAGGTGTAATGCACAAAAGTCGGGGGGTCGCATAGGTTTTTTTTTAACTGAAAAGGGTGTGCAAAAACTAAAAGGTTGGGAATTACTGTTTTAGAACAACGAATTTCAGATTAAACCTTTTTTCGCCAAAAGTTACTTTATTACTAGTGTAGGAGTTAAGCAACCCCAATAGGTTTGCATTTTGCTTAAAACGTAAACAAATCTTTGGAGCATAATGGTTGCAGGTTGTAGTAAGACGCAATAAGAATATCAAAGCCCATACAGAAGTAGGTATCATTTTGAACGTTTCGAATAACTCTTTATTCATTTTCAACATCCTTATTCGAAACGTTCAAAATGATACCTACTTCTGTATGGGCTTTGATATTCTTATTACGTAAACAAATCTGTTCTTTAACTTTTTGAGGTTACTGTTTAATTGTTGAATTTCGTCACAGGCTCACGCGGGAGCAGCTCTGGTGAACTTCGTGGAAGATTGCCCGAAAACGGTTTTGCTACCGTACCTCGATCCACTCTGTTCGAAATTGGAGGCCGTACTTTCAAACAAAATCCAAGAGGTGTGGCCGGTTTGGCGTTTTGTTGTTTTTTGGCCAAATTTCACAACTTTTTTTAAAGTGATCGTTACTGTTTTTTACCATATCACATCAGTGAAGCTTAAGAACATTTGCGGCGCGTTTTAATGCAACTTTTTCTATCTGCCGAGTAGCGCGAAACGTTTGTTTTAAGTGTTTGCTTCGCCTATTGGCTAAGATTGTTGTCTAAGTCTTATTTTGGAGTCAATTAAACATTAGGTGTGTTATAAATTAGATGTATCCTAACTATTGTATTTCGTGAAATATCCTTATTGGTCAAAGTTACCAATTGGAAATAGTGAAAGCCTAATGCGCTTAGAAATATTTAAAATTCAGTGTAAACAGTATCCAATTGGTTCTAATTGTGTAGCGCACATAAATCGTAATTTTAACAATTCAAAACAACAGCAACAGCAGAAACAGTGATTTTGTTTGACATTCGAAATAATTGAGCAAATATTCGCGTTCAAAGCTGTTATACCGCTTGTAGCGGAAATGTTAAATCACTGGCGTTATATGACGATCATTCTTCCGCATATTGACACCATGCTTCAATTATCGGCGGCGAAAGCACCATTTCGAGATAACAAAATAACTCGATAATTGATGACGAAAAATATTAAACTAAGTACAGAACTTGGTAAACCGAAAATCAGTTTGTTTAGATGTTATATTGAATCACTCTAAGTAAGATACATATTAAAACATCCAAACAAACTGATTTTTGGTTTACCAAGCTCTGTGCACTTAGTTCAATTTTATCATTTTCACCTTTCATATTAAGACAGATTCTGTTATTCGAAAGAAAATTCTGAATATTTTAATTAATGACGATGTTGAATAAATTGCGCAACCTCGAAACAGTTTTTTTTCTGTGCAAGCCTTGCATTATCGCCTTTGCTTGTGGTTTTGCAGCTGGTGCAGAAAGGAACCAAACTGGTGTTGGAACAAATTACCACGACCATCGCAGCTGTTGCCGACACCGCTGAAGAAACCTTCGTCAACTTTTACGACCGCTTCATGCCTTCGCTGAAATACATTATGGAGGTGAGCTTTGACGATTTGCCGAAATAGAAGTGTTCCAATTTGCAAAGCGGTTCGATCAATGTTGTGGCGTTGTTGCATTCTTCACCTGCTCCACCATGATTTTAAGTTAAAGTATAAGACCAAAAAGAAGAAACACAGGGTTGCCACAATGTCGTTAAACTTTAAAAGTTTTTGAATTAATTTGTGTATGGAAAAGTCTTTGAAAAACTCTATGTATTTTGAAGGTCTTTCAATTGATTTTATTTCCAAATTTCAGCTCAAGTTGTTTATTCAAATATGCATTACAGTTTTGATTTTGTAAATATATTTTTCATTGTATTGACCATGGATTTTATACTGTTTTATTTTCGAAGTATATTAAAAAACGTTAAGCAACCGAATTTCAGGTGTTTAAAAGCCTACAAATGTTTCTTTTAAAAGTCTTTTTTTTAAATGTTGTGGCGACCCTAAATTACCAAAATTTAAGAAAGAAACATTGTTATCCATGGTAAAATAAATAAAGATTATATGAAAGGGCCGTGGTTGCTCATCTCAGTAATGATGTTGGTATTGCCTTTAGAGTCTTTCAAATCACTTCTATTCCGCCACACTGTGTTAATTTTGTTTATTTATTAAATCTTGTTTAAAGACACCTCGACATTTTTCGAAAGTTGTTTATAACAGGGTGCACTATGCACGGGTCTGTAAGGTCGCTTATATTATAATTAATCGGAAAGCCAATAAGTTCCAGTAGATCCACATCATCTTGATTAAGACGTTTCGATACGAACTTGTACCATCCTTGGTTAATGAAACTGTGAAGTAAATCAAAGCATCACTTATATAAAAGGTTGTTTATAACATTACGACGCAGAACGCCCACAGCGAAGAACTACGAATGCTCAGGGGAAAGACGATCGAGTGCATCAGCTTGATTGGCCTGGCAGTTGGGTCCGACAAGTTCATGCCGGACGCTCAGGTACGTTGCAATAAAGTTAACTCTACAATTCAACAATATAGATACATTTATTTATAGTTAATTGAGCAATTCAATTGCATTGAGGGAATATGCGATACTTGGTAGTTATTTTTTTGGGCTTCTTAAAACGGCCAAGGCGTCATTACTGCCGACTAATAAGCAGATTCGCAGGTTTAAAACGTGTGTGGGTAATGTTTAAGGTTGCCTGGCCGAAAATTTTGTGGTTTAGAATAGGGTTATATTTTTTACTTTGCAAGAATAAATTTAAAGAAATTTTTTTTTCTGCTTGCCATCTTTTGTATGATACTTGAAAAAAATTAAACTCATTATTTTTTTTCGTGTTTACTATTTTTTGTTATTTATCTTAAGCGGAGCAATGCAAATTATTCCATTTTAACTGCCAAATTTTCCAGAATCCAGATTTTTTTTGTCGCTCCACCCATACAAGAAAATATTCTCAAATATCTAATGCTCTAAAAAAATTCAATATCTAACGTTCTTTGCAATAATCACAAAACAAAATTCCAAGGCGAAACTTTGCTTTTATACACAAAATATTAGACTAGCAACTTTTGCTTGTCAGGCGATTATGGAACAACTGTTGAAGACGCAAGCCAATATTGAATCTTGGGAAGATGACGACCCGCAAATATCTTACATGATCAGTGCTTGGGCCAGGTCAGTAAATGCTTACGCGAAATATCTATGTAGGAAAAGCTTGTAAAGTATTCTAAATTATAATATGACAAACGGGTAACATTTTGCAGTAGCATTGAATAGTGTATTATAATATGAACGGGCAACATTTTGTAGTACTATTGAATTGTACCCCTATAAGTGGATTGCTGAATATCTACCGTATTTAGTTAGGTAATTCCGGATTGGGGCCTCAACAAAATCGCACATTTCTCCAGAGCCGAACTCAGTTCTTCGGAGTCGGACTCGAGTTTTTGTTTTTGACCGGAGTCAAACTAGGGTTATTTTTAACCGACTCTGCAGCCCTGGATGCCTGCTAACTGTCTTTATTATTGTTTTACCAAATCTGGTGCACAGAATGTGCAAGCTGCTCGGTCAGCGCTTCGTCGAATACCTGCCCGTGGTGATGGGACCCCTAATGAAGGCTGCTTCTATCAAACCCGAAGTGACAATGCTCGACTCGCAAGATATGGAATCGATCGATGAAGACGATGGTTGGGAATTCATCAAGCTCGGAGATCAGGTATAGATAAGGATTAGCGAAAAGTAAAATGTTTTTTTTTTAGTTTCAGCTTGAACACTTTCGTTTCTTGAATCTTCTTCAAAAATGAAACCTAATGATGTCCGTTTAATGGAGAAATCATACGTCTGTTTTTTTACAAACAAAGAAAAATATTTTTTAATGTAATTGTGCTTTTTGTCTAAACTTTACAATTTATAACGATTAAAACTGGTCTTTTACAAAGTATGTAACTATATTGTGGCCATTCTGAAGTCGCACTGGTTAAGATGTGAATATTAATAGTACACCCAGCTTGAACATTTTTCTTGGAATCTTAAAAATTAAACCTATGATACCCCTTCCGGCGTTTAATGGCGAAAACATACTTCCATTCTGAAGTCACACTGGCCAATCATTAAAAGATGCGCATATCAATAGTACACCCGGTTTGAAAGGTTGAACAAAATACTTGCTTCAAACAAAACGTCGCTCTATGTCTAAAGTCGTACTTTCCCAGCAAAGTTTTGGTATTGGCCATAGTAGATTTGTTCGCAGCATTCCATTGCCTAAAAAATGTCGACCTATAGCTTTTCCCGTTTACATTCTTAGCAAAGTTTTGCTAGTAACCTTAGTACAGTTGGTCGCGGCATTCTATTGCTTAAAAAATGTCGACCTACCTTTTCCCGTTTGACATTACCAGAAAAGTTTTGCTAGTAACCTTAGTACAGTTGGTCGCGGCATTCTATTGCTTAAAAAATATCCATCTCGTTTGACATTCACAGCAAAGCTTTGGAATCAAGACGGCTGGTCTCGAGGAGAAGTCGACCGCCTGTCAGATGCTCGTCTGCTACGCGAGAGAGCTGAAAGAAGGATTTGTCGGCTACGTTGAGGAGGTTGTCAAGCTCATGGTACCGCTGCTCAAGTTCTACTTTCACGATGATATCCTTTTTTCTACGATTCTTATGCCGTTCATATGTTAATGTCTTGAAGTAAGACTGGGATTTGGCGTGAGTAACTAATGACGTGGACCGGGGACTTAGCTTGCTATGAGTTCAAAATGACCTAAAAAAAAATGAGACTTAGACTTTACTTTAAATTTGTTTAGAACTTAAAATCACTTATTTACAGCTCTGGTCACAATTTTATTTCAACCCAAGTCATTTGTCCTAAAGAGTTAAGTCAAGCTAAGTCCTTTGAAAACAGTGACTTAGGTGCAGTCAAGTCAAGTCATTACAACACTTCAAAACGCACACTTCTTGACCTGCAATTTTGCCACCGCACGCGTAAGGTCGTGCACAAATTGAGATAAATAGCCCAATTTTATTAAAATTTTTTGTAGAAAATGCTTAATGACAACACTTTCTAAACCCAAGTCATTTGTCCTAAACCCTTAAGTCAAGTCAATTTATTTGCCCATAAGACTTAAATCAAGTCAAGTCTGGTCATGTCTATTTCTTCAAAAGATTTAAGTCTAGTCAATTTGAAAATAGTGACTTAAGTCCAGTTATTTACTTAAGTCATTTGTCCTGAAGACTTTAATCAAGTCATTTTGGTCAAAGACTCAACTTAAGTCATTGAAAAACAGTGACTTAGCTGCAGTCAAGTCAAGTCATTACAACACTTCAAACCGTACATTCCTTAACTCCTAATTTTGCCACCGCACGCGTGAGGTCGTCAGCTGCCGAGTCAATCCCCCTTCTCCTTGAGTGCGCCCAGCTGAGGGGCAACGAGTACGTGGGTCAGATCTGGGGCTTCATCGCTCCCCAGATGCTGGTGGCGGTCAAGGACGAACCGGACAAGGACGTACTGTCTGTGGTCATGGAATCGATGGCGAGGGTGAGTTGCTTGTTGTTTTTTTGGATGGTCAAGTTCTCAATATGGCAGACGGTGTGTTTTATACGGTGGATCATGTTTGTATTTTATTTATTTTTTTTTGTAACAGGTTTTATTAATTCTTAAATTTATTAATATGAATATACTGCTGTTGTCACAATTGTAAAGTTGTTTTTTACGATAAAATTTTATTAAAATGCCAATTTTCGATGAATTTAAGGGCAATCTTCTTCACGGCAATATAATTGCAACTGTGGACGAAAACAAAATATTTTTTCGACAAAACATTTTTTTTTAAATACCATAAAAAAATTGTGATTAATGTAGTGTTTTACCAACTCGGAGGTAGCAAAGTACACATGTTCGATGAACAATTAAGCCACTGCAAGCCCCATCTGAATTTAGGCTCATATTTGTATGATAATAAAAAAAATTATAAAAAAATAAAAAAACGCTGGGCAAGCGGATAATTAAGGCATTTTTTTTTGTTTTTCTAACTTCGGCGATATATCTTAATCGTCTTTATCGCATTGTGTATAAAATGCGATAAAACGATTAGGATATATCGCCGAAGTTAAAATAAGGAAAACAAAAAATGCCTTGTTGGTGTGCGTTCCGTGAAAAGAAGTTTTCTTTACGCGATCCTTTTTTACCATTTTGAGTTGTGCAGTGGTGGGCTTAAATCTAACGCATTTTGCGCAGAGCATTGAGCTTCGTGGTCGCGGGTGCTTCAGCATGGAGCAATACCAGGAACTGACTGCCATCTTACGCACAATGCTCGATCAACACTTCCAACGGGCCCAGGAGAGACTAGAGAAGCGTCACGACGAGGATTACGATGAACAGGTGCATTTAGTGTATAGTTGTGTAGTGTTGTAATCAGGGGTGTGGAGTCGGTTAAAAATACCCCGAGTCCGAATCCTCGAGTTTGGTAATAATTTAAATTAATTTGATGTAAAATGCAAAAAAAAAAACTATTTGTGTGGTGTTGTGCGACAGGATTACAAATTGAGATCGACTGATGTTACTTGTTTTCATCGACAACGGATTTTTTATGTTTTTGCCAATCGATGCCTCGATACAAGTTTTTTTGTGTATTAACTTCGTAGGATGCTGAACACTGTAAACTAAACAGTGTGTTAAATCAGTCAGTAATAATAACCAATCACAAATTCGCGAATGAAAAAAATAAGAAACTTATTTATTTTTAAGGCAAAATTATATAAAATTTTTGTGGTAAAATATCGGCCAAAAAGAACCGAGTTCATAGAAATTGATCAACTATTATAAAAAATTGTTGCACGCTTTAGGAAAAAACATATTTTATCTCAACATGGTTTGCAACCATAATTTTTTTTATAGTAGGATGTGCTCGCCCACGGTAATTAAAACTCCACCAAGCAAGAGAAAGTAATCCCACACGATTTTTACATCCCTTTTCCTTGCTATTTACAGTATTTTTTTTTCATCTTTTCTTGCTTGAGGTGGAGGAAGCGTTGCAGGATGAGGATCAGGACGACTTCTTTATCCTCTCAAAGATCGCAGACATCCTCCACGCCCTCTTCGGTTGCCATGGCTCTGAACTCTTCCCATTGTTCGACACTCTGCTCCCTCACTACGCAAAACTGCTCGTAAGTCGCGCCATCCAAAATATAAACTGACACAAGATACCTTCGGAGAGGCTTACCGAAATCAGTCAGCCTCATCAGGATTGTACTATTGGGTGCCGTTATGGTTGGCCAGTACGAAGGGCTTGAGTGGATAGTACGAAGGGCTCGAGTGGATAGTACGAAGGGCTCCAGATCCAGGAAGGCTTGATCACAGAAAATCCGTTTTGTGTCTGTACGTTTCAGTTGCTGAAATACCACAAACCTGATCCATTGTATTACCTCTATTGATAATGATTATTTTGTTTAATTAATCAGGGTTGTTACAAAAAGTCTTTGAATTTCCAGACACTCTGCTCCCTCACTACGCAAAGCTGCTCGTAAGTCGCGCTATCGAAAAATACAAAAACATGGAAACTGACACTAGATGCCTTTCCTTCTGGAGTCGTACTGGCCGACGATAACGGCACCCATCAGTACAAGTTAAAGAATTTTAAAAAGATTCAAGACCTTTTGTGACAACCCTAAAAATGTTCCAAATTTAACATAATTATTGTCAATAGAGTTTAGAGCAAATATATTTTCAGTAACTTAAACGTGCATATACACAATGTGTGCTCTGTGATCAAGCCTTTTTGGAGTCGTACTGGCCAACAATAACGGTCCCATTGTAATTATGGTACACAAGATGCCTTCGAAGAGGCTTACCAAAATCATTCAGCTGACATTGATTATATTTGTTTTGCTTTTCGAATCACATACAAAAAAATGTCAAGTGATTTAATTTTGAATTGATTGAATTAGTATAAATTTTCTCTAAAAAGTTTTTGAATGTATATAAACTTATTTCATAAAAGAGTGTGGTAACCCTACTTTTTTATTTCATAAACCTAAAAGCCAAAAGTTTAAAAATCTTCATCCATGCTGACTAGCTTTATCGTTTATACTTTATACCACTCAACTCATTTCTAGGAGCCACAGCGACCTTGGGCTGACCGCCAGTGGGCGTTGTGCGTGTTTGATGACGTCATCGAATTTGGCGGTCCAGAGTCTATCAAGTACAAGGATGTGTTTTTGGGGTAACTGCTATCCTAATATGCAAATAATTATTTAAATCATCGGTGGAAAAAGTTCAATTTGTAAACAAACGCTTTGTTAATTGTTTATTACATACGGAAAGACAAATAACGTTCAAGTTTAAAAAGTTAGTCCTCAACTTCTCGATTTCTTGTACAATATGTTTCCCCAAAATAGCACAAATGTAAATTTTCGAAGTCGGTGGTGTTATTTTAGTTATGCACATACTCGTCAATTTTGTTTTTAAGGAAATGAAAACATTTATAATTTCACGTATGTTTTAGGTATAGTTGCATAACGTCATTTGCAAGTTTGCCACAAAAATTGCGGGCTTTTTAGTTAAATAACTTCTCAGTTCGTACCGTGCTTTTTTTCCACCGTGCTAATCTAATATTCCGGTAGAGTTATTTGAATTATTTTCTTCAGGTTATTGCTTGAAAGGTTGTTCCTTGGCGGGCAGTTGTCTCAATTTCTTGTACAGTATGTTCCAACAACAAAGCATACACTTTCTGAAGCCGGTATTAATGTTATTTGAATTTATTCTTCAGGCAGTTGCTCGCTTATCTGGAGGACGAATCTGGCGAGGTCCGACAAGCAGCTTCTTACGGGGTGGGAGTCATGACTGGGAAGGCTTGTGAAGCCTACGCTGACGCAATTAAAGGTAAATCGTCGTTTCAGTTACACTATTAGATCGAAATATTCTTTTTTAGACTTTCCTGTATTAGCCAAAGTAAGTTTTTAATAAGTTTGGGCATTTAAAATAGAAACATATTTCGGCACAAAATAAGGCATCATCAGTCTCTTAATTCAATTCAATGGATTGAAGTTTTTTAAAATATACGGAATCTGACGCTCAAAATAAGTTAAATATTAGTGCAAAAATTTCCAAAACCAAACATTTCGCGAACAAATAAAATCAACTTGGCGCCGAAAATTGCAAACTAAATGCGCAAAAAAACATCTCCTCGCCCTCACAGGTAATAACAATAAATACAATTTAAAGTATATTCTTTAGACGTTCCTGTCTTAACCAAAAAGTAATTATTTGAAATCGAAAACGAACCGCTTTTTACCCCCTCCCCTTTTAGACGCAATCCCGCGTCTCAGGCGCGTTATCGAGGGGCCACGGGGCCGGGGCGCCCCGGGCGGCCACCTGGCTCATGACGACATGGCACCGCTGGAGAACTGCATCTCTGCCCTGGGGAAAATCCTCCGCAACCAGCCGCATCTTGTCGGATCCCAGGAGGAGGTTGCCCAACTGCTCCGGCTCTGGCTCTCCTGGCTCCCGGTGACTGAGGACAAAGAGGAGGCGGTCCATGTGTACGGATACGTGTGTGAGATGATAGAGAGGTGAGCGCTCTTTTGTGTTTTATCAATAGTTTTTAAACCTACGATTGCGGCTTGCATATCAATTAGTACACCGAAAGCCAACGCAGACTTACCGAATCTGTCGATCAATGATGCAAACAGGGCAGGCTACAGAAACAACTAGCTTGCAGTGAGTTTTAAAGTCACCACCTCCGGCCTTTCTTGTGAAGTTGCTTCTGCTAACAGAATGTATCCAGCAATGGCGTCATGGTTGTTTAGCGACTCGTTCCTTTCTGAGCCTGTGTAGCTCAGTTAGTAGAGCGACGGTCCCGGTATAACCGGAGGTTGTAAGTTTGAACCTCACGGCAGGCTAGTTGTTTTTAGCTTGCCCTGCTTGCTTCATTGATACGCAAGCCGTAAGCGTTTTCAACTTCAGAAGGGCTATATCACAGTGGTAAAACACTTATGTGTGTGTATCTTTCTCTAAATGCACTTGATATTACGTCTACATTCATCACTGAAGATTTCCCATTGCCCCAAGAAAGCTCAACACATGACGCACTTTAGCGTTAATTAAGTAATTCGTTAAGGTGCATCGCGGGCCGCACAAAATGTGCCTACGGGCTCGAGTGTTTAAGACCCCTGGCTTAGTGCATTTCTATATAGCCACCATTTATACTAGCCATTTGCCGTTTCTGAGACTCTTATGATTTGTAATGTTCTTGTTACATTTTTACGTATATTAAACATATGTCTTGTAATAAATAATAGTTAACTTAAGGATTTTTATTTTTCCATGCTAGCAACAACCCGATCCTGTTGGGGGAAAACAACTGCAACTTGCCAGCTGTGATCTCTCTCATTGCTGATGCTGTTTATGGCGAAGCACTACAGGAATCGAAGGAAGTCAGCAACAGACTCAACACAATTTGCAAACAGATCAAGGTAAAATATCAACTCAATGGCACAATATCGCTTTAAAAATGGATGTCTGACGTCTGTATTAATGTTTATGTGTTTTCAACATGCAAATACTAGTAGGGGTTAGAAAATGGCTTAGTGTTAAAATTATTAGCGGGTTTGTGATGTACTATTTCAATTGTTGTATAGGCCTGATTCTGACCATTTAGGCTTATTTCGACGGGTTTGCGACTTACTATTTTTTAGAAGTTATTACGACTATTATAGGTAGTATTCCTATTTTGGCCTCATTCCGAACGGTGTTTTATTCCGACGTTGATGTTGTTCTTCTTTAGTTCCATGGCTGGAGCCGTTTAAAACTAAACCGGTACTTTTTATTCTTTTTTCGTTACACAACGGTTGGAAATTTTACTTCATCCAAATAACGCTATATCCATTACCTGGCGGATTTTTATATCAGTAAACTGTTAATAGTGTACATAAATAAATCAACCATATTTGGTCGACTAAAGGTGTGTTGGGAATTTCTCCACACAAATTAAATTTTATGCAAAAAATGTAGGTTCCACAATTTTAGCGATTTATGGTAATTACGAAATCTTGTCGATGGTTCCGTCCTTAAAATTGTATTAAAAGCTAGCGTCAAACTCTGTCCTTGTACCTAACTTTTCTGCCTACCGAAAACTTGAAATTTGATTGACAGCTGTCGGCGAATGACGTGTGGAACACCAGCCTAGCGGCACTTCCCGAGCCCATACAACTGTCGATGAACAATTTCATATGCGACATCGCCGCCTAAAAATAGCCGGTTTGCCATCAATTAAGTGGCGCTCATAATGGCGCGTGTGTTTTTTTTTTGTACATGATCTTGCTACAGGTTTACCGCCGAGTGTTTCGCCATGTTTTTACGGTATGCGTTTCATCCCCCAGTCATAATGAGTGCTCTGCGCGTGTACATTTTCACCTTGCATTCATATTTTTTGCGCAGCAATTTTTCGAGCAATTCAACTTTTGCCAGGGCGGTATATTTTTTGCCCAGTTCTTGTACAAGAACAAGCATGGCAGCGTGTAGGCAAATGCGAGAATACGCCTTTTTTGTATTCTCGTTATTTGTTTTTTTGCGGCGAAGCTTCCTAGACGAGAATACGCTTTTTTGTGTTCTCGTTATTTTGTTTTTTTGCGGCGAAGCTTCCTTTTTTTCGCAGCCTATTATCTCGCAAGGTGCGACTTTTTTATGCAAACAAATATTGTATTTTTTACAGTGGGACTTTCTTACCACCGGATGTTGCAAAAGGTCTTGGCCGTGGTAGTTCTCTGTAATGATTTTCGGGTGTAATGTACTCTATACTATTTTAATATTTCCAATAAATTCAGTTTTCTATTTCGTGGGTTATTCTACGGCTAGTTCAGAATTGTACCTTTTTCGTACTCTCTCTAATTGTACTTTTTCTTGTTCACTGTCGCACCATTAACTGCCTTTTTAGCAGATTCGTTTGCCTACTGCTACTGCTGCTATATTTTTGGCACCTTTTTTGCCACTCCGATTTTTTATTTCTTGTTTTGTTTTAACACTCTTTTTGTCAAACAAACACCATCAAAAGCATGTTTCGGTAGGTTTTTCTCGCCTTGTTGTTTGTTTTTAAAAGTCTAATGCTTTGACATCCAAAACAAAACACTAATAGGGTGATCTACATTTGTAAAGAGTTCTTCCAAATAACCGAGTGTTATTGAGTCTTTTTTGACTTTTTTGTACAATGGGGTACTACTTTTTCAGTATCGCCATGGTTGGCCGTTTTGCCGCCATTTTAGCTGCACAATCGTTTACATGTGTTAGTAAGCTACAATAAAATCTCTTTGGCTTGGAAAATGATTTCTATGCCTGTATCAGGTAATATCCATCGACATCCAGGTAACATAACATACGGTGTGATTTAATTTTGAAATCCTGTTTAAATCACAAAATCAACAAAAACTGTTCGTCAAGTTACTGGTTGTCGAGTTATTGAAGGCCAAAAACACGCTCTGTTGGCCAATTGAGTTTTTGGATTGATAAACTACCATTTTATGAGTATCCTCGTATAACGGGCAAAGGTTGAGAACTAATAATTCAGCAATAATTAGATTCACAACTAATTTGACGCCTAATTGCCATCCATATTAAATTGTATAAACTTTTAGATGCAACAATATACCTGAAAGCCATTTATATTTATTTTAAACGAAAATGTAATCCCTCGTACACAAAACACTTTGCCTGCTAAGGAACAACATACTTAGAATTTATAACGGAATTCGTTGCAGCTGAAGTTAGTCAACATACTGTACTTTGGTCCTTTACGGCCGTCGGCAGTTTGCAAAAACTAGCGAGGTAAAAACCAGTTGTTAACCGGTGGGTAAAACTAACCCTGAACGAGTAATTAAGCAATTTTGACAATCATACGAGTTCCTTTTTTGAACGCTTAAAAAGAAAACTAGTGTTTAGCCTTTTTAATTTTTAAATTGATATTTCGCCAATTCAGTGTTTTTTACTTATTTATATAATCGCTGATTGTAATTTTTTTCTTCTTTAAGCAGTCTTCAGTGGTTGTGAAATTAACTACCTACAATTTAGGGTTTGATATAAATCAACAGTTTTGAGCTTTGCTAATCCAAAGGCAACGACGTTGAATTTTCTCTGCCCGTTGCCTCCTTTGGTTCTGTGTCCACACTGGCCACTCCCTTGCACAGGAAACAGCACATCGCTGTACAACCGCACATGCCAAGACCGAGCAGTATGTAGGTGATGGTGATCACCCAGAAGGCAAAGTAGTACGTTGCGTGGTCGCAATAGATCGGTAGACGCGGGTCGTCTGTTTCTGGAGCGTAGATGCTGTACACCCAAACGTTACCTACGAAATAAATTTGTAACACTGAACGATATACAAGGTGTCCTGTGATTTCATGCAAAATGTTGGTGAGTTTTAATGACTTGACTTTAGTCACTGTTTTCAAATGACTTGACTTAACTTAAGTCATTTGGGCAAAATGACTTGACTTAACTTAAGTCATTTGGGCAAATGACTTGACTTGACTTAAGTCATTCGGGCAAATGACTTGACTTGACTTAAGTCTTTTGGGCAAATTACTTAGGTTGAATTGAAGTGCTTTCTGTAAGTCTTTTTTTAATAAAATTGAGCTATTTATCCAAATGTTTGCACATAAAACAATTTGTTTGCTATAAGTTGCGTTTTTCTCATTTTTTAGTTCAGTTATTGCTCATAATCGTACGAGATTAAAAATTCCATTAGTTCAACGTTTTATTTTTACGACAAGGACATGACTTGAAGTTGACTTGCTCTAATTATGACTTGACTGGGACTTGACTTGCGCAACCGATGACTTGGACTGCGACTTGACTTGTTATTTATTCAAAAAGACTTGACTTGGACTTAAGTTGTTTTACAAATAACTTGACTGGGACTTAAGTCATTTCAAAATGACTTGTTTACAACACTGACTTTTTAAACCCAAACCACAAATAGAGGGTATATGAAGTATCAAAAAAATAAAGCAGTGCAGCGATTTAATACAGAAGGGTTAAATCCTGGTGTTGTAAACAAGTCGTTGTGAAATTACTGAAGTCCAAATTAAGTAATTTGTAAATGCCAATCAAGTCATTTTTAACGCAAGTCCTTGTCATAAAGATTACACGAAGCTAAGCTATTAAAGTTGGGTAAACTCGTCCGATTAAGAGCAATACTTTCATTAAAAAAATACCAAAAACGTTATAGAGGGCCAGCAAATTGTTTTATGTGCAAAAATTTAAAAAAATAAACAATTTTACCAAAAAATGCTTTATGAAAACCCCTAATTTCATTTGTTTAAGAACTTCAGTTAAGTTAAGTCATTCTCCCGAAAGACATAAGTCAAGTCAAGTTATTTGAAAAGAGTTACTTAAGTCAAGTCATGAACTTAAGTAGCCTAATTACTACACTGTTGAATCCTATTGAACGACTAAACAATTAAACGTTGAAATATTTCTTAACTTAATTAACAACCTGCAATGAACCAAGCAAAGCTGAAGCAGCCGAGCAATCCGGGGTAGGATTTCAAACAGGCCGTCATTTTGCCCTTCTTGTCGCTGTCCTGTGGTTTCATGCATTTGTCACGAATGTTGTCAAATATTGTGGCCAGTTGGAGTACAGCCGAGGTGGATCCAGCAACCACCAACCAAATCGGCACGAATCTCTCAATCGGACAGTTGTCTATGTTTATAGCCCCTGTGCATATAAAGTGCAAAGTATCACCTTCAATTAACTTTTAATTAAGCTGTTTCCCAGTTTAACGTTGAGTAATTTACTATTGTAGTGTATATAGCAGGGGTGTCCAACACGCGGCACGCGTGCCAAATGTGACTCGCAACCTAATAAAATGGCACGCAAGCCTTCCAAAAAATGCTAAATTTGTTATTCAACCAATTGTCATAAAACAATAAATTTGGTATCCAGCCAATTGCCATTGTTTATTTACACTAGCATTAGCGACAATTACTTCTGATATTACAACATTATACTTTAGTGGAGGCGAGCATTCATATAATTATATAGCTTGGCGTGAAGATACAAGTCAGCTTACGGACAGACGATTAGACGCAGTAATGCGCATTACTGCTACACAAGGCTAATCTTTCATGTTTGGCTGAAAACGAACGTTTGCAAAGAAGCAATAATGGTCAATTACAAATGTACAAATGTAAAGTTTTCAGGTTGCTTGGCGAAAATATAGTTTGCCATAAAAAGCTATTTCGAAAGTTTATATTCAATAACTCCTGCAAAATTTGTTTTTTAAAGTGGAAAAAGTTACGTTGGATGGCAAATCACAATCGAAAAACACAAGACAATTTGGTATCGGATCGGGACCGATATCTGGTGGCAAACGATTTTTTGTGTAAACGACTTACCCACTGTAATCATGGCGACTGGTAAAGCCAACAGCAAAGCATTTCCAATGGTACAATCGACTGTAAACATACAGGAAGATGGTTAAAAAGAAGGATTCTTGCAAGGTAAACAATTGACACACACTTGTCCAGCAACACATTATACAACGAAGGAAAGGAGTGACCTTTGGAATTAATAATTTATTATTTTAACGGCGTTGTTTTGTTCAGGGAGTCCTGCAATTGGGCTGTTGTTTAAAACAATCTATCTAGGGGTTGTCATCGTTGCAAATTATGCATGTCGGTGCCTTGACGCGCATTTAACCTCTGAAGCTTGACGTTACAAAGCAATACTGACGTTACAAAGCAATACTGACGTTACAAAGCAAAAACTCTCATGTCGTCCCAAAATAAGTCATCTGAAAACAGTGACTTGACTTGTGAGTTAGGTGCAGTCAAGTCATTACAACACTTCAAACCGTACATTCCTTAACTCTTAATTTGGCCACCGCACGCGTGAGGTCGTCAGCTGCCGAGTCAATCCCCCTTCTCCTTGAGTGCGCCCAACTGAGGGGCAACGAGTACGTGGGTCAGATCTGGGGCTTCATCGCTCCCCAGATGCTGGTGGCGGTCAAGGACGAACCGGACAAGGACGTGCTGTCTGTGGTCATGGAATCGATGGCGAGGGTGAGTTGCTTGTTGTTTTTTTGGATGGTCAAGTTCTTAATATGGCGGACGGTGTGTTTTATACGGTGGATCATGTTTGTATTTTTTTTTTTTTTTTTGTAACAGGTTTTATTAATTCTTAAATTTATTAATATGAATATACTGTTGTTGTCACAATTGTAAAGTTTTTTACGATAAAATTTTTTTTTTTATTAAAATGCCAATTTTCGATGAATTTAAGGGCAATCTTCTTCACGGCAATATAATTGCAACTGTGGGCGAAAACAAAATATTTTTTCGACAAAACATTTTTTTTTAAATACCATAAAAAAATTGTGATTAATGTAGTGTTTTAACAATTCGGAGGTAGCAAAGTACACATGTTCGATGAACAATTAAGCCACTGCAAGCCCCATCTGAATTTAGGCTCATATTTGTATGATAATAAAAAAAAATAATAAAAAAATGAAAAACGCTGGGCGAGCGGATAATTAAGGCATTTTTTTGTTTTTTTAACTTCGGCGATATATCTTAATCGTCTTTATCGCATTGTGTATAAAATGCAATAAAACGATTAGGATATATCGCCGAAGTTAAAATAAGGAAAACAAAAAATGCCTTGTTGGTGTGCGTTCCGTGAAAGAAGTTTTCTTGGCGCGATCCTTATTTACCATTTTGAGTTGTGCAGTGGTGGGCTTAAATCTAACGCATTTTGCGCAGAGCATTGAGCTTCGTGGTCGCGGGTGCTTCAGCATGGAGCAATACCAGGAGCTGACTGCCATCTTACGCACAATGCTCGATCAACACTTCCAACGGGCCCAGGAGAGACTAGAGAAGCGTCACGACGAGGATTATGATGAGCAGGTGCCTTTAGTGTATAGTTGTGTAGTGTTGTAATCAGGGGTGTGGAGTCGGTTAAAAATACCCCGAGTCCGAATCCTCGAGTTTGGTAATAATTTAAATTAATTTGATGTAAAATGCAAAAAAAACTATTTGCGTGGTGTTGTGCGACAGGATTACGAATTGAGATCGACCGATGTTACTTGTTTTCATCGACAACCGATTTTTTTATGTTTTTGCCAACCGACATCCAATACCGACACCGATTTGTTCTATACACCTATAGTTTGATAATAATTTGAATTAATTTAAAGTAAAATGCAAAAAAACAGCTATGTGGTGTTGTACTACAGAGGAACTAATTGGATCGACCGATATTACTTTTTTTTGCTCCTATACCGATAACGGATTTTTTATGTTTTTGCCAATCGATGCCTCGATACAAGTTTTTTTGTGTATTAACTTCGTAGGATGCTGAACACTGTAAACTAAACAGTGTGTTAAATCAGTCAGTAATAATAACCAATCACAAATTCGCGAATGAAAAAAATAAGAAACTTATTTATTTTTAAGGCAAAATTATATAAAATTTTTATGGTAAAATATCGGCCAAAAAGAACCGAGTTCATAGAAATTGATCAACTATTATAAAAAATTGATGCACGCTTTAGGAAAAAACATATTTTATCTCAACATGGTTTGCAACCATAATTTTTTTTATAGTAGGATGTGCTCGCCCACGGTAACTAAAACTCCACCAAGCAAGAGAAAGTATGCGCCGAGTCAAATCCCACACGATTTTTACATCCCTTTTCCTTGCTATTTACAGTCTTTTTTTTCATCTTTTCTTGCTTGAGGTGGAGGAAGCGTTGCAGGATGAGGATCAGGACGACTTCTTTATCCTCTCAAAGATCGCAGACATCCTCCACGCCCTCTTCGGTTGCCATGGCTCTGAACTCTTCCCATTGTTCGACACTCTGCTTCCTCACTACGCAAAACTGCTCGTAAGTCGCGCCATCCAAAATATAAACTGACACAAGATACCTTCGGGAGAGGCTTACCGAAATCAGTCAGCCTCATCAGGATTGTACTATTGGGTGCCGTTATGGTTGGCAGTACGAAGGGCTTGAGTGGATAGTACGAAGGGCTTGAGTGGATAGTACGAAGTGCTTGAGTGGATAGTACGAAGGGCTCCAGATCCAGAAGGGCTTGATCACAGAAAATCCGTTTTGTGTCTGTGCGTTTCAGTTGCTGAAATACTACAAACCTGATCCATTGTATTACCTGTATTGATAATGATTATTTTGTTTAATTAATCAGGGTTGTTACAAAAAGTCTTTGAATTTCTAGACACTCTGCTCCCTCACTACGCAAAGCTGCTCGTAAGTCGCGCTATCGAAAAATACAATTATACAAAAACATGGAAACTGACACTAGATGCCTTTCCTTCTGGAGTCGTACTGGCCGACGATAACGGCACCCATCAGTACAAGTTAAAGGATTTTAAAAAGATTCAAGACCTTTTGTGACAACCCTAAAAATGTTCCAAATTTAACATAATTATTGTCAATAGAGTTTAGAGCAAATATATTTTCAGTAACTTAAACATGCATATACACAATGTGTATTCTGTAATCAAGCCCTTCTGGGGTCGTACTTCCCCAGCTCTAACGGCACCCATGTATAGCACACAAGATGCCTTCGGAGAGGCTAACCAGAATCAGTCAGTCTAATCAGGATTGTAATATGTTCAGAAACTGAAACGTACATATGCAGTTATACACAAGGTGTATTCTTTGATCAACCCCTTCTGGAGTCGATAACGGCCCCCTGTATAATTATAGTACACAAGATGCCTTCGGAGAGGCTAACCAGAATCAGTCAGTCTAATCAGGATTGTAATATGTTCAGAAACTGAAACGTACATATGCAGTTATACACAAGGTGTATTCTTTGATCAACCCCTTCTGGAGTCGATAACGGCCCCCTGTATAATTATAGTACACAAGATGCATTCGGGGAGGCTTACTGAAATCATTCAGCTGACATTGATTATATTTGTCTCGTTTTTCGAATCACATACAAAAATATGTCAAGTGATTTAATTTTGAATTTATTGAATTAGTATAAATTTTCTCTAAAAAGTTTTTGAATGTATATAAACTTATTTCATAAAAGAATGTGGTAACCCTACTTTTTTATTTCATAAACCTGAAAGCCAAAAGTTTAAAAATCTTCATCCATGCTGACTAGCTTTATCGTTTATACTTTATACCACTCAACTCATTTCTAGGAGCCACAGCGACCTTGGGCTGACCGCCAGTGGGCGTTGTGCGTGTTTGATGACGTCATCGAATTTGGCGGTCCAGAGTCTATCAAGTACAAGGATGTGTTTTTGGGGTAACTGTTATCCTAATATGCAAAATAATTATTTAAATTATCGGTGGAAAAAGTTCAATTTGTAAACAAACGCTTTGTGAATTGTTTATTACATACGGAAAGACAAATAACGTTCGAGTTTAAAAAGTTAGTCCTCAACTTCTCGATTTCTTGTGCAATATGTTTCCCCAAAATAGCACAAATGTAAATTTTCGAAGTCGGTGGTGTTATTTTAGTTATGCACATACTCGTCAATTTTGTTTTTAAGGAAATGAAAACATTTATAATTTCACGTATGTTTTAGGTATAGTTGCATAACGTCATTTGCAAGTTTGCCACAAAAATTGCGGGCTTTTTAGTTAAATAACTTCTCAGTTCGTACCGTGCTTTTTTTCCACCGTGCTAATCTAATATTCCGGTAGAGTTATTTGAATTATTTTATTCAGGTTTTTGCTTGAAAGGTTGTTCCTTGGCGGGCAGTTGTCTCAATTTCTTGTGCAGTATGTTCCAACAACAAAGCATACACTTTCTGAAGCCGGTATTAATGTCATTTGAATTTATTCTTCAGGCAGTTGCTCGCTTATCTGGAGGACGAATCTGGCGAGGTCCGACAAGCAGCTTCTTACGGGGTTGGCGTTATGACTGGGAAGGCTTGTGAAGCCTACGCTGACGCTATTAAAGGTAAATCGTCATTTCAATTACACTATTGGATCAAAATATTCTTTAGACTTTACTGTCTTAGTCAATGTCAGTCATTTGAAAGAGGAATATATTTCGGCACAAAATAAGGCATCATCAGTCTCTCGATTCAAATGAATGGATTGACTCGAATGGATTGGAGCTTTTTCAAATATACGGAATCTGACGCTCAAAATAAGTTAAATTATAGTGCAAAAATTTCCAAAACCAAACATTTCGCGAACAAATAAAATCAACTTGGCGCCGAAAATGGCAAACTAAATGCGCAAAAAAACATCTCCTCGCCCTCACAGGTCATAACAATAAATACAATTTAAAGTATATTCTTTAGACGTTCCTGTCTTAACCAAAAAATAATTATTTGAAATCGAAAACGAACCGCTTTTTAACCCCTCCCCTTATAGACGCAATCCCGCGTCTCAGGCGCGTCATCGAGGGGCCACGGGGCCGGGGCGCCCCGGGCGGCCACCTGGCTCATGACGACATGGCACCGTTGGAGAACTGCATTTCTGCCCTGGGGAAAATCCTCCGCAACCAGCCGCATCTTGTCGGATCGCAAGAGGAGGTTGCCCAACTGCTCCGGCTCTGGCTCTCCTGGCTCCCGGTGACTGAGGACAAAGAGGAGGCGGTCCATGTGTACGGATACGTGTGTGAGATGATAGAGAGGTGAGCGCTCTTTTGTGTTTTATCAATAGTTTTTAAACCTACGATTGCGGCTTGCATATCAATTAGTACACCGAAAGCCAACGCAGACTTACCGAATCTGTCGATCAATGATGCAAACAGGACAGGTTAAAAAAACAACTAGCCTGCAGTGAGTTTTAAAGTCACCACCTCCGGCCTTTCTTGTGAAGTTGCTTCTGCTAACAGAATGTATCCAGCAATGGCGTCATGGTTGTTTAGCGACTCGTTCCTTCTGAGCCTGTGTAGCTCAGTTAGTAGAGCGACGGTCCCGGTATAACCGGAGGTTGTAAGTTTGAACCTCACGGCAGGCTAGTTGTTTTTAGCTTGCCCTGCTTGCTTCATTGATACGCAAGCCGTAAGCGTTTTCAACTTCAGAAGGGCTATATCACAGTGGTAAAACACTTATGTGTGTGTATCTTTCTTTAAATGCACTTGATATTACGTCTCCATTCATCACTGAAGATTTCCCATTGCCCCAAGAAAGCTTAACACATGACGCACTTTAGCGTTAATTAAGTAATTCGTTAAGGTGCATCGCGGGCCGCACAAAATGTGCCTACGGGCTCGAGTGTTTAAGACCCCTGGCTTAGTGCATTTCTATATAGCCACCATTTATACTAGCCATTTGCCGTTTCTGAGACTCTTATGATTTGTAATGTTCTTGTTACATTTTTACGTATATTAAACATATGTCTTGTAATAAATAATAGTTAACTTAAGGATTTTTATTTTTCCATGCTAGCAACAACCCGATTCTGTTGGGGGAAAACAACTGCAACTTGCCAGCTGTGATCTCTCTCATTGCTGATGCTGTTTATGGCGAAGCACTACAGGAATCGAAGGAAGTCAGCAACAGACTCAACACAATTTGCAAACAGATCAAGGTAAAATATCAACTCAATGGCACAATATCGCTTTAAAAATGGATGTCTGACGTCTGTATTAATGTTTATCTGTTTTCAACATGCAAATACTAGTAGGGGTTAGAAAATGGCTTAGTGTTAAAATTATTAGCGGGTTTGTGATGTACTATTTCAATTGTTGTATAGGCCTGATTCTGACCATTTAGGCTTATTTCGACGGGTTTGCGACTTACTATTTTTTCGAAGTTATTACGACCATTATAGGTAGTATTCCTATTTTGTTCTTATTCCGAACGGTGTTTTATTCCGACGTTTATGTTGATCTTCTTTAGTTCCATGGCTGGAGCCGTTTAAAACTAAACCGGTACTTTTTATTCTTTTTTCGTTACACAACGGTTGGAAATTTTACTTCATCCAAATAACGCTATATCCATTACCTGGCGGATTTTTATATCAGTAAACTGTTAATAGTGTACATAAATAAATCAACCATATTTGGTCGACTAAAGGTGTGTTGGGAATTTCTCCACACAAATTAAATTTTATGCAAAAAATGTAGGTTCCACAATTTTAGCGATTTATGGTAATTACGAAATCTTGTCGATGGTTCCGTCCTTAAAATTGTATTAAAAGCTAGCGTCAAACTCTGTCCTTGTACCTAACTTTTCTGCCTACCGAAAACTTGAAATTTGATTGACAGCTGTCGGCGAATGACGTGTGGAACACCAGCCTAGCGGCACTTCCCGAGCCCATACAACTGTCGATGAACAATTTCATATGCGACATCGCCGCCTAAAAAAAGGCCGGTTTGCCATCAATTAAGTGGCGCTCATAATGGCGCGTGTGTTTTTTTTTTGTACATGATCTTGCTACAGGTTTACCGCCGAGTGTTTCGCCATGTTTTTACGGTATGCGTTTCATCCCCCAGTCATAATGAGTGCTCTGCGCGTGTACATTTTCACCTTGCATTCATATTTTTTGCGCAGCGATTTTTCGAGCAATTCAACTTTTGCCAGGGCGGTATATTTTTTGCCCAGTTCTTGTATAAGAACAAGCATGGCAGCGTGTAGGCAAATGCGAGAATACGCCTTTTTTGTATTCTCGTTATTTGTTTTTTTGCGGCGAAGCTTCCTAGACGAGAATACGCTTTTTTGTGTTCTCGTTATTTTGTTTTTTTGCGGCGAAGCTTCCTTTTTTTCGCAGCCTATTATCTCGCAAGGTGCGACTTTTTTATGCAAACAAATATTGTATTTTTTACAGTGGGACTTTCTTACCACCGGATGTTGCAAAAGGTCTTGGCCGTGGTAGTTCTCTGTAATGATTTTCGGGTGTAATGTACTCTATACTATTTTAATATTTCCAATAAATTCAGTTATCTATTTCGTGGGTTATTCTACGACTAGTTCAGAATTGTACCTTTTTCGTACTCTCATTAATTGTACTTTTTCTTGTTCACTGTCGCACCATTAACTGCCTTTTTAGCAGATTCGTTTGCCTACTGCTACTGCTGCTGTATTTTTGGCACCTTTTTTGCCACTCCGATTTTTTATTTCTTGTTTTGTTTTAACACTCTTTTTGTCAAACAAACACCATCAAAAGCATGTTTCGGTAGGTTTTTCTCGCTTTGTTGTTTGTTTTTAAAAGTCTAATGCTTTGACATCCAAAACAAAACACTAATAGGGTGATCTACATTTGTAAAGAGTTCTTCCAAATAACCGAGTGTTATTGAGTCTTTTTTGACTTTTTTGTACAATGGGGTACTACTTTTTCAGTATCGCCATGGTTGGCCGTTTTGCCGCCATTTTAGCTGCACAATCGTTTGCATGTGTTAGTAAGCTACAATAAAATCTCTTTGGCTTGGAAAATGATTTCTATGCCTGTATCAGGTAATATCCATCGACATCCAGGTAACATAACATACGGTGTGATTTAATTTTGAAATCCTGTTTAAATCACAAAATCAACAAAAACTGTTCGTCAAGTTACTGGTTGTCGAGTTATTGAAGGCCAAAAACACGCTCTGTTGGCCAATTGAGTTTTTGGATTGATAAACTACCATTTTATGAGTATCCTCGTATAACGGGCAAAGGTTGAGAACTAATAATTCAGCAATAATTAGATTCACAACTAATTTGACGCCTAATTGCCATCCATATTAAATTGTATAAACTTTTAGATTTAACAATATACCTGAAAGCCATTTCTATTTATTTTAAACGAAAATGTAATCCCTCGTACACAAAACACTTTGCCTGCTAAGGAACAACATACTTAGAATTTATAAAGGAATTCGTTGCAGCTGAAGTTAGTCAACATACTGTACTTTGGTCCTTTACGGCCGTCGGCAGTTTGCAAAAACTAGCGAGGTAAAAATCAGTTGTTAACCGGTGGGTAAAACTAAACCTGAACGAGTAATTAAGCAATTTTGACAATCATACGAGTTCCTTTTTTGAACGCTTAAAAAGGAAACTACTGTTTAGCCTTTTTCATTTTTAAATTAATATTTAGCCAATTCAGTGTTTTTTACTTATTTATATAATCGCTGATTGTAATTTTTTTCTTCTTTAAGCAGTCTTCAGTGGTTGTGAAATTAACTACCTACAATTTAGGGTTTGATATAAATCAACAGTTTTGAGCTTTGCTAATCCAAAGGCAACGACGTTGAATTTTCTCTGCCCGTTGCCTCCTTTGGTTCTGTGTCCACACTGGCCACTCCCTTGCATAGGAAACAGCACATAGCTGTACAACCGCACATGCCAAGACCGAGCAGTATGTAGGTGATGGTGATCACCCAGAAGGCAAAGTAGTACGTTGCGTGGTCGCAATAGATCGGTAGACGCGGGTCGTCTGTTTCTGGAGCGTAGATGCTGTACACCCAAACGTTACCTACGAAATAAATTTGTAACACTGGACTATATACAAGGTGTCCTGTGATTTCATGCAAAATGTTGGTGAGCTACTGTACTTTTTACAGTGTTGTAATGACTTGACTTGACTTAAGTCATTCGGGCGAAATGACTTGACTTGACTTCAGTCTTTCGGGCAAATGACTTGACTTGAGTATTTTGGGCAAATTACTTAGGTTGAATTGAAGTGCTTTCTGTAAGTCTTTTTTCAATAAAATTGAGCTATTTATCCAAATATTTGCACATAAAACAATTTGTTTGCTGTAAGTTGCGTTTTTCTCATTTTTTAGTTCAGTTATTGCTCATAATCGTACGAGATTAAAAATTCCATTAGTTCAACGTTTTATTTTTACGACAAGGACATGACTTGAAGTTAACTTGCTCTAATTATGACTTGACTGGGACTTGACTTGCGCAACCGATGACTTGGACTGCGACTTGACTTGTTATTTATTCAAAAAGACTTGACTTGGACTTAAGTTGTTTTACAAATAACTTGACTGGGACTTAAGTCATTTCAAAATGACTTGTTTACAACACTGACTTTTTAAACCCAAACCACAAATAGAGGGTATATGAAGTATCAAAAAAATAAAGCAGTTCAGCGCTTTAATACAGAAGGGTTAAATCCTGGTGTTGTAAACAAGTCGTTGTGAAATGACTGAAGTCCAAATTAAGTAATTTGTAAATGCCAATCACGTCATTTTTAACGCAAGTCCTTGTCATAAAGATTACACGAAGCTAAGCTATTAAAGTTGGGTAAACTCGCCCGATTATGAGTAATACTTTCGTTAAAAAAATACCAAAAACGTTATAGAGGGCCAGCAAATTGTTTTATGTGCAAAAATTAAAAAAAAAAAAATAATTTTACCAAAAAATTCTTTATGAAAACCCTTAATTTCATTTGTCTAAGAACTTAAGTTAAGTCAAGTCATTCGCCCGAAAGACATAAGTCAAGTCAAGTTATTTGAAAAGAGTTACTTAAGTCAAGTCATGAACTTAAGTAGCCTAATTACTACACTGTTGAATCCTATTGAACGACTAAACAATTAAACGTTGAACGATTTCTTAACTTAATTAACAACCTGCAATGAACCAAGCAAAGCTGAAGCAGCCGAGCAATCCGGGGTAGGATTTCAAACAGGCCGTCATTTTGCCCTTCTTGTCGCTGTCCTGTGGTTTCATGCATTTGTCACGAATGTTGTCAAATATTGTGGCCAGTTGGAGTACAGCCGAGGTGGATCCAGCAACCACCAACCAAATCGGGACGAATCGCTCAATCGGACAGTTGTCTATGTTTATAGCCCCTGTGCATATAAAGTGCAAAGTATTACCTTCAATTAACTTTTAATTAAGCTGTTTCCCAGTTTAACGTTGAGTAATTTACTATTGTAGTGTATATAGCAGGGGTGTCCAACACGCGGCACGCGTGCCAAATGTGACTCGCAACCTAATAAAATGGCACGCAAACCTTCCAAAAAATGCTAAATTTGTTATTCAACCAATTGTCAAAAAATAATAAATTTGGTATCCAGCCAATTGCCATTGTTTATTTACACTAACATTAGCGACAATTCCTTCTGATGTTACAACATTATACTTTAGTGGAGGCTAGCATTCATATAATTATATAGCTTGGCGTGAAGATACAAGTCAGCTTACGGACAGACGATTAGACGCAGTAATGCGCATTACTACTACACAAGGCCAATCTTTCATGTTTGACTGAAAACGAACGTTTGCAAAGAAGCAATATTGGTCAATTACAAATGTACAGATGAAAAGTTTTCAGGTTGCTTGGCGAAAATATAGTTTGCCATGAAAAGCTATTTCGAAAGTTTACATTCAATAACTCCTGCAAAATTTGTTTTTTAAAGTGGAAAAAGTTACGTTGGATGGCAAATCACAATCGAAAAACACAAGACAATTTGGTATCGGATCGGGACTGATATCTGGTGGCAAACGATTTTTTGTGTAAACGACTTACCCACTGTAATCATGGCGACTGGTAAAGCCAGCAGCAAAGCATTTCCAATGGTACAATCGACTGTAAACATACAGGAAGGTGGTTAAAAAGAAAGATTCTTGCAAGGTAAACAATTGACACACACTTGTCCAGCAACACATTATAAAAGGAAGGAAAGGAGTGACCTTTGGAATTAATAATTTATTATTTTAACGGCGTTGTTTTGTTCAGGGAGTCCTGCAATTGGGCTGTTGTTTAAAACAATCTATCTAGGGTTTGTCCTTGTTGCAAATTATGCATGTCGGTTCCTTGACGCGCATTTAACCTCTGAACCGGTTGTTAATTAACTATAGTTTGCTGAAACTATTTGGCCTGACGTTACAAAGCAAAAACTCTCATGTCGTCCCAAAATAGGTCAACGTAGCCTAGAACAATTTAGATATGTCATTTTTTGGGTTAAAACGATCGTTTCAACTAATTAAATCGTCCTCTTTGCCTAAGGCTAGTCACAAGCATATATTATATCCTTTGTGGTACATAGCCTCTTTTTAAAACAAATTTACAGAAGCAGGTGTTTCTACCTGTTTAAACTTGTAGATTATAGTTATCTCAATGGATCCGCAACCTTTTAGTGTCGCGCCAAACTAAACCTTAGAAAGTCTCGGCGAACCGTTTTAAACTTTCACTAACAATTTTTAAAAACCGTGTGGATTTTAAGAATTTGTTTATATTAATACATCTAATTAGGGGTGGGCCTAAGATTTTTGTCATTTAAAAATAGGCTTAATTATAGTTAAGAAGGAAGAAACGCGCAAAGCTAGAAAAATGCTGCGTAAATAGTTAAAAGATAGTTAAGTTGGGAAAACTTTTATTTTAAAAGATTGCTGCAAACAATTTCCACTTAAGAGAGTTTTTATGCGCACGATGCCTTTAAGCTGAAAAGGTTCTTCTAAAACTCAAATATACAAAGCGCATATTTTGCATTTACCTTTAGTCAAAACAGCAAAAAAATGTTGGACATGACCTCGTGCCCAGTTTGTTAAACAGGTTTTGGGCCGAATGATTTACAGTAGGTTGCCGTCCTCGGCTTCAGCATAGGGTAAAGTACAGCACTGACAACATATCACACATTAAACACCAAACGATAAATAGCTAAAAACGCGCATGAAACGTAGAAATTGGTTATAAATTTCCAGTCGCCTTACTGTTGTCGTTGGCAATTTCGTAGCAGTTTTTGGCGAAATCTTGCTTGTTCTCTGATGTCTTATGGGCGTTTTTGATTTTGTCGATCACGCTTTGGTAGGAGGGCGGCTGGTCATTTTGGTTGCTGGACCCGCCATAGACTGGAAGGCCGTTTTCCACATTGACACGGTCTTGCTCTGCACGCGTCGAGCTGGAACCCATTATCTTTTCAATTCAATGGCCAAAGGCTTTTTTTAGGTAATAATATAGACATTTTTACTGTTATTCAATAAGCTACATATTTCATGTGTGAACAACATAGGGCACCAGTCTGGCCAAGGGCACCTATTTTTGTGATTATACACCACTACAGACTTTTTTATGCAGTATATTTAACCTTTATATCGTATGTTGTTGTTTCTAACTGGGTTATTGACAATTTAAAATGAATCTAAGTTAGTGAGATCGATGCCAATCCGATAGCGAATTAGTGTAGGGATGATTTGCGATTAAAAGCAACAATTTTAGCTTTGAAAGATAAACTTGTTGACAATAATAAATGAAGGTAACTGAAGTTCTTAACTATATGATGTAACCGCCTGAAAACAGGGACGCCGGAGAGGGAGGCGCGGGGGGGCAAAAGTGCCCTTTTTATGAAAAAAGAGCTACGGAAAAAGGCAAAAAAAATCGTAAAATGACATGGTTGGCATTTAAAAAACATTTTTGGTACCAAGACAATCTAGAGGGGCGTGGCCCCCAAAATTTTTTCAATATTTCGGCTCGCTACGCTCACCTGCGGTCTATGTTGCCCTTACCAAAAAAGTCGCCCCCCCTTGCCCTGAAATCGCTCTGGCGTCCCTGCCTGAAACCTTAAAATGATTACTCTTGGACTATTCAATTCATTTATGTTGTTTGTTTAATCATGGTGCTGGCGACATTGGTATTGGCTCGGAACGTGATATTGTTCTTCCGAAATACCGTATATCGGTATCGACAGAAAAGTATGGGATACCCCTGATTAAACGGATTGTAACGAAAGGTGTTATAAACCAATGTGCGCCGCGTCAGTATTTCATGTTCGATTTTGGTCCGAAAAAAAAAAAAACGGTTGCACCACTCTGTACTAAGACGTTCCTCGCGAGCAAGTAAGATATAGTTTTAAACTGCTGACTGGGCTGCAGGTTTAGATATAGGCACTGTTTTGTCCACTAAAAATGCACTGTTTTGTCCACTGAATATACACCTCCGCTAAAATACTTTCTTTAAGCCGCAGCAATTGTGAAACACATTTTGACGATAACCAAAAAACGCACAACATGCTGTGAATATTTTACAATAAACCTCACATGCTACGGCGGAATTTCGTTCACCGTCCACCGAACATTATATTTAATTAATTTTACACTCCAGCCAGAGGTGTTTAGCTGTTTGTAAGTCCATTCGCCTTTGCGCTAAACTGAAAGCGACATGATCGTTACCCAACGAGATACGAGAAAGGCAAAATCAGAATAGCTTCCCAACCATTGCGACCACGCCCTATAGGAAAACGCAGTTAATTTGAAAGTTCATCAGGACTTGCTTGGGGGTTGAGAAAACGCTATACTTGTAAAATACTGGTGGTCATTGCTCTTCGTATAATTTAACCTGGCACAGAATATTCAGGTGTTTCCCAACTAGCCAACTCGTAATCAACGTTAGGCAATAAAACGTTTTTGATAGCTATTTTGAGATAAAGCAAAAATGCTATTCCCAGCACATTCGTTTTCGCCATACAGCAATCACTGTTAATATCCGATTGGCGCGACAGTACAAACGTTGTGTGGCGGATGATTTCCATGAAAAGCAGACATAATCGAACCCGGTTAATGCGAAATGCTCACATCAATCCCAGTTGAATATAAATTCAATATACAGCAATACGTCGCTTTGACGGATTAATTCTGTCGAAATTTCCGTGTAACTCTACTACGCCATTGTTCGGCCTTCTAATATAGACAAGGCGTAAAAGAAAAGTTCGTTTATTTCGATTACATTAATTATATCTGTCATACAATCAGGGGTGGAAATAGAACGATTTTCTTACGGGGACGCTGAATTTTTTTTAACGAAGAGCATGAAATTTTTAGAGATGACGTCACAAAATTACGTCATAAAGGGTCGTGTGAAACACGTAACCTTAATAAACCTGAGGCTATCGTTCGATGCTGTGTACAAATATTCAAGTGAAAACCTAGTTTTAAAATCTTACCAAATTTATTTTAACACACGAAACGAGTTTTAAAAGTTGGAATTGCAAGAAAGACATAAATATGTAAGAATAAATATAATAATAATACTTGAACAACCCAAACCCAAACTCGCACCATAACGCAAATATTCTTAGACCATTCAAGGAGACGGTTGGCTGACTTGGTAAAAAAGGTCATGCATGGTAAAAAAAGATAAGCGCTAATATCTACTCCCGATAACGCTAATATGTACAAAGCAACGGCTAGCGTTACAATTATGTTTCCTTTGCCTTTCGTAACAATCCGTGCACATGGCGATTCGACATTTTGCTGTCTAAATTAAGATCTATTAATTGGTGGCTGTTGCGGTCTTGCAACATCTTTAGCCGTTAGTAATTACTTAAGGAATACTAAATTAACACACTCAGTAACCCAGTGGGTTTTAAACATTCGTGCATTTCATAGGCGCCGGTTACCACGCAATTTACCTCGCGAATCTGTGTATGACTATAGCATGTGATATCACTCTTTATTGTGTAGATAATGTTGGATCATTAGGATAGTAATTAGGATAGAAAGTAGATATAAGTTTTTGTTCGAGAATGTTATAGATCGCTAGCGTATTGTCGCTATGTATTGCTGCCGTTTCAAAGATATGTTCTATGATAAGGGAAAATGTTATGTAAAAGTCTTTAAATATAGTTGTTGATTGTTTAGTCGATAATGTATATAAGTTATTGTAATGCTTAAGCTCGTTTTTGTTGTCAATAATTAATAATGGAAATTACGTTTCTTGGTATTTTTGAGAATCAGGCAGATAGTCTTACTGCGGCAGAACATTAGCGCTAAGATACAAATAATCAGAACTCACGCTAAATTTTTATTTACGATATATGAGATCGTAAAATTGGTCCCCGAATATCGTAAAAGTGGCTTAAATTGCACCATCGGCCATATGTCCTTTTTTTCCTTTGCCACAGTGATACTTTCAAAATCGAGATAAAACTTCGATTTTACACAGAGATTTTATATAAAATTATGAAAATCTTTTATGGCAGACCATTTAATTTGAGTTCCTTGAACAAAGTGTTTTTATTGCCTACTATATGTTTTATCCTTCATTATAACGAATTTGATCAACAAAATATTTTTCTCTTGTTTCCGCCGGCGTTCGTACAAATATTGAAATCGAGCGACAGATCATTTTGAATGAGATAAATTTAAAAGAATTGGTTGCTCTTAGTATATTGTAGCCGTTTCGAACGTATTTTTGTTCACTTTTACCCACAAGATTTTTATTCACTTTTATCGACAAGAATCTTTACATCAAAAGTAATAGTTAGCTTTCTAACTAACCTGGAAAATATTTGCATGTATTTTTGAACCAACAGCGCCTAACAGTGGTGGGTAGATCGTAAAACACATGCCCACTAGACATAACGGTTTGTTGGAACAAAATGAATATTGGAGGGTTTATTGGAACTTGAAAGGGTGCCTGTATGATTAGAGGTGTCTAGTCTAGAGGTGGGGGGAAATAAAGTTGGGAAAAATAATTTCTCATGTCTTTTGCTTCAACTTATCGAAAGGTGTCCTACCGGAACTAAATCGCTTTCATTATATCGGGAATTTAGAGCAGAATTACCTGAAGCAAAAATGGCTACAAATACATGATACTGCTTGCACCTGAATTCAATACGTTCCATGATTTGTAATGTAAATGCATGGTTCAAGAAAACTAAACACAGAAGACTTGTGAAAGATAAGAGAAAAAATCGGACTGTCTGAATCAGTTTTCTCAAGCTATCAGTTACGACCAAAAATTGGGTCGCCTTCCGATTTGGTTGGTTTGCCTACTGCAGTGGTTCGCATGACCAGGGTTTTTTAAGGTTTGGTTTGGGTGACCGCTAAGTAGTTTTAAGAGACCGCAAGTGTTTCATTTAAATACCAAAAAGTTGCAAGTCCAAAATATGGGAAACCGCTGGAGAAATTTGGGGGACCGTTTCGGTCTCCCAAAACACCTTAAAAAAACACTGCACATGACTATATCTATAAAATTGGCCATGAGATTTCGATTTCGCAAAATTTAAGAATGTTTCAGAAGCAATGTGAAGCTATGGCTAATATTAATTGAATTCGCACTGATTAATGCCAATTTCGAACGTTCTGTGGAAAGAATTGTTTCGCAAAAGGTTCGCTGTTGTACTTACGCATATAGTTGTTGACTCGCAGCACTGAAAAGGTTAAAAACACTGGCCTAAATGCATAAGATCTGTCAGGATTTTAAAGAAAAAACATAAAAATGCATCATAGCAAAAACACAACAGCATACATACCGTCTGACACTTTGCCTCTCTCATTTTCGACTGGTCTACTCGTGTTAATTTTTCATATAACATTGCATCCTGTTTCGACCATAAAATTGTTTTGAATAATCAATTTTTATTTGATAACAAACCAAAATCCCAAGCTAGAAAACTCTAAACAGTTATCAAGTAGGCCGCATATAAAGAGACTCTTTATAACCTAACCTTTTTAAATCTTGGCAGTGTGTTGAGAATCACTAACTTAAAACACTGGACCCTATCCAGCCGAACTTGATTCTAGTGCGGTATATGTTTGCTAAGAAACCACCACAACTTATACCAATATTATTGTTTATTTGTCTTTAATTATGAGGCGTTTAATAATTACGTAACCGTGGGTGACTACAGCAGTTTGGCGAGCGTCCAGTAAATCGGGGATTTAACAGCGGGCAACAACTCCGTGGCCCCGGCTTCGATTAAATACGGACAGACAGATGGATAGATATAAACGGGCGTGTCAACAGAAAACAACAACAGAAAGAAGCAATAAACAACTCGTACAATATACAAAAAAAGACACAATGCGCGAAAAAAACACTGAACACATATGCTGTTGCTGAAAGGAGAGCGAGAAAGGCGGCGCTTTTGCGCGAACGATCGCCCGTGACAAACCATGCTTCTTTTGCAGGCGATCGTTCGCGAACGGCGACAGGTAAAGTTCCAGCACACGACGAAACATAGAAACAGCGCCGGAAAAAAACAAGGGCTTACCGAAAAAAAATCAGATCACAACTATATACTCCCGGGTGTAAGATCGCAACATAATATGCTGATTGGCTCGTTTATTAGTAAGGCAACTTTACAACGAAGAGATAAGACTAAACGCCGACGCACTATAGGGGTAGGGCGGCCTACTTTGTACTGCATAACGAAAAAGTAAACCGTTGGCACGAGTACATAAAGATAAATACAGACAGGAAAGGGATGACTTTGTTAAAGTCAACTATTTGCAAACGTGATTCTACAAAATCGAGCAGCACCTGTTGTAAAAATTTTCGGACGTGGAGCGGCCATCCCGTGCTCGCTTCCCACCGTTTGTCTAGTTGTTTTTTTGTTTGGTTTCATTTCTTTGTCAGTCGGTGTGTCGGTGTGTGTGCGCCCGGGCGCGGGTGATTAAACGTTGACTTTCCGGCACACCTGGCATCTGCTGATGCGGTTTCGCAGGTTGCCCGCCTTCAGGGTCTCCATGGACGGCGTGGCGAACTGCTCGACCAGGTCGATGGTGGACAGCCAGAAGCTGTACTGGTTGTTGTAGTAGAAGCAGTGGCCGCGGGCTCCGTTGCATTCGATAAAGGGCGTCGCGCGGAAGTCTTGAAGGCACGAACCGGGGCTGGACAGAGACTGACCGCTACCCTCGGCACCGGCGGCGGTGTGCTGTGGATAAATTGCCGATTAACAGGGAGAAGAATGAAGTTCAAGGTTATGAAGCACTGTTGTATTGACTAGAGTCAATGATAATGACTTTACTGCAATTAAGCTACTGTTTTCAAACCACTTGACTTGACTTAAGTCATTTAAGAGAAATAACTTAACTTAGATTCAAGTGATTTACAAGAATTACTTGACATATGTTAAGGTGTTTTAATTAAATGCTTTTAATAAAAAATAGTTATTTAAAGTCAATTAACAAATGTGATAAATGTTAACTTGTATGTGTTACGTTTTTTATGGTTTCTTTGCAAAATATCGGACGAAATTGAATGTGTTCACCATTTTTAGAAGTTTATTATCAATTTTTGATGCAAATGCTGGGACTTGAAATTGAGTTGCGTCACTAATGAAATGACTTGGACTGGGACTTGACTTAATACTTAATGAAAGCGAATTGACCTGGACTTAAGTCATTGCGCAAATGACTTGACTGGGATTCAAGTTATTTTCAAATGCCTTGTTTACAACCATGTTTAAATTGAAAGAAAAATCGCAACATCAACGGCTACAATCGTTGTATGGCCGGGCTCTTCTATACCTACCAAGTTGCTTAACGATAAATCTCGTAGTGACCAATTTCAGATTTTTTTGATATTTTTAAATGGATAGTATTGATAATGCTATGAAAGCTTTCTCTGTCCGATTGACATAAAAAGTAATCGGTCTTCCAGTTGTTGATTCGTTTGAATGCAAAGTATTAAGGCATTCCTCCTGAGTCATTTTATCGTTTATTGAGTGCAGTATATGATTTGTTAATCTTTGCCCTAAAGAGTTATGGGTATCTAAAAAAATTCTTTTTCAAAGGGAATAACGATACTAGAAATTTAACATACTTTTCAACTTAATACATTTGTGTTTTTATTCCTTTATACAATTGTTGGTGTATATCATGAAATAGGAAATTCATTAACAAAAAAATCATAGATTAAGTTAAAGGATCTTTCATTTTACAGAGTTCCATGCTATGAAAAATTTCCACTTAAACAAAGCTTCCATGCGCAAGTCGCCTTTGGTTTAAAAAGCCTCTCTCAAAACGCTAATATACTTAAAGGCAAACTCGATTCGCAGGGAGCGCGAATTGTTTTGCATTTTCGTTTGGTTAACATTGTTAAAAATAGGAGGCATGGCCTTGTGCCTAGCTTCTAAAACAGGTCGCGGGTCGTATGATTTTCATCGGCCGATCCGGCCCGCGAGCCGCAGGTTGCCGAGCCCTGGTCTAATGTAGCGACTTGCCGGCCAGCGTAGAAATACAATTTTTATAGGGTTTTCTCACCATTGCAAAACTGTAGCCGATCCACATCCCAGACCATCCAGGCGGGCATGGGGGGATCACCATGTCTTGGCTGTGCACGGCGACAGCGATCGATATTGATTCACAAACGGCGCATCTGCTGATGTGCTCTTGGACCTGGCGCACAACAAACAAGAATAGTTCGTTAAAAAAGGTGTCAGTTGTTCGAAGACTGCGTTGTGTCAATTCTGATATTTTGCAATGTCTGGGTTTTACCGCAGATAAACATCTACGGATATGAACTATTGGCTCTAATGTTTTTTTATTGGCGTAAAGATGGATCTAATTTAAATAGTCTGTACAAAATAAAATCGCCTGGTTTTTAATATTATAATCTCTTTCCGATTTTGTTCCCTTTTTTTAATGAAGACATTATCTGCGCTATAAAGTGACTACGTTGAAATAAACAATAAAAGTATGAAAAATCGAATACTACTATAGCTATTCAGTAAGTCTTGGGACAAAACAGTTTAATGCTAAACATGGAAAACTTAAACCTTATACCGTACCCTAAGATATATAGCGCAAATCATAATTTGCACAAAACTGTAAACCTTTTACCGTAAGAAAATATTGCAAAAAATAATATTTCGCACGAAACTCTATAGTACGCTGGCTGTTGTTATGCTGCGTCCTAATTCGATCTGGCGTGGGCGCTGGTTTAAACATACCATATCTACGCCAACTGGCATCATTGGGATAGGGGCCGTTGTCGAGAGCCAATACGACTTGTCGTTTCTGCTTCCGTACTTGCACACGTTGTTAGTGTTGCAGTAGAGGAACGGCATGGAGTTAAAGCGACGCATACACGAGCCAGATTGACCTGTGAAGCGCAAAACACTTTATTTCGTCTGAATTTTCAGGTTGAACGACTCATCATACATTAGGGAGGGCAAAATACTCTAGCAAAGCGAGCAAATTCAGGTCAGACACAATAAACAGATCTTAAAAGTTAAGATTGTGTCTGACCTTAATTTGCTAGTTTTGCTAGATTATTTTGCTGTTACTGATCAGGAATTAAGGTCAACATTCATCTTGCAAGGGTCAAGGTGATTTCTATTATCACATATTCAGTGCAACATTAAGGTACGTGATTGCTCGGCTGTCAGGTTTTTGGATGCCTTTTCACTTGATTGGAAGTTTGATTTTTCAGAAATGAAAATCGTTTAATCAGCCTAATACAGTTGCTGATGGAAATGCCACGCAATCGATTTCTATTTTAACGTGATTTACACTTGATTTATGATTGGTGAAAGCAGGACCCTCCTGGGAGATTTAGAATTAGGCAGTTTTGTAATGACTTAAGTCAATGACTTGATTTAGGTGCACTTAATTCACTTTTTTCAAATGACTTGACCTCACTTAAGTAATTAAGGGAAAATGACTTGAAATGATTTAAGTCTTTCGGACAAATGACTTGGGTTAAAACGAGGTGTTTTCAGTAAGAATTTGTTTTTATAAAACTCGGTTATATATCTTAATTTTTCTACATAAAACAATTTGCTTGCTATATGCTGCGTTTTTTGTTACTTTCAGGTTGTTTTACTACTCGTAATCGAGCTCGTTTACCAAATTTGGTAGTTTAAGGTTGACCTTTTATGACAAGGACTTGACTTGAAATTGACTTGCCATAATTATGACTTGACTGGGACTAGACTTGTGTTTTTTTGTAAAAGACTTGACTTGGACTTAAGTTATTTTACAAATGACTTGACTTGGACTTAAGTTATTTAACTAATAACTTGTATGGGACTTTAGTCAATTTAAAAAGACTTGTTTACAATACTGGAATTAGGTTTTGAAAATCTTGGATGTAGCGTTATAGGTTTCAGGTGACGAACAGCAGAAGCCAACCCAAGCCAAACCGAAACAAGAACGAATATTGCTAAACTTCAAGTCGAACATACCGAGGTCCTGGCCGTGCGCCTTTTCGCTTCCTTCCATATAGAGCAAGCTGAATCCGTCCCAGAGCTTCGTGGTGCCGACCGGGCATTCCGGAACGTCCACGGCCTGACTGTGTCGCACGATAATGTGGCCCGGCGGTCGGACGCGGCCCGCTTTTCCCGGTTCCCCCTGCAGGCCATGTTGGCCGTTGTTGCCGCGATATCCCTTCGGCCCGTCGAAACCCTGCGGACCCGGATTTCCGCGCTGGCCGTGAGTTCCGGGGGTGCCGTCTCGGCCTCGCGTGCCCTGCTCCCCGTGTTCGCCCTAAAGTGTAAGCAACACAAATACAGGTGTTTATTTCTTTGAAATAAATGTGCACAAAATAATCGAAATAAAATTGATAAAAATTCGATTGATATCGACATTCGCGCGATGGTTGAAACGACGAAATGAAATCTTCACAATTTCGTTTCGATACGATGTGAGCCAATACCGACAAAATGAAAATGCTCAGGCTAACGTGTTCAGTGTTCATTCCAAGCTGTATGTAATAAACTAGGTAGGCCCAGTGGTTCTCAACTTCCTTAGCTTACGGATCGGTAAAATTTCGAAACAAATTTTGCGGACCGGTGGAAAATTAAAAATCAATACAAAATGTAATTACGACAAATGTATGCAACCTAAAAGCAAATAATGTAGGTAAACAACTAGGTAGGTTACAAAAAAAAGTGATTATCCTTTAAATAAATGCGCACAAATGCTGGAAAGACGTGCGTGCGAAAACATTTGAGGATTACAAAGGTTCGCTTAGAAGTCATAACCAATCCAAAAAATTTCATCACTAGGAAATACGTAGTAAATACCCCCTCCCCTATGTAGAAAAAGTCAATGTTAAACGATGTTATGTTATATTAGCAAACTCGTGCATTTTACAAGTTTAGGAAAATCGTCTGAAAAAAATATAGCCATAAAAAATTAAAATCACGGATTTGCTCATCACTTTACACTACAATAGGTTTTTTCAATGTTTGCATTGTTAAAGGAGAACACAAACTATAGTTATGAAGGCAAGTTGTCGTCCAGTTCTATAGTCACTCCTGAAACGCTACTCTACGCAAATCTATAAAAACAACGGACAAAAACCTCCGATCGTACATACTCTAGTCTAAAAGGGAAAAAGCAGTTAAAGGAGGATTTTTGGATGGACAATTTCGGAGAAAGGATGGTGTGCTTATTGAGAATAACACAAGACAAATTCTATTTATAAAGCAACACAAAATGCTACTTCCGTAACTGGTAAAAATTACACTGATTTTTGCACTCTGCGAAAATATAAAAAAACAACAGACAACCAAACAAACCTTTAATCCCTTTTGACCGGGGAATCCCCTTCTACCGGGCAGCCCGGACATTCCTATGGCCCCGGGTGGACCAGTTTCTCCCTGCTCCCCTGGAACCAGATCGGATGGCAGCACGGAACGGCCTGGAATCCCCGATTCGCCCCTCTCTCCAGCCGGCCCCGGAAAGCCAGGTGACCCCGCTGGCCCGGTGAATCCCCTCTCACCCACCAATCCGTTGGGGCCGGGCAGTCCTTGCAGACCCTGGTCACCCTTTGTCCCTGCGAGAGGTAGTTGAACGATTTTACAACCAGATATTTAACTTTGTTGCAATGTAAGAAAATAAATATGATGTGTGCAATAAATGTAAGTTTGCAATAAATGTGATTTTGCCATAAATGTTTGTTGCGATAACTTTTTGCAACGTAAGAAAATAAATGTAAGTTTGCAACAAACATTTGTTGCAAAACCTTTGTGCAATGTAAGAAAATAAATGTAAGTTTGCAATAAATGTAATAAACTGCAATTTTCTATCCTCGCAGCTATTGGCATAATATAATGTCACTTGCAAAATATCTTGGAAAATAATGTGTTTATTGACTTTAAGTTTAGCACACATATGACGGAATTGACACCTTGCGTATAAGACGATGTCTTTCTTAGTTTTCTAACACGGAAATAAATTGTTGAAAGAATACCGCACTTTTGCAAAGTCAGGCGTCACATTTACCCATAACATACATTTGTCCCGTAATCATCTCACGTACTGTATGTAAAACTAAAGACTTCGCATATTCAATATTGTACGGTATCCCAAATATAAAAGTAAGACAGATTAATTTAGAAAGCTCCAAACCTTTTATTCCGGGCACTCCTATTCTTCCAGGCTTGCCATCAAGGCCAGATTGTCCGGGCAGTCCATCGAGTCCGTTGTATCCAACCTCTCCTGTCACCCCCTTGGACCCTTTACGGCCCCGACGCCCGAAAAAGCCCTGTTCGCCTTTCGGACCTGGTGGACCTATATACGGGCACAGAAAAAAATAAGTGACACTCTTTTCTCTGTGATATACAACGTTAGGAATGGCATGGATTAATCGGTTCTAGTTGATTCTAAAACGCGTTCAGGGTTGTTGTGCATTTTCAAGCACAAAACATGTTTAGTTATATAGTTAACATAGTCTTTTAACCTAATTTCTGTTGAATTAATACAATTTTTCAGGTCAACTAAAACTTAAATACTATGAAACGGTTGCACTTTTATGACTCATTACAGTAGGGCTTTTTAATCGTAGTGTTACGTTGTCGCAAAGCGTATATTTTTATGAAGTTAATTAATTTAGAAAAAACGGTAAAAATATCAATTAAAAAACACTTTTATGTTTTTGCTGTGATATAATCCCAGTCGACACGATTATTGTCAAAAAACGAGGTTAATTTAAAAACTCACCATCGATTCCGATCAGTCCGTGTCTTCCAGTGTTTCCCATTTCTCCTTTTTTGCCCGGAAATCCTGGCAGTCCAGTTAAGCCAATCTCGCCACGCAGACCGGTCAAGCCTTGTACGCCTACAAATAAAAATAAATTGAAGATATCTGTTAGGCCGCCTTTGAAACATTGGGTTACTAGCAGCGGTTCTCAACCAGTGGACCATTGAAACATTTGAGGCTATAACGGAGTGTTGCTCTTCCAGCAGAATATATAATAGATCGACGTTTCGACGTGCTATACAGAACGTCTTCATCAGGATACTGACGTTACATGTAAAACAGATTCCTTATAAATCCGTTATATATTATGCCTGGCAACAATAGCTTATTTCATTTGAGGCTATGTTACGGGAATACGGTGCTACTTAAAGTTAAACTAACATGTTTGTTTGACAGGGTGTTGTCTTATTACGTTAATGTCATATTCTTAGACTGAAAATGAAATCTTCACAATTACGACATGATGAAAACAAACAAAAAACATCAAATGATCGGGCAACTAGCGGTTCTCAACCAAAGCTTTGAGGTGGGCCATAGACCGATTTAAAAAAGCTAGATTTATTAAAGAATTTAGTTTCATTTGTGTCAATGTACTTAATTTTACAGGAAGAATGGCTTGGGGAGAAATTGAGAAGGCAGCAAGTAACTCACTAACGGTTTAATAAATAATAATCTGTTTCAAAACATGTCCTGCTTTTCTTAGTTATAAACATATTTTATAAGTTTTTTTATAAAAAATGATTAGGCCAGATAATTTTTGTGCAACGAAATTGGGTGACAAAAGAAAAAAGGTTAAGAACCACTGTAATAGAGGATCCGGTGTTTCAATACTGATTAAGTAACCAGTAAGCGCCGAAAGGCTTTATTATTATTTTGTTATTATTTTAGGTATGAACTGCCTCAAAGATTATTGCTATCTTACGGGCTGGCAAACAGTGTAGAATTTTGGCTTTTTTTAACAGGTACACTACATCGTTGCATATTTTGGGGCAAAGCTACAAAATCAAATCGTTTCAGAAAAGCTATGCTTTTTCATCGATATATTTTTTGAAACCGCTGTAAAATAACACAGCCAAGCACTTAATGGTTCATCTGAATACATCACACTGATCAGGCCAGTGGATAAAGCAGTTTCAAAACAAAGTTTTTCCTATGTATTTGGAGATATATGTCTTTTGGAGCGATTCAAATAACCATACCTCAAATAATTATTTTTACTGGCATTACTTACCCGGTAATCCTCGAATACCAGGGAACCCGACTGGGCCATCGTTTCCTTTTGGTCCCAGGTCGCCAGTTTCACCCTTGAAGCCTTTAAAACACAAAATATAACGGTTTAAAATTCTAGGCGATAAATATGAGCACAAACACAAAAATGTAGGTTTCAGAGTGAATAACTGATAACATTAAACAACGCAAAACCTGGTTATGACATTTTACTATTTTTACTATTTGCAAAGTTGAAAATGAAAAAAGAGTTATTCGAAACGTTCAAAATAATGCCTACTTCTGTATGGGCTTTGATCTTCTTATTACGTCTTTTTATTGTAGAAATTATAAACTATTTATAATGCATTTAACCTACCCATTGGCCCAGTTCGACCTTTGGGTCCTGGCACAATTGATCGCCCTGGAAGACCCTTGGGGCCAGGTGGGCCCGAGAGGCCATCCATGCCGTGTACACCAGGAAGACCCAGGTTACCTGTAAATACAGCGTATTTCTTTAACAGAGTCAGCATTAAACGTGTACTGTTAAATAAGCTTTTGCTTCCAGGCATAATATCCAGCCAGTAACTGCTGGATGAGCAACACTTAGTTATATGTACTGCAAAAATTTGTAAAAGTGCTGAAACAGGTTTCTGCTGCGAAATTATGTGTCTGGACCACCATTTTATTCGCTCTCACCTTTTTCGCCCTTTTCTCCCTTCAGGCCCACGAGGCCAGCTCGGCCAGGCTGACCGAAAATTCCTGGAAGTCCGATGACGCCTTTCTCGCCTGGCAAACCGTCGCGACCTGAAAGCAAGTGATTAAACCATAGAAAAAAAAAACACAAATGACAATATGTGAACAACACAGTAACCTTATTTGTTTGATGTCGAAAAAAAAAAACGTTTACGCTTACTTAATCCCAGAAATTACTTTGTGGTCTTGGTATTTTATATGTTTTTGCTACGTTCCTTAATATTCGCTCTCTGAGCGGATAAATCATGTTTAGGCAAAGTAAAATTTAGCTGTTTTTCTGTCCTGGATTTTTTTTCAAAAGAACTATGAAGCGAACACAACATTTTTTTCATAAAAATACAGAAAATTTACTTATTATTTTGGTAATACCCAAGTGCAGTTTTTACAATAAAAAATAGGAGAAAGGTGTAGTTTAAACGACATCGCGCAGTACACAGTGATTTAGCATTCGAAATTTTGAGAGGTGTTTTATTGAGTGATTGCGCGTTTAAGTTTTGCGAGCTGATTTACGTGGCAATTTGCTCAACAGGAGCACAATTTCACCATCTCCAAAATAACCAAAGCTAAAGCGCAACATTAAACAAGACAACAACATGATTATTATTTCTTAGTTAATATGCTCTGGCTATTAAGTGTTTTCCTAAAGTGACTTACCAGCGTCGCCAGCGGGTCCAAATGGTCCCCGTTCGCCTTTAAATCCAGGCGCGCCGTGAAGTCCTGAGACGCCGCGGGCTCCCTTTAGTCCTGAACGCCCGACCCTCCCCGGTTCGCCGTCCTTTCCGTCCAAACCGGGAAGTCCATCCAGACCTGCAGGGCCAGGTTCTCCAGTTGCACCTGTGAGCAAGTATAGCGTTTTAGACAAAAAAAATGAGGTTCGTTGCAAGCAGGTTAACATTGTTAACCACTTGTTAATGCACCTAGGTATAATAAACTGTTCTGCGGGGGGATTTGAAGCTTTAGTCAACGTCTTGAAACGACTAATGTTTTTCAAGTTACGGTTCTCAAAATTAAAAAAAAAATCACGGACACATTTGAAAAAAAAACAGGTATAGCCGTCAAATGTTACTGGCCAAAAAAAAATTGGCTTTATTTATGAATAAATATTAGTCGGCGAAGAGTAAAGGAAATAAAAACCTTAAAAATGCAATTTTCTTAATAATTCCTTATCGCCGTATTCGACATTTTAGTAAAACAGGCTTATTTACACTTTGCCAACGCCACGATGGGTTGGGATTGCGCTAGGATGAAGAAATTAAAAATCGAAAGGGGTTACTATACATTTTCGTACAAAAAACAATTTTCTATTGGCATTGTTAGTTGCGGATTCACAACTGCCACTACTTTGATATATTTACATCGATTTTAGCGGCTGTTCATTGGTTAAACGCTTCAATCGATTGGACTTCAGCTGGCGATAAGCGTACCACGCCAAGTAATCCGTACCTTTGTCTCCCTTGAATCCTCTGAATCCCAGGGGTCCGTCCACTCCTTGAAATCCAACCTCTCCCTTGGCCCCAACACCCCCGGAGATGCCGACGTTGCCCATGGAACCTTTCTCCCCCTTGAAGCCACGGCGTCCAGGCTGCCCGTCCTTACCAATTTCCCCGGACGGCCCCGGTTCGCCGGTCGGGCCAGATGACCCTTTCTCGCCCGGGACGCCCTGGATGCCATCGTCACCTCTCGGACCTGAAACGATTTAGAACAGACAGATGTAGCTTTTGCGTGTATATAAACTGTTGTTACCAGGCATACTAATATTTAAGCTGGAAAAATCTTGCCAGCCTTCTGGTGACAAGCATTTTGGCCCAAACTCTTCGTTTTTTAGTCCCGTCTCTAAAGTTAAATTCTGTGTCTCCCTAGCGTTTAGTGATAAACAATGTTTAGTGATAAACAAGGCAATTAGCAAGGAAAATAATGATGAAAAAGAGTTTAGAGAATAAAATTAGAAATTATTTTTTTTAAATACAATTTTTTGGGAACCAATTTTTTTGGTTTTCTGGCTGATTCTTCGGCCGACATAGTCGCCAAGTCGCCAGCATTCTGCAATTCTGGACTAATATTAATCAAAAAATATTAATTTATGTTAAGCGTTCCGTGTCATCCACCCTGATGAAGGCGACTTGCATAGGTTGCCGAAACGTTGGTAAATAATTACAATTACTAGAAGAGCTGTTTTTGCGTGTATATCTGGTAAAAAATTATTCGTGCAATGTTGCATACGGAAACCAGAAAGTGTGTTGCGTTATAAATGAACTAGCGTTAAGCAAGATTTAAGTTAACATTTCACCAATCAACAATTTCAGTCGTACCACAGAAAATTTGGCTAAAAACAATTAACAATGTATCAGCAACTATTTTATAGTCATTATTTTTATTGTGTAAGATCTTTACAACAACGCAGCGGCCAACGCCTTGCTCACAAGCTGGTGCATAGTAAAATAAGTGGTCTGTTAAAAAATACCTCGTTCTCCAGTAATTCCAGGTTCACCGTCGTCACCTTGCTCGCCGGGAAATCCCCTGAATTGAGACAAACCGCCAGGTGGCAGGCTGCCCTTCTCGCCCTTGGGTCCAGATTGGCCCGCGAAGCCAATCAGACCTGGAAAGAAAATGATAAATACAGCGTTCGTGAAAGACAGAATGTGAACAGCAGCCTTCTTAGTTCAAATAGATGCCAAAACCTTAATTAAATTGAGGAAATTAGATGAAGAAACTATATTAGAAGTTGTTTCTTTAAGAAGATTAAGGGGTTTTAAAGACGCTCAAATTGTTCAGGTATTTCTAAGTTTATTTAATTTTGGCCAGTGTTCAGTTGCATGTGACTTCTATTTGCGGCTGTTTAAGACATTGGCCTTCAAAATTCAAATTACCAATTACCTGATATTTATACAACCGACAACAAATGTACTGTACAGCACGCTCACCAATCGAAAAGAGCAGAAATACTATAGTTACGCAAAGCGCATTATCAGTTCTGGCTAAAAACTTAATTCGAATGAATCGTTTTGAATAAGTTGTTTTAAATCGTTTTCATACCCTTTGTGTTTCTGTTTGCATCTTACGATATGGAGATCAACAACTAGCAGTGTGGAACAGGCTTAGATCTCAATATGAACAATAAAAATAATAATAATATTAGTTTTTTATCTACCTAACTTAAGTTTTATCCTTTTCGATGTCACTCGGACCAACTCGTCCTATTGACATCTTACACCTCCACTAATCACCATTGATTCAACAACGTACCTTGATCTCCCTTTCTTCCTGGCAAGCCGAACATCCCGTCAAATCCAGCGAATCCCTTTAAGCCGGGTTTTCCCGGTGGACCAGCTTCGCCTGGGTATCCTTGCACACCTTCGAATTAAATGTAAATACGTTTAAGACAGATCAGTGAGCCTGCGATGGATTTCGGTGTTCTAATGGTACGTAAGCCGTAATCGTTGCCGTAATCGTTCGTTTTTGAAGAACTAGATCGCAGTTGTGGAACACATATGCGTGTGTATCTTTCATTACGTGTAAGATAATGTAAATTTTAGTGGAATTCTAAACAATGCGTTGGTTTATTTATTTAAAAAGGTGAGGTATTTATCTCAATTCATTAAATTCGGTAATGGTAAAATTCTTTCCAAACCAACAGAAATGTAAGGTGGTAGGATTAACGTTATGTGTGCTAACAGCACTCGTAAATACTGCTCGACTCTTTAGCGCAGTGATTCTCAACCTTTTATGGCTTACAGCAACCCTCAAAAAATAGTCGATAGATTTTCTGCGCCCCAACTAGAATTTTTAGTATAAATGTCACTATAAATGGATGTAGAAAAATGTCATTTGATATAATGGTCTCTAGTAGTACATAAAAAGTTGTATCAAGAAGCTTACCAATTAAGAAGAAATCAGATTCTTAATTATTCTCAAATATGTCGCGGCACCCGAGCATTAGAAATGGCACACCGGTTGAGAACCACTGCATTAGCGGTATATCGCCAATATTAATTCATAAGCCTGGTTAAATCAATAAATTACGAATTTACGGACAAGCGAGATGACTGGGTCATTTCTACTGACCTGTTTGGCCTTTAGTTCCCTTTGGTCCTGGGCGTCCATCGAGGCCATCCTGACCATCCCGGCCACTTTCACCACCTGGTCCCCTGTTTCCTTTTGGTCCTGGCAAACCTAAATTATCCAAACCAATATTTGATCGTCGTGTTTTGTTGAGTGACATAATAAAGTAAGCGAGGTTAAAAATGCAAATATACGATTGTGTTGGAGATTTGAGGGGTGTCAATAATAATTAGAATAGAAACACGTTTCCGTAGTTTTTTTCATTTTTTTTAATTTCTGGTTTATTCCAATGAAATTGTTTTTGTATTTATCAGAACCTAAAAAAACGAGGTTTATACTGAAATTATTCAACTCTTTGAATATTGTTCTTGGTCTTGTTCAACCAAAACGATAAATCAATTACTAAAACATATACTGTAGTATGTATTGTATATATACATTATATATATTCGCCTATACTGGCATCATCAGTTCCTTTTGCAATTAGAAGAACGGTTTTTAAACTGTGAGTTTTCTTGTTGATATACGCGTCAGCGGAACAGTGATCGACAAGCAGAAACCTGCTGACAATGGTTTCGATTCCATAAAGACACGCCCTTTTTTGTATATATATTTATAATATGTCATATAACCGAAGTGTCTCCATGCATACCTTCAACGCCGGGGATTCCAATAACTCCCTTGACTCCCTTCAACTTTCCGCTGGCCGCTGGACCCGGGGGTCCGACCTCACCCTTCGCGCCTCGAATACCCACGTACCCCTTGTTTCCCTGGGGTCCGGGTAGTCCGGCAGGACCCTGTCTTCCAATGATGGCGGATTCGCCTTTCTCGCCTGCAAATTAAATGTCGGTGGTGAGGTTAATTTTCAACGCGTAGCCAGGTTCTAGGCCAGGGGTATTAAAACTGGGGTCGTGGGGCAGAGGCGTAGTCGGGGTATTTTGCGCCCAGGGGCAAACTATAAAATGGGCGCCCCTCCTCCAAGTTTAACCACATTTTCTATTACATTGACATAATATACCTTACTTTATACGGAAAAACAATTTAAATTTTAATAAAACATTGTATTTAAAGAAGAAGCAGCCTTTTCTTTGCATTTTAAGCCTTATTTTGGCGCCCCTGTATCTTGGAGACCGGGGAAATTTGTACCCCCAAATTTGGCGAAAGATTAAAGTGGCCTAAAATGCTTATATTAGCGTTTTATGTTTCATTCGTTGGTGGCGCTAGAGCCTCACATGCGTGTTTTACAGGTTATTGTCTAACCACAATTCATAAAGTTAAGCGGGATGGCCATTACCCAACCTGTCGCATCTTAATAGATGCTATTTTTATTATCGTTCGTCTTTCTATTTTGTTGTTTCAGCGTAATTAAAATAAAAATTGTCTAACCACAATGTGAGATTATTTCACTTATAATATTACCAAACAAATAGCAGGCGACTGACAGAAATTAATGAATATTTTATTTCATAAACAAATATTTTGACTGAGGAATGTTTTGAATCTCGTCATTTATGAAAGTTCTTTTAGTGGGCGCATCAACTATTCTTCAAAAAAATTAGTTATAAAATAACTTACAGCAAATCTGGCAGCAAAGTGTTTGTATAGAGACTTCTATTACGATTCATAATTTTACGGTTTTACTGTAATTATATATAAGTAAATAGCTTCTGCTAGTTCAAAAAACTTACTTTTTATTTATATAAAAAAGTTCACTTTCCATTTAATTATTAAGCTCCTTAACCCTGACGCTTACCTTTAAAGCCGTCAAGTCCTTGTGGGCCCGGAAGACCGCTGACTCCGTCCAGTCCTGGAAGCCCCGATGCACCGTCCGCCCCCCTCGGGCCAGGCTCCCCCACTTTTCCCTGCGGCCCGAAAGGCCCCGGTAGGCCCGGAAGCCCGTCATTACCATCTGGACCATGTGGTCCGGGAATGGAGTCCCCGGTCTCTCCTTTTGTGCCGTAGTCACCGTCCAGACCGTCTTTGCCGGGGGGTCCTCGTTCGCCCACTGGGCCAGGCATTCCGCCTTCACCTTTTTCGCCCCTTTCTCCCGTGAACCCTAAACGGGGTCAACACACAAAAAGCTTTACAACCTTAACAAAAAATCCTGTTTCGACCTTTGGGCGTTTCGGAGGAAAACAAAGTGCGAATTCTGTGTTTTTCAACACACAAAAAAAATTATATTTTGGTAATTTAATTAATGACTTCATCCAAGTCGAGTCTTTTGTCCGACAGAACAAGCCATATCATTTTAGCAGAACGATTTAGGTCAAGTAAAGTGGTTTAAAAACAATGATTAAGTGCACAGTCTTTCACTTAAGTCTTTACACTGTCAATGCACTTAACAGAAGACAAACCACAACATAAAATTTGGTGTGAAACGGTCAGGACCAGTGGTTCTCAAAGGGGCCACTTGGCTTCCTTAGGAACGAATTTTGAAATTTAGGAAGGAAATAGATTTTAGGGAGAATAAAAAGCTTATCTTCATTGTGATTGGTATTGAAAGAGTCTATTAGGCTCATAATCTAAGTCTATACCTACGTCATAAGATCACACAAACTCTTTCAGACGAATAGCGCATCCAAACTTTGTAACAAGTCGTGGCTTTTGCCGCAGATGTGTCTATTGCAGTTTTACATTTATTTTTTTTTAATTTCTCGAATCTTTCCTGTAGGTCTAATTTTCTGTCGGCAGAGTACATTAAAGTAACAAATATAAAAGGTAGAATATTTCGTGATATTTTCTGGGAAGGAATTTACAGTGTTTGGGCTTGTAAGGGAGAAATATGAAAAATAGCTTTGAGAACCACTGATCAAGACACAGGTCAGGACTCTTCCCCGTAAACTGATTTAATTCCGTGTTCACCAATTACTAAATTTCTGCGACGAAAAATGAGCACACGAATATATAAAATATTCGTTTAATCTACGGGTCAAGATACACATAAGGCGTTAAATCCTTAACAGCAATTCCTGTTTAGACCTTTAGTTGTTTCTGAAGAAAACGAAGTGCGACTTTTCTGTGTTTTTTCGCGATAGAAGCAAATACGCTGCTTTTTATTTCGGCTATATTCTTTCTTACACGTATACGCTGCTTTTACAAAAAATGTGTTAATCTGGGACATTTATACTCTGGAAAAGTTTGCTCACAATAGACCAAATAGGTTAAATAAAGCTTGCCGAAAATTCTCGATAAAAATTTATATTTCATTATAGGCCCTCTTTTAGCCATCAATATGTATTTCATAAATTTCCAATAATAAATAAGGAACTGTATTTCATTATTCGAATTAGGAGCTTTGCCTACATCTTACTTTTTTATTAAACGTTATTGAAAACTACATTTTAAATGGACATCAACTTTTAAAAAAATACATTTTTTTTAAATAAAAAAACAAAATACAATATTTGTAGATATATATTTTTAAATATACGTCACTACTTGTTTCGGTCATACCTTTAGCGCCGGGGTATCCCGGTGGTCCTGGCTGTCCGATGTCCCCAGCTGGTCCATTTACTCCGTTGGCGCCGACCAGACCCCCGGGGCCGGGATTTCCCTTTTCACCCTTGTCCCCGACGCGCCCGACTAATCCGGGCTCCCCGGTCGGACCCATTTCACCCTTGGGTGCTTCCTGCATAAGGAGCTTGCCAGGGGATCCTGTAAAAAGTTATTTTTTCAGTTATTCAAAATTGCTTATATATATATAGCAATTGTAAAATTGCTCTTCCGGCCAAATTTTATTAAAGTACCAACGTTTCGACCATCTATTCGGGCAATCTTCTACAGGGTAAAGAAACAATGCCTGATGGCAGCAACATCATATTCAATTTTATAAGTTTTTCTTAAATAAACAAGCGTTTAATAATCCAAGTATCTAAAAAGAAGCTCTTCTGGTACTTATCCGTTTTCTCCAACGTTTGGGCTACCTGTGCAGGATGCCTTCACGAGGAAATTCTACAACACCATGTCGTTGCATTTCCTGATGAAGGCATTCTGGTTAGGTAGCCGACACGTTGGACAAATTATATAAGTTCTAAGTACAGGAGAGCTTTTTGTCAGTATATTATGCATGGTAGCTAGAGCATAATTAACCCAGGTGTAATACGACACTTCCTCGTTGTAATTGAAGCCAACTGAGATTATCTTTGACATTAAGAAGGTGTACGCGAATTACTTCACGTATATTTAACCCAAGTATGATTTGATACTCGGAAATTGAATGACAGATTGGCACAAATATTTTAAAGGGAGTTCTTTAGGTTTGCAAAGATATTGGAATTTTTAAAACATTGTGGGGTCTTTTGTGGTGTTAACTAAATTGCAACAACTTGCCCTTTTGTCCCTGGACTCCTTGTGCGCCCACAGGTCCCTGGTCGCCCTTTTCTCCTTTGGAACCAAGTGGTCCCGGGTAGCCGAACCCATCTTGGCCAGGTGCTCCGTCGATTCCTTGTGCGCCATCAAAACCTCTCACTCCTGCTAAACCGATCATTCCACGGGGTCCAATGTCACCCTGCCGGTGGAAATTCAGAATATTAAAAACAACAGCTACAAAATCAGTCTGAAACACAGCATACAAAGCAAACCAAAAAGGAAAATAAAAAACACAAGAAGTTAAGAGAAATCGAAGTTTGGCACACATAACGAAAACTTTTAACGCAGTGATTCTTGATCTTTTTCCTTGCTGCACCCCATTCAAAACTCCATTCAATTCTCGCACCCCCTTATAGAATTGCTTAAATAACAAAACCATTGGTATTTTATTTTTATACAAGTAATTGATAAAACAGCAAAACAATTCCAAAATATGAGTTAGTTTCACATTTAACTGAGCGATTTTTGTGTTGACTTAGCATCCTGGCACCCATTGGGGTTGCGAGCACCCCTGGTTAAAAAAAAACTGGTTTAACGGGTCATTAATTAACATGACAATAACCTGGTTAGTAGAGTTGTACTTTTATTTCGGAATGTTTTGTGCTAAACATGTCAGTTTTATGTAGAAAGGGTATCAAAAATATAATAGAAATAAAAAAGTCAACAATTTATAAATAAAAACTTAGTTTGAGACAGTCTAAGGAGTAAACACAGTATAATTTCAAATCGTTTGAGAACATATATCTATGTCAACAACATAGGGTTTGTTCAAACGTTTCAGAATATAAAACTAAACGGTTAAGGTTCCATAAAGTTTAATATGCAGCTTAAGTCGTAGAAACCAACTAAAAAGTAAACAAGCCTTTACCCCAAAGCACTTTATAGACCAATCTACCGTTTGATCAGAACGGAAATGGAAAACATCAAACAACTAGTTTGAATTTGGAACATAATGGTAGGATGTAGTAAGACGTAATAAAAATATCAAAGCGTTTCGTTCAAAATGATACCTACTTCTGTATGGGCTTTGATATGCTTATTACGTCTAACTCAGGAGTTCTTAAACTGGGGTCCATGGACCCCTTGGGGATCCATGAATTAGTTTAAGGGGGTCCATGAAGGCCTAATTGAAATATTAGTGTATATTTAACAAGTAATCATTTTTCAAAGAAAACAGTATAATTAAAAAGAAAACGGTTTTGCACCGACTTTGTTTAGACTCCATATCATTTTCACATTTTTTAGACCGAAATTAGCATACTTCTGAAGTCGTCATTTTTGAAAATTGTTTGCCTACCGTGGTCCACGCGAAGCAAAACTACATTTTTGGGGCTCGCGGTAAAAAAGTTTAGGAATCCCTGTTTTAAACACAAAAAAAAAACAGATTACCTTTTCTCCCTTAAGTCCATTACGGCCTCTTCTTCCGTTTTCGCCAGCCAGTCCATCGGCACCCTTTGGCCCAGCTGGTCCTCCTTGGCCTGGTTCGCCCTTCTGTGCCACCAAATTGTCGGGAATTGATGGCGTATCCCCCTTGGAACCTTTGGCTCCAGGCAGGCCGGTGCGACCAGGTGGCCCCTGTGAACAACGGATTAACGTTGGTTGCATTTAAAGTTTCTTGTTCGCCTATGAGCACTGAACTTTTATAGTATTTGTCCTTTTTGAAAAACTATTGTTTTCAACAATAAAAAATAATGCGTTTTGAACAACTGCTGATTTTGTCTGGCGTGAGTAAAACTTTGTTTTGTGGCAAAAAACACGAACACTCAGGTTTTTACGTTAACGATCACCGCTACACGTAATTATCTTACTTGAAAATACTTGAAATTCAGGTGGAAAAAGTTTTTTTTAAGTATAATATTTTTTTAACAGCCGTTGGTAACTTTAGCATCAAATGATCCGTAATAAGTTTTTAATTAAGTTAAAAGCTGAGATCCGATCGTTAAGTTATGACACTGCGTAAACATGCTAAATACAGCACTGCTTAAAAACTTATTTTGAAAAAAAATTTTACGTCCATGTACACCGACTTTTGTTTTACACAGGGGTGCTCAATATTTTCCGCTAAATATGACGTCACAAAATGCCCATTAAAAAGATGAATTATTATGTATAAAGTACTTATTTACCTTTTGGTGTTATATACTGTCACTGCTTGACGAACAAATCCCACGCATCAAACAAAATACAACAATTTTACAGAAATATTTATCTTTATTTGAGGGTCTGAGCATCCCAAGTTTATTCTAGTGCAGACCTTGGCAAACTACGGCCCGCCAAGCAATATCATCCGGCCCGCGGCTTATTTTCATCAAAACTATTTTAGGCAAAAATACGCCCTTTTTTAATAATTTCAGAATATTTTATTGAATCAATACTCTTGTAATGCACCTTCACCTATTACCACTATTACCAGCTTGTCAAAACAAGGATATTTAAAGTTTATTTTAATAGAAATCACACATTTTTTCGAGATCCCGTTTTTTGAAACGGTCCACTAAGACATTTTCTGTTTCTGGCGACCCGCTGTCAAAACTAATTACCAACCCCCTGTGCTAGTGATTCTTGAAGCACGTTAAACACCCCAAACCCGGCGTCCATGCTTACGTCAAATCCAGTTTCTCCTTTTGGTCCGAAATCTCCGGGTTCGCCGGGCAGACCGGCTTGTCCCGCAAGTCCAGGTAAACCAGCAATCCCGTCCATTCCAGGGAAACCGGGCGGACCAGGGCTGCCCTTCTGTCCCACAGCGTCCTGGCAGTCACACTCGCCCCCCTTGACGCCCTTTGGCCCGTCGCGGCCGGGAACTCCGAAAACGCCTGAATTATATAATGTAGGTTGATAATGTTGGCCACTTTCCGCCTTAATTGTAAGGTTTGAAAAACATTTTTTCAATAAAGCATCTTCAACTTGGGTACACTACGCACGGATCTGTAACGTAGCTTGATAAATAAATTGCAAAGCTAAAAAGGTCGAGTAGATCGACATCATCTAGATTCTAGATTAAGACGTTTTGATGCGAACATGGCTGTATCATCTTCAGTTAAAATTAATTTTCGAGCTACATCCTCAATTTTTTTAGGAAAATTATTTTTTGGACCTAGCTTGATCTTAAACTATTATTAGTGCCAGGGATGTTCGATCTTTGACATTTCATTCCGGTATGTTGAGCGAAAGGTATCGCGATCTAATCCGAAATGACGTCATTACTAAGTAAACAAGGTCAAACATACAGTGGCAATGTTTTTCAAAGTATATGACCGAAATTTGCTTTTGCGCTAGAAAACCTTTTCGTCTTCTATTTTTAATGTAATATTTTCTTGGAAATATGCCTTTAAATATAGAAAACTCTACGTTGGATGGCAGAACATGTCTGATTAGCACAAATTAATTTGGTATCGGGTCGGCACCGATATCACGCCAGTATCGGACGAGTATCGATACCACGACTTGGCATCGGGTATCGCCTCCGATCCGATATTATCGGACATTCCCGACTAGTGCACAAGACGTTAAAAGGACTAACAGTTGTTATGCCAAAACTTCACACAAAGAATTCTGGTCAAAAACATAACTCTTACGTTCCTGCATTGCCAAAAATAAATTCGCATAAAATAACGTTTGATTTTATTTCTCAAACGAATTGGTATTCGAGATTTATCCAACTTACCTCGAAGACCTTTTTCCCCTTTCGGTCCTTGCACGCCAGTGGGGCCAGGGGGGCCGGCGACCCCCTCGTCTGGCCCCAGAATTTTTCCGGGCGCCCCGGCGGCTCCACGAGGCCCGACTTTACCGGGTTCACCTTGCATCCCGGGGAGGCCATCGACTCCGTCGGTGCCAGGAATTGAGGCGCCGGGTTGGCCACGCTGCCCCTTGGCTCCTGTCATGCCCGGAAGGCCGATGGCGCCGTTTTGACCGTTTGGTCCAGCTTGTCCTGAAAACAAACATATTTTCCGCGATAAAGGGCTTATTCGTGGATAACAATGTTATTATTGGGTACAGTACACTATTATGCACGGAACTGTAATGTAATAGCTTGATAATGATTTACAAAGCCTAAAGGATCGAGTAGATCGACAGCATCTTGATTAAGACGTTTCGTTACGAGCCTGTATCATCATCTGAAGTTAATGTGACTGAGAAGCAATTCAAGCATTGTCTCTTTATTAGGATTTGTTATCAAGCTACAATGTTATCAGTTGTTATGGTCTATTGATCAACAAACGGCTTCTAAAACAGCTCCCTGCAAAAAATATTTCTTCTCCGCCGTTTCGGCAACCTATTCAATTCACCTTCTTCAGAGTGAATGACGTCAAACGCCCATAGTTATGGTCTATTGATTTTGATGGTCTTCAAATGTTTTACAACGGATTTTTCTGCTGTATTTTACACTTAACTTCAGGCAAAATTCTTGTTTCACATAAATGCCTTAGAACAGGTAACAGGTTTGAAGCAGTGGATAATTAGGTCAAAAAACTGTTGTACACAAATGGTCAAACATCACCACCGATCAAACTAGATTTTACTATCAAAGACGATGGGAAGTTAACCTCGGACCTTTTAAAAGAATGTTTATACTTCTGAAACAAAGGTTAAACGTCTTACTTTAAAATTTAACCAATATGCTCCTTATGACAGCAATTTTCTAATTTGAACTGTAGGACAGTTTCAACGAAGTTCTTTATCAGACGTTAAAAGCGCTTCTAATATCTCGAAAGTCAGGATGTGCTTGTCTCAATGAGTATCAATACTCGATTGGTGAACGGTAAGCATTTCCAAAACCCAACGGCCAAGTTTAATCTCACCTTTTTGTCCAACCTCTCCCTTTGCACCGACTCCAGGCAACCCGGGGCTTCCGGCCAAACCGGGGGGCCCCACGAACCCAGGTACACCAGGGGGTCCCGGCATACCGCTCAAGCCCCCTCTACCTGGGGACCCGGCGCGACCAGGTGGCCCAACTTCACCGATGATGCCCGGAGGTCCAGGAATGCCTTGAAGACCCTTTGAGGTAAAAGCAACGTTATGAGGTAGAATACATATGATTGAGAGATGACAGAAAGGCTTGGTTTAGCTGTCAGCCAACTTTAGTTTTTTTACACGTTGACCGTTTGTGATTTGTTCTGTTTTTGATGTTTAGTTTCGCGGAATATTATTCGAGATCAACGAAGTTTACAAATTAAATTAATTTAACAATTATTGTTGTTGCTAATTTAATGAATTGCCACGGCTAGCACTTTTGATTCTTACTTTTTACCTTAAGGACCCAATGCTTTCCTTAATTACGGCGGCATTTTTAAAACAACAAATTAAAAAAATACGCTACACAGTGAAATATATGGACACACAGTGTTTTTTTAAGGTGTTTTGGAAATTTCTTCAGCGGTTTCCCAAATTTTGGACTTGCAACTTTTTGGTATTTAAATGAAACACTTGCGGTCTCTTAAAACTACTTAGCGGTCACCCAAACCAAACCTTAAAAAAAAACCTCACACATATCATATGTGTTCAACAGCAGTGACCTAGCCCTTCTGAAATTGCTCGAATGGCTTTCGATGTACGCTACACACAATATAATAGTTACTCTTACCTTTCACCAAATCGCTTAAATCAGAACGCATACAAACGAATTGCTCGAAAACATTTTAGAAAATGTGACGCGGGCGCCTAAAAACTTCCACGGACCCTAGTTTGAAAACCACTAACTGCGACTCCACTTGGGTAGTTTAGTAAACTAGAATTGAAGTGTTAGTCGGCATTTTCTTGAAAATGGTTTGATTTCGGGGTTTGGTTATTTCACAAAGGCGTGATAGAGAATCGTTGTTACCTTAAGCCCTTTGAAACCTTGAGGACCATCCAGTCCTGGCATTCCGGAGTCTCCTTTCATTCCAAGTCGTCCGGGAATTCCAGAAGGACCAGTTTCTCCTTGTGAACCCTTTAAACATTTAAACCCCATTATTACACATATACATGAGTCGGCCAATAGGTATTTAGCGGATTTACTTAAACAAGCCTCTAAATGTAACATGAACATTTATACCTAATGTTATAAAAAACTACGTTGCGCGAAAACAGATAAAGGGGTTTTGCGTACTCAGAAAACCCCTACCTAAGTTTACAACCATACGCCACTACTTGGAGAACGACCACGAATTTAACACATTAATACAAGTGTGGTTTATCAGGTGGCACTATTTTACGACAAATTGTTTTAAAATCTTGACAAGCGTTTGCACAACCGTGCCTTATCTTCATCTATATATTATACTTCAATATTCTTATCGCCTTTTACTCGCGCGTGTGCTTATAGTTCGTGCTTTTTAACAGCATTTATTTTTGCTTTGACCCGATGAAGCACGGTTATGTTATACGAAAGCTTGTCAAGTTTTCACTACAATTTCTCATTATATAGTGCCACCTGATTACCCAATAAAAAAATAGACAAATACGGCCATTTACAAAGATTACCAGGAGTACATGACTGACGACTGTCTACAATTAACCATAGTCACCTTTCCACCGTTGAATCCATCTACACCAGCGATGCCAGGCGGTCCTCGTGGCCCTGCAAGACCGCGCACGCCTTTTTCTCCCTTTGTGCCTTGCATGCCTTTGTAGCCCTGCGTGGGAAGAAGTTGTAGGCAAGTTACGTTGTTGGCAACTTGCGATGTTTTGTTTCATTACTGGCAGAGGGCATATTTTATAGATATAAGAAGAGTTTAAATACAAACGAATATAACGTTGGATGCACCATGCACGAATCTGTAATTTTACACCATAGTAAAAAATCAATCGCAAAAAAAATCTTACAATAGATCCTGGGTATCCCTCGTCTCCTTCGATTCCTGCCTCTCCTTTTCCGCCCTGTTAAACAAACAAATCGACATGGTCAGTTGTTGTTATTATATGCCAATGCTGGTTTAGTTAAACCTCAAAAAACGAGAATCGATTCTATTCAGCTCCCAAAGTTATGGTTCTCACTTCGTTAAGATAGAGGGTCGTTAAAATAAACCAAGGGTGTCCAACATGAGGCACGCGTGCCAAATGTGGCATGCGACCTAATAAAAAATGGCACGCAAGCCCCTCAAAAATACAGCCACTTGTCAAAAACGCTAAATTTGTTATACAGCCAATTGTCATTGTTTATACACACAATATAAAACAATCCCAGCAATTACGACAACAATCAGTTATTTAATATTAGAAAAAAATATTTGCTAAACTTTTGCACGGGAAGAAGTTATAAGATAAAAATTGGCACGCCGACATGTTTGAGTTGGACACCCCTGAACTAAACAATTCGCACAACAAACCAATAAGAAAAAACATGCAAACGAAGAATTTTCGTTGTTTTTATTTCTACTTTGTACGGTTGTGCGAAAGCTGGTCGAGAATCAATACAATCTGTCTTTGTATAGTGGCACCTAAGTACCTTATTTAGTATTAAACAAAAACGGCCATTTACAAAGATTGCTTTTACCTTCTTTCCTTCGGCACCGGGTAGGCCTCGAATTGGAATCACATCAGAGCCGATCGGGCCTGTCAAGAATCCAGGGTTGCCAGGCTTTCCGGATGGACCGGCTTCTCCCTGTAGTAAATAATTGTTACGGCTTTACTTTATCTAATTTAATTTGTTACCAAAAATACTTAACTAAAGCCGAACGTGAGTTCTTAGTTCGGACTTTATTTCAGTTTAACACTAAAAAGAATGGTTTTGTAATCACAACACTTAACCAAGTCTATAATTTATTAAATGGCATCATATAAGCAATTATAACGTTTAAACAAATCCACTTACAGGCCGAATATCGTATAAAATCGTTAAAACCGCAAGGTCCTACCACACTCAACTCTACTGCGCTTAAAGCAGTGTTTGGTCAGAAACCTGCAGTGCCGGTGTATAACACAGCCGAAGGTTAATATTGCCTTACCTTATCGCCGGGCGGTCCTTGAAATCCAATGGCCTTTAAACCTTCGGGCCCCCTGTCTCCTTTTATTCCAGGTGGCCCCTGTTGAAAAGTGGTGCATCGTTTTTCTTAACTTCATTTAACAAAACTATATGGTAATCATATCGGAAAATTACATAAAAAGGGCACTGAATATGTGATAATGGAAATCACCTTGACCTTTGCAAGATAAATCTACCTTATTATTTGATCATTAATTTATTCGAATTAAGACATACTGAGATTGCCTTTGCTGGCAAAATATATTTTTAGACCTTTAATAGTGTCTGGCCTAAATTGCTAGTTTTGCTAGAGTTTTCTGCTGTTACATAAAAAGGCGTAACTTTTTGGCCGGTTTGAAAGCTCACTTTAAAAAGGGTCAAGAATTTTAATCAAAATTTCATTTTTTAACGAGATTTCATCGATTTTTACTTACTGGAGGGCCAGGTGGACCGTCGTAGCCTCGTGGTCCAATAGGTCCTGGATGACCGGGAAAGCCGTCTGGGCCAACCGGGCCGAATGGACCATTGTCCCCTCGCTCCCCTTTTATCATGTTTTCGTCACGGATCACTGCTGGTTCTCCTTTCTGACCCGAAGGTCCGTCATCTCCCTTTAAAATCAAAACAACCCAAATGACGATTCACAGTGTTGCAATAACTCAAGTCAATGTCTTGATTTTAGGTGCACTTAAGTCACTGTTTTTGAGTGACTTGACTGTTAACAATTCACAGTGTTACAATAACTTAAGTCAATGATTTATTTTAGGTGCACTTAAGTCACTGTTTTTAAGTGACTTGACTGTTAACAATTTACAGTGTTACAATAACTTAAGTCAATGATTTATTTTAGGCGCACTTAAGTCACTGTTTTTAAGTGACTTGACTGTTAACAATTCACAGTGTTACAATAACTCAAGTCAATGACTTATTCTAAGCGCACCTAAGTCACTGTTTTTAGGTGGCTTGACTTGACAGCCCTTTGGTTAAAACGACTTGACTTGCTAAAATCTTTTGGCCAAATTACTTGGGTTAAAATGAAATATTTTCATTAGGCAATTTTTTAAATGAAATTAGGTTATTTATATATTTTTTGCACATGAAACAGCTAGTTTAACGTTTGATTTTTAAGACAAGGGCTTAACTTCAAGCTGACTTGCTCTAAATATGATTTGGTCTTGACCTGGGCAACTGATGACTAGGACAGGGACTTGACTTTTTTAATTTTATAAATGACTTGAATGGGACTTTAGTGATTTTATAATGACGCATTTACAATACGGAAATTCACAACAGAATTACAAACAAATTGTTTTAGAATGCTTTAAGCGTTAAAATGATTACTAGACGCAAAGAATGTTTTATAATCCTAGTGGAAAAAAGATTTAAAAAACGTCTTACGTCAAGACCGTCGATTCCGTCCAGACCTGGGGGTCCTTCAGGCCCCATCATCCCCTCGGTTCCGTTACACCCGTCTTTTCCGGGAAATCCCCTGGGTCCTGCTTCACCCGGATGTCCGTGGATTCCATTTATTCCAGAGAAACCTGGAACCCCAGTTCGGCCCTGAAATTTAAAAGTTCACCTAATGTAATACAGTGTTTGAATGGCTGAAGTGGACTAAGTTATTGTTCGAAATGACTTGACTTAGTTCTACTTCACCAAAGGCTGGGTTTGAAGTAGCATGTTGAAAAAATGACTTTAGGGTGAAACAAGCGATTTTAAATTTCAATTTTCTGATATTCTAGAACTTACCTGATGTATAAGCGTACATAGTTTGGTTGCTATTACTTTGTTTTTTTATTAGTTGTTAGGTAAATGCTCAGAACGAAGCCGTATTTTACTCATGGTACTTTAAACTCTTTTTTTTTTGGTTAATTTAAGTCAACTTTTATGCCAATGAATTGACTTGATGGGGCAATGACTTAGATCGGGACTTGAGTTGTGTCAGTAACAACTTGAAGTTTGCACTTTAGTTTGTTGTAAATGACTCAACTTTAGACGTCTGCTGTTTTACAATACGACACCACTTGCTCACGACAAAATTAGGTCTAAAATACTACTGAAATCCTCATAGAGAATATCAAAGCCAAAATAGTACGTCGAAATTGATATTCTTGTTACGCCTTATAGAAAAGGTTCATTAAATTCAGTATAACTTTCGTTTCTCACCCTGTCTCCCTTGAGACCCTTAATCCCGGGATAACCAGCACTTCCGGCGTAACCTTTGGGTCCCATGACTCCTTCAGGCCCTTCGAAGCCAGTCTCGCCTTGCGGTCCTTCCTTGCCCAATTTGCCAGGATAACCCTTCGGAAAGAAACAGTAACTTTATGTTGCGTTACAAATGGAGCATATTTTATTGTCTGAGACATTTGAAAATACTCTGACGAGCGAATGTAATACAATGTCGCAAAATATATAAACCAGATGCCTTCAGAAAGGATATTACCTAAATCCGTTGGTTCTATCAAAATTATATTGCAAAGCAAGGTACGGCGGCCAGACAAAATTTTATTCTTTGGAAAATGTCGACGGAATGGCAACAAAATATAGAACGGTCGATTGAAGTAATTGTATGTTGACTAAACTTAGTTTACCTAAGAAAAAACGGGACTTTTAATTAACAAATTCGATTTTTTAAGATTTTATGTGATTCAAAACATCTAAGAATTATAAGCGGGGAGTTGTAACGCTTAGGTCCGAAACTAATAATAGGATAAAGATTAAACAAACTACATAAAAAAGGAAATAAACAATAAACTTTGAGTTACTCGGCAGCGAAAACAGCGGTAAACAAGCAGAAACTTGCCGTTAATGCTTTTGTATTACACAAAAATACGCCCTTTTATAAAAAGGAAATACAAACGCGAATCACTAACTACAAATAATAACTCTGTTTGTCGGGGACATAACCTCCGTTAGTTGGTTACCTAAATAATTTCGCGGAAACCAAGTGGTATAATAGAATGCTCTTAAAACCATACAAACGCCGACATGGTTTGCTAAACATCCTCCGATCAGGCTACGGCCTGTTTCAACATCCACTGGACAGTAAGGCGGTTCGATCGGCCGCAAAAAGATTTACAACTGCGGCGAAATAAAAATAGCCGTTTCGCGTATATGGCGGCGACTTTTTGGTCACTCTCCTGGGCAAACATGACCTAAATCTAAATTGTGCTTTAAGGAGGAATGAAAGCGATTGCCTGCTTAATCGTTAACCCGTCGCGTATTGTTGGCTTAACGGCGCTGCGCTATTCCATGTCATATTCGGCGTTGCTGCGTCGTTTGATGCGACGACCTAAATCAACAGTTGTGGACTCGGACAACGGTCAGGCTAGTTTTGAGTTTTTTCTGACTTTGCTCGTACTCACCCGTCGCCCTTTCTCCGAAACGCAGTGCGCGCATTTTCCCAGCTTGGCACAGTCGCGCCCGCCGCACGGTCCCTTCGATTTCTTGCTCTGAGGAAAACAAACGAGAAATCAATTAATTATATGTACACATCTTGTTTTTGCCGCTACTCTTTTTTGGTTTGCTATGGTTTTCTATTGTTTACTATGGTATGTTTCAGACTAATTTTTGTCCGAAGCTTTATAGAAAAAGTAATTGTACAACTTTCAAATTTTCAGACTTGGCGTAGAATGGTATACAGGTGCATATATTAGGTTTAGGAGTCTTCACCCCTAGGGGGCTTTGATTGGGAAAGGCGGAGGGGAGGGGAGGATTAAAATAGTGTGACGTTATCGTTTTAGCTCTTTAAGCTATCGACTCCTATCTAGATAGTTATACCTCCTGCAATGCTCTTAGGCTGAAATGTTGTATGAAAGTGCCAGGCGATACTTCACAGCTTTCAATACGAGGTACCTGCTTCTTTTCGCAAGGTAACAACATGAACATCAAAACAGACGTGATGCTCCCAGCGTGCTACAAACACACTTGCTGAAAGACTAGAGGCCTTTCGTTATCGCTAATTGTTTTCTTATCGTGTTGTTACTCGTGCTCTTTTTGTGTTTTTTCTTTGTGTTTTTCTATATATTGTAATACGAGCGTTCAGTGTCATTCACCCTGACGAAGGCGGCTTGTATAGGTTGCCGAAACGATGGTTAACAATTGCAATTACCAGAATGAGCTGTTTTTTTGTTAATAATACTATGTCAGGTAGCAAGAGTTTATGTACCTGGTTAATACTCGGTAAATAACTATAGTTACTTACTGTAAAAAGTCAAAGTCATTTTGATTAAGAGACACAACTTTTAACACAAATAATCGCAGATATTTTAAGGCAGGTTTTCTCATAAACCAAAAAACAAAACTAGCCAGAAACGTAGCATTTTGATGCTAATTGCTAAGGACATATTTTTTCCATTAAATAGTTGTTCTTTCGGCAAAATTTTATTATAAAAGTGCGAAACGTTTCGACCACCTATTCGGGCAATCTTCTTCAGAGCAATATAATTGCAATTGCAACTAAAGGCGAAAACATATATATATATATATATATATATACCAGGCAACATCTTTTTTATTACTTCAAATCAGATTGCATTAACGTAAAAGTAAAGTTTAACGTGGAGTTGAAATCGTACCATATACAACGTTATTAGCGGTCGTTCAAAAGGTATAAATCAGTTTAGTTTAAGTAGGCCGGTCACAGCTGTTACAGCTCACGGGGAACATGTTTCCACGTCGTCGTATGCGTTGTCGTAAGTTTTTATGACATGTGGTAAACACTTAGTTTAATGGCGACTTTTGACTATAAAAAAGCACGGCCATAAATGACAAAAATGTTGAAAATTTGCAACTCTAGGATCGAACCAGAAAGTTGCAATTTTAACCCAATTAATATCATGCCAAAATTTTGCCATTTTCCCTTGTTTTCCGAAGAGTGTATCAAGCCTAACTTCGCCTATAGTTTCCATAAATACTGCGCTTCGAATCGAACCATTTAAACTCGATTTTAACAAGGGCATTCGCACATTTAATGAGCACACGAATCGATCTGAACGACGACAGAAACGACCGGCAATTTCAAAAGATCACGCTGACCACTGACCGTTTGATTCTGACCCTTCGCAAATCCAAAGTGACCGGGTCAGGACTGCGTGAAAGGGGATATACGCAATTACTTGGACGTCGCCCCTTGCCTGCCTGCTGCCGCGCAGGACGCCCACCCAATTGAGGGGCAATTTCCAACGGGGGGTCAGCACATAAAAAGTGCCAAATCAATTCTCGGTAATGCTGTTTTGCCGGCCGCAGGAAACCGGGCGGTTTGTCAAGCAACTCTACAACAAAGCGAAACGGCGAATCGTAAAATCTCGCAAGGCCGATGACGTATTTGCGAGTTGCTTTCGGTGCAACGCCCGCTTGTCGTTTTTCTAATGGGAGTGGGTTTTATCGACGAAGCGCAGGTCGCGAAACGAGCTTTGAAAGTCTACCGGCACGATTCGTACAACTACATACGGGTGGAAATAACGTAATGACAAGAATATGAGCGACAGCAGTGCAACTGTAATCAAATTTGTGGAACTGTTTTAGCCATCGATATACCATGCACTTTGCACAATAAAACTCATCAAATACGGCGTCGTCAGGAAAATTAAACCCTTGGATTCGATGGGTTTCGTCCACCAAGAGTGATTTCCATTATTTTATTCTTTTGACAAGTTGCGGAGTTTCTTGCAATCATTATGTTTCATTTAGAAATTCCATCTTTAATAACCTTACATAACCTATATAGTCTAATTACAACTTTTGTGCGTTTTTTTCCTAAACGGACTTTGAAGCAATATATAGTAACGCAAATGGATAACTTAGAACTCAACAGGGTGACGCCTAACAAAAAACAAAACAAATTTAAATGAAACTACTGTAGGCTGTGTTCATCATCAAATCGTGAAACAACGAATATATGTCGATGTATTTGAATTAAGATACTGATGAACTTGGCAAATTCACACTTTTTGCGTTTTAGTTGTTGTGGTTCCAAAAATTAAAAAATATATCAAAAATTGCTTCTTAGTTAGCTGCAAATCAAACACGAAGGTTTTTTTCAGTTAATTTTTGTCAATATGGCTTGACCTAACAAAGAAAACATGGCCCTCAATATAATGTAGGCCGTAGGGAATCGCCACAAAGAATCGCATATATCAGTTGGTTATATATATAATGAGGAGATTGTCACAAACACAGAGTTTTTTACATCAAAGAAAAGCACATATGAGGCGTCGGGACTTAACAGTAGAGTATTTTAAACGTGCTATGTACCATCTGGGTGCGCTACACTTTTTGGGCTTCTGTAAATTACGTTTTATCCAAAAGCCGCACGACGCTATGTTGTGCGATTGTGCATTCCAGGCTTTGTTTGGAAAAAAACTATTGAAAATAATTTTGCGGCGTAAATTGGTGTCGTTTGGAAACAGTAACTAAATCCACGTGAGTCTGTAGTAACGTACTTTCCTACAATCAAAATCGTAGGGTGGAGCTCGATTGCTAATGTAAAATGAAAGATTTTAAAACTTTTTTTTTCTACGAAGACAAGTACGTTTTGCAGTTCTCCGTGTTAATTATAATTTTACTTTTTTCACTGGAAGAATTGGGTATTAAGCTTAACTGCGAGAAAACCAATAATTTATTTATTCCTGTGCAGTTTCTGTATATTATATATATATACACCTCATACTCGAAGTAAAAAACACGGATTTACAAGGAAAATGTTAAAAAACTACTTCAGCAGAATACTAGGTTAGACATCATTAAGAATTGCCAAACTATAATATTGTGCCTTTGCATATTATCAGACCAATTCTATAGTTCAATATACATAAAATGTATAGTCAGTGGGGAGTAACATTAACAGTATTTATTTTATTTTTTATTTTTTTATTTGAAAAAAAATCTACTTTTGCATATTATATAAAGGGCGACCGGCTGAAGGGCAGAACATTCCGATTAAACTGGTTCGACATATCATGAAAGCTTTTTTCATTACATTAATCCGTGGCCGTTTTGGGGTTAGGCCGAGCTTACTGGACCCATAATAACGGCCTCTTATTTTAGCACTCCGATCGGAACCAAAACAGTGTTACACTTTAAAAGTAATTGCAACATGGCTACACGTAAACCAGCGGCGAAAAAAAAATAAACAACTTTGATCGCATGCGACCGTAAAGGTAAACACAGCCCGGTCGTCTATTATCACAATCCGTCTTACTCTTTTGTCCTGGCGTTAATTACAAAACGCTTGGATTAGGAGCTGTAACTCAAATGAAGTTCCGTCAATCCAGATTCGATACTAGATCAGTTTCTGGGTGGCCCAAAGTAAAGTTTCAAAAAAAGATGTTCTTGCCAGATTTTAAGCTATGAGCGCTATGACCCTTTCAATTGTTTTTAAAGAATAGTGGACTTCAACAAAGCTTACTTACGTAGCACAGAAACACTTTAGTCCTGTATAACACCGTATGCTACAAAATTGAAATGTGTACACGAAATGTGTTCTATGACCAATGTACCATTTTTCTATTTTTACAGATCGGGCATCCTAGTTGGTTTAAATCTTGTTTGTATGAAGATAAAATACTTTTATCAATCGCAGATATTTTAAGGTTTTTATTATAGCGCGAATCGCCTAAATAATTTTTCGGTTCGTGTGGATCAGGGTCGGCAAAGAATTTTTAGGGATGACGTCATAAAACAAGTAAACTTAAAAAAATCGCTCTTTTCAGTTTAACAAATGTGTCACTGAAAAGAACTCTAAATACTAAAGCGTTTTTTTTTTCTTGTGAAAAAAGAAAAATGTTAGGATTTTATTTAGGCCTTCATGGACCCCAAAACCTAGTCGGCGTACACCCTTAAGGGGTCCATTGACCTCAGTTTATATAATATCCTGATTTAAGGTAACATTTCTGACGGAAACAGTGAAAGATCTAACTGAGTAAAATAATTTTATCGTGTGGCATAGGTAGTACTGCGTAATAAACATACATTTTTTTGATTAACTTGTATGGTACTACTTAAGACGGGGGCCATTTGCCTATTTTTAACCAGTATTTATAAATCCTGGAAACCGGGACACGTTTGTCATTCTGCAGTTCCTTTTGATGCCTCCTGAATTAAACAAGTTATGTACGGGAGAGGCCCTACTGCGAGCGTGTGTTCTACAGAGAACGCTTTGTGGGGATGTCAGACAGGTTTCTTTTAGCCTTTCGAACTGTAAGAACAAACAAGTTGGTGAGCAGCCAGAACTTGAACTCCCTAAGCTCAACCCAGAATCTCACCAAAACCGTGACGTAATGTGTTAAATTTTCAATGTAGAGGTTAGTCTAAGCAGAATACACTAGGAAAGCTAGCAATTCAGGTCAGACACAATTAAAAAGATCTTAAAAGATATATAGGCCTATATATTGTGCCAACAAAGGCATCGTCAGTATATCTTAATTCGAAGGAATCCTTGTTCATATATATATAAAATATATATTTTAAGATATTTTTAATTGTGTCTGGCCTGAATCGCTAGCTTTGCTGGAGTATTCTGCTGTTACTGATCAGGAATTAGGGTCGACATTTATCTTGCAAGGGTCAAGGTGATTTTATCAATACACATTCAGTGCAACATAGATGTGAGTATGGGATATTCTAGAACAAGCATCAGGTTGACCGCATCAACAAGATAAAAGGCAAGTGGCTAAACAAACTTGACGCTGCTGTGAAACATTGTCGACGATTGTATCTCCTTTCATTCATCAGTCGGCAAACATTTATTGGACGTTGGGCAAATTTGTCGAGCACTTAAACGTTCGGAATCGGAGATGCAATGGTGGGTCGCGTAGGAAACGAATCTCTTCAGAAGATTATCGCTATTCAAACATGTTATTTGTGGCACAAGCGAGTGTGGCGATGTTTCGGGCTATCTGTGTCAGCAAGTTCGAACAAACGCAAACCTTAGTTTTTTTAGATCGGTCACTTTAATTGCGATTAGTTCAAAACAGTATTTTAAGTTTGCAAAAGAAAAAAAATATATTTCCAGTTTACTTACGGCGGCGTCGACTTGCAGTAAATCAATGCAGCATAGAACAACCAGGAATACGCTGAAAGTAAAACGTCCATTATTCAGTTGTGTGGTTTTATAGAAAATCATCCCGCCATAGGCCGATGAAATCATGTTTATTGTATGACATAAACTATAGGTACTACTCAAAATCGAACATTTTGTCAAGAAACTGCAATATAAGTAATTCAACCGTATTTAGAAATTTCAATGCAGTATTAAGTAATGGCTCTGAACAACATTTTGCTCTCGGTAAAAAAGTCCCGCCCTTTATAAACGTATTTTTTAACCCGATTAAATACATTTCCCCAGGTGTTTAACACTTGGCATTTGTAAGAAACTAAACATCGTCACACTTTGTTACAGTATGTCACCTTATATATAACGTTAGGACGGATTTTTAAGTCACTTACACTACAGGTACTAAAAGGGCAACATTTTTACTGGCAAATAATATATTCAAGTTTTAAGAGAAAAACTGCGTTGTTGGGTAATCTCAAGGCATGGTGTAAAACAGAAACTCGGAAGGTTTGATCTGGTGGTTGTTTCAGGCAAATAAATCGCGTCAAGCATTTGCTTGATTAGTAACTTGAACACAAATAAATGGAATAACGGATTACGGTAACTATGTCTCTGGCCAGCATAGTGCAATTGAAACAAATCGGTCAGGTAGAACTAATCTCCACGGGGTGCCGATGCAGTAAACTGGGTTTGGTGCAACAAAAGCTATTATTGAAAAAATACAACAAGTGTGGTATCGGATTTATAAAAAGAAGCGCATATCTTTGTGTAGGTTAACTACATATTACAAGGCAAAGTGCGTAACTGTAATGCCCCAACAAAAAAGCCAAAGCGGATTGCATTTTTAACGCCCGTCTGTCCTACTTCCGAATTAACCTGCAATTAATAACGTCATCGTGTGATACACATGATAACGTCATCGTGTGATACACACCTTTTTGGCCACAATACTCAACAAACAGGCAGTTTACCCTTCTCAAACCAACAGACATTTTAACCCTAAAGTTCAGACGCCTGTACAATAAAACAATGTACAATTGTTCACCTATAAAAAACGATTTTTTTTAAATTGGGTCGATTGTCTTAATTGGCAATCACGAAAAACTGGTTAAGGTTATTTGGTCGCATTTGTTTTCGCGTGTTTATATATCACAAAACAGGCCATCACTTAAAATCTTGAGTATAGCACAAGACTCATAACCGACGCAAAATCGCAGTTCTCTAGGCGTTGACATTTGACGTTCAAGTTTGACGAAAGTTGTCCCACTGACTTAATGAGAGCAAGTAACGGTCAACAACTGCTGCTGGGATTCGGTTATCCAGGTCAACAACTGATTTGTTTACCGAGTTCGCTGATAGGTGATTGACACCATCAAAGCTACTTTGCCTATTTCAACACCCAGGCGGGTGTCAATGGATTTTCCGCATTATTTTGACAGCGGTATGTGTCAATTTTTGCGAAACACTGCCCAAAATTGCCCAAGCCTTAGTAAAAAACAAATTAACTCCAGACCAAACTGAAGAAAAATTACGTCTTGTTTCAATGACAAACCAACTTTACAAGAACATACCTACTCAAATAAATAACAACTCAAATTATCCCAGGATTACGAAGTTTAGAAAACACTTTATGTACTTCAGTATTTAAGGTATATACTTTAGCATTTAAGGTATATATATATTCTAAGCCAACGGTAAATACTTACAGGCATTGTGCCGAAAATGAATAAGGTTTCGCCATCATGAAAGCAACAGTTCAATTTCTGTCAAACCACCAAGCTCCTGTTAAAAATCGGCAACTTTAATGAACAAACCAACGTTCAGAAATGCGAAACAATTGTGAACAACATAACAATGACAAAATACTAGTTAAGTAACGTATACGCTGGGTGTGCTTAGGTCACCAAAACCTTATTCAAACCTCATCGGGAAATCAAACTTACATTGGCGGCAGCTGCGATGCCCAGACCCGGCGACGGTCAAATCTCGGTAAAAAGTCGTCAGCAATTCGTCAATTCTTTAACCAATAATCCAAACAATCACCCTTAAAAACTGCCTATTGCTAGCTGCCTTAACGTGCACCTGGCCCCATGCAACAAATAAACCGCGGGCCTCAGCAGTGCGACAACAATCTCCTGCAAGACGAACAGCACGAATAACGGCAAGCAAAATCGCCTGGCAAAATCGCAAATCGAAATAGGAGCGCGAATACTCGGGCAAAGCGCGAAACCCGTACGACGACCAGCGATCGCTCTCTCAGTCGGTCGCGGTCCAAAGAAGGTTCGCCTCTCCCTCTCTCTCTCTCACTCTTTTTCTCACTCCGTCACGCCGAGAGCGCGCGCTCCTCCCAGGCGCTTGTATCTCTAATAAGCCGCGCTCTGCTCTACGTCTATCTTGACTTTAAGGTCGTTTACGGTGGCGGTGAAAGTCGAATGCCATAGCCCCGGGGCTGGCCAAGTAGCACAGGCGACCTACGAAGATCCTCAAAAAATGCCGCCCTGCGCCGTTTCACGGTTCGCAATTCACAATTGGAACTCACACAAGGCGTAGCTAGTTCCGCGAAAGCTCGCTGGCCTGTAAAGCCGAAGCTAGACGTTTAATTCACCACACTTGAATCTATAGGCATGTTTAAGTGCGCCTTCTAACCTCATTTTACGGCGATTAATTTTTAAACTTTGCAAAGCTCTCATGCGATAGCTGGCGCGTACATCGATTAAACATCAATCGACAGCGTAGAAGGGCCGTCGACGTTTTTATTTCTGAAGCAAAGTTTGACTCGAACAAACGCTGAATGGCAGCAAATCTCTGTTTACCCTGGCGTACAGCCGAATCCCATTTGAAAGCGATTTGCGGACAAACATTGGAAAAGTGGATTTATTTATGTGCCAATTGACTTTCGGCGAGATAAAAATAGAGCCGGCGATCCCTAACGCTTTTAACAAAGGACGGCGTGCGCTTTGGGAACTGTGACATTTGCTATAAGCCTTTCCGCTTTTTATTGATTCTGCTCGCACCGCTGCAAATACTTAAATAAATGCCACTATCCGTCGCGTATAGCCTATATACAAAGGAATCTTGTGAAACTGTAAACTTCATAAGGTGAATAAACCATTTATCCAGTAGGTTTCTATCTCTGTTATAATTATTTGAACGATTGAGAAATAAAGGTTTTTTTCTCACAAATGCTGTTGGTAATATCAGAATAATAACAATTGCGTCCGAACTTTTGTAAGAGAGGATTTAGTTTACTTCTCAGCCGCATTAACTGAAGGTGGTAAGTTCGTATCGAAACGTCCTAACCAAGATGACGTCTACTCGCACTTTTTGGCTTTGCAATTCATTATCAAGCTGTATTATGTTAGCCCATTGTGTTTCGTGGTTCTTCGAACACCATTATGATAGATTGCAACCCGTATACGCATCACTGCACTGTTGTAACAGTTTCATAAAACGGCAGCTAGAAATCGGTGACCTTAAGCTGCCGCTGTATGCAGATTTGCGGAGTTGAGTTAGCGCGACAAAGGGCGTCTAATAATGAGATCGGATTCTCCACGCAGCGGGACGCTTCTAACATAGGAATCGCCTCTGACCAATATTAACGGCAGCTGGACGATTAATAAACGCGAAAAGGTCACAAATTGGACGCCAATTCAGTCGTTACCATCCACCCGTTTGGTGCATTGGAGCGCAATGCCTTAAACTTAAAGCGTGGCGTCAGTCTAAAGGGCCTTGTTTTCTTTCAGTGTCACACCCAACTGATAAATAGCGCGGTGTCGGCGACCGGCGGTCGGCAAGAAAAGTGTCACGCTGCGATCGGACTGCACAGCACACAAAAGGAAACTTCTGGAAGGCGCGGGGAATAGATCGATCAAAGCGTTCAAAAAAACTGTTACACATGCCACGAAAATGCAACAATTCTTTTGAGGGGTTTCTGCAAACAAAAGTTATTTTTTTGCCTAAATGCCCCAGCTTATTTTGTGTTTTCTGCACGTGCCATATCTAAAAACTCCGTCAAGCAGAGCTGATCATTGTATCAATGAACATTGATTAACGCAACGGCGTGACCGAAAATGATTCTTAAAAACACTTTTATGTACATTTTCCTAATAAAAGCTTAGATATTAAGCAAATCGAAACGCCGCTTGCTAATATAGTCCAAGTAAATGGAGTCTAACAACATTCAGTGCTAAAAAGTTAGTTTTAGTTAAATTCATTTCTTTTAATTGATTACTTCTTAAATATACACTAATATTTCAATTTGGCCTTTATGGGCTCCCTGAAATTAGTTCACGGATCCCCAAGAGGTCCATGAACCCCAGTTTAAGAACCCCTAATATAGTTGAATGCTTAAACAACCAAGATCCATTGCTTCGTTCTCTCACAAAATGCGAAAAACGAACGCCGGCCGTTTCTGTGTTTGATTTGAGACGCGAAAAAAAAACACGCCTCCGACAGTCTCGGGTTTGCAAGGCTGGGATGTAGAACGCGAGTTTGGCTATTCGAAGGAGGAGTCGTTCGCCACACTTTCCACGAGAGTCGGGCGCGACATGAAAGCAGCCCGCGCGATGAAAGGGACAGAAACGAGCCGATTTGTGGGGCATAATAGCGCTGGGGCGTCGAACTGTGTAGTCCCTTGTGGCTCGCCTGACCCGATTTCGTGTCTTTTGCGCCCGGCGCCGCCTGCACAAACCCGGAACGCCAGCGCCGCTTTTGTTGTGCGACATGTTCCGCTAATCGTTTCTCGTTTTGTGTCGAATGTTGATTGGCGGGTCACTCGAGGATGATCCCTTAGTCACCGAGTTTGCCTATTTCCGTGGAACAACGGGATTCCGTGTGTGCTGCAGAATGTGGAAAAAAACATTGATCAATTTCCGGCAAAATTTTATGAATGTTTTTTAAACGTTACCTTAATCAACAATATATGTGGAGAAAGGTTTTGTCAAATTAGCCTGAAAACTATTTTTATTGAGTAGTGAAACCGCTCTAATTGGTAACTGATCGAAATTAAGCTCAATGATTGCCGATAATCGTCGCTCCCAAGTCATTGGTGGCCCTGAATGACTCCTTTGATAAAGAAAAGGGATGTTTCCCGTCGCCCTTTAATGGGCTTCGTGAAAACTGCTCGGCCGTAATTGCTTGAGGTCGGGCGACTACTGAAGCCGACAATCGTTAACGGATTTACAAAATTAAGGGGATGTAATATCGAAGTCAGACGCTTGCGATTCTCCTTTTAGCCAAAAGCGGATAAGGTTGTCTCGCTTCTAGAAAGATCCCAGCTTTACTCCAGCATTTGCTAGAGGGACAGTTGTTTGGCTAAAACTTGATTTACCGTTAAGTTTTATCGGATCGGCACCGATACAATCCTAGTATCGGACAAGTGCAGATATTATCACTTGGTATCGGCTCCTTGCGATTTTATTCAAGCCGCGAACGCCCGGCAACAGTTTTAATCCTCGAAGTTTAAAACTACATTTTGCGATCTTATGAAAGCTGATTATTAATACGATTTTCTTTGTACGTAGTTTTAGATGCACTTTTCTCCAGGGCCACTCTCGGGTTCCGAGCACTAAGAGTCATTTATAGCTCGTTTTCACCAGAAGAGCGATTTCTACTAAACTCTACCACCAAGAGTCTTTGTTCGCGGATGAGCGACTTTCCCAAAGCACGACACGCGCGTGTCATAACCAGCGCCTCAGCCGGTCGCCACCGCTTCCTTTGTGCGCTTGTTTAGGTAACGGAAACGTCGGGATCTGGGCGAGTATTGAAACGACGGCTCGACGCACCTGCGAGGAAAGCCCGGGCTTTCAAGAGGTGTTGTTGAATCGCCGCTTATCACTGATCCGATTTGCGGATTGTCGCTGGCGCAAAAGCGGCTCAAAATGCCTCGCTTGGTATCCTAAAGACAACTGCATGGTAGTGTGGTGCGACCAAAGCGGGTCTTCCTTAGAGCCATCGTGACCAATGACGCCCTGTGCTCATTAGGAATTAAAAACTCGGATAGATGTGTTTTCTGCTGCGATGCTTTGGAAACTGCAACGCACGTGTTTTATTTTTGTACCAAAGTAGTAACTGCCTGGATCTCGGCGAAACTTTTGATCGATGTGCTCCCTAATCATGTTCATATGTTGTTTGGTATTGTGGCAGATCAATCTGAAACCCGTTTGAATTGATCCGTGCCGAATTTAAATATGTTTCTCAATATGGTCAAATCGGTCCAGAAATCGGAACATCTTATCGCCAATAAAAATTATGAAGTTAATGACTTTCTCTGCAAGCGGACATGGCTATTTTGAAGCTCAGTACAAGAACCCCGAATCCCCGACTGTATTTCAATGCCTTCCTGCTAAATCGTCGCTTTCTGGCATGTGTTTTATCCTGCTTTTTTCGCAATCGTTTTGTTGTGTCGATATAGAAATAATATATCTTTTGATAAAAAATGAATGAAAAAAGAAGAGAGCGAGTTTTTATGCACGCCAAGTGCCTACTACTCACGGTTTAAATGTCAGCGGTCATTCTGCATTAGCGCTCGCGCCGATATCTCGCGGCATATCCTTGTGATCTTGGCAGCAGACAAATTCGAATCGCTGTTGCGGTCAGATTCGCTGCTGGGAATGCAACACCGCTTCCAAGTGGAAACTGTAATCCGACGCCGATAACTTAATTTCATTCTTAAAAGCCACTTAGTTAATACTCGTACGTAAAGGTTCTGTGCGTTCGACTAAGGAGCGCTTGACATTTGCACCGACCGAAACTCGATAGCGCTCAATGGAGCCTAATTCCCAAGGCCAAACAGGCAGCTTATGTTTCGCGAACGCGCCGTGTTTGCGAAAAGGGCAATGCCAACTGGGTGCTTGCTACAAATCGGAACGCCGTGGGGAAAGATAAGGCGCAGTGGGAAAGGCGGGCGTCCCGTGAAAGCAAACCGCTGTTCACGACCTGAATTTCGCCTTGGAGAAGCTGTCCCAGGGACGGTGTTAATGTTAACCGCGGAATTCCTACACGCGGTTTACGTGTTTACCCCAGATTGCTACTGACATGGGGGAGGCGAACATTCCTGTTTTTTATTCCAATACGGACATAGCTAAACGAGTGCAAAAGAAAAACAAGAGGCGAGTTAAAGCACATGTGAGAAAGCGACGATTTAGCAGGGGGGCATTGAAATACTGTTGGGAATTCGGGGTTACTTGTAAAGGCACGAATTCGGCGTATTTAAAATGGTAAACAACAAAATGCCAAACCTCAACAAACAATTCAACAGGGTTGCGAAAGGGCGACTAACATGCCGATGTATATCTCGGCCTCATTTCGGGGCGGATCGCCGTTGCGAGTTTTTCAGAATTTAAAGCACAGATATACTCGAGTGTTCTATTGACTTGGTTATATAAACAAACTTAGAAAGCGTCGGTAATGTATTTGCATACTTACAATGGCATATAACGAGCAGCGCACATAGCAGTAAGCAATTTAACAAATCATTGTCAACATCAGTTCCAAACATGAGAGTTGCAGGCTTGTTTTGTAAGGAAATTAAAAGTTTTTGAAGAGGCGGCGAAGATGTTGATGCATATCTCGACACCGTTTTGGGGCGCAATGCCGCTCAGCTGAAGCGGAAGGGCGAGAGGAATCTCTGCACGGTCGCGGTCTAAAAAAAGAAACCGACGTAATGCAGTTTGCACGCTCGTCAGATTTCGCGGAAGCCGATTAAGATATCGGTCAATCTGCCTGTATAGAGCCATTCTCAGACGTTGACCCAAAAGCAGCTACGCGTTTTCCGCAATAGGCGAACACTAAGGAAGCAGGTTGTTGCTCTGGCGAAAAGTCACAGGTCCCTTTATTTTTTTTGTGTATTTTCAACATGTCCTACCCCCACGCCATTGTCCCCTTGTTTTTTCTCGCGCCGGTGGACCTGCCCGCTTGTACAAGCTTCGGGGTTTGAAGTGGCCGCGAGAGAAGGGCCGGGCGCGCCGATCCCCCCGAGGACGGTTTCCGGTTCCAGCGAGGCCCGAGACTGCGCAGCGTGGCGGCGGAATGCGCCCGGCGGAAGGGAGTTAGCATTGGCGCTCGGCGCTAGCGGCGTCGGTAGGGCGATAAGACGCGGAGAAATGCAAACATTGCATTGCGCTTAACCTTTCACGCCTCGATACATTTCGCTGGGCCGTCCCGGTGAGTTCGAGCCCACTCGCTCGCACCCAAGGACGTTGTTGACTCTTTGCGTTGCCTGCGGTTTGCTGGTTTTTCGTAGTGGGTCTCTGTTTGCTGTTTAGACCTGCAGCATCCAGCCGCTTATTGGCGCAACAACCAGACGCGACGCGACTATATGTATCCTGTCTGGTACACCTGCTATTATACTCGGACGTTACGCCTTGCGCAACCCACGCGTCTGTGCGTTTATTTTAGGCGCCGCTCCTCAAACAAAGCACTGGAAAGTGGATTTGAATTTGGCTCTAAATCTTCGCTCCAAATCCCTTCGTGCCCACGTCAGCAAACGGCGACTAAGTCATTGCCAGACGTCGGGTCCGCAAAGGTCGGCGCCGTGCCAAAACTCGGACTCGCCCGCCAGTTTCTGACGTCACCGGCATAGATACCGACGCGTATCCGTTGTGTCGAGACGGGGCCAGGGTCAAGGCGAAACGTCACCCCTAGGTCGTCGATAATTGCCCCCCGCTTTGGGAGAAATAGAGGGCGCCGCGTCAGGGGCTAGTGTTACTTTCCGCCGAAATTGGCGACGTCAACAGAATCCGAAAGCTTTTGTACGACGATCGTGGAACTGCCTACCATGTCCGGCTCCCACACGAAATTACTCAATGTTTTCACGCCGCCAGGTCGAGCGGCGTTTTTGTGGCTTTCTGCTGGGAACTTTTCCTCGGCGGTTTGCCAGGAAGTCTAACAAACATCCAAGGTGTTTTTGCGCCCGAGTTTTCGCTCCTTTGGGGAAGTGAACCCGCTTAATTCCTACGGGCTGACTAAACCTTTCACTCACTCGAATCGGCAACAGTGTCAAGCGTATAGGGCGAACGTTTCGAGTGCAGCCTTCAAAACACGTCTGGGTTGACGACCGCAAAAATTCGTGCCAACGCCTTGGCTTCGGGAAAACATCTGTCCTGTCATACAACGCGTGTGCTCTGTATACGTGATCGAAATGGACAGGCGGTTTCAGACAACTAAACAACCGTAGACAATTTCGCGCGCGACACATCGGTTTATTCAGGTCCCAATTTCAGCCAAATGGCAATGACGTCATCGATTTGCCGATCCTCTAACGCAGCGGTTCCCAAACTGGGGCCGTAGTAGAACAGTTTCAGAGGGTCCGCAATGGGAATTAGTATTCAAGTTTAAAAATATTAGGATTTAGTGAACGATTTTGAACATTATGTGACATCATAAACCATCTATTACGCGGTACTACGATCTATCAGCGTTCGCATTAGTTAGAAAGTCGTTACATTATAGAAAGAATCGTGACTGTACTGATGTAGTGCAAGAAACAGGGGCCAACTGACCCTTAACTTTTTATAGGGCCGCGAAATATCAAAATAATTACAAAGGGTCCACCAGGCAAATTTTTTAGAAAAGTTTGGGGCCGCTGCTCGAACGGCCAGGGCCATTCGGCGCACCTGAGAGATCAACACGCTAATGCTGATGGACGATCGGCCAAGTAGGCCCCTTGCTTCGGTTTCCGGCGGTTAGATTCGCCAGGCCCAGGGAAGAATCTAAATATCATCGGCGTCGGCGCGCCTTCGCCTCTCCGCACGCTCTCAAGCTGGAACAACGGTCGGAGCGCAGGCGAAATGCCGGGCGCCTTATCGAGCGTCGTAAAGTTGACTGTTGACACAAGCCACGGCGCACGGGCAAAGTAGGCCACCACCACCGCCGCCGGTTACCTTTACGTGCCGTACAGTTTCCGCCAGCCTAGAGATCGCGATAAATCTAGGCGCGACCTCCCCCGGAGATGCACTTTAGATTTCGGCCTAGGAATGTTTTATCGTCGCACTTCGTGACTGGCATTGTTGGCAGGGTCAAAGGGTTGCCGGCCCACTTTCGTGCCTTGCAAGTCGCGTGCTCACAGTTTAATGCGGATTTTTTCGGTTTGTGCTCAAATAGTTTCGCTCCTTAATTCGGCTTAATACGTGTGCTTTGGGTCGCGGGTACAACTCGCCCACGCGCCTGCTCGCTCGGCAAACCTTTCACCAACTCGACAAATCGTCACCTTGGGCAAGTGCAAGTTTTCTTGTTTGACGGCTAACTGCGCCAAAGAGGAGGAGCAGGAGCGAGAAAGAGCGCGTGTTTGCTCTCGCAGCGCCAAGCGCCTTTCTCTCCTTTAAATGAGCGAGGGCACTGTCCTTGTTCAGCGAGCCGTGACCTTCGCTCCTCGCCTTTTGCTCCTCGCCGACTTCTCTCGTCGCGATTTCGAGGCAGATTATTGCTCGCAGCTCCTCGACCAGCAACAGACCGCGCGCGAACGGGATAGCCTAGTCGCCGCGAACCTTCATTCAGTCGACTCGATCCCGCCCGGGCGTTTTCACGACACTTTGCCGGACTTGCGAAATCAGCTTGCCTTTCGCCTTCGATTCAGTTGCCAGAAGCTGACGTTCGGCCCGAGTTTTTACCTGTTTCGTGTATTCAGTGCTAGTTGAAGTTACCTGCTGAAAATCGAAGTCTTCAACGTTGTTCAACAAGCGCCATGACGGCTGAGAAGATTGGTTGGTTTGCAGCCGCCTTTGTGTTAGGTGTGTTGTTCGCCGAAAGTTCAATCCAAGCTAAGGTAAGCTGCATCTTTTTCGTGTTTTGTTTTATTAACTTTTAAATGTTTTCTAGCAAAAGAAACCGTACGCTTTTAGTTTAGTGTTTCATTAAAGACCTATTGCAAGGATACTGTGTTTTCCTTGAAAACGTAAATCTTGCTAAAGTTTAAGGACCTAGAATTCGTTTACGAAATGGTAAAGCTGCATATTTGTGTTTTACACTGTTAGTACATTTTAGAACCTATGCTTTACTTTGAAACCGCCAAATTTAAAGTATTGCTTCTAACAAGACGGCGACGATATTTTCCTATTAACACCAAAATATCACAACAAAATCACAAGGAATTGTCGATAGCCTTGTGACCCTTTTATTTGAATTAATTAGCGATAGTAGAGATATTTAATTAAAAAACAGTAAAAGTTTACCACGGGATACCTGAAGGTACAAAAATACGGGCAGGCAAATCTGTTGCCGTTTTGTTGTGTTATTTCTTATCAGTGGCATTATTAGGAGTGTGTGAAAAGGCTGTCCCCAACTTGACTTACCAAGACCTGTTTTGTTATTAAAAATCATATCGTTAAGCAGGAAAATACCGATGGTTAAATCTGTTGTATTTTTGTTGTGTTATTTTTATCAGTAGCGTTGTTAGGAGTGTGTGAAAAGGCTGTCTCTAACAAAATAACCAATTAACTTACCGAGGCCTGTTTTGTTGTTGAAAATCATATGGTTAAGTGCAAAAATACCAATGATTAAATATGTTGCATTTTTGTTTAGGCATTTAATTAGCAGTGCCATTGTAAGGCGGTTTTAAAAGGGCTGTCTCCAAACACAAAATCGATTTATTATCTAGGGCTTGTTTTATTATTTAAAATCGTATCATTAAGCGCAAAAATACCAATTATGTTGCATTTTTGTTGTGGTATTTATTTTAAGAGGCACTGTAATTCGATATGTGGAAGGGCTGTATCGCGCGACAAAACCGATTTACCTAAGCGGGGCTGCTTTATCACTCAATAGATCATTTTATGGGTGTTAGAAATCGCCATTGCGAAAACCATTAGCACGATTGGCCACGGCAATAAACGAAATTCCGACCATGTTGGCAAGAACTCTTCGCGTGAGATTTACAGGACGGCGTGAACGTGCGGCAAAGATTTCGCGACCTTCTAATCGCGTGAAGCGTCGTACAAGGACAACGTGCCTTGACTTTTACAGGCCGCATCATCAGCGCGTTTGTCAGGTCGCAAGTGCCATAACACACCTTGACAAATCGCGAACACGTAATCCGCGTATTGTTAATTTCCCCCTATTACCGTCCTTCGACGTTCGTCGGCGACTTGCGACACGCCCGCCGATGGCTGGTTATTTATTTACGACGCCCTATAATGTCGTGGAAAACAGTTTCGCGTCATATTGCGATTGTTATATGGAGCGGCTGCGAAAAATGCCCAGCGAAGATTATAAACCAAGCCGAATTGCGCGCCCAGCTGTACTTCGAATCACGCCATGGCTATTAGGCTATTTAGGGCAGGTCATCCTTGTGACTTACGTGGCTTCATACCGCGCAGAGCATCTGGAATGGCCATTGTCGTTAACCTTACGACACACGGACGGAGGTTACGAGTTTTTTACTGCTGCAAAGGCTGCCGCGTCCTTTTGGCTCGTGTGCCATTTCGATAGCTGTGCCATAATAGGAATGCAGGAAGTCGAAGTAAATCGTGGCCGTCGAAAACCCGCCAATGCTTGGCTGTTGTCACCACAAGTCTACCCGCCCCGCCTAACACAAGATAACCGGCGAGACTTGAACATAGTTTACGCACAATTATAGGGTTTTAATTGATTAAATTTCACAGTGGTCAAATTTAATTTCACAGTGGATTAACCTTATTAAACATTATTTAACATTTATCGCATTTAAAATCAAACCTAATTTGTTTATAATATGCTAAAGAAATGTTAATAATTTAATTGTCACGTTTAACTTCATAGCTATATTTGTGCAGATCTTGATACGTATCACGTTTTGTAACATAAAGCAAATTGATATGATCTTGACGTTTTAATTGCGATTAATAATTTCGATTGAAATTAAGTTTTCATTTCGATGTTTGCTTCATTACGTCGTTCCGATATTTACTTTCTTCAACCGCTCAACTTACAATTAAAACGAACTCCTACGAAGAAGGCCAACTTGCAGGGCATGTTAGCAAAGATAAAACATGTTTTAAAATCGCACTTTTCGTCACGTTTTCGGAGGTGGCCTGATTGCAAGTGTTTGCCTAGATGTACTAATCAGGCGGAACAACGTCAGTCTGAGGTTCAGTCCACGACACTCGTCATTATGTCGCACATTTGGCCCTAAGCGCCTGTCGCATACCGTCCGTTGGTCGCCCTTGAGGCCCTACCACATGTGCGTCGCATAGGGCCGTGTTTACAACTCACGACCAACATGGCGGCCATGACCCCTACACCAGCACACCTTGTTTGACGTTGACCGTCGTGGCCTGGAATCACGCTCGCGGCGGCTTTGAAGTACTAAAGCTGGCGAAAGTTGATTAAACAGATGCCCGGCTGTTTGACGAACACCGTCATCAGCCTTTGGCGAAAGGGGTTGACAGCCCCGTGATTCGCACTTTGGTCACATGCCTGTCCAATGTATTTTACATAGTGCGACACATTGTCTGCTCAATCACATACGGCGATAATAGGCAGCCTAACTGGAGCGCTCAATCAAATCTTGACCGGAGAAAGTCTCTCCCGGGTCGACATTGTTTTACAGACTTCCAAAATTGATTGCTACGTTTTTACGAAAAAATATAGCTTAGCTGAGTAAAGTGGTTTAAAGTTATGGCGCGAGTAGAACGCCTTAACCTTTGCGGCTTTTCTGGGTACATTTGTTTTAGAAAAGGCGGTTATATTTCCAAGTAGCGTGTGCTGTTTTTTGGCTTCCCGGTTATTTTGAGCGATTGAGAAAGGCAAGTTAATTGTGAGATAAGTAAGCGGATTTGCGATTGGGATTTAATAAAACATTGCGTTTTCTTCTTTTCCCAGCTGATAACATGATTACCAAGGTCGCCAACTTAAATGGGACCCCGCAGTCACCACCCACTAAGTTTTAATTTAAAAAAATAAGGCGTTGACTGGGCTTTGCGGCGTTGATTATTGCCTTCGCGAGTCGCCTGTCAGACTAGGACTAACCGCTAACTTCGCACGTCCAGCTAACCGCTGAGAATGGTCGGTTGTAGCGTCTTATTAAGCGTCTGAGACGTACAATTACGACAGGAAGGTAAAAATTCATTTTGTCTTCACTGTTTTCGGCGCCCGACGACTTTAATGTTGTGTTGTGCGCGACCATAAACAGCGTATAGGTACCGCCCTGGCTAGACGGTGGCTTTTAAGTGGGCCTGTGTAAAGTTGTCACGGGAAAATAATCTAAGTGTAATTGCTCAATTGGCCGGCTTGTGTGCTTGTTTTGTGGGCAGGAAGTTCGTAACGGGGATGTTGATTAACGGGTATTATGACACTGCTAGGAAGGAAGTGTGATCATATCTAGCAATTACCTGTGATGTTATAACAATTAAGTGACTGTTTCGCCATATTTGTCTTTCTGGAAAATTCTATTGAACAACACTTATAAAATCAACAACCACCGCAAAAATGTAAACGACGTCAATTTGTCCACGTCAATGCAAAAATTAAGATATTCTGTGGAAACTTTACTGTTGCGATTTTACTTATTTTGAATTATACATTTCCTGAGATTATGAATATTTTATGTTGAATACAATAGTTTTAATGTTTAGACTAAAGAGAAAACACTTTATTTAAGGCAGGCCTGACATTCCAGTTTACTTAGTTATAGTTACTTGAGTTTGCATGTTGGGGAACACCCTTTGAGATTTAGTGGTAATTTGGGAAATACCCTGCTTCTCAATATGTAAATAATTTGGTTTTTAGTAAATTAATATGGTTATTGAATGTAATAAATACACCCTGCAAGTACAAAACAAAAATCAAAGGTAAAAAGATTCCTAGTTTTTGGAGAGCTTGTCTAGCCTGTTATTTAAAAGATTGTCATCTATATGGCCTATAAACTCATTTACCACACCTTGACTTCTACAATAAATGCTTTGGCATACCTTATACTGTCAAACGCTTATTATTAATTTATCCAAACCAATAGCCAGAACTAATTTGGTTAGAATATCAAAATACTGTCCTAGTCAAAACTACCACAATACTTGTTGTTAAGTTGTTCAGGAATGTGAAACACCGATTAACGCACACCGCAATTATTATGAAAACCACCACAATTTTAGAATTATTTTTGAAAATATGACTTCAGAAATATTGAATGGTTTTTAAATATATCTAAATATCTGATTTCCCAAATGTATTTGTTGACATAATTATTTGTTGACATAACCAAATGTATTTGTTGACTGATTTAAACTCTTTAATTATGAAGTTTTTAAATTAATACCAATTTCTGTTTTATAGTCTGTGTCATATGGAATCTATAGTGGAGACTGCGGTGGACCCAAGATTTACTGTAATGCATCCAAAGGAGATCGGGTAAATACACAATAAGGTTACCTTTTCAAAGTACATCTATATATCATATTGTTCACACTGTGCTCTTTAATTTAGGGACCTCAAGGCTTTCCAGGTCTGGCTGGACCCCCAGGTCTTCCAGGATTTCCAGGCCCAGAAGGACCCCCAGGACCAAGAGGTTTAACTGTAAGTCTTCTTCGGTTAATGCAACCCTCTAAAACGAGGTCTTAGATTTGATATAACAATGTTTTGCTTGCTCATAATAGGGTGAAGATGGTCTTGATGGACAAGGTGGACAAAAAGGAGAAAGGGTAAGTCTGATTAAATCGTTGTGATTTGTAATTAGTTTTTTTACAACTGTATTGCTTGTTTTATCGCACGGTGTTTCACTTTACAATGTTTGTATGGCAGTTAATCTTTGTTTATCACCACAGCATTTTATTAATCTTGGTTAACCATGTTTCAAATTTTGTAGGGTACTCAAGGACAACCTGGCTATCCTGGATCACCTGGTATTCCGGTAATATTTCTAAAGACATCATGTTATTTTAATTTGATCAGTTTTTAGTTTATGACAAAAAATCTTTTTTAGGGTATTCCTGGTTTGCAAGGCCCCCCAGGAGAAGAAGGTATCCCAGGATGTAACGGAACTAAGGTACGCAAACACCCTCTTCTTTATGTAGTGATACGTTGTAATTTAAATCCACTACAAGGAAAACTTAATTTAATATTAATTTCAGTAAGAATATTAAGACCTACAGAAGTGGGTATCATTTTGAACGTTTCGAATAACTCTTTATTCATTTTCAATATAGTCTGACTATGATCCCTAGTTCTGTATGGCCTGTGATATTCTTACTACAACCTCCAACCATTATGCTCCAATATTTATTTTAACATAGGGAGAAACTGGACCTGTTGGTCCCGAAGGTCTTCCTGGAAAAATGGGAATTCATGGACGCCCAGGACGACAAGGATTCAAGGTTTGATTGGCAATCCTTGTTTTAAATAAGAAAAATTGTTTTAAATAAGAAAACATATTCAGTGAGCAATCAAACATTTGTCAGGTGTTTTATGTGTGATTTTTCAGGTGTTTTATTGTGACGTTTATATTTTAGGGAGAACCTGGAGAGGTGATTAATCTTGTTGCTGGAACGAAAGGTGAACCAGGACTGGCTGGAAGGCCTGGACCAAGGGTAAAAACATTTTTCACTAGATATTTACTAAATTTCTGTTGAAAATATTTACAAAAGACTCATCAGAATAATATGGAATAATTTTAAAGTATTTTTTTATTAGATATACGTATTTTATTCAATGTAAAAGACAAGTGTGTTTTATTTATAATGATGTAATCAGTTATAAATTTATCTTGTACGTAAAATAACTGACTTTAATATTAAATGCAAAAAAACGAAATTTTTTGTTGAAACGTTAAATAATAAAACTATTTTAATCTCACCCTTTTAATTTTAGGGATTTGAAGGTGTAATTGGTTTGCCTGGACCCATTGGACCATCAGGGCGTGCCGGTCCTCCTGTGAGTTAAATATGTGCTATTTGTTTGCTAGTTCTGTTCAATAAGGTTTGCTAAGTAAATTTTGTTTATTACCTTAGTCTTGTTGTTACTCTTAACCATGTATTTTTAAATGGTTTTAATATTCTTTTTAAGGGACCACCAGGACCTCAAGGCCTCACTGGGGAAAAGGTATATATAATTTATTGTACAAGTTTTTGCAGTGTTAAATAATTTGAACAGGATGAAACAACACCTTTTCTGTTTTAAATAGGGTACCATGGGCTTGGCCTTTGAAGGAGCCAAGGGAGAAAAGGTATGTTTTACATAAATATTATATATTAACATTATATTGATTTTAATAGTTTGGATTTACAACATAAGTATAACAATTTTAAAAACAAAGTAGCCATTTAAAACTCTTATTGTAAATAAAGCAACATTTAGCCAAATATGTATTGTTAATAACTTAATATAGTTGTTATTATAGGCCTACTACCAAGCAGGATTGTCAAAAAGCCATTGCTATCTTATTAAACTTTGATGCAATCTTCTTAACAGCATTAACTGAATAAAATATAAAGTAATTCTTTTGCATGCCGCTAAATCGGTGATTGTAGTTCGCTTAATTTTTCCGCAATCTAATGCTCTAATGTTCTGCTGCAATTCAACACGCACTTTACGTAGCGCTGTGTACATATGCTACGAATCAGGGCTGCGGAGTCGGTTAAAAACAACCCAAGTCCGACTTCCAAGTCCAACTCCGGCCAAAGAAATAAACCCGAGTCCGGCTTCCGAGTCCCGAGCCTGACTCCGGTCAAATGTGCGATTTTGTAGAGTCCCGAGTCCGGCCCTGACTCTACAGCCTATATTAAAATTTTCGTAACTAAATACGGTGTAAATTAAGCATTTAACTTCATGGGTGTCATATAATTTATCCACTCACAATACATGGCTGGAAAATATTCCACTATATGCTATTCCACCTTTCCAGTTGGCGGCCATATCAGTTTAAAAGTTTGGTACTGTGCATGCGTATGTCGGACTCGGGACTCAGGTAGTTTTACGTAATCTTACTCGAGTCCCGATTCCGACTTCAGCAAAACAAACCGACTCCTTGAATCCCGAGTCCCGAGTCCGACTCCGACTCCGCAGCCCTGCTACGAATCACTGCAATGAAAAACATCACCCGCCCTAATTGCCGTTGTGTTGTGTTTCTTTTTGCTTCTTGTAATGGCTGCTGCTTCCCTGCGCTGTGCATGGCTTAAATGAAGGGCGAAACCGGCGTTCCAGGATCGTCGGGAATCCACAGCGACCTTGACGCCCAAACTGGCCGGAGCGAGAATTTCCTCGTGGGTGATTTAGCTTATGCCGTTGTCCAACCCCAATGCATGCGCCAACAAACCCCAAAGCGACAAATCATCGACTTGCAGACTTTCTCACCAACTTATGCTTCCTTGAGTGGTCGTTTTGACAATCCGATTTGGCCCGTTGCGTTCAAAGTTTGGCTTTTGCAGTGAAAAATACTCAGGTCCAATTGGTTTCCTACTTAAATCCAGCACACAACAAAATTTGACAAATTTCCAGTGTTGTTAGCAAGTCATTTTGAAAAGGCTTAAGTCCAAGTCAAGACATTTTTGTGAAAAAGTAACTCATTTCGAATTGACTTAAGTCACAGTCACTTGATTTGTAAAATAACTTAAGTCTAAGTCAAGTCATATGTAAATAAACTTAAATCTAAGTCAAGTCATATGTAAAATAACCTAAGTCCAAGTCAAGTCTTTTCAAAAAATAGAAAGTCTAACCCATGTTTTTTAGCTCAATGACTCAAGTCCAAGTCAAGTCATTTGTTTAAAAATCTTAAGTCAAGTTAAGTCATTTGAAAACAGCGACTTAAGTCATATATTGACTTACGTCATTACAACACTGCAAATTTGTATTTCAATTAAAAGCAGTAGGACGACCACTGCATTTTTTACTGTAAATGCCAAGCTTTGTGCGCCGAATCACGACAAAGCAGCAATGATTTCCTGCATCACTGCTCCAAATGCAATACTCGAATAATTATTTTTTGACCCGTAAAAAATACTATAGTGGCACAATAAAGCGGAAAAAAACAGCAGCGACACAAGTGATTCTTGCTGCTTTTGCTTTGTGCTTCGTATTCGACAAAATCGGCAAACCATTAAGCGTATATGTCAACCTGATAGGGAGAAATGGGTACTTCCGGACCTCCAGGCCGCATAGAAGAAAGTAAACAGTCCCCGGAAGAGGATTTACCACTGACAACCGTAAGTTAACGCAGCAGCCAATAACATTGGACATGTATATCCACTTACGACAAGTACGGCTTCCCAAGTAGCGTTTATAGTGAGGCACGAAAAGTGTATGTGCGAGTTGGACAGGAGTATGTTTTTGAAAGAAGTTCTGATCAGTGAGGAAAAGTTTAGTAAAAGTGAAGAGAACAAACGATAAACGCCTGTCGTCTATTTTAAAGTGTTGTCACAATTCAAAAATGTAAGTCAAAGTGCGTAGCTTTACTTAATATCCAATTTTCGTAGATCATGCTTAAAGGGTCCAGAAATTTGTAGCGATGTGTGTTTTCAGCCGTTTTGATTTTTTTTAAAGATTTTAAGATAAACAAGTTATCACAAACTCTTGAAACTCCGTTAATTGTACACAGTCGAGTTGTTAAAAAATATTACAATAAAGTCGCTTTATTTGAAAGGAAAACAAAGGCAGGTCATATTCTGTTCAAGAAAAAGTTGTCACTGGATGCGGACATATTTCCGGAGCTCGTAAACGCTGCTGGCTCCTGCACAATCAATTAAGGCGCTGATTCGTAATTGCTGCTTTCGAAAATTGCCCGCTTCATTGAGCGTATAGCCCACTCGTGCAAGCGTAGAGTCACGCAGCCTTTCGATTTGAAACCGAATTTCATGCGCCGAACTGTTTGCCGTTAGGGGACCAGGGGAATCCCAGGCACGCCAGGCCGAGACACCGACGACGCGTCCCAAAAGGCCGACGACGAAGTAGCCGTGAGTATGATAAAAATCGCAATTTGCTCACAATTGGTTAAGTATGAAGTTCTGGAAGGACAGGGTTGAGCATTAATGCGAAAGAGAGAGGCCATGGAAAAAATAAGATATACTTCACATCACCGTAAATGTGTGCTTATGTAAAATAACAACAACGTGACGTAGGTGCTTTTATGGGTTTATCAGCTTTCTCGTTAGAAATTTCATTTTCAACAGTTGTTTAGGAAATGGTATATATAATGAGTAACAATTTTTAAAGTGCTGAATAAAACTTTATATTTTGTATTTTTGTGTTTTTGTATGGCGAAAAACTTATTATGTTCTTTGGGGTTTGTTTGCCATGGTAAACTTCATTCTGTTTTCTAGCCTACCTGTAAAAATACTATAGTTTAATTATAACGTTTGTAAGCATAAGTCGTAAAAACATTGTTAAACAAATGACCCTAAAAACAAAACCTATTTTTACATACCGTTAAACGCCTGTGTGCAGTAAAAATAAATAACGGCAGCTGGCACAAAATTAAACACTCCGCTTTTTTTGTTAAATTTGCAGGGGCCACCCGGACCAAAAGGAAAAGTGGTAAGTTTGTGTGTCTGGCTTGGTTCGTTGCCCGCTCTCAGCCGTCGTCTAACAAGCTTCTGTTTGTTTTCAGGGCGAAAAAGGCGAAGCCGGCGAAAAGGGAGACCGAGGAATTTCCGGCGAACCCGTAAGTCGCCTTTCTTCGTCGCAACAACTAACCACCTTATACAGGCCCAGTCGACTAGACGTTGTTTTTAGAGAGTGGTTCCCAAACTTTTTTATTCCGTGGCAGTGACGTAGCCAGCCGAAAATTTTTTTGGGGGGCCAAAAAGTTGGAATGTTTTGTTTAGCTCTTAGCATTTTATCAACTGCCGTAACGAACACAAGTAACAATGCCAGCAAACCGTTTTGAGCAGCAACTGACTGAGTGTTAAACGCAATACTCAAAAAACAGTCAATGAGCAAAAACTGTCTGAAAGTAGTAAAAGTACATTAATGTATAGTAAATGTTATTATAACTACATCGTTATTGACGTAACAATGCCTGACAATTGAAGGTGTGGCATGCCTGTGATCAAATGTTGTGGTACTGCTTATAAATGATACAAAACAAATTATTAAGAGTAAAATATTTATAAATTTTTTGGGGGGGCCATGGCCCCTCAGGCCCCCCCTGGCTACGCCTATGTTCCGTGGCCTAATTTTATTTCATAAAACAATTTGTGGCCCACCATGTGCCGTTACCTTTTTGTTATCCCAATTTACGCCTACATAGTCAGATAATTTCCCAATAAATACATTGATTCTAAGAACATCCAAATAATTTTTTTAGTTCTGGCTCATTTTTACATTGGAATTAAATATCTTGATGACAATAAACTGAATTTAAAGTAAACTGACGTGCTAGCTGCGTAGCGAAACAAACATATGTGGTGAAATTTTGCCTTTAAGTATATAGTTTACAAATACCAAAAGATAGCCTCGTTCCTATTATAGTTTTAAACATGCTAACAGCTATTTTCGTAAAACATAACACATTTAGTTGCAATATTTTCAAATAGCTCTATGGCCCAATGAAAATAGTCTTGTGGCCAACATCTGGGCCATGGCCCACAGTTTAGGAACCACTGTTTTAAGCTTAAGCAACTGGGCGTCATGAGCCCTAAAAACCGACACTTTGTCGCAAATTTACCTTTGAATTTATATAAAGTCGTTTTGTTTACCTGGGTTACTGTAAGAAGTATCCAAACAAGTTGTAGGGTTAAAAAATAAACCTTTCTTGTGAAGATTACTAAGTAGTCAATAGCTTACACGACGCTTTTTAACGTGTATTGTTGACACCTTATATTTACGTAGAAACCATCTACGCTTCTTTGTAGCACTGCGTATTTTTGACCGACGGGTGTTATTCCATTTTTCGTTAATTTGTGGTACGCTTTCGAAGGTGATCCAAATGATTTTTATTTCAGGGTTACCAGGGTATGAAGGGCCAAAAAGGCGGAAAAGGCGAACGCGGCCCTCTTGGACCTCAGGTATACTTATAAGCTCCGTTCATGTTTGTACTTTTTTCGGTGTTTCCTTAACAAAACTGTAAACCTGTTTTTCCATTTCAGAGCACTAAGGTCGGCAAACCCGGAACACCTGGAACCAACGGACTTCCCGTAAGTGTGTTTTAGTGGCCTTAATTGTTTAGCACGCTGATCAAACGCGCAAAGGGCGTACGAGCTTTACATTCGATTTAAGTTGTGAAGGCAAATAATTGCGAATTTGAAAAATGATTTTAATAGGCCCTGCCCAACAACGGAAACTGACCTATGTAGAGCGCAGTATATTTACTCTGCTCAACTAAGTTTTATACTTACTGAGCTCAACTTTTTTATATCAACTGTGCTCAACCTTTTTTAGATTTACTGTGCTAAACTTTTTTTATATTTTCTGTGCTCAACTTTGTTTTCAATTTACTGTGCTTAACTTTTTTTATCAAAAAACGCACCCAGACAGCTTCTTAGACGGTACAAAAAGCAAAAAGGAAGTAGTAAATAAAATCTGACGCCCGTGGTTTGTTTTTCACAGGGCGAAAAAGGAAACCGAGGTTACCAGGGCTATCCGGGCAACGATGGACTGAAGGGCAGCAAGGGAGAAACAGGACCCACTGGAACGCCAGGCTCAATCGGAATAACCGTAAGTCGTGTGGTGTCTTTAGATTTCAAAATCGGCCAGCTAACATACGAAATGCCAAAAAAATTACCTAACCTTGTGCCTGAATCGTTAGGTTTTTTTGTGACTGATTACGTGAAAAAAAAACTTGTTTTTTGAACACGTGGTGTTTTTGTCCGAATTATTTATTTATTTATTTATTTTTTTCGCCAGTCAATTTTTTTGTGGCTCACTTTTGACAAAGGAAAAAAAACAGAGTTGGAACATGAAATTTTCACAACTGTTAGAGACCCTTCCGAAGTTGTTTCTCATTTCGTTATGTTTTCCTGTGTCTGATTTTGTTAAGTTTTCGCCCCATTTGCAGCTCCGTCATGGTTTTTTATGTTGGTTTTGTGAAAGTTGATGGATAACGCAAAACCAGGGCGTTGAATTTTCTTAAGCCGTTAAAAACGATTAGAAACCCAGAATGATAAGAATTGCCTTTAACCTTTTATAAGTGAGATTAGGATATTTTCAGTCAAATTAACTGATGATGATACAAGTTCGTATTGAAACGTTTTAATCAAGATTACATTTACTCGACCTTTTTGGCCTTAATATTCATTAACGAGCTACATTGCAGATCTGTGCATAGAGTATAGTTAAACGTTAAAAACATATTGGTAGTAAACTGCAGGAGCCGTTTACTTTTGAGGTGGCTGTGTAAACTAAGGAAAAAATGCCGAGCAAAGTGTTTGACGCGGAATTTGTGGAATGCCGGTAGATTATTGTTTCAGCAGTTGGTCGCAAACGGCGGAATTTTCTTAACTCGCCCTTTGGCAAACTATAACTCCATATAGCGGGACGGTTTGCGATATATATAGACTGCGTGCCCGAAGCCACAAAAACGCAAGTTTACGATTTGATGTTCGTGCCGTTGCCCCTTCGATAGTTAACTGCAGGTGCTCGTATGCGCAATGCAAACAACTATGAAGTGCTTACCAGTGTTGTAATGACTTAAGTAAGTCAATGACTTGACTCAATGACTTGACTTAAGTGAACTTAATCACTGTTTTCAAATGACTTGATTTGACTCAAGTCGTTTTGGTAAACCAACTTGACTTGACTAAAGTTTTTTAGAAAAATGACTTGACTTGTACTTAAGTCACTGTTTTCAAATGAATTGATTACACTTGAGTTGTTTTGGTAAACCAACTTGACTTAACTTAAGTTTTTTAGAAAAATGACTTGACTTGCACTTAAGTCATTCAAAAATGAATTGGGTTGAAATTAAGGGTTTTCATTTACCATTTTATTATGAAATTGAGCTATTTAACGCAAGTTTTGCAGATGCAACGAATAGATTGCTACATTTGTTATTTTTTAGTTGTATTTTTGCTCAATCGGACGAACTTATCCATTTTAATGGTTTATCGTTTTGTTATTATATTAGTGGCTTGACTTGGAGCTGTAATAATGACTTGACTGGGACTTAACTTGGGCAACTGATGACTTTGGACTGGGGTTGGCGATTTTAAGACTTGACTTGGACTTAGGTTATTTCACAAATTACCAGACTGGGATTTAAGTCATTTCGAAATGACTTGTTTACAACACCGGTATTTACGATTGTACAATTGTTCTTCCGGAAAAAAAAAAATATATAAAAATGCCAACGTTTTGACCACCTATACGGGCAATCTTCTTCAGGGCAAAATAATTCAAAACTAAAGGCATAATTTTTCCCAGAAGAAGATTGCCCGAATAGGTGGTCGAAACGTTGGCACTTTAATAAAATTTTGCCAGAAGAGCAATTGTACAATTGAAACAATGCCTGGCAGTAACAGCATATTCACGGGTTTTTACATTATGTCCAACAGGGAGACAACGGTGAGCCGGGTCCAATCGGCTTGAAAGGGGAACCTGGCCACATGGGACCAAAAGGACCCATGGGCTTCGCCGGTGAAGACGGACTAGATGGCCCACCAGGCTCACCTGGCCTCCCCGGCCCGGGTGGCGAACAGGGACCCCCTGGACGCGCAGGATACGGACTGCAAGGACAGCCCGGTGAACCAGGACCACCCGGAAGTGCAGGTGCCTAGAGCTTTTTAAATCGTTTTAAAGAATGTGCAATGCCACGAATAGCGGTTATTTTCTTAAAAATAGTTTAAGTCTACTTAATGGTCCTAAATGTGCGATTTTTAACCACAAAAAAGTGTAGCGAATAGATAAGTGTTTAGCGCGTCTGAAACTTGTTTTTGTTTGCGTATATAAACAAGTAGATCTCAAAGTTTAAACTTTAAAAAATCGAACATGTTTTTATGGTAATATTGCTTGTTTCTACAATTACGTTCTATTGGCAATTGGTTTCGTTTGAATATACTTTAATTTAAATGTATAATTCTTATACCAGCCTCGCTTTCCCCAAACCTTAGAATTGATAAACCTCCCTTTAAAATTCATCCATTTTCAATTTTTAACAACTAGTCAATTAATTTTTCGGTTGTATGTTATCACTTTAAATTGTAGAACGAGGGTTGTTGCGTCATAATCAGTTATCGCGCTACGCTGTCACGTGACTTCTAAAAACGGAAAAAAAAATAAATCGGAAATTCTGTTTTTTAACTCACGTTTTTCCAATTGCAGGCCTTCCCGGCAGCCACGGACCACAGGGCCTGAAAGGCGCCGTGGGCGAGAAGGGTCAAGACGGCCTAAGTGTGGTCGGACCGCCCGGCCAAGACGGTCGAGTAGGCCAAGCCGGCCGCCCGGGACGCCCTGGCCCCTCTGGCCCGCCCGGAGAGCCCGGCGCCGACGCCGAGATTACCCATGAAATGATGGACAAAATGGTGACTCCCGGAGAGACAGGCCGTCCAGGCCCGCCTGGCCCACCTGGCCGCCCAGGACCCCCCGGATTTCAAGGTTGGTGACTTTTGACTCAACAGTTTGTCAAAGATGGCTGACCTCTCAAATAGCAGCTTGCCATTCAGGACAACCTGTGAAAACAGTTCACTGTTTTTGAAAAAAGTGACTCCGTGATTTCTTTTTCTGTTTGTTAAACAAAGAGGTAAAACAAGTGGATGGTTGTAAGATGTAGTAAGAATATCAAAGCCCATACAGAGTCTCATGCAGAAACATCAGATGTTGAAAATGAATAGGGCGTTATTCGAAACGTCCAAAATGATAGCTACTTCTGTATGGGCTTTATAATTTTTACTACGTCTTACTACAACCTCCAATCATTATGCTCCAATGGATTGTTGTATCTTTGCAGAAGCTAATGTTTCATGTTTTTCCCCTGATTTCCGCTTTTTATGAGGGAAATGTTCCTGCTTTTTACAGATTTATTAGAAAGTCTGAAAATTTTTTTTTTTTTGAAGGTAGGGACCTGATTTATAAATAAAACGTGTTTCGGGGAATTCTTATAAAACAAAACGTCAAAGGCAAATCATTAGCGAATTTCCAAAAAGTTTACAATTATGGCGATTGTCGGTAGTCTTACGATTTTTACAGAATTTTAAACTTTCACCTAGTTTTATGAATTTCGTCTGAGCGATTTTTTGTTATTTTCGTGCAGGAGAAGGCGGATCACAGGGACCTAAGGGAGACGAGTGTGGGGTCTGTCCCGTCGGACCCAAGGGCTCCACGGGCGAGATGGGTTACCCCGGCAACCCAGGAACCCACGGTGAGATGGGCAATCATGGCCAACCCGGCGGCAAGGGTGAAAAGGGTATTGAAGGATTTTCAGGACTCACAGGAGCCACGGTAAGAAGAATAAGATCACGAATTTTTTTGAAATTTACCTTATTTTTTTCGGCTGGCTTCGCTTAGGTCAGTTTTTGTTTTATTGTATTATTAATATAAATTTTTTCCGTTAATATAAATTTTGATTAGTTCTTGCTTAAAGGTAGAAGCTTATTGATAACATCCACGTTTTGTTTTAAATTTTAAAATTTGACATAGTTAAGCTGTGAGTTGAAAAAGGCATTTTATCCAAGGCATTATAAAGACTTATAAAATATCAAGCAGCATGTGGAACATAATATTTTGACGCCAAATTTTACACCTGATAAGGATGACTGTATATCAGCGCAATTTTGCTCATTAGTATAAAGTCTCATACTATTAGGGTTTTACAACGTATCTTGGACTTAATATACCAAGAGAGAGTTTGTAAAACAGTGTTTCTCAGCCTTTAATGGCCCGGGGCACCCTTTAGAAATAATAAATATATTGCGTCATTCCTACAAGATTTTTTCGTAGGTAATTCACTAGAATGTCACAATAAACCGAACTGGAACAACAAACATCAACTCTACGTAACGTAGGAAGTTAAAACTGGATTTATTCCACTCTAATCTTACACAAAATAATCTTACAGGTGTTAGAGTTAAGCAAAAATCAGATTCTTAAAGATTTTCAAATATTTCTCGCCACCCTTGAGCATTAGCAATGGTACTGTAAGATTATGTAAAAGATAGAAAAAAGAAGTTACGCGTCATTCACACTCCTTTAGCTATAACTTACTTCGCTACTAACCCTTTTTTCTTATGTTCAGGGTCGACCGGGACCCCAAGGAGACGTCGGTGCACCCGGGCCCAAGGGTGACGTGGGTGACCTGAGGGTCGTCCGAATCAAGGGTGAAGTTGGGGCACCTGGGGCCGTGGGGCCAAGCGGACAGGCAGGCGCCAACGGCCAGCCCGGCAGGTAAGATTAAGTTTTTTGGTGGAATCATAACAGTTAGTAGTAGGCTGTTGACTTTGCTCAGTGTTCATTTTATGAATGGTCGAAAGTTATAACGGCGTATAAGAGCTTTTATTACTGCGTTTAAACGCCATGGGTATATTTTGTACGGTTGTGTAGTAGTTTTTTATTGTTTACTTATTTGCCTTTGCAATTCCAATCAAGCTTTTTTTAACGTTTGTTTTTTTAATAATCAGCTTAAATACTATATTATAAAAAAAAGGATTGCTTTGTTCACCAAGTAACTCACTTCACCACAGCGCAAGTAATGAGAAAGGGAATAGGTAAAAGGCAACGTTTCAATATCGCAAAACATAGTTTTTTTTAGCTTTCATAGAAACGATATATATTCAGTTAAATACTTGAAAATTTTTAACGTTTGCTTAAAAAAGTTTTATTGTTTTAAGATAATGTTTCTTGCGACTTCTGGTAGCCGAAAATTAATCGATTACAAGGTAAACCACTAATTACAAGGAATTTTCATGCGAGCATACGGCAACGGTATTAAATACCCAATATCAATCACAATGCAAAACCAATCAACCCCTCCCTTTGCAATCAAAACATGCCAACGACTTAATTATTTCGATGGTGCGATTTCATGTTAAAAATGTTGAAAAAAACGTTCACGTGAAACTTTTTAACACTCGAGTAAGTTTCAAAACGGTTCAAATATAAATACAAAATTTGATAAATTATTGGGGGGTTAAAACACTCAAAAATATTCAATTGGAACTGGAGTTTGAGAATACAGTTAAAATAACAAGCGGCCATTACAAAAAAGATTAGATTTTTGAGCCTAATGTGGTTAGACGGAACAGGAAGTCAATACAGAAGTAGGTATCATTTTGTGAACGTTTCCAATAAATCCTTAATCATTTCCAACTTCAAGATTTTTTTAATTTTTAGATATTTTTTACATTAGATTTTTTCATTTAATTCTCACCTATTTTTACCTGAAAAGTCTAAATTTAACAACGTCTTATAGAATGACAAACTCCGAGTATGTTTTAGTGCCACAATTATACGTACTTAATCACCTTAATCAACTAAAACGCAGTGATATTTTACGTTTGCAGGAGACTAGGGATGTTCAAAGTAGAATATCGGATCCTTAAATTCGAATTCAAATGGGATTCGTATCCAATTCTGCTGTTTATTTTTGGTAATTGGAACCGATATAATTTAATGATTTACCGCCGATGGTTGCGCCTAATTGCACATACGCCAGTGGCGAGTTTAGATAAAGGCCTGTTGCTGTGGCGACACATTTGTAGTGCTTGCTTTAAATGTAGTTTGGTAGTGCAGTGTCAGAGTTTTTTCAGGCGACCAATTACTTCGCCTCTCGCGACAACTTTCGCCTATTAATTAAGTGTCAATCAAGCGTTATTGGACGAGCGACTAACGTGTAGTGACAGGTGCGAAACATTATCGAGGTTAAATAATAATTTAAAAAATTATACTAGGATTTGATATTCTGGATTCGAAGCCTAAGGTTCTTAAATCCCCTGGGATTCTGCTTTGAACATCCCTACAGGTGCTGAAGCAACACTTTACTTAACCTTTCTGCAGAAACGGAGATAACGGCTTCTCCGGCGCCAAGGGCAAGAAGGGCGAAATCGGTATGCCCGGAGAGGCCGGACCTGCCGGCGAAACCGGAAACCCGGGCCCACGTGGCCTGGACGGCCTTGCCGGTGCCGATTTGCCCGGAGAAAAAGGCGAGCAGGGTCTCAGAGGCGAGCCCGGGCGCCAGGGCGATTTGGGTTATCCCGGTCAAAGAGGTAAACTTGTTTGAAAAAAACTGTTGTTAGCTGTTGGGTGTGTTTGGATGTTTGGCGAACTTCATATTTCATATTTCGCCGTTTTGTAACTGCTATGACCTGATGAAGCCAGACTTGGACAACTAGAAATTCTAGTTCTAATTTACCAAATTAGATAAAAAAGTTTATTTTTACACACGATGTTAGTAATGACAGACTTGTCATGGGTCTACTTTTTGAGACTTGATTTACATTTCAAGAGTTGCGAGGGTATTAGGCCGATTGTAATATTTAAAACTGTCCTATTTTTTTATTTTCTTCTCCGCTTCGCCGAATCCAATTCCACGTGAGTACGTGAAACGTCCGAAGTACTTAAACATTCGCAAAACCGAAGTAAATCGTATTTTTTTTTAATATTGTATTTCTTGGATAAAAGTAGTAGATAGTTCAAAGCTCAATGAAAGATACACACACATATGTGTTTAACAACTGAGATCTGGCCCTTCTGAAGCTGCTTTTTAACCAATAATTACGGCTTAAGTATAATTAGTACACCGAAAGCCATCGCAGACTCACCGAATCTGTCGATCAATAATGCAAGCACGGTAGGCTAGAAAAACAACTAGTTTGCAGTAGGGTTTCAAATTTACCACAGTCTGGTGGTATGGCTGGAGAACTTTACTTCAAGTTAGTTATTTTTCTAGCTTGCCTTGCTTGCATCATTACTCGACAGATTCGGTGAGCCTGTTATGGATTTCAGTGTAGTGCAAAGCTTATCGCTAAAAATGTTTTTTCACAGGACAAAAGGGAGAGCCGGCCGTTGCCATAACAATCACGGGACAGAGAGGAGACAAGGGGATGCAGGGATCCATCGGACTTCCGGGGTCACCAGGAGAGCGCGGCGAGACAGGTGAGTGAAAAATATCAGCAAAGTGGAAATCAAATTAGGTTGTCGAAGACTGGATTGTTAGATACAAGTCGACTCAGCAATCACTCGAAAACGCACATTTATGTCATATACAGATCCCAAGTAAATAGAAGTATTATTTCTTCGCTGTCATTAACAAACAAACTAGTGTATAGATGATAGATTCGACACCTTTAAATTGAATTAAATGTTATTTAATATTGACGAACAAGTATGATTTTCGCCATTGATTATTGATATAAACCTTTTGCCATCGATTTCCAAAAGTTTTGTGTCTTATACGACCTAAGCTGAAAGGTTGACAAAAAATGTAAACGAAAGATTCTTTCTTTCGATTAAAATTTCACAGAAGCATATATTCGCCTTATGAATAGGCATCATCAGTTGGTTATGTAGAATTTAAAAAAAATTCTTTAAAATTTTAAGAAATAATTGATGTTTTACATCTGTTTTTTTTTATAAACAAGGTGATAGGACCGATATTCAGCGTCCAGTTTAGTTTTAAATCAGAACGACGTGTAAATTTCGGTAAACCATTCACAGGCGGCGTTGGTCCTCGTGGACAACCCGGATTTGCTGGGGACAAGGGGGTCGCTGGGCCTCCAGGACCACGCGGCGCCAGTGTGGTCGGTGTACCAGGTTCCAAGGGCGCCACTGGAGCCCCAGGAAGCCCAGGGTGGCAAGGACGTTCCGGTCCAACCGGACACGACGGAATGAACGGCATGGACGGCCTTCCAGGACCAAAGGTTAATGATAAATTCGATTTTCTACTAAAAATGTACAATATCTAGTTCGAATGAACTTTGGAACACAAAACACGGATTTTTTTTTAGTAATTTTGATAAAAATATCAAAGCCATAATATTCGATAAAATCGACTTTTCACAAATTACAAACGTTTCAGCAATACCTCATGCCATTATCAGTGTAAAAATCAAGTGAAGATAAAAGCGATAAAACATAAAAAGAAAGGAAATTTTTATGTTATTTCGCTTTATGTTTATACGTTATTTGGTAAACCAATGTTTTTCGTCTCATTTATTTTTATTGTCGTTTTTTATGCGACATCTCAACTTCAGATTCGTTGTGAAATGTTTATTGTCACCTATACTTAATAATTCGTACATATATGTGGACAGTCAGAATTTTTCGAATAAACTTTTTTTCGAATAACAGAATCTGCCTGAATTCGAAACATGAAAACAAACGATTCTGGTTGCACATCAATGATAAAGATAAAATTAAGTATAGAACTTTGTAAACCGAAAATCAGTTTGTTTGGATGTTATACGATAAATATAGGAAAGATTCATCCGAATTTAGATACTGGTGATGCTGTTAGTAACAAAATATGTTTATCATATAACATCCAAACAAACTGATTTTCGATTTACTAAGTTATGTACTGGAAACCTTCATGGGATTAAACGTAATAATAAGATTTCCAGCTTACCTCCAAATTATTCTGCCAATTTAAACATTCGTCATTCTTTCGCTAACACGCAATGTTTTACAATTCCAGGGTGAAAGCGGTTTCGGTCTACCAGGACCGGCCGGCCGCGACGGCGCCGACGGCGAGACCGGACCCCCTGGCCCAGCCGGTGAACGGGGGCCTGTTGGGGCGCCGGGACGTCAGGGCTACGCCGGGCCACCGGGAGAGGCAGGAAAGGACGGTAAGCTCGCTGTCTGCGGATTTGTCAGATAAATTTTAAGCCTATTTTTGTGAAGAACTTTGTGATGGGTTTATTAAAGTGACACAGTCAACATAAGGCTTGTGTAAAAATAGTCGATTGCCATTTATATTTAAAACTTGGCAGGTTTTTTGTGGCCGGACACGGTCATATGAATGAGACGCATGATATGAGCTTTGTTCATCCCAATTTATACAATTATTTCAATCGTTTTTTGACTTTGAAGTATGATCTTTGAAGTATGAACTATGATCCCTCTGTTGATCATTTAATAGCGCAACACGTTTATATAAAAGATACGCATGATATGAGCTTCGTGCGATCCAACTACCTAAATAGGCCTTGACTTTGAAGTATAATAACTGTCCTCTTGTATACGATCAACATAAAAGCGCCAATCGTGTTTTCCAACCTTGTACCCAATTAATCAGGATAGAACAACATTAGCAGGTGCCAATGAACTGCTCTTGTAAAATTACGTTGGGCTTTACCAATTTCCCGGCATAACCAATATCGACTGGACACCAATTGCAAGACGCCAGACGACAATAGCAACAATACGTTGTTCGTTGGCGTTTATTTTTGGGTGTTCTCTCGTTTTTCAAAAAAAGGTTTCAACACTTTGGCGTTTCGTTTTGTTGGTTTATGTCAATTATTTTCGCGCGTTTTCCAATTTTGTTGAAGTTTTTTTTTTTTCTAATCCTGTTTTATGTGCCCCCCCCCCAACAACGTTAGTTTTTATTTGCGACAGGAGAGCCAGGCAACGCAGGACCCAGGGGTTTCACCGGCGAAAAGGGTGAAATCGGAGACGCGCGAGTCGGACCCATGGGACCACCTGGACCCCGAGGCCCCCTTGGAGAGCAGGGTGCGTTCTTCGTTGTCTCTTTGGAAATTAATCGTTAACTTTAACTTCATTGAATAATGGCTGAACGAGTTTCAAACTGATTAAAGCATTATTGCTAAATGACCGTTAAATATTTACTTTTTTTACGCATTTTTATGACGTGTGTAACAACGCGTCAATGCTACATTTTATTGTAAAAAAAAATGTATTTCCTAAACAAGAAAAGTAGTTCCTAGTGATGACTAAGTGGTAAATTTATAATTTTCTTGTTCATATAACATACCTGTGACAAAAAACTATTCCTTCACTATTTTAAACTATAAATTAATAAACAACATCGAAATTTACAGGCGAGCCAGGGAACCCAGGATTCAGGGGCGAACCCGGCCTTCCCGGAAATGACGTCATGGGCATGAAGGGAGAGCAGGGCGAGCAGGGCTTGGAAGGCCCGGTCGGCCAGAAGGGCCAGACTGGCCCACTGGGATTCCCGGGTCGCGACGGACTGGATGGTGCCGCAGGAGACGATGGTGAAGAGGGAACACCTGGACAAAAGGGTGAACGCGGTCTTCCAGGACAAATCGGTAGGTTTTTTTTTATTTGTATATTTTTTTTACAGATTACGCGTTTTGTATTTAGCGGAAAGTTTTACATACAGCGGCTTAGCGAAGGCTTGGAGTTAAAACATGGCTAACTCAGCAGACAAATATTTAAATTTGCTCATTTTAAATCGATAATATAAAAAAAAGTCATTTTAAATCGATAATAAAAAAAGTCGTTTCAAATCGATAAAATAAAAGTCATTTCAAATCGATAATATAAAAAAAAAGTCATTTCAAATCGAAAATATAAACAATAAAGTGTTTGAAACTTAGGGTTACATTTACTTGGAATGGTTAAACTGTTTTTAATTGATTAAGTTTTTAAGTGAAGTCGTCCACGTTTTAACACGACGGTTGTGTTATTCTTAACACTACGGTTTTAAAGATTGGGTTTTATTTTGGCACAGCAGAACAGAATAGTGCTTCTCAATCATTTTTCAGCACAGAGTGGGCCTTTCTTGTATTTTGTTATTGTTGGCCTAACTAGCTACCTTCACATTGTTTTAGTACCATGTGTAGCGGCGAACATTTTTTCTTAATTTTTTTAAACATTTTTTTTAATTTTTTTTTTCAAACATATTTTTTAATTTTTTTTCAAACATATTTTCTTGTTTTTTTTTTAAATCGAGGCAACCGACACTAGCTGTTCCTTGAAATATCATTGAATCCCATCGTCAACGACATAACTTTTTCAAGGTGCTCCGGGTTTCGACGGAGGTGCCGGAGTCCCAGGCGCTCCAGGCCAAGACGGCTTACCCGGCTCGCCAGGGTCCCGCGGAGACAGGGGATTCACCGGACGATCGGGCTTCCCGGGTCAGAAGGGTGAACCGGCGCAGCTTCTCGACAGCCTCGTCAGCAACGGAACGAAGGGAGAGAAAGGTTAGTTCCAAGTTGTTTTGCCTACATCTGTGTATTGCTATACAACAGCGGTTCCCAAACTGGGGTCCGTACATTAAGAGATGGCGCAATGAGAATTAAGGCCCGTTTACACTACAGCTGCAGTGATCTGCACTGGGCGTAAAAATCGCTCCAAAACGTAACGTTTTTCTATTGCTGCACTGGGCTTGAGTTTAGCAAAGCGTGGAAATCGCTCCAAAGCGTATTTTTTTCCAGCTGCACGGGAGCCTGAGTTTAGCAAAGCGTAACTTTAAGCTAGCTGCAGCTGCTGCACGGGGCTTGAGTTTAGCAAAGCGTGAAACGCTCGCCACAATAGAATTTAAATGCAAATTACGCTTTGCTCAGCTCAGTGCAGCTGTAGTGTAAACGGGCCTTTTGTCTTTAAGGGTATAAACTATACATTAGGCTTCAGCGAATGTTTTTCAACATTAGTCCATGTTTTTTAATTATCTGTCATCAGTCATCACTATTGTCTTTCGTTATGATTTATTATTTGATCACATAGCGAGTTTTATGATGTCTCTTAGGACAGCATAAAGCATCTATTATGCTGTACTACCTGCTATCAGCGAATCGTTCGCATTAGTCAGAAAGTTGTGACATTAGAGAGAATCGTAACCGCACTAGTGTAATACAGGAAACATGGGTCAACTGACCTTTGTAGGTTCGCGAAATATCAAAATAATTGCAATGGGTCCTCCAGCCTAAATTTTTAGAAAAGTATCCACGAAATGGATACTGGTTTAGTCTTAAAGTTTGCCGTGTCATATCTTGTTTTGTCTGTAAACTAAGTGGCCCCAACCGATACTGAAGTGGGAATTTTTAAAATGAACATGGGTTGAAGTTCAATGCGATTAATTGCTCCGAAAAAGCTTTGCATTCAATCAGCACATATATGGGTGAAACTTATCAATTCAATGTATTTTATTCAAGTTTCGGAAAGTCGTTATCAGTGTGCGGGAAATTTTTAACAACACAAAGGCTTAAACAAGTGGTTTCATAATTCATTCAAATCGAATATAAATAAAAAAACAATGATATTAAAACAAAAGCCATATAAGTGTATGTTAAGCATCAATTCAAGCGACAAAGTAGTAAAACCAACTGCCGTAAGGACAACTACAATGTCAAGGCACCATGTGCTCAGAGACCTTTGACCGCAAGTAGCACAGTGATTATACATAATTAAATTAATTATAAAACACTTACACTGAAATGCGCAGGTTAATTTGTCCCATTCAAAATTCCCAACATACAAACTTTCTGTAGCACTTGAAGGCGTATATAGCGTGCTCTTTAATTTTTTCACCACCTAAAAATTATAAACAGGTCAAAAATCACGTTATTTTCGTGTTTTGCAATCTACGTTGTGCCTCACACAAATATTGAAACTTTGACTGTCACGGACTTTAGCAGTAAAATTTTGCTGTTATTTCAGGCACACCTGGCATCGTTGGCTTACCTGGAGACAAGGGTTCCGAAGGCCTGCCCGGTATCAAGGGGGCCCGGGGATTCACCGGGGACAAGGGCGCTCAAGGAATGAAGGGCCGACCCGGACTCGACGGCCTTCAAGGATACGAAGGACTTCCAGGTATGCTATGTGTAAAAGAAGTTTTAACGCGCAGTTAAAGTTGTGCAAAACAAGTGAACAATTAATCTGGTTGTGTTCATACAGTAGTTTTTGTCACTAAACCAACTTACATCGATGAAAACGGAATAAATACCCAAACGATTAGGAAAACTGAAAATTTTTGCAGGTTGTTTCAAGATAGTGTTGTTGTTGTGTTTCAGGCCATCTACCGTAAGCTGGTATTAGATTAGCCTAAATGATATCTGTTATCAAATATCGAAAGTTGACGAAAAGTATGTTTGTAGTTATTGTCGAAAACATGGTTTTGCAAACTACCGCCGAAAATATCAACTATACCTGAACGCATTGTTGTGCAAGACATTAAGTATTTTTTTTTTCAAAAAATAACGTGTCAAATTATTATTAGAGCAAGTCATCTTGAAGTCATGAAACCTGTAAAAGTGGTAAACTTGTTCCGATTTGGAATAATAAGTCAACTAAAAAAAACAAAATAAATAACTAAAATTTATGACAAAATGTTAAATACAAACACAATTCTAATCCAAGTCATTAGACTAAATGAATTAAGTCCTAGTCAAGTCTTTTGTCCAGAAGACTTCAGTCAAGTCAAGTCATTTTACCATATCGACTTAAGTCAAGTCAACTTATTTGAAAATTGTGACTTAAGTCAAGTATTTGAGTTGAGTCGTTACAAACTGCCTGAACGTAACACAAACATTGTAACTGCGTTTCAAACATAGGCGAAAGCGGTGAAAAGGGCGAAGTCGGACTTGCAGGTTTGACCGGGCCCAAGGGCACTCGCGGAGAAACTGGACAACCAGGCAGACCCGGCGGTCTCGGCCCGTTGGGCCCACCAGGCGAGAAAGGCGCCACGAGCACGGTGGCCGGACGGCCAGGAAGGCCCGGACCAGCTGTAAGTAAAAAATCAAACTAAAATGATCACTAAATATAAATCGCTCTTCTGGTGTAAACGAAGTATAAACCGACGTTTCGATAAATGTAGCTTAAAATAGACAGTGGACAAAAGTCCCCGAAATGCCTGTGAAATTTGTGAAAAAATAATATCAAAGCCATCAATGATGTTAAAAATAAATAAAGAGTTATTTGAAACGTTCAAAATGCTACCTACTTCTGTATGGGCTTTGATATTCTTATTACGTCTTACTATAACCTCCAACCATTATGCTCCAGAGAAATTGTAGGAGATTAACATTTTGCCATTTTGTAGTGCGACATTACTGTAACAAGCAGAATAAAGACTATTTGTTTGTAGCTTATTTAGGCTTTGCTTGGATAATGCCAGCGTTTATGGGTATTTTTTCAGTCTGTTTCATTCGGAGACCAGCGCATTTTAAATAAATATTATACGAGCCACGTACGCTGAAAAATATTCAAAAATTGAAAAAATGTGGTTAAAAAATGGGCAGGGCAATTTAAGAGTAGCGACAGCTTGAAAGTATACCAACAAAAACCAGCAGCTTTCTTCTAGTATTTTGATGCTCATTTTCGATCGTTCAATTCTCAATTCGCCCTGAAAAACACGACTAAAACTGGAACAGATCACATCCGTTAATAATTTATCAGTAAAAAAACAATTATTTCGCGTTAGTAATAAGCTGTTATGTAATAAAACTGTTTCTCAGTAATAAGCTGTTATAGCATAGTGCCGCTTTGTAGTAATAAGCTGTTATAGGATAAACTTAGTATTTTGGCGATCATTTTCGATACTTAAATTCCCAATTCGCCCTGATAACGACTGTTATTAAGCGCAAGAATTAGTTCGTAATTAAGAACTTACCTTTATCAACACAGGGACAAGATGGTTTGGACGGACGCCCCGGCCTTCCAGGCAACGACGGTCCCATCGGCGAACCCGGTTTGAACGGCGAACCGGGTGTCAAGGGTGAACAAGGAATTCCCGGCGGAAGGGGCTACACCGGTCGGGCCGGACTAAAGGGCGCCCCTGGAGCTCCAGGGGAGACCGGAATATCTGGCACCCCCGGTGACGATGGACTTCCAGGTAGAGATGGAGTCTTCATGTTGTGTTTATATATTTTCTCATTGTGGAGTTGGAATTACTATCGCGTAATATAATCTAATTCCTAAGTTGTCCAATCATGGAAAAATATAGTGTCATGGAAAAATTTAGCACCGTAGAGAATATAAATTTGTTCGCACTTGATCACATATTTAGACTATTCATTAAAAAGGCTAAAGCAGGGAACGTTTTTGAACACTGAACAGTATTATATGTATGTGTATGATCGTATAAAACGGTCATTGTCAACTCACATATTTGTATTTTGTACAAAAAAAAAACAGTTTTTCTTGTTTCAATAAGCCTAATCATACATCTCAGTTAAAGCACAAAATCTGGTTTTACATTTTAATATCTGCGGGAGATCTGTTATTAAACTTTAATCATACATTGAAATCTCCACTTTAACAACAACAAAAAATCGGACGATGTCCGAATAAAAATAATCTTCTTTCGAAACATTTTCGACCTTAAACAACATTGTTTCATCATGTAGGACGCGACGGACTACCTGGTGAGGCTGGTGCCACCGGCGCCGTTGGCCAACCAGGACGGGACGGACTCACCGGGCCCGCTGGACCAAGGGGATTCACAGGACAGTCGATCGCGGGACCGCCCGGTCGTCCAGGCGGACTCGGTATGCCCGGAAAGAAAGGAGAAACAGGACCGGAAGGACCACAGGTAAAATACTTTTTCACTAATTTTGCGTAAAAAACGTAAATAAACCGTATATTAGCTTTACGGTTTCTTCCACTGTAAAAATACACAATACTGGCCCACCGACAATTCAATACTGCATGTGAGTCAGCAGGATAAAAAGCTTTGTCTATACATTTTGTATTCTATATGCAATAGGTCCAAGAATGTCCGATACTTCGTTTTTATTGCGATACTGCGCCAGATTTTGGCTCCACTAGATTCAATACCAAAACTTTTGTTGTTAGTACAGTACTTTTAAAAACTGCAACATTTAAATTAAAAAAAAAAACGCTCAGTTAAATCCAAACATGGCTTAAATGCACGGATACCACCCTAGAATTAGACGAGTTTTTTTATATGGTACTGTAGATCACTTTCAATGTGAAGTTGCTTCTACTAACAGAATGTAGCAAGCATTGGCGTATGGTAGTTTATCGAATCGCTCCTCTCTGAGCCTGTGTAGCTCAGTTGGTAGAGCTACGGTCCCGGTGTGACTGAGTTCGTGAGTTCGAACCTCACTGCAGGCTAGTTTACTAACAGGAAGTAGCAAGCATTGGCGTCATGGTTGCTTCTCGAATCGCTCCTCTCTGAGCCTGTGTAGCTCAGCTGGTAGAGCGACGGTCCCGGTTTGACCGGAGGTCGTGAGTTCGGGCCTCACTGTAGGCTAGTTGTTTATCTAGCCTGCCTTGCTTGCATCATTGATCCACAGATTCGCTGAGTCTGCCACGACTTTCGGGGTACTACATTTCTCTCATAGTTGAGATTTGTTTGTTGAAGCACAAATCCGTACTCGTGTCTTGACTTACTACCGGCGTAACCTCGCCTAAGTTAAAAATACTCGCAAAATCAGATTAATCGTCTGAATCCAAGTTCAAACTCCGTGTTGTGGTGCTTAAGATAGATAAGCCGCGCCGCAACAAACACGGGCGATTCTCAAATCACCAGAAGTGTTGGGTTTTTTAAGTCGGGTGAGGCGTCTTTAGCTACTGAAAGATGCCGGGAGAAAATCCTGGTTTGTTAATTCGATTTAAACCGAGACGGCGCCAGTGTGATGTTGTGCATTACGCGATAAATTACGTCGCTGTAAACAATACCCCCACCACTTGACTTGACTTAAGTCTGTTTGACAAATGACTTTACTTGAGTTACGTCTTTTGCGCAAATGACATGGGTTTACATGAAGTGTTTTCTGTAAGCATTCTTTTAACAAAAAATTGCACCTAAAACAATTTGCTTGCTTCATGTTACTTTTTTTTCATTTTTGTAGTTTAGTTGTCACCAATAATAATCAGACAAACTTACCAATTGAAAGTTTACTTTTTATGACAAGGGCTTTCTTTGGCATTGACTTGCAATAATTATGACTTGACTGGGACTTAACTTGTTTTATTCAAAATGACAAAATTAGACTTCAGTTCCTGTAAAAATTTTTGACTGGGGGTGGGACTTAACAGATTTAAAAATGACGTGATTACCACGCTGCTTACATTTGAGACGCGACCTTCGGTCTTTGGCTTTTCGCGACGCGACCCTACCCAGTAGGTAGGCACTAGGCCAGGTAAAAAAACGTCTCGCGAAAATCACGTTCCCGTCAAAACTGCGAGACGACGAAAGCCGTTTTAGCCGGGTGCGGTGGCAAACGGTTTCCTGCATCAGCCTAATCCCGCATATCGCTTATCGGTCTTATCGCCGTTTCTCGTTGCAACGGAAAACACAGCTCCTGTCTTTCGCTCTTGAAAATGAACGCGCCCGCATTTACTTAGTCTCTTTAAGCTGCGTACCCCCGCACTCTTTTTGCCTTGTTTTGGCCCGGCGTGGTTTTTTGCTTTGTGCACAGCAGACTGTCGGGCATCAAAACCTGAATTACCTCAACGCGACGGAATTTTTCGAGTTTTTTTTGCCGTTGCTGCCGTCTTGGACGCGACCGCTGCTGAATGCCTTTTCTAAAATTGGCGATTTTTTCGTTCGTCTTGTGGCTGGAGATCGCCGTTTAGCGATAGAAATTTGATAGGAGCTTCTTAAAAGATTGCGAACCCTGTAGTCAATTTTCGAACAATAACTTTTGTTGATTTGTGTTTTATTTTTACTGTTAAGTTTTTTAACACCCCAAAAAGTTGCAATTCGTAGCATCTTTCCAGTCCGCAAGTTTACAAAGAAGATACACAGCAAACTTACGAAATAGCAACAGTACCTACAAATAAAACACGTTGATAGAGACTGTTTTAACACCAGTGCGAAGAATACTAATACAGTTAATTTCATTTCGTTTTAAAGCCCGACTGGACTGAACAAAGTTAATATTCCGTAAATTTAAATTAAACTATTATTTTATGCCTGGCAAGCTGTATGTGCAAAATAAGAAGATATCTCCTCGTCCTTACACGTAAATGTTGACAATCACTTAGAATAGGATCAAATATTCTCAGTCATTTGTAAGACCTTTTTAATCAAGAGACTGGTAATGTCTTATTTTGTGGCAAAATATATTTCTCTTATAAATTGCTATGGAACTTATAAATGAATGACTTTGATTAAGACAGGAAAGTCTTTAGAATATTTGCCATTTTATACTTCTCTACTTTTCTCAGCCAAGCCAAAATATGATACCCTTTAAAGTAATTTTTACGCCGTCGAATCTTAACTAATAGGATAGCTGTTGTACAAGTGTGAACAAGTGTTTCGCGGCGTGCGTTTCGAGTTGAAGTAAAGTGTTTTGGCAAAAGTAAAATGTACAAAGGAAAATGTCTAATATTAATAATTATTTGGTATAAAAGAGTTTCAACCGAACCGGTAATTGTTTTTTGTCTTCTGTTGAATATTTGTAATGGTTCAATATATAGCGCAGTTTACACGAATACATGATAATGTTGCAATTCAGTATATCAGGGAATAAGCGGTTTAAAAAAAAGTCGTGCCTTGACTTACTGAACAATATTTTCAATTTAAAATTGTAATAGACTTACCTAAGTCTTTCAATCTACTTTATTCCAATCTGAGGCGTGTAATTCCTAAAGTGTAAAATTCACGCGTTCGAGCATCACTGAGAAATACTTTTGACTTGAACCCTAAAGTAATGTTAACACTTTTCTGTCCAGGGCGACCACGGACCAACAGGAGAGAGTGGAGAAACCGGACCGGAGGGTATCCAGGGCGAACCCGGCCCACCTGGCCAACCCGGCCCGCGTGGACTGTCTGTGGTCGGTCCCAAGGGCGAAGTGGGACAGCCTGGACTCGCCGGACTGACCGGTAGGTGTCACTGTTTGAAAATTTTAATAAAATTACCCCATACAGAGTTTCTTAGCTGTGCGTCGTTTAAATTTTTGCAAATGACTACGTTTCGTATCTAAATTCAATTGCGGTGATAGCATAAGCTTATTTCATCCCCGGATATTAGTATTCCCTTATATGTGCGTTAATGTTATGAAAACTGCAGCAATACACGTCAAACAGCGAATAAAGCTTGACAAACACTGACACAAAAGATCAAAAAGTGTATATGAAAAGCGCATTGCATCTATTTGGGCAAAGTGTAAAAAAATGTGTTTTTTTACAACCCTATCCATACCTAATGGCTAATGCCCTGTATTTAGTTAACTCATATGTTTTCAAAGGAATCCCAACAGAGTTGATCTGGAATTCTATCATTTAAATGTGCAATAAATTTAGGCTTCTTCTCATGGATGACTTGTTCTTCCGTTTTGCTCAATTTTTTCATGATCCCCATGCGCTTCGCAATAAAACGCATTTATCGACTTGCAGGTGCACCTGGCGCTCCTGGCCCGATCGGCGCCCCTGGAACCGCTGGGGAACCTGGTGAAAATGGAATGAAGGGAGAGAGGGGCGCAACCGGCTTTAACGGCTTCGACGGCCCGAAAGGACTCGACGGAAAGCCTGTAATTTTATTTCTATTTTACTTAACTTTTTCATTTAACCTTTTTTTTCTTTCGTTGCCAATCTTGGTTGCACAACGTAGCAGAATAATTGTTTTTAAATAAAAACACTATAAAATAGGTTTAGAAAATAAAAACAGCAGAACATATGTCAAACAGATTATTTATTTTACCGTGTATTACATGAGTAAATATATATTTTAAGTAACTTCCATTTTGGTCTTGAGTTACTGTGTTATCAGCTAGTTGTACAAAAAATGGTTTTGTTATTTAAGCAATTCTAGAAAAGTTGCGAGAATTGTTTGATTTTTGAAAGGGGTGCAGCAAGGAAAAAGGTTAAGAACCACTGTTGTAGACTGTATCTTTCTCGATTTTTAAACTTGAGTTTTACTTGTTCTCATTTATCTTAAGTTTTATTGTTCATAGTTGAGGTTACTAAGGTGACTAAGGTTACTAGCACATAAGTGTGCTGTACAGGGTTGTGATCTACAAGTGTATTATACAGAGTGGGCCAAAAGTAGGCTTACAGTTATAAGAAGTAGGGTTTGGGTCTAAAAGTAAATTTTTTGTTCTGGGGTTCTTTTCATACATGTTTTTTTACAACACCCCCAAAAAGAAATCCATTGGTGTCAGGTCAGGTGAGCGAGGTGGCCATTCCATGCTACCTCTTCTTTCAAGCCAAGGTTGTGGAATAACTGTAAGCTTACTTTTGGCCCACTCTGTATAATAAACTTGTAGATCACATCCCTGTACAGTACACTTATTAATAGTATCCTTAGTAACCTTATATGTGAAGAATGTATGAATTTAAGCTCTATTAAAGCGTTTAACTTTTAACACGCGTTCGTTCAGGGTCGGGACGGATTCGACGGCCTGCCTGGAGAACCCGGTGACATCGGCGAGTCGGGTCTGACCGGTCTTCCTGGCCGCAACGGCGCCCCTGGCGAAACTGGAGCAGCAGGGCGCGACGGAATTGTCGGACCTAAAGGAGAAAAAGGTAAAACAATCGCCATTTCTCTTCGCTGTCGTTTGCCCGTGCGACTTTGCGCTGGCAATTCAACCGCAAAACATATATATTAGCTTACCTTGATATTAAGTCTAAAGCCAAAAAGGTGGACAAAGCACTGTTGGGCTTATTATCTAATTAAATTCAAATTTGTGTTTTTTACTCCCCCCTTTAAATGTGCCCCTTTTAAAAATTACCCCCCTCCACTACTTTTTGAAAATATTTTAATTTATAGAATTTCAATTTGTAGTAAATGTGAGCAGGAGGAAAGTTTGAGTACCCCCCAAAAATGTAAAAAAACACTTCCCCTAAAAAAAATATTTATATTAAATTGTGACGACAAGCATCACTTGTGGGAAGCTTTGAATTACTTCTCAGTCACATTAACTTAAGATGATACAAGTTCGTATCGAAACGTCTTAATTAAGATACTGTCGATCTACTCGACTTTTTTGGGCTTTGCAATTCATTATCAAGCTAAATAACAGATCCGTGCATAGCTTACCTGAACTTAACTTATTTATTGTATCATCTTGTTGGATCTATTTCAACAATTTTATGAGAAGTTTTAATTCACATTTATTCTTTCATGGACTATCGTTCATTACAACTTTCCAATAAAGAATACATATCTCCGTATCAACGGCATATTAAATATTGTCACGCTCATAACCAAAAGTGCCTTAGCCATTTTTTTCCAGATTTTAGAATGTTTGCTTAAGTCACTCCTTTTTACCACCCCCATCCATAGAAAAAAGTGCTTAAGTCATTTTTAGGTCATTTCGCATGCGCATGTGCAAAAAATACTTAGGCACTTTTCTATTGATATGACCTTCCGTGTACTTAACCACCATATTCATTTCCAGGTATCTCTGGACTTCCCGGTCTCGACGCGAGGCCAATCGTCACAAAGGGTGCAAAGGGTGAAGTTGGCCTTGTGGGGCCACGTGGGCCAAAGGGCAGCCCCGGCCCGGCCGGACTACCCGGCTTCGCAGGAATGCCCGGTGACTCTGGCGAGCCTGGGTCGGCTGGACTGGACGGACTGCCCGGACTCAGTGGGGACCGCGGATCACCTGGACGACAGGGACCAACCGGTGGGTGTAAATCCGTATTTCTATGTGAAATAGCCACATCGATGACTTGGTTTGATTTGTGTGGGTTTAATTGCCCTTCACACGGTTATATAGTGGCACCTGATTATCTTACCTTAAACTTTGACTCCCTAGAGGGCATTTTTTTCTTTACCAGGGGCCAGTGTTTCTGTGTGAAATAGCCACACCCATGACTTGGTTTGATTTGTGTGGATTTAATTGCCCTTCAAACTGATATGTAGTGCCACCTGATTATCCTACCTTTTTTGACCCCCTAAAGTGTTTTTTTTCTTTACCAGGGGTAGTGTTTCATTGTGAAATAGCCACACCGATGACTTGGTTTGATTTGTCTGCGTTTCATTGCCCTTGAAATTTAGATAATTTAAATGCTTATGACAGACGCTAACGCGCGTCAAAGTGTGAACCAACCTAACCATCCTCCCGTTTCCAGGCAACAGAGGACCATCGGGCGAAGACGGCATTCCGGGACGCGACGGTCTTCCAGGAGAGGCAGGATCATCTTCCCTCTTCCACGGATACTTCGTTACGAGGCACAGCCAGACGACTTCGGTGCCCGACTGTCCGCTCGGCATGCGTCGTATGTGGAGCGGTTATTCGCTGCTCTTCATTCAAGGCAATGAGCGCGGACACGGACAGGATTTGGGTGAGTAGATATGCCTTGGCTGCTGCTGATTTTTCTTTGTATTTAATGACGTTGGCCAACTAAAAAGTTTCCGCATTTTTTTTTATTTCGTTGAACTAGTAGCAATGAATATCGCAGCTACGTGACAAAGCAATGCAGAGTTCGAAAAAAATTGTAATATCATTTTAAAATCCCACTAATTTTAAATTCAAGTTTTTATTTATCATTTTTTTATAACCTTTAAAGTGTATATAATTCTGTCTTTTCGGAAAATTAATTTTCGATATTTTATTTATCGTCAATTGCCTCCTATAGCCCATGAAAAAAATGCCTCCTACAGCCCATTTAAGTGGTATGAAAACCATTTTTGTTAGTTTGTTTTTTCAAGTTGTTTTTAGTTGGTTAGTTCGGAATCTATCAAATTATTATTTACCATATCAAAACATAAATGCCAGAATTTTGTCACGGTCTCACAACACTTTGTGTAAACACCTGTTCAACATCAATGCTAAACTAAAAATAATATCTGGCATTTTATTAACTACTGAGTTCAACATATTTTCAACCTAGCTATAACATAACCAGAATATTATATAATTGCTTGCGTGTTACTCCAGGAACCGCCGGGTCTTGTCTTCGCCGCTTCAGCACAATGCCTTTCCTCTTCTGCAACGTGAACAACAACTGTCGCGTGGCTTCCAGGAACGACTACTCATACTGGCTTTCCACGCCAGAACCCTTCCCCATGTCCATGGAAGCCGTAACAGGTAAACAAGTCATAAACTATACATATACACCTAGCGTGGCTTGAAAATTTGCCAGTTTAGGAAAATTCAGACCACCGAGTCCAACTGCGGCTAAAAAAATAAACCCGAGTCCCGAATCAACTCCTGTATTCCGCCAGTTTACGTATCTAAATACTGTGGATATTGAGCAATCCACTCAGAGGGGTCAGTACAGTATATTAGTTACCCACTTACAATACTTGATTGGAAACTAACCACCGTATGCTATTCCGCCTTTAAAATTTACATTTGTCGAGTCCCATATCCCGAGTCCGACTCCGCAGCTGCTTGAAACGGCAAATCCCAACAAACCGCAAGTTCCTTGTTAACCGTAATGTTCCTCGTATTACCAGGTGCCAACATCGAGCCGTACATCAGTCGTTGTTCGGTGTGCGAGACTCCGTCGCTGACCATTGCTGTCCACTCCCAGTCCGACATCGTACCTAACTGTCCGGAGAGCTGGACAAGTCTCTGGATCGGATACAGCTTCGTCATGGTGAGAAGTTGTATTTTTTGGTGGACGACTTGGATGAGTGGTTTTCTTATTGACATTTCGCTTGGAAAAACAGCTGTTGAGTGTTTGGTCCAGGATAGCAAGTTGAAATCGTAAAGCACAAGTCTATGTGTAAAACAATTTTTCAGAAAATGATTCCTAAAAGGTCTTTATATTACTTAATAAATACTATAGTGGTGCATCGAGTTTCACATGAAAAAAAACCGCTGGTTGTAAGTTTAAATTGCGGTACAACCAATTGAAAAAATTCTAATCCAATTTGTTAATTGCTTGTGTGCTCTAATTCTAGTTTTAATCTAGTTCAGATTTTATCAAAAATGATACTTTAGGCCTACGCTATGCTAAAACGTATAAAAACAATCACAAAAATATTTGCCATTTAAATTCCTAGAATAATAAATTCCTTTTTAAACTTGATTAATTATGAATAGTTAAATGTAATTCTAGTTTAAATTCTAATTGATATTCTCGTGTTTAACAACTGATTTGAGTAAATGTGAATGATATAATTCTAATTTTAATCTAATTTGAAAAAAAAAGATAAAACAAATCTAGTTGTTCAAGTCTGTAAGGAACCGCGTTCTCACGATCCATTTGTTCCGTCTTCTAACTCCTTAAATTTCCCCTTACGCAGCACACCGGAGCCGGAGCAGAGGGAAGCGGACAGTCGCTCCAATCTCCCGGATCCTGCCTTGAGGACTTCAGGGCCGGACCGTTCCTGGAGTGCCACGGACGCGGGACTTGCAACCAGTACGCCAACGGCTACAGTTTCTGGCTGGCCACCATCGGACGCGACAACCAGTTTGCGTGAGTAGACCTTTGCTGGTTAAGTTTTTTTTTTTTTTACTAAGTTTGTTTCCTTAAATATCCGTTTACGGTTATTACTGCTTGTGACGCCGACTGGAGATGTTCGCTACTTGACGTTTTATTTCGATAGCCAATATTTTTAACGAGAAAAGTATCGCGATTGTGGCAGTATCGGTTCTCGTCCGATACTTAGTGGTATCGGTGCCGATCCGATATCAAATTAATATTGTTTTTAGCTGTGACTTCCAAACCAACGCAGCAAGTTTTACCTTAAAATGTAAATTTAATAAAAAAAATAGTAGGGAAAAAATTTTAACCCAATTTATTTAGTAGGGTAAAAATTTTAACCCAATTTAATTTATTATCAATAAACTTAATTTTTGCGTAATAATCTGGAAAAATTACCTTCAAGTGTTACAAAATGTCATCTATTTTCCTTGTTTGAGGATTGTAATGACGTCATTTAGTATCGGATCGCGATATTTTATCTTTTTGATAAAAAAATGGGTATCAGTATCGAAATGAAATGTCAAGTATTGAACATCCCTAGTGGTAAAGGTTGATCTGCAACTACACTTTTACTTCATGCACAAAACGGCACGGACCCCCGTTACAAACCCTAACTAACCCGTGTGTTTCGATCGCAGCAACCCCAGATCGGAGACTCTCAAGGCGGGAACCCTTCGTCAGCGCATCAGTCGTTGTCAGGTTTGCATGAGGAGCGACCACGACGTCGGACCAGGTGCCGCGACGCCAACTAGACCCCGAACTGACGGCGATCGCTTCGACCTTAACCGCAGGAGATCGGCCGACGACAGCCGCAGAAGCCATCACCACGGCCGTGGCCACCACGTCGGACCCCAAATGGCCGCCAGTCAGCGGTGAGGGTCTCCCCCTTATGACGTCACGGAAGCCACCCCCTGGCGTCGCGCGCTTTTCGCGCAAACTCCCTCTCTCTCTGTTTTATGAACCATGTTTCTGAACTTTAAAACTGGATGTGCGGCTTGATCAGAAAAACAAAATCGCTTTTATGCTGATCGCGGCGGTTTTTGTTGTTCTGCGTGCGCGCCTTCGTTTTCTTGCAGTTTATTATTTAAGTAACGCCCGCCCTTTCGTCACGGTTCTATAGCAGCAGTGCGGTCGCATGTGCGCCGACTGTCCTGTCGTTGTTCGCTACTGCTGCTGTCTTCGTTGTGCTTGTCCTTGTCGTCTTTTGTTTGTGTTCTTTTTCGCCCGGTGCCAATTGCAGTCGTGTAGCATTTTATTACTTATAGGAGCGCGTTTGTCGGTCTGTGTGTGTTTGTTTTTGCCGCCTTCTTTTTAGCTTCTCTTTTGCCCCCCTTCGCGCACACATACCCATCTATCAAGCCTTTTGTTTCGCGCATCAGCATAACGTTTTTTTTTCATTCTACAGTATATGCGTTAAATACTATACACGCGTAAAATCCAAACGCTAGATAAATACCCGAGTCACAATTCATGCCACGATTGATTAGAGTTATCACAAGCACGCAATTGAAATTCAAACTAGTTTTCATCTCACATTCGGCTCCAGTTTCTTTCTTCGGCCTTTTTTTTGCTTTTTTGACATCGAAGACGTTTAATGTGTTATGTAGCTTTCGCACTTTCTCTTTTTCTGTCCCCCGTTTCTCTAATCCCGTCTATTAATTTGCCCTTGCGGTTCTTTCTACTACATCTTAGATAATGCAGCATATTTGTGTTAACACGATAACACCACCGTTACCTACATAAGCCACGTAGTCGCAAATGCTTTTAGTTGTAGATAACTAACGAATCAGAATTACCGAAATTTCCAGCCCAACAAGTTTAGTACAAGTAACCTTTCAATAAATTAATAGAAAGAAGCTTTTGTAGTTAACTAACATCTACTAACATCAAAGTCCTGTCGCCCAAAGTTCTACACCTTACTAAACCAAGCTTTTTTCCTTTACGACGCAGTGTTTCTTTTATGCAAGTCGCGTTGCAGACGTGACGGTGTAACTCTTCCACAGCCCTTACAACCATACGCGAGAAATTGACTCCGCTCGTAAATAATAACTTTACTAACCAAAAATGTTTTGCCCAACGCTTTGGTTCGCCAAGCGTCGGGCTTAGGTCGTCATTACAGCCCAAACGCAGTATTATCTCAAGTATCGGGCACCCACACTTGCTGTACAGTATCGAGCTTGTCCCGTGTCTGATTGTCGTCGATTAACAAGTAACAGCAGTATACACTCTATATTTTCCAAATAATTCTAAAATTCCGTCATTGATATTTTATTAAGCAAAATGTTCATCGGATGCTAAACTAAGTTAATTTTATTGAATTTTTTAACTAAACGGTAATTTATATAGCGGAGCACTTTCAGAAGTAAGGAATCTCCCGCCAGACAATAAAATATAAAAGAAAGATTCTTGCTATCAATTAACATTACGATAAGACTTTGGAACACAATATACTCCAAAGTTTGTATATTGCACGAAGTGAACGTCTCTCATCTTGAAAACAGATTTTCAACGAGGCTAGAAAGACAATCAAATAAATTCACAGTTGGTCCATGTTTGTGTCTCTTGGCCTGTCGGTGACTTTTTTTCGAAAAACTGCTCGTATTGCTTTTTGCGACCTGTTTGAAATCGCCATTTTTTCACTGCTTGCGACGAACGACGCCTTACCCATATATATTTACTCACCATTTGCTGCACCGGCAGCTATTGTGCCCTTTACAACTAGCCTACATTATATCTTCGTAAGGAATATACGATGCAGCATTGAAACTCGTAAATAAACTTTTACAATACCAAACGGCACGGGTGTACTTTTGTGCAAGTTCAGGAGGTATATGGTCAATAGAATTCGTAATTATCGCTCTAATTCCCAAAACTACATTTTAGTAACAATTGATTGGAAACTGGGACTTAAAAGTCAATACAAAAACTCTTCACAATACCAGTTAAACGGGTTAAATTACACTAAGCGCTGTCAAAAAGTGTATTTAACAACAGAGTATATTAACGTCCTCCTCAGGATAACAGTGTCAATATAGTTTTACTTAATAGCTATACAATTTTATCTCAATAAAGTTTAGCATATTTTATCTAAGAAGACATAATATATTACAAATTTAAAACCGATATAGTTGCATCTCACGTGTAGCCCATACTAAACAACCGACGGTAGATAAATGCCCGTTTTGAAATGACAAATCAGAGTCAGTCTTATTAGCAAAAAATGTAATTAGGTTAACCGTTTTTGTAAACATTTTAGTTGGGATTTTTATTAAATACTAGCAATCAGTAACCTAAATGAAAGTAAATGATTTTTTAACTACATTTTAATGGATAAAAAGATAGTTTCTGACTTAAGGTAGGCTACTTTATGTTGATGAATCATCGACACTTAAGCGAAACAGCTATGGTGTGTTTATAAAAGTTCAAAATTAAAAAACAAAGCAAACAAACATTGATCTTCTGAAAAACGCTTTTTATAAAGATATTGTTTGAAAACCGTGACTGTAACACTCCAACTGAACTTCAGCCTTAGCCTACACATTGTTGTTTTAGCGAACGGGTTTCCCCGTTTGCAAAAAAAGAAACTGCTCTTGTTTTTTTAAAACGCCGCCATGTTTTCCTGCAAGTTTTAACATAAAACACTCCGCCAATACCAACAGAAAGCGATTAGGGGCCGCGCGCAAACTAATTAATTAAGCCGCCCGTATACCTCTAGACTTGACGGCACAACCTTGCGCTGTGCAGTCTCAGCGAACGAAATTGATCGCGCTTAATTGCCACTGTCGCTAACGATTTCTGGCCTTTTAACTCGATTAACTTGCACCCTAAATCGCTGCAGTCAGGTTTCACTTCACTTCAGCAATCGATTTTTCTTATACCCGACCCTTTGCACGCCCCGAAGTCAATTTGTTGATCCCGAAGGTCCACTTTGCGCGGATCGAGCGATCTCGGTGGAACTTTCGATCAAAGGATAGTTGATCCTGCTGGCAAAAACAAAAACGACCGGCTGGAAAGCATTGCGCGATAGAATGTACGAGAAGAAAATCATGTCACATTGTTTTTGTTTGTCAAGGGTATTTGAGTTGAAAGAGGAACGTTTTGAATAAATCTTCAAATAATGTCCGGAGGTTGTAGTTAGACGTAGAATGAATATTAACGCCAACTCAGTATAAGGTATCATTTTGTAAACGCTTTGAATGAGTAAATATTAATTTTTAACATCGGTATATTTGATTTGAATAAAGAATTAATAGAAATATTTGGAAGAAAAGTATTTCTAAAAATTGGATTTTAACACGCCGGCTTTTATAATATAGGCTACTTACAAACGTCGTTTTTTCTAGTATACACATTTTGTCTGATTTGAGTTGCTGATTGTCTTGTTATTCAATGGCTGAATGCAGGTTTTTTTTAAGGTTTGGTTTGGGTGACCGCTAAGTAGTTTTAAAGAGACCGCAAGTGTTTCATTTAAATACCAAAAAGTTGCAAGTCCAAAATTTGGGAAACCGCTGGAGAAATTTGGGGGACCGTTTCAGTAACCCAAAACACCTTAAAAAAACACTGGCTGTATGATTTCATACGATACGTTTGTATAATAGGAGTATAGTCTGGGACATACCGTAAAAACTAAATCGCTATATCTTTTGTGGGCAACACGTCGCTAAACACTTTTTAATGTGTAAGCAAACACACTTATCTTTATTCTACACTTCTGAGTCCTAGTTCGTTTTTTTCTAGAAAAATATAGAATTCAAGTAATAGGTTTAAAAAATATTATATTTTTTATAAACACATTTTAGTGTGAGGTTGAAAAACGTCTTTGGAACTTCTAAACATGGGTTTTTGTCATGTTTAGAAAAAGGAAAAGATGTTAGATTTAATCGCTGTTATAATAATTATTACGACACGGTTGAGAATTGTTGTTAAAAGATAAACAAAGTAGGCTTAACTATTTACGGATCTGTAATGTAGCTTGATAATGAATTGCAGAGCCAACCAGGTCGAGTAGATCGACATCATCTTGATTAAGACGTTTCGATACGAACTTCTATCATCTTCAGTTAATGTGACGGGCATTCACTGAGTCATCGTAACTGAAGATGACACAAGTTCGTATCGAAACGTCTTAATCTATGTCGATCTATCCGATTTTTTTGGCTTTGCAATTCTTGAACAAAATTGTCAAATGTTTCAACTTCTTTGGAACACATGCCTTTGTGAAATATTCGATTCAATAATAATATGAAATAACTTGATCCTAGTTCTGATGTAGTATGCTGAGATAGTGATACAAAAGTGGCCGACGTACGTTAGAAATTTTATTCGTAAGATACAACACTCTAACTGAGTTTTGCACTTCCAATTTGTTTTCTGAGATTTAGATATACTCTTGTGTTATAACCGAAAAATGCTCTTATCTTGGGGCTTCCTACTTTCGACTGTTGTGGCCATCAGTGTTGCGATGAAGAATTCCGACCACCTCATTTTGCAAGGAACTCGATGCGTCTCCCGGTAATGCGTTGTTTCTATTTATCGAATCAAGAAAAGTAAGATCTAAAATTTGCATTTTTCCCTATAGGTGTCTGCAAAATCACGCAAAGGCGCTTCTCAAACACCGAAAGACGTTGAACGCCTCGGCAAGTACAAGTTTACTGAAAGGCTAAACCAGTGATTCCCGAACTGTGTGCCGCGGTACACTAGTGTGCCTCGAAAGATTGCCAAGTGTGCTGCGAAACTTCTAGTAATTTCACAAAAAGGCATTGTAGACTTAAATACCAATTCCCATTACAAATTAATCGTATTGGGACATTTACATTTAGTTTGACGTGTGTTAAGGACGAATGTAAAATGACTCTACTGTTGTTCTGCTGAAAGTGTGCAGCGAAATATTGAATTTTTAGTGTGCCGCGAGCCAAAAATTTTTGGGAACCTGTGCTAAACAGTCTTACCAGACTTGGTATATTTAATCCTTCCATAGATAATTTTAACTTTTAATAGAAGGAAGTTCCATATTACAACTATTCACGCGTTGCAGTATGTTTTATACATATTTATTGATTTGTCCATATACATGTTTATGCATCAGACCCGATCCTGAATGAACAAAGTTTTATTTATGTATATAGTTTTCCACTACCTAAGCCCTCGGAAACCTGTTATAGGTCAAAGGCTAATTTTCATCAGTTTGTTCGGGTTTTAATTTTGTATCTCTGGCCTAATGGCATCGTGATTTCTTTTTTGACATGTTAAAACAGAAGTCGGCAAGTTTTTCCTGGCGGCGGGTCTGACCTAAACTCAGAAAGGTCTCTGTGGGCCTTACACAATATTAACTTATACTTTTGTTAAAACGTGTAAATTTAGGCATTTATTATGACTCTCATTTAAGGGCGGATTTTATATTTGAAAATTGGTCTAATTAGCAAGCTAGATTAAACAAAAACATACTATGTTCATATTTAAAAGACTAGTGCGCAGCACAATACAATGCATTTAGATTTATTAAGTTGGTGAAACCTTCTTTGTTGATAGTTTCCGCCAACATACTGGCTGTGGAAATAAGATTCACGCAAGGCGCGAAAGGGTTTACGTTTACGCATGGTTAAAATAGGCAAAAATATAGAGAACGGTTTCTTGCCCGGTTGACAAAAGAGGTGGCTGGCCGGATGATATACATTTAGCGGGCCGCGGACCGCAGGTTGCCGACCCCTGTGTTAAACTAACGAAAGGCAGCCAAATTCTTCTTAGCGTTCTGTTCGTTTGCAAACTAGTAACATGGGCTATGTATCTTGGTTATAGGAAAACTATAGCTGAGTCAAAGTAACGTGTGTGTTATATTTGTTAGGAGGAAATAAACCCGTTAAAATGGTGCGCCTTCTCCAAAGCGCAAACTTGTTCCTCTTGTATTCGGCCATGTGAACAACGCTTCGCCACCCTTCCGCAGTGCATGGCATTTTGTGAAGGCGACATAGATTGCATGTACAGGTAGGAATGTCTGGTATATTAAGTTTGGAGCTTTCACGTGATAAAATTATGGTCATAACTTGAAAAACCTACTCTCAGTATTAATGCTTATACGTTAAGTGTCATTAATAGAAAAAATACACTCATAAAATGTAACAAAAAATTGGCCAAGTTGTAACAAAAGACATGCCAGTCATTTCGTATCAGATCAGCCTTATAGTCGTATAATTAGCAGATACACATTTTTAAAACATTCCATTTTTGTTTTTCTTAATTAACAACTTAAAAAATAATTACATTTTGTCAAACATATCTATCAACGATTACGTGTCCCCATTTGTGCAAAACAAACCTGTTGCCTATTTTCGGCAAAATGATGATGCAGTAAAAAAGTCGCGATTGTTGCATAAATCTCGTTTCAAGCCATTTTCGCATTTGCAGCTGCGCATACTTCGAGGACATTTCAGGGACCAAGATGGGCTACTGTCCGGCGCCGACAGCCTACAACTCCACTTTAAGGACTCCCACCAATCTCGTTCCACGCAGCTCTTTAGCCCCACCGCGCGGTCACAGTGACGTGAGATCGGCGAGAAATTGCACTTCGACTTGCCGCACCGACTACGACTGCCGAAGCAACCGTAAGGTATCGAAACTGACTTGAAATTAACTTGCTGTAATTATGACTGCTTGTTATTTTTTCAAAATAACTTGACCTGGACTTAAGCTATTTCACAAAAGACTTGATTTGTTCACAACACTCGTAAGTCAGCAAGTTCTAGTCTTGTTTTGATTCTACTTAGCTCACAATCGCTCCAGCTTCCATGCCAGTATTATAAGCAGGAGTAAAGGGAGAGTTACCGAAGCGATGAATTATTTTTGTGCCATAACGTTTAAAATGTTAAGGTATGACGTCACAATGATACGTCATAACTGGACGTCGAAAACAAGTAACGCGATAGGAAACCTGAGGTTGACGTTCAATATAGTGCACGAGTATGCAACTGAAATCCTAGTTTAGAAACATTAAAAGCATGGCGAATGGTCTGGTTAAAATAACATTTGTGTTTTACTGTTCAGTGCTGCGTGGTTAATTGTCGCGGTTTTTGTCGCCCTCCTCTCTCAAAGCAAGCATGGTTGCCTCTCAAGTTGCCCAGGAGAAGCGTCACGATCAGAGAGACCGACGATGGACAGTCGGCCGTCTTAATTTGGACACAGGAAAAGAACGTAAGTCGTTCAAAAACTCTATTTAGGTTAAATTTGTCATGTTTATTTTAGGGTAGAAAGAAGTTATAATTTGATAACGTTAAATTTTAACCATTTTTAGTTGCAAAATTTATGGTACTAAATAAACAAACGTTGTTGTGCAGTTTCACCCTGTGTGGACGATGTATTTGGTGCAACAGCAATATCGACTTTCTCGCGGAATTCCTAAGCGATTTAGAAAATGGCAAACCATTACACAGGTATCGGAACTTACAATGCTGACTAACATAATCGTTGTGTTACGAATTTATAAATATATAAGATATTCTGCTCATTAACCTTATTTTATTATTTTGCGAAACCGCACGCAAACACATTATAATAAAATACTAACACTGTCTTAAAACTTTTTTGTTATATAGCGGTAGACTACAACTGTAAGCATTTATGGAGTACCAAAAATATATAGTCCATATACATTAGACTTTTATAGTGAAAACTCCCGATAGCATTATAAATTTACCGTTACTCTTTTCTTTCTAAATTTCTTGATTTAGAAAAATGCCAGTAGATTTGTAAACAAAAAATTCGAGACAAACTTGCGCAAATACGATTTATTGTGTAATTTTTTACCGATTTTACACTTGAAAGTTTTACACGTAAAGAAAATGATAAAGCACATGCACCGCTTTCAAAGTTTTTAACTATTTTGGACCGCTTATAATTACCCGAAACTAATTTTGCGATTTAGACATCGATGATGTCAGCGACATTGGTGCACCTGAGACGTGGTTACTGGTACCGGTTTCGTGTCGCACCGGTCAATGTTAACGGAACCAAGGGCTTTACGCTTTTGGAGCAACCTTTCAGACTTTCAGCTCGTGAGTTTAAATAAATGTCAGACCTGAGATATTTTGCTTGATTTGGAATCGGTAAGCTAAGCAAACGATTTTTTTATGAACAATCACGTTGAAAAAACATATATTTTCACTTAGTTTTTAACGTTTATTTTATCTAATATTCTTGTTTATGTATGAAGGACTAATATCAGTAATTTTTCTTAGAAAATATTTAGGTTTATTAAGTTAATTTATAAAAGGGTCGCTAACTGCGCTGGGAAAAATAACTGAGGTAAAAGTTTTAGCTAAAATTTATACTGTATTTATCCAGATCCACGTGAAAAAATATCAACTCCGAGTATTGTAAGCACATTTTGTTGCTGGAATTTCTAACAAAGTTTAACACGTATATTATAACTAAATAATGTTAGAATGGTTGATTAAATAATGCCACATACAGCGCTTTGGCAAATATCACCGGTAAACAAATCGATTTATTTTTTTTAAATAGAAGGGTAAATATTAAGCGATACAGATTTTAATTTGAATCTTAAGTATAACATTGTTCTGTTTGCCGAAGTAAACCAACTATGAAAAAAATCAATGGAGTCGAACCGTTTGACTTTTTCGGTTCAGGTTCGGTTCGGGTTTAAGGATTTTGCGGAATACGGTTCAGTTGCGGCTTCGGTGCGGAGCAATTTAAAAGTTTCGGTTCAGCTTCGGTTCCACTGAATTTTATTTAAAACCGGTTCATAAAGTTCCGGTTAATTTTCACAAAATTTCGAACATGGCATGCCTTGACTCTGTAAAAAGCAAGTTGTAACGTCATGCTGAAATAAACCTCTTTTTGACAGGTTCGGGTTCGTTTAAGGTTTTTTCAAAATATTCCGTTGCGGTTCCTTAAAATCTTACAAAAACGGTTCAGGTTCTGGAAAAATTGGCCCAAAACCGGTTCATAAAGTGCCGGTTCGGATTCGGTTCGTCTCCCTGTTTAAAATCCTCTTTTTTATTTTACTGATAAATTTAACACCTCCATCGTGGTTTGCCACAGCCCCTCGCAGGCCTCCGGCACCAAGCAACTTGGAACAAGTGAGTTTGCGCATCGCACGAGGCGGCAAGTACAGCATTCAAATCAGATGGAAGCTGGTCGACTACGCAGACAGCGACCTGCCCATCACAGGTTTGAACAGTCAGGAGGAAATCAGAAAACAGGCGGCCGATAAATTTGTGGAGCCATTTATATGCTGCAAAAATTTTTACTAACCTTTTAAAGTTGTTATTTAAATAAGACTGACCGGTAGTTTGTTCAATTAAGAATGAGAATTATGAATTTAGCGAGTGTCTAAAACTGAACAATTTTTTTACCAATGTTATTTTGTCTTGCCGACACATTGAAGTTAATACTTAAAAAGTCTGTATTTAAGTTATAAGTTCGTCGTTAATTGGTCTGAAAACGGATTGGGTGATCGCGCAATGTTCCGTAGGTTAGGCTTTATCAGAGTGAAATAAAATTAACCAAAAACAGTTGAAAACAAAAAAAAAACAGAGATTTAAGCGGGGCACCATCTATTTAACTGCAAACTCGAGAAAGAGAAAGGGAAATACACTTTTAACTTTTCATTTTTTTTAAATCTGTTTTTCGGGGGCCCGTAATACAATTTTCTTAAAAAAAAAAATGTTGTCAACTGTTTATGGCTTGCGGCACCCCTCACAAATAATAAATAGATTGCGGCACCTCTACAAGATTTTTTTGTGGATAAATCACTAGTTCACTAGAATGTCCCAATAAACGAGAAACAACACACGTCAACTCTACACAAGATAGGAAGTTATAATTGGATTTGGTCCACTCTTGGTCCAGATTTTCAAATATCTCTCGGTTGCCTTGAGCATTAGAAATTGAACCCCGGTTGAAAACCACTGTATTGGCCTATACAGCCCTACAGTTCCACGTCAACTAATTGTAGGATTCCACGTCACGTGGGTGCGGCGAAGCGTGACCGGCAATCGGGTACGTCACGGCGCGAGGCGTCGGTTCGTTAAAGTGCGACCACGGGCCAGAATCACTCGGAACAAGCAATGGACACTGTGGCTGAGAAGAATGCGGATGTACGTGAGCTACAACGTCTCTGTGGTGACATCTAGCGGATGGATTAACAGCACGCAGTTCAGTAGAGAGACGATAATACAAGGTATACTATAGAAGCACGTTGGTACAGATTCTTTGCTTTAGATTTTTAGAACAACACATAATTATTTTCTGTCAGTGAATGTTTTCGAAGCTAATTATTTGAAACTTGTTTTTGTTTGATGTTAATCAAAACGTTGCAAAATTTATGCCACACACACTTCTAAAACCTGCAAGAAGAGCTCAAAATTGTATAAAATATAATGATTTCGCCCACCTTCATGGATCTGAACTTATTTTGTAAAAATAATGACTTATTTTTCTCCAATTTAAGGCGTAAAATAAAGTTGCTTGCAGTTTGTTATGTTTTGGTGCTTTCATTGCAAAATGTTTCTTGAAATTTAATACACTAATTTTAACGGTTTAACATTTTTGCTCGATGCCAATAATATTGGCTTGAATTGACTTACCTGGCTAAAATTCCCAGAAATAAAAGTCATTAGAGACACTTATACATGGATTTCATGAAAAAATAGTTTTGCCATTCACTGTGGCATGAATTTTAGGATTTGGAACGAATGCACAAAACTGATGTTTACATTGAGGTTTTTACCTTCTTTTTTCAAGTGAAATTTCCCCACGACACTCCAAAGCAACAGATCAGCAGCTTTAAAGTTGCGCCACCCTTCCTCATAAGCAACAACCGGGTGTCAGTGAACATCACGTGGCGATTTCAATTTACCGGTGAGTGTGCTTACTTGATCGGAAACAGTTGAAAAACTTTCCTCCCAAGTGCGCACTTATAACAAGGGATGTCCGATAATATCGGATCGGAGTCGATACCCGATGCCAAGTGGTGGAATCGGTACTTGTCCGATACTAGGGCGAAATCGGTGCCGATCCGACAGCAAATTAATATCGGAATTTTAGCCATGATTTGCAATATAATGCGGCGATTTATACTTTAAAAAGTGAATTATTAAGTATTAGGTTACAACTGAAAGTAGCTAAACATATTAAAGCTGAAGCAAATTTTGGCATTTTAGTCTACAGGAAATACTTTGGGCGTTTTACTTTTATCTTTTTTGCTTTTGTGAGGATAGCAATGACGTCACTTGTTATCAGATCGGATCGCGATATTTTTCCTGGCAAATATCGGTTATCGGTATCGGAATGTCAAGTATCGGACATCCATACATAAGGTTGATGTATTAAAATGTTTAATGATTCTATCAGATTAAAATAGAACTTTACTGCCATAGTCTCTAAAGGTAACGGCTGATAAACCCAATTGTCTTACCTCAATACTTTTTGATGATTATTTTAAATTCACCGATAAGTGTAGCCAACTTGATCCTGGAACATGTCGAAGCAAATTGTTCCAACCTACGTGTGCCTAAGTTTGTATTGATTAAAAATGCAAATTTGTATTATCTTTTTAACACTAATATGCAGTGTTGTAACAACTTAAGTCGGTGACTTGCACTTAATTCACTGTTTTTAAATGTTTTGACCTGACTTAAGTCTTGTGGGCAAAATCACTTAACTTGAGTAAGTCTTTTGGACAAAAGACTTGACTTGGCTTAATTATTTTGGGCAACTTTACATTGGTTGACTTATTGCTCGTAATCGTAAGAGTATACTACTTTCATAAAATTGCGTTCAACTTTTTTGACAAAGAATTGACTTGTCCTAATTATGACTTGATTGAGACATGACATGCTATATTCAGAAAGATTACTTGACTGGGACTTTAGTAATTATTTTAATTGACTTGTTGGCAACACTGCCAATAATTAAAACAAAAGTTTTATTTATCATTATTTATTTTGTAAATTTTTAAGACAAATGGTTTAGCACTTCTTCACTAGATTAGAACAGTCAATTTCAATTTTTAACAATAAATATTCCGTTTAAAATTTGTTTACAGAGGCGCCGGAAAGCGTTGTTCGCTTCATGGTCGAATGGAGAAGTCAATTCTGTCTTGATAACGCACTTCAGTCTACGACGGACCGCGAAATTACCAATGTGAGTTACCAGAAAGCACACCACAACTTTGTATAATGACAAAACTAGGGCTTGGGTACACTATGCACGGATCTATGTAGTTTAAAAATGAATTGCAAAACCAAAAAGTTCAAGTAGGTCAATATCATCTCGATTAAGTCGTTTTGAAACAAGCTTGTATCATATTTCGGTAATTTTTAACTAACGATGATACAAGCTCGTATCGAAACGTCTTAATCAAGATGAAGTCAGTTTACTCGACCTTTTTGGCTTTCCAATTCATGATAAAACTAGGGATGTTTATGCAATAAAGGACCATAGGATCGTCAACACATTCTTTGCTGTTAGCGATGTGAGATACTTGACATTTAATTGCGATTCGGATACCAGATATTTTAGATAAAAAGTAACGCGATCCAAAGCGAATGACGTCATTATATGGTTAAGATAATCTAAGAAGATGAAATTGAAACATTCGAAGGTTTTTCGAAATTCAATTTTTCAGAAAATTTTGATGAAAACAAAAACTTTGCTGTAGTGTTAAAAGTTGAATTACCTCTAATATTAACTTACTGTTTTTTGAACAACAATATTTGCTGGTACTTGTCCATAGCAGTTGCTGTGGTTTTGCCACGATATTCGAGATTCAAAGCGTAAATGTCAGGTATGGATCAAAAGTAACGATGTGTCCTCATGATGCAATTGGCAAACTCAGTTAATCCAAAATACCAAAGCGGTTTTGTATCTGCTTAAAGGGAAAATTTCCCTCTTTTTCCTGGCCGCCACATCGTGTGATGTGAACGCGCGATTAGATAAGACGTAATAGACGGTTTAAAATTGTATCGATATTTCGGGGTTGTGGATTTCGCAACGAGAAACAGCGGTAAACAGGAAATGAGATGTCTGGCGATAAAATGGCAAGGGGTTTATATCAGGATTGTGTCGACTAAATATAACAAATATGTTGTTGTGCTTTCGAAACAGTAAAAACTTAATTAGGGTCTACAGCAGGGGTTCCAACCCTTTTTTACACTGAGGCCCCTTTGAAGATTTTAAGAAATCAATGGCCCCCCTATTTTTTATTTTTTTTATTACCCCCTAAAATTATAATTTATACAGTAACCGGTAGTTGGAGAAATAAAAACTTAAAGATGATGAATTAAAAAAATATTATATTTTAATTTGTTTCATGTCCCCCTTAAAAAAGCCCATGGCCCCCAGGTTGGGAACCCCTAATATACAGGGACAGAATACGTTGGAGTAGAAAGAAATTAGCTATTTGAAAATTTAGGAAATTAAAACATACGTTTGTTTAGAACTTAAGTAATTCGTGTATGTAAAGTAAAATCGTAAATTATAGAGGACCTTGCTTTTGTTAGGCCCACAAACAAAAAACACAGAAAATTTATGAATCTATTTTGCAAAAAGATGTACCCTGATTAAGAAAATACGAACCAAAACAAAGCTATCACTGAAAGCGTGATAAACAAAATCGACCTACTATACGGCACTATTTATGTTTGGCAAAGTTTAGCCTCCATGTTTCAGCTTGAACAAGGGAAGTCAAGCTTGCAACGTGCGCGGGTTTGCTTAATGCAGGTTGCACGTTTAAACAGGGCTTTTTAACGCCTCTGAACACTAAAGCTCAGTTATAATTTCTTATTTATCCAACGTTCAATACCAGGGTTTCTTAACCAGGGGTGTGAGAACTGTTCCCAGGGAGTGTTGGGATGCTGAATCAGACACAAAAGAAAACTACTGTAATTTATTTCTTTGATCAGTTAAATTTAAACTGACTCACATTTTGGTATTGTGTTATAGTGTTATCAGTTATACTTGTATAAAAATAAAATTACAATGGTTTTGTTATTTAAGCAATTCTAGAGGGGGTGCGAGAATTGGTTGGTGATTTGAAAAGGATGCAGCAAGGAAAAAGTTTAAGAACCACAGTTCTATACCAAATAGCAGCAAATAGCGCTATAGCTTATAGGCTCATGCACCAACTTGTTCAACCCATTCTACTTTGTGTAGCGGCTCGGAATGCTTTTGGACAATCTCCAAATGGCCTGTCACTACATCGTGTCTGTCCAGGCGCTTTACGGCTCGATGCGCCACCAGTGGTCAAACACGGCCATAACCGCCTTTTTCACTCCGCCCTGCGGCGTCATGGAGCCCAATCTTCTTCGGACGTCGAACGATTCTTGTTCCTTCGGTTGGTATTGCACTTTACGCACATATTTTATTGGCTCCTGCCGACAAATAAGGGCCGTAAAGCTATTGCAAATAATTTGACGCTTCAAACGCATACTGTATATCAAGAGTTGGATTTATTAAATTATAATAATGAATGGTGTGAAAATCACCACGTTCCGACCAAAATTTAAATGCTTTATTTCGACAGAGACACTAAAAAATGCCGTTGGACAAAGTGGAATTTTTGGTGAAATCCGAATTAGATTAGAACTAGAATTAGAGCACATAAGCAATTCACAAATTAGATTAGAATTAGGATTAGTCGCATTTTGATCTAATTTTTCGAATCAGAAAACTAAAACTAGTTGTCCAACTCGGCATGTTTGGCGAGGCGTAAAACTACAACAACTTTTATGTCTTTTGCAAAAACCAAAGGAACAGTCCCGAGCAGACCGCGCAAGTTGACCGCCACAAAACTGCCCGGAACCCGCTCAGTCGTGGTCAATTGGAGGGCGCCGAGGTTTCCCAACACCTGGTCCGACTTTCGCCTTGTGGGCTACTTCATGTACTCGGACGCTCGCCAACAGCGCGGCTTAAATTACACCTGGTCGGCCATCCCTCTGAAGGTAATGAGAGGTGTTCCTAATAGAAACAATCTATTGGAATATTTGTATTCAATGTTGTTATTGATATTAGCGCTGCGTACTCGGAGTTGGTTTGTTTTTCTGAAGTCGGACTCGGGACTCAGGACTTGTGTAAGACCACGTAAAACTACTCGAGTCCCGAGTCCGACGTATGCATGCCCAATACCAAATTAAAAAAAAAGCTAATTAATTTGACAACAATTTTCGTTTAATTGGGTTTTTGTAATATATTTCTAATTTGTAAATATTGTTACACAAAAATGGGATACCACTACTTTTTTTTCAAGGTAAACACTTTGGTTTTATTTTAGTTCTAAAAACTAACGGTCGCTTGTTTTCCGCATATGCATAAGACGGTTTTCAAAGTGTCTTTAACATTTAAGCTATCTAAACAATAAGGCAGGTTCTAAATCGCTTACAGCCTATATTACAACAGTTTACATGCACAGCAATAAAACTGTGGCATGATTGATTGACCAAAAGCAAACAATACAAGTCAGCGAAAATGCGCGACGCTCTAACGTCTGTGACTTGTACAGGTTACACCGCATTGGCAGCTGCGTGATCTTCGCCCCGACCGAGTCTATCAAGTCCACGTGCTGGCTGTTTACAGCTTAGCAGCCGCCGGTCTAGAAGCTTCGATGCAAATCAGCACCTGAGCTCATCATAACAGCCCTTTCCTGGGCGGATTTGAGGGATTGGTAAACACCAAAAAGAACTTTAATTTTCAAAGAAAAACAAACTGTGCATTTTGCGCGAAAAAAGTTTCTTTTTTTTCCATTTGCTTTCAGACGTTGTTCAGATTCCAGTGTAAAATACGCAATTTTACACTTGCAATAGTGATGAAACAAGTAGTTGTGATTTGTTAAGCAAATATTTATTTCAGAAATATTTAACTTCCTTTTGCTGACCTGCTGTATTATTGCCAATGTATCGTAAGCAAAAATAGTCTCCTCCATTTTACAATTCTGTGCGAAAAACCTGGTAAATCGCTTTCGCAGTTGGTTTATATACATTAAATCTGTGGTTTTTCAATTCAATCACTCGGAATTACACCAAAATACATTTACCGGTAGGCTAATCCCTTTTGCTAATTAAGGTATTCGTTTTACAAACGTTGTAAAACTCTAAAACGTAACGATATACTTCGACAGTGGAATATTGGTGTAAATATCAAGAAAGTCCCTTGATGGAACTCTATCTAACTCTAATTACTGCTTTTTCTACCTGCCACAAAATCTGACAATTAAACACTGATGTCCTTTCCTTCTGCTGTGCGACCGAGACAGCACCACATGTGTTTTTTTGTTAATTGTATATTGAAATGTGATGGTAACAGTATCATCGGTACAAGTATAGATACGCGAAACGAACAAGAAGTTTCCGATATACAGAGTGTTATTCTTGGGTAAATATATTGCAGGTTCACGCCGGGGCTATTGGTTCAAGTTGCACCAAAACGCAACTCACGAACTCGTGCGAAAAATACGATCGTGTCATGTATATTTAGCTGTCGAGTCAAAACGAAACAGAAGGAATCGTTCAACGCCGAGGGGTGAACTGTGCATGACAAACAAAGTAAACTTAAAATAATTAACAATAATTTTTTTTCTCCAAAAAAATGGTCGCACATATTTTTTTTAACAATTATTTTCAAATAATACGCGCTTATAGTAGCGCATCGCGCAACACACCAGTAACTTTCAACAAAACAATGTATCAGATTTTCAAACATTACCGAAACGGGGTTTGGTGGAATAACCATTTGCAACAGTGGTGGGCAGTTTTTAAAATATTTTTTGCTATTTTACGATAAAAGAGCTCACAAAAATGACTTTGGGCAACGTTTTACATTTTTCAGCGCGTTGATTTATGCACACGTACCAGATTGCGGCGAATAGTTATACCACCACACCCCTGCTTGGGGGTGCAGAACATAAGAAAACGAAAACGGGACGACGTGGTGCTTTTACAAAGGTGCCGTCGTCTAAAGTCGCACTGAAAGGAACTTGGAACGAAAGAGACTCGCTACTACCGACCGCACAACAAATGTTGGTTAGTGCGCGGTAATGTGCGAGGGTTGGAACGCTGGCCGTTGGACGACGGGCGTTCACCCCGACTCTGATGTTACTCCTATACTGGATAAAGAGATTCTACAAGCTATAAGACGCGGAGAGAAATAAACACGATTCGGTGCGCGAGAGAAAAAGAGAACTGGGGTTAGCGTTGGAAAGGAAGGTTGGTGGGGGGCACAGTCGTCTTTCAGACCCTTTCAGGTAGCGGGAGCAAAGCTGGGTTCTAGGAGTGGGGTCTGCCTCAGGGGTCAGGGGGTTGGGAAGTGTGTGTAGGGGGAGAAAAGGGGGGGTCGCAACTACGCAAATCAAGTGCTCCACGACTGGGCCGTGATTTCGAAGCGGGCTTTATAAATAGGCGTTGAAAGAAAACGTTAATGGCTGCTGCCTTGGGTGTGTAAAAAGAAAAGTAAATAGGGGACTGCTGTAGTCGCTGAGGCGGCGGGAGCTGAAAGCAGATTGGCATTCGAACGAGATGTATTGGTGATTTGCGCGGATGGCTTTGGGTTAAGGGTTCAGATTAAGATTAAGGGGAAAGAATTTGAGTTGGAGATTAGGAAATGGCCGCGGCTCTTTTTAGCAAATGCAGCAAACCTTAGTGATGCGATACTTAACACAGGCCTGGCTCGTTAATTAACTATTAGTTTTACGCAGGAGTTAAATATTTACGCGCGTGGTTACTCAAGAACGAAAAACGGGGGGTTAGGGTTAGAACAAAACAACACCGAAATCTACAAAGGATATGTATGTACAGGATAAATTGTCTGGGCGCTTGACGGTGGCCATTTGGCCTAACCGGGGAATTGGCGCCGATTCGCGGGCCGAATGAGTTTGCGCCACTAATGCGTTCAGAACTTTGTTAAGTTAAGGCACAAAGGAAGAGGGTAATGAGCAGCTGTGGAGTCCAAAGATACTAGGTATCACGCGGCGAAGCAAATTACCTAAGTCGCTTTGAAGGCTGTTCACTGCGGCGTGCTCGCAAATTTGCAGTTCTGGTTTGTACTTATCAGGACCAGCCCTTTGCATTTCGTGGGTGACTAAAGCCGTAACTTATGGAAATCAAAGCTGCAACGTTGCGCCATATCATTATCTGGACGCTTGTTTAGGCGTTTAGAACGCCATCGAAGGTTTGGCGGCTGCACGGCGCCGTCTTGCGGAGAAGCGTGTCGAAACGCGAGGCCGCTACGTGGCGCCATTGGTTGGTTAGCGTTTGCACATTTAATCGGTTAGCGCGCGAACACAAGGAAACACAATAGAGCGAAGAACAAGTGATCGGTTAGGGGTCCACACTGGAATCAAGCGAAATAAATAGGATTTCGCGCGAATTGCCGCATTCGATGCTGGTGCCTTGGGCACAGCTGGGGGTGGCCAAAATAACACTGGCGAAAAACGAAATAACGTCAGACGATTGCCGACTTGTGAATGCGACCAAGTGATTTTCGCGTCGCGAGAAAGATTTATCAGCGGTATGACAACAAAAAACAAAACAAAGTTGGTGTGGCGAAGAAAGGTGAAAACGTGGGTAAAACGCTGTAAAAGGATGCGAAATGTGCGCGTGGGGATGAGTCGAACTCGCCGAGTTAAAAACAGCGGTGCTATTGTTTCGCAGTGTGTGTGTTGTTTAATATTAAGGATGTCGAACTTATAAAACTTCAACACGAGAAGCTTTTTCCGTGTGTTAAAAACGCGCCATTTGGAAATATGTTAGCGTCGCCATCAGAAAACTGACAAAAGCTGGGAAGAAAGATTTCGCTAAAATGAAAACAACGGCGTCCACTTGTCACAGTACAAAGTAAAATCGAGACGTCGGGGAACGAACAGGTGCAGGGGTAAAAACGCAAGGCGATAAAAACACGAGACCAGGAACATGTAAGTATCTATAATACGGGTCGGTCGTTTCTTGTACGACGAGAAAGCAAAATGTGAGAGCCGTATCAAAGCCCATACAGAAGTACATAGTTGAAAATGAGTGTACAACCAAATTGAAAATGAATAAAACATAGTGGAAAATTAATGAAGAGTTATTCGAAACGTTAAAATGCTACCTACTTCTGTATGGGCTTTGATATTATTTTTACGTTTACTACAACCTCCAACCATTATGCTCCAAAATGTGAGGGCGAAGTAAGTTGCCGTGCTGCCGCTTAGCCGTGCGGTCGATAGGTAAAGCGCTTTGCCTGTACACAAAGTGCTGCAGACGTGGCCGCCTGAAAAGGTCATGATTTCTTGCGGTGGCGTTAATCCAAGGCCATAGCCCGGAGCTAGGCGCCGATAAACCAGGAGTGCTGTTGCAACTTTTGGCCGAAAGGATACACGCTGCCTGCTACGGTTTACACACCAAATAAGGGTCTCGGCAACTTGAGATAAAGTAAACTATGGCGCTTATTTAGCCGTCCGATCGATAATGTGTTCGGTTTTTAGTCTGTGGTGAAAAAACAATAAAGACAATACTGTCTCGCTTCTGAAGCGAAACAAGGAACCCGATTTCGTTGGCGAGAATGAAAAAAAACACGATATATATGTATATACACACAGTACACGGAGAACAGGCACAAAAGGAGAACCAAACGGCGAAATCGGAACACAAAGAGCGAAAAGTGGTACGCGAATATGGGAACAGGGGGGTGGGTTGACAAACGAAAAAAAAAATCCGGGGGTTGACAAAAAAGAGCACACAGGGATAAAAACAGCGACGGCTAGTCGCGGTAAAAAGGCTTCGCTTTAAATAGAACGCGATCGAAGAGCAATGGAACTTTGCTGAACTGAAGTAGGTCATACCCCGGATGGGTCGGCGAGCCCGTTGGGGTAACCGTGGGGCAGAGTAGGGAGAATCCCGCCGGAAAGGACACCCATAAGGCTGGGGTGACCCAATGCGCTGACCGATTGACCAGCGGGGGCATCTACGGTTGCGAAAGCGGCTAAAGGGTGACCGTCCATAATTGACCGGCCCTCCGCGGGGCTTGTTGGGTTAGAGGGAAGGTGGTAGAACTTGCACTGGTGTCGGGTGCAACGCCCTGATGAATAATGGAGAAACATTGGTTATTCCGGGCTTGCAGGTCAAACGGTGGCAGTCGTGTAAAGATTTGCCATACTTAGTGTTTTATTTTAATTCCGAAAGCCGAACGACAGTGATCGGCAAACTGTTTCTGCCGCGGCCAAAAAGTACTCAATTGGAGCTATTGAAGCATTACGACAACAGGGTAAAAAAAGAAGGGGAAAGCTTTTAAGCTTTTAGCGATGGAAAATTACCCAAAAAGCGTAAATTTACGACGTGCTATTGGCCTATTGCAGCCTTGTATATGGAGTTGCAATTTGCTTCCATGATAAGACACTAATTACATTTGTTGCCCAATTTCACGGTGTTTTATTTGAACTATACCTCCTTAGGTAAATGGCGGATTTTGTTCGTTTACCATTTTTGAGATACCTATATATCTACATCGATCACAGACCATAATTTTAAAACAACAGAATACGCTAACAAAAATCTAAGCAGTGAAAATGTGTGAGATTTAGAATTCCTTAACCTGGTGCGCGAAGACGTTTTCTGTGTTTTATCTCAAAAGAAGTGACGCCCTAACAGTTTCGTAGTGCTTTACAAAGTAATACATAATGTAATATTTAGGTTAAAAGCTTGTGACTGGATCACAAACACTAAGAAATACGGAAAAAATGCTCACTTAACGTTGAACAAATATACATAAAATGGCGCCCATCTTACCTTGGAGTGCGTTGCGGCAAACGGTCACTTTATCGTCTTTTATTTCAACATAATCTGCAAAGGAAGAAAACTTATTGTTAGCTTGAAAAGGGAAACATTTGGGATAAGCTTATTTTTGATTGCTGAAACAAAACTGAACTGGCGCAAAAGTGAATTAAAGGAGTTGAAATTACAACAACACAATGCAGCAGTGGCTTAGCGGCCTGCTTTCCACTTTACAGATTAGTCGAGTCGAAAGGTTGTAGGTCAATAAAATTACGAATGCGGCCGGTGTTATCCGCGAAGAAAACCCACATAAAATGGATGCAAGGAGATGTGTGCCGTTTTGCTACTATTAGTTAAACTATATTTCTACTTCTACTTTGACCTGATGAAGCACGGTTGTGCGAAAGCTTGTCATGGATCCATACAGTTTGTCTTTATATAGTGCCACGTTGATTACCCTTAAAATTCGTCAAATACGGCCGTTTACAAATCTTAAAATACTACAGTTAGATTTGAATGGGAAGGAGATTGATTCTTTTTTTGTAAGTTTTTTGATTATGGAATAACAAAAGGATTCTATCAGGTTAATTATTTTCCAAAACGTAAATATTGTGCAAATTTGTAAGGTTGAACTCAGATGACTTTTGTATAGGTAGATTTTCTTTACCAGACAGCAGTTTTGTAGTAACATCAATTTTGAAAAAAATGGAAAACTATGAAGGTATTACCACTGATGTGTAACGGTTATTTCAGCGAAAAAATCTAAATGTAAACGCTTCGAGTGGGTATAATACGAGTAGCCGATATAAAATTGATGATATTAAATGGAAATAAAACAAAAAAATAATTGCGCAACTCGTTGCCCGGCGAATTACGGTCGCAAACAAATTACAAGGATTAATTTTCAAACAGAGTGAAAACGAACATATAGAAAAGGCCGTTCAGGTGTAGTGGTATACCAGCATATTTTGTAGTGGCATACCAGCATATTTTGTAGTGGTATACCAGCATATTTCCTGCAAAAACTTAATGTGTGTGCGAGAATCCACTGGAACTGTAGATAGGATAATATGCATAGCGGTCAGAGTCAGGTTCGGCTGAGGCAAAAATTGTTGAATGAGATGCTGTTTCAAGGTTATGTGGGAAGCACAAAGAAATAAAAAAAAAGTGAAATTTAAAAATTGTGCACGTACGAGTACTACTTGGAAAAATTTGGAGACTTAGACCAAATTTTAGGTAAAAGTTGTGATACAGATCTGTTTAAGCTATAGAGAAATCCTCGTTCGTCAAACCGGTCTTGTTGTTCGAAATTGCCGTATGTGGACTTCAGAGGTTGTAATCCGTTACTGTTTTTGTAATAAAACGCGCGTTTTTAATTTGCGAGCGAAATTAAAAGCTCGCAGCATCTGATATAAAGTGCGGCCATTTTGTCATCAATTTCATGCTTAATTACATTAGCGCACAAGGTACTGGAGTCGCACGACTCACAAAATGTAATTATTTAAAACAATTAGGAATGGTAACAGCAACATTTGGCACAATCGCCGAAGAATTTGGGATTAAAAAGTAATATGCCCAACTAAGGCACCGGACAAAAAAAAACATTGGGAGTTTTAGGACACTGACAAACAAGACCCATTAAAAGAACATAGTAAAACTACATCCGCATTAATAATGTCATTATTTTTCTGTCGTTCTCAAACGCGTTGTTATTGAGGTCATTTGAAACTCTAACCCTCTAGTCGACTAGGACAGAATTAATGCGATTCGTGGACGACCCATGGGTTTATAGACACGCGCGCGAAAGAAAGAAAAACGGTGCAAAAAAGTAATTAATTCGTGCAGCCGATGTCAGCCCACAAAACACCACGTAAACCAGAGATTGCGTGCAACGCGGGGGGCACATGCTGCCGTTGTAGGTTACAGCCGCCGATAATTGCTGCTGCGCTATTTCAGCACTTCTTCCCGGGCTCGCTATACCTTCCCGAACGTGAACAAAACGGCAGTAGGGCCGCACGCACTTTCCCGACTGGTAGTCACGGCACACTGTCATGCTGGTAGCGCCACCCGCGGACTGCTGCTGCTGTTGACTCTGATGCTGTTGCTGTTGATTGGACATTTGGGCTTTCGCCGTGGCGTATTCGGCGCTGAGCTGTTGTCGCGAACGTCCCAAGGTATAGGCGGGTTGGCGTAAAGCAAGCGGTGAGTAAGGGGAACACGAGGCCGGTTAGTCAAGGTTACAGGGTTTGTGGCAAGCGAAAGGAAATCACAGTGCGCTATACCGGGAGATGCCGCATCGTATTAGATCGATGCTGTGGCTGGTTGAGTTGTCGTATTGCCGAACAAATTCACACAAAAATGTGTAAAATTTTAAGGTAACTGGTAAACATATTAGGCTTCGGAGCATAATGGTTGGAGGTGGTAGTGAGACGTAATATCTGTGCCTTCTTACAATGTTGAAAATGAATAAAGAGTTATTCGAAACCTTGAAAATGATACCTACTTCTGTATGGGCTTTGATATTCTTATTACATATTAAGCTTATATAATATAAGTCGTGGAAGTCAAATGAGGGTATTCAAATAGGCAAATAAGATTATTAGTTTTTAATTTTTTTAAAGTAGTCGCGAACCACTTTGTTCAATTCACTTCAAAATTTCGATTTTTATCGAACTTAAACTCGTTGCTTATTGACATCTCCCGGTATCGCCATACTGATTAGGTAACGTATCACATACAAAGCAACGTATAGTCAAAAAAGCGGTCGGTTAGTAGGGTCAGTATGGACAAAACAACGTCGACAAGCCGCTATAGTCTAAACGCACACACATACACAAACGAACGAGCTTGGTACAGTTAAACGTCAAAAAGTACATCAAAATGATCTAAAAACACCGACCTGGCTGGTTTGGCCGTTGAGCAGAGCGTAGCTAGCAGCAGCAGCCGCCGATCCGCCAGGGGCGCTGGCGCTGGTCGACGGCAGACTGAAGGCTGTGAGCTGTGCACTTTGGGCGGCGCCTGGTCCGGCTAACTGGAGCATCGGGAAAGAAGCGGCTGCGAGGAAGGTAAGGGTAACAACATTGTGTGTCAAAGCCCATACAGAAGTGGGTACTATTTTGAACGTTTCGAATAACTCTTTATTCATTTTCAAAATGACTATGTCCATAGAATGATAACCATTAAACCGATAAAAGGATGGTGGAAACGTTAGGTCTAATTTAACGGCAATTAAAAAAAATAACATTTCTTAAATTTGATCACAAACATGTACATAACAGTAGCCAAGAAATGCTATAGTAATCAAGATGATTTTATTTAGTGGTAAAAGAATACATATTGATTTCGTCAGCAAAGGCACCGTGAGTATACCTTAATTCAAATCAATGGAAAGAAAAAAAAATGTATTCAGCATTTTATCCCACCCAAATACAAAGAATTGTGCTTTGAAAACTCAGCCATACACTTATCAAACATTTTATTTAGTGTTAAGCATATTCAAAAGCATCGTCAAGCATGCCTTGATTCGAATGAATCGAAAGAAAAAAACCTGATCTATTTTGCATTTTTTTTTCAACCAAATCCAAAAACAACGCATAAGTGCGACTCATAACTGGGTCATTTTCGCGATCACACGGCTAAGCAAAAAACCAATCCACCTATACACTTACCCTGCTGGTAATACGCAGTGGGCGAGTGCAGGCTCTGATGGGGCAGAGTGGCCAGTCCCTGGAGGGCCGCCGCGTTGCTGTAGCCGTACAGCGCCGCCAGGGTCGCCGCGTTCTGGGAGCTGGTGGGGCTTGGGGCCAATCCGGGGGAAGACCCGAGTCCGGAAGCCGATGACGTAATAATGGACGACTCGAGGGCGTGTCTCTTGAGCGGTGGCTGACCGATGCCCGAGCCGTTGGTCATCTGCGCAAGGGAGAATTGGGAGGTGTGGTGGTTTGGGGAACGGACTTTTGTCAGATTTTTTAAAAGTTATTTGCGCGTGTTTGGCGCTAGGTCGGAGACGTTTATTGCGAAGGTCAACTGTGGTTGACAACGTTTAGCTCAGCGTTTCTCAGCCTTTTATGGCTAGTGGCACCCCTCAGAAATAATAAATAGATTGCGGCACCCCTACAAGAATTTCCGTAGGTAATTTGCTAGGATGTTACAATAAACGGAACTGGAACTACACACATCAACTCTACACAAAGAAGGAAGTCATAATTAAAGTTATTCGACTCTTACACAAAAATAAAAAAATATTTTCAACATGTTAAACAAGCGGGAGTTTATGGGTTTTACTAACCACGAGAGAAAAAATCTGAGATTAATTGGTGTAAAGTTAAAGTCTGGAGGTTTGATCGCATAAAAATGATAGAAATGCTTAAAATGAAAATGAAAATCTTTAAACTCAAAAGAATATTTAGAATAACGTTGATGTCCGATTGTTGTGAATATTTTTTCGTTCAGGTGTTTAAAGGTATAAAAGTCTACAATGCTCTCTTTGGAGTGCGTAAACAGTTTAAGGGTATCATTTAGAGAAGGGTCATATACTTTGAAAAGGGTCGACAAGTGGTCCAACGGTGACAAATTGATGATTAGGAAAACACAAACAAGGCGAAAAACCGGTAGCAAGTCATGCAGTCGTGAAAAGTAAGACACAAGTCGCCCAAGGGCCGCATGCAAAAAAGGCTTTCCCGGTTAAGTAAGCCGATACCAATTAACGCATAACGAACACAGCGTATGGTAATCAATCAAGCTCACAAAAGCCGTCATTGAAATTTCAAGAGCGCTTTGTATACAGATCAAATTATGGGAATATTTGGGGTAAAATTTAAGTATATTTAGTTTTATTTTAGCTTACCACGTCCTCCAGTGTAAGAACCCGTTTGGGAGCCTTGTTAGTGGTGGGGTGGTGGGGGTAAATTTTGGGGTGAGACGGGGTGAAAGCAGGCAAGAGGTGAAAAAGCGGGGGGGTAACAAGCAGAAAGCGAAAAGAAGAGCAGCAGTGGGTAAAAGAAATAATAAAAATCGCCATTAATCAGTGGTAAAACTCATTTAAGTATAGTTTCAAATACAAACGCTTTACACCTCGTCAGTGGTAATTAATTAATTATAGTAATGACAAAGCATGGCAAAGGGCAGTACATCATTTTTGTATAACTATATCGCTTTATGTTTACAGAGAGCTATACATTACAATAAACGAAATGATTGCACGTGAAAAAATGACATAAAAGCCATATGACTGCTATTTGGTATTACATATTTCTAATCAATTCATTGCAATGAAAGAGCAAGACTTGTTGTTGTATTTAAGCATTTTAAATAATTTGTGTGTACAAACGTAGTTTTAATATTACGATTTTGCTTGCATTAAGAAAAAAAATCTTCGGAAAAAAGGTTCGGAATTTAAAGAAAAGTGAACGAGAACTAGCCGAGATATGTTCGATTGCTGAAAAAGGAAAGGTAGCAACATAAGGGCGCACCAAGGGCCTCCGGTTAACCGCGCACCTCTTTATTGCAGTTAAAGCACACAAAACACACACACGCACACCAGAAACACTGCAAATTACTACGTCGACAACCGGTTGGCATTCCGGCTGAAAAATCGACGACATGCGAGGGAAAGACGAAATAAAACAAAACAGCACTGCCATGAGTGGATGTCGTGCGTTTATATGACGACGGCATTATGAGCATTGCGGGATGCAGCGGCTGCTAAGCTCGGTCAGGTACCAGCCCCAATCGAAATGTATACGTCGTACAGGGCTCGAAATTTGTTTTTTGGGAATATTTCGAGCCCTGCGCTGGTACGAGGCCCAGCAAAGCGGCCGATCTTTCGCAGTGCTTAATGGGACCTACCATGACGGTGGGCTGCGGTGTTAGTGACGGCAGAAAAGCGGCGGCGCCCGGATTCTGAGCGGCGCGGATTTTGGCCTGCAATGAATTAAAAGCAAAAACACGGGGTAAATTGCTGGGCGCGATCGGCCGGGTGTGAAGGGGGTAAGCGGTAGAAGGATGTCCGGCAATCTGTGCATTGTTTCGATACGGACAACTGGTATTTTGCGAGCACCGATACCCGATATTATCGGACATCCCTAGTAAGCGTGACGCGGTAGCACATAGAAGTCGTGACACGATGCGCGCAGCTGTAGGTGAGGAAACGCCGTTTCCACGCGTTCCAACAGCACCGCTGCATTAGAAAGGAGAAAATGACAATGAAATAAGCGCGGATTCACGCGTTCGATTAAAATGGCGATCGAAAACGAAGTTTGAGATTCGCTTTTCGCGCCACGAAAAATCACATTGAGGGCTGTTAAAAGGGTAGGAGGTAATATGGGCAGACAAATCAAGTTCGGATAAGCTCAGATTAGGAATTATACCACAAAACCGATTGGGTACACACGCGGTCTTCAACGCTTCTCTTGCTTTGCTGTTTTTTGAGTTGACCGAAAATTTACTGAAAAAGTGGGATGACGATTTGGTATAGACATGACTCCGCGGAGTTGTTTTTTTGATTTATAAATTAACCTTGTTTATAACCCACAAAGTTATTCTACCAATTTTAAATCAAGGGACTACGTTTTAAATAACCTTATACGATTGCTATGGCGTTACATGGAGGCCAGTCAGCTGTCTTAAGCAGTTTAAAACTTATAGAAAATTTAAATCAACTTGAATTGATGTCTTAACTTAACACGGCCATTTTGATAGGCCCACCTGAATATTTGTCTATAGCACTCCCAAGCGACAGGTCAAAATATATTGACGACAGTCTTGTAATGCGTTTATAATGAATGACTTGACCTACGCGTACTTAAATACTTGTCATTAAACTACTTTATACAAAAAACCTCGGCAAATTGACTGAAATAAAACAAATACGGGACAAGCGTTTACGGAATCAAATAATAAACAATCAAAATACGGGACGAGTTATCGATTTCAATAGTTTACCATTTGTTCTATATTCAATGATTTAACTTGCCATTGTATGATGTCTTTTATTTGAAACGACTGGGCTTGGACTTATTCGCAAGCAAGTCAAGTTGGACTTACAGGCCTTATAAAAAAACAATTATATAACAAGGATTTTTTTTTAAATTTCAACCTAAATCTGAATTTTCCATTTGACGTAGCAGGGTTAATACTGAACCAAAGGTGCTCAGATTTGGTTTGTGTGGTTTTTAATCGTAACCTAACAATTCTTGGGGGGCCCACAAAAATTCGAAAAAAAGTGTTTTTTTGATCAATATACAAATTTCAAAATCGCATTTTGATTAAGGTCTAGACATGTATATGACAAAAAAGCATACGAAAACGCCGACGGCAAGCGCCCTTACCTGCAGATGGGTGGGCGGGTGAAAGTACTTGCACTTCTCGCGCGTGCACCGGCCCTTGATGCAATCCATGCAGACCGTGACCGTGTTGTCGGTCACGTCGATCATCGATCTGTCCGGTGGGTGGCAGTAGCGGCACTCGTACTCGCCACGTGTGCAGTTGCCACGTTGGAAGTCGCGGCATACCTGGGTTAAGGAAAGCGGGTGTTCTTGTCAAGCGTTGTACGGTTATATGTTTGGAGTTTTACATTCTCAACGGACACCGAGCTTAAATCTTGTCTGTCCGAAAATGTTAACCCGGGAAATTGTTTTTGTCTAAGGCAGGGGTTGCTAACCTGGGGTACGTGGACTCCTTGGGGCTACATGAACTAGTTTTAGGGGGTTATTAAGGCCTAATTGAATTTTGGGTGTATACTTTTAAAACTTGAATGAATTTATACGTTAGGAGTTTCGCAGTCTTAACGGGCACTAAATTTTATCTTGCCTGTCCAAAAAGGTTGATGTCGTTTTTTTTTTAAATCGGGCGAAATATTATGTTCTTCGAAAACTTCGAAAACCCTGGGGTCCGTGAACTCCTTGGGGTACATCAACTAGTTGAAGGGGGTCCTTAAAGGCCTAATTCCATTTTGAGTGTATAATGTGAACAATAGAATAATTTTTTTTTACATTTAAAAAAAAAACACGTTACTTTATGAATGTATTTCAGCATCACATTTGCTGGAAGTGGATTAAGGAAAAGGTGTTCTTGTCAAGCGTTGTATTGTTATATGTTAGGAGTTTTGGAGTCTCAACAGGCATTAAATTTAAATCTTGTCTGCCCCCCGCCATTTTAAACAATAAAACGGACGAATTTTTTTATCCCTCAAAAACCTGGGGCGATTTTGTTGTTTAAGGCAGAGGGTTCTTAAACTGGGGTCCGTGGATGCCTTGGGGCTACATAAAATAGTTTTAGGGGCTCTACGAAGGCTTAATTGTATTTTGAGTGTATAATTTAAAAACTTGAATAAATTTTCAAAAGAAAATTATTTAATTAAAAATATTTCAGCTTCACATTTGTTCGACTGAAAACAGCAGGTTGCCGCGCTGAAAGTCGTGGTACACCTAGGTTAAGGAAAAGCGGTGTTCATGTCAGGCGTTGTATAGTTATATTAGGAGTTTTGGTGTCTCAACGAGCAGTGAGCTTAAATCTTGCCTGTCCATAAAAGTTTTTTTTTTTTTGGAAACCCGGGGTGATTGTTTTGATTTTGTAAGGCAGAGGGCTCTCAATCTCGGGTTCCCCGAAATTAAGGGTACATAAAATAGTTTCAGGGGTTCGTCAAGACCAAATTGAACTTTGGGAGTGAAATTTGAAAAATAGAATAATTTTATCAAATAAATTAATTCTAAGAAAAAAAGTACCCCCTGTTCGGTCTTCAGTTATGTAAGATGGCACGTTTTCATAAGGTATAAACTGAGCAAAGCTATTTGCTTACTAAATGACTTACTCCCCTCAGTGCCAGTATAAAAAACATTTATGTGGCCAGTTTTTTAATATTTCAACCGTTAAAAAAATTCGCGGTCTGTATTGTCAGGTTATTTCTGACTGGGAATTCCCACATTCGAGCAAGCGCAAGTTGAAAGGAACAAAAGGAAGCGAATTCAAGACGGACACGTAGAGCGGATTTGTCTCTCAGTCAGGAAATGACCGGAGCAAATAACGTTCGCGTCAACCGAGATCATCTTTTCGCTCCACAAAATAGAAAGCACCCGTCCCGAAAAAACAACATCAGAGATGTTGGACAAGGGCAAAAAATAAAGGAGGGCCGCCCGGGGCCCACAGACCGTGGCTAAACCGCAACGGAAGCGGCCGAATGAGAAACGACCCCCGTGTGTCTTGAAGCGGTTTTGAGTGGACGAAACCCGAAACCTGCCTGTTTGAGAAAGCGCAATACCATAGCTTCAAAATCAACCCCCACAAACACACACCGCCGCTGCGAAAGCAGATCGCCTTGTGGTTGAGCGTTGGGCGTTCTAGGAGGCTGCCCGCTTATATGGCGAGGTTTTGGGGGTCGGGGGTTTAAGCGGCAGACGGCAGGAAACCCTTGCGAACGTCGTTCATCACCCGGGCGCCGTTCCAAGGTTGGAATTTGCATTCTCATCGTTCCACCCCCTTAAGCTACACACATAGACGCAACAAGCCTTTCGCTCACTCTCGAGAAAGAAAATCATCTTTGGGAAGTTTTTCTAGCCACGACCGCGCTGTGTTCCCGTGGAAGTAACTGAACGATTTAAGGCTGAAAATTTGCTTAAACGTGTCGGTTTTCCGAGAGGTTGTCCACCCTTTTATCGACATTTTTTTAAATTACATTAGCGCTAAGAGTAAGTTTTTGTGAATAGCCGTATTTGTATAATTCTATATACATGGGTTAATCAGGTGGCACTATATAAAGACAAACTGTATTGAAATTTTGACAAGCTGTCGCACAGCCGTGCTATATCAGGTTAAAAGTAGAAATGAAATCGATTAAAATGCTAATAATGAGGATTTACAAATGAAATATATACAATGGCGTGAATCTAAAAAGAAATTTTAAACGTGCTAAGGATATCAAGGAAATTATCGGATATACCAAAGACCATACCTAAGTCATAAGACTTTACATACGTTTCGAAAACACCTTTAATTATTTTCAATTTTTTCGAAAACACCTTTAATTATTTTTTCAATTTTCTTGGCTTTAACATTTTTAACATGCCCCGGACCTATTGTTTTACCATGCTTAGCCGCCAATTCAACAAATTGGGCAACAATAGCTTCGCAAAAAGCGCATAAACACGGCAAGCCATTAAGCGCATGTGCGTGAAAGCGTGACGAAAAGGAGTTTCCGCCGTCACGCATGGTTGAGCGAGGGGATCGGGTTTAAAGGATGAGGCGGATTAGGGCTTCGCGTTACCAGCTGAAACTCGGCATCTTTAACCGTAAAAGCGACGCACTTCAACGTGATCTCGTCGTCTACTTTGTCTGCGATACTCGGTCGTTTTCGATTTCTGGCATTTCTCACGTACGCGCTAAAGCACTGCTTTCCAACCAGTGGGTCGCAAAGCATTTCGAAATGTTACAGTTTTCATTAGATCTGGAAATTATTACATTATCATTGCGTAACATTTATAACAATATCACAAGTACGTAACAATCAGATGTGTTGTGTGGCATAAACTATTTCAGTACGTACGCCAGTAGTAAATATACAGGTTTTATGTAACTTCATTTGTTTGTTAATATCTCATTGTGGGTCGCACAATAAAACTTGCATTAAAAGTGGGTCGCGAACTGAAAAATGTTAGGAAGCACTGCGCTTGAGCACGGTTGCAATATGCGTCAGCCTCTATGGGGCGGAAGTCGTTGGTATGAAACATGAAAAATCTTGTAATTTTTTAACGTAGATATTTGTTTAATACAATTTGTCTTTATATAGTGCCACCCGATTACTTTATTTAGAATTAGACAAACACGGTCATTTACAAAGATAAAAGATATTGCGTTCGTTTTGTGGATTATTTGTTAGGGAACTTCGTTGGTCTTTCGATATATGAAAAACGTTGCTTGATAATTAATCTCAAGCCAAAAAGGTCGAGTAAATCGACATCATCTTCACAAAGACGTTTTTCGATACTTACCTGTATAATCATCAGTCAATGCGACTGATATATATCCAAAGCCCACCTATTTCGGCTTTGAGATTTTTTCTCAAGCTACATTACAGATCCGAAGTGTACAAGAAAACCGTTGATCTTGTAAGTCAGGAACATTTTTTTTCAATTTGATTTATCCCTGGTATATTTGTGTCGTAAAATCAGCGAAGGCCGCTTTTTATGAGCAAAGCGTTTGAGACTTTTTTTGGGAATCTATTTTTTAATACTTTTTAAACGGTCGTTTTTCTCTGTGTTTCAATGAGGAGCAGCAAAATCTGTGTATCACGATCTTTCGTGCACGCTGGATGCAAGTAGCGATACCAGTATTCATTCATTTTATTTCAAGGGAGCAGCTAATTGAGGTGTTAAGAAACAAAAACTAAGGGTCCTAATTTGTATTGATGCTAACGGGGGTTACTTTTATCATGAGTTATCATTGTCATTCATATTTACTTCCTGGAGGCTGGATTCTTCACAGTGACTTTCCGAACACTTGACTACACACTACTTGTAATTTTTTAACGTAGATATTTGTTAAAAAATCGAAATAAAAAGCGAAAAAGCAAATCAACAAAAAAACGCGATCTTACCTCTAGTTTGTCGGCCCTGAAGGCACCAGCAGAGGGCAGCATAGCAGCGGCCATTTGCTGTGAAGCTGCGTGTTGCGCGAGCGCCAACTGGTGGTGACTCGGTGACGCAGCGACCGGGTAATACGTCATGTAGTGCTGGTTGAGACTGGACAGTTCAGCTGCTGAACGGTAATGGAAAAGTACTTGTTATTAAGCCGCCCTGAACTGCGTCGTATAGCCGGCGAGACAAGTTTGAAAAAAGGCGAGAGAAAATAATTTATTGGGTCGGTTAATGGCCGCGTGAAAGCGATTATTTGTGAAACTGATTGGATCTATAATGGACAGTGGTTCAACGAGAATTCAACGAAAAGTATTAAACTTTTTTTGACAACTCAAAAACTCGTTTGATGCTGTTTTTTTTTCGATACGCCGGTATAGACGGCGAGACGAACTTTGCCAGAAAAAAAGAAAAAAAAGGCTAGATAAACTGATTTATGGTGTCGGTTAATGGCCGCGTGGAAGCGGACTGGGTCTACATTGTACAGTGCTTCTAAGAGAACTCAAACTTTTTATTTAAACAAAAATGATTAAGATTTTTAACAGCACAAAAACTTGTTTGATTATAATGAATGCCGAGGCCAAAAGGTCGACCAAATCGAAATCATCTTGATAAAGACGTTTCGATGCGCACTTCTATCATCATCAGTTAAAGTGTATAAGTCAAGATGATGTCGATTAAGTCGAAGTATTTGGCTTTAAAGTTCATTGTCAAGATACATTACAGATCCGCGCATAGTGTTTCTTAAGTATGTTTGTATCCAAAAAAACTCCTTTTTCTCACTAAAAATAAAATTTTACCCTAAACTATATTCTTTATAAATACAAACTTAAAGTGACGTGGCAGAAGGAAATAGAAAACGAATATTTTTCAACATTCATAAATATGTGGTTAAAGGCCAATTAAATGCTAGAATTGTTCTTTAAAGTAGTTACTGATAAAGGCGTATTGCGCCATCTTTTTGCTTAGCCTTTGAGTTTAAGAGAACGTGCTTATTGATTTGATGAATGCTACGTCACGTCAGTTTCGTGTCATGCATTTAAAATATAGCACAAAAAGGAAAATTTCACTGTCATAAATATTTGTGTAATATTTGCCACTAAGACAGTTATGATTACTGTAAGACAGGCAACTTATTTTTTACCGCGGACTGCTAAATTATTTTTTTGCCTTGCATAGACCAAGGGTCGATAAACATTTTTTTGAGATGACGTCACAATACAAATGAACTTCAGAAATTCGCTGTTTCCAGTCCAAAAATGTGAAAGTGAAATGGAATACATTTCTGGGCAAAGTTTTTTTTAATTAAACTTTTTTCTTTAAAAAATTGATTAGTTTTTACATTATACTAATATTTCAAGTAGGCTGTAATGGACCATGCAAAACTTGTCCACACACCTCCGAGGGGTCCATGGACCCCTGTTTAAAAACCCCTGCTATAAGGGAACATATCAGTTCATGGTACACAACCTTTGTTCACCCAAAAAACTAACACAGCACTCAATATTCATAAAAGAACATGTTGCAAGACTACGCGCGTCAGCTGAAAAAGCAGCACACATATATATAGCCACGGCTAGGAGCGGCGGCGGGCACACTGCTGGCTGCTGCGGCTGCGCAAAAATCGCACACGCGAAAAGGTGGGAAAAAACACACAAACGAACAAAACACAACAACAGGTTGCATCTAAACAGAGCGCAAACACAAAGTATACCTGAGGGCAGAACGCTGTAAGTGGGTGTACCAGCGGCGGCCGTCGGAGCTGCGATGTTATGGTTATACAGGCTGCTGTGGAGGCTGTTGACCATGTGGGCGCCGCTACCCCCCGTCATTTGCTGCAGGTTGGGACCAGCCGCGGGGTACAGGTGGGGTTTAAGCAGGGGGCGTGCACGAATCAACGGCAAAGTGGGTTCCGGGGATTTTTTAGTGGTTGGGTGTTTTTTTAGGGTTAATGGTCAAACGAAACGGGGTATGGGTGAAAGAGGAGAAGAAAACAAATATGATTAGAACACGCTATCGCGACACACGCCACAAAAAAGCAAAACAAGGGCAGCATTGTTAGTAGGCTAACGTTACAGAAAAAAACGCTAACGCCATGTGCAGCTTTTTAGCGCAAACTGTCTTTACTTGTTTATCCACACCCTCGTGGAAAAATTGTAGGCGCGAAACTCCTACACCATTGTCGCACTTGCTCTATAACACTTAGAGCAATAGGTAATGCGAACCTTAAAAAAAAATAGAATTGGAGGGCTAGAAGGAAAGTGGCTACCAATAAACTTTGGAACACAATACACGTTTTTTTAGTAATGTTTTTTTTAGTAATCTTTTACACTGATGATGGCATGAGGTATTGCTGAAACGTCTGTAAATTGCGAAATGTCGATTGTATCGAATATTATGGCTTTGATATTTTTTTATTTTTTTTAGGGAAGTGTCAGGAGTATTTGTTGTGCGCATGGCCAAAGAAAACTCAAAACCGAATCTTCCGAAACGAAAGGTACTAAGTCTAAGTGCCTGCTCGGGTGACGCGTCGTCCGGGTGCGACCTTTAAGCAGTCATTCGGGTCCACTTCACTTCCAAGTTGCGTAGGAAAACTTTAACCCAGACTCACACACACCTGAAGCAACGACGACGCTTAGAGCTGCGAAAGTTGCCAAGCGCCGTTAAATGCTTGTCCGACGCGCGGATAAACGCGTTATTAGCGGCGATGCTTTTGGCTTGACGGCGCAGCAAGACGAAACAACGCCCTTGTTTGAATAGGCGCTCGGAACGGCAGAAAACAAACAGGCGGCAGCGGCGGGATCGGCGACGGAGCTTGACTTTGACGTCAGACCGATCCTTCGTACGTCTATGCATTTTTAACGAGATGCGTACTATGGCCGGTTATAGGTTTTTGCGCTTAAGATGTGAATTTAAAATTTAATAAATTTGCGTCTAAGTTATAATTTTTTTAACGAGGTGATGCTGTATATGGCCGGTTATAGGTTTTTTTGCTTAAGACATGAATCAAAAATTCATTAAATATGCGCTTTAAGAATAAATTAACATTCAATACATTTGCGTCTTTTGAAGTGTATATTGAACGTCATTTTTAATAATTTTACAAATTAACAAGCCTATTGGCAACACACAATTTCGCTTGCCACATTGTTGTTCGCACTAAGCCCTAAGCCCTACATGCTTAAAGTACGTAAGTCGGTTTAACGTTGTTTTTTACAACGGCGTACCACGTAAGATTAGAGCACGCTAAAAATACACACAACTTGTACATTTGTTCTGTTATGCCAAAGAAAAATGCGACGGGGTCTTGCTGCCGAAAACAAATCAACATTTGCGAACTAATTACTGTTCGGAAATTGGCCGAACAAGAAGGTAGCATTATATTTCCCTAATGCCACTCAAACGCTTTTTTCGCGATGATAGATTAATAAAAAAACGCGTATACAAACCTAACTTTGCCTTCGGTGCCAAGTGTGGATTGCGAAAAAAAAACATTTACCGCTGTATAACGGGCAAAAAACCTTTGACGAAGTACACTTAAAGCGCTGAGCGTTAGGCACACTACACTCGCGGGGTTGCGCAAGAAGGCTATAAAACTAGCGAAACGACACGGCTAACATGCAGCAACGCGGTACAAAGGGCTTTTGTCGATTGGCACAACTTGCATTGCACGGTTTTCCACCACAATGTCACGTCCCTCTCCAACCTTAGCTCAGGTTCGACTGTGGACTTGGTTCACCGGTTTCGAATTGAAAAACAAATTACCAGCGCAATTTTATGGATCGATGTCCTCTTGCCTTAAAATTTTAAATCGAAAACATTATAAAACAAAAACAGCTATATACAGTGAGATCGGCTACCTTGTAAATGTCATAATGGCGTTTAATGTTAGTTTTAAAAAAAAAAGATATTTTTTGAAAAATTACGTGAACGTGCTTCACGGGCTCCCAAGTGGTTGACAAACCATACATTGTGAACCTCTAGTTATATAAAGCGCATTTCACGTAAAACCATAGCCACCAAACGACTGTAACTAAAAAAAGTGGTTAAAAATTCCGGTGAAAAATGTGACATGGGCAGTACAAGGCGTCCAACGCAAGCTATACCCAGGAAAAAAACGCCCCAAAATAACTTACAAAACAACAAAACGGCAAAACAGCAAAGGTACCCACCTCATAGCTTATAAGGCCGGCGCTCTGCGGCAATGCAGAGGCCTGGACGACGTTTTGCTGTAGAGGCAACATCTGCTGGAGCATGGCCCGGTTCTGTAGCAGGGTCTGGCGACCGGTGATTTCGAGCTGCTGCTTTAGTTGGTAGGTGGGATGCAGGTACTTGCACGATTCGCGGTTGCAGCGGCCCTGTGGGTGAGTTAGGAACGAAATCTTACGACCGGTTCTTGGTCAAGCAGAACTCTCTCTTTCTGAGAAGCGATTGCAAATGATCGGCAGCGGCGGCGAAAAATCTCCTTTCGAAGCGTTTGACAGGCGGCGGGCGAATTAATGCGAGCTAATTGGGCGGATGGATGGCTATATTTTTTTTGCTATGTGCGGTTTAGCACTTAGGTGTGACTGCAATGGAAAGAGAATATGGGTTAGGAATGGGAGCCGGCAAAACGGGGAGGATTTGCGATAGCGGTGCGAAGTGCGTAAAATTCAGTTGCTACGAGTAATCTAAAAACATGAAGCTTGCCTGCAAGAATAGAATGCCACTTTCTTGTCCAAAAATATCGCGGTCATTCTTACACCTTTCACCTTTCACCTTTTCTCAATTGGTGAATTTCAATATAATCCTACCACAAAGCGACAGAAAAACAGAACCCGTCACAATCAACAACTAGATAGGAGTAGATAGCTGTTAAAAATTAAAACCATGACGTCCCACTTTTGTTTTTTGTCCCCCAACCAAAGGCCCCTAGGGATGCAGACTCATTAACCTCTTATACGCACCTACATACCACTTTACATAAAGTCTGAAATTTTGAAAGTGCTAATAAACATTTTGTTATTAAGGCTTCGGACAAAAAACGGTCTGAAACATACCAAGCAAACCATAACAACCAAATAAGAATGAGCAAAAACAAGATGTGTTTTAAAAAAATAAAATTTCGGCCCATATAATAAGAACAACCTAAAACTGTAATTAACCTTTCCACGTTATCATGCTTCCCAGCCTAGCACAAGCCACGTACGTACGACCAACAAACACTTACACACTAAAACTGCCTGATCGAAGGCGCAGCTTCTTTGCATTGCGTGGGACGACAAGGACGCGGCGTTGCCAGACAAACGATAACTTGATAGCGAGAATTAATAAGTAACGACCTGTATTTCGGGGCGTAAGGTGCTGCGCGCACTTCAAACCGCGACAAATAGATGGGCGCTTTGCTGCAGTGTTACAAGGTGCGCGACAGTGCAATCGCGAGGCCGTTGTTTGCATTGGGGCACCTGAGAATGGGGAAGTGTTTTTTTTGCATGCAAATTCACCAGGCCTTCCTATGTACCCGATATAGTACCGCTTACAAGAGTCAAAAAGTAAAACTTTCAATAAAAACACTAAAAAACAGGGGCCTTGGAGAAAGGCCTACCAGGTGGCCTTGAAAATCCTAATTGAAAAAAAAAAAAATCTTCAAATTTCTTTCATTATTATGGTATAGTTTTACGCTTTAACGATGAACCGAAAAGCGTTTTTAACGCTGAAAAGTTTCAAATCCGTCGCCCCCGCGCCGCACTGTTACAAAGGTTACGAAAAAATACAGGGATCGGCCAATTATTTTTTGTTTGAGTGGCCACACAGTAAAGTGTCCCCGTCCAGGCGACAAGCGGCGCTTTCCCGCATCAAAGCCGATCAATTTGGTTGAAGTGAAGCGAAAAGTAAGCGCGAACGCATCTTAGTCGTCAGGGTCGAGAGTCGAGTTTGAGCGCAAAAAGCCCAACGGGGCGCGCAAATCGCTAAACGCTCGATTAGGAAGCCGACTGAATCTTTACCTTCACCAACAAACCGATATGTGTGAGTCAGACTTGGCCAACTAGATTGTTCTAGGTTCTTAGTTTAATGAATTTAGAGCAAAATGCGGCGAATTCTAGTTCTAATCTAATTTGTGAATTGCCAGAGTGCTCTTATTCTAGTTTCGATCTAATTCGGATTTCACCACAAATGGTATTTTGTCCAAACGCATTTTTAGACTCTCAGCTAAAACAAACAATTTGAAATAAAACTCTTTGGTCGAAGCGACTTGTTGGTGATTTGTACATTCAAAAAAGCATAGGCCATGCTAAAAATATAAAAAAATGCACTGTAATTCAAGTTGAAATTCGTTGCCATAAGAAATCGGTAATTCTAATTCTAAACTAATTTGAGAAAACCATAATGATCTAATTCTAATTTGGAAAACGTCAAACACTCGAATTTAAATTCTAATATATTTTTAAAAAGATAAAATAAATCTAGTCGCTTAAGTCTGGTGTGTGTGCGTCGCTCGTAGCGCTCGGAAAGCGTCGTGTTTCCTTCTGCGAGAGGTGGCTACAAAAATGAGTGCCTAGGCCGCTGAGCAAATCACGCTCGTGGAGTGGCGCCGAAATCGAGGGGGGCAGGGCGCATCTGGTGAAAGTGGCATCGAAGAAGCGGCGTCGAGGGCCCTCCAGGCCCAGGCCGAGGGCAGAGTTGTCCGTTCAAACAAAAAGAAGCCTCCTCTGCTTTCACCACGCGCTTTCGGTCGATAGGCGAGCCACCCTTAATCCAACAACGGCACCGGAGCGGAATTTCGGGCGTTTGTATTGTTTCTAGGAGCGCTCGGGCTTTTAATACTAAACTGCTGAAGCCGGTTCTCGCCTGAGCGTTTTCGTTTTCGTTTTCGCACTTGTACAAAGTATATACCGCCGGGTGAGGCTGGTGCTGTGTCAGGGAGATGATTTTATCATAAAAGGTAGCTTTTGAGAGATTAAAACGGCGGTTGAGAAAAAGAAAACTGACATAAAACTTTGTTAAGGATTCTTTTAAGGAGCCATGACCCTGTTTGTAAGTCCTAAATGTTTGCTAATTTAAAAGTTCTCTTGTTGGCCAAGAAATAACAGAAGTATATGCCGGCAGGTGCGGCTGTTTAGTGGGAGATTCTTCTTTTGGACAAGGTAGCTTTCGATAGATTAAAACGGCGGTTGAAAACAAAGAAAACTGACATAAAACTTTGTTTAAAGATTCAATGAACTTCTCGTGTGTCTTTCTGTTTTCCTATTTTTTCTTTTCAACTGACTTGTTGAGCGTAAGGAAGGACTGTTAGCTTGCTGGAACGTTTTTTTTACAAGGTAAACTTAGCCCCAGCAATATGCTGTCGCGTTGTGAAAAATCCTTAAATGTATCTGGTTTAGCAATTTGTCGTAGAACAAGCGACTGTCAAAGTTACGGGATTTTGCTTGAAAAAACTTTTAACCTCCTGGATACAAATCCAATGTCAAACAGCGCGCTGCTGAGCAAGTCAGTCATTCACATTTGCCACGCCTTCAATAAGGCGGTCGTAAGATTAAGGCTGAGAATCAGCAGATTGCAGTACAGCACAGGCTGTGTACTCGAGTTTCTGAGGGGCAATCGCCCTGTTTTTAAGACGCTATCGTTGACTGATTTAAAACTTCTCTTGTTGGCTAAAAAATAACCAATTCGTAGTACTTCAGGATGCGTGCCTACTCTTTGATATTTTATTATCGGGGTACATCTTTAGCCACTTTTTTCTTACAATCCGATTTTCAGGTGCCCTGTGTTTGTGTCAAGGCGCCCTTGAATATCGCGGTCCAAGTGAAAGTCGCCTGTGCGGGGCAGAACGGCATTTTAGCGATGTGGTGTGACGCCGTTCAAAGAACACGCGCTTGCTCGACCGTCGACACACTCGCCTTTGCAAGGTCGTGCTAAAATGCAGGCGCCTGGCGGTGACAGTGAATGACAAGATGAGAGGCAGCGCAGATACACAACAGTAGCAGTGTGTGGCTTGGTCGCCAGTCGGTAGACAAAATATAGCGGCGCAGCAACCAAGAACAGCAGTTTGTGAATACAGGGCCAGCACAGTATAAATTGGGTTAAGTTAGATTTAGCAAAGCTTCAATATTTTAAGCGGTTCGACTTGAATTTTCACGGACTTTGCAGATGGTGATAGCATGAACACAAAGGAATAAGGGTACAAGGCGCCCCAAGGGTCAAAAAGCGCCCCATGAGTCCGCAACGACCTCGGTCAGAAGCTTCTTCCTCAGCTCGCTTCTTATTTACAAGGCTTGGAGCAAGTTACGGAAGAAGGGACTGAAAGTGGGAGCGTGCTACGGATGTGGAAAGCGTGAGAACCATCAGTAGAACAATCAGATGCAATTTTTTTGAGTGGTATCAAAACTGTTGCATCGGTCAGAAAGCTATATGATAAAATAGCGGTGCATTTCCCTCAATTAGCACAGTTTAAACAGAACATTTCACAAAATAAGGCACTTGAGGCATAAAGTGAGAAGTGCAGTTTTAGACAGAAAACCGTGGAAAACATCACCAATGTCAAAACATCTGTACCGTTTGTCGAAAGAAACCCAGGAGTCCGTCTCGACGCGTGGCAAAAAACAGGCGGCGATAAAACAGTCAACAGCAGCCGCAGCAACAGCTTTGGGCCGAAAAGCGCCTGTCGACGGCTCGGGTGTGCAGCGAAGCGTGACGCAAGATCGCCCGCCGACAGACGGGTCACGTGCCCAGACGAGCTAATGACGGAAAATTGCCGGGCGCTTTGACCCGTAAAAACAGACTTGCTGCAGTTTTTTGCCAGAGATTCATCACCCCGCTTTCTCTGTGAACAGTGGCTTAGCCAGTCGAAAATTTTGGGGAGGGACAAAAAGTTTGAACTTCTTTGTTCAGCTTTTGTCATTGCATTAACTGCCGTATCGAACACATATAAATATGCTAGCAAACCATTTCGAGCAGTAACTGACGGAGTGTTAACGCAATACTTAAAACCATTAAAATAGCAAAATCTGTCTAAAAGTAGTAAAACTACATCGTTTGTGACGTAACAGTGCATGACAATTGACGGTGTGGCATGCCAGTGGTCGACTGTTGTGGTTCTGCTCCAAAATGCTACAAAACAAATTATTAAGAATAAAAAAATGTTTATAAATTTTGATGTGGGCCATGGCCACTTAGCCCCCCTTCCCTGGCTACGCCTATGTCTGCGAACCCTGTGCACCGTTTGCGAACGTGCGGAATGGCCGATGGCGCGCACTGGTCGGTAAACCTGTGGTTTTAGTTAATGGCCCCGTCTTGAAGGTCCGGCTTATTACTCGATAACTCACTGTCGGCGAAAGAGCGCGACGAATAACTCGTGGGGCAAATTAGCTGCCCGATGACCTTATGCTTCTGCTGCTGTTTGTGCTTGCTTCTAAAAAGTGAGTTTCAATCTATTGGCGACGTGGCGTTATTTGCTTCCAGTGGTTCCCAACCTTTTCTAAAAATTTGCCTGATGGACTCGTTGTAATTGCTTTGATATTTCGCGGCCCTATTAAAACTTAAGGGTCAGTCGACCATGGTGTTTCTTGTAGTACATTAGTGCGGTTACGATTCTTTCTAATGTAACAACTTTTTAACTAATGCGAACGATTAGCTGATAGCAGGTATAGTACAGTATAATAGATGCTTTATAATGTCACAAGAGACATCGTAAAACACGCTATAAAAGACAATAGTGATGACAGATAATGTTTAAAAACATTCGCTAAAGCCTAATGTGGAAAAACTTAAAGACTAATTCTTCTTTTTGAGCCTGTGAAACTGCTGTGCCGACTCCAGTTGGTCCGGGGACCCAAGTTTGAGAACCGCTGGGCTAACGTCTCATGGCCGTCGCCAGATCGACTTAGATAACTGGGAGACGTCGGCTTGGATAACACGTTGAATCGCAAAGTAAACACGCCTACGATTTTTTTGGAGACCGTCGCTTTTTAGATTATTACCGTGTCTACGGACGTTTTCCTCTTACCATATGTGGATAGCGAAAAGGGGGATAAAAAGTGAAAAATGGCAAGTTCAGAAGGGCGGGGTTGGCAAGGGATGATGGATGATTTGTGGGAGGTCACACGCGAATTTAGAGACGTCTGGGGACCACACGCAAGAACCTTATACAACACGAAGTTCATTAATCTTGATGTGTGTGTTGCCGATCACGTGTTGAACGGGTTGGAAAAATATGGTTTATGCTGTCCAAGGTTTAACAGAGATACGCGGTTAGAAGACACTGCCACCTGGCAGATATATACGTGGACTTGTTACACTGATACTTTTTGGGAACATTTTTGAACAATTTTAACCCTATTACAGCTCAATTCATTTACATAGCAAACTGCCAGCGACGTTTTTCGTAAATTGCTGTTTTTTAAAAAAAATAGGCCCTGAAAACTGTTCGGTGCTCAGTCGATATATAGCACAAGCACGCATATACATTAGGGGGGACTTTTTTTAAATAATTTTAACCGCTATTACAGCCTAATTCAAATGCTTAGCAAACCGGCTGCGACGTTTCCGGTAAATCGCTGTTTTTTTGTTAAAATACCAGGAGAAACTGTTCCTTGCTGGCAGTCACTATATATCACATGCACCATCGACCGAGGTTAGCTACGGTCCACAGTCCACACTCTACTATGTAATTAATTATATCGCTGCTGCGCTTAACACACGGCAGAAGTATATTGCTTCTTTATGAAAGTGTGAGCGACGGGCAGACAGGCGGGAATGTGACGCAACTCACGAATTCGCGATTGCGGGAGTTTTCTGCAGGATTTAGCACATACGAAGCCAGCATTCCAACAATGGAGCCGGGCAAATCACGACACGGCAGCCAAAAAGAAAACACGGCCTGTGTGTGTTTCGCCTGTTGCGCTTGCGTTTTAAACACAAGAACACCGATGCCTATAACCCTGCCTATATATATTTCGATATATATATATATATTTACCTACATATACCATATCTATAAATATTACCTATTTATATATATTTATAAGTAAAAAAACGATTACTGCATAACTAACAGCAGAATACTCTAGCAAAGCTAGCAATTCAGGCCAGACACTTTTAAAAAATCTTAAAAGGTATATCGCCAGCAAAGGCATTGTCAGTATGTCTTATGAATGAATCTTTTAAGATATTTTAAAAGTGTCTGACCTGAATTGCTAGCTTTGCTAGAGGGTTTTTTTGTTACTGATCGGGAATTAAGGTCGACATTTATCTTGCAAGAGTCAAGGTGATTTCCATTATCACATATGCAGTGCAATACTGACGAACTAAATATAAATTGGCGAAACATTTTCAAGCTCGTAATAGCCGGGGATTAACTTAAAACGAATTGCTGGAATTTACAGTGAGCATTTTACGGCAAGAAACGACTTAGAAAGTAAAGCTTAGGCGTCCGCCATTACCAGTTTTTCCCTTTTTTCCTCGCGGAACGAACCACGTTTTCAGTGCCCGCGTCAACTTCAAAGTTCAACAGCAACGCCTGGCAGTGCAAGCAAGCAAGCAAGCGTTCGTTGGTTCAGGCGTACATTACACAGCAATAAATCGCGACGATAAGCGGGGCGGGTTGAGAAAGCTGGTTAAAGATCACCCGATCTCCAATAAAACGCCAAAGCGGGGGACCTTGTCGTGCCGGGAGACTTGAATCCGCCCGCCCGGGAATGATTTACAAGCGCGAGACAGCCGTGGCAAATAGCGGGTGAGATTGGACCCCGGCCTGGCTTCAACTTTGCGTCGATCGGCATCACAGTAAGGCAAACTCTTAGTCGCTTGAGACTGTGTGTACACAACTGAGACATGCGCCCTGGAGGGCTGTATGGGCTGACGTATAGCCGCCGTTGTCGTCGTAAGCTCCTTTAATTAGAAGTCGAAAACAAACAGTCGGGTCGCGCTGTCACCTGATCCGAGCCACGGCTAAACGCACCATTACCAGCAGTCTTAAGTGTCAGGTTATGTTTTCGGAATGGGTTAGAAGTGCTGCGAAATAATAACGCCTGTTTAATTAAACGTCGGTGGCCTTTCGAAACTGCAAAGTGCGTCAACAATATTTACACGACAGCCGAAAATACGCGATGGCTCATATACGGAGCTTGTCTGCAATTTACATATAACCAGTTAGCCACGGCGCGCTGATAATTTTGGGAGTAGGATGTCGACAAACCGGTGTTTAGCCTGGCGCGGTTGATATGACGTCACTCTCTTCGCGTTGACCGGGAAATGTGATGACGTCACTGTCCCACTTAACACAGTCACGTCATGCGAGACAAGGTTTAATATTTGGGCGACAAACTAAACATGCGAGATCTGCATCATGTATTGGAACAACTGCGCTTTAAAAGAAGTCAAACACTAAACAATATACACTAAGTAGGTTAAAAAACAAAGTTTGTCCAGCACAAACTTAACATACATTCCTTGTCGATTTAACAGAAGTGCCTTTTACAATACTCTCTCCATCTATGTTTAACTGTAGCTTTCAGTATAGAATTTTGAACGCTATTCTGTGTCTTTATTTCTATAACTCCCAACATTTCGTCTTGTGAGTGTAATTACAAGCATACAGTGACAAATAAAAAGACCACCGAGGCTCAACACAAGCTAACACTGCCCCTGCTCTTATCCAAAGTTCAAAATCTTTACATACTAGGACAAGGCATTTCGCACACGGCGATCGGGCGAACGCAATCTAACACGCAGAAAAACTGTGATACTTTGTAAAAGGCTAGCGCTATAGCGACTGCTGTCAAGTTAGCAACAAGCCAACTGGTTGCAAAATTATTCTGTTCGTTTTTTTTTGCTTGTCTCCGGAAGCGATTTTCGGCCGGTCGCTGCAGCGGCGTTCGCCAAACAATGGACGCCACAGCCGGAGTGTCAAAGTTTGCGCACGCAAAGTCCACGCCGAACGGCTTTTCTGGCGCATTTTTTTCTGCTCTACGGGCGATGTTTGGCGACGATACTTCGCGAAGCTGTGTTACTCATTAATTCGCGACGCTTCGAAACAAAACTGCCCAAACACACACAAACACACTACTGTAGGTCGCCGACTGGACTGACCACCTACCAACTGACGTGGCCGCCGCGAATGGCCAGCTGATCGACTGTTGAAGCAAAACGCAGCCCTCACAGCCGCCGCTAATGCCTGGCGTCAACTTATTTCGCTTTTTTTGGGAGAGTTGTCGGGCGTTAAAAGCCTGGCGACGGAAAACGCGCCGGTTTCGGGTCGAATTCGAGCCTGGACGGGAGACCAAAGAAACGAGTGGCAGCCGATAGAGGAGAGATAGAAAGAGCGAGTGCGCACTTTGCACTTAGAGCTCCAACAATTTCGGGCGCATAAGCGACTGATGGAGGCAGCGGTAACCGACCGTGACAAAACCGAGGCTAAAGCACTTCCAAATATGCGCATGCGAGTCGCCACTTTTTTGAGGCTCGAGTGAGCGGCTAGCCGTGAAAAAACCTATTTTCGCTCGGTATGAAAGCGTTAAAGCCCCCAGCGAGCGTTAAAAGGCACGGACGGCGAAAGAGCGATGGGCCAAGATTCGCAAGACGTGACTGAATTCGCCAGCACGGCACAGGTCTGGGGTGCGTGCGACCTTTTGGCTGTTTAGTATGAAGACCTTCAGCTAGCACGTCTGTATTTTCACCATGCCAATGTGTCCCACCCGCTGCGGTCTATCCTCTCGAATGGAACAGGTATTTTTATAGTTGACTGTTGCTTGAGACAACGTGATACGATCAATTCGCGGCACCAAAATGATGCAAAGACTGTCTTTCGGTTGCGCTTCAACTGACAAGAGGTATATATAGCGTTTTTTAATCCGGTGACAACAAAACTCGAGTTTTAACTTGCAGCAAAAAGCAGCTGTATTTTTTTAAACGGCTATACCTATTTATGACGATGTTTAAAATCGTCCAGAAGGCGTATGTCACGGTTACAAACCAGAAACTGTTTTATACAAGTTGAACAACTTGTTTTAAGCATTTTCACAGGAACAACGCAAAAATACTCAGAACTCTGCAAGCACCAATAAAGCCAAGCATCTCTGCAAACTGTCACCTAGTCCTGTTACAATATTGTTTCCTTTCGAGTAATTTCCCTTGCAATTAGTCGACGCTGCATTCGCGCCGCCTCATGACACATGGGATGCACATCTAGGTTTCCCATTGTCTGTTCCTGGCCAACTTCGTTTTCTGACTCACCCCTGCTCCACAATACAACGCTTCCACGGTACACCGCGCTTCAACGCGTGGCCTTTAGCAACAGAAAACAACATTGTACTGCGGCCTTAAACGGGCGATTAGCAACTGCAAAACCGCGACATGCGTGCAAGCGTGAAGGTAAAAGCCCTTGGGAAGGTTTGCCTTGCTTAGCAGACCAAACGCAACTGTATAGGATCGCTTGAAATCCAATTAGAAGCGCCTTCGAATTAACGATGACGGTTTAATGCTGTCTTGCCAAGAGCGGCGCTCGCGTATCCGCGCGTTCATACCGGTGCTGGGGCTACCATATAGGAAGGCAAGCGCGTGCGATAGACGTCAATTGACGGGTCGTGTTGCCTGTTTGCGCGTTCGAAAACACTATGGTGAGCGGCAGGTCGCCTAAGGGAAAAGGCACTGAGCATTGAAAATCGCATTTTGAATGGAACGAATTGCACACGGGCAATAGAACGTCCGCTCCAAATCGAGTTTTCCGAGCAAGCCGACCCCCCTTTTGGTGTTCCTGTGATTGAAAACTTATGGCGCAGGTTCTATCGAGGGAAATGGCGCGCGCGCCGTGCCATGTCGAATGCTCCAGAGGCGACGGTGGAATTCCGCGTATCGCAGTCCGCGCTGGAAAAACGTCGAGGCTATAGCGGCTGTTTACGAGGCTTACAACACCGATATCGGATTTCGCAGGTTAATGCGAGAGTTAAGCGCTGGTCTAAAAAAAAACGAAAAAAAGCTGTTCGCACAGAAAGCCATTTCTCCCTCAACAGGCGGCGCGATATTTCCTTTGAAATTCCTCAACTAATGGATCGCTGGAATCGTGTAGGGAACGCTTAAACGTCTCGCCCCGATAGGGATCGGGACAGGTCGGACATAAAGGAACGCTATCCGGGTGAAAGTTATTCGCGGGAGGCCTAGATGGGAGATTGATTCCGGTTCGTGTTATTGAAACGACAAAGGACTTGATTTACACGACGCTTGTTGAGCACACGGATGCTATGAGCGCTCAATATTTTGCCGCGATCGTTTCGAGTTAATGGGAAAAAGTGTTTGCGCGTTTACATTCGGATAAGTAAAAATCAATAGTCACTGATTTAGAGGTAAAGGGCAATAGACAATTGTACACAAAATAGGATCAGATATGAGTAAATTAATTCGCTATTTTATCCGGATTTTTACAAACAACTTAAATCGGGTGTTTGGGCTGAAAATAACATATCCCAGTAGTTAGTTTTTTTTTGAAAAATAAAAAAAAAGAAAATATCCTACACTTGAATGTATACGATAGAGTTATGTGTCTGACATGATAAGATTTTGCATGAAGGCAATTCTGGGCTGGGACTTACAAAATGATCGCTTAAAAAGTGAATTTTTATAAGGATTTCGCAATGTTGGTGCACCTCGTCTTAAATCACGAAGCCCAGTTAAGACTTTACACGAATAGATCACAAACAACGGATAGCCTTCAACACCGCCAGACGCACATGTGAGTTTTTTGGGTATCCCGGTGACGCACAAAGGGATAAAGAAAGCCTTATGTTATGGGGTCTCGAGACAGACACATCACCCTCACTGGCGGGTGAGTTGGTATTTTTTCGGCGGCGAATTTAGGGCTTATGGAGAAAGAAGGTGGAAATTAACAAGAACCCTTGAAACGCCGTCAGCTAGACAACAAATGTGTTGTTTCGCCGAAAAATTAGGAGCGGCCAGTCAGGGTTGGGAGAAAGTGAGTTAAAAATAAACTCGAACTATTTAAACGCCGTAGATAAAAACAACAGAATGCACTTTTGTTGTTAGCATCTCATTACCAGCTCTAAAATAAAAGGCTACTGTTCGAATCCAGTTAAATAAATCAATTGTGCCAAAACAATGCGCCCTTTCTGAATTGTTGTCTCGGTCTAAACCAGGGGTCTTAAACTGGGGTCCATGGACCCTTTGGAGGTCCTTGAAATTTTTTAGGGGGTCCATGAAGGCCTAACTGAAATGTTAGTGTATATTTAAGAAGCAACCAATTTAAAAAAAAAATAGTTTTTGGACCGAAAGCAGCAGATTTTTTGTAGTCTATTTGCATTGTGACGTCATCTCTGAAAATGTCTTGCCTATCGTGGTCCACGCGAAGCAAAAAAAATTAGGGGGTCTGTCCGCGGTAAAAAAAGTTTAAGAACCCCTGGTCTAATTCGAAAAACAAACATGAACGTAAAAATACGCATTATGTGATACAAAGATCAGCCCACTGCTGATAGAACTCGTTTGCTATTTAAATGGAACTTATAACGCCAACGTCGCGCGTTAACGCTTCTTCTGTTACAATCGCTGCTAACGTAATGACTTCAGGTGACCTTTTGCAACATCCGTCATTCTTTAATTGTTTACAAGCCAATCATACAACACGGCGCATGCCTTCAATTGACCTTGCCCGATTCGAGAAAGTGTACGTTGGCGATACAGGAGCAATCAAAATTTAAGAAAGCGTTCAAAATTGTGAAAAAAAGAAAAAGGGGCGACTTCACAGAACATGTTGTGTTTTGTTAAGCAAATTGAACGCCATCTATATAATTGTCTAGACGCAATTTGGACGCTTAACACGTAAAATGACGGCACAGTGCACAGAGAAACTTTGTTACCTAAATAGAGGATCCATCAAAAATTTGGAAATCATTGAGAGTTGAGAAAAATAAGAATAAAGATACATTTGCCCGAACATTTGTGTTTGTTAAGCTTATGAAACGCCAGCGATATAATTCTTGAGTAGTAGGTGGACGTGAAACACAGTAAATAACTGTACAGGAATACTGTGTCACCTAAATATTATTATGCCTCATTTATTTTTTCGGGCAATAAATGCATCGCCAGTATTCTATTCAAAGCATCAACAAGTTGTGACTAAAAGCCGCAAAGCAACGATAATTACGAATCGCATTTTGCACGTCCGGTCGTCCGGTGCGAAGGTCGCTCCGTTCATCAAACAATTTTCGTTGAGATTCGCGCGCAAAACGGCGCTTCAGCCATTCACAGCAAGCACAACACCACGCCAGACAATTACAAAGGGGCGCCCAGCCACTCGGCAAATACGCCCGACGACTTCAAGGTCGATTTTATGGCAGAAAGCTTTGTTCACCCGCCACTGCAATTAATCTAAGCGACCGGCCCTAGAAAGCAATAAGCTCATGCTGCAGTTTGATCACGTATTAGGTGCGAGTGCGGCGCCCACAGCGACAAAACACATGAGGGAAAGGCGCGTTTTTTCGACTTTGATTTAGAGCAGCGTTTTGGCAACATCGCGCTGTTTTTTCTAGTCCGCTTTGCCCCGTCGAGTAATGCAAACCAATCACGTTCAAGCACAAAAGTTTCTCCAAATGTGCAAGTCACACTGCACGGCAAAGAAAAAATGATATGGAACACATCAGGGTTACCAGACCGTTTAAAGCATTTTTAGCCATGCCTCAGTAAAGACTTGTTTTTTATTGAAAATATATATGAACTTGCCCAATTACATGCATTTTTGTGTGTGGGAATTACGTCCTTATTTATTCCCACGGTTCTGGTACAAACCCTACATTAGAATATAGGTGTGTTATCGCGACATTTTCTCAACAATAAAAAAATACATATAAAATCAAACTGCTTAGTAATTTCCAGCTTACACGGATGCAAATTACACTATGTATTAAGGCTGTGCTGCACGCGGGTTTGCAATAATTTCCGAAAAAATAATATTTTTTTTGTTGTCCTATTTTCAGAACTGCTATAGCAGACATAACGAAGCAATATGGAGACGTTAATTTTAATTTTGAAAGCAAAGACATATTTTTTTTACGAGCAAGACATTGATTGGACAGTACGACGTACGACCTTCCGATCCGTCAGAAATTAGTGCCGTTTTAACCAAAAAGGTCTACGACAATTCGGGCATCCAGGGCCGAAAAGGCCGATTTTTAGACCTCGAGGTCGTGGCAGTGCACTACTGGACCTTTTCGATAAACTCTCGGCATATAGATAAATTGAGAATATTAGCTAAAGATTTACAAAAAAAACAAAAAAATATGAGATAGAAATAATAATACTTTACCCACCGCATACCAAACGCTAACCCACACCTATGGATAATTAAATTTGTGACACCGACCTTATGTGAGAGGCTTTTACTGTTTTCACCTAGCAAGCAACCCTACTGCTTCTTGGAAAACTTATTTTACCAGAAAAACGAAAATACTTGCTAAAAATTGACAAAAAACTATGAGATAGAATTAATAATACTTGACCCACCCCAACCCAAACACTAAACAAACCCTCCCGTGATAATTACCTTTGTAACTTTGACTTACTGTTGGCGGGTTTTACTTTCCACCTAGCAAGCAGCCCTACTGCTTCTTGGCAAACTTTTTACGAGAAGTCCCCCGACAATGAATGGCTTGTTCGACTCGGCAGGTCTCAAACAAACGCGCTGTGAACTACACACGAGCGAGGCGAGACGCCTAAGATGTTATCGCTGCGCGGGTTTTCGGGCCGATTAATGTTGTTTTTGGCGGTCCTGAAGATATGAGCGTCTCACTACTTCACGTTTGTACTTGTGCAATGGCGAAGAAGAGTATGCGGGATTTTCCGGATATCCTGGTGTTCAATAAGACGATTGAAAACCCATTGTTTGCGATTTCTCAAGCGTTATCGGTTTTAATTGATAAATTATAATTCTTTACTTAGCAAGTCAGCAGACCAATGCGAAATGGCTCTAAGTATGGGCCCGTCACCATTTTGCCCTAGTTTTAATCGTGAATAATTTTAAATTTGTATGTTGCCCTCGAATTTCAACGAAACCAAATGTAGAAGGAAGTGTTTTTTCGCATTTCGAACAATACCGCTCTCTGTGCATGGTTGAAAAAATATTTAACAATAGTATTCAGATTTGTAAGAACAGTTTTTAACCACTAAGGCAGAGGTTATTCGAGCAAAGCAGTGGGCACACTCAGACAGGCATTGACAATATACCGCCACCGACTGGACAAACTCTTTTATTGGCTTTTCAAATAGGTGGCGCTGTAGCAAGTTCTACTTAAAACTGTTTAGTTTTGTCGAATTTCAAACAACTCTCATATGGTTGCCTTCCGTCAAATGTAGAAAAATAAAGAACAACAAAAGAAGGAAAAGGGTAAATAACGTACTTTGCCATATATATTCCGTCTTCATAACATAAGACGTGATGGAAAAACCAAGGAAAATTCGTATACTCGCTTTAACGCTTTAAACATGTGACACAAGTTTAACGATCAAGCAAATAGCAAAGTCATTAAAAAAACTGTCGTGCATGACGAAAAGTAATCGAAAGGCTGCTCTATATGAAATTGGGAAACGACGTTGCTTTAACACATAAAGTGATTTTCTTCCATTATTTCAAAATCACCCAAAACGGAGTTTGCTGCGAAAAGAAACTCGCAAACCGCGTCTAACAATGCTTTTCGGAGGAAATTCGACGTTTGCCAGTTATCAGGCCGGCAGCCATGGCATTAACTTGCCAGGCCTCATCTTTTGAAGGCAGTATACAAAGTATCACGTTTTGGACCGCAGCAGCTGAGGTCTTGAAAGCGACCCTACACCCTAAGACCTAAAACCGGCTTGTAATTTCCCACCAAGGCTACCGACTAGCTTACGTATGCGTACAATACATCTGTCAGCGAAGCAGCGCGTGCTCGCGTATTACGGAAATAAAGGGTGGACACCGCACGAGATAGCACAGGCGCTCGACGCCGAACTTTCAAAATTCCAGGGCGCTGTTTTCAACCAGAACAAAATGCTGATCACCAACGAAGCGTAAAAGCTCTTGGAAAACATTTTTTTGCGCTTAGGCTCAAAGAAACAATGCGTTGTGTCTCCTGTAATTAATTCAGAACAAATTGTTTTTTACTAAGCGATATCGGTCCTGTCCTTTCAGTGCTTCGGTCGGTTTATAGAATTCTGCGAAACTTTTTGCAGATGCTATACTTCCCAACGCCGTAATTCAGGAAAGTTAACCATAGTGTTAATGAACCTACACTGTGTTACCGAGGGCGTATTTTGCGTTATCCTTATAGTTTTCTCGCATGTAACTTGGTCAAATTCAAGGGCGTCGAAAAACGCTTATGCGTTAGAATATTACAGAGAGCGTCTCCAAGGTGGGTTAGGGCCGCACACGACGTCGTCCTAAGCCATAATAAGCGGGTTTACGTCAAAGTAGAGCGGCTTCGGTCTACAATTTGAATGCTCGGCCAAGATTACCAGCATCTGCCGACCAATAATTGCGAACCGATTGTCGCACACGTGGATTCAAGGCGATAGGATAAATCTGTGCGTCTTGGGAAAAATATGGACCACAATGCATTTAACGTGTTTTTAAACGTTGGCGACCAGAGCAGGATTCGACTGCATTCGAAAGACACCCAGTCGTCATTAAAGACATTTTTTGACTTCAATGCCCCAAAGCGTAGCGATTAGGTCTTCTGACAACTGTGCTTATACACTAAGAAGTTATTTTAAGGTCGACGGGAAAAAAGTGAATGTACACTAAAAGAAGCTCTTCCGATACTTTTTGTTGCTCCAACGTTTCGGTTACATATACAGGATGCTTCAAAAAACGTTGAGAAACTAATCAAGTCCTGTAGAGCTTCTTTTTAGTATACTATGCCTGGTAGCAACAGCATATCTTAAGAAGTGGCAGGTGTCGTTGATACAGAGTACAACAAAACAGAGCTCAGTCGAAACATTTTCAGGAACCCTTGAGCAATCGTCCCATTGTGATAAGAGGGCCGATGTTAACCATTTGCCTAATACTGTGAAGGCAACTCAAAAAAGCGACCACCTTATATAAAATACGTGTCCGGTTTGCGGCAAGAGATTGGTGTTTTGCCGTCACGAATGGCTCCTAGATTGGGGCAGACCTCCACCTCGAAACGTTACGCGCGCCCGGATTTACAGCGACGGCGGATCCTGGTTTGAACTAAAGCTGACAGAAAGTGCGATAAAAAGGCCGACGCCATTCTTTGAAGGCGCGTTCAATGTCAAAACCAACGACAAGGGCGCCCTTTTGTGCAGCGTTGCGAAAAACACAGACCAAAGAGGGGGTTCGCTTGCTGTACGATGGATAAAAGGCCCGTTGACTGAGCGTCTGTATTTGCCCACAAAGAGCAAATAAAAGTCCACATACGTCAGCGGCGGCGAAAGAGCCGCGCTAACTTTCGCTCAATGCGAACAACCAGACGGTGCGAAGGTCGAACGAAGCAGCTGCGCCAACACGAGCCACAATGGACCGTTTTTATTTCACATCGGCCCTTTTTGAGCGTTCGTGTACCAGTTTTAAGGCAGTTCTTTCATTACTAAGATGGCAATCAGGGTAACTGTATGTTTTTTTTAAATATTGGCCATGTTCTGAAAAATAGACAAAACCAAGGATTTTAAGCAAGCCCGGCACAATGGGCCGTTTTTATTTTACATCGGTCTTTTGTGAGCGTACGTATCGGTGGTTAAGACCGTTTGCATCACTGAGATGGTAATATGGGGGACTGTCGGTTTTCACATTGGTCATGTTCTGAAAAATAGAGATAAAACCATGGCTTTTAAGCAAATCCCTTTCTGCTTTAAATCAAGTCCGGTCATAATTTTAAGCAAACTTCGAAAACTGACTGTTCTGATGGTGCAGTGACGTCATTTAAGATCATCTTCTCCGATTGACCTTTACTTTGCAAAACGGTTAACGCCCCTTACGTGTGGCACGCGGCTGCCTTGGAAATCATCGCATAAGCTTTGTTATATTTGACGGCAGTAATCCAAACGCTCTTTGCTGAGGCTGAGTGTCATTGGTTTTACGCAACGCTACTGTTACGGATTTGCAGTCCGCGTATCCTAAATGGAAATAAATCCAGACACAATGGGTGTTAGAGTGATCTGAACACGGCAACGCATATGGGTGGTTTATTTTGTTTCTCACAATACTTTTACCGTGCTTTTAATCGTTGGCGACCAGAAGAGGGTTCGACTGCATTCAACAGACATCAAGTCGTCATTGAAGACCTTCTTGGGTAATATATCCAGGCACAAATAGTGTTGGTAATCCGAACACGGCAACGCGTGTGGGTGGTTAAATTTCCACGCCACTATCACGCCGCCTTTCGCCACTGTTTTACCTGCAGGAAAAAGGCAGGCAAGGTGTGCGGGCGCTCCACGAGAGCACTGCGTGCTGGCAACCGGAACATCAATTATGGAAGGACAGCAGTACGTTGACACGCATCTAGACGACAGGCAACATCGTGTATATGGCACACGTCATGTTACGTTTGACACTGATTTCGTACTATTAGTTGTTCATCGGGGTCAGGAATTTGCGAAGAGTGCTTGGTTTTGAACACTCCTCCTGATCGTAAAACACGTTTTTGAAATGCGCAAAGTGGTAACGAATATGTAATGCTGTGCAGTAATACTTTACCGTGGGTCACGTTAAAGTAGCCTCCAGTCCAGGTTTGCACGCATCTAGACGGCAGGCTACACCTTGGTATGAATGTATATGGCACACGTCGCGTTCCGTTTAACACCGATTCCGTACGATTAGTTGTTGATTGGGTACAGGAATTTGAAAGCGATACAAATAGCGCGTTTGGGGGGCTTGGTTTTAAACACTCTTCATCGTGAAACAAGTCTTTGAAATGCAAAAAGCGGCAAGGACGGTATGCAATGCTTTGCTGTAACACTTATACCGTGGGGGTCAAATTTAAGTCGTGTCCAGTGAGGTTTAAAAGTTCAGCGAAGAAAGGGGCCCGTCGAGTGTTGCGCTTCACCACGTCATATACCGGCAGCAAAGCAAGGTAAGAAGGCAGGAAAAATGTAGAGAAAATAATCCCGCTATTTTGGTCGGCTCGAGCCCAAACACTGCACAGAGTCCGCCCCGGGGGATAGCCTCGATCGAGCGGGTCTCGGCAAGCTTGCAAATCGCCGAGAAAACTGTTATTTTTATCGCGTCTGCCCGGCCACGACTTACCTCGTCTAGACGAAGAGCGGCGAACGAGAAACGGCCCTTTGGCTGCTAGCTCCATATCTTATTCTCTCACTCTCTCTGCGCGGGCTCTGCGTGTTTACATTACAGCGGTCGGCAGGCTTCGAGAAACGCCAGCACCCGTCGTAGCCTGCTGCTGATGATGATCATTTGCTGGTGGCCAAGTTCACTGTCATATGCAGGCCTACGATTTTCGTCAGATTGGCAACTATTACCAAAATGGCATACATGCAGAACACAACAGCCCCTGTCCGCCAAATACAGACCCACTCTATTGTGTTGTTATACAATTTCCATCAGGTTTGCGAATAATCTGGTTATTTCAAGTTGAATCAAAGAGTGTTGGAACTCAGCTCATTAGCATCTTAATGACAAAGGTTTGCATATGGAGGTCTCTTGTCCGCTAAAAACAGACCCACTTTATTATGTTGTCATACTTTTCTCACCAGGTTTTCGAAAAATCTGGTTATTTTCACGTTGAATGAATGAATGCCGAAACTCAGACCATAAACATCTTTATATTGAAGGTTTGCAAACGCCGTCCATACTACAAACTAAAACACAGAGCTATGTGACCATAGCACTCCTTAAATCATGGGCAAGCAAGACATCTAACCAACATTCGAACAATACCAAAATTGTTTTCGCGCTGCAAAAGCACTGGATATTAAGAGAAAATAATAAAACGTAAAGAAAGCAGGGAAAAGTTGTGGCTAGATTTTTCTCAGTGGCCAAGAAGAAGGGTATTTCTGAACAAGTCAGTAGTGTTGTGAGCCCAGTCCTCTGACAACCTGTCTCCACTAGGGAGCTGGTGCCGCCACAGAGGTATGCAAAATAATACAAAAAACAGGTGCTGCTGCCAAATATAAAATGTTGCCGTCCAGTGGTCTGGCATGATATTGGCGTCCATGTTTAACTTGCGCAAGCGAATCATATTGATGATGGATCGGTGATACGTGTCACATTCGAACACCCTCAGTCGTTCGTCCAGTGCTTTTGCAGCGCGATTTGGCGCCGCTTCGACTGAGGTCGCCGGCCCGATGGTCAAACTCGTTAGCCAAGTGGACAAAAGCTCTCCAACGACCCAGAAAAAGGTTGGAAACGTTTTCTGCGCATTTCGGCTGAGCGCTATAAATAGACCTTAACAAGCTACTTAAGGTTGGGTTGTGAAATTCTGAAATGCTAATGTTAGATATCGAAATTATCATATTCCAATCGTCTAATGCAGGGGTAGCTAACACGTCGCTCGCGCTGGCTTGGAATGCAATTCACGCACAAAATGTTTAATAAGTGTTCTTGTGACTTTTTTACTGAACCAGTCGATTGCGAGTCTGTAAAAAAATTCAAACGATAGCAATCAAACGTAAGTTGCTGGCTACACCATCGGTATACACCATAGGTTCATAGCGCGGGATTTTACGCGAATGACCAACATATATAAGACACTTGTAAGCGTTTGTCTACGCTAAATGTTATTAAAGCATAAATGTGGAGCAAAGTTCACACGATAAATGACCACGTAATATAGCTTGTTAGCAAATGTATTTAAATTAACAGTGGACATATGATTTAATGGCGTATAGATTCAACCGTTTGGAAGGTGACCAAAATGACCCGCGCATTGCCGACAGAGGATTGTTTGGGCAAACTGACGGTTCACAAAATGCCACCTACATGTGTTTGCACTTTGATATTCCTATCACGTTTGACAGCGATGTTTCACGCAACACTTTTGGCAATTTAAACCGAATCCGGAAACGTTGGCTGCCAAATCGAACGGCGAACACGAGAAGGATGTCGACGGCGGCAAAGAACGAGAAACGTCGATTCCAAATCGGGGATTGAAGTCCTCTCACCAAAACATCTGTCGGCGTTGAGGGTGCTCGCCAGCTCTCCAAATTGCCCGTCAAAAGGACACAAAAGGCACAGGCGACCTAGCGTCGTCATTCGCGCCACCCAAGGCTGCCCATGACATAATTCAGTTCAGTCGTGTCCGTGGGGATTTCTCTACGTGATTTGCCCATGATCTAGCTTACTGTAGGCCGATGTAGGGCTGCAAATTTAGGAGCACCACAAAACACGCTTTTTGGCTGTTAAAGTTGTAAAAAATTGAGGCATTTTTATATGCGTAGTTATTAACCGTCTTTTGCATTGATTTATCCTGGGATAATCCCGCAGTTAAGTTAGCACGAAACGCTTTATGGCCTATGGCTAATGACAAGGTAGTAATCCAACTAGCCAGCTTCCCTAAACCACAGAGTCGCTTCAAAATCACAACGTTCAATAAAAATACCCTTGACAACGAATTTTGACGAATACAGAAAATACGAATCAAATAATTCTAGTGTTATAATGACTTAAGTCAATGAAATGACTTGAGTGCAATTTAGTCACTGTTTTCAAATAACTCGACTTGAAGTTTTTCGGGCAAAATTACTTGACTTGACTTAAGTATTTTTGACAAATAAATTGACTTGACTTGAGTTTTTTTTTAAATGACTTGAGTTGAAATGAGGGTTTTCAATTCAGCATTTTTTTTCCATAAAATCGGCTTGTTTATTTTATTTTTGCACATAAAACAATTTGCTTGCTATATGCTGCGCTTTCGTTATTTTTTAGTTAATAATTGCTCAGAATGGGACAAGTCTAGTAGTTCTAATTTACCGTTTAATTTTATAAAAAGGGTATGGTTTGAAATTGACTTGCTCTTAAAATAACTTTGCTGGGGCTTGTTATTTATGCAAAAACACTTGACTTGGACTAAAGTTATTTTACAAATGATGTGACTTGGAGTTAAGTCATTTCAATTGACTTGTTTACAACACTGGGTAATATAACTCAAAATTGGATTTCTCTCTAGACGTAAGGGCCGAAATACGAAAATACTGCAAACGCGACCAAGCCAAAGAGGTCGCCAGACAAGATTGGCAGTTCCACGAGGTCAGAGAGCACAGACATTTACAATTCCAGAGTCACAAGGCTCCCGTAAATACCGTGATTATCCGAGAAAATTGCAGGTTTCTGACACGAGGACTCAGTCAATCCGCGCGAAACCATAAAGTAGTGTCTTGACTCTTAACTGAAAGGCTTTGAATGCGCCCAGTCGAGCATAACAACGTACAAACCATAAATCGGCAATTTTGCGTCGTTTGGTCTTGAAAGGAACGTGACGTTTTTCATTTTTAATGCACACCGTTAGAGTTTTGGGCTGGCAATGTAAGCTGGCTAAGTAGAGTTTTCCAGGTTTGGCAAAACATTTCATTGTTTAATTTTCAATTAAAATCGTCCCCGGCATGTGTACGAGGGTTCGTTTTTAAGTGACCTTCAGATGTGAGGTAAAACTCAGAAACTCCGGTGTCTTTTTGGTATCCCCACTATGTTGCATGCCTTTACAGACAGAATACAAAATCACAACCTGCTATAGTGAACGTATTTAAATACGCTGTCTTTGTAATGAACGATTCACTAGCTACGGTGTGTTTTTAAGGTGTTTTAAAGAACCAACTCGTTCCCTAAAAGTATTCGATGGTGTCTCAAAACGTAGCCTACTTCTGTACCAACCGGACAAGATCTAAAGTAGTTGCCAAAATTAAGATAGGATTCGAAAAAGAAGCATTGCGAAATTGAAACCAGATGCGACAAAAACTATGCGGATTGTTCTGGTACTATTGTTACACAGATTTTTTTTCTCATTGCATAGACTTGGGGAAATATTGTAGGGATGAGACAGTCAGGTTCGTAAAGGCTGGGAGAACCATTGGCAATTGCCACTTAAGTTCGAGCCCCCTTTGTGTCGCATACCGCATAACGTTTTACGCTTGTATTATTTGTATGTGTTCTGCCTGAATTCAATACAATTATTAGACGCCTAGTGTGACGTTCAGGCATGGTTAAGCAGATGATCCAAGATTTTTGGGGTAACACTATTGGCAGCCTAAACTCTGCGAAAACTTATTGTCAGCGAATATTCTGCACCGGTGAATCTCAAGGCCACGTGCAACTCGACAAAGATTAAAAGTGAAGCGTACAGCGGTTAACCAGGTTCAATGGCACCGAAATTACACAAGTGAACTCAACCGTTGCGGGCGACGCGGTCGAACTGAATACTCCAGAAACGCCTACTGGTATAGGAATTGAAATAACAGGAGGCCGAACAACCGTTCAGGAACTACGAAATGGGAGGATAAAGCGGCGGTTCTTGAGCACATTTTCTGCATACACAGGGCAACCGTATAAACCGCGGTTCAGTCGAGAACGCAAATTTGAAAGACGAGCAAGCGCCAAATTTGGCCTTTCCCCGGTCGGTTTATTGGCGCGCTGAAGTGAATCGACAAACACAAACAGACCCCCGGTGGAATTCGGCCTTTCGCGGCGAATAAGCTCACGAAAGGAATTGGGAGACGCGAGGGAGATAGATTATACCTTTTTCGGTGTAAACAGCTGCATACAACTCACTACGGATGTTTGGCCAAGTTTTTTAGCGACGCCTGGAAAACTAGAAGTACTAAAACAAACGGTCGATTCTTGCAACGTCACTGATCGAACTTTCATTGATTGCGACAATTTGTTTTACATAAATGTGTGATTTTGGATTTGCACGCTAATGATGCTTCGTCGTTTGAATCTGAAGCAATCGCTTGACAACAAGAAAGTATTAGGTGTCAATGTATAAAGACTAAGTTGTTTTCATTTCTCGACAAGCTTTCGCACAACCGTGCTTCACCAGGTCAACTTTGGGAAATCAATACAATTTGTCGTTATATAGTGCCACCTGATTACTGTATTTACCAAAGTATCTTACCGTGCAAATTCTCCACGGGATACTTACTTCCACGTGATTACAACATAAATTTCGGTCTAAGATCATTCAGCCGCTAAAACCGAACAAATTCGGCAAAATCAGCCACACGGATTAAAACCTATTGCTTCCTCAATAAGCTCGTTAGTGTCAACGACTTCCGCATTAGATTATCCAGAGAAGGAATAAGGCTGTATCATAAACGACACAACAACAAGCACTTTAAGGGGTTGCAGGTCAAGACTTTTTCAAACAGAATAGATTAGGATTTATTGCTGGACAAGTTTTTTTAGTGTAATGGATAGGGCGGTTCTTTTTTGATTTGTCAAAAAAAGTCAAAATTTGACAAAATTATTTCAAGTCAAAATCAATTAAAATTGAGCTTTATATAGTTGAGTATCTCTCATTCGGAAAATGTATTGAACAATATTTGCTATGTATATTTTCGCTTGTGATTTGCAATTAGCTTATTTCCTATTTAGATAATATGCCAGGTCTTTTTAATTTTCCGCAGTTATTTTTCCCTTGTTTTTTAAACTATATACACAACAGTTTTCTAAAATAACAAGCGTCTTGTTTTTTTAGGGTGTTTTAATAGTTGTTTGTCTTTTTAAAATAACAAAAATGTCTATTAAGCCTTTTCCAGGGTTTTGCATAAACTCGAAAAAAAAAACCTGATTTGTGTTCGACCGGTAGTCGGTAAAACATCAAAAGAGTGGTTGACAATGCCTAGCTTCTCTACCTGATAAAGCCTGGTTGGTCAAAAGCTTGCCAAGATTTCAATACAATTTGTATTTATACAGTGCCACCTGATTAACCTATTTAGAATTCGTCGAATACGGCCATTCACAAGTATGTGCAGTTTGTATTCTTGACCAGGTAATTATATAAGGTGAGTTTGGTAAAGAAAACTGATCGTCTGCTATAAGCCATGGTAAGTATTTAGTGGAATATAACACAAATAACAAACAAAATGGTCTCTTTGTCAGCACACAAAAGACCCAATCCACAAAAGGTCGAGTGTTCGGCGCCGCGGGCACTCTTGGCCGTTCAACAGAGGCCCTTAAGGCTCCCAGGGGGGGACTTGCGCCCCTCGATCACCTATACAAAAAGATGACGTCACAAATGAAAAAACGTTAAGAGGACGAGTTCGACTGAAAACTCGACAAATTCATCCGTCGTCTTGTGGAACAAACATTTCCAGCTGTGCGACTGACACAGATTCGACCAGGGATGTCCGATAATATCGGATCGGACCCGATATTTGATAATCGGCAAGTGGCATTATCGGTACTCGCCCGATACTAGACTGGTATCGGTGCCGATACTAAAATAATACGAGAATTTAATCCGTGATTGATTAGCGACGCAACGCAGGATTTCTACCATGAAAAGTTAACTTTTTAAAAACATTAGGTTAACAAGTGGAGATAACTAAACTTCTACGAACTAAAGCGCCGTTTGGTCCAAACAACAGATAAACACAAGTTTGAACGTTTAAATTCACCAATATTTTATTGGTTTGAGCACAGTTATGACGTCATTGGTATCGGATCGCGATACTTTTTGTCCAAAATATCGGGTGTCGGTGTCGCAATCAAATGTCGAGTATCGGAAATCCCAAATTCGGACGTACGAAGTAACGTTATTTGCCGACAGGATTGGCTGGGCATTCGCGAGTCGCCACCCAACACGTTGATATTTTGCCAACGCAGACGACACGCCGCCGACCTTGTAATTCTCAGGAGGAAAGGCAACCAGTTGCGAAAAATGAGCGACGAACGGCGAACCGCCACACGGAATGCAACGCTATACAGGTATAATGAATATTGTAGTGATCTATAAGGTCCCGCATTGTTTTGGTGATAACGTCATACATGTGGTAAACGGGCATATGTGTTGGAACATCGCGTTTTACAGCACGCCACGCCAGGCTAAAAATAGATACTTAATAATTTGAGTAATATACCGATATCTGGAAGGTCTTTTCTAAATCTGCGCCAGAATATAATTTCAAAAACATGAAACAAAGGACAGACGATGGCTGTTTTATTGCGTGTTCGGAATTTCCCGATTCCAGCCGCAACATAATCCGAAGAGCATGATTATCCTTCAGTACACACGATATAAAAGGTCATTGAAAATTTAAAAGGCGGTTTCTCCACAGCTTTGGAAAATAAATCCTATTTTTCCGACTAAAATTAACTCATGAATCACCAGACTTCGCCCAACACACACAAACAATAAATAAGGAAGGTTAGAAAAAGAGTAAAGCCAGCTTTTTATTTATTTTACCTTTGCTAAAGATAGTAAAGTGCGTTTTATTCACGGTAGGTGTTGTGTTAACCATGTCAACACATTAAAAATTAAAATAACCTTTCCCTAATATACTGTGTAATGCTTTTGCCAAACCTTCTTAACCTTCAGAAAATCTTTCATAAAGTAGCCGAGCGAAAAATGAAGTCCATTAACGTTGATGGTTTATAAATGTACATGAAACGTTTCTTTAGAAAAAAAACAACTCATTTTTGGTTTTAGCGTCCAAACAAGCCGCAAAATTTTAAACGTCCATGAGTTACGAAGTTTCATGTTACATAAAACCTGATTTAGGGTACTAATAACAGTCGCAAATTAAATGAACGAACGTTTAGTCGCATTCCACCTATAAAGCGACCTGTTTAATAAACACAAGCTTATTTTTAGGAATTGTTCGTCACATTCTAGTAAACAGATGCTTTGGCCCAAAAGCCACGCAGTTTTAAATGTCCACAAGTTACGAAGTTTCGTCCTATATAAATCCTAACCGCTTTAGGGTTCTAAATAACGGCGGGTAATTCAAATAAACGAACGTTATGTCGCATTCCATTTATTTAGAGACCTGCTTAGAGTAAACACAAGTTTATATTTATTTTTAGGCATTGCTCGTCTCGTTCTAGTAAACCGATGTTTCGGCCAAACTGGTCTGATCAGGTAACGTGCATGACACGCCGCTTCTCGAGTTACAACGCACAGGTATTAAGGGGTTTTAGCGATGATTCAGCATCTGATATTTACCGCTCGCGTGTAACCGTAAACACCCTAATCCGCAATGTCGGCGAAAATTGAGAAGCAAACCTGGCAGAGCGTCATTGCTCATTTCTGGGCCACTGTGCTTGAAAGATAAAGGAATCTGCCCATGAATACTCACAATTAAGCGGAAAAACTCGTTTTTTAGGCCAAATATTTGTCGAATATAAACATCAGCAGCGCAAAAAATAGTTGATCACAGTTCTTGGGCATTGGGCTAAACGAAAATGAAGATAACATGTGCTGCTTAAATATTCACCGATAGAACACATCAACGTTTGACCCCATAACACCCTATTTTTTATTTTGCTGAAACGATCCATTGCGGGGGTGGATATTCGAGAAAGCGAGGCATCAGCAGCAGTAGGTATTGTTGTGGCCTAACGTCTTGAAAAACAGAAGAACGCGATACGTTACAATAGTGATTTTCAAGCGGGGTGGCCCGGCACTCTAGGGTGCCACGTGCCATGTTTAACGCTCAACAGTGCCGAGAAATATTGTAAATTCTTTAGGATTCCAATTTTTGCTTTTTTTGGTAAGCTTCTTGATACAATTTTTTGTGTACGATAAAAGTGCCAAAAATTTGAAAAGGCTTTTGTTCAACCTTGTTGCACAGTAAATGTGCTGTATCAACCTCGTTTATTGTAACGTTACAGTTAACCACTCATCACTAATACGAGCAAGGGTTCCACAAACTATTTATAATTTCTGTAGGGTGCCGCAAGTCAAAAAAGGTTGCGATACACTGGGTTAAACTAAGCGAGTGTGCGACCAAACAGGCGAAACAGCCAATTTGGTAAGCGTAGATAAACCAATCACAGGCGTCTCCGGGCTCCGCGATAAGCAATATTTGGAAAAACCACGGCCGTTACGTCACCTTCGTCGCTCGCCACGCGATTGGTCGAGCCGATGTCACGTGACATGTCTGACGTCATGACTTGGCGGCGTGGCGACTGCAGTCAGAAATACACACAAGGCGAGCAAGAAATGGATAGAAGAAGCGAAAAAATGCGCTTCGAACTCAGAGTGCTTAGAACAGGAATTCTTAAACTGGGGTCTATGGAACCCTTGGGGGTCCGTGAACTAATTTTTGGGGTCACGTGAAGACCAATTAAAAATGAAACGTTTTAGCACTGAATGTATTTAGACTCCATTTTACTTAAATCATTAGCAGATTTTCTAAAAGTCAAGCTACAATTTGATTGTCATTGATAAATCTTATGGAAATAAAAAAATTAAATTATCTCCTTGAAAGAAAGAAATCGTTACCAAATATTTAATTTATTTTCAAGTTTTTATTTTCTGTTTTTGTTGCAACGCAATCCTACTTAAAACTAATTTTGTAATGATACAGTAATGAACAACTAAACACAAATAGAGAGTGGGAAATTTGCTTAAAAAAGTTTAATTTTACCATGAGCGTGTTTGGCTATTATATAAAACGAGCAAAAAGTTCAATGAAAAAAACGAGCAATCAGTAAACTACTAGCATACAAAAAGCTGGGCCTGTACCGACACTTAAAAACCATCAATGTTATAATTGGTACTTTTCAATATTGCTGTCTGCGCGATTAGTTATATAGAAAGTGGATAGGCTTCTGGCTTTTTGCGCCCGAAGGTTATTTTGGTTCCTCATTGGTGGAAGATCCGAACAACGCAAATGACGTCAGTCAAGATTGTTTTCGGGTCTGTGACGTCCAACAAACGTATACGCAGGCCGTAAGTGTATTTATAGAAATGATTTTTACTGTACACTGCATCAGTGGCAGTCGATACACTCGATTTACGTAGAAATGTACACAGTGGAACGCTTTCGATTTGCCAGCTTGCCATATTTATCAAATAGTGGGAATAAAACAAAACGATTGTCTTCTCAGCTAAATTTCGTTTCGGATATTAAGCAAATTTTATTCCACTGTTAAAACCGCATCCCATAACAAAAATTTATTAAAGTTTTTTTTTTTTTTTTTTATTAGTGTTGCACCAATTTTCGATGACCGGGGTAATTAATTCGAAATTTGAACGAATTAGAAACTTCGAGGCTTCTAAGGTGGTAATGTAGGTATATGAATAGCGTTTGTGCCGAATAGAATAAAATTAGATGAGAGTCAATACCTACAGCCAACTAAAACAATGACGTCACACTATTTTAGTTTTTTGTCCCCTAGTCGAAGGCCCCTGGGGGTGCAGACTCCCAAAATTATGTGCACCTACAATACATACCACGGCATGTCTGAAAATTTAAAAATTCTACGATGTACGCTTTTTCTATAAAGCTTCAAAAATCGGTCTGAAACATATCATAGCAAACCAAAAGAGAATACGGGGAAAAACAAGACATGCCCCGAAAATAAATTTTCGCCCTATATCATAAGCAGGCAGAAGGCTGACAACCAAAAACACCAACACCAGGGCCAGCCAGTCAAGCAGGCAAGTTTACCACGTGGCAGTTTGGCGAACAAATAGTTCACACTAAGTCAACGCGTCAGACAAGACGCGTAGCTGAGGTTGACAGCGCACATGGCAAACACAAGTACGAGGTACTTCGCGTCCATAAAAACACAAGAGATCGAGGAGCGAGACAAGAGTACACACGTTTCGCTTTGAAAAACTGATCGAATCATTGAGAAAAAGACGCTTAAGATGGGTTATTATTTGGATTGAAATCCCGAAAGAAAATAAGCAGAACCTTCCAAATGGAAAATTGAAGGAACCTGATTTCAAGATGTCCAAAAGAGGTTTAATTTAAGGGCGACTCCTTAATCCAGAATATTGTATAGGCTAAAAAAATTGTTTTCAAGAGGTTTTTATCGCTGGCTTTGCCCTTTTCTGTGGAGCAGTCGCTATCGAGAATATATTTTCTCCCCACTCTAAAAGTAATGATGAACATTTCGTTCCTATTTTTCTTATCCAATACAGTTAACCAAGTAAAAAAAAACACAAATAAAACAGAAGAAAAAATGTAAAGGCAGAGTACAGCACAGCTGGAAATCTTTACTTCTTAACCTTCATATAGGACAATTCGCGGAATCGGTGCCACGGCTAACTCATTTTTTTATATTATTTTCCCCCAAACGATTTTCACTCGGAAGGTACAAGAAGGAATAAAAACACACGGCTCCTAATTATGGTCACTTTTGAAGAGGCCCGGCCCGAAAAAATTAGTCCACAGAACAAAAATAAAAATAGGCTATAGAATAACAAAAAGTATGAACAAAAATGCGTCTGGGTATTCGCAAAGTTGCTCATGTAAACTGTCCTGGCGATGGCAGCGAACGAAGCCTTCTTCAGGCTGGCACGCTATAGACTTCTTAAAATCAGCGACATCCTATCTCGGGGTGCCCGCATACATAAGGCAAATATTTACCAAGGCTCGCAGACAGCGGCGTCGGAGATTAACAACCAACCCTGACCGGACCAATGGAAAACAATAGGACGCGTCAGAGCTCGGGACTTCGCTATAGGGCATAGGCCATATAGGTTAAGACGAATCTAAACGTAATAAAGTTCGCGTCTCCGTGCGCACGCGCCCGTGTGTGCGGATTCGGGCGTGAGTGATGTCTTCACGAGCGATTAACGTCGGTGAAAAGAGGTAAAGGGGCAAGGGGGCGAGCAAGGCCGGGAGAACTGCTTGCTTAAGTCGTCACAACTTCTTGTTGATCTGCTGGCTTGAGGGCCGATGTGAGTCGAACACAGTTGGATGCTCCCTTCAATTGAAGCATTCCAAGCATCAACTTGGCCAGAATTCAACAGTCAAGTTTGCTTTGAAACGTTGTTTAATTTTTTTTCTAAGAGTTTTTGCTGTTGCTAATGCAATGTGAACTAAACCAAATTTTAGGGCGGGAATCATCGTTAAAGGTGTCATTGGTAAAAGTATCTGCATAGACCTGGTTGTTTAACTGTAACCCCGCTCTTCACCAACTATGGGTTCGAAAGTTCTAATTGTTCCTCGCAACATTTCGAGATTCAATTGACTGCTAAATTACCTAGCCGGAGTAGTTCCTTTTGTTTGAGTTATCCGAATAATAATATTTTGATCATTTGACAACTTGTCAAGAGTACGTACAAAGGTTGTTTAACTGTTGTAGAGATTTGGATCCCAATTATTTAAAGTATGTAAAGGGATTTCAAAAGGTGGAAAAAAACACTGAACAATAAAAAATCTGGCTGCAGCACGATTTTTTATATCAATTACGAACAAGTGGCCAAATTGGAAGAATAACCACGTCGAAAACGTGTCTAGCAGTTTTAAAAGTGTAGTGAACGAATCGATAAACCAATCTGAAACATGCTCATCGCTCAGACTAAATTGTACACACAGATACCAAGTCGAGGAACTGCATCTGCATCATACACCAAAGACATCTGCGAAGCATCTTGACTTATAACCATAACAATTCGCAGCTGATGCGTTTTGAGTTGAGCTAATAAATCACGCGATATTGCTTTTTGCAGTGTGTCACAAGTGTGTTCAAAGAATTGATATAAACCTCGAGCTAATGCAGATGATCGCTCAGACATTTCCAACGTGAAACGATCAATAATTTATGCCATAGGCAAGGGAAATGACTTTACGTTACTCTGATTGCTGACAGTGGTGAATATATCCATTTTGAAATATACACACACATAGGTGTGCAACAACCCTTCTAAAGTCGCTTTTTGACCAACGATAACGGCTTACTTCCTAACACACATGAATTGAGGATTGATAAAATGTCGTACATGCTCCATTTTATACAGGTTGCATTAACACTATGCCTAAGGTCATTGTTAAAATAGCCTGCCGGTGTTAATGGCATGTTGTTAAACATGCTGTTGTAAAACGTAATTTTGTCGACAATTAAATTTTCACTAAAGAGCTCGTTCCAAACGACACTGATTACTTTGTGGATAAATTCTCTTGACTTAACACACTGAGGGTAATAAATAGGGATGTTTAAAGAGATGCTAGAATGTTATGTATCGGAATCCAGAACATAAAATCCTAGATTCTACTTGAATAAGGGTCAGGATTCATTTTGAATTATAGAATCTTGAGTCTAGCATGTTTTTGATAATTATCCACATTGGATTCGAATCTAATCTGATATTCTACTTTAAACTACTATTAAAATAGACAGAAGGCCGACAAATTCCGTTAGAAATGATTTAATAGGGACATAACACTTTGCCATTACACTACAAGAACACATTCCATCCAAAATAAAGGCATCTGCGTGAAATAGCCAGTGCAAGAGCCACTCGGATCCATAAATCAGGTTTTTAACCCGCATATTTTCAGTTTCGGCAGAGGTAAATCGATATTAAAATATGACGTCCATTAACCTATAAAGTTAATGCCCCGGCTGCTAAACGAACGAACCGTTACACATAAAAAGCGTTTTTTGTCGTGCTGACATTAACTTGCATGTATAACAGTTAACAAAAGCACTTGAAAACTAAAATAAGCATGGTGAGCTTTTTTACTAGAGTACTATATATACTCTTATGGGTTACTTAAAATTCATCACTTCGACCCACCGCATTTATTTTACACGAGTTTGCTTCTCCTGTTTATTTGAAGGACCCAGATAATAAAAAACACCTCACCTAAATATTACCCATTAAACAAGTATGTTGCACTAATTTTCGATCGCCGGGGGCAATCAAATCGAATTTAAACGAGAGAGGAACTTCGGTGTTTCTAAGGTGGTAATGCAGCTCTTGCTGTAAGGTGGTAATCAAGCTTTCGGTGTGTTTAACAATGACTTATAAGTAAATCACTCTTGTTTGTATAACCATTGCCACGTAATAAAGACAAAACAGATTTCTATTCTTAGGTATTAAAGTCGTCATGGAACAAATTAGCCTTAATCTGTTGCATGCTTCTGTGGTAAACACGTATGGATTGTTGCCGAATTTCAATACAGTGGGTTAAGAAGTATGAACATTTTGCTTACTTGTATATGCTGGTAATCTGATTTAAGTGTATAACGCTATAACTTGTTTGGATTTATGTGTTCCGCAAATAAACAGGAGAAGCAAAATCCTGTAAGAAAATGCGGTAGGCCGAAGTGGTGGATTATAAGTAACACATACAAGTGTGTATAGTGCGTTAAAGGATTCCGAAATTGGTGGGAGTAACTCGCGTGAAAAAACGCGTTCTGCAAGCATAAACGGAAACTTACCTTGAGCGCGTCGAAGCAAGCGATCACTTTTCCGTCCGGGGCGATCTGGATGTTCTTTTCAGGATGAGCGTAACGACACTCGTCGGCTGTTCGCTTGCAAGCACCTCGCTGAAACTCACGGCACACCTGTGTAAGGGGGAAGACGGAAATTAAATGGGTGATCACGATTATTTTCTGATAAGGAAATTGTACCTATAGTGTTGTCCGAAACTTCGTATTTGTTCTATACAGATACAGAGTCAAAAAGGTTGAGTAAATCGACATCATCTTGATAAAGAAGTTTTTTCGATGCGTACTTGTATGTTATATCCTGAATTTAATTCACTGAATTAGAGCAAATTGCGGCTAAGTTTAATTCTAATCTAATTTGTGAACTGATGTTGTTCTTTAATTCTTGTTTTTACTCTAACTCCAACCTGTATAAGGGGAAGATGGAGATAAACAGGTGAACATGTAACACGGAATATTTTATTCGTTTTGTATATAAGTTGTTTCCACTATTGCGTGTTTTCACTTGCTTTCTCATATGTCTTCACTCTTGCGGCACCTTACACTTCACTGTTTTATTTCTTATCTTTCAACGCTTTACATTGGCACCATCTTATCATTGGTCACCTTCTGCACTCACACATTTTTCTCATTACTTAGACTTTTGGTAAGGATTGTGTTGGGGTTGACAACCAGGTTTGAGGAGGCTAGGAGAACCATTATTGGACGCCTTGTGTAGCGTTCAGGCACCCGACAGGCCGTTATACACAGAATTCAGCATTTTTGGCGGCGTAAACAATCACGCTATTGTGCCTAAAGGGTTGTCTGACACTTCGTATTTGTTTCTATGCAGATACAAGGTCAAAAAGGTTGAGTAAATCGACATCATCCTGATAAAGAAGTTTTTTCGATGCGTACTGGTATCCAGGCTCTAAATCACTGAATTAAGGCAAAATGCGGCTACTTTTAATTCTAATCTAATTTGTGAACTGCTTTTGTTCTTTAATTCTTGTTTTAATCTAATGTGGATTTACTCGACCTTTTAGGCTTTGAAATGTATTATCAAGCTATATACCAAGTGTTTTCGGAATAGAGTACTGCAGATCCCGACCACGCCAAATACCGTACATACTATTCTCAAAAAATTGTGATAAATGTTCAAAAAAAATGTTCTGGTTGGAAACTATAAGTTACTAATATTGCTAAGATGCTATTTAAAAAATTCAATCTAAATTATACAGCGCCCACTTACACGCAAACCATTACTAAAATACTTAATTTGATAGCGCATCGGCATCTATGCAACCTATTATACAGAAAACTTGCCAACACTATTGCGTGGAATCAGGTATCGCCTCCCAACCGATCTTATCTGACATCCATCGGCTTAGGATGTCCGATAATATCGGATCAGAGCCGATACCCGATGCCAAGTTGTAGTATCGGTACTCGTGCATTATTAGAGTGGTATCGGTGCCGATCCGATACAGAATTAATATTGGAATTTCTGCCATTTTTGATTTAACGCAGCGATTTAACATTTAAGTGTAAATTTATCGAAATAGTATACGACGACTGAAAACTAACTCGACGTTTTCTTTTTAAAGCAAATATTGACTTATTACGTTGAAAAAAAAACTTTAAACGTATTTTTTTCATCTATTTTGCTTGTTTATGCATAGTAATAAAGTAATTTCTTATCGCTAATTTTCGACCAAAATATCGGGTATCACAATCGAAATATTTTGGAGCATGATGGTTAGAGGTTGTATTAGGACGTATAGTAAGAATATCAAACCCATACAGAACTATAGGTAGCATTTTGAACGTTTCGAATAACACTCTATTCATTTTGAACATAGTCAGAATAGGAATAAAATGTATCTGACATCCCTAAAGGTTATAATGCTGCTGTTTGGAGTCCGGAAACCGGGTGATGTGTATTCGTCCGTTTCGGAAGAGCTTAAGGTAGAAACACACAAGTGAGTATTAAGCGCCCAAGACAGAGTGATCTATGCGTTCGACTGTTTGGCTGGATTAATGCTTGAAACAACAGACTGGCGCGACTACAGTGGATAAATTGCCGTATCTCGTCGATTTTTGAGCCTAGATTACCGTTTAGCTGCCTGAGCCTACATAATGCGCGCGAATTAGCTTCGTCGGCAGTTGCGCCCAATTTGTATCCATTACAATAGTTGGAACGCTGGGTGAACACCACATTTTTATGGCGTACGCCCTTTTTAAAGTCTTTACGCCACTTACATCCATATTTGAACACAAAAAATGTTCGTTTGCTATTACCTTGGTATATTTTTTAACAAATACCGCTATTTAACTAAATTTCTACAATTGATCGATGTAGGGTTCAAATTTTTTTTCATTTCCATATATGTGAATTGCAACCAAGTGTAATGTTCAGTTTATAAAGGTCAGTTGTTAGTGGGAAAAATTGTTAACAGAAAAGACCTACCATCTATACAGCAATGCGGCTTTAAGTATCCATAAACGTCACAACGGCCAATAAACTAACAGGTAAAAACAGTCAGTCTAACGTTGCAGAAATTACAAAAAGGAAATACGAGTGACGTTATGAGATGGGAAACATCGAAGTATATTTATGGGGCATCACCATATAACAAGCTGAATTAAAACAATAGGTCAAAATTTCGATAGTAACATTTATTTATTTTTGCACCAAATTTAAATGAGAATTACGTTTACGTTTATTTAGTAATTACTGCGTTTATGGAGAAATTAAATAAAAAAGGACGAACCATTCGAGTTCGATGGGCGATTTGTTGGCGAAACTAGGTCAGACACCTCACGCGATCTATACTTCAGGTTATTTTTATCCCTATCGATTTCCCGTTGTTCTCATGCCCGGAAAAATAGCGATTTATGTGCGGCAAATAACTGCCCATATTTTAACACAAGGTAATAAAGTGCGCACGGCGGTAAAAAGCTGCGGAAACGACGTAGATTGCCTTTGGAAATAAATAAACGTAGATGGCCTTTGGAAACAAAGTATACCTAAAAACGCGTTTCTAAATGTAACGCGGTTTGAACGTGATACTAAAACTTTAAAACGAAAGAGGTAAAATACCATTTTTAATAAACTTGTTTGCTTGTATACTCTTTAATTTGTTTTGTTGTTTCTATAAACTGCCGCGTTTCCCGCAGTAAATGGTGTTACAGCAAAATGATGTCTTCAAAGAAGTCCACCGTTTTATTGGATTTCCCGAAGGATTTTATCAACCTTATGGTGTTGCCAAACAAAGCGTTAAAAATCCAAATCCAAACACCATTCAAGCTTTTCTGTCGTAATCAAAATCCGTCATTTTACAACATGAAAGGAAAAATATACTTCGCCAAAAAGACATGTTCGGTGTCTTGTGTAACTGAATTATAAACATTTAGTTTGCCACAAATTAAAACCCATTTATACTGTTTAAACGAGGGTTTATTAAACTGGGGCCCATGGACCCCTTGGGGGTCATTGAACTAGTTTCAGGGGTCCTTGAATGCCTAATTGTTAGTGTATATTTAAGAAGTAGTCAATTTAAAAAAAGTTTAATTAAAAATAAAACGTTTTATCACTGAATGTATGTCGACTCCATTGAGCTTATCCATTTTTTTTTAGATTTCTTAAGTTTATTTGTATTTCCGCGGTAAAAAAGTTTAAGAACTCCTGATTTAGAGCAATATTGAGTCCGGCTTTACAGAGAGAAAAGCGAACACTACACATTCAGTTAAAATGCGTGATTGCCGCATACGAAATCTGCGCTAAGTGACCTGAAACTGCGAATTTGCGTATTTCAAACCACGGAGATCGGCCAGTCGAGTAAATTTTGAGTCCGCAACAATCAAAACGGCATACAGGTGGGTATTTGTCAAAAGTCTCATAATGCGAGTCTTCCAACCGCCGGGTACAGCCAACGTAATCAAGGTCGTCGTCACAGGAACGTCTGCCGCGCGTATCGTATTCACGCCAACAGTTGTGCACTTCAGCGGTAACCGAAACTAAACAACGAACGGTGCAGTTGACAGAAGAGCAACCGCAAATCAACGGAGCTGTCAGGGCGCTGTAGGCAATTTGCGGGATCCTGACAATTTAGCGCGAATTTGAACAGTAAAAGTGCGCTACGAAACCGGCCGGCCCGTAATTTGCGGCGCCTTCGGTGTGATTAGACTCGAGATTTTTGAGTGCGATAGAATTTGCAAATCTTGGAATCGAGAAAAGGAATTTTCGACAGAAACTTTAGTTTCGAACGACTGTTGTGCAGCTTTTTATCATTCTTGTCACGAGTGTCCGATACTTTTTTGGGAAAAATTTCGACGAAATTGTAATGACCATTGTAATGTCCTTTCGCTGTTCTTGTGTTATTCGTTATGGCTTTTTTTAATGTTTAACAAAAATATATTGAATTTTGAATCTTGATGCAATTGTACACCAAACTACGTCATTACCATGGTCAAACAAGCAAATTGAATCAAAAAAATAAGGGTGTTGTTTTCCATTGAATTAATTCGAAGTTTGCTTTTGCGTTTGAAAACCGACTGATCGTCGATTTTTGATGTAATTTTTTTTAGAAATTTATCTTTCAAATTTGAAAACTTTGCTTTGGGTCACAAAACACGACTGAAATAAACAAATTAATTTTTCTTCGGGTCGGAACCTTAGAATCGGACGAGTACTACCACTTAACATCGGGTATTGTGGTCTTATATTTTGAAAAATCGTGGTCTTACATTCGAAACAATAAAGCGAAATTATGAACTGGGTCCTGGACAAAGTGATTTGTAATTTGATGCGAAAAAAATGCTTGCAGTAGAATCTTTACACAATGCAGATGTTTACTAGAGAAAATGCGGACTGCACAGGATTTGCAAAGCGAGGAATGGTTGTGCCTGGCACAACGACCCATAACAGGCACGCAAAAGTGCGTTCAAGTTCGCCAGGAGACCGCAAGCGGAGATCAGGCAACTTTCCGGGAAACACGAGGTTCGAGGAAAAACCGCCAGCAGGTAACGCGATTGGAGGTGCCTCGCGATTCTTGTCAAAGTTGATTGACCACAGACAAACTCCTGTTTTTTTTTTAAATTCGAACGTTTTTTTCCCAAAACAAAGCTGACTAACTCACTTCTCATTAAGTTGGGCGGAATTATATATTCATAGAGCGATCCGAAGTGATTTTTGATGTTTTCCTACAGAAATTAAATCGGTAGTCGATGCGCATTACAGCAAGTGTTTTACCACCCGTGTTTAAATCTAACATCTACGCGGAAGGTTTCGTTTAAATACATTTATAACGAAATTTTATAAAACAATCTAATTTTTGGTATTTTTTTAATAAAAAGGAACAAAATTTCCACTTTTTCACCAATCTACTGACAATTTTTCACCCATGGGCTGGCGTACACCGACACTTGACAAATCAGCTAGTTTTTTTCGCTGTTTGCGGCTATAAATGTAAAATTGCTTTTCGGATGAAGGTAGTTTTTATAATCCACGAAGTACGGCGTAATTTAGTGGAAAGCGACAGGGCTCATTTGAAACGAGATCAAATTAACCCGTCGTCCATGCAACAGCCCCATTAATAATGAAGAGCTGGCGTATAACTAACAAACACTACTGCCTCGCCATACTTTCATCAAACCCTTCATAAAGGGGTGCCCAGCGTAAATACGTCACGCAGGATAATGAGGTCTCCGATAGGCGCGCATCAAACTCCAGTAATGCGCGGGGGCAGCAAGTTAACCGATAACTGCCTACGCTATTTCGCCTCCCCTGGTGCTAAGTTGACGCTCAATGCCGTCAAAATTGGCCTTGACGGGTTGACATATGGCGCAATAGACGTCGAAACATATGGCGGTGGAATGCGTTTTGGCGGCAGGACGAGTTTTGTCAAAATCTGGAAACCCGTTCGATTTATCACGACCGAATATAGCTGCGTATGTGAAATGACAAAAAACTCCGCTTATGAAATTTAAGTAGACATTGCGCATGGACTTAAAGGTTAACGTTTGGATCTGCTGGTTAGGGATCGGTAGGGTTGTTGGAAAAGAATATATACCAGTGTAGCAAACGGGTGACTGTTGAAATTACTTAATTCCAGTTAAGTCATTTGCTGAAACACTTGTATCCAAATCAGGCAATTTAAAAAAATGCCATGTCAAGGTCTACAGTCGAGGGTACTATTAGACTATTAGTCCACGGCATTACAATAGCAAGTCGTTAAATAAAAAAAAAATAATGTTAAACTATTAACATCTGGAAAAACTAATTTAAGTGCAAAAGTTAAATGTTATTGAAAACAAGTGAAAAACAAGTCTTTCCCCAAAAAGGCAAGACAGGACTAAAAAACATATCTAAAATATTACTTGTGGTTCAAGACTGGTCCTTCTCCTAATACACTGACGTTATTTACTTTCTTATTTTGCGTGTCCATTGCATTAAAAAAAAAACTTGAAACTTTATGGACCCCTAAAGTTAGTGCACATACCCCAGTTTAAGTATAACCAGTCTACAACGCTAAAAATTCCTCAACAGAAAAGAAAGATAAACAGGCGACGGGCGACACGTTGAACAGTTATAATAATCAAAAGCAACTCCTTTGGTATTTGTAATTGTTAACCAACGTTTCGGCAGCCTATTCAAATCGGCTTTATCAAGGCGAATGACACGTAAAATGATTATTATTACTATGCCTGGTAACAAGAGTTTATATTAAAAACAGTTATGAAAAGAGTTATATGGTAAACAGTTCTATAAAGAGCTGAAACAGACAACATATCAATAGATAGAAATCGTTCTTCTGGTGTAAGCGAAGTATAAACCGACGTTTCGGCAGCAGATACCAGCTGACCTCATCAGGGTTAACCCGTTTACACCAGAAGAGCGATTTCCATTTATTGTTAAACAGTTATGTTCGGCAATGGAAGGAAACACTCACCTCTACTTTGAGCCATTCAGGATCGCGGATTTGCGGCAACTGTTGCATGTTGGGTAGCTGGCCGGCGGCCAATTGGGCAGATGACAGCGAAGCCACATTGGCAGACACGGGAGTGACGCAGCCGATTCCGTGAGCTGAAATGAGAAGCAAAGAAGAAGTCAGCTGGCCGCAGCATTCAGTCGATAGGGCGAGGGATCAATGCTCGAACCGTTCGGGCTTTGATTTCGACTCTAGGCCAAATGCTAATTGAATCGAGTCGCTTTCGCTTGTCGTTGCAGCGCGCAGGGCACAGGTCGATGTAAATGCGGTGGATGACGAGTCGCGAGGCTTTGCTAAGGCCACACAAGCCTTGCTATATATTTCGACAAGGTGAATACAGCGATTGCGTTATAGAGAAGCGTGACGCAGTTTATATACCTTCAAGGGAGGGTTTATTTTTCCGAGCCTTTGCCAAATTATTGATGTGAAAAGAATGTAAACGAGACTGAAATTATTTTTTTGCCATTTTATTAAAAAAACAAGCTTTTCTTAACAAAATTATGGGTGGTTTGAGTTTTTCAGCTTGCAGGTTCGGAGAGGTGAATACAGCGCCTGACTTCGTTATAGGGGAGCGTTTCTAAAATTTAAACGCTGATCGACCCAACCCAAGTGGTCGTTCAACAAGATTCATAAGTCCCCCCTCTACCCCTAAAAATATATTAACAATTTGTTTTTCGTGCTGTTTGGTTTATTTTCGAGCTAGAAGGCCACAGTGACGTAGTTTACATATCTCCATGGGATGGGGAGAGTTTAATTTACCGAGCCTTTGTCAAATTATTGTTGTGAAAAAACAATTTTTTTTTGCCATTTCATTCAATAAAAACAAAATATTTTTGACGTGAAAGCCTAATCAGTCGAAAGCTTTTTTAATCAAAATTAGGGGTGGTTCGAGTTTTTTAAGCTTGCAAGTTCAGAGAGGTAACAGCGACTGACTTCCTTATAGGGGAACGTTTTTTTCAACTTTAAACGCCGATCAACCCATGCCAAGTGGTCTTTCAACTAGATTCGAAAGTCTCCCTTCTTCCTAAAAAGGAGTTTACAACTTGTTTTTTCATGCTGTATTTTTATATCGAGCTAGAAGTGTTGTCGCTTAGGAGTTAAAATATTTCGTTAGAATGCAGTCTCCATAAAGTGTTTTAAGAACGTCGATAAAAGGAACAGGTGTCGTAGGATGAATGCGACGTTTGATTGGTGACTAAAATTATATGGACGTATTTAGGTAGATTTTTGACATGCTTTTAAATAACGTACTGAAAAAAAAGTGACACGAAACGCTCCATGGCTGTTAAATGGCGATGCCATAACTATAAAGAAAGTTTTACTTAATCTATCGTCGACCAGCTCTAGTAAAACCTACTCACAAAACTTTGCAATGAAAAGCGGAATGTATCACTAAACACCGATCAGGAGACACACACACATATAAATACACTGCTTTACAGTCACGGTACATACACTCCATTTATGACGGCAAAGCGTAGCGGTGCAAAGGCCCAAGTTCGCGAGAGCGGCAGGCAGCAGCAGTAGTAGCAGCAGGAGGTCGAGAGACGAATGAACGACAAGACTTGGCGACAGCAGTGTGTGCCAGCAATATGTGGGTGGCGGGTCAAGAAGCTGCTCTTTTGAACTTTTGGAAAGAGTCTCGCGGGGAGAAAGTGGTGGTTGCGGATACAGTGAGATTCGATGCGTGTTGGAAAGAGACACTGAACGGGATGCGGTACACAGCAAAAAAATGGAACTTTAGCAGGTAAAAAGGAACAAAAGATCGAGCGGGCGTTGTGTACTCGGTATTGTACGGCGTGCAATCGACGGATGGGTTAGGGTTTCGGGGATTTCTTTGGGGCTGGTGAAGATATCCTACACACAGAGAGCGCGCGATTGCAAAGCGACGTTTTTGGGGGGCTTACGTCTTCAGCTGGCCGTGCGCCAAATTTACGCTGCAGCTGTTGGTCAGAGAAGTCCGTTTCAGTTCGACACTAAAACCGATTGAGGTCAGCGATCGATAAAACCCTGGATTTGGCGTTGATTTTCTTTTTGCTCGGCGAAGTCCTCTTGGGTAACTGGAAGGGGGTTACGGCCGGGGTGCTTCGTGTATGGGTCGAGGGTAGGGGTGATGCTTGGGGTCCAGGTGTGTACACAGCCTTCTTGCCGGTGTCCCCGTGAATTTCGGTCCAGTTGCGACTGTGACGATGTTCTCGGAAGGTCGCTGGCGCTCTCACGTCATCACACGGGGGTGTGACCTTTTGTCAAAGGGGGTGGGCGATGGTTGGGGGTGGGCGACGCCTCCTCTATCGATTGTCGGCGGGCCGGGCTTCGTTTTTGCGGAATCCGGCGTTCCTGATCGTCTCGGCGGAAGGAATGCGGCGACACGGCAGCAACAACAACAGCAGCAGCAGCGGCACAACTTAAAGCACAGCGGCGCACAACGACTTGTGTCGTTTTAGGCGCGTCGTTAACAACAAAATACAAGGGAGTCGCATGAAAACAAAGAGAAAGAAGCGGCAAGGGTTAGTTGGTGAACGGTCAGGTCAATGGCCATCGAGATAATCGTCGTGGGAGCTCGAACAAGGCCCTGCGGTCTCGCCTATACTCGAGACAACTTTAGGCGAGGGTGCTGTTATACGTGTTGTCCCGCCTGAACACTATGTAGCAAACTCAAAATTTGCAACTGTTCTATTTGGTTGGAAATCGCTCTGGTGTAAACGAAGTATAAACCGACGTCTGGGCAGCAGATACCAGCTGAGGTCTTCGTTTACACCAGGAGAGCGATTTCCAACCAAAGGACAGTTGCAGATTTGTTACAGTCAGCGCAGATCAGCTGGTATCTGTTGCTAAAACGTCGGTTTAGTCATCATTTACACCAGAAGAGCGATTTCTATCTATGTATATGTTGCCTGGTGGAGCTAACTCTATTTTATGTTCGTTTGGTATTCTGTCGCACAAGGCTATTGATGCACGACAAGGCAACATCTACTCAAGCTCTCTTCAATTAAGTATGTATCAATAATTAATTCTCTTCTATCCAACAACTTGAGCACCACAGTAAAGAAACACTTGTAACACTCAAAGTACTTAAAGCTTTCCTAGGCCTGCATGCGTTTTGGTGCCCATTACCCACAAGTTCCAAATAAAATATCCGAAAAAAAAATTGAACAGCAAATGACTGATAACTGTGATGAGCTACCTGCACACCGCAAGCAACACACCTATCTGTTTGTTGAAAGCCGCTGTTTTACCGACCAGTCTGCAGTAAGAAGATTAACACATTTTTTGTCTGGCATTCACCTGAAAATCCAGTCGAGACTGTAATACTTTAAAACCTTAAGCTATTTTCCGCGAAACCATGCCCAACGGATCACTGGGCGTCGTAACCAAGCAATCACGTTCAATCACCGTGAATGGGATGGCCAGGCGAATACCTTTTCAGTTCAAGTTTTCTATTATCCGCCAACCACGAGTTTGCGCCTGGCTAATTACCCGTAAAGCGCAACACACACGATAGAGGCATGCCTAGCCGACACCAAAGCTAACACAGTCGACCTGGTCTCTCTTCAAGCCGAACTGCTGGCGGCGAGAAGATAAAAAGGCGCACATAATCGGCATAAGCGCATATTCAGCGGGCCTGCGAGACGAAACCGCATTGCGTGTTAGGCGCCCGACGGCAGGCTCCTGAGCCTTTCGCCAATCGCCCCCAAGGCCCCGATTAACATCGACTGAGCGACTTGCTGCTATTAAACAAAACACGAGCGTTGGTCGGCAAGCGCCCGCGAGCTGCACTGATACGCCTGGGCTGCGAGATTGCGGCGTCGGCAGCCTAAACACATCGCTGCTCTAACCTTTGCGCGTAATTAGCAAGCGTCTAGGCGTGCGGATTAGAGCCCGACTATGGTGTTTACTGCTTGGCATCTCCATTCGACAAACCGCCGCTCGGGAAATTTGCTATTCGGGGACAAAACCAACTCGCAGCCTTGTCTTGTTTACGGTGGCTCAACAGTTGGCCTGCTTCGGCTGTCGTTTTTTCGAAGAGCTAAAAACAGCACGCGAACTCGTACAGATTGCGCGCGTAATGCCGCCAAAGTCACCCGGGGAAAGCCAATTTAACGGTCCTTGCTTTTCGATCCAGTCGAAAATAGCCGCGGCTCGGCGTGCATGACTGGCATTTTATAGGCTGGGCGCAACATAAGCCCGTAATCATCCCGGGTGACCAACGGGGAGGGGGGTGGTTGAAAAGCTTAACTCACGCAGTAATCTCGAGGGTAAATATCGACGCAGAGCTGAGTAGGCTTACGGTCACAAGCAGGTCAATATTCGAGTGAAAGGACTTCACGACAACCGTGACGGCAAATCACTCTCTGGTATTCGCGAAAAAACTTGGATTTACATGAAAAGCGAGTCTGAGCTTAATATCCCGGCCTGTCTGCTAAACGACGCGCAGTTCTTGCTGAATAGCCGCATCAAGTGCCGCGATTACGCAACGCAACAGCGGCGCCCATAGAAACGGCACCAATTGGCAGCGGGCTCACTTGAAAATCCTCGCTCATTACACGTTCTTACATCGCGGAAAAGCGCGTATTACGACGAGCGTCGGCGGTGGCGAACCCACGTGCTCAGCGAGGCGCGAAAAGGAGGCACGTCACAATAGCGACGTGCAGTCTAGCCTGTTGGCAAGGTCGGTAAATACGGGCGTTCTTGTAAGGGTCCCGGGTCGCCCGCTCGGCACACAAAAGGCAAGGGCGCGTTCGTCGCCCGGTTATTCAGGCCGCGGGTCCTAATTCCCGGATAAAGGCGAAGGTTATTGCTATTGTGAGAACAAAGCCCGAACGCGCGCTCACCTTGAAAGCTGAAAAGCGCACGCGCTGTACGTTCTGTGTGCACTTGGAACAAGGCAAGAGGCGAGGAGACGATATACATGCGCAAATAGCCTGCAGGGCATTCGAGGAACAACGCACCGCGGTCGTATACAGCCTTAAGCTGCAGTACAGCAGTGTAGGCCTACACAAATAGCGCCCTTTCTTTATTAGCCGGAGCGACCAGTACACAACATGGCGTTCGTTGTATACAAGGCTTAGGGCGTTGATGCGCAACCGGTTTGGCGCCATTTCACGTGATTTCGCCACGTGACGCAGGTGTTGTGTTGCGAATACACCGATTTGACCCGCGTGCTTAAAAACTCTCGACTGCACGCGGGACACGACAAAGGCGCTGAACCTGAACAAAAACTATCCTGGCCGCTTTCCACCATGTGGCTCGACGTGCTTGTCAAGCAACAAAACACTAGAAACCTGCCAAGCTGGAGTCTCTGCATAATTACGACCTAATATGCAACTTAACCTGGTGACGCGAAACACCTTCGTCTTACTTCGGCCCATTAACCGACCGGTACAGCTGTAGGCTGGGAGTGCGTTGATCGACTGGCGAGCGGCGAGTACTTGATGGTCGCCGAGTACATGCTATAATGACATCACTGTTTGTTCAGCGCTTACTTGTGCCCGTGTGTCTGCGACGAATGGCCCGGGACCCGTATAAAGAGCAGGCGGGCGACTTGGCGTTCGCGGCCTATTCTGCTGTGCGTTGTACTGCTGCGACGGGCGGGAACCACCACGAAGGGAACTGTAGAAGTTGGCAGCATTCCGTTGAGAACACTGCACAGATTTAACGCGTTGTACGTTTCGGCGCTTTCTTTTTCACGCGGCTTAAAAAGTGTACGGGTAACAGCTAGCGGCCAACGTTTGAATATCGGAGCTTGAAACGCGATTTTTAGTTCAAAGCTGGATGTGTTTGAAGCTGAGGCGTCTCAGGACGCGAAAACAATGGACTTCTCGCGTTTTCTGGGACGACTACAAGCACACGCTCAGGTGGAAACACACGGGGGAGGCGCGAGCGAGAGTGTTGCGCGCGAGCGACGGCTTAGCGACTGGAAAGAGACGTGACTCTGCGGTCGGGGGCAAGGGAAAAATCGCTCGCCCTGGAAAAGCAAAGAGAAGACGGCGGGTGACGTAACACACACACACACACACACACGTGCAAACGCACGAGTCTGGACGGCCGAATTTTTTCGTTGTGTGCTTCCGGGCGGCGAAAGTGCGCGCTTGAAAATGACACGGAACGTCATTTCCGGGTCATTTTCAAAGCTATACGTGGCGAAATCGCGCGTCTGCCTTCTACAAAGTCAGTGATTCTTAACCTTTTATGGCTTACGGCACCCCTATAATATATAGATTTTCGGCACCCTGACTGGAATGAGTATTTTACTGAAATGTCACTATAAATGGAACAACACAATTAACTTTAAACATATGTAGGAAAATGTCATTTGATTAATAATCTCTAATCGTACACAAATCGTTGTATCAAGATGCTTAACAATTAAGCAAAAATCATATTGCTAAAAATTCTCAAATACCTATCGGCACCTTTGAGCATTAAAAATGGCACCCTAGAAGGCCGCGGCCCACTGGTGTATACCAAGGTTTGTGAATATACTCAACGAGCAATATCAACTGAGTGAGGTGACTCTGTCTAGAGTTCAAGAAGTTATGGACAGGTATTTTAGCAAGTGAACAGCTGAGCCGCTGTAAATTATGACGGATTTTCATCACAATTTGAAAAGCATTTAAGGCACAGGTTGTGTGGTATGTTATTTTTTTGTTACGCGCTAAGAGGCAATCTGTTTGTTGTGGCTAACTGGCTGCGGCAGGACTTGTGTTTGGGAATTTCCTCACACGCCATAACTAAGTCTTAAACTGGCAGCGCAAACCGTGTACGCATTAACCTGCTCCCCGTGGCCATTTGCCGTAAACGAAACCGTAAACGTTAGATATCCGTACGGAAAAATGGCGGTAATCCTCTTCAAACAACTATAACAAGATCACCTTTCCTCGTTTAGTCGCTCATTTTCCATTAATTTTTGCCTTTTGCGCCGTGCGGTCAAACTAATGAAAAGTTAGCAGTCGATCTATGATAATGGAAAATAACTCTGACAACGGAAGATATTTTGTCTGTCTGAAGATTGGTTGACAGAAAGTTTAAAAAGAGTCTTTTTAGAACGTAGGCTGTATAAACAGGCCGTCAAACACTTTTTAATTCCATAGGCTAATGCCTTACGGATGTAGATAAATAATGCAAAACGTGGCGGGTTATTTTATAAGCGCCGCGGCGTTTAATATGACGCAACCGTTTAACTTGTTTCACGCACTGCAAATGCATTACAATCTTAGAAAAGTGGAATAAGCAAACAGCTAGATGTGCAACATAAAATACCTAAAATAAAAATGTTATTGCAAATAAATTGCATCACCGTCCATCAATCCAAAACAGGAAACTAATTTGATGCAGCAACCACTCGAAATTAGATGCATTGTTGATCATTTTATAATCCAAATCACTACAATAAAAAAATCTGTAAAAAATAATCTATAAACATTGCCCTTTTGCAGTTCGCAAATCTATTGTTAAAATCTGATAAGCAGTTTTACAATAAGCTTTTTTTTGTCTGACGAAAACGTATCTCGTAACAGGATTAAAAAGCAGCTTTCAAACAGAATTATAGAAACTAGCTAAGGTACTAATAAAAAAAAACTTCTCTGACAATTATAATTCTTCTCCAACGTTTCAGCAACCTATCCAAGTCGCCTTCTTCCGAGTGAATGAAGAAGAATGCTTATAGTTGTCCAAACGTTGGAGAAGAAATATAATTGCAAGATCAGCTGTTTTTTTATTAATATTATGCCTGGTAACAACAGTTATATATATAGTTAAGGTATTAGCAGCAACCGAAAAGCGAAAGTCCAACAACCCAAACATAAAGAAATGCCCTATACTGCCCGTTAACTCGCAGAGCAAAAGAAACCCGTTAAGCTGCTGATGGAAAGCAATCACGTGTGTTCGACGTTCACGCACGGGTGAACCGAAATGGCGTTGCCAAACAAATTAAAAGAAAACACAATAAAATCGGCGCGGAATCGTAAAAAGTGTGCCGGGCGTGTTTGTGCCTGTACGGAAAGCCTAATTGCCCTTCTGGGCTTCGTCACGAATTTCCGGATACCTGGAAGTCAATTGCGCTGGCTTTGTTCGTGGGCTATATAGTTCAGTTTGCCGTTCGCCGTTGACAGAAGCTCCAACGACACACGGCTTGATGGACAAGTCTGCACGCGAATCGACATTGACAGTCGGTTATGCGAGGGACTACTATATGTCATATTATGGCTTCCACGAAACTAACTGAACTAAAGTATATAAACCTAATAAAGAGTTTTATATTCGGAAACTATTGACGGAAATCTTGTGCTTAAATTCAACCTAAAAAAATAGCACTACACTGACCCCTAAAAATAATTTGCGAGGGAATACTATATGCAATATAATGGCTTCGAAAAAACTAACTAGACTAAAGTATATAAACCTAATAAAGGGTTTTATATTCGGAAATTATTGACGCAAATCTTGTGCTTGAATTCAACCAAAACAATAACACTACACTGAACCCTAAATATAATTTGCGAGGGAATAATTTTTGTCATATGGCTTTCACGAAAATTTAACTGAACTAAAATGTATAAACCTAATTAGGAGTTTTATATTTGGAAATTATAGACGTAAATGTTGTGCCTAAATGCAAACTTATGAAAGAGCATTATACTGGATTCTAAAAATCATTACGATCATTGCGGAATCACGCGAAGAAAAGTTAGAATTTAATAAATCAGCACCAAAAGTTTCCTGGTAACTTTTGCCCCTCAGAACTTTATTCGAAGAACTGTGCACATCCAATGCCTTTCCCAACGGCAGGAGTTTACAGAAACAATTGACCTATAACAGCACACTTTTGGGCATAACAAAAAACAAGTTTGAAAAACACACCAAAAGCTGAGACAAACAAAAGTTAAAAAAAACCAAAAAAACAGAGTTTCGACTTAAGTTTTAAAATTAAAAATAAATTGTATAGCATTGCTGAGTATCAATTAAAAAAAGTAGCAACTCAAATGTTGTGTCCTAACTGGATTAATTTAACAAACCCAAACGTTTAGGATATTTTTAACGATTGAATGTCCGCAAATCATTTTGTTATTTAAAACTCCTTGATAAAAACAATATTTCAGCGAACGATTTTTTTTTATCTGTTGATTACCAAAATACATTTCGTGCAATAATTCTGTAAGTTGTAGTCAAGGCAGTTTTAGAGAAAATATATAAATACATTTTTAGCTTTAATCGAAACACAGTTGAAACAGGTTTTATCATGGACACAAGGAAATAAAAAACGTCATCTAACAAATTTGGATCTTATTACACGAGTTTCTCAATACCAGTATGATAAACAGCTTGAAATAGACTTTCCGGGAAATATCTATATATTGAATTTAAGCGCGAAATTTGTATGATATTCTAGTGTGAAGGAAGCCACATACAAAGCGCCAATTAAAATGCATGTTTTTTCAAGTCAAGCATTTACCCTTTGAAACAAACCAAAAACAAAAAAGTAAGTTAAACGTTAGTGAATTGTCCTGCCCAACAAAGCCTTTTAAACAACGTTGTAGCTTTTCTGGTAACTCAATAATATTAATCCCCAATAAAAGTACTATTAACACCAGAGTAAAGTATATTGGAAATAGTAAGAATGAGACAGGAATAACAAAACATGACAAATTTTCGGCACACAAATCTGCACCTTATCATATTACTTTAATAAAGCATGCCATTTGTTCTGATAATACAAAAGGCTGCTTTTTTGGAGGCTAGTTAAATTCATTTACAACTTATAAGTCAGCTCTGGTTACCCTTGAAAATTGTAATTGCATGATAAGCGTTTAGAAGCTTGGAAATTTTAACCCTTTTTCTTCTAGATGGAACATTTTCAACGTTTCAATATCCTACATCGAATTTTCTATAAATTTTTAGTTTAACAGATGTTTGTCAAATAACTTGCGTAAGAAATCAGCGTACGAACCATGTGCAAAATTTACCAAAAAAACAAACGTAGATAAATTGGCCCTCCGAAAATCACCTTACAGGTAACGAATTATTCTTAGGTTTCGTTAATTGAGTTTAGTGAACTAGTTATAACACGTTTTCTTAAGTTCTGTTTAAATTTACTTTTTTGTGCAATTTCATTGTTCAGAATGCTATTAATAGGTTTAAAAAGTTTGTTATTTCCTCTAAATTACTCAAATTTAAGGAGTCAACAAGTATCACAACATGGACGTACACCATTTTACAACATTAAAAATCTACTTAACAAGTATAGTATCGCTTTTGTGGTATAACTGCTTTGTAAATAATCTTTTCTGCGCAGTATAACGCAAGCCGAAACGTAAATTATATATATACACACACTTATAATATGTGTTTTCTGTTGTATACTAATTTCTTAGACGCGAGGGGTAACAATTTACAATGAAAACGATGCCTAGTTATTTCGAAAAGGAACGTAGAGCCAAAATGATACGGATATGGTATCGAGTGTTCCATTAAAAAAGAGGCTCCAGCAATGCGGAAAGGCTAAAAGGCATTAAAGGGCTGCATTGCGGAAGCATGTATTGCTTATCAATTTGCCCGTTTCGTGCATTAGGGCGTTTCTGCGAGTTAACCTACACTGGCAAATGTCTCTAAAAAGCGAAGGATACGACGCACAATATCGAATTGCAAGCACATCCGTTCGCAATGGTAAAAAATACGTTACAAATATTCAATAACGAAAAATATTTCTTTTTAATGGTATTCTGTTGTATGATGTTTTTCAAATATCTCTTTTTAATCTCCAGCAATAGTCTGCCATTATGGGACAATTCACAATATCGAATTGCAAGCATATCCGTTCGCAATGGTAAAAAATACAAGTAAGTTGTGCAGTTTACTGTTGCACAGCGCAACGGCTCCAAAAATAGCAACAAAACGCTGGTATAAAAAAATACCTCTCTGCTGCAAATAGAGATATAGACTTCAAATCATTGCACCTACAATAAATGCGGTGTGTTTGTGTCAATTATTGTTAATTACCGTTCAACTTAATTCAACCTTACAGAACTTAATGTAAAAAAGTAACAGCGTTGTTTATGTAACTATATATTTTATTCTTCAAGTTTAAGCATTTCTAAAATCAACAACCTCGACCTAAAAAACGACAGCTCTTTCTCTGTTTTGCAATGTGCACTACTAAATGAACAATGATTCAACCCAAACCAGTTAAGTTTCGCATATTTTTTTAAATTGTTTCCCAGTGTCCGTCATATTATTAACGTCGATCTAAGAGTTGACATCTCTTACCTAAAGCGTGCAATCTCAACCTGTCCTCAAGTAGATAAATGCTGCCTTGAATAAACTAATAACACGAAAACGACGAGAAAGTTAGCGTGAAAAGAACGCACCGAACCGACACGCCAAATAATTTAAAAGCAAAATGGCGGAGCGCAACGGTATCCAAGCTAAGGAAGATTTTTAAAGCAACATCCATTGCGCATAGGAGTTTTAACAGGCGGTAGCGTGCACTTCCGGCTGAAATTTACACTCGCAATCTCGCTTTTTGCCCGAAAATCTACACTTCACTTACCGTAGGGATTGGCCGGCATCGATTCGACATAAAACTGCGACGCAAAGTCGTGAAGTTGTCGGTGTGACGTGGACTCCATTTCTCAACTCCAATGAAAAAGCGGACGATCGAGAGACAAGGCGGCAAGCAGCTGCAGGGCTTCGGCCTCGATTCAGATAAAAAATAAGGAAAAAATACGCGAGTTTCGCTCACGGGGCAAAAACGTCGGCGGCGACTCTCACTCCAGACCCGATGAACAGCAAACAGAATAACGAGGGCGACGCCTGTGTTATTAGCAGGCTTTTCTGCTGCCGACGCGCGCATACATCGCCAAAATGCATCCGTTTCGGAAACGTCGCTTTTGCGTGTGTCTCTCGTTAAGGCGGCGCAAAAACAAGAAGGAACAGAAAAAATGTGCTTCTATCGCTCGCTTTTCTGCGCAACAGGCAGCTCGCGCTAATCGCGTGTTTTTTTGGCGGACCGCAGCCGCGCTGGCAATTGTACGCGAGCCCAGAAATTTAATTACGCCGATATGAATATGTACGTGTGTTGCGAGTCTTGTCTGAGGCGATCGATAAGCTCGCAAAATTGGCGTTTCAACCGACTAAAGCGCAAAGCTGCAGTTGACTCGCCAAGCCGAAATTTTTGGTTTCGGTTGCGCGGCTCCTGTGAGCACCAACAAAATTCCCAGCGATCCGCGAGTCGCCCTGTCTGTGCAAATTGCTGAACGACACATCGCTCAAGTCAATTTGACTGGGTAATGCGCCTTCAATTACCTTCAAAACTATCTCAAACACAGGCAAATCAGATTTTATCCAATCACCATCACGTTAGTTTGGTATAAAACAATATGCTTCTGGTTAGAACATTTGCATATAACAACCAATGGGTAGAACAAATTGCATTTTAAGCATGAGAAATTGAATTTTTATAGTCAGTAGTTGGGGGTAGAATTAAGTGCAGTTAAACTCAAGTAGCATGGTATTTCAAAAGATAAAATACAATATTTTTTTAGGTTTACCTATCGCTTGTAAATGACAAACTTTTTTTTTGTTATTCTTATACCAAAATGCTACAAACTTTAATCAATCTATTTTATAATTATATATTGCATTAAGTGATTGAGAAGACTTTAAACTATTAAACAGTGTTTTGTGGTGGTCATAAACAAAATATTCAACTAAAATTAACTGATGTGGACACTGCAATTTAATTTACTTTAAATTTGTCAAATGATACACAACTAATTTAAATTATCATTACAATATCCTCACAATATTCTTCCATCACATTTTTTTAGCAGATTTTGTTTGTAAAATACTAAAAACGAGATGTTAAATAAATACTTGGGCATATAAAATACTATAAAACATAAATTATTTTAACAGTTATATAATTTTGCCAAATATATTTAACAGGCTATATTACTTGCATGGGAAGTTATTCACCAGTAATTTATTTTCTGAAAATCATTGGTTTTTTGTTAAACGTATATTAAACAGTATAGTTTTGCAGTATTGTAAACAAGTCATTTCGAAAAGACTCGATTCCCAGTCAACTATTTTGCAAAAATAACAAGTCAAGTCCCAGTGAAAGTCATCATTCACCAAAATCAAGTATATACCAGTCAAGTCATTTTGAAAGTCAACTTCAAGTCATGTAAAATTAGAAAACTTGTTTGATTATAAGCAAGAATTCAACGAAATATTGACACAAACAAAATATACAGCAATCAATTTTTTTAACCTGCTAAACAACGAAAAACACTTTTAAAATTTAACCTCAAGTTATGTGACAAAATGACTAAAGTACAAGTCATGTCATTTGTCAAAAAAACTTGAGTCCAGTGAAGTCATTTTGGTCAACGGTCCAAAGTCAAGCAACGTCATTTGCAAATGATAAGTTAAGTGCGCACTCAACTCAACTCAAGCCTTGTTTTAAGTTAAACTTGATTACCATTAGCAACAATGAAAATGCTTTCTTTTACAAAAACTAATAATCTATAATACAAGCACTTGACCAGCAAAAACAAACCAAAACAGCACCTTAAAAAGCGTGTGGAAAGCAAATTTTAGTTCGTAACAAAATATTTATATCACATCCATAGAAATGGAATGAAATAAATCTTGAATGAAAAAATGACTCCACAAAGGCACAAACAAAAGTAATCTATGCAAATGCCTAACAAAGTGTAAACTAGTGATCTGATTTTGGTCAAGTCAAAAGTCTCTAATCTTTCAAACAACAATATTATATAAAAAAAAACGAATATTTTAATCAATTCATTTACAATTCATATAATATTTGTTTGACATTGGAAGGGGGAACTGTGCATGCCCAATTCATAAAACACCTTAAGGGGTAAATAAATGACAATCTCTGCCTCTAAATCTCAAACAGAATAAAACCACACAACCGATTATATGACAATATTTGCATTATAAATGTCAGCCAATCGTCTGATTCTGCAAAGTTTAGGGCCAAATATTGCAGCTGTCCACATGCTCAACACAGATGGCTGGATAATCGGATCTACCTAGCTAGCGACCTGCAATTGCACTACATCATATTCATTTTACAAATCGTAACAAGTGCAGTATTTTAAACACTACGTGACGAAGAAACCTAAAAATTTATTCCCAGCTCGACCAAAACGAAGTAGCTTTGCAGTCAAAACAATGGAGCCGTCTAGCCAGGCGCGCCAAGCGCAAGGCAAACGAAACCGTACACCCTCTCGTTTGCTCTACATCTGTCGTCGGTACGTCATGTGTAACGTGACGTCATGGGCCATTACCAAGGGACGAAGTACAGCCGTCGGGCGGCGCTAAACTCGAAGCTAAAGTGGAATCGTAGTTTGGCTGAAAGAGGTTAAAAATTATGAAACGAAATGTGATAATAATGTCTGGATGTTGTTTGTGGTAACACGTAGCATGGTATAACGGTTATAGCAAAGACCAAGTACAATTCATTGCCACATCAAGTCAAAGTCCCAGCCATGTTCTATTAAAACTTAATTGGTAAACTACTAAACTCGATTAGCTTTTTTGACAGAAATTAACCTTTAGCATGAGAAAATGTAAAGCGTATATAAAGCAACTGTTTACCGTGCTTGAAATCCAGATATAAAGTCAAGAATGTGTTTTATGACTGCAGTCCAAGTGCCGAGCTTTTTTACAAAATAAGACAGGTCACTGGTCAAGTTATTTAGCCCAAAACTTAAGTCAAGAAAACCATTTAAAAAAGTTACTTGAGTGCTTATTAGGTCACAACAAAGTTCATTACAACGCTAGGTCTAACAAAAAACGTCAATTGGCATAGCTAGCCCACTGACATGGCATGAAGGCTTTTTGGCGTTGTACACCTAGTGAAAAACTACGAATATCCGGGATTCCCCTTTGGGGGAATTCAGTGAACAGCACAACTGACCATGGCTGACCGCAAATTGTTAAAAGATGTTAAACGTTTTGATCTCCATCAATACAAAACCCAGACTTGTATTGACCACATCTTAGTCATTCAATGTCTTTTGGGATATACTTTGACGAATTATATTTTATTCAATTTTTCATAAATATTTGATTTTCCTTTATAAATAAGAACTTCAAAAGTTGTTAAAGTTAAACCTAAGAATTTTTTTAATAAAATTATGCTATTTTGAACTCGTTTTATTGAACGTTAGGCTACGTCCCTGATTAATTAACACGGGAATCCTAAATTTAAAAAAAGTTTTTTTAATGTCGTCGTAAAAACGTTGAATGTTTAGGTCAATTTTGCACGCAGGTTTTGTTTTAATCAGAAATCAGCTTTGGTCTTCTGACTTGTAGGGTTTTAGCTCACGGAATCTGGCGACCACCGAAACTAGTTTGCTACGCACGAATTGAAAACCAAATTTAATTTTATAAATTTGGGTTTAAGTTTTCTATTCGGTCAACAATTGGGTACTGAATATAAGTCCCTGTCATAAAAAACTTTAACTAATAAAACTGGTAGTAAGGATAAAATAACATAAACGTAGAGCAAAGCAAATTATTTTATGTACAATATTGAAGATAAACAACTCAATTTTATAAAAAAAGTTCCTTAAAAGAAATCCTATAAAATACAATTTTTTTTTTGATGCTTTACTACTTAACTGTCGAGACGATAAGAATTCAAAACAGTTCTATCCTATTTTAAACTAATAGATAATTTTGCTATATATTGTTGCTGTAGGAAGGGTTTTTGGTTTGGACAACATAATCGAGATAAAATCCATTGTTTAGTTATTTGCAAAGTGTTCGTGCGAACTATTGTAAAAAATACAATTAATAAAAGCAGTCCTAATTTACTTTTCGCTCGAGAATTTGACCGGCAACAACAGGTTACGTGTTTTGTGACGTGACGCTGAGACGTATTTGTGTGACGTCATACTTAAATGACTACGAAATACGCTTGATCTGTTGTCTGTTAAAATCGTCCTGATTTTAAGCTTCAAAAATATGGTAAACCTATATAATATATTTTACAGGGAAAGAACGCATGTGGCTCGCGAGCGTGATCATTAGCTTTGAGCTATCAAAAGGTCCGGTCACAATAATAGGGTTGGGAACCAGTGCTTTAGAAAAATGGATAAAAACAACCTTAATGAAGATTTTCGATACAACCCGTCATATGGTATAGCAACATTGAAGTAGACTACATAAAATTTTTGAGTGTCTAACAGTCACAACTTTTAATTTCGGGTTGTGTATTAACAAAGCAAAGAACAGACGTTGTCGTGGATAATTCGTACAGGCAAGAGTTTTGCACTTCGTTTCCTGCTATCTTCGTAGCTAGTTGAATCGGTTTAGCAAAAGAGACACTCATTACTTTTGTAGGTTTGGTTCACATAAATGGGCTTTTGCCTTTCTTTAATCTAGTTTTAAATTTTGCCGCAACTTTTAATCGATATATTATATAACAAAGTCGCATATAAGGTACAACAATCAAGCTGAAAGGTAATTGTGTAACTTTGAAATACACTGCGTTCGACAAAACAACTAAATTGCAAGAAGATTTTGCACAAAACCAACGTTATAAAACATTAAATAGAAACATGAAAAACAGAACATTCTAAATATAAACTATAAATAAAACATATAAACGTAGTTTCTGTCACACTTGAAATTTACCGGTTACGTATACGAAATTTCTCAATGAAGCATAAATTAATGCATTTAGCTTCTAATTGTACGCTAGACCTACGGAATGAAGGATAAACAGGGCAGCAACGAAAACAAGAGCTATTCGGAAAAGGGTAAAAATTATCGATAGCCGAGCTTTCTACATTGGGGTTGTGGACGGATTCATTACGGATAATTTACACATATAAATAGGACCATTGCAAGGAACGCTACAGTATTACACATCACTGCAAGGAAATAAGCAAGCAAGTAGCAGCATTAAAGCAGACCACCTTTATCGTTACATTTAGCAAATTAGCACCTATGCTGGGCTATGTGATATTTACATTTCAGAGTATACGTGCTAGACTAAAAACTTTTCAATGAATCCCAATGGGCCGTTTAAAGTGCACAAAACGTTGACGGTGCCGAAATAAATAAAAAGATAAATAAAACAGTGGCAAACGTCAGACACAGTTTAAAAATATCGGTTGAAAGTATCGCCTTTAATTGCTTGCAAGTAAAACTCATCCACGATGTGTAAGTGCAGAATCGCATAAATAAACAGTACGCCAAACTTGAGTTGTTGTTTGTTGCAAAATATACCGTTTCACGTCAAAAAAATTAAGCTATAGATACTTAAAAGCCCTAAAAATCACGAATTGACATTTTGCGCTTGTTGATGAAAAGCACAACTTACAACGACTAAAATATAAGTCCAACTTAGATGCTAATCACGTTAACCTTGTAATTTGGAAGTAACTATAACAGCAGTACAATATAAATACGGATATTCGTGGATTTAAAGTATTTTTTAAGTGAGGTAAATATTGTAAAAATATGAATCTCCTGTTTAGAATTACAGAAAACAAACAAATAAAGTTGGTATTGCCAAGTTATTACGTGGATCCGTGCACTGAACCATATTAACGTTACGTCATTACTTGACACGTCATCTGATGTGCAGCGGGGCGTGACGGACGCGGTATCGCCAGAGCGAAAGTTTCCATAAGATGGGAGCCATAAGCAGACTGAGAGTGGAGACGCTCAATATGAGAAGAAACACCTGCGACATTAGAATAGAAGGTTAGTGAAGAAAAGTGGAAATTGCTTTTCAATAAAAGACAGAAGGCGGAAAAAACACATTCGCGACGTGAAGAACAACGGTCTTATATTATGATGATATCCCATTTGTTAGAATTTTTTTTCGAATAACAGAATCTGCCTGAATTCGAATGGTGAAAAACAAACGATTCTGATTGCACATCAATGATTAAGATTAAACTTAAGTACACAATTTAGTGAACCGAAAATTAGTTTGTCTGGATGTTACACGATAAATATATAACGCTCCTAAATGCGTCATCAATATCTAAAAACGCAATACAATATAAAGCAAGATGCTACATCAGATGTTTCCCAAACCGAAAAAATCATAGATACCCCAACAGAAGTAAACTTAAAGCAATTTCTTGATTGTCGCCAAAGCTCATGTTTTCCAAATCCAAAAAAATCGGAAAAAAGTGACGCCAGACGGGAGCGGACCGTAGTTGGCCGACCAACGCCTGGCCTTAAATAAGAGAAACCACAAATCGGAATTAAGCATAACAAACTTGGACGAGTCAGAGCACAACTTTACGAGCCTAATGCGATTCACGCACGACTCCGAAAATTCCCGGGGGTTGGTTTTGGCGAGAAAGTCGCGCGCAGACCAACGTATAGATGACGTGTTGTTGAGACTACAGGACGTGGAAGTGCAGAGCGTTTTTAGACGCCCTGGATTTCTCGTAGAGCGTTAAAACTGGAGATCGACCGATATCACTTTTTTGGACCGATAACGATAGCCGATTTTTTAAATTTTGTCAACTGATAATAATTAAATTGATACCGATAACGATTTTTTTATATACCTGGAAAATTTTCAAAACCTGAAATCATTGAAAATAAAATCCAAATAGCGTTTTAGTTTATATACCTATATTAAATAATAAAATATTATTTTGCATATTGCCTTGACATGATGCTGAAACCTAAATGTTTTTGATCCAAAAATAGTTAAGTTATTTGTTGTACAGGAAAAATTATATCATATTTTCGTACTAAAACATCGGCAAAAGTATCGGCCTACGTTTACCGATACCGATATATCGGTAGAAGCGAAATATCGGCCGATATTATCGATAAACCGATATATCGGTCTATCTCTAGTTGAAACTGCCAGGTATTCGAGCAAGTTATGAATGAATGTGCAACATAATTTCTGTAGCACGGTCCTAGTTAACCGAAAGTAATTACAATTTACATGAATTACCCTGTATAGCAGTGCTTCTTAACCTATGGGTCGCGACTCAAAATTTGGTCGCTATTTGGTTTGGTTGGGTCGCCGACCGCAGTAGCTCACATGTTTATATTAATTGAGATTGGTTCTGAGAGAGAAATTTGGGAAATTAAGGAAGCAATGCAAATAATGTCTTATAGTAATTTTTTTAATTCTAAATTCTTAATAATGCCTATTTTTTGTTCGCTTACACGAAAAAAACAATTGGGTCCCCAAAGCTTAGTCGTCATGCTTACGTTTAACATTGGGGTCGCCGCGAAAAAAGGTTGAGAAGCACTGCTGTATAGGCACGAGGTCATAGGATCCCCAAACTGTGTTTTATTATGTTTTACGCAATATTTTTTTCAAATTATTTTTACGTTTTGCCCATTTCAATAGAAACTTTTTTAGCCTAAAGGTGTGAAAATAAAGTTTTGAAGGGCGTAATTGGTCGGCTCAGTGATAACGGGTAATAGCTGTTATCCAAGAGATCACATCTTTTATCTAATCAATAAGCAAGTTTGCAATGCCTAGAAAATAACGCCCTGGAATTTTGAAAGTTCGACGCCTATGGTTGTGAGGGTAGACTTGTTTTTCGTCGCCAATCCAGGATTCGAAAAGGTCGAAGAGGCTGCCTTGGGCGGGAGCCTAACACCGCGGGTTTGTTTTGTATATACTGTCGAGATTTTATTGCGCAAAAGTCGAGGCTGGAACGGAGACATCGCGCGGTCTGTAAGGGTCATTAGGAGAAGCGAGTGTTCTCTTTGTGGGCGCAACACGTAAAAACTTTAAACAAACACTAACGGATTGTCAATTTGCCGTGGTATTGTTATTTCTGTCCATTTCCTGTTAAATTGTCCTTTCTTACGGAAATAGGGTTTAACTGAGCGTTAAACTAGTATGTTTGTTTGACAGGGTGTTGCCTTCTTATGTTAATGTCATATCCTTAGACTAAATGAAATCCTCACAATTATGACATAATGAAAACAAACAAAAACATCAAATGATCGCTAAACCAGCGGTTCTCAACCAGTGGGCCATGGCTCACTGGTGGGCCTTGAAAACATTTTGAGGTGGTCCACAATTTAAAAAATCTAGATTTATTGAAGAACTTAGTTTCATTTGTGTCACTAATCACTATACTTGATTTTACAGGAATAATGAGTTGGGAAGGAATTACGAAAGAATGTAAATTAATTGTTCAGCTAGTATTTACATAATAATGCTCGGTTGAATAAATAAACTGTTTTGTAACACGTTCTGCTATTTTTTTGTTCTAAACCTATTTCACAGTTGTTGTTTGTTCATATAAATTTATTGGGCCACAGAATTTTTGTGCAACGAAAATAGACCACGCAAAAAAAAGGTTGCAACTTGGTTAAACCAATTAAATCTTTATAAACTGTTAAGGGCCGCTATTTGCCGCATTACCTAGTACGCGAACTGATGCGTGTTTTAGTCACGTGTTAACTTAGGTAAGATTAGGGGCGTACGCGGTTCATCACCAATGCCTTTCAAGAGATTTTACGCTTTATTCAACAGAATGGTGTCAAATCACAGTTACCCAATACTTTTTTCAACCTATTTTTTGTCGTACCAGGGTAACTGCCTTGTATCGGCAGAGAGAACACAAGCTTGTAGTTGTTTAACTGTTTAACTGTTTAACCATTACTAGGCAAATAAATTTAAACGATGTTACGAAATAAAAAATAAAATAAAACGGCTGCAGAAGGATATGGATTACGCCAAACCTTCATAAATTGGGGTCTTCAAGGAAGTTAGGCTTCGGCGCAACATGTTTTAAATTTAATGACTGACAATGTATATTAGCTAAATGATTTCTTTTCTTAGAAATCCTTCGACAACTTGTGTGCAGTGAGTGTTTTGTATGATCACCCGATTTAAACGTTAGTTTACTCCAGGGATAGTCAACACGCCGGTCGATCGCGTCGAATATGTGTTACGTCATTACAGTAGCTGTCGCACACAAGCGGAACATAAAAATTACCAATTGTCTGTCAAGCCTAATAAAGCGTTCTTTGACGTAACAAATTAACCTCCATCGCTGGCTTGGAATGCAATTAACGCTCAAAATGTTTAATAAGTTTTTTTGTGACTTTTTTACATAACCAGTCGATCAATAGTCTCTAAAAAATCGTTCAGTCGTCCGCAATCAAACATAAGTTGACTACACCTGGGCTTTACTCGATCATGATTTTTACCTTACGACCTCCGCTTACCTCTCGGCTGATGATCTTGAGGTGGTGGGCTCGACTGCAGAGCACGAAAGAGAACTCGGAGACCTGAGCTAGTCCCGAAGACACGATGTACTTGAGCTTACGGTTGGGCGCTGGTAGGACGAAGCGCAGGACCAGAAGGCTGATGCCATATTTGCCTGCGGAAAGAAAATCCCTGTATAGTGTATAGGAACGTCCGATAATACAGTATCGGAGCCGATTCTCGTCCGATATTAAATGGTGGCATCGGTGCTGGTATAGGAATTTCCGCCATGATTCAACGGAGAAAGTTTTTAGTGTGACACGTAAGTTTGCCAAATAATATTGGGTGTTCAACTTAAGGCTAAAGCACATTTTTGAGTAATAATCTTGAAAATTAGCTTTGTGCGTTTTGTCTATTTTGCTTGTGTTAGCATAGTAATGACGTCATTTCGTGTAGGATCGCGATACTTTTTGTCCAAAATATCGGACATGCCAAATGCCTATTACTGTGAATACAAATGTTGGATGGACCAACTTATGTGAAAAATTTAACACCCTAGGAAACGGAATTCTAAAAATCCTGAACAAGAAAGTCGACTGGGGATTGTTGAAATTAGGTATTTTTGGTATTTGAGATTTCAAACTTCTTCCAAATTTAAAGGTATACAGCATTTAAAAGGACGAATAGTGGCATATAACAAGAGAGCAGTGATAACTAGGGATGTCCTATATTTGACTTTTTTTTTCAAACAAGCAAAATAGATGAACTCAAAACGTTCATATTTTTCGTACATTCCATTAACTATTTTTTAGCCTAAAAATCGCAAACGAGTTAAGTAGACAAGTCGGTTGTTTGACACTGCATCTCGATATATTTTAATATTACACCAGAATCCTTCGAGGGGCCCAACCGAAATCATACAACAAGCCTAAGGCAAAAAAATCTAGCCCACGGTAAAATTCAAACTCATAAGTACCGTATAGCTCTACTAACTGAAGCACGCATCCTTCGGGGAACCCAGTCTAACCGCATTACGCTCATGTAGAAAATAACAATCGCCAAAGTAAAGGTAATTTTCCACGAAATATCGCGAAGTAGCTACGCGACCACGTATTTGGGTGAAATGGACTCCAGCCATAAGACCGAAAAAAGAACAACATCAACGTCAAAATGAAACCCAATTCAGAATAAGACCGAAATAGGACTAAAGTAATAACTAATAGTCCTAATAAGCAACGTACAAATCGAAATAGTCCTAAATCCGTGGCAAAAAGACCCAGCTGGCCAGAACCAGGCCTATAAAACACTTTACTTAACCCCAAACTCCGTCCCTAAGTACATCACTGACTCCAATAATAATTTGAACCCCAACCCATTTTCTAACCCTACCTATTACCTACCACAAACCCAAACCAGGACAATCCGGTGGAAAAGAAAAACAGCGGCGCCCTAACGGCGCAGGTCAAACTAGGGCATTCAAATGTCGACAACAAAACGTTCGAAGCCATACTCATGGCCCCTGAATGTCCCATACTCTCTCCCTACAGTTTCAGTCGTTATTTTGGCCATTTGGGCTTTATTCAGATGAATTAAGGAATTGTTCCGGCGGATTTGTGGCTTACTCAGACGATTTTGATCTTATTCTGTCGTGGATATTACCGCGTATTTGACTTTATTATGTCGTTGATCCTAATACTATGGTTTAGCTGTTGTTGCTTTGTTAGTCTTATTGTGTGTTCCCGGATGAAATGTGACGTACCGGCAACTACGAAAGCGGTGAGCGAGAGAAGAAGTGTAAGCTCCAAGAAGACGAAGGCTGGGAAGACGTGGAAGCCGATCGTTGCGAAGAAAAGCACGCTGAGAAGGTCGTGGACGGCCGTCACCTTCTGCTCGATGAACTGCGACAATAAGGAAAACTTGAGCTTGGTTGTGTCAAGGCTAAACGAGCAGGTTTCCTCGGGTAAATCGAAAACGAGGGTTATAATGGATTCATTTGTGTTGTAATGCCTTAAGTCAAGACTTGACTTAAGCGAATCAAGGTCACTTCTTTAAATTCAAATATTTTGGTAAAATTACGAGAATTAGACACTTAGGCCTTAAGTTAAATAACTTGGGATAGGATAGTTTTCCTAAAAAGTTAATTTGGTTTAACTGCAACTATAAAAATTTGGCATTTATTAACTAAACAACATTTATTTTCATCGTGTACCAGGGATGACCAACATATGACGCATTGCACGTTTAAAAAGGCGCACTATTCTCAAGAAGTAATAGATTAATAAGTATGCCTGGTCGTAAAACAAAATTACCCTATTTCTATTTAAAATGTACAGTTTTTCAAGTAACCTGAACGAATCAAAATTTTTTTTATTTTGTTGTTTTGTGTGCATTATCGTAAGTAAAAGTGACACACAAATTGACGCATTGCAGCAAAAGGTTTACTACACCTGTGGACCAACTACGGAAATCCCAGAGATAATGTAATTATACCGCAAAATCAACGGCCTCGGGGCAGTTCCAGGTAAAATAAATAAATTCGCGCCTATTTTCACAGTTTTTCTAGCAAGGAAGCAGTAGTCTTACATCGCAAATCAATCTCCAGTGCAAACTAATAGTGACTAACGTGACGCAAAAACACGATAGTTTTTCAAAACGTTTTAAAGCAGGGGTGGGCAACTTACGGCCCGCGGGCCAGATCCGGCCGGACAACGCAAATCATGCGGTCCACGACCTATTTTACAAACTGGGCACGAAGCCATTACTTTTTTGGGCTATTTCAACTATGTAAAATCATTTTTTGGCGCTTTGCGGTAATCGTGTTACTGCATCGAATGTAGCATGTAGTTAAACCCCTTTTCAATTGCAAAATACCCTATAATTTTAGTTTTACCCCTGATTAACAGTCGTTGCATTGGCATAATAAGATGCGTTAAGTCTACACATACAGTGAAAAATTTAACGGCCCGCAGAGACATCTATGAGTTTGGTTTTATCCCGCGACTAGAAAAACGTGGCGCACCCCTGTATTAAAGTATAGTAAAACCGTCACGTTTATTTGGGCGTTAAAGTGGAACAAAGAACAGTGCAAGTATAAACCTTAATCTGACTGTCGACAAAGAAACAAAAAAAACATTTCTACTTACCACTAGGTGGGATGATTGGGCAAGCATAGCACCGGCCACGAAACAACCAAGCTCCATCGAAATCCCGATGAAGCTCGTGGCAATTTGACTCAGGTACATCACGAACAGCTGCAATGGATGTGAATTTCAATGATTGAAATTTAGAGTAATTTACGATTCTAACTCCGTTTTCGTGTTGGCCAGACATTAAGATTATTGATTACTATACCAGATGTGCTGCAGTAAGAACAAACATTTATATTTTCTTACTTAAAGCTAAACACAAAATAGAAATCTATTTGAATAAGAAACTGTTGATGCCTATTCAAGGCAAACTGATGATGCCTATATAAGGCAAAATATAGATTTCTGTAAAATTTTAGGAAATAATTTCATGTTTTATACCTGTTTTTGTAAACAGTTTTAACATCATCTTCTTACTTAAAGAAACACTTTCCTTTATCAAACATTACGAACATTAAATGATGATTTTGTACAGAATCCTATCTGAAAAACCTTTGAGGTCATTTTTCGCAATGGCTAAACTTAAGTGCTCAAATTTATGCTGTCCGTTGAGTTAAAAAGAATCCAAAGCCATACAACGCGCTGGCTTACTTTCAAATATAAATTTTAGGTTCTTGAAAATTTTAAAGTACAGTCACAAAATGCCAACCTATATATTCTGTAAAAAACACTACTTTTAAATCGCCGCATTTGTTCTACTTTGACCTGATGAAGCACGGTTGTGCGAAAGCTTGTCGAGATTTCAATACAATTTGTCTTTATACAGTGCCACCTGATTACACTACTATTATAATAAAATGTCTGAAAACTGAAACAGATTACATCCGTTACGGAGTTATCAGTTCAAATTATTTGCTTCGCTATAGTAAAGCTGATTTAGGATGATAATGTTTCTTGTAATAAGCTGTTATAGGATAAAGCTATAGTATTTTGGTGCTGATTTTCGATAGTTAAATAGATATTTCTACTTCTGCTTTGACCTGATGAAGCACGGTTGCGCGAAAACTTGCCAAGAATTCAATACAATTTGTCTTTATATAGCGCCACCTGATTACACTACTTTTAAACTTAGCGTTGACTTACATTTTTTTTTAATTCAAAGTACAGTCACAAAATGCCAACCTAACCGTCAAAACCACTACTTCTACATGGCCGTATTTGTTCTACTTTGTCAATACAACTTGTCTTAATAGTGCCACCTGATTACAATACTTTTAAACCAAGCGTTGACTCACAGTCCCGAGCAGTTGCAGTTCTCGCGTCTGTTGTGAGAGAAGCCGCGCGTAGTGGGGCGTGACGTAACGGATGACGAACACGGTTACCATGGCGATCGTGCCGAGCGAGGTCACGACCTTTAGTGCCGACGTCACGGCGTGGAAAAACACGTCGGTCGCTCTGGGCAAAACATAAATTAAAAAAAATTATTTTAAATGCAAAATATTCTAATTTTTCAATTGTGAACTATAGATTAGAAATAATAAAAATATATTAAAAAATTGCAAATTTGGAGTTTTCTGCATTTAAAAAGATTTAGATGTTGTTTTTCAGGTAGAAAGTGCAAACGGTTCACAGCTTTGTGAAGCCGTCATTACGGTAGATCTGTAATTTGAGGCTACATTTTGTTGTTCTATTGGACAAAGATATTAGAATAAAACTAAAAAAATGGCCACAAACTCAGGACTTATCTGCTGGTCATTAGGTCAAATAAGCAATAGTACGAACCAAATTGTAATTGATAACTTTAAAACTGATTTTTATAAAGTAAGTTAAATAAGATATTTTTGGAAATGAAATAAGTAAACTTAAATTTAGGCCGAGAGACCGAGTATGAGAAGAAAAAGGTTAAAGGTTCTAAAGTGAAGTCCTAATGAAGCAAAATATATTAGTTCAATTCACTCCAATAAAATGTGTAATTCACTTAATAAACATCGACAAAACAGACATTATTTTGATTATATGACGTATTCTAAATATTCTGAAATTGCCTTCTAGTTCTAAAGACAAGATGTGGTTTAAAAAAGAGCCGTGGAGTCGATTTAAAACAATCAGAATCCGGCTCGAGGCTAAAAAATCGAGCCAGACTCCCGAGTTATGTACAACATTTAAAAAAAAGCAACGAATAAAGGAAGTGTGTTAAAACCTTCATGTTTACAGGCCTTACAGAGTTGGCATTCTTTTAGGTAGGACTAGAGATGACCGATGCCCGAAATTTTGGACAAAAACTTTCGCGATCCGATCTCATACTAAATGACGTCGTTTACTATATAACAAGCAAATAGATGAAATTGGATTGTTGAAAGACCCTTTTTTCAAGTAATTAGGCCAAAATTTGCTAGCGTTAAGAAGTTGAGTTAACTCCAGTTTCTAACATACTGTACTACAGTTTGATAAATTTACCTTTTAAAGTAAAAACCCTGTGTTGAAATGCAAATATTAGCTAAATTCCCATTATTTTGGTATCGGATCGGCACCGATAGTACCGATTCTACCACTTGGAATCGGGCATCGGCCCCGATCCGATATTATCGGACATCCCTATGTAGAACAATAGTTTAAAAAACAAAAATTGTTTTAATATATACTTAGCAAGTACTGCCGTTCACTACAAGTTAATATATTTTAACCAATCATCGGGGTCTGCGCTAACGTTGAACAATTAGCGTTCAACAAAATTACAATTTCTAACTGCATTATTTCGCCATTTTTCTACCTTTCGCTGTGCTTGTGTGAGGCCTAACCAAATAGAAACTATTACAATTATCTGGACACATATTTTAATTATTCTAAAACTTCGTGACCTTGATCTAAGAACGAGTCATGCTTCAAAGACTGTGGAGTCGGTTTAAAACAACTAGAGTCGGGCGGATCCCGGTCGAAAAAAGTCAGACTCGCGAGTGTTAACAACATTTTGCCAAAGGCAACGAGTCATGGATGGGTTCTGTAAACGCTCATTCCTTAAAGGTCTAGTTGACATTATTTTTAGTTGCGACATAAAGAGTTAATTTTCTTATTAGAATAAATATAGTTGCGCTTCAATATGTTTCATGCCGAGTGCTGGCGTTTACCTTAACAGGGTTGCCACACAAAAAATAATCAAAGACATTCAAAGATTCAAAGAACATCGGTTAAATTAGTGGCTTTCAATCGATTATTAGTTACTATGGCACAAAAACAACTTCTAACAGCAAACTTTGGGCATTTTTTTCACCTTCCACTGTGTTTATGAGAGGCCAGACTAGGGAGAAGGGCGATGATGATGCTGAGCATGACATCTTGAATGACAAGCACACCCATCAGTAGACTGCCGTACTCGCCAGAACCGATCGATTCTTTGCTCGAGCCTGTAAAGCAAAGGTTACTGGCTATAACGGTAATGTTTTGTGCTCAAAACAGCAGAAACGACCAAGCGGGCTTTCGAACAGCTTGGTGCATGGATTAAACAGGGTCTTGTAGAAAATCCGTAGTGTTGTAAACATAAAAGTGTTGTTAAAAAAAAGAAAAGGAATTTTTTTTAATACGAAAAATTCATTAAAGGCGGTTCTACCCGATTATGTAAGTCAAACTAAGCATTTCACAAACAGCTACAAAACCAGCATTTTACAAACAGCTACAAACAATGATTGAAAGTCATTTCAAATAATAAAATAACAAAACCACTAAGCTCTTAACATGTAGAGCAGTAAGTAAAATTATCTTTTATTAAAACAGTTTAAATAATTATAACAAAAACGCAGTAAAAGCAGACAAAACGACCAGATAAATAGCAGGACCTAACCATACCCGACGTAATCATGTCTGAAGGCTGAAGCGTAAACCAGAAGTAAACTAGAATACTTACCTTGAACGAATCTAGTCACTAGAGGCGTGCTGGAGAGCGATAGGCAAGCGGAAACGAAGGCACTTTCGCCCACTGGAATGTCTTGGATAAACACCGAGCCGATTATAACACCTGAAGAAACAACGAGATTAGGCCTGTGTGATAAATTGTTTAAGAATTTTGAATATTTATAAAACCGGCAACACATTCATGTTTAATCAAGCTTCATCAGGGAGTTGGGTTAATACAATGTTTCTTATACTCGCCGTTTGATTGGTTGGGTCGCTGACTGAAGTAGTTTTAAACATGGTTCGATTTATTGAGATTGGTTTTCAGCAAGATTTTTTCAAAATTTACGAAAACTGCACAAGCAATACGAAAACATGACCCATATTTATCAAAATTGACATTATTAATGCCAATATATTTTTTCTTCTTTGTTCACTATAAGCTTGCAATAAGTGTAATGAAAAAAATTGGGTTGCCAAAGCTTTGCTGTTATAATTACGCTTAGTAATTGGGTCACCGCACTAAAAGATTGAGAAAAATTGGGATAATACAACTTTTTAAATTTTACAGCAAAATTGTTTGTAGCTTATTGTATGACGTAGTTAAAACATTTCAGTTAAAATAATACTAACTTTTATCTTTTTAATGTTTTATATTTGGGGAAAACTTTTCTAGCATTTTTTATGTTAATTTTATTTCTCCTTAATTGCCTTTTATTTGTTCTTTATTTTTATTTCATGCACGAGTGATTTTGTACATGACTGATATTGTAGATGTGGCAGCATGCTTGCCAGTTATGTAGTTTAGTCGGTGCTGTTCATATGTTACCAGGTGTTAGCCTTTGCTGTATGTACCTAATTATATTTAGTTTGCCTGTGCTTATTATTAACAACATGTTATTGATTCATTAGAATTAAGGATGCTTCGGGATAATAAAAAGTTACTTGTTATAAGGTAGTATAACATTTAACTCTGTGCACTTGTGTGCAACAAGCTGATGCTTCACATCATTGGTGACTTCATGAAGATAAGTTTACATTTGACCTCGCGATTAGCGACTAATTTAGCAACTTGGGAAAATTACAGGACGCCCACTAGCTTCGGCAGAATAAAACAGCGTTCCCAAAGTTAACCTACACTTGCGTTGCAAAACCAGGAAACAGTTACGGTTTGATAAAGAGTGCGAGACATATGTGGTCAAAGTGAGAATTTGAAAACTGTAGATTATTAGGGAAAACGTAAAGAAACCCTAAGGGAAAATTAAATGACCAAGTGCTTGCCACTTTATCGTCAACATCCTAATATCAAACATCCTCATAAGAAAAAAAAATACTGTCGCAATATTAGAAAAAAAAACAGTAGTAAAATCTTTAAAGAATTGATGACGAATAAAAGTAAAATAAAAGGGTAACAAATAATCTGGATGTGAATCTTCTACTGTTGAGACGTAAACTTATAATAACTCCAATTTAGAAATGAAATCTAACTTTCCATTTGTTTTATTAATGTATAGTTTCCTGACTTAGTAGACAAACTAACACTTCAATTAAGACAAAAAAAAAATATTTTAAAAACAAAAAGGTAACAAATGCGGATGTGGTAAAAAAAGCTAGGAAGTATGATTTTTAGTAGATAAAGTCTGATTTACCAGCTAGCACCATGAGAAGGGTGGTCATGATGGGAACCTGCAGCGCCACCTTCCACACTTTGGCGACGCGATCGAACGAGAACTCGAGCCCGGCGCAGAACATGATCATGAACACGCCAAGCTCACCAATCGTCTCCATTTGAATCTGCGCGAGAAACACAAAACTTTTTCCTTGCCGGGCACACCTTGCAAATCACCAATCAAATCTATATTAATTAAACTTTTGGGCATCGTCAGTGGCGAGAAGTTCATAGACCGAAAAAGTTTTATGTTTATTTGAATTTTTACACTGTAGTGGGGGGGGCAGGAGGTATTTTCGAAACGTTATTATACACCACAATTTTTAGCTTACCGATTTTAATAGCTTTGTTATTGGATCTAGAACGGACTGCTAGCTAAATTTCCGGGGTTTAGTGTCGGTCAAATGGGCCTTTCAGTAAGGTTGCCTTACGATTTCTTGTACGATGTTGAGTCCAGACGGGCCGAGCAGCACCCCGGCCAGAATGTAACCGAACAACGACGGTACGCCGATCAGCTGACACATGAAGCCAAGCGGAACGGAGAGAAGTAGAAGAAGGATGATCTCTAGCACCAGCACGTGGTCAATGATGGGCGACGTCGCGTCCTTTTGTCTGCGAAGAAGCGAGTTTGCATTGCAATGGATTCGTTTTGCTTGCGATGTAATCGCGTAATGCATGTGTTGTGATATGCTTTCATAACGGACCGCGGCAATTTCACGGCGCGTCTGCCCAAAAATGAAGCACTTCAGTGTATTACGTCACGTTCCTGTGGTTTGGTCCCTTTGGGGTACGTGAAATAGTTTTTGGGGTCATTAAGGCCTAATTAAAACATTGGATTATGATTTAAATAAACAATAATTTTTTTTGATTTTTTGCGATTTAAAGTCAGTAGTTTAAAAAGCAAAAAAAATTAAAAACCTAAACTTTTGAATTCCAAAAGCTGATTAGAAAAGCTTCATAATTGCCTAGCGATGTTTAACACTAAACCAGTATTCCCAATTTTATTTTTTTATAAAATCGTCCGACTCTGATTTTAGCGATTTCCAGTACAACAAAAATACATCATTATTTGTTTTAGTACGCGCCAAAAACAGAAGTCATATGTACGGCCGAACATATGAACATTTTAAAACAGCAAACAAATGCTTTATCGATCTTAGAACACACGCAATGTACTGCGATGACGACGTCAAAGAAACTAAACTTATTAGGCATTAACATTGTGTTAATTTCGTTGAATTTCCTGTCGCCAGCCCTAACTATCGAAAATTTTCACCGTCCTTAAGAATGAAGCTGTAACTTATTTATATCACATATTGTCCCAGCACAAATTTTTTAACATTCCTAATTTATCCTAATTCAACATAAAATTGGTTCGTGCTTTTTAATCTGGTTTTGAGCTGCCTGTTTGCACACAAGTTCGCCAACAGCTTATCCCCGGGTTGTACTTTGACATGCCACTGATGTATCTGTTAATGTCGCAAATCGTCCTTTCACCTGAAGCAAAAATCGACAGTACTTAGTTTATTCGCTTTAGAATTAGGTTTGTTTGGCGGCAACAAATAATTTCATAAAAAAGTTCAGTTATTTCCTCTAATCGACGTTAACAAGTAACAACTTGACATTTCGCTTAGGAAAGGTCGTCATGCCAAAATGCCGGATTCTGTGGTGGATCAGTGGTTGAATATTGATTTTTCCTAGGGCTCATGTCGGTTGATTTTTGTTTAAAATCAATCACTTGCAACTTAACAAAAATTTGCTATTTAAGTTTGGGAAACTTTGTATCAGCATAATGGAAAAATGGTATGAGCAAAATTTATTAGAACTCGTCTAATGAAATTTTCATTAGAAAGCTAAGTTTAAAATTAATAAAAATTCTTGTGAAGAAAAATTAGAAACCAAAATGTAAAGCAATTACTAGATGTTTTTTATTAGTTTAAATGTGTAGGTTCTGTAATAACTAAAAAATGTCAAAATTTGTAAAAATAAAACGTCTTTAGCAGACGTTAAAAACTTTTAGTAGAAGACGCTGCTTGTCCATTAGACACTAAAAGATAACAACAGTGTGAAAATTTCTATTTTTTAACTTTTTTTTTTTACAAATTTAGGGGATGGTTTATTGTGATAACAATTATGGTAAACTTACAAAACTATGTTCATTTATATAGGGTTTTTGTACACAATGGTCAGACATAGATTATTCATGACACGAATTTAATTACTTTTTGACCTCACACAGTAGCACTTCGACCAAATGCGCTTAAAATCGATGCTTTGCAAGTCAAGTTATATGAAATAAGATGTCTGGTTAGCGCGCAAAACTGTGACCTCAAAGCGTCAATCATTTCACTCTTATAAGATATGAAGGTCTTTTTTTACGAGATATGAAGGTCCCCAAATACTGCCAAGGGGGTTGATGATAAACCTTCACAATGACGATTTTGTTATACTTGAACTTTTTTCACATTTTTTTTTATGTGAAGTCACTATAAAATTTAATTTTTTAGGAGGAAATAAACTCAATAAATATGCTAAGACGTGGCAAAAAGCTTTCCTCAGCTTTTTTTAAGTAATTTGGCGCACCTGGTCAGAATGTATTTGTTGTTTTTCGAGTCGATGAGGATGTCAAGTCCTTCTTCTTCTCCCTCTAAAGGATTCTCGTCTTCAAACTCGGGATACAGGTTATCTTCATTTTTCTCCTTAACATGAAGTACAGCCTCTATGTGGCCTCCGTTTAACTGCAGACAAAATATGAAAGTGATTATTTATGTAGGTCTAGTAAATGAGATCTCTCAGTCGTAGCATGTCTAAAACCAACACGTTCAACCCACAGGAATATATATTTACAGAGTACTGTACAGGAAGCAATAGTTACACTGTCCTGTTCCTGGTTAAATGCTAAACGGCTACGTTGTGTTACGTCGAGTACATATGCGTTAGTAAAATAGGTAAGTTATGCAGGGTCAGCAAATCCTGTAAAAAAAGTGTGTTTGCTACCCTATAGATGTATATTTGCGTTTTGTCAGATGTTTTTTTATATATTTTATAATATGCAAAGCAAGAAATTCGCTTAGTACTTCCTTAGAATATAATTATTTTAAAGTAAAAGGCATACAATTTAAAAATTAAAACAATGTCTGGCAGCAACTGTATATTCATTGAAAGGCATACATTTATTTCTTGTTCTGAAATCACGTTTTCTGCCACACTTTCTTCCAGCTGATCAGCAGCATGCGAAATCTCCTTAAGCAGTTCACTCATCCATGAACTGCTATTGGTTTCCACCATGTATTTCTTCATGTTGGCTTCAAATTCATTCATTCTGCAAAATGGGGTTCGGCAGAATTACATACTGCTCTCTGAGTAAGAGATTCAGATAAGCTATGTAACTTTAAAATTACTACAAAAACAAAGCTTTTTGGCAGTTAAATGAACTCTTTTAAACAAATTTCTTTATTCTATGATAAACTATGTGAAGGATTTGTAGAAAAGTGAAAATAAAAACCTTGCCAAGTCATCCTCAATACAAAAAAAATAAACAAAAACGTATCTTGTCTACCTGCAAATATTTATCAAATGCATACTTTAAAGAGATTTTTAATAAAAAAAAAATGTTTTAATAAAATGGCCAACACCTATTAAGACTCCTTTCTTCTTTTAAAGTTGCAATTCTTAAAGCATCCAGTCTGTTCTTGCTGTTGGTCCTTAGCACACTAGCATTCCAGAAATCCATAGAAAGAGATTTTTTCAAGGCTTTCAATTAAAAAAAAAGGATTTCAATTAAAAAAATATTTTATGACATATAATTTATTCAAACTACAAATAAAGCAATTTTAGTTAGGTAGTTTGTTTTCTTCCAGGGATTATAGAAATGAGACATATAAGACAGAAAATACACTTAAACTTTGACTTGACCAACAGCTGTAAAGTTTTTACCTTGCTCCGCTTCAAGCATGTCTTTTTCACTTTCTTTCAGTTCCTCCAAAAACATTTCCAAGACATGCAGTTTAAACTCCTTTTCCTTGTTGGACAAATGCCTGCTTTGATTTACCTGATTAAAAAACCTTGTGTTTGGTTTTAGAATGAAACGATTTTTTTAGATTTGACAAACTGTAACTTTTATACATTTCTCATATATACTAACAACACATTTCTGTCAACACAAACACATGTAACAATTATGGCAAATACCTTTGATTGAGCATTCTTAACACGTGATTCCATTCTTATTTTCATGTGTGACAGACCATTGGAAGGTATAATAACAGTTTCTAGAATTTTCAAGTGATAAGAAAGAATTACAATGAATAAAGTTGTTTGACTACCATATGGTAACAGTATGTAAAATAATTTTATCATATGAAACAAAAGTTGGAGCATTGCATTTAATTGGCACTGCATATTACCGCATGTTATTATTTATACCTAAACAGTATATGGTAAACTATCTATGCTCGCTATGATTACTTAATACAGATTTAATATACTGAATCAAATATTTTAATCTGTTGACCTTCACTCTACTAAGGTAGAATTGAACAATGATAACACACATACATTTACATTATGTTAAATGAACATAGCTAGTGTGGCATACCCTAAGTTAGTGGTACTTAGCCACAAGACTAAATTATTGCAAATTAAAATAAAACACAACACACTATATTGTCATAGAATATTAAAATTGAGTGCTATATACTGACTTTTCTTTTTAGAAATAGACTCTTGGGAGTTTCGCACAATCCTTTGTATTTGGGGGTTATTAGCTGGAACCGCTTTCTAAATACAAAATCATACATATTTTGGTAACTTATGCTTTCTAGGTAGGCTTACAAAACAGTTTAGAAAAATGTGATTAGTGTTAGCACAAAACCCTAAGTTTAATTACAAATTATTTTTAGGATTTTTTGGTATAATCTACATTTAAATGGAAATAAGGTGTGTCACATTTTACTATCATCTTTAAAAAATATTACCATTTTGATTAAACAGCCGAGTTTAGCAATTTACAAGCAAAGAAACCAATACCTACCACATCCTTTATTTTCACAGAAGCTTGAATGATATGTCCTGTAGAAATGACCAGTAAAAAAAGGAAGAGAACCACAGAGGGCAAATGGGCAAACATTGTTGTTAGACAAAAACACAATGGCTCGGAAATCAACAACTTTCGATAAACATTTACTATTGCATAACGTAGTTATGTCTGATAATGGAGGTGCTCCATTATTTTACCCTATTAACAAACTGCAGGAATCTTCGGGATAACCAGTCGACTCGATTTCGTGGTAAAACAAACAAATGAAGTTACAGCATTTTGTCCTAGCATGCTGCCTGTAAAGCATTGCAGATTTTGACGAGATCTCGCAGGTGCACTGCAAAACATAGGGGTGTCTGAGTAAATGACCCCCCCCCTCTTTATTCATAAAGATTAAAGAACACATTACGAAGAATGTCAAAAAGTAAAGTCATCATGATACCAAAAGCTAGGCCAAGCTGAGTTTTCCGTGAGAAAACCTGTCCATTAAATTTGCAGCACACTGCACACATTGTACAACTTATGGAAGTTTAGGTGACGATTAGTTTGTAATACATTTACAGTTATAGTAATTTAAGGTTTCCAGAAATCTTGGCCTTGCCTTTGCAATTCTTGCCAATAATTCCCCCTTTTTACTAAACTGTATAGAGTAGTGTACAATACACACAAGGGGTGCTGGTCTAAAATCCTATCACAAGGCACATTATTTGGGTTAGGGTACAGGTTAGTTTTTGGGTTGGTCAAGCGCTATTATTAAATAATAAATAAAATAATATTTGACACTCACCCACCCAAACCCAGATATTGGGCGTTGATCTAATAATTGTTTGAACCCTGTGGTTGGACTCTACACCAGCGCCCACACAGGGTAGTAAAGTTGAGTTTTTTCAAGTCTGGCCATTATTTATTTATGATAAAAACTAAGTTTGCTGGCAGCATGCCTGTAGGATAGAAAGACAGCAAAACTGCATTCAACGTACAACACCACTGATGCGTGTAAAACTTTCCTTTTATTTACATAAAATATTGTTTATATTTTATTTTAGTAAATTACCGCGTACCACAAAGGAATATTTTTACAAGGTTTAAACGCAGAAACAATTAGCATATAGTAGGGACACATTTTAGAGTTAAACTAAAGCAAAATGATTGAAATACATCCGAGTTTTACTACAAATGCGCAAAAATATTCAGGAGACTAAAAATGGAAGCGGAATTTAAAAACATATTCGATTACAGGAACTAACTAAAACTGTATAAAATATTTAAATATTGTACATTAAAATATGCTATAATTCTCTGGATATTATCACAAAATACTAATTACGGTGTACATTTGAACCCATGACGTTATAGTAGGATTAAAATATGGCATTCGCCCCTTTTATCGAAAAACCTTTAGAAAGAAATAGTAGGCTATAAATATGAAACACTGATGATACTTATTTTTCGTTAATTGTTAGTCGGAAATATTGCCTATTAAACTATTTCAAAATAAAAAAAATTGAATTTTTTTTACGAACGCATTTACAACAACGAAAAAATAATGTATGTTTTTTTAAGTGACCAAATCGGAATGCTTCGTGATGACTTTGCAACTAGCCGGGGCGAATTGCTTTGTAAACGTCCTCTTCTGACGACAGCCAATCGCACTGCTTACAGGGCGTCTAAAAGTGTAAAATATTTACACGTTGCAAAGTGAAGTGCTTTGAGTAAAGCTTAAACGCTTTCGTCATTAAACAACCACGCCGAATTGTTGCTAAACCATTACCACCTGGATGCTGTGGAAGGGTTGCAGTGTGTTTAAAAAACAACTCAAGTCATAAACGCAATCCGATTCTGGCGCGGAAAATAATATCGAGATCCAAGTCCGATTCCAGCCAAATTTATGATGTACCGAGTCCGGGGGCTGTATTCCAACAATCCACCTAATTAAAACAAAATTGATATCCGCAGCTACTCAAAGGGGTGTCGCCTACAACTCGCCCACCCATCATACGGTTTCGTATACATTATATGGATATTAATTTCTGTTTCGGCAACTTGATAAAGAGTGTTACCAGATGTGCGTTTTGTTTTTACCTAGTTCGAATAATACATTGGAGGGCGGTATTACCACGTGTCCCCTCCCTAGCAGTTATATAATCAACATTTTAAAAGTCAAAACTCCTGAGTTGGAAGAAAACAAACAGTGTGTAATATGGCACGGGTGAAATAAAAAAAACAAAAAAACTATAATTAAATTACACCACTTACAATTTCAATTGCCTTTCAAGTAATTCCACAAAGATTAGAGCTTGGCATATATTTCAGTGGTAAAGACAAATTTTAACAGTGGATTTAAAAGATATATATCAAAAGTCAAGTCATTGGCGACGGGCGTGACTTCGCTTCATATTCGCACCAATTTGGAAACCTACAGTTTTAGGAACATTTCTAAAGAAAAGTTCATAACCGTTGGCTGAAGCTCTTGTAATTATCAGGTCTCATATACTTGTATTTTTTGAGAATAGGTGGCTTCATTGCGCTTAGCTAACAATTTATATTGTTATTTGATCAATATAATAAGATTTTTAGTAAAGAATCTCACAGCAACATTCGTAATTTAGAAGGGTGGGACTTATGCGTTTCATCAAAGAATAATATTTAAAATAAAACGAAACCCGATATTTTGGTCAAAACCTAAAATCTAAACATAATAAAATGGAATGTTTGTGAGTCGGCTGCATGTTCGCGTTTTAGGGAGAGAGACAGAGAACCCGTGGCTCATTTTGCTCCCTCTTAAGCGAGTCGCCGAGCAAGTGGGAAAAATAGAAAGAAACTCGTGTGCTCTCAGACAGAAAAAAAATTGTTTCTTTCCATGAGAGAAAGTCTCGCATCTCAAGCGAGCGCCGTCGCAAAACGGTCATGAGTGAGCAACTTTTATTTTTAGGGCGTTTGTTAGCAATTCTGGATCGACAAATGTCGCTACATATTTTGTTGCCGTGTATAAAAAAACGTGTGAAAAGAGTAAATTAATTTCAATCCTTATAAGTCAAGGAACAACCAGCGCTTTGGTGTAAACAATAGGCTCAAGGCAAAAAGACACAACATGTTATGAAATTTATTGTAACCGAACGTGTGCCACGTTCCAAGTAAAACTTTTAGCAGTATATTTAACCACGCAAAATTTAGACAGAGTTCGCAAAACATCGCATTTGTTGTCGCCGTTTGAACACTAAGCAGATTACTTTTCAAACGAGGTTTTCTTTCGTTGGACGTCAAATACTGCTATACCACACGGGTCGTATGCTAAACATACTTTGAATAAACACCAGGAAACCTACAAGTACACGTATATCGTACAACAAGCCTTCCCAGCAATGTTGTGATGGTGATTGAGGTCAAAGTCTAATGACTTTTTACAATGGGTTTAACCACGCAATATTTGGCAGAGGTCGTGCGTTCATTGCAGCAGTTTACCAGAAAGCATTTGTTTTTTCAATGAGGATTTCTTACGCAGTTTAGCACCGGGATTACGTATTTGCTTAGATATCACGCTATCAAGCAAGTCTAAACAAATTGCTGCTACAACCTGAAGTTTTACGTTTGAGAGTTATTGACAAATGTCAAGAGATTTCGTAACTTAAAAGATGTATGACATTCTTAGCTAAGTGTTGTGTGCTATAGTCGATTATTTAGTCTTGCCATTCAAAAACGTCACACAACAGTGGTTGCATGTTAACTCGAAATGGCGGGCATGCGACCTCTCGCAAAATCTCTTTGACGAAAAGAGTAAAGCGTTTTCACACATTTATAAGGCAATAACCTGCGTAAAGTGCAAAATTTATACTTTTATGTTTGATAGCTTTTTGCAGTTTGTTTAACCGCGTAAAAGATAGTCTAAGTTCGCAAAATATTGCATTAATTGCAGCGTTTTCCTTAGCATTCTTTTATGAGGCTTTTAGACACTTACACGGACAACTTACAACAACCCTAACCGAGTATAAACTACGTAACATTTGGACTGAGTTAGCAAAATATCGCGTTTATTGCAGCGGTTTTAATACTAAGCAAATTTACTTTTCAAACGGGATTTTTTTTCGTTGGATGCAGTATGGTATTTACCGTGATGACGTATTTGCTTAAATTTCGCGCAATTTGAACAATTGCTGCTACGACTTTACATTTGTTAGTGATTTTCGATCGATATAAGTCACGAGTTTCGTTACGTAAAATATGCGAGACGTGTTTAGCCAAGGTTGTGTGTTTAGTAGCTCAATTAAAACGAACACACAGCGTTGCAATTTGGTTTAATGTTAAATACCCCAAGTTTTTTTAAAATCATCGGCTATATCACGTGACTTCAGCAAGCTTATACAATGCTGGTAGCACGTGAATTAGTAATTAAATGGTCACAGCGCGTTCGCGACTTTCCTTTAGTGACCTATTTCACACACAAAACTGCTTTTTAGGTTTTACGTTAATTTTTTATCTTTAGATTGTTTTAACCAAATGAAAAAAGTACTGGGAAATTACGGAGACAAATAATTAGAAGTCACAGAATTAAACACGTCATTCCGCTTTCACATTAATGCCGCTTTCACACAGGCTGTAAGCGTTACTCTGATTGTGGGGAAGCATAAATTAACCGATTTTAGACACACGATATGACATGATTTGATATTTTTTTATTTAGTGACACGCAGTAAAAACGTTTAGGCATAAGCAAATTTGTTATAACCTTAAAAAAAATATGTTTGCATTATTTATGCCACTTACGAAGATCTTACGCTATCCGTAACATTACTAACATTACCACCTAACTTAGCTTCCATAATTATGGGCTATAACATGAGGCTAACAGTTTAACATGTTACAACGTAATGTGCAGTAGTAATAAAGAGCCACAGTATGATAGATTGTTTCATTTTGTTTAACCAGATAAAATTCAGGTAGACTTCATACATTATGATGATTATTGTAGGTGTAATTACTTTTTAACCAGTAACAATAACTGGTAAATATTCCATTTAACCTGGGCAACGCCGGGTATTTCGTCTAGTGCTTTTTAACCTTTACAATTTCCATCCGCACTTTTTTATTTCGGAAAATTTCCATCCGCACGAAACAAGCTCAGTAAGTTGGCAACCTTTAGTTTTATTTTTGAAATAACAATGAAAAGGTTTGTGTATTACAACCGTGTGCCTTTGTGTATTAAAGCCTTGACCGATATAAAATAGATAGCTTAATCTGCAATGAACCATTAAACGAGACCATATTATTGTACCTGTGACGCAAAAGTGGGCGCACCAGCTTATTTAATTACTGTATTACACATAATAAAAATAATAACATGCACCATTTTCATCCTCACATTCATCCGGACGACGTTAGTCATCCGCATTACAATTTTTTTCATCAACACAAGTGCGTACCATCCCACGGGTTGAAAGCACTGGTCTAGTACTAATATAAACCCAAATGTTTTTCATAAAAAGCCAGATAACATTAATGCTAGACGACCGCGGGCCTATTGAGTATCAGTTTTCGTCAAACTTTATTAACTTGACTACCGTTAATTGGAGAAAAATAAATAACTGTTTAAAAAAAAATTGGTGAACATACAAGTTGTGAGAGCTATTGACCTCAGAGCTATATCGCTGGAAAACGACGTAAAATTTTGCAGGTCAAAAACGTAGAGTATCGTTTAGAGCAGTGGTCGGCAAACTGTGCTCCGCAGAGCTAATTTTGGTGGGCCGCGAGTTACTTTTTAATAGCTTGGTGTTATCATGTAGTTGTGGGCCGCGTGAAGCTGTAGATTCATTGCACTTTATTTTAAAAGTTGGTGTGGCATATATTTTTTAAATTGGCTCAGATTGGAAAGGCCCACGTGCTAAATGTGGTCCTGAGAGCCTGTCAAACTATATGTTTGGTCAACTTCAGTTGTATGTACACGTAAAATTTTTCTCGCTTCGTGCGTACATTCTTCTTTTCTATTATGTTTTACATTATGGCATGACAGTGTTTTGGGCATCAAGGCGCCGTGAAATATTTCACTCTAAAAACAAATATTCTGAATCCGTTACTGTTTTCGTAGTGGCTTTGCGTAGTGGGCCTTCAATAGCTCGGAAAAACATTGCTTTGGGCCGCGACAAAAAAAGTTTGCCGACTACTTGTTTAGAGTGTCGTATATAACAACCAGACTACGTTTATTACAAATATCCAAATTTCGACTTTGTAAGAAATAAATACATTCCCCCCAATAACAACTATCGTACGGAACCAACCAATGGAACTTCGATCAACACAGAGACATATAGGCCGGACAGTGTAGGACGGTAATAGTTGTGGCATTTCCCAACGCCAAAGTTGTCTCCAAAGGCACGAACTCAATCCACATTTGTCCTGTGGGAATTAAGGCAGTCTTTAAGGCAGCAAACAAATTAAACTGCCACCACTGGAATCATCTAGTGACGCATTCAGCCGCAGCATAACCAGGTAGAAGGAAACCCATTGACAATTTGACATTGGTATCCTTTTGATTTGTTGCCAAAGTGAGTAGAGATGTACTTATAGTCTCACGCCTGTTATGTCCGTAGTTTTGAGAAAAGGCAACGTAAAGGTACAGAATTAGCAGACATAATTGCTTTTTATAAATAAAAAAACAGCCCGTGTGGTAATTATTATTCTTTCAAAAAAAAAATAAAATAAAACGTTGGGCAAGAATAAAAATAACCAGAGGAGCTGTTTTTTTATTTATATTTACTATGCCTGGTAGCAACAGTTTATATAATTGTTTTTATCGAAAAAACATTTTTTTAGGGAATTTCTTTATTACCGTTTTATATTGCAAATATTATCGTTTTAAGAAACGGCCCTGGACGTTTAGTAAAAACGTGAATAGATTTCCTGTGCCGTAGTTGGGTGGGGTATGGTTTATGGTTTGGGTGGGTCATGCTTAAATGTTACAGCAATGTACAAAGCCTACTTTATTTTCAAGGCCTGTGCTTATTATTTTTATGCGGCCAACTCACAAGCAATTTATTTCTAAATCGCGAGGCTTATCAACAAAATAGCAGACTTTTCAGGCTAAGCGCGAATTTTCAGGACCAGTTAATAAAGAAAAGACCTGGAATATATTTGCAAACGATTAAGTTATGCACACCTGTCAACTAGGTTAATTGTTTGGGAACATTACACACTACGCAGCAGACTTGGATTTATTTTACTTTTTTAAAATTAGATTAGATTTAAAATTAAATCGCTTTGAGTTTTTTCAAATTAGATTAGAATTAGAATTACTGAATTCCTAAAAAAAAAATTCAATTAGAATTTGAACTAGAATCAAATATAACTATTTACATTTAATTTAATTTAATCGCAATTATTCTTATAAGAACGTGAATGGTAAATATGTGTGTGCTAATTTTATGCCGTTAAATGCTTTTTAGACTGTAAAATTTACATAAAAGTCGTTATAACCAAAGAGTTTTTATTGACATTCTGTGTTTATTAACTGAGGGACTAAAAATGACGTAGGACAAAGTATAATTTTTGGAAAAATCCGAATTAGATTAGAACTAGACTTAGAGCAAACAAGCAATTCACAAATTAGATTAAAATTAGAATTAGTCGCATTTTGGTCTAATTCAATGAATTAGAAAACTAGAATTATCTAGTTGTCCAAGTCTGCTACGCAGTGATGTAATACGTGACGCAATGTTAATGTTTCACAAGCAAAAATATCTTGAAATCCTTCCTGTCACATACGTCAAACAATTCGTCAGATGCCGACGAACTATGCGTTGTAACTTGTAGGTCAGGTTACTAGATTAAATATATATTTTATGGGAAAGTTCACTTCCGACCGAAAGGCAAACATCTTCACGCGATAACGACCTCGTTAAAAAGCTTTATACAGTTTGCCTGTGTGCCAATGTCGCGCTTCAGTTTTGGAGACAGAAAATGTGTTTATCGACCTATAGTCGGTCTCCAGTCGTTATCAACGCGTTACTACTTTGTCGTGAGCCAACAGATTCATAGCATTCCACAGCTCTTTGGCACAAGTACAAGAGGGAGCGAGAGAACAAAGTGTTTCGCCGCACATTTTCTCACAATTCACTGTAGTTTATTTAACGGCATTCAACGCTGCTTAACACGCCGCCGTGGAAGACACAACACGCGAACCATATACAGCGGCTAAGTTAACCTCAAAGGGTTGAATGACTGGAATTTGCGGCGAGCGCCTAATTCTCAAATGGCTTTTTTGCTCTATGGAACGCCGCCCGATCGTTCGCTATAGGGCCCGCGGTCCGTGTCATGTGGTTTCATTGGGTCCCTGGATGCAAAAAGCGCATTGGCACGCGGCGACAGATCCCGGTCCGATTGAAATCCGCTCACCTGTCAATTCGCAAAATTCTTTCCACTAAAACGCGCCGTGTTGCCTTTTCTATTGTCGAGCCTCGTGGCATCGTGCCTTCGAAGGCTGTGTGTAGGCTAAATGGGTGTTGACTTAAGCACAATGGGCAACCTAAGTCGACAACAATGACCTCGCGTTCATCTGAGGCGCGGTGAATCAACCTGTAGGTCGCAAAGCGCTTCCAAATCGCGACAAGGCTACACCTCGCGGTGGTCAACCACAATGACGAGTTTGGTTTTCTTAGCCTATAGCCGCATTTGCCCGGGGGAGGCCTCGGTCTCTTGTTTGTTGTTAAACAAAACACCAAAGTTGGTCGCTTCCATATTAAGGAATAACAGAGTTTTTATTGTTTACCAACACTCCACTTGATTTGACGTTTAACATGACGGCTCCGGGTTATAGAACTTTAAAGCACAGGGGGATTTTATTGGTTTAACACCTTTATCAATCAACGTCCAAAGACATGAATTAATGTTTGTATGGCTGCTGGGCTATTAAAAATAAGGAATACGCTAAGATTAGGGCACGTTTTCGTTACCTGTTTTTGATATTGATGAAGAATTAGTGTAGGTTTTCTTTAAACAAAGATGATCTGTATATGACAACTGAAATTAACTATAGTGGAATCCGCTGTTTTAAATTTGGCCAAAAACGTTACCTTAGTAACAAAGCAGTGAATTTCTCGGGTCCTTGTGTACCATTCCAAGCGAATACACTTCGTTAGAGTGAATTCCCTCGTTTGTAGGCCTTTTTCATCTGCTGTTGACAAGGGCAAAACTCGTCGGCCCATCGTGCCTATAGGTTTGCTTAGGATATTGTTACTGCATTCATGCAGTAAAATCTAGACAGGTTTCGTAAATCAGGTGCTGCCCAGGCCAGAGGAAAACCGCCCTCCACTTACTGCATGTGTGCAAAAGAAATGTCAAGTTTGTTTGAACGGCTAATGCACATAAATCTACCCACGTTCCCAGCACATCGATGAACGAGGCTTTCTTTTGGGGGAACCTTATCAGTCTGAAGTGCTCTTCATGTAATAGCGTATAACGCCACCTGAAAAGTAAACGCGGGCCCATTAGATTACAACGTTATATCTTAAATTGAAGATTCCCCTTTGGGTATTTCAGCGCTGTCACTAATGATGCATAAAGACGCTACATACGGGCATAGTTTTTGATTGGGTTACGTAGCCCATATTGGAGACATGGTCGCTTAGGGGTGCGTTAATAGCGACACATTGAAGCTACTATTTGAACAGGCCAATTCATGCACCTCAAGTGCTTGAATATAAGTAGGAGTTAGGCATCTGGAGTGTTTATCTAATGGCTTCGCGCTAACTTGTTTTCAGAAAGGCGAACTTAAACAAGAAGACGCCGTCAGTTCCGAGTGAGCTTTGACCGCGGTGTACTGTGAGCAGCAGAAAATGTATCCTGTGATTTTAAAGTAACAAAGTTTAAAGTCGGTTTTAAGGAAAATGTTGAATCGTACATCCGAGTCAGTAAAGTAAAGAATAACTTAAATCGATCCCGGTCACTTGTACCGCAAAATTAAACTTGAAGCGGGCATTTCTCGATATAATAACTTACCGTGGTACGGGCTTTGTGTGTGTAATTACCTGAGATTTTCTGCACTCAACCTGAATTTAACGTTCTTTATTCCCATTGTCCAATTCAGACCCGATGAGCTGTAATAAGCCGCCGGGCCGCTATATAAGAGAATGTGTCATGTTTTACAGCATATTACGTTAGGGTGGGAGTAGTACTGTGCTTATTCAATATTCGACGAATACCCTAGCTTACAAAAGAAGCAGATTCGTTACTGATATGAATTGAAAATTCATGCTAGTTATCGCTTTCTTGGCTGTAAATAAATCTTGTAGGATGCGAAAGCCTGTAAAAGCCGTTTGTAAATTGTCAATTGTAGAAACGTATATTGAAGCTGCTGAAATTCACGCGTTTATGGTATAAACAATTACTTTAAAGCGTGGAGAAAAACTTGTGAGAAACACACATGCACATGCAACCTATCAGTCAAACTTTAATCCCGTAATCGATTTATCAGGTGTGTTTAGGGTCGAAGATGCACTGAGGCGTCATTTCAAAGTTGATCTGCTTCCCTGTGTTGATGCGCCGGGTTGTAAATCCACTTAAGCCACTGTAGCCAGTATCCTAATCCTTGTTGATGGCTGACCGTTAGTTGAAAATCCTTAGCACCGGCTGCGCAGAAGTCTATAGCTTAAACTGAGTTATGTTAAAAAATGGATTTAGCTCCACCAGGCAACATGTCAATAGATAGAAATCGTTGTAAACGAAACCATTTAATTTTTTCACGTTTTGGCAACAGATACTAGCTGACCTCGTCAATAACTAAAACGAGAATGCTTTTTGATAACACCCGAAGAGCGATTTCTATACATTGCGTTATGTTTAGTTCAATATTGCTTTGAAATGAGCAGGTTTTCATAGGTCAAGCAGACGAAAAAGCGTGTAAGCCCTGCGTGAAGGGCAGTGTTGCGTCAAGGGTGTGTTTGAAGGCTGTAACTGGAACCGAATTGACACGTAATCATACATGCAGTCACCTGCTATATTTAAATGGTGAGCGCGCACGAGCGTCGAAACGGTCAAAACAAAAAACAGATTCGTCTCTGTGTTCGGCCGATCATGCGCACACGAGAAAGTAACCGGCTTTAGAGAGTGTACGTCAAGAAAACAGCGGTGTCATTATCAAAGCATCGTCTCGACCCGGCGATCTCGCTTGGCGATATTGCATTATCGATATGGCTCCATCTCGCTAACGCCTTGCGAAAAGGTCGACTCGAGGCTGAATTGGGGAAATTCGAATCCATATTAGAGGACGAAAAGGCGACTGTGCGAGTTTTGTGCGTTACGTAAACCGGACGAGGCAGTCAGGCCGTCTGCTGATGTTTGTGTGAAAAAAAGGTTTGTTTTCTGAGACGGAAATGTAGAAGTGCTTTAGAGTTGCCAGCCAACTTTCGCACGTCCGTGAAAGGTCTGGTTGCTGTGCAGGGAGTTATAACAAAATCTGTCAGAAGGTAGTGACAGGACAACAAAACGTATTTTTAGTACTTAATATTTATTATGATATCTTATGTTTGGTATAAGATAAAGGAGTGAAATGATTAATGCTATTGGAGGTACTACAATAGTAATACCGCATATGAAACATGAACATGGTAGATTTGTTGTAAGTGGTCATTTAGGGGTGAAAATCGGTTTGCGGGCATTGTTGTAAATTTTGTAAAATATAGTGTTTATTGAACCAGTCTAAAAATGTTTAACTTCAGGGCAACAATCAAATAACATTGGTGTCTATGGCAAGTTTAATGAAAATGGAATTTTTATTTTGCCTGGTTTGATGCTTTTTCCGTTGCCGAAGCGTCGGAAGTCACGGTTGAAATTGCCGCTGAACCGGGACTAGGATAAAAGAAACAGCGATGGCTAAATGCGCCTTTCACGACGAGCCGTGTGCTTTTTCAAGGTGCATTTGGAGATGGAGCTGCAGGCCTAAAATGCGGCTTCAAACCTGGACGCGTCAAAATCCGTCAAAACAAATCGAGCGCCGCGCGAAGGCTTGCGATTACTGCGCCGAATTCTTGCGGTCATTGACTGGCGAAAGGGTTTATATATAGAGGGAAAACTCGGCCAGCCAATTCCATGCCCGACGTGACTTTTGGTGCAAATCGATCAGGAACGCGCCAGCATTCCAAACGCCGGCGCGCTTTGTCGCAAAAGCCGCACAATTCGTAATTGACAGGCGGCCCTAATTGGCTCTTGCGCCAAAGCTGGACGCCCAGCCAGTTAAAACACGCCTTGGGATTAATAATAGCGTTCTTTGTGCCGCCCATGCGTCGCGACCGAGTACAAATATTTGAAGACATTCGGCATCTCACCTTCGGAGATTCGAGCAAATGAAACAATTCGACAAAAGCCGGCGCGACACGGTGATCATATTGCCCGCAATAACCGCGCCCCGGCCAATGTACGACGACGGGGCTGCTTAACCTGACTGTTTATGGGCTAAGGAGAACAAAATGCTATAAAGAAAATGCGGAAATTTGCTATTGTGCTTTTATAGCCCCCTTCGCCAATGACGTGCACCTCTCATCAATAAGGGCGGTAAAAAGGATGGGGATTAGCTATTCTAACAAAGCACTAAATCAGGTTAGGGCAACCTTTTCCTTGTCGCGGGCCAAAACCAAAGTTAGAAAGGTCTCGGCGGGCCGTTAAATTTTAACTGACAGTTATGTTGTTAAAATGTGTAGATCTTAAGCATTCTATTAAAACAATATAACGACAGTTTATTAGGGATGAAACTTTATTTTTTTTGCAATGAAAGTGGATCTAACTATATTTAGGAAGAAGGCTGTAAATCGTTGACGTGAACTTCGAAAAAAATGCCCACCCCTGCATTAAATAATCTTAGCGATGATAGTTTATGACTTTATTTCATTTTGTTACCACACGTGGACAAAAAGATCTTTTTGAGTTGTTGCTTGTGGGAATTCAACTTTACCTTATGAAAATGTAGCTTTACTGAATATATTGTTGCTTTCAGGCATTGTTTCATTTATGAAATTGTTCTTCCGGCGAATAGCTTTAGTTTAGCTTTACTTTAAGTGGTAATAAAATAACTTTGATTTGCTTACTGAAATAGTTTTACGAGCGTGTATATAGATGGACTTATTCACTTAAATTAAATGTTTATAAAATAATTGAAATGCCTCGGTATTCGCCTGTCCAACGCCCATGAACCGTCCGGGGGTGTTTTCGCTGTATAAAGAAGTGTAAAACGACTTTTGTGCAAACGTATGCAACTCGAGGTTGTGTATTACTGCAGCTCGAATCTATTTATCAAGTAGTGATTGATGTCGCCGCCCATACGACGTTGTGGCTGGTGCAGAAGTGTTTAACATCCAAGGTAGGGATGAGAAACAACGAACTAACGTGCAAATTCGCTTTGATCGTGTTTTTGGTATGGACGTGGGAGATATGTACCGCGTGTATTGTGGCCTGTCAAATCACATCGGGATTGATGTGGCCTTCAATTCTTCGCATAAGGTGACGCCGCACTTTTTGAAGGTTTGTAGTTCTCAACACGAGCAGAGACTTTTTCACTTATGGTTAATCCGACAGTCACATATATATGCTACGTTGAACGTTCAAATATAATAAACGGGAATATATTTCAAACATATTTAACGGCCTTCGAATATATTAAACGGAAAATATTGCCTATTCGTTCAGTAGCTGGGTGAAACGCCAAACGACATTTCAAGCTATCGACACTGGCAGCCGGAAATTAAATTTAGAAGCAAATGTAAATTCAAAACATCCCGAAAGAACTAACAACACCATATATACGGCACTTACAATCATCAAATGGCTTACATATACATTTTTTTACATATACATTTTTTTTTTACTTTTACCGAGAGGCCGGGAGACTTGTCAAAATGTTTTTGAGTAGAATACAATTTCTATAAAACCTCAAAATCCTGTGAAAAACTTTGAACGAATCAAAATTCAACTATTTTCCTTTTAACATATTTTCAGTACAATTTTACGCGATCTTTTGTAAGCTGCAGTTTCCGTCGTCTTTTCACCTGCGCAATTTAAGGCTCAGTGCGTCACAGATACTTATAGCCCACCGGTCGATTTTCGCCCGTTTTCTCCATTTCTACGTGAGCGGCTGGCGCTTAGGATGAGGCGAGCTGTCAAGAGAAACTCTTAACAAGTCGCCCTGCCGATCAGCAGTTGCCACACATCGCGCACCGGCCCGGGCGGCCACCAGGCAACCCGAGTTTGACGTCGACTGACTCTAGATGAGGGAGCGATATTCCGGGCTCGGTGGTGTTTTCTGCGCTGCAAGTTCCATTCCGCGCTTCAATCATACGCGCCCAGGAAACTTGACAGCTGTCCCGGCGGCCAAGGCAAAGGCAGGGAATGTTGTTCGTCGCACTTGATTGTTTGCAGGATGCACCGCCCACGTGTTAGGAGAAATTTCCAGTGTTGTAATGGCTTGTTAATGACTTGACTCTAGAGGACTTAAGACACTGTTTTGAATGACTTTATTTGAGTCGTTTTGGTAAAATGACTTGACTTGAATTAAGCCTTTTAGACAATGAGATGACTTGAATATTACTTAAGGCAATGAGTCAAACGACTTGGGTTGAGCTTATTCTAATGGTTTATCGTTTTATTTTTTATATTAATGGTGACTTGGAGATGACTTACTGTAATGATGACTTGACTGGGACTTGAATTATTTCTCGAATGAATTGAGTGGGACTCAGTCATTTCAAAAAGATATGTTTACAACAGTGGAAATTTCCCATCGCCTGCATGCGCCGCTCTGCCTAGTAGGTGGCCCAAACAGAAGCCCCGGCGCGATTAAAACCTTAACGACGTGTGGCCGCGACTGTTTTCTTTGCACGGAAAGTGAACGTGTGCTAGCTGTCAGCCTCGCGCCTTTTTCTGCCCGCTACTTTCCCAGCGATGCTCGTCGCGAGACGCCTTCATTGAAAAGCGCCCTCAATAAGTGGCAGGCCGGCATAAGGGCCCGGGCACTTGGCGTGCGCGGCGCACCAGGACACTTGTCCCTGCTCCTTGTTGGTCTTGAGTCGATTTGTCGATTTCTTTTCGGCCCTTGACAAGCTTAGCGCAAATGCCTTGGTAGCCTTATCGAGTTTCGGTCGAGGGTTGCCGGTGGCCTTTCGAGCGGTAATCGAATCCGTCGTTTCCTCGCGAGCCCGCTGCTGTCAGTCAACGCGACCCGGGATTAAGTGGCGCATTACATGCAGCCGGATTTTTTATACGTTACCCATATATCGTCAGGCGATTTTTTGGTGATCACGTTCGCATTTGTGCTTTACAGGCAAATCCTGCAGCATATAGGATTTCATCAGGGAATTTACCGGCGATAAAGATGCCAGGTTTAAGTAAAAGTTTCTGCTGATAACGTTTTAACAAAACCGTGGTGCGGAGTGTGCAATTCTTAAGAATAGCGTTAAACATTTTCATATTTACTCGAGGACAGAGCAAGGTTCCGGCATGAAGTTTTTGTCCAGGAGAGTGGCCCCAGCTTTGTGGCTTTGCTGCTGTCTGGCCACCCTAAGTGCCGGCCAAAGACGCTTCGGCGGAAGGAACAAGCCGGACGCCCGACCTATAGCGCGATCGCGCCTGAGCTTTCGCGAACTGTTTGCGTCGCGATTTACAACGCCACGCGTACAACGCAACCTCACGGGCTTTGCGCCTTTTAATCCCCGCGTAACGCCCGGGACATGCCCCTTAGGCTGTCGCTGCTACGGTGAGCGCGAGGTGCACTGCTCCTTCAAGAGACTAAAACGCGTGCCGGCCAATCTGCCGCCCAACGCTGTCAAAATCAACCTTGCCTTCAACAAGATCTCAGTCATCACGCCAGGCGCTTTCGCAGCGTCCAACGCCAGCCTCAAAGTGCTGGTTCTGCAGAGCAACGAGATAGCAGCTCTGCGTGGCGGCGAACTAAACGACCTTCGCCGCCTGGGAATTCTGCGACTCAGTTCGAACCGACTGACCGGTGTCTACCGTCGAAGCTTCCAGAACATGAGCGACCTGGCTCGTCTTCACCTCGACCAGAACGCGATCGGCTTTGTCCACCCGCAAGCTTTCCGCGGCCTCGCCAAGCTCACGTTTCTCCAGCTGGAAGGTAACCGGCTATCGCGCCTGCACAGCGACACCTTCGCCACCGTCCAGTTTATGAGCTACTTTACGTGAGTATTTTCTAAGTATATAAATAGGTGTGCTTTAATGCATTCGTTAGTTTGCCTTTTCGCATCTAATCGTGCAGCGAATTTGTTGCGAGCGAGACACGTGTATTATTGCAAAGACGTCATATATGCTGACCTCACTGGTCGGGGTTTGTGCAAACCTTAGCAGTATGTCGTTGAATTCGGCGCAAAGAAACGGAGTAATTTGGTTTTAGACTGTATTTCAGGCAGAGTATTAGTAAATATGGGAAACTGTGACTAATACGTTTATAGTAAAGAAACAGCGAAATTATGAACTAATATACGAGTCTACATCCATTTGTTGAACTATTAAATGTGAATTGTGCATACGAATTTTAAAATGTATGGTGAATTTTTGAAATCCAATAATTGTTTTAAAAATATGCGAATATAATAAAAAAAAATCCGCTTTGCATTATTTCAAGACTTCCAAATTTCCTACAAAAGTGTCGTTTTGATTCCACACACTTTAACGGAAATCTTAAAAAAGTTAACAGCAGTTTATTTTCCACAATTACTCGAATTGGCCGATTAGCTCCAAAGAACGGCAACACTCCCCAATTCCAAGCATTCGAAAACCAAAAAAAAACACCCTGGCCTTTACAGAAGCAAAAAAGACTTTGTGTGTTTTGTCTTGATTCCTTTCAGCTTCTCGCACGTGCAATATCTCTACCTGTCGAACAACCGCTTCACCCTGCTACCGCAAGCGCTCCTGGCCGGCCTGACCAGCCTGCGCAAGATCTACCTGCACGGAAATCCATGGGACTGCTCGTGCCAGATCCAGTGGCTTCACCAGTGGATGCGAGAGAGTGGAAAATACAGGCAAGTTTTTTTGTGTGTGCTAATTTTTATGCCTTTTAGGTTCATAGAATATGCTTATAGACTGTAAAAGTACATAAGTCGTTCCGACCAAAGGGTGTTACTTCAAATTATTTGTTTTGACTAAGAGATCAAATAAGCCGTTGGACAAAGTAGCATTTTTTCTATTGATTTTTTGGTAAATTAGATTAGAACTAAAATTGGAGCACATAAGCAATTCACAAATTATTACTATTTTTTACTAAAAAGAAAGTAAAGAAAGTAATGTGAAATAGCTGGTTAGCGTGTAGTGGCTTTTTCTTCCAATTGGCCAAAACGGAGGCCGGAAATGCCTGACATGTCAGTAATTGTTCGGATCCAGTCCTCAGGACAACCGTTCTCCAAAAGGGGGACGGTGCCGCCACTTAGAGATAGGGCCAGAGTTGACCTGCGCATCTGCAGAAGGTTAACATTTTGACATTTTTGGTTATGGTGTTAGAGTTAATGTGAATGTAAATGTAAGTAATAATTTTAGTATTTTTCTGCCCCCCCCAAAACCGGTGTTACCCACGAAAAAATGGCAGGATACTACCCTAAAGGCACCATTTAGGGTACCATTTATAATGTTCAAGGGTGCCGAGAGATATTTGAGAATCTTTAAGAATTTTATTTTTGCTCAACTCTTACAACTTTTTGTGTAAGATTAGAGTGTAATATATCCATTTATAACTTCCTACGCTGAGTAGAGTTGATGTGTGTTGTTCAATTCCGTTTATTGTGATATTCTAGTCATTTACCTAAGGAAAAAATTTGCAGGGTGCCGCAATCTATTTATTATTTCGGAGGGGTGCTGCAAGTCATAAAAGTTGAAAACCACTGAATTAGGCCTTCATGGACCCACTAAAACTAGTTCACGTACCCCCACTAAAACTAGTTCACGTAGGGTCCAGGGACCCCAGTTTAAGAACCCATGCCTTAAGGGATCCGGCTAATGACGACCGGTCAGGTAAAAAGTACAAGCAAGTCCGCCGTTGATCGGTTTCCGGCGGGGACAAGATAGCACTGCGCTCTCTCTCTGTCTTCTACCTCTCAAACATCGTCGCATAGCACGTATGAAATCGACTTGCCTCCTTTCCCCCGCGATGCCAGGCATAATTTGCGGTCGTGCCAGCTGCCGCGAAGTTCGTGGGTGATCCCGGCGCATTTTCATTCCGAATTCTCGCGAGGTGTTTTCGCGAATCGAACGGCGCATCCCCGCCTCGCATTTAAACCGCTCGCCCGCTACCGGAGCGCTTGTAATTGGCCACGCCCGGCGGGGATGGGTGAAAGTGAACGCGGTGGCGAGATTTCGTGCTTTTCATACATTTATAGTAAATAAATTGTGATCCAATAACCAGTATTGTGTATACTGTGAACCACAAATGTCACTCGTTTGTAGTATTGGTACAGTATCAATAAATCACATTGTGGCGAGATTTCGTGCTTTTTATACATTTAAAGTAAAGAAACTGATAAATTATGAATCAATATAGAAAATAACCAGTATTGTGTCGACATAGGTGGTGTGTGTATTCCATTTACGCACAAGTGTTTCTTGTTGTAGTAGTGGTGCAGTATTAAATAAACGCACGTGTGGAGAGATTTCGTGCTATAGCGCGTTTTCAAACATTTACAGGAAAGAAACGGAGAAATTATGAAGCAATATAGAAAATAACCAGTATTGTGTATACTTAAGGTGGTGTGTGTGTCATCCACTTATGCACAAATATTACTCGGTTGTAGTAGTGGTGCAGTATCAATTAATCACATGTGTGGTGAGATTTCGTGCTACAACGCGTTTTCATACATTCATTTAAAGAAACAGAGAAATTATGAACCAATATAGCAAATAAAATCGCAGACTCACCGAATCTGTCGATCAATGACTTCGGTGTAATAATGATACCGTAGTCGTCGGTCAAAAAGCAGCTTCAGAAAGGCTAGATCGCAGTTGTTAACACAAATATCTGTGTGCATGTTTCGTTCAATATTACCAGTTATCCAGTATTTTATCGTTTGTATCATTTTTCAATAACGATCGCTTGGCTAAGTCTTACCCGCTTTCTAAAAATCGTTACCAACAGATGCAAGATGAGCTTATTCGGTGCCAACAACGCTTCCAGCTGTGCCTTGTGTGCCAGCCCCTCCAATCTACGAGGTCTAGAGGTGATCAGGGTTCCATTTGACAACGTCACGTGCTTCTCGCCTCGTCCAAAAACACCGCACGAGGGCGCCATATCGGAGAAGTTTCAAGATGAAACGAGCTGGCTGGAGCTGCAGAACGGTAAAGTGTTTTTTTTTCTAAAATGCTTTTTTAAATTAGCAGAAAATGGATTTAAATAGTATTTAACACTTAAAACGTTTACAAAACACTATATTTTTTCTATTTGCGCTTTCATATTTTACCTACGTATTTCAACAACCTCCAATCCTCCATCCATTATGACGTCGACAATGTGCATTGTTCAAAATCGAACGTGGAAACAATGCCAAATATTTTAAACCTACTTTACCTACCGCTGTTTTAAAGGTAATATAGAAATGTACATACAAGTGAAACATACATAGGCCTATACACAGCGTTTATATTCTGCGATCAAGCTATTCTCGAGCCAACGATAACTACACAAGATGCATTCGAAGAGACTAACCGGAATCAGTCAACCTAATCAGGATTGTAATATGTTCAGAAACTGAAACGTACATATGCAGCTATATACAAGGTGTATTCTTTGATCAACCCCTTCTGGAGTCGTACTGGCCAATGATAACGGACTCATATATAATATATAAAATGCCTAGGGACAGGCTTACCGAAGTCAGTCAGCTTGATCAGGATTGCAGTCCAAGTAAGGCCAGGCTAGAAAACACAACTAGTATACGTTGAGGTTCGAACTTGCGACCTCCGGTACAAACGTGCATTTATTATAAACTGACATCATCCCCTTGGCAAGTCGTCCGTCCAACGATAAGGGCGACTCCGTTTTAAGAACACGGGAATGATCTTGCTTTAAATTGTAATCCTCTTTCATCGAAAAGAAAACTCGACCATAATTTTACAATATTGATGACGTAAGCTTTTGTCGAACCGTTTAAAAAAGTTCAAATGTTCTAGTTTTCAACGAGTTTTATGTTTCTTTTATTGTTACATTGATATCGATTGTCTTTTTATACCATTGAAAATAGGTAATTAGTTAAATATAGCACTCGCACAGTTTTCAGCCGCCCCCGTCTTTTCACGACCGCCAACTTTTGTAGTATTCCTGAGATATTTGCAGTGGAATTAACATTAGAAAAAGTATGTTTTTATTAAATGGAAAAAATTGCCGACAAATAACTTCGTAGTCAGCTTGATTCATCATTGTTTACACGTTTGCCCTACAAAACAAACAATTTTGTTAGTTTAAAGTCTCCCACCGCGGCGAAATCTCCATCGACGACATTGTAATGTAAATGTTGTCTGCGGTTGTTGATATTTGTCTGGGCCCTTGCTTAGTTCTCCAACTTGCCTGTCTGATCACAACCGTCAAACATTGCAGTATTCCGGAGATATTTGCAGTAATATTAACGTTTGAAATATTACGTTTGTTAAGCTGAAAATTGCCAAATATTCAATCAAAGTCAGTCACGAGGTTTACAGATTTGCGACAAAACAAACGATTTTGGTCGCGCCATAAACACTATTGACGATATTGTGACATTGTAAACTTTGGCTGCGGTTGTTGGCATTCACTGTCTCGTGGGAGGTTTCGTGTTTACTTTTCGGCGATAGTTCAGTTGCTTAGGGTGTTCACTTTCGTGTTGTGGGACACCGCAAGATTACACTAAAACGCGACAGTCGTATATCCACCCGCCAACGGAAATGGCAGTAACTGACGTTGCCATATACTCTTTAATGTGAACGCTAAGCACTGTCGCGACGGCGAATCGCTAAGCACGCTGTTAACATTCAAACGAACCTTGCGTGATATTTGCGCGATTCGGCAGTAAACCACTCGGCTTTGCGACGGATGTCGTTTGACGGGGTCCCTGACATTTAAGGGCGGACTTGACATTCGACCCGGGTTCGAAGCATGAAAAATGCGTTGGAAAAACGCACTTTGGTTGGGATGGTAATGCTTACAAGTATGTGATTACACGCCCAACCCTCCACGTCTGAGAATTGATCCTCGGATAACATAATGACATGTCGCTAAGCCACAATCTTCGTTCCCCGATCTCCTAAACCCGAGGTAGTTGCAAGTTTCGTCCGGGAGTTTTGCAGGTCTAAAAATACTAAAGGTAATGCATATTATAAACGGGACTGTTTTCTACGGAATATGGACAGTTTATAATGCTTGTTCTAATAAATTTTCGCTCCTTTCGTTTTACAGCGAATTTAATAAAATACTTGCTATAAAAAGCTTATTCTTGTACAAATGTAAAGCCTAAAATAAACGTGTTGTTAGATCTACCACTTTATGTAGATGTTGTGATCTTGATTAAACTCACGTTAATTAGATTTTTACTTCTGCAACATTTCCACCGCACTTCTTCAAGATTTATAAACGCCTTTATCAAAACATCACACAATAATAAAGTTGCATTTAGAGAGAAAGGCAGTTTACCGCCTAGAATCCACGCCTGTAGTTAAACTGCCACTCACACCGAAAGCGCGGGCCAAGGCAATAAAGACGCACCATAACATGCAAAAAGGCTTTTCACATTGTTGGCGCATTCCGTCAAGGCTAATGTAGTACCGAAAATGGTCGTAGAAGGATGTCGGTGGCGAGAGCGTTCGCCCTCCCTTAAATCATGAAAAAATGCTTAAAGGAAATATACAGGGAAAAAGCTCAGAGAAAATATTCTGGGAAAGGGCTTAGAGGAAATATGCTGGGGAATTGCTCAAGGGAAATATACAGGGAAATGCTCACAGAAAATATTCTGAAAAACGGCACAGAGCAAATATGCTAGGAAATGGCTCCGAAGAAGTATGTCGGAAAAGCATATTCTGGGCCCGAAAAATGCTGGGCTCTACCCGCGACCGCAAGGCTAAACGCGACAACTTTTTTCGCCGCCCCCAATCCTTTTCCCGTCATTTAGCGACATTTTCAAAACCTTACCGTCATGAAACAATCTGTGTGTGCAAAATAGGAAGATATCTCCTCGCCCTTACAATAAATGACGACAATGGCTTCAAATGGGAACAATAATACTTTAGTTTAGGCTTTCCGGTCTTAGTCAAAGTGAGTCATTCATAAGTTTTAGTCTTTAACAGAGAAATATATTTCACAATTCGCAAATGCTCCATCGTAGACAAATCAAAGATAACCTTCAAAATAGACGAAAATCAGCATAAACTAATAAACACTTCAACGAACGAAATTAACGAGGGCAAAATCAAATATATTTCTCTGTTAAAGACTAGAACTTATGAATGACTGACTTTGACTAAGACGAGAAAGTTAAAAGCAGTGCTTCCCAACCATTTTCAGTTTGCGGCCCACTTTAAATGCAAGTTTTATTGTCCGACCCACAATGAGGTATGACCAAACGAATGAAAAACAAATCAATGAGAAAAAAATGCATACGCAGGCAACTTGCTATTAGTGCGAACTTGAGCTTGCATATTGGATATTATCAGATCAAGCATAAATGTTACGTAATGATAATGCAATAATTTCCCGATCTAATAGAAAACTGTAACGCTAAAAATGCTCCGCGACCCACCAATGAGTCGCGACCCACTAGTTGGGAAGCAGTGTTTCTTAAGCTTTTTTAGTTTTGTTCACCCCTAGCATCTATCTCCAGATTTTGTTCCCCCTTGTTTAATGATATGATAAAACTATCTTGTCTATATATATAGAAACAGGTTAAACACCCGGAATATCCGCCCTGATCGCAAGCTATCATCCATTTCTGACGGTTCACTCTTATTCACCCGTTTTGGTTGGTTCACCCCTGCAATTTTTTTTTCTCACTGGGGTGAACACATTCACCTGATTAAGAAACACTGGTCTAAAGTATATTTGCCTTGACGTCATGTTGTTTCTTTTCAGAGGCCGTTCTCTTTAGGCAGGGAGCACGCGCCAAAGAGAGCATGACGCTGCGACTTGACAGCAGGATTGGTTCGCTGCTGCTTATGCACTGTGAGGCGGCCCGAAAGCCTGAGACCTCGACGGGCCTGCAACGCGGCGGAACGGCCGAGAACGACGACGGATCGGCCAGCAGCTACGTCGGCACCTTTGAAGCCATAATGACATGTATGGTCGACTACCCGGCCAAGACGCAGCGTCTCGACGACCTGCTCAAGCCATACCTGAACGCGGCCTTGAACTTCACCGTTCGCAGCGTCGGCGCGCGGCAACGGGCCGGTCGTCGCCGCGACTACGACGTTAAGGTTGGTTTACACTTTACAGTATACGCGTTTTGCGTTAAAGAAAAACGTCGACACCGAAAGCGGCTGTAGCGCTTTCGGTTGCGGAAAGTTAGAACATTAGGATGTGTTGTGTTAACTGGACAACGCTAGCGTTTTGCGCCAGACTCTTAACACCTGCAGACGTAAAACGCGTCTAGTGTGAACGAACCTTTTAAGGTACTGTGCGCGAGTTTTCGAGAGCGTAAAAGGCCATTTCGCTTCGCTTCTCTTTCGTGTAAAGCGCTTAGAGACAAATGGTGATTTCATCTTTATCCTGTCGGGTTGGGTGACGATAACATCTATCTAAAGTACAGTATATGGCGGTCTTATAATAGTGACACCACATACAAACAAAAGCTTTCCGAATTTCTGTTTCAGGCAATATGCCCCTTTTGGTTTATAGCATTTCAGTAGGATCTATTCCGCTAGTAGTACGTATCAGGGTTTAAACAAACACAGTTAACCTTACATATTACATACTTAAGAGAGCTATGTGTGTTTACTTAAAAACATTAAACAGCAAGGCTACAAATGTATCCTTGTCCTTCACTCCAAAAAAGATGGAGAAACTCGTCTAAAGGTTTAAGAGTAAAAATACTGGAAAAGCAAAAACGTCCAAAATGAAACGCTTTACCGTTAAAACAATTGAGACGTTTATGCTTCAAGTCACTTTAGTACGTCCTCTTTAAATTACGCTGCCCACGTTAAGTATTAGGTTTTGAATAAACATATAGATCATCTAAATGTATTAAAATCAACTATACTATCACGGTGATTTGCATTCCAAGATAAAAAAATACAAACAGGGTTAAACCTTTGACCAACACAAAAGCTTTCCCCTCTGTTTTTCTGCCAGATTATCGGCGAACCCTTCGAGCCCCTTGCCCCGCTCGGCTCCGGTTTGAGGATCGCCACCGCCTCCGTTCTGGAAAGTTCTCCGGTGCTCGAGAGCGGCCAGTTCATCGTTACCATCGCAAGTAACCGCTTTTACCCAGAGGTTGGTGAATTTTGAAAACTTGCTGGCGCGGCAGAGTTTTAACGCACTGCAGTCTAAAATGCTTCATTGCGGTTTGCCAAGTCCGGTTGTAATATGCGAAAGACGCTTTGTGTAAAATTAATCAGGGAACTAGGCATTTTATTTGCAAGCAAACTCGCAATTCAGTTTTGAAAACTCGCAATTCAGTTTGAAAGTTTGAAATGTTTTGTAATACCAAACGTAACGACGCCACTGGTATGAAACGCTTCAATTTCAGTGTGTTATCTTATAAAGTTCACGGCTGAAGAGGATTGGTAGTAATAGAATCGTTCAGTGTTGAAAGAAAGTCATTTTGAAATCAAGTCCAAGTCATGTCATTCGTAAAATACCTTAAGAACAAGTCCAGTCCCAGTCCAAGTCATCGTTTGCTGAAGTCAAGTCATTTGAAAACAGTTACTCAAGTCAAGTCATTATACTTCATTGAATTAAGTCATTACAATACTGGGATCGTTGTAAGCCAAGCTTATCTAAAAATAGTTGGATAAATCTTAACACTCATAAAAACTAGTTTTTATATACAAAATGCATAAACAAGCTTACTTAATTTAAAATTTTGGTTCATGTATAAAAATGGTAGCCATATTTTGCGTGTTAAGTTATCGTTTGTTTGCTGTTACGTCAGCGTGAAGATGATATCGTTTTTTGATCGCGCCACCAAACAGATATTATCGCTTTAAGGGCGATGTCGCATTCACTTGAAAAGCAAACGGGCAGATAGCGCCGAGCCAATAATAAATCGAAGCAGGGTGGCCTCATAAATCAGGTGCCGCGACATACGCCGCCTCAGCGCGTCCTTACAAACTACTCCTTGTCGTTTCAGCGCTCCTCGACCTTTTGTGACTGGCGAGGGCCACTTAGGACACCTCTCCTTCCTTATTTTAAATCGCCTTAACTCCCTTCGTCCAGACCAAAGTTTCATTCATGATTTCCGCAAGAAATTGTGATGTACATGCACGTATGCAGTGGCGTGTTTCTAATATTTAAGCATATGTTAAAAAAACAATTAGTTGCCTTACAAAATGATGATGGCGAATTTATATTAAACGTGCCAAATAATATTTTGTCAGTTGTCTTTGGAAAGTCGCTTCGCAAATAGAAAGAAGATTTCCATGCATGCAAATCAAATAACTTGTCTTGTGTTAATTTTGGCTTGTATATAATACGTCATAAAATTCACGAAAAGGGCGAGAAAAAAAAGTTCCATATTGTATTAACTGTTACGTCTGCAGCCATATTACGTCTTCAATAAACAGCCCAAAACCTAATATGGAAAACAAAACGTTCATTTATAGAAAGGTCAACCTAAAAAGCATCCATTGACGGAAACATCAACAACATTAGTATCTTAAAAGGGAGAAAAATGGATAATTTGATACGCATATTTTAGTTACAAACGTTTCATATGACTTTTTAAGCATTAGTGTGACATAGATTGCCTCGAATGACGCCTGAATAACTAACATGCTTCAATTCAAAACGACAAAGTACGAGACATCTAAGAATAAAATTGAAATTCAATATAACGAACAATAGAGATTTAATTTTGAACATTTACAATTTAGATTGTTTCGATGTGGCCTTTCAAGTTTGGTCATTCTAATGCACTGGACATTTTAGTTTCAAAAACTGGGCACGCTTGCAAAAAACTGAACACGCTAACTGCGGTGCTTTATCGTATTTGGGCATTAACAGTGATTTAAATTTTGCTGAGTTGCAACTATCGGCCTTCAATTATTCCGAAAAAAAACAAGTCCAAGTCCAGTCTTTAAGTTTTTTTAAATAAACAACAGGTCAATTGTTTTGTTTGCGATGTCTCAACCATAAAATAACACAAAACACAATTTACCGCAAGAAAATTGCTTTAAGTGGAGATTAAAATAATCAACCAAGGTTTATAAAAAAGCTTAACAAAAAGCACTTCTTTAAAAAGTCATTTGTCAAACGACTAAAGTCAAGTTTTTTCCCCCAAAATACCTAGGTCAAGTCAAGTCATTTATATACAGTTATACCTAAATACACTTAGGTCAACTTATTTTCCCCTTAATACTTCAAGTCATATAAAACAGTGACTTAAGAGCAGTTAAATCAAGTCATTTGTCCAAACGACTTAAGTCAAGTATTTTTTCCCCAAAAGACTTAGGTCAAGTCAAGTCATATCAAACAGTTACTTAAGGGCACTTAAATCAAGTAATTTTCCCAAAAGACTCAAGTCAAGACATGTCATTTGAAAGCAGTGACTTAAGTCATTGACTTACTCCATTACATTCCATCACTAGTGTTTTCTTAACATTACCTCTACCTTTGTGCTCTCCTGCAGGATCACAAGCTGGCGTTGCTCTTCCAGTCCAAGCAGGTCTTCAGACCGACGCCGGAACAGCAATGGAAGGGCGATCCTTGGACGACGGTGATGCGGCCGCGGCCCGACGCCAGAGATACGGTGGTGGGCCTGGTGCGCCTCTCAGTGGTCCTCACGTGCCGGGCCATGGGAGTTCCCCGTCCGAAGCTGTCATGGGTCAGTGCGCACATGGATAACTAGATAATTCTAAAACGTAGTAAGAATATCAAAGCCGATACAGACGTAGGTATCATTTTGATGTTTGTAATAACATTTTCATTCAATTTAACATAATAATAAGGCACTGTTAAGTGTTTATATATATACTGCTCTGGTTAATTCTAGCTTTCCAATTGGATGGATTAGAGCAAAGTGCAGCTAATTCTAGTTCTAATTTAACTTAACAAAAAAATAATTACCAAAATTGCTACTTTGTCCAATGGCTTTTTCGGCCGCTAACCAGAACAAAGAATTTGAATTACAACTCTTTGGTTGGAACGACCTATGCAATTTAAAACAAAAGGCATATGCTGTGCTAAAACGCATGAAAGTTAGCACATTTTTGCAAAACACATTCTTATTAGAACTATTCTTCATTTAAATGAAATTGATTGTGAATAATTAAATGTAATTTTAGTTTGAATTTTAGTTTAAATTCGTATTTTTAAGAATTCGGTAATTCAAATTCTAATGTAATTTAAGAAAACTCAAAAAGATATCAATCTTATTCTAACCTGATTTATAAAATGTGAAATCCTCTAATTTTAATTCTAATCTAATTTAAAAAAAAAAGCTAAAATAAATCTAGTTGTCCAAGTCATGGGTGAGCGTAATTGTGTCTTGGTCGCGCCATCAGCAAGGACATCGCCGCAAATATTTGCGCCTCGGAATCGGGTTTGGAACGATTTTTACCATCGCCCCGAATCTTGTATATCTTGTAAATGTTTTGCCGCCCGGTTAAAATTGCCCACGGGCGATGCGAGGGGCGACATGTGCGTACAAAGAATAACGCCCAAAACGTCAAAGGCAGAGTTTCAATTAAGCCATGTTAGACTCGATACTTGGCCAAACCATATAGGTACCCAAACACAAGCCTCAGACCTATAGTTGTTTAAACTTAAGCTCTCAGCCCTGGTTGTTTAAACTTTATTTCTTTACCTGATAATTCAAATCCAGCCCGATTATAATCCGCAAGCAAAAAAACAAGTAGACTAAATTGAAATTTTAGGTGTGGCCTTTGCATGTGGTAAGATTCACCAGACTCAAGTCACAGGTTGTTTGATTTTGTAATGTGGTTTCGAATCGGCCTTTCTTTTACCCAGCCCTAGTTTTTAACAATTTTGTAAATAACTTAAGATATTTCGCGTGCTTACTCGATGAGCGGTTGCAAAAACCACAGACCGGAGGGTCGTTCATATCGCTCGTCTTTTTGGACTACGTCTTATTTACATGCACGCATTTAACGCATGCTGATTTGGTAATCCTTATTTTGCCAAACCCAAAAAAGAGAAATTTTGCCCTGCCTTCGTTTCACTCCAGTCAATTCCTAATCTCGTTTTGCCCTGCAGTTTGCAAACTTGAAATACGAACATCCTGTCCGTATGAAACAAATAATGCTACACGCCTTCGTTTTTTCAAGGTTCAGACTATTCAGAATTTTACTTAGAATGTTTAGATTTTCATATTTTTCACTCTTTGCAATCACAAAAAGGACTAACTGAACTTGGTCCCTGTTTTACAATATGCACACAAATATTTTAGCAATAAACGCCTGAATGTTTCTTTCATACAGTAGAATCAGTCAGATAAACAGGAAGTTGTATTCTAGTTCTTCGACTTTAGGAATGTACAATCACACAATTAAATTATCAACTTCGACATATTAAGGGTGGATATGAGTTTGATCACGGCGCCTTCCTGTATAATCCACTTTAGAATTGGCAGGTTATAATAATCCACTTAGGGATGGAAATGTATGAAAATGGTGGTCAATTCCACCATCATGTAAAAAAAGATGGAAATTAAACACTCAAGCGTGGAATTTTGCATGAACACCTTTAGCATAATATTTATAGCGTTAAAATTTCCACCCTATGATTGTGAAAGTGTGTTGAAAGTCATTCCTAGCAAGTATTCCCTAAACTATGTGGCTAATTGGAATGTTTTACTTAAAAGTGTATCCTAGTAAAAGTAACTAATATATAACGAATGACCTTGCCTATGGTGCACTTACTTCGCTTTATTCCATTTGGGTCTAGAAGACAACTTTTAGATTGGCGGACCTCATAAGCTGTTTCACGGGCTCCAATTGGTTTGGGGACTCCCTTTTAAAACCGTCGTATAAGAGGATAGTTTATATTAAGGTTGGAATATAAAACAGAAAACGCCAAAACAATTTCCTTGCCTTTGGTCAACAGATCCTTCCCGATAAGACGGTTTTAGCCGCTTCGCGACGGTACAAGCGATTCCGTGTGTCCAGGGGCGGAAGACTGATCATCCGCAAGCTTAGCAAGCAAGATGCAGGCGTCTACTACTGCATGTCGACGTCAAGTTGCGATGACAAGGTAGCTGAGGACGCCGCCTCTGTTCGCCTCCATGTCTTCTCCTCCTCCGAGGTAGGAGGGAGGAGCGAAGTGAGGAGCGCCCGGGCGCAGGAGGGAGAGGACGTCCGGATCGACTGTGCGGTGGAGGTAGGTCGGGAGGTTTTGTTAGAATTGTTGGATTCACGCTCATCCAGCATATCTTACCCTATGTTAACATGCTGTACTAGGGGAAAAAATATTTTGTTTACTTGCTATATAGGTAGTTTCGTTTGATCGTTTTGTTTTGAAGGGTGCATCGCACCTATAGAAAAAAAGTGTCCTCCAGGGTCAAAGTCTTTTGTTCAATTTTATGTTTTACTTACTACCCTTTGAATTGTTCAATATGTTGTGATTATTGAGCATTAGGACTCGGACATCTTAAATGTCGAGTAAAACATAGAAAAAAGTACGAACAGCGCTGAAACATTTTTTAAGATCAAGTGACACAGTGTAGGAGTTATCGTTATTAAAACACTTTTACAGTCCCAGTATCACGGCGGTATGTGCGAGAAGTGCTTTAACGAACGTCGTGTATACTTTTCAATGAGAAATTCATTTGCGTTCATGCTTTGCATGAAGAATTGCAACTCAATGTAAATTTAACTACTAAGTTCGCTTTTCCAATGACAAACTGTTCGAGTGGGTTTTGATTTAACTCCTTATTATATAAAATGTTAGTTTTCCTTGTACATACGAAGGTTTATCTAATGCTTACAATTATCAGGGTGATGATAGTTGCGCTGCTGCATATATCAGGAATATTTACCAAACATTTTAACATCCGTATTTGATAGACCTATTTTGCTTCACAAATATTCCTTAGATTTTCCTGTCCTAATCACAGTCAGTCAATAAATTTAAAGAAAAATAAATCTTCGTCATAAAATAAGGTATAATCAGTCAAAAGAAATAAAGAAAACAACGCAAAAATAATAACTTACGTCTTAATCAAGATGATGCCAATCTACTCGATCGTTTTGGCTTTGCAATTCTTTATCAAGCTAGATTACAGATCCGTGCATAGAGTAGCCTACCCAAGTATATTAACTTTTGTTTTATGAAGACAGAAAAGTCAAATAATGTTTTGCTTCAACTTGTACCCATTGTCGTGATTTACCTGAAAGGGCGAGGAGATTTCTTTTTGTTACACATTCAGTCTCCAATGTTGTGGTTTGTGGTTAATACACCAGGCTTATTTTCGCAGCTGAGCGAATTGAGCGCGCCGAGATTTAATTGAAACAATATCTCCGGAAGTTGTGACGTTACAGAGTTGAAATTTTTACACAGTCCTTGTATTGGCTACAAGCTTTCCAGAAAACATACTTATAGCAAAACATTAATGTTTATAAATATGAATAGTAATATTCAGCTATATTCCCCCTTGTCTAGCAGACAAGTTCAAACTTTAACGATATAAACTAGGAGGCGTTCTCTTAAAACAGAGCTACAGATCATGTTTAAATTTATTCAGAAGGGGTGTTTAATATTCCTTCGAAAATTCATAACTGCCCAATTTCAAAAAAAGCCCTTCGCAATTAAAGTACGTAAAAAGCAATTAATAGTAACCTGACAGGGTTGAATTTTTACACAGTCCTTGTATTGGCTGAAGGAGATATTCCTCTATATAAATCTCGGCGCGCCCAATTAGCTCAGGTCATTTTCGCGGCGTCTGAGAACGCGCCGAAATGACAGCGGGCGACGTGACGCAGCGGTGAACACCGGGGCCGAAGAATTTCGATTGATCAAGGCCTCTGCGTCCAATATCGGCACCCCGATCCGAAAATAGTCGTCCCGCAATTGGGTTACCGTCGATTTCAGGCGTCTCCTGCGGCAACGATCGTCTGGAGCACGCCGACGAGGTCCCTACTCAACTCCAACTCGTCGGAAGGAGCGCGAATCCTGGCCAACGGCAGCCTCTCGCTGGAAATGGTCGAAATATCACAGTCGGGATTCTACAGGTCGGCAAATTTGCCTTGGTGCGCGAAGCAGGGTTGCCAGATAGCCAAATTAAAAAAGGCCAGACTTAACTAAAAAAAGCCTAAAAAAGCTAAATCCAAAAACTCTAACAAGATGTTTGCCTGAAATAAATAAAAAATGAGATAAATAGTCATGCTGGTACATTGAATTTCTCTTTTTGTAAATTTTTCGTTTTTTTGTTTGGCAGTTTTTCTCTTTTTCTGTTCGTTTAATCTATTTTTAACATAATACCCATGATATTTTTGAATAAAATCAAAAAAGGCTAAAAAAGCCAAATTTCATTTGGATATTTTTTTGAAAAAATAAAATCCAAAGGAGTTCAAAAAAAGCATAAATTTTCAATGGCTTTAGAAAATCCCAACTGGCAATCCTGGCGCGAACGTGTCCTATACGCCACAAGTCGGACGACAGTTCGCGGACGTCCTTATTGCTGTGTATTTGCCCGACCGCAAAATGTAATAAGACCCTTAATATGTTTTCGCACTGGCTGTTGGCTTAGCGGTCTCGGCCCTGTGCTTAATGGAATCGTGATCTTGCCCGACATGTTTGCCCAATGGCGACAGGATGTTGCGGTGCTGTAACGGTTTTAGACTGGGTGCAAACCTCGATGACCTTTAATAAATCAACTTACAGTGTAGTAAAGAAAATGGAATGATAATTTTGTTGCTATTTGAGCTTTGATCGAAAGTAACGATACAAAATATTCGATTTTAATTTCTGAAAATATATTTCTATATGGGAAGTGAATTATGTTATACTATTACTCTATAAGCTCATATTTATACGTATATAGTGCATTTAATACGCCTGGGCAATAAATATTGTTGAAGCAGTTTTATTGCAATATTGCTGTGATTAATTGGACGATGTGGAACCAATATGTGACCAAGTGTTCGTATTGCGTTTCCGTTTTAGTTGTGTAGCGGCCAACCGAATGGGGGCACTCCTGATGACGACATTCCTGGAAGTGACTAAAAACCACGAAATCGTCGAAAGCGAGATAGGTGAAAATATACTTAGCAAATCCAACATAAGAAAAATGTCTGGCATTTTACGTTTGATACTTTAAGTTATAAATTTTGCATATTAGTTCACAACATTAAATTACACTTTTTTTTCAAAAAACGTCATTTACAAAGTGGTAAAGAAAATAAAGTCCCAAACACCACAAAACGTTGTTTGTATTGATTTTGATTGCTGTTGATACCACTATTGTAGCATGTTAAGTCGGTGGTCCTTTCAAAATACCAACATACATGTCCGCATGTAGTGGAAAGGATACACTTTTTCTATAGTGCTTTGTTTTTTTAAACAACGTGGTAATAAATAAAGAATTAAAAAAAAATATAAATGTAACCCTCTTAATCTGGTATTTCAGGTGATGATATGTTTGAATGGGACGAATACGACAACATGGACATCGAGTACGTGGTTAACCCAGCGTTGGACGAAGATACGACTACCTGGTTACCACCATCGACCACATGGTTTCCACCATCGACAACATGGTTACCACCATCAACCACAAAGATACCATTTTCAACCACAAAAACACCAACCATGACCAGAAAGATTCCATTTTCAACCACAAAAACACCAACCATGACCAGAAAGATTCCATTTTCAACCACAAAAACACCAACCATGACCAGAAAGATTCCATTTTCAACCACAAAAACACCAACCATAACCATGAAGATTCCATTTTCAACCACAAAAACACCAACCATAACCACGAAGATACCATTTACAACCACAAAAACACCAACCATGATCACAAAGATACCAGTTTCAAGCACAGAACAACAACCCTCGAATACACAGCATTTTCCCTTTGAAAAAGTCAAGGCGACAGACGCAGTTGTGACAACGGAACCGTTCGTTCCCAATGGACCGCAGTTCACCTCGACCGAAATAGATGCAGTAGCTGCCGCTTCAACCACACGGACGACAAGCGCTGCGCCAGAAACGGCGAGTCATCAAAAAGAAAGGGCCTCCTTTTATCGGCCAATCACTGGCGCTGGGTTGGGCGGCTCAGCAGAGCAGCGATCAAACGGGTTCGGCCAGACGACACTGAAAGACGTCCCCAGTGTATCCCTCGCGCCAATAACAACAACAACCTCAGCGAAAACAACGCTTGGCGCAACAACACAAACAAGTTTACCCCCGTTTAAAGGAGTTTTGTCAACTAAAGTGACCGAAACGGTAACTGTGATTTCCCCAACACGTGCGTCAACGTTGCCATTATCAAAACCTAGATCTACGACCAGATTTCTCACGACCGACAGTGACGTAAATGACCAACTGTCTAACCTTTTACCTGCTGGTTTGAAAGCAGAAGAACTACCGCGAAACAACTACAAAAAGTTAGACGTGGAAAATGCTGTCGAAGAAATAGAAACAATTTTAAAGCCTACCATACGAAATTTAACCGGTGATTTTGTGGATATAGGTACGGCTAATACATCTCATCAAGCAACAACGGAAAGAAGTTCACCCCAGTTCACGACTACAACGTTTTTGTCACCAACAAATGCTAAAGCGACAACCACGGTTTTATCAACGATATCAACACCAAAACCTGGATCGATGTTCAAACTAATCACAACAAACAGCAACGGGGTGAATGGGCATTCTGATGTTTTACAAGAGGGTTTGGGATTAGAAGAATCTAATCCAAATAAAGAGAAAGCCTTTGACGTTGAAAAGGCTGTCGAAGAATTAGAGGTTATTTTCGAGCCAAGGCTACGAATTTTGAATGGCGATTTGGTTGATATTGGCACGAACGAGATGTCTACTCTTGCAAAAACGAAAACAAGTGTATCCCTTGCTGCAAAACTTTCGCCACCAACAACGACAAGCCAAGCAAAAGTCGGGTCAACCACTTCGCGAACGCTTGCATCCGACAGTTTGGTCACAACAATACCCAAATCAACGACTGAATTTCTGACAACCAGTAGCAGCAAAGTTTTAGAACCTTCTAGTATTTTACCAGAGTCTTTGGAAATAAACGTACTATCACCGAACAGTGAAAAAGCGTTCGATGTAGAAAAATCAGTCGAAAGGGGAGAGGTAATTTTTGAACCAAAAATACATAATGTGGCTAATTACCTGGTTGATATTGACACGGATAAGTCATCGACCCAAGGAACAACAACGGCAAGTTTACAGCCGGTTATGGCAACAACCAAAGCACAACCTGTGGTTTCCACAACTCTTGCGTCTATAAAAGCAGCGTCTGAAGCCGGAACAACAACCTTGCTTTCCACAACCGCCAGCTCTGCAATTAGCGACCTTACAAGACTTTTAACGGCGGGTTTGAAAATAAAAGAACTCTTGCCAAATAAAGACAAAGCTTTCGATGTTGAAAAAGCTGTGGAAGAAGTCAAGTTCATCGTAGAGCCAAGGCCAGCACATGTGACTAATGGTTTGCTGGATGTTGGCAACGGCAAGTCATTGAATCATATAAACAAGCAATCGCAAGCGACTACAAACGACATCGTTTCAACCCAAGCCTTGGCAACATCAACGGACCAAACAGAAATGGAACCAGTCCCTGACACTTCGCATTCCCCTCAACAGTCTCAAACAAGTGGTAAGCCCGATAGGCAATATACCTTGTTTGGGGGTAAAAGCATAACGGACAAGGCCACTTCGGGGCAAAACATCGGGCAGACAGGCCAGGCTTTCCGCTTTACCCCGACACCGGGTATTTCACTCTCGCCATTAACGTTTGCGAGCCAAGCGTCTATTGGCACCCTGTCGGCATCACAGCTGAGTGACAGCAAGCCATTGCCAGTCTCGACACCTGCAGTCATTCGCGATGGCCAGGAGCCGACTAGAGCGTTACTCAAAGAGGGGAATTCAGTTCCAGTCAGCCAGAGGACAAGGTTTACCTCAGCACCTCCAATCACGCCCGATGATGTAATTACAAAGGAGTCGCTCTTTGAAGTTACTCAGACAGACAAGGCGCCGGTCATCTATACTTCTCGTACAGAGAAACCCAACGGAAACGACTTGACTTCTTTCTTCGTTAATGACCAAGTGACGACCGCCACGCAGAGTGGACACAGCGAATTGGGAAATCCCGAATTTGACGGGAGCGAAATTGTCGTTTTCCCGTCGTTGAGTTCTCTGACCAAGCCGAGCCGAAACGTAACCAAAATCGTTCGCGAAGCACCGAGGACCGTTTCAACGCAACTGCACCAGTCGGAATGTGCGTATAACTTCGAACTTTGTGCCAACAACATATTTTTCATTGCTTATATTAGCAAATCGATTACTCAGCGGTAAAAAAGTGAGCGACATGGCTAGAGGCTTTGGACAGTTTATATTACTTGTGCTATCAGAAAATTGTTACTTTTCATGGTCATAGTAGGTCACAAATCTGAAACAAATATATTTGGTTGTCTAAAAGAATGTAATTGTTATTGACGATATAAATATTTTTATTTTGAGTAATTACCATGTGTTACTAAAAAAGTCCAATTCTTTTTTGAAAACATCTAAAAATATTTATTTGCCACTAGCTACATGATTTAACATAGTATTTCTCAAACTTTTATGGCTAGCGGCACCTCTCAGAAATATTTATTACATTGCGGCACCCATATAGGATTTTTTTTAAGTAATTCACTAAAATAACAAACCATAAATGTACTTGAACAACGCAACCACTGATTAAACAACACGACAAAAAACCTTTTTTACCAATTCGAATTGCTTCGATTATTAGGTCTGCCGTTTCTCTCATCGCTTTCTCAATAAAATGAGATTTAATATTTTATATTCCTGTGTTAGCCTCAGTGCAGGAATTCTCTTACTCCGTGGAGGGCGTCGAAAAGAACTTCGTCACTTTGCTATGCAAGCGTGAAGCGCCACCAAGTGACGATCGGCGGCCCAGCAACTCCGCCACTAGAGGTCCGACGGTGTTGAAGTCCACATGGACACTTCCCAGCGGCGAACGGGTTAGCTTTCCTGACCAGTTGTCCGAGAGGTTTGTCGTCGGATTGAATTCGATCATCATCCTTGAACTAAAGTTAAACGACAGCGGAACCTACTTTTGCGACAGCTCGAGCGAAACCGGGTGAGTTGGTACGTTTTCTGTTTTGATTTCTTCGCAAATCCTTTCATTTTTCGTGAGAAACAATCTATCACTTGCAATTACCAGGAATATTTTGCTCGAAGCGTTACCTCATTAAAAATATACATTAATGCTAAAAATGATTTGAAATGCTTTCAATTCGAAATAGATTTTTCTCTTTTAACTGACTAGAACTTATAAATGTCTGACTTTGACCAAAACAGAAAAATCGAAAGTATATTTGCTCCCATTTGAAGCCATTGTCATCATTTATGTGTAAGGGCGAGGAGATATCCAATTCTTATTTTACACATTCAGTTTGCTGGTGTACTACGGTTTAGCTCAACTTGCATTATTTACGTCCCCTTACAATAAAATGAAGAGCAAAATAAGCTTTCTACATACAACTTTACCAACTTGATAACAACATACAGCTTATTTCAATCTAAAACTGATTTTCCATTGATCTCTTACGAATACGACTATCTAGACCAGTGGTTCTCAAATGGGGTGTGCGCCGAACTGTGGGCCTGGCATGATTTTAATGGGATATGCTTGTTTTTGTGGCGACAAAGCAAAACATATTTTTATGACGTGTAAATTGTTTCTTGTTGGGCCTGCCATTTTTGAAAAACCAAAGTGCGTCCTGCTTTATAACAGTTTAAGGATTACTGGCCCAGTCGAAACGTATGTCGTAGTTACTTTAAGCACAAGCTTTTTTTTATAATACAGTTTGAGCAGAGCCGTAATCACACTGGCCGTTCGACCTAAGTCAGTGTCAACTGAAGCCTCTGGAAGCACGGTTTTGCCTATTGAAGATCCACCAAAGTTTGACGTGGACTCGCAATTTGTCGAACCAGGTGAAGGTCGTACGTTGGCGGCCAACAGTCCAGCTGCAGTTTGGCGCACAGTTAAACCGAACGAAGCCGAAACCAGGAAAGTGTCAACTGGGTAAGACATATATTTATTGGACTAAGTCATGATGGGCCCCAATAATAAGGGAGTTCTTAAAATATGTCATCGAATTTAGGCATATCTATGATTATTAACCGAAAGACAATAGTTGTTTGTTTCCCGTTGATGCGTAAGTTGCCAGTTTGCTGCTTAGGTATAAGTGGAATATAGCCGAAATGCCAATTTTGTTCTCACCCAAACAGCTTAAGCTGTCGCAATAAAAAAACTGAAAGTGAATAAATAGCGAAAGAATCAGTATTCCAGTACTCGAGTGTGATTGGTGCCTATCTTAAACCTAATTCAATCATGTATTCTAGCCATGGTTTGCGGTGGAAAGCAGTGCTTTCGGCACGAAACGATTAAGTATCAGCAGAAAGTAGTATACGCTAACAAGCAAGGGCATAACTTACTTCCTAAGGCTAAAGTATTTATATGGTTTAATTTCCTCTTTTTTATATTTTTATTGAATTAAAATAAATGGTGTTCGGTCATACGTTCAACATGTTTCACTAAAACTGAAATAATCGGTATCGTGATCAAAAAGGATGTACCAGACATCCCCGAGGTATACGGGTGAAAATTAAAAATCATCGTAATTTTTTTGGCAGAAAGGTCGAGTTTAACAACAGAAACGCGATAGAAGAAACCTCTGCTGTATCCACCAGGCCAACTTGTAAGTACATTGTGAAATTTATTTTCGGTCATTGCGTAAATTGAATAGTGCTTTAAAAGAGAAATAAATATCACCTGATTTTTTGTGTTTTACCTAGCTCAAGCTACAACAAAAGATACGAAACCCTCAAACGATAAAGAAGCCCGGCCGGAAAGCAGGTATTTATTTTCCAGCAATTCTACGCAAGTCTTAAATACGCCGAAATACCACCTGAATGGTCAGAATCAGGCATTTTTTTTGCATAACCTTAAAACCCTCCCATAAGTAGATCACTAGCTCCCCTGAATTATAACCCTAGCAATCTCCAGAACGGCCAATGTCGCGTATGCCCCAGATCGTCCCCTACCCTCTCACTACAGTTCAAGGCCTGATTTTGGTCGACAGGTTTAGGTCTTATTCAAACGATTTTGTTCTTATTCCGTCGCAGATATTACTGTGTATTTGGCTTTATTACGTCGTTGGTCTTAAACAATAGTAATATAGATTATTATGCTTTAAATATTGCTGCTTTGTGGATATTATTTTGTGTACCATTACTACCACCAAAGTTAAACGTTTTTGTCCATTAAAAAAATTTCCATTTTTCTTTCATTAGATCGGACAAAGTGTTCCGTAGTGTAGAGGTTGTGCGTGCTTCGTACGGCGACGCTCTGGACATTAAATGCTCGCTGTCCGGCGTCGACGCAGAAGCTCTGACGTGGAAATTCATTGCCAGTGACGTCACAGATGCCATCAACCACTTTGACGTCACATCTCTGGGAAAAATCGGCGACGATCGATCAGTATTTTCAATAACAAAGTGAGTGCGTCAACAGTTTAAACGAAAGTTTTATTTGTACCAGAGTCGTACAACTGATACTATTTATTGTATCCTTCTTGGTATTTACATTTCGCAGTTCGAAATCAAATGTATGAACGATTGTGATACTATATTTGGCATTCATTTTGACAATGGCGTGTGCCGTTGTACTGTTTTTGCTTTAAAGCATAGTGTATAGACATATTTGTCATTTCGAGCAATCGGTATGAGTTTCACTATTTAGGGCAACTACCAATTGCTTAACGTTTACCTTGTTTCGTATCAGTTAATTTTTCATGACTATTACGCTCGTGTTTTGCATAAACTTATCCAGATGTGGAGTATTGACTATTTAAACTCTTATAGAACTCTGTTTAATTTATAGCAGGGGTCGGCAAATCATTTTTAAAATGCGGCGACATGAGAAAAAAATGTTTTGTAGGACCGGGTCAAAATGTGGATGTGAAACAGCCACTATTTACGGGGTAATTTTTTAAATGATCCTGTCAATGTTTTGACAAACTTGTATAGGAGTATGGAAAAGTAAGGTTGCATTACACGTATAATAAAATTAATCAATAAAATATTTTAAAATCAAGGAAAATAACTTAAGGACTTAGTTTTGCTTAAAACTAATTTTATGGAAAATAAGCCGCGGGCCGGATTAAATTGCTTGGCGGGCCCGACCAGGCCAGTAGGCGGTATAGTTTGCCCAGGTCTATGCCGGGTGTAAGCTTTATCGAGCTTGAAATAATGTACATTAACCACAAAAAATTTACAAAATCGGGTGGCACCGTTTAAAAAGAAATTGTATTGTAATGCTGAAGAGGTTTGTCACAACCGTGCTTCATCATGTTGAAGCAGCAAAGCTTTCCAGATGATTTTTAAGATTTACTTGAAATAAATATGGCCACCAACAAAAATTGATATAAACAAATCAGGTTTATTCCTTTGTTTCAGGCTGAGCCTGATGCACAACGGTACGTTTACCTGTTCCGCAAACGACACCCGCGGCCGTCACATCCATGAAACGCAGCTCATGGTCCTTTCCAGCGCTCCGAGCTTCACTCAGCCCAGTCAAAAAAGTTTGACGATCGAGCGCGGACAGTCGGTCACGATCCCTTGTGAGGCCAAAGGTGAGAATCTTGCGGTTGCATGCGAGCGGCTCGCGTGACACTTGGCCGTCCGCAAGCCCCTTAACCTTTGCGCGGACATGCGAAGTGATGCTATCTGGCCATAGAGTGGGTCGCTGTCACCGATAATAGCGCCTGTATCTGGCGATGCGGTCTTATCGCCAGTTAATATTGCGGTCAATGCGGAGGCCGAAAGGTTACATTACAATGGCGACCTGTTGTGTTTTGTCGCAGGAGCACCCAAGCCGGAGGTTGGTTGGTCGTGGCCGCGTACAGTTGCTGTTTCAAAGCGTTACACGACCGCAGATTCGTCGCGGCCCGCCAAGGTCTACACCTCGCCCGATAACGTGCTTCACATTGAGAACGTAAGTGTTACCCAAACTGCAGGATCCCCACTTAACGGCCTATATTGGATGCCAAGCGCTACACGTGTCGAAACTGTATTAATATAAGCTAACGTAAATAAAACAATAAAACACGTAAAACAATAAGAGCGGCCAACGTCTGAAAAGGTAGCAGAAACGTCAATTACCAAGTTTTCTAAATGTTCCACAATGTCGCCCCAAATCCGACTACCTTCGTTGGATTTTGGTTTCCAGAATCACCACAACGAAGAGAAAAAAATGATGTAAAGTGCCAAAAGTAACTAATATTTGGTGCTAACGGAAAATATGATAAGATAAGAAATAAAGCGTGAAAGGTGAGGTGCAACATTGGAAAAGCGATATAACGTGAGGGAGAAAGAATGAGTGAAAAGAACAACAAGCGTACATACGATAAAGCAAAGCAACAATACCACAAGCACACACGCAAACAAAAAATAATCGTTGCAACATAAGTACCCCCTTTGCAGGTGGAAGGCGACTTTGGCTTAAGTGAATTGACATTTGCTTTTACCCGTCGCTGAGTAGATTTCCATCGATAGTGGCTTACTGTACATGTCAGTTAGACATTCTGGACTATCGTCCAAAGGATTCTCCTTGAGCGAAACAACTATAAGTGCATTGAAATGATGTTGGCCAATAGAACCACTTTAGATTAGTGTATGATTTGTCAATATGGATATCCGATTTGCGTCGTACACCCTTGGTATGCTGGTTTAAAGGCGTAACGTAATTAACTAAGTGGCTAACGCTTAACAACATTGGTAATTATACACATTTTTATTCATGTCGCACATAGGTCTATGTAACTAACGGACACTTTTTTTAATTTCGCCTTAGGGTCACTGATGCAAATTGAGTATTCAGCCTCCACAAAATCGTTGAAACAAACGAACAAATATTTTTTAAACTTGAAAGTTCATCAAACGTGGATCGTGAATATTCCGAATCGTTTTGTCGACTATGTAATAACTTCAATATTACATACATTCCTGGTATTCATTTGAATCAAGTCCACAGATAATGCCATTGATACATAAGGCGAAATGCATATTTATATTAGAAGTTGTAGACCTTGATAACTGATTGTTGTTCGAAGCTTTCATCCTTGGCTTTAGGTGTTCTGTTGTACGGCATGCTTCTGCTGTGGAAACACACACTATACGCTTGTGTATTCGTGGTTCAGCTTTAAACACTTAACTTAAAATAAAAACCGTTTTAAATGTAACCGCTTTTAAAAGCCATCTGAGGTGGAATGTTTAAAACTCCTTTTTGTAATATGAATTGTGGATATATAGTTCCTTTACCTGGTATATCATGAGAGAAGAACAAACGGTTAATTGCAAAATATTTATTTTTTAAAGGCTGTCCCGCAATTTGGTGTGATGTTCCTCTGCACGGCGAGCAACGCGGTCGGCCGGGCAATGCACGAGGTGTACGTGACCATTTCGCCAGCGCACAGGGCGCCCCAACTCACCACCGACCTACCGGAAAGCTACGACATTGAAAGTGGCCAGGAGTTGACCCTCGATTGTTCGGCGACAGGACACCCGCTTCCAAGGTAGTTTTATGTCATTGGTTATCGGGAAAGCAGTCGTTTGAAATAAGAATTTAACCTACTGTAGAAATCCGCCTGGTTTACTCTGTTGCGTAAAATAAATATGATTTAACCAGTGGTTGTTAAATTTTTTTTCACGAGGCCCCGCACCAATCGATTGGAATTTGATATACAAAAGACAGCCCGTGCTATTCAGATGAGAAATTTTGTGTGACGTGTAGCGTTTAAACTTCTAACAAACTAGCCTACTCGTATTTAAACGAATTGTAATTGTGACTAATTGTTTTAACTGACGCCTAAGCTAATTAGGAATTATGATGTTACTTGTCAACATTAAAAAAAAGATTGTTAAAAAAATGATTATTGTACTCAGTTTAAAATGACTATAGTTTAAAGCAGGGGTCGGCAACCTTTTTTGCTCTGTGGACCGGTTTTACAACTTGAATTTGTCGCGGACCGGCCTTAAAAAAAAACAAATGTTTAGTAAAGGAAATTTATTACAGTTTTTTCAATGAACTAATACAAAAAGAGCGGAGATGTGGGCCAATTGGTCAGTTTAGACGTTTTTGGATCTGCAGGTTTTATTTGCCTCGTAAAATGGGATTTAAAAGTCTTAACATGAAATTTAATCTATAATCATTCAACATACCACAACATTTAACTCAAAATATAAGCATAAAAGTTGTTTATTTTGCATGCAAAAATGCTACTCAAGTGAACCATTCGTTTACGGGTTGGCGATCATTGGTTTATTTTTTACAACAACAAGAAAAACTCAAGCACCGACCAATAAAATTGCAATTTTTATCTGCATTATTTGCGAATTATTTTTATTACTTATACATGGACTTGTAGTTTAATATATATTTCTATCAACAAAAGTATACTGGGGAATTACTATGTCCCTTTAATACTATCGAGTTAATAATTACATGGTGGTCTGTTAATACGTTTAAGGCTACCACTAACTTTAAAGTTTAGAGATCTGTGGAAAAGATGTTAATAAATTTGCATGCCTCTGTGATTTGTTTACTCGGTAGACTAACAATACTGCTGAATCAGTTAACCACCTGCCCCCATCGGGTTGTGAACCACTGGTCCCCATGGCGGCCATTGGCACCCGGCCTGAGTTCAAACTTAGACTAGCTTTTCATGTGTACTATTTGCCATCACAACTAAAATGCAATAATATTTTTTCCTATTAAACAACGTTTCTAAAAGCATTTGCTTTAGTACAAAATACAATTCTTTAGGAATGAAAAATTTTACTTTTTTGCAAAAATCGTTTTACTGTTTCAAATCTAAGTTTCCGTCTTGTTTGAAACCTCGTAGACAAAGATGGCGTTGCATAATGCATTTATGGATGTTGTGAACGTGCTATGTAGACCTAACTCTTGAAGCTCACGATTCTTATAACTAAATGTGATTTTCTATCATACAAATCGACCATGCATGAGGTATATCTAAATTCTAAACGAAAGTTATTGTGATTTAAATATAAAAATACATCCAATTGTTGTTGACTTTTTGTTGTTTTTTTACGAACTGTTTGGGTTTAAATCAAAGTTTTAATCTGGCAACCCTGCTATGGACCGGTAACGAACTCCTCGCGGACCGGCACCGGTCCGTGGACCGGCGGTTGCCGACCACTGGTTTAGAACACTAATTTTTCTGAGTTTAATTTTTACCAGGTCTCATTTTTATTATAGGGATTATTTAATGACCAAAATACATATTTTTGAAAAAAAAAAATTATTTTTGATATATTCACGTTATGTTTGTTCGTAAATACATTTTCTATTAAGAATTTCCTGGAAGTTACCGAACAACCAGAGGTTGCATGCGAATCAGACAAAGAATGGCTACGTAATGATGGAAAACGGTGCCTTGAAACTACCAAGCGTGACTCTAGAAATGGCAGGTAAGCCAAGCAATCGAGCACAACTCATGCAGGTATAGGCCGACTCGGATAGGTACCTTTATCGATTGGTGATGTCCTTTTGTCAAATCAAATCGTTTTACTGAGTCCCTTTGCTTCTAGCCATGTACAGGCTTAATTAAAGCTAGTTCTAGAGACGGAGGTTATTTGCAAGTATAGGTTTCGCGACCATTACATCACGATTGTGTTCCAGGTCGCTATCAATGTATTGCTGAAAACACGGAGGGCATCGTTCACAAATCTTTAGAGCTAACTGTCCATGCAGCAATAAGTGAAGCTGAATTGGAAACGACAGGTTAGTTGACTATAACTGTTCTTCACTTGAATCATGTCAAACAGAATTCTTTCTAATAAAGTCGCGACTCATTTTAAAATTTACTACATTAAATTATTTCGGGTTTATAATTTATACTTTGTATAGTTCATCGATTTAACACAGAAATGCTTTCCAGCTATAAAGAATTTGTGGTATAGCGTTACAAGTCCTGTAAGTTATTATAAAAGACGATAAGATTTACCTAGGACAATTGTCCAAGTCCGTAACTTTGGTTTAAACAATTGCAGCCATCGCCCCTAATATACTCCAATAACTTTAAATAAATTGAAATGTTACCGTCCTTCTTTTAAGGTCCTTCGTCCAGCCCGACCATAGCAAAAACATCAACAAGGTTTCAAGTGACAAAAGCATCATCGATAACCAACAGTTTGTCAAGAGATGTTCCGCGAAAAACCATAACACGTCAGACAGATGTGCCGATCAGTCTTTATAGGTATAGAACTTAGAGTTTTGTAATGATATTTTCCTGTAATTTTACAACCTACATTGTGATATCTACTTTCTATTCGTTTTTGCAAATATATTTGTACCCTGAAAATAACAAAAAAACTTGTTGTGCGAAACAACGGAGATTTGGCCGATATTTGCCGAAATACCCGGCGTTGCCCTGATAAATTATCAAAGTATCTTTTTGGAGGACTTTTTACTCAGGAGACTTTCACAAATTAGTCGACCATAATTTAATGCTTGATGCCACGTTTTAGAACACGCTTTGAGTATTAAAGTAAAAGAGCTGCGAAGTTGGAGTTGGAAATCGGGTCTCGAATAAGACCACATAAAATTACCCGAGTCCGACTTTCCCATGCGCAGTACCAAATTTCGAAACTGATTAGGCCGATGCACTTAAATTGTAAAGGTGGAATATAGCATATGATAAAATATTTGCCAACCTCGTATAGTGGGTGGATTAGTTGCCCTATGAGTGGCTTTCTCAAGCCTTGTGTAAGTTTCGAGAAGCCGGAACCGGTATCTGGACTCGACGAAATCGGTGCATTGGGCCGGATTGGGTAAGGTCAGTGTTTCTTAACCTTTTTTACTTAGTGGCGCACCTAAAAATGTATGAAATCGTGGCGGCGCACCTTGCGTGCGAAGAGAGCGCGAAATTTTTGAGGTGTAGCAATATTTCTCTTAAATTGCTTTCATTTTTATATTATATGGGTTTTATAGTTGTTAAAAACGTATTTTTGCCCGTTAAGTCTTATTCCGATTAATTTTGGAATGATTTCGACATTTTTTCTTTTCGCTTGCGGCGCACCAAGCAGCCTTCCATGGCGCACCAGTGCGAAAACGCTGGGTTAGGTTAACAACTCACAATCAACTCCGGCGAAGACAAAGTCGCCCAAAGCCTTTGCCAGGTAACTCAGCTTTGTCTCGCCTTACTTACAGTTACAAAACAGCTTCCTACTACGGCGATACCGTCGAGCTACAATGCACACGACCTCCCAGAAATCGGCAAAGAACTCGTCAGCGATGGATGCCCCCACAACCGGTAATCACCCGGTGGGAACTCCCCTCGGGTGAAGTGGCCAGCTTCCCGGCCCAGGTGCCCTCCTGGCGCCACCGACCCCTCTACGACGGCGTCCTGCGCATAAGAGAAGTGACGTCAAACGACAGCGGCGTGTACCGCTGCGTCCGCCGCGATAAGTTCAAGGGAAACATGTAAGCATTGCTCTTAGAAAATGAGACGTTTTTTAGAGTCTTACTTATTGAAACCACTATTTTCAAATCATTTTACTTTACTTAGGTATTTTAGGAGAAAATATTCTTGAATTGACTCAAGTTAATGAAACATTCACACATATGTGTGTTCATAACTGAGACCTAGCCCTTCAAAGCTGCTTTTTGACCAACGACTACGGCTTACGTATAATTGGCTTTCGGTGTACTATTGACTCAAGTCTTTAGACTTTTAGTAAAATGACTTTGAGTACCTTTAGACTTTTAGTATGCTACAACTGATGGCTTGGACTGAGACCCGACTTATTTTTGCCAATGATTTCTCTTGGATTTAGGTTATTTTAAAACTCAAATGGACTTGATTACAACGCTATACCTGTTTTCAATATTTCTACTTTGACTTAATAAGCACGTTTGTGCGAAAGTTTGTAAATATTTTACCACAAATTTTAGGCAAACTTACGTGACTTGATTGAAGTTTTAAGATTTTTCTTATTTACTTTGAGAGGCTTATTACTTTCGTTTTGACTTTGTGTGCTTTTGTTACTCTTTTAAAATGGCTCGTACTGAGACACGACTTTTTCTTTTGCAAAACCTAAATAATTAAATTCCGATTGTACAATTTCCTAAACATATCTGTACCCAAATTCAGTTACATTACGCAGCAATTATATTGATGAAATGTACTAAAGTCACTGTTTTTTTAAAAGACGTGACTTAAGACTTTCAGACAAAATGACAAAATGGGATTAAAATTAAGCGTTTTTAGTCAGCATTTTTTTTATTGTGTTATTTATCTTGATTTATTTATATAAAATAGTTTGCTTGCTATATATGTTACATTTATGTTATTTTTACTTTAGTTTTTGCTCATAATAATCGGACGAGTTTACTAGTTTAAAATTTTATTTTTATTACTAAGACTTGACTTGGGCAACCGATGACTTGGACTGGGACTTGACTTGCTTAAGTAAATTTGTGAATGACTTGACTCAGTCATTTCAAAATAAGTTTACAACACTGTTATGCATTGACTATTAACTTAATCAGCATGTGCCCTGTACGTTTAGCCTCTCGCGAACAGAAGCAACTCTGTCAGTAAGGATGCAGCCACCAGTACTGCGACAGGCGCTCAGGCAGAGGGTGGTCGCCTACAAGGGAAGGATGGCCAAGGCCGATTGCTCCGTATCAAGAGGAAATCCGAAACCGCGTGTCTACTGGGTGGCACCTAACGGTCGGATATACACAGCGGGATCCTATGGAAACGGGTAACAGCAGCCTAATCGGGTTTTATTATGTAATGTAATGAGTCTTTTAAAGCAGTGACTTCACCACGCTTGCAGGATTACATCGTTTTTTTTTCCACGCCATAAATCTCATGCTATTGGCGATGGTGGAAAATTCCACATTTATAAGTTTCAGTTCCACCTTTTTCCCCCTGATGGTGGAAATTTAACACCATTTTTTTGTTGGATTATTACAACCTCTAAATTTACAGTGTAGCATTAGCAAGCAAATTACAGCTGATCCGGAAAAAACATGATAGCTCCAAGCCGGGTAAATATTTTTTCCTGGGCCTTCAAGCCAAGCAGTAAATATTCCTTTTTTTACCAGTTGACAGTGTCACAAGGTTAAGAACCACAGGTATATAAGTCATACCATCGTATAAATATATATTGTTGCTCTATAAGCAATATCGCGTGCTCCCTGATTATCGAGTGGCAGTAGTTTGTTTTCGCCTTCTATAGTGCTATATATAAGCATTCTTTTTATATCTAACAGTCTGTACGTGAAATATGACGGCCAGTTGGTGATTCGAAGTCTGGACCTTTCGTTTCTTGGCACCTACCAGTGCATTGCTGAAAATCTCGCAGGAAACCTCACTCGACTCGTTGCTTTTCAGGTAGGTAAAATTTTTGTTTTAAACGTTGGATGCCAGGTTGTATAGCACTGTCGACAGAAAGTCGAGTTCCATTTCGAGATTGGACGAATTGGTGACCTAAAACAAAAATTTTACAAAAAGAAAAACGAAAGAGATGGTCTTTTATGGCAATTTGCATTGGGTTCAAATGATTATTGTTTCCGATTTTGGCAAGTTTTGGGGTAAATGTGTCTCCCTGTATTTTTTTTATTTCGTTTAGGTAAGTAATATTAAGTGTATACTGTATAGGCTACATAGGTCAAGTTAGTTATTTAACTCTATATAGCCTATCTTTGCCAGTCGACTTTGAGCAAACCCGGTGCAAATAGGTTCCGTTGATGTAATTATCGAACAGACACGCCTGTTGCCTGTGCTATACGCCCATATTAAAACGTTTTGAGCTTCTGAGGCAAAGCCAGCTTTGTTCGACCTGAAAGCAAGGTGAATTTGTAAACGATGATTTGTACCTAAAAAAATCTGTGTTGGAAAAACTGCCTATCAAGAAATTTCCAACGACGTTTACTATTAATCTAACAGGTTTTTAATTTAAATTATAAGAGATGGTTTATTTTGCTTACAGTATCGGAAGTTAAAAATGATGTATTGCGGCTATAATCTTCCCCTAGAAAAGACCAACTATTTTACGAAATTGAAGGAAACACACAATGGAATAAGACCTAAATAGTAAAGAAACGATAACAAAAGCGGAAATATCTTTAATACCATAGTATTAAGACCAACAACATGCTTATTTTTATGTATTAGCTCTATTTTGGCCTAATCAGGATTTAGTTTTTGAAGATTATGTTATCTTATGGGTCTTATTGCTGGAATTTCAATTTTGAATTGAATCACAACCGTTATTGATCTTCAGGCAACATAGCCCAAGTTGTCGCAATTGCTAGTCTGTAAACCTGTTTTCATGTTTTTTTTTGCTGCTGTCTTGCACAACATCGATTCTAAGGGTCGCCCAATTTTTGGTCTCAGTTTTCTGTATATTGTTTTTCAGACCAAGCCCTTCGTGCCGAAAATCAGGAGGAGTCGGTACACGAGAACGGTTTATGTACGCCACGGCAGAACGGCCCGGCTTGAATGCACAGCAGTTGGTGTACCTACTCCTGACGTGTACTGGATTCTGCCACGCGGACAGCGCGTTGTGGAAAGCAGGGTTCGTTTTTCTTTATTTCATTTTAAATAGATTATGTGAAACATAAAACAGACTACTCTGATCAACGATAATGGCACACATATCTGTACTTGTAAACAATTGTGAATGAATGTTTTATTGATTATGTTTTCAAAAACTATATTTTTAGGGTGCACACTATGCACGGATATAAATATGATGTTGCTACCAGGCATAGTATATTTAAAACAGGTTCCTCTGGCAATATATATTATTTTCTACCAACGTTTCGGCTTACTATCCGGCAAGCCTTCGTCAGTATATATATATTGCCAGAGGAACCTGTTTTAAATATGCACGGATATGTAATGCACCTTGATAATGAATTGCAAAGCGAAAAGTGACGAATAGATCAACATCATCTTAATTAGGACGTTATGAGCTTGTAATCATCTTATATGAGCTTGTAATCATCTTCAGTTAATTCATTTTCAGTTAATAAACCAACTGAAGATAATACTTTCTGGCTTGACAACACACTATCAAGCTATATTTTTTAAATTTAGATATGTAGGGCATACAACTTCGGTAGTGGTTAAGTTAAATTCGTTGCATAGCTAATTGCCTTCAGTCCGTAAATTGATATAATTGTATTGATTAGGTTTCTCACCCAATACAGCAATTATTAGTATAGATAGAACATTTGTTGACCACTTAATCAAGGGAAATACGATTAATTCGAAACGTTCGTACAAAAATTGTGCTAAACTCGGGTGTGGTTTTACGGAATTTAGCCCTAAGTTATTCATTGCAACATACGACCATAATCGTTATGCTTTACCAAAGAATTTTCAGTTCTCTGAACGAATTGTAATTTAGCACAACATACAACTGTTAGTGGCAGCCATATTGCGTAATTCATCTCTCTGGCAAATGACTGTTTAATCCACCACAAATCCACGATATATTTGGATTACTTGGATCAGGGGTGGGCAACCTACGGCCCACGGGCCAGATCCGGCCGGCCAGCACACATCACCTAATTTACTAAGGCACTAGACCATTCCTTATATATTTTAGGTGTTTTAACTACGTAAAAAGCAATCGAGGGTAACATGTAGGGTAACCTTTTTAAACACAAAATACTCTAGTTTCATACCTAATGTTATAAAGGTGCGAAGGTCAATACCAGTTGTTCTCAAACTTTAGTAGCATGCGGCACACGAAAAAAATCTTAAATATTTCACGGCACACTTTTAACAGAACAGCAATGGAGTAGTTTTACAATCGCACGACAAACTATAAGTAAATGTTTCAATATTATTAATTTGTGAGGGATAGTGCGTATTTAAGTCTAAAATGCATTCGTGTATGCCTATTGGTAATACAGAAACCTTATTTTACAAAATTACAGTTTGGGAATCACTGGTCTATACAATTAAAATTAGAAGCCCGCAGAGACCTTTCTGAGTTTGGTTTTGGTCCACGACTAAAAAAGCATTTTTACACATACACTGTTTAATCGAATTCTCCAGATGTTGATCAACGGCGACGGCAGCAGCGGCGACGGCGCGGTCGGCGGCAACGGCAAGTATACTCTCCTCGCCTCCGGAACGCTGCAGGTCAGCCACGCCAAGTCATCGGACGACGGCCGCTACATTTGCCGCGCCGCTAATGTTATGGGTGTAGCGTCGAAGACCGTAAGGCTTCGAGTCTACCGCTAGCGTTCGCCGCTGCCCGGAAAGCAGCATCGCATGATCACACGCTCGGCTATAGTGCTCGCTGTTCTTTCAGTTCCTCACCGTTTGCTTTTTTCGCCGCCCGAAAGGGTTGCCAGATGGCCAAAATAGATAAGCCAAACTGACCACCCAAAAAAGTCAAAACTGATAAATCTACTACAAGCTATAACAAGCCTATGTTTTTCCTGAAATAACTAAAAAATTCAATAAATGGTCATGCTGGTACATTAAATTTCTCTTTTTTTCCGCAACTTTTCTCTTTTTGTGTTAGTTATATCTCTTCTAAACATAACACTCATGAAATTTTTGAATCAAACCAAAAGAAAGCCTAAAAAAGCCATTCGGATTTTCTTTTAAAAAAAAAAAGAAATCCAAAGAGGTTAAAAAAAGCCTAAATTTTCAAATAAATCTGGCAACCCTGCCGTCCGACCGTCGCCCGCGCGTTCCGCATTGCTGCGCACAGGAAGACGCGCGCGATTTTTTTCAATACTGCCGCTGCCTCAGAAAGAAAAGTTCAAGCTTCCGTTTTTGTGTTTTGTACGAGCGACGCGCTGTAATAAAAGAGACCTTTTATAGTGTGTGACGCCCGATTTTGTTTTGATTCAGAAATCCTAAATGTGTTAAAGCATCCCAGACACTGTTGATTGCATACATAGCATGATCTTTTTACATAATCTGGTTGTTTAACTTACAGAAACCTGTAAAACTTAAACATGTTTCAAATGAATATACCGTTGCAGGTCTTCCGGCAATTATTTTTTGTTCCAAAATGTGGCGGCATTTTAGTACCTATTGGTAAAAGACAATGCCGTCAATAATAGTTTAGATAATAAAATATCTGAATACTGACTATAGTTTCCTTCAGACACCGTCAAAAACTACAAAATAGGCCTAGTGGTTGACTTTGGCTACTCATAAGTAAACTAAAACGACAAGATCCGTGGCAATCTCGAAAAGTTTAAGTTCATCTTAAAATCAACGCGGTATAATAGAATGTATTTTTATGAAACCTGATCATTTCCCTTTATAAACCGAAAATATTTAACAAAAGTTGTTAGTTCACTTTCGTTAATTTTGTTAAAGTCGAGCTTGGTTGCCGTTCTTTAAATTTAAGTCTTTTTGGGGGCATCACACCGTTATGACTTTGAGTCTCGTCGTAGTTTGAACGACATCGTTGGGGCGCCACTCTTTGGAAACCGGATTGTGTGTATAAGGATGGGAAATGGTTTTAAGGTTATAATTTGTATTGTTATTGAAAATATTGGTGGAGTTAGTTATGAAGTCTGTGGTGGGGTTTGGGGTTAAATTAAAAGTTCTTTAGATCTTATTTAGAAAGTTTATGAAATATTCCGATGTGTTTAGGTTCGATTTAGACCTTGGTCCGCCTATTATACGTATTTGTCATATTTTTTGGTATTATTCCGAACATTCCGAACTGGTGTTTATTCCGACATTGATGGAATTGTAGTTCTGGACTTATTGAGTCCTTTTGGGGAGCAACGCGGTTTATTAAAATGTCGGTTAACCTGCTTATTTCATTTCAGAAACCTTAAGAAATATTAAGCGGACCGAAAAGACAATTCTACTTGAACTAACTATATGTTATAAGAATACTTCGGTTGCCCTTTGAGTCCAGGTCCTGTTTTACAAGCGCTCATATAAAACCTTTATTTATAGTGTAACGTTTGAACATTTCTTTCCTTTAATCACCTGTAAAAGTGAAACATGTTCAGACAAGGCCGAAATTAATTATTGTCATAATTCAGTAAGACGAGTCTCGTTGCGGTCTTGATAAAAGTTCGAGCTCCTCGTGATGATATCTGTCCTATATTTACAAGCTGACGCCTTTATATTTGACCGAAAAGTCACCTGTGGAATATCTGAGAAGCCACCAAATCATATTTGGTCTTATGAGCTTTAAGAAAAGTTCCTTAAATGAGCGATGCGTTGTCGCTTTCGGAGTGACGCGAGCATATTTCATTTTAACGTGTTTTAAAAAATAGGCATGTACGTTGTTATCATCCAAGTTGTCTGTTGTTACTAACGACTTTTCTTTTCGCCTCGAGGAAAGTTCACGTCCCTGTTACGAGCAACACGTTGTAATAAAATTGCGATTTTTCGGTGACGTATGATTATTCAGCTAAAGTCACATCATAAAATAATTAAACAAGCTAAACACCTAAATCAAGCGTCATTAAGGGCAAGGTTCTCCGTGCCCTTAATTTTAGGCTAAACTTTATTTATGTGGTTGGAGTCCGACCTGTACTCCCCCTAAAGTAAGTAAATAACCCATAAGACCGCACATTGTAAATAGTAATTGTGTAATAGCATAGCGCGGAAAATTTACCATCCACGTATTATAGCAATATAGGTGGTTGAGTTATATTTTTGAAGTTGCTCTACATGCACCTTATTATAGACACGTGTGTGGCTTGAATAGAGGTATGTGGACCGAAGTCTGCCAATTTGGCTGGATTCGGCCTCGAGTTGTTTTAAACTAACTCTACAGCCCCTGTTTTATTTAGAATAGCCGCTTGTCCCACATTTTAAAGTAAAAATAACGACAAAGCGGCGATGAAGGTATTTTGCATTCAACTTGGTGCACTTAGCTAATGTGTATGGTACGACCCCTCGCGTTATCCTGTTTGAAACATGAAATTCCCCCCGAATGTTGCACTTCGTTAGAGTTTGCGATTTCAGTTGTTAAAGAAAATGCGTGCTGACCGGAAGATGTAACCCAACCTGTAACTGGAATTACTGGTTCTATTTCGAAAATGTGCCACAGGTAACACTTAAGGTCAGTGGTATTCAACAGTCTTTTAAGGCAGACGTTTCCTCTATCCTTCTGTTCATTGGAATATTTTAGGGGTGGCCATCCAGTAAGTGACCAATAGCTGCATTTGTTACTTGATTAACCGCCAAAAGCCACAAGTTGCACATATGGGAATAAATTAATATCTACGTTTCTTTCCTACTTACATATACTCAATGCGAGTTGTTATATAAGAGTCGTTAACTCATACTTTAGTGCAGCCAATAAGTGACCCTGCGAAATGTATACTTTAAGATAAGATATTTGGTCTTATCTTACATATATTTTAAATTGCTGTGTAAGTTCTGTCTTGCTTTTCTGCATCCTTCTTATCATGGTAATATATAATAATTTCCATCATGAAGCCTCCCAGTTTGGAAGGGCGTGTAACACAACATCCACCTTGTTGTATGGAAAGTCTGTCAGTTTCCGCTGCCTTGCCTCGAACGATTATTTTTTAGTCCTGAATTGAGATCATAATATAAAAATTCATATCCATAGCTTTCACAAGATCACTGTTTACGCCAACAGGTGTTTGTTTAAGGTAGTTATTAATGTTGTGTTACCTTATTGCTGATTTCTTTCTTCATTTTTCTTTGCTTGACTAAACTTCTTGCCTTATTTGGTTTCATGCCGTTACACCTTCACGTTTTCGCTCGTAATCACGCTTTTGTTTTAGCCCTAAAGAATCATTCCTTAGTTGCGGTGCAAACTGTTTTACAGCAAATGGGCAATTTGTTTTAGTAGGTTGTGAGATGGTCGGTTCATAGAACAAGCGATCTATAGCGTACACGCTTGTCTTGCTTAAGAAAAGCTTTGCGTTGGCGTTCTCAAATTTTGTATAAAAGTTGTTTGCGTACATGAGGTCAGCGACAGGCCGATTAGCAGAAACCAATCTATGACGTGACATGAATTGGTAAAAGGCGAAAAGATTTACTAACTATCAGCGCAACAAATCTTGTACAGTCAGTTTTGTTTTATCATATATAGCTTCATTAATTTTTGTAATTCTACTGCATAACGACAATGCCAAGTGTACACCATAATGTGGCTATAGCCCGTTAAAGTAAAGTTGAACTTTGTCCCACAGATAGTTTATTGCGAATTATTTATTACGTGACGCCCGGCGTTAAATTACAAGCAAGCAGATGGATTGGGTCGCGTTGTTACGATGTATAACCGTCTGTTTGCTGGCAACGGTTAAATTTTACGACTTGCTTCGACGTCGCCCAAGTTAAGGCCCTTTTACAAGTCTTTCAAGTTTTACGATGAGTTCCATCGTGGACTAATTCTATTGTGCCGGTGGTACACCCAACAGGTGCGCACAGGTTGCCAATACAGTAGTTCTATTGACGGAACGTGACAGTTTCACAAATCTGAGAAGAAAACGACGGCGGAATTTTGACGCAGTTAAAAAAATTCTTGTTAAGGTCACGCAAAGCTTCGGTTTTGGTTGATGGAGCAGCGTCGCAAGCTGGAATTTTGACGAGTTGATTTCTTCTTTTCTCTACTTGTATATCGCTGACAAGAACGGGCGTTTTCTCGTTAATTTTTTTGATTTATTAGGGCGTAGCGCGTAAGTGCGTCATTGAAAATACAGCTTTGCGCGCTTCATATATTTTTACACGATCGATCTCACACATTTCGAACAGCGGAAAAAGTTGGAACTTTAGGAGAAGCGAAGTAAATTTTCACACAAACTATAAACAAAAATGATTACATGATTATTGCAATGCGGTGAATTGAAACATTGCTTACAAACAAGAAAAGAAAATGTCGCCGACCCCCGTTCGTCTCGTCGCCAGTGCAGTCCGCTTAATGAGGGCAACTGTTGAAGCAGAGTGGGTCGGCAAAGTTGCAATGCAGACAGCTCCGGGCCTCAACTGCGACAAACCGCAAAACAAATATTATTTCCTGCCATTACCCCGTTCTGCCGCCGTTTGGAAACCGCGGACGCTTCCTTTCGTTTTTGGAGTGCTCAACAAATTGGAAGTGCACGACAAGGTCTCGCTATCGACCCACACCAAACAGTGTGGACGTTTACCAAGGCAATTAATCACCGCAATGCGACCGCGACATTTTACCTTTGGAATATAAGTGAGACATCTTAAGGGCTTAAACTCGATGGACAAAGTATTTATAATTGCCAAAAACGTTTGAAAATAAAGCATGTCGCTTTTAACGTCTATTTGGGCCGTTATTTTCACCATTAAAGTATTTGTGTTGGCTTAAAAGCAAAGGGTAAGGCATTTATTTAACTGTAGTGTGTATAGGTGAAAAATTTTAACAGGTTTTCGCGCACCGAATGGAATAAGCATTGCTGGTATGGTAAATCATAAGAAACGATTGGTTGTTTGCGACAATTTTGGTTTTCAACACTTTGATCACTCTAACTGTATTTAAAGTAAACCGAAAATTTAGCCGTGTGCATGTCGAAACAACCAAAATATATAAACTCAATCAAATTTACATTTATTAATCAATAAGTTGGCCAATTTTTTTTCCGGCTTTATAGAGTAGGTTATTTTTCAGGTCAAATTCAAGAAACCAGTAGAAAAATACTTATTAAACAACATGAAACTTTAAGTTCTATTGGACAAAACAACTCACTGTCGAAGCTGGAGCTGGCAGTCTTCCCAAGGTACCGTCTGATCGCTCTCTGACAAAAGGTCTCCAAGATTTCAGGTTCGGTTTCGGGGTTAAGGCACAGCTCCCCAATAATTTTAGCGGCAGCCCGCTTCAGCTGAATCTTGGACCTCTCGGAAAACTCAAAACCCTCCATCTGCCAAAAATTAACGATCGACGTTAATTGCTTCCCAGCGCCACTCAAAAAAATCTTGACCGTTATTTGTACTTTGCCTTACGTAACGCGTAAAATAATTTTAGGTATGAAAATGACTGTGCAAAGTCCTTTCAACCGAAGTGACAGTCTTTAAAATATTGAAAGTCAACCAATTGTAATTCTTTCGGAAAAAAGTTTAATGTGTTAAATATAACGCTGCTCAATATATTATGGAAATCTCGGTTTAAAATCCATTTTAATTACAAAAGGCCTTTCGGGCTACTTAATGACACCTCGCTTTATCAAACTAGTAAAATTTATATTTGATTTAATAAGCCTGCATACCAATTTGTTTTTGTGGTTCCTAATCATATTTTTTAATTGTGCTGAAAGTAATAGTTTACAAAACTTGATTTCGACCCTAAAAACATTCCAAACATTTTCTAAAGGAGTGTTTTCGAAAAGGGTTTATCAAACTAATAAACTCTATATTCTGATTAATATGCATGCATACCAACACCCGCTGGCGTTGCCACGTTTACTTTTACAAGCTCACCTGTTCTCTTTCTCTCTTGGGATAGGCTGACCCTGCGTTGACGAACAAAACACAAACCAAGGCCAACAGCATCAGCGTTCCACATCGAAGCGACATCTTGCAGTAAAGGGCGTAAACTTGATGCTGGTCGATCTTTCTTCGGTAGGCGCTGGCTCAGAGTGTTCCAATTTGTTTCAAGTCGAGCTACAGTGCTGTCGTATGTGCTCACAGGCAAGTTGTGCCTGCCTGGTCGCGGCAGTTCTTTTAAACGCGAAGGCGACGCCCAGTTGTTTGCCAACGCAATAAAATGCTCGTCGGGAAGCGATTTACTTTCGTCCGGGAGACCTTAGCTCGGCAGTGGTCATTGGCTTGCTCTGAATCGTAGTTTTATGGCACTAACACCGCCGACGCAACCACGCTGGTACTGAATGGATACGCTGCCAGGTCGAACAGTGATGTATGACCACCCATTACTCTTCCCCTGGGTGCGCCTATTCGTCCTGTTTAGACTTTCAGAGGTGCGCAGACGTCACTGAAGGAGATAAATAGGTTTTACGATTTTCGAAAGCCCATTGAAAGAAACACCTTGATTTGAAGTCGAACATAATCTTTAGGATAATTTGAAATAGAACACTATAACGATATCCTTTAATAACGCATGAGATTTTGTTCTAAAGGATTGGCTGGGTTATTTTAGGTTAATTACATATGTATGTTTATTGTACGTCTGATAACTATATCTTTAACTGTTTAAAAAAACGTGCGATATGTAAGATTGATAATAATTTACAAGGTTTATTAATATAGTAGATATTATCTAATTGATGCCTTAAACGTTACTATTCTTAATTCCTGGACGTTTTCAAATTTAAACTTTAAAAGTTATTGGTTAAATCGACCTTCCTAATTTGGTTGTGTTAGCTGTAAGATTTAACAGCGAAAGTGAAAAATCGCGCTTATGCCTGGAACATTGCGAAACTTATCAAATGACACTTTTATAGTCTTTTGCAATATTTAAGGGGTGCTTTAATCACTCAAGTAACAGCGTTTATTGCCACCTTTCGACAAAATGAAAGTCGTTAATTACACACGCTTTACCCCCCACCACTCGAACTGTATATCCGGCATTTCGCCGCTGTGTAAACTTGTTAGTCATCATTGTTTTCGGAAACTGCAATTTGAGAAAGTCTGCTGGCGCCGGTGTGGTAATTCTGATTGATTACCAAGTCATTTGTCTTGCTGACGTAAATTAGTTAAAACACTCTACAAGCAAAAGCAGCTTTCTATATCTGTTGCTGGATTTTTATTAAACAAGTTGTATAGACGAGGTATGAAAGTAGTAAGTAAAATCATTTCATCACTTAGACATACAAATATGCCATAAATTATATGTCAAAGTTAATATAAGTTAACTCTTGAGCTGATAGGTGTGACTGTTTTTCTGTCTATATTAAAAAAAAATACTTTCTCGTTATTAAAGCTCGTTTAACAAATATAAGGCTAAAGATATATGGGAATTATTAAAAGAAAAGTATGATTTTTCCGAAATACGGTCAAAAAAAGTTTTAACAACGCTGAGTCAGATAAAAAACAACACGTTCCATGGCTGAGTATTTTAGTTAACACAGATATATATAGTGAGCTTCATAAAATGGAGCCGCAACTGAGCCGCGAAAAGTGATATTTTAAGTTAAATAAGTGAAATACTACTAATAATTTAGCGCATCCAAATTTTTACACAGATGATAAAAGAGTTTGCAAAGCAACGCTTTTGTATACCATAAAGTTCCCAAACAAAAACAAATGATTATAATTGTTCTAATGATTAATTATATTTAACAGTTTTTTTCCTTTGTTTAGGTAGCTAGCACCTTATTTTTAACTGTTGCCAGTGTTTCTTCACCTTTTTTCGCGGCCCCCCAAATACTAAGTGTAAGTATAACAGCAAATCAATGGAGACCCCATTCTCTTCACTAAACGTTTGTAAACTTAGAGTAAACAAACACAAATAAGAAAGTAGCATAAATAAGTTCGAATTTACCCAAAATGAGCCATGTTTTCGTGTTGAGTTGGCAATTTTCTCAATTTTACGAAAAAACTTGCCCGTAACCAATCTCAATAAATTCAACCACATAAAACGAGTGCAATCGGCTACCCAATTTTGGGTCAAATAGTTTTTCGGAAAAATAGTTCTATTTCAGAACACCACATAACATGACAGTTATAACGTATTTAGTCATTTCTTCAGTGGAACATTAATTCAGTATAAGCAAAGTGTCGTTAGGCACTTGTTCGAGATTAAGACGGAGTTATTTTTTGAAGGTAGATTATAGGATAGAAAACACACACTATAAAACTTTTGTGGCTTCTAATGATTGTCCTGTATATTGGTTGTCCATCGCATAGTTATCAAAACATGTATATATAGTCGATTCTATTTATTAATAAAAAAGTCGATTAGTAATGAAACCATGCACCAAATAATGCATTCGTACATTTTTGCTCTGATTTATGCATTTAGGCAACTACATGGTGTAATAAAACTAACAATAAAATTGTTTAACGGAGTACAGGCTACAGTGATTCGGAAAATGTATTGAACAAACTTTCTCATTGGTAGACGGCGTTTCTTCGAGCAATTGACGAGCACCGATAGAAATTTCTGTTTTCTTCTTTCTTGACCATTCTGACTCTAATCGGTCAAAGGAATCACGCAAAGCGGAACCGGTTTGAATTGGTCGGTCGTTGGGCTGTTGAAAAACCCACTCACGCTACGGCCGGGTCCCTTGGTTACTTGAAAGCCGACCCCGACGTACGAGGTGTTGGAGTGCGGAAAGCCAGTGTGGTAGAGGTTCGCTCGTGGCTTCCAAGAATTTCCGTCAGTCAAGGCGATCGTGTTGGTAGCGTGCTGCAACAATTCGTTCGTTATGCGTGATTACAATTTGCTCTGTATGTTGCTGATATTGACAGTTCATCGTTTTTGGTAATTTTTAGTTGAGGTATTGCTCTTATTTGGACGAGTTTGTTTACCAACTTTAAATAGCCTAACGTGTAATTTTGATGACAAGGACATGAATTAGAATTTGCTCCGATTATGACTTGACTGGGACTTACTTGACTTGTTGTTCATTCATAAAGACTTGACTGGGACTTACTTGACTTGTTGTTCATTCATAAAGACTTGACTGGGACTTACCTGACTTGTTATTCATTCAAAAATACTTTACTGGGACTTAATTTGTTATTCATTCAAAAAGACTTCGTGGACTTGAAGTATTTTACAAATGACTTGATCCGGACTTAAGTCTCTTAAAAATGACTTGTTTGGAATACTGGTAATTTTAAAATGTGTTTGGCGTGGAAGACCTCACGCTGACGCCTCGAATATACCATTGCAGCACCTTCTGACTAACACTTCTGAGCACTAATATATTTGCAAACAAATAAATGCAACAATATTTACGTCGAATGTTGATCCGAGCCAAACGTTAACGAAGGTTTCGTCGCCATTCTTATTTCCCATCCAATTGCGAAAGACGTAGTCCGAAATCACGTTATAGTTGTTCTCGCAGTCAATTTCGGCGAGATTGCCATTGTAGAACTGGCACCACGATTTGGCTTCGGCCAAACTTTTACCCGATCCTGTCTTGTAAGCAAGCTGGAAGCATTGTCCTTGATGAACTACGCCGTGGCACTTGGCTAGAAAAAGAATTGAAACAGCATTTATCGCAAAGGATAAATTGAATGGTTGTTACCGGCTATGCTATGGTTTATCAGTTAAAAATAACAATGCTACACAGTCAAACCCACTTACAACAACAATATCCATTAAAGTGATGTGGTAAGAAGCTAGTGACCTATTGTCAATTTGTGTAAATACAATGTTAAATTGAGAAAGCAAACCGATTGGTATAGTACATCAATTATATGTGGGCCAGACGGTCAGGATTTTCGAGCGTCGCAAGGAACTTAATAAGAGGGGGGAAATGATTAATGTGAACCTATTAAAGCGGCCTAGCTAATTCCAAATATATGATAGCGAATAATTTATCCCAGACAACTAGAAGAAGAACGCGTTAGTGTAGGGAATTTCTTTGGTAGTATTTGTGGGTTTCTTAGTCATGTGTAGTGCGCTATAGGCCAGTATTAAGACTTGTCAATTCAGGCACAAATACACGACATTGGATTTTGGCTACTTTTTGTTCAACTATATACCAGTGGTTTCCCGACCCCCAGGAACCCCCTTGCGACCCCCTTTTTGGGCCCCAGGTTGGGAACCATTGTACTATACGAATAACTCAGGCAGAAGTCGCAAATTATTGCCTTTATTCCAATGATAATTATTTTACATCGCCGGCACAACGCCAGTAGTTCAAGCATTTTTATTATTCCAAGTTTAAGGCGACATAATATCAAAGTACTGTTATACTACCGTACTACATTATATGTCATATTAAACGCCAAATTATTGCTACAGCAACAATGACACCACGTGTCAATGTAAAACCGGTTGACATTTGTGTATGTTATAGCACAATATTGTGTGAGAATTTTAATAGGGGGCTTATAAATAAAAGAGGCTATTTTTCTACGTTTTTCGGAAGAAATAGGCTACTGCTAGCGCTCTCTGCTTTGCTTTAAAATACCGAAGCGGCTCTAATGGCTATTTAGTTTGGTCCTACGATATAGCACCCACCTTCACATCCAATAACTCCCAAAACCATAGTGATCGCCACCAAAGCTAAAATATTCTTCATGTTAGGCAACTATCTTTTACAACAACAAAGATATTACCGGGTACCTAAGTTAAAAAATAGGTTAAAAAGTCTGTAAAATTTGACAACACTCTATTGTATTTATACGTTATAACATTTTTCCAATTTACTTCCCGTCTTACCACACTCCTAACTCCAATTGTCTCTCTATCTCTCTATTTCTCTTTATGTATTTAAGGACAAAAATGTTTAAAATAAGAATTACAAACGAAAGGATGGCACTATACCTAAACAATAACGAAAAAAACAAAAACAAGTCAGCTAACCCCAGCGGCGACAACTGACCTTAGCAAAGAAAAGGCATAAACTCGTTTAATCTGCACCTATACCTTTTAGATCAATTGTGCCATTAATCCCACCAACCAGTTTGACTGCTTTTGCACCTGTTGCAACATTTTTTTTCCGGTTGCAATAATTTGCACCGATCTGAGTGAACCCATTGTTGGATTATTATATTTGCAAGGAAACTTAATATACTGCTTCGAGAAATTATGTGTTGTTTTATTCGGAGTGACGTTTTTGTTCTGCAGCCTATATCATGGTTAGATTATACGGCTTATATAGTGATATTTTTTTAATACTTTTTACATTACCCACATGCCGATTTTCATTTTTGTACAGTTTATTTTATACCTTGGGTTACAAATATGAATACAACCAAAATGATGGGCTAAGTTATATTTTTAAATGAATTCTATTGGTTTGTTCATTCACCTTTTTATATTTTTTTTTCTGACTGTCTTTTTTTGTTAAAAGTCAAATATATCACTAGACTTACCTCTTTTGCATTTCTGCGAACTTTTGACACCAATGTAGAAATAAACCTGACTCTATATAAAAAATTAAAAACCTACGTTTGTAAAAGCCAATAAAAACCTCAAACATGAACGTTTAATGTGCCGCTTTATTAAATCGTTAAATAAATGATCGTTTCACGTATATCAATGCAGAGCCAATATTGACATAGCTCTGCTTAATCTGAGATCAGACATTGGATCAAAGTTGAACTACCCAAAAATTAAATATATTTTATCGTTTTCATGTCGATTGCAACTTGCAACATACATTTCAGACTTACAAATTAAAATGCATAAACCTGCTATCAATAGTTTCTTGTGCCGGGTTCCATAAAATACACGCTTTTATACAAACTAAACATACGTAGCCTATGTGTATGGTACATTATCACAAGCACCATCTGATTCTTTATTAAGGTTCTTGTTTATCGTACCGGTTAAAGTTAAACCATGAATCGTTTCATTTCGTCCCCATGATTGCCTATACAGACGTGCTTGTTAAATGTTTACATTACCGATAGCAGTAAGCAAAACTCATCGGTCAAGTACAGCCTACAGGGTTAATTCGTTCGACGAGCGGCATGTTGCCTTTACGTTAAAAAAGTGCGGTTAATCACAGGCAAGGCAGCGAAGACGGTTAAACATAATAGAGTCCGACTCCCAAGACCGACTTTGGACAAAAAAATTAACCCTAGTCCGACCCCGACTCCACAGCTTTTATTATACCCATTTACTTCACTAAAATAAGGTAGATATGAAGCAATCCACCCATAGGGTGTCATATAATTCATCAACATATTTTTTGAAACAAGTGATAACGTCGTTTTAGGATATTTGGCGGCTCAGGTTTTCGATTTTTTTCTCTAGCTTTCGACATTTATAACATTGAAAATATTTTTTATTTTGATATTCGAAGGTACTTTGATTCCATTCGACTAAGGTTAAATGATGCAATTTTTTAACTATCAATATGTGGGGGCAAAAAACGTATAAAGGTAACATTAGGCGATCTATGGATCCGAGTTGAAGAACCCCTGGAAGCATGGGCGCCCGCAGGGGGGGGAAAGGGGGGGCACTTGCCCCCCCCCCTGGAATTTCAAAATGTGATTATTAGTATTATTTGTAAGTGTAATATGTTATTACTTATGAAAGTTAAAAATAATATACACTATCCATTGTCCCAAGTGGCGTATCCAGTGGGGGCGGGAGTTGTGACCACCCATATCACTTTTTGTAAGTGATATAATCGCTTTTGCTTCGTTTTTGTCATGGTTTAGCAAATTGTTCGAAGCGGCGTGCTTTTCAAGTAATTGGGTCACGCGTCTTAGTCTAATGAGAAGCCAAAATCGAGCGCAAAAAGCCGTTTTTCGTCTTTAGTTTGGTCGACCGTGAACGCTGGATAGTTTTTCTCTTTTGTTATTTGTTTAGGTCAGTGGTTCTCAACCTTTTTTCTTTCGTAGCCCATTTACCTTGCAAAAAAATTCTGTGGCCCAATAGAATAAAAACTTTAAAATAGGTTTAGAACAACACACAGCAGAACATATTTCAAAACAGATTATTTAATCAACCGTGCATTAGTGAGATACTTGCTGCTGAACAATGAATTTACATTCCTTTTTAATTCCTCCCAAACCATTATTCCTTTAAATATAATGACACAAATGAACCTAAATCTAGCTTTTTAAATTGGTCTGTGGCCCACCTCAAATGTTCTTATGGCCCCCACTGGTTGAGAAGCGCTGGTTTAGGTTGACTGATTAGTGATCAGCAAGTATTCGACAATTGAAAACGCCAAGTCATACCTTATTTATTTTTTTCTCGCTAAAAAACGTCAAGTTATACACAGTATGTTTCTCGCTGTTCGGTCTCTGCGCTTATATCCGATGTTGGTGTAACATCGACATTTGTTTAAATGAAGCAGATTCTTAAAAGGAGGTATAATGGTGACTGTCGTGCGCGTTTTAAAGTATAAATTTTTAAGTAATGATAGTCAACGCAAAATTATGCTCTTTATGCATACTCTAAGACCACGTGCTAAGTGTGCAATGGACACGACTTATTTCCCCTCAACCAAAGCTTGTAATTTAGCTGAATTGGTACACAGCTCGGCGCAGATGTTGCGCCAATCGTGGCATAATAACAGCCGGTAAAAACTATCTTCGTTTAGTATTGCACGTGGTGAAAGATGTGCTTGTAATTTAGCGCTTGTTCCGTTCATGGAACTTGAAAACTGCGCTGCTGATAGTCGAATTATGTATGATTCTACCACAATTAAACACACATATTTCACGGTCTTGGTTTGTTTTTTGCCTGAAGTTAACAATTGCACACCGTGATTTCGCAGCTGGCGCCTGACAGGATTGTCGACGACGCACGTGCTCGCTTTTGCTGGACGTATTTGGCTGTTTCTGGGTTTTTTCTATCACGACTTGCAATCACCATTCTATGACGTCATACTTTCACTGTTTTAATGACGTCATTATTCATTAACATTAGGCGAAAAATAGGGGAATTCCCTAAGTTTAAAATTCAGGACCCCTGATTGCCCCCCCCTGGAAAATTTTCTGCGGGCGCCCCTGCCTGGGAGTAAAAATGTTAGGTATGACAGGGAAAACTAATTAAGAAAAAAGCTCCATCGGTACATCACAAGTAGTAAGAGCTTGAAAGTCATGCAGATATATAAAGGAAGCTTTGGGTTAAAAATTTGTGAAAAAATTGTAACTTTAAACATCTACTATATAAAATACATTGCTTGTCCGCCGTCCGTCCAAAAAAAATAAAAACTGATTCCAGCGGATTTCGAAGAGCGAAAAATTTGAAACGAAAAATGTCGACATCTCAGAAAAAGCCAATACTAACAAACTAAGTGCGTTTTCGGAATCAGGGGCTTTCAATATACCCAAATGGCCCTCATTTTCCGTGCTTAGAAAATATGTTTTTGCTGAACAGTGAATAAATTCATAAAATAAATCTCCAGAAAATGTTTGAGGGTGTAAATTCAAACTAAATTTTGCTTCAATACTAATACTGCTTTTAATGGTTCGCTTTTTAATTTATGGAAAATGTCCTAATAGAAAGATTTCCGTTTAGAATATATAACTGCCAATAATAAAATATGTCAAACGACCATTTTTTAAATCATTTAATCAATGCAATCATTGCCGAATAAAATTAAGCAATTATCCTCTTTCAACTATCCTCTTTTTTCACTTTAGACGTGCTGATAGAATCTGGTATGCTTTTCAATTTATTGAAATTTACATTTTATACTTCTCAGGCATGGTTTGTGATCGAACTGTGCCTTTTCAACTTTCAAAGGTTGCTTTTTAACAAAATCAACATAGTAGGTTTAGTTTTCCATCGCATTTGCTAAACAACGAAAGGCATAATACGTAATAAAAATATCAAAGCCCATACAGAGGTAGCTATCATTTTGAACGTTTCCAATAACGCTTTATTCATTTCCAACAAAGCAAAATGATAGCTACTTCTGTATGGGCTTTGATTTCTTATTACGTCTTACTACAACCTCCAACCATTATGCTCCAAAAGGCATAATATTAGGCCCAATAGAAAACTACGGCGAAATCTTTAGAGAAAAAATATATTTACCAGAGGAGCAGTTTTTGATTAAAGGGCGTACGTGTCTTTTAGGGGCGATGGTTAATACTCCACTACTGTTCACTAATAACGTCATGATATACCGTTCACCATATTATTGTCGTACTATAACCTCATGATTTAAACTTTAAAGGGTGTCCGAAACTTCTTTATGTTTTTTTCCGATACTAATTGCATATATTTTCGACAAAAAGTACTGTGATCCTTTTACGATATTCGGGGACCAATTTTACGATCTCATATATCGTAAATAAAAATTTAGCGTGAGTTCTGATTATTTATATCTTAGCGCTAATGTTCTGCCGCAGTAAGACTATCTGCCTGATTCTCAAAAATACCAAGAAACGTAAATACCATTATTAATTATTGACAACAAAAACGAGCTTAAGCATTACAGTAAATTACATACATTATGGACTAACAATCAACAACTATAATCAAAGACTTTTACATAACATTTTCCCTTATCATAGAATATATCTTCAAAACGGCAGCAATACATAGCGACAAATACACTATACCAATTCCTATATCTGATTACTATCCTAATTGATCCAACATTATCTACACAATAAAAAGTGATATCACATGCTATAGTCATACACAGATTCGCGAGGTAAATTGCGTGGTAACCGGCGCCTATGAAATGCACGAATGTTTAAAACCCACTGGGTTACTGAGTGTGTTAATTTAGTATTCCTTAAGTAATTACTAACGGCTAAAGATGTTGCAAGACCGCAACAGATCCGTTCCGATCCAAATGACATTATTAGGCTACTATGTTTAAACAAGCAATTAGATAAAAATGAAACGTTCAATGGTACTTTTTCACCCACTTATGTTTAGTCGTAGGCTGTAGATAAAATGTACGTACTATATAGACCAATATATTTATTAATACAAAACTCGATTAGTAAGAAAACCATTCAACCAATAATATGTTTAACATTTTTCAGTTTTCCTTTGATTTCTACGTTCCGCAAGCAAATGTTATGAATAAGTAAATATGTGACAAATCAAATGGTCTTTTAGTAACAAACATTTTTAACAGAATACAAATGCTTTACAAGTTAGATGGAATATTGACAACAAAAAAGCCTTATTAGTTGATGGCGATTTTTACACGAGAAGTTCCGGCAAAAGCGAAATATGAAAATTAGTAATAATCAATTTGGCACGCTTCTTTAAACCTATACCACCGCGCAGTTTTTATTCGGTCAAGGGAAACACGCAGAGCGGAACCGGCTGAAATTCATCGGAGGTTGGGGTGTTGAAAAATCCTTTTTGGCTTCGACCGGGTCCTGTGATAACTTGGAAGGCAACCCCGACGTACGAGGTGTTGGAGTTGGGAAAGCCAGTGTGGTATAGACCCGCTCGTGGCTTCCAAGCATTTCCGTCAGTCATGACTATGGAATTCGTGGCGTGCTGCAACAATTTGTTCGTTATGCCGCGTTAAAGTTTGGCCGCAGTTAAACCAAATTCCGGAAGCTTGTTCTAATGACTTAAGTCACTGAATTGACTTAGTGCACTTAAGTTACTGTTTTCAAATGACTTGACTTGACTTAAGTCTTTCAGATAAATGAATCGACTTGACTTAGGTATTTTGGACAAATGACATGGGTTGAAATGACGTTTTTTCTTTAAGTATATTTTTTTTATAAAATTGAGCTATTTATCCATTTTTTTGCACATAAAACAAATTGCTTCCTATACGTTGCGTTTTTTTTTTTTTCAATTTTTAGTTCAGTTATTGTTCATAATCGTTCGAGTTTAAAAATCATAATAGTTCAACTTTTTATTTTTATGACAAGAACATGACGTGAAGTTGACTTGCTCTAATTATGACTTGACTTGGACTTGTTATTTATTCGAAAAGACTTGACATGGCCATAAGTCATTATAAAAGGACTTTGGTAAAAGTATTTTGTAGTTCGGCACATTGATATCGTCAAGCGTCGTTTTATATGTTCTGATAAAAGGATATGCTTCAGCTTTACAACTATAACCATAAAAACAAATTAAAAAAGTTAGTCCTAGTAAAAGCAAAAGCAACCAAATTTTCTTGGACACATTTAGTTGCAAAAACGGTTGCTTTCTTTCAGATTGGCGTTTACCCAACTACGGTCGAAGGGGGTAATTTCTTCAGCCCGCGGCATACTGACATAATGGTAAAAGAATACGGTCCATTTCAACTGTATTATTTTTTGTCAGATCTAATTTCAAGCTGTTTTTTTAATTTTATGCTGAACAACAAATTTCATAATTTTATAAATTTCGTATTTTCATAAGGCCTTGTATTATATGTTTTTTGTTAAACAGCTATTTATGTTTTCTATATTTGTTTAATTAAAAATAACTTAATAAGGCCCACGATCGTCAGGCTTTACAGCATTCCGGTCCTTACTAAAACTTTCTTCTAATATCACGGCCACCGTTAAACAATACTTTTACACCTTAATTGTTATCCATTCCGACGTAGTTTTTATATTGTTGTTATTTAATTTCCATTCATTTATTTTATCAGCGCTTTAGCAACGTTGAAAAATATTAATCTTGGACTTCAATGCCAACTGAGTTACGAAATTGTTTTCGTGTAGGAGCATGTAATATTTAAATAAAGGCGCGTTGGTTTGGCCTAGAAAATCACATGGAAATATAACGGGGGTTGCCTTTTCAATTACACATTTCAGCAGTAATGCATTTTACCAAGCATAAAAATTAAGGAATATAACAATTACGTCGAATGTTGACCCGATCCAAACGTTGACAAATAGCTCGTCGTCGCTTTTATATCCCATCCAATTGCGAAGGACGTAGTCCGAAATCACGTTGTAGTTGTACTCGCAGTCAAGTTCGGCCAAAGCACCATTGTAAAACTGGCACCAGGCTTCGGCATCGGCCAGACTTTTTCCGGAGCCTGTCTTGTAGGCAAGCATGAAGCATTTCTCTTCAAAAATAATGCCGCCGCACTTGGCTGAAAAAAGAAAAAAAGCGAATATGTTCTCGCGACTGATCAAAACAGTTTTTAAAACGCAAATTTTTAACGCAAAACAAAACGAGCCATTGGCTCATGGAATGTAACGATTCTTGGATAAATATTGAACGCATAACTTGCCTACAATGTTTAATATGATACATTAACTGTAGCACAAACTATCCGTCAACATAAGCCTATAGCCTGGACGTGTTTTCGTAATTACTTTAAAAGTAAGTGTTTTAAGCACAATAAAATTGGTTAGAACGTGCAACAAAAACACTCACCTTCACATTGAACGACTCCCAAAACCAAGATGACTGCCGCAAAAACAATAATGTTCTTCATTTTGTTTAGCTATACGTTAAGCATCTACTAGGAAATAAACTAAATCCTTAAAAAAAGAGACAAAACAGAATTAAGTCCACCGAGGGCACATTACAACAACTTTGTATTTGGACATAACTATTTATCAATTGTTCATTACATTCGCTTAAAGCTGCACGCTGCGTAATATTTTTGTCTCACATTCTGTATTTTCTCACTTCAAGAAGGATGAAATTTAAACACAATCCTCAACTTTTATTCACCGGTCGCCTCTCTTTCTACCCCTTAGTTTCTACCCATTTACGATCTCTTAAGTCAGATTACCTAAAGAAGTATTTGATGTAAGTCTTGCCAGCCGAGCTGATCGCAGTATATATCTGGCCAAACAGAAGCGTTAAAAAAACAATCCACCTATCCCCAGCGGCGATATCTAAGCAACGTTACGAAAGGGCATAAGCTCGCTGGGTACCTATCAGTTTAAGTAAACTGTCAATTCCATTATACCGGTTTGACCGCTTTGCATCTCTTGCAATGTTTTTCTCCGGTTGCAATATGTCTGTTTACATTAGCAGAATTGCGTGTACAAATCTAGTTATAGATGGAAATCGCTCTTCTGGTGTAAACAGAGTATAAACCGACGTTTCGGCAGCAGATACCAGCTGGCCTCAACAGGGTTAATAATTAGTAAATTGTGATTTTTGTTCTCAGTGCGCCAAAAAGTTAAAACTTTTAGTAAGTATTCATCTAAGTAGTAGAGTTGTTCTATTGAGTTTCCAAACTCCTTTATTTTTTATCTTAAAATAATCTGTTTTTTAAATAACCCAATTATTTCCTAAAATTGCATATTTTAGTTTCCGATAATATTAGATGTCTCTTAGCATAACTAATACCCCCAAAATGTAGACATTTTTTTTTTAAATTTGAGACACCGCAAACGTGTGGTTTAGGCTTCAATTCATTGTGGGTCACTTTGTTCCCAGCGCTTTTTTAATTGATTAAATCGTTAGAAATAATAGGTAAACTGTGTCACTCCGGTGTTTTACGCCTATCTATATAACCAACATAGCACTAAATTATTTCAACACTGAATCTAGTATTACGTTGGCGGTAAACTACCTAAAATATAAACTCATAAGAAATCCTACAATCTGTCACTTGCGACCTGCGTTAAGTTAGTATTCTTAAGCGCACGAGTAAGCTTAGCATGCCGGTTTTTGTTTATTTTATACTTTATGTTTGTTTAGAACACTGTGCCTAACATTCTTAGGAAAATTATACCAATTACATAATTTTAGTGGGGGTCAGGTAAACATTGTAGGGGACTGTATTAAGCTACAGAGTATTACTTTGCATCGCAAGCACCTGCTGAAACACTAATTAAATGTGATATATGAAATGTACAGAAGTGATTTAAGTATCGTACGAGTACCGATGCTGCCACCTTGGTATGGGCAATAATATCGACTTGATAGTATCGGAAAGCACACGAGACTGCTTACAGTGATGATTTCCAACTAACTTTGAAACAGTAAATAATTGTAAAAATAACACTTAATATAACGAAGAGGTTTGGTACGACAAAGTCAACCGGGCTGTCCTCTTAACCTCAAAACTGGCATTGATTTAGTAAACCCACATTTGAAGTTCGACCAAAACCATGACTCCGGGTCAAAACGTTCACTCCACACCTAACTGGCAAATACTTGGACCTATACTTCTCCTTTTCTAACAGGTTTCAATACTTTTAACTAGAAATATACAATATTGCAGATTGAAGAACCAGACTTGCCACAACACAAAAAAGTCAAGAAGTAGGCCAATGTTTTGTGGTATCATGTCTATCGTTTGCAAGTACACCAGACGACGCTACGAAGCCTATAATGCAGATTTAATTAGTGTTTTGCATATTAAAAGTGACTGAAAAATAACATTTTTTTTTCAATAGTGTACTGTACTTAATAAATCGTTGGACAAAATCTAATGGATCGAGATAAGCTTCAGGTGTGGAGCGGTTTTGGTTTTACGTTAGAGGTCTGTTAACGGTTCTATTTACAACAACACCTCAACCTAAAAGCAAACCTCATTGTTAGGCTTGCCATTTTTTAGAAACGTAAATCCGGGACGCATATTGAAAACTGCAAGTTAACTTAATGTTTACCTAATACAAACGAATTTAATAAAACTAATCAACATAATGGGGTTGCGGTTGTTTTATATTTTGTCAGGGGGTATTTTTCAAGGCCTTATTTTAAGGGTGGTTTGTCTGAATAAATTAAATTGTAACCGAAAGTAATGTTCTGTATTGTGAGAAAAATAAGTCGGGTAAATACTTTCTGCCATTAAAGTATAGGATGCGTCCCTCGTGAAAGCAACAACAATATTAGACCGTACATTGGCAAAGGCGCTGTGTCCATAACAAATTCTTATTCCCCGGACCAAATCATTCTCAAGCATAGGTTAAAAAATGTAAGACTCCATCAAGCTGGCCTCTTAAAACTATAACATATTATGTTGTACTTTGCGTCATTTGAGTGTTATTGCTGATGATTTGAAAAGGTAATTTACCATGTTACTAAAAAGTAATGTTACGGATAGCGTAATATCCTGGCTTGAGTGCTAAATATTGTGTAAAGTGGTAAACATTTTAATTTTTTCTAAAAATACATTTTAATTTCTCTAATCGTAGATTGTTATACGGCATATATGTTGGTCGTCCCTTGACTATTTCTTTTTTGCTTATTGTTCTGAAATGGGTTAACTAAATGTTTCCCACAAATGGAGTCACATTCTTTAGCCTGTGTGGAAGCAGCATTTAATCGGATGGCGTGTTATAAATTAACGAATTTATCTGCGTGACTGTGAAACATCTTAATTGTTCGTCGTCGCTAACTAAAATTTTACATTTTGTTGAAACAAAATTGCAAATAATTGTGTGCTTATTTCAAATGAAACGACTAACTACCCAACAGTTAAGCACGTCAATCATCTTTTACGTAACGAAAATCAGTCACATATATCAATAGGGAACCACTCACTAACGTAAAACCTTAAGTTGTATAGCAGCCATTGTTCGTATTGCGTGATATTCAGCAACGACGTAATCTTGGTACCATACTGCGTCCAACTTAAGTAAATCTGGTGAAACTGAAAATTGGTTACGATTAAAACCGCCGCATTAAATGCGATGTTTTGCGAACTCTACCTAAATTTTGCGCGATAACAGACTTAAACTTAATTCTATTAAGGCACTTAGTATGTTATGACTTTAATTTAATTTGCAATGCTGAAAACCCGCGACATTTATCGATCCAGAATCACTTACACAAACGTTAAACTTTAAATTGTAACAGCAATTGTTTAGACTTGCGTAATATTCAAGCAAATAATACCGGCACCAAACTGCGTCATCACGTGAAATAAATCCTTGAAAATAAACGTTGCTTAAGGTTGACCGACCAGTTTGCGACGGAGCTCGCTTACCTTAATCAAAAAGCTATCTCCCAGCACCCGTCGGATATTATCCATTTACATTTTTGACTCACCACACACAAAAAAGAAACTCGCCCCAGCAACCTTACCCCCACAGGCTAGGCGTGACATTTCGGTTAGCCTTATTATAACGTGCAATATGTGTATAGTTGTCATTGGCCAGAGTTGTCAGGTTTTCGGTTGCGCTTTTATAATGATCAAATCATTGTATATACGACTGTCAGCAACACAATAGATACGAGTGAAGCAGCATATAATAAATGCAAGTAAAATACAACGAACTCTATGACAAAAAGATAGAGAAAGCGACTAAATCATTCAAAGTGAAAAAGCAAAATCCTTGAAACAAAATCACGCAGAATATTTATACACGATGGAATTCTAACTGAAACAAACACGAAAAAGATGAAACTTGTACGAAAATTCAAAAGATGAACGGCATCTTAAGCTGACCAGGCGGTTGGGAACGCATAAAGGCATGATATTTTAGGCGACGTGGCGTTTGTACCCGTCACACGAAGCGCTGGCTAGCGTTTCGAAAACATTACGACTATAGAAAACAAAACTACGCATTAGCTGGTTTCAAAGCACAATGTTTAAAATTAATGCAGCCCTTGCGTCGGACGTTGACGTTCAAACGCTGCCACTTAAAAGTCGAGCGCGGGATGTTTTAATAGCCGCTTTCGACGCGCGCATTTTAGTTTATCGTCAGCCCACGCCGTGGGACTTCCCCGTAGGCGTACGCCCGCGCAGGTAATCGCGGACATAACGACAATGACGGCAATCGAAAAAGTAAAAGACGGGGCCTTACGGTGCCAGCCACGCGTACAGCAAAGGCATGACAAGGATGAAGAGTCGGAAAGAGTGTCGGAGAAGTGGAGCAGAAGATGTTGTGCTCTCCTTAGGAGGGGGCGTGCCCACCAAGAGGTACTTTGCCTCGCGAATCGGTTTCTTGCCAGAGGGTAAGGTGCGCTTGTTGTCGACACCGGAATCTGCTGTTGGCGCGACGTTTTTGTCATCAGTATCTGTTGAAGGGCTTTCTGGATAGCTCGGAGGGCCTTCTGGAACATTCGGAGGGCCTTCGGGATAGCTTGGAGGGCTTTCGGGATAGCTCGGTGGGCCTTCGGGATAGCTCGGAGGGCTTTCGGGATAGCTCGGTGGGCCTTCGGGATAGCTCGGAAGGCCTTCGGGATAACTCGGAGGGCCTTCGGGAACGCTCGGAGCAATCTCACCACCTGCTGGTGAAGGTGTGAGATCACCGCCTACCCTCCCGCTCACCACTTTATGGTTTTCCTCTGTCCCGTCAGTCTCTTCGGTAGCTGCTCCAGTTGGGTTTGGAGTTGGGGGCGCGATCGGGGGCATGGGGCAAACCCCTTCATACAGGAAGTCCTCGAACTGGTTTCGCTGGTCCTCCGAGTCGGGAAAGATCGCAGTCTCCATGTTGATTTTGTCGAGCTTGAACGTACCGCTGGAGGACGGGAATGGATTTTCCTCCTCGCCGAATTCACTTTCCCCGGTTTGGTCTTCCGGCTCCAGGAATAGAAAGTAGTTTCTGCCTTCTTCGGCGCTAAGCTGAAAGCGCAAAAGTCAAACGCACTTTAAACGATTTGTTTTTAAGTATTGGTGGTCTTACCCTGACGAACAGTATCAAGTTAAAAACCCATATTCATTACCATCCATCGGGTATTTCAGTATTAAGATTCATTAGATTAGACAAGATGTAAAAAATTCAATTTAAAATAAATCAGTCCCAGTCGAGTCTTTTTGAATAAATGACAAGTCAAGTCCCAGTCAAATTCATCAGTTGCCCAAATCAAGTCCTAGCTAGTCAAGTCATAATTAGAGCAAGTCAACTTCAAGTCACGCCGTGGTTATAAAAATAAAACGTTAAACTATTAAAATTTTTGTCGGGTATTTCAATATTAAGATGCAATCGACAATTTTTTTTGGCAATAACTTGCATTATGAACGTCTTAAACTACCTCCAGTCGCAAATAAACTATTTTTAAAATACAACAAGGTTTTGGGTATGGAGTGCTGTGGACGCCGGACGTTCATAGATAAAAAGTTTGCAATAATTTGATGTGGTTTTTAATCGGCGCTAATATCACATTACTAAACAACAAAATAGAGTAACGCTGAACCATTATAGTCAAACGATGATTGTATAGCAATAATAATACCTGTCTTATTAACTCAGGAAAATTCCAAAGTCGCCTAACTGTTTTATTTTACAACAGTGGAGTATAATGCTCGTTCTTGTGACGACAAAACGATCTAGTCGTTTAGCAATACAAAACTACAGGTGTGTGTTTTTTGTATTAATATGATAATATGCCTGTGTTTTTACAGTTTATTATTCTGTCAGTAAACGTTGCCAAAATTGCAACTGCTGTTCAAATTGTTCTCAACAGCAACACACAAATGCGGAGACTACAATCTACTATTGTACGTCATAAAGGAAGTATGCGTAAAGGCGGAAAATAAGCCGAACAACGTTTATTCTGTGAAGCCTTTGATTCAGTTTGTGACTGCGAGCGCACGACATTACGCAATCAAATACTTCGTGTGTCAGCAGTACGTCACTCGACTGCTGCGAAAGCGCTTTACCCTTAGCAATTTATTACACAAATGTTTAAATATTTGGCCGTCCATTCAATGTCTCTTTTGAATGTAGTTGTTTTAAAACTCAACAAGCTTTGCGACTTTCAAATTACTTGTACAGTCGTAGCTGTATCCCGAGAGAGGCTGCTTTATTTCTGTATGAATCACTTAAAAACGTCAAAATCTGTAAAACATGACTTCAGTTTATAAACTTCATGAAAATTTTAAGCCGGGTCCGCCTAATTATTGATATAATATCACATACAAGAGAGCTTCATTAACAATTCATCCGTCGTAAGCGGATATTAAACCGCGAAACGATTACTTCGCTGATAAGTACACGGGGTTATATCAGGCTCCCTTATCGTGTAATTTTCGCCTAGATTCGCTTACTTTCGCACTATTACGATCACACCTATCCACATTGCTGCCAATTAATACACAGGCGGTTTGTACTTTGCGTGTTAATGAGAAAAGTTTTGGATAGGTTGAATAACTTGTTATAGGCACTGTTGTACAGCACAAAACAGCGCCGAGTGTTGTTCAACCTTGTTGGTGTGTTCTATATGCAATCCAAAATAAATAGCTTAACGTTAAACACAATGCTTCGTATTGTGACTGTGACTCTTTTGTACTTTCATCAATAATTTAAGTTTCATATACAATAATGGCCGGATCTTTGCCGTAAATCTTCCAAATTTACAAACATTGAGTCAGCGTTAAAAACAAAAATTTTACCACGGTCTGTAACAAATTTTTCTATTAAAATCATTTTAAACAAATTTGGTTCGCGACCTTCAGGTTTAGGAACTCTGGTATACAGCCATAATTAAAGAGATTTTGGTGAGTCAGTTAACACATCAGCCCTCCGAACTGTAGCCCAATGTTGTCAAACAGCACCTGTTTTAAGCAGATTACCTAGCTCATTGGCATAGGCGTAATGGTGTCTAGAAATCCGCCAGTTTGCTCGCATTCTTATCGTATATTGTCATTGCCCTTCCTAAGCGAACTAGACGCACCTTAAATAGATTAATGATGTGAGACAGGCCTGTCGCCTAAGTTTATGGGTTGTCTGAAAAACGTAGCATTCCGCAATACTTATATATTTATTTTACATTTTATCATTTTAATATTTTTTACTGTATTTTGTACTTGTACAGTTAAACTGATGATGCCATTTATTAATATGGCGAAATGCATATTTATGTTGAAAGTTTTTAGACCTTGCTGACTGATTTTTGTTAAAAGTGATGCGCTTCTCAAGCTATTATAAAATTTTAGAACTTTTATCGTCGGCATTATGTGTTCTGTTGGAGGGCAAGATTGTGTTGTGGAAACACACACTAAGCTTATTCCGAATACATTACATTTAATATGATCAACCATATTAAACACAAAGCCGGTATATGTGCGCACCGGAAGGACAAACTAATGGCTAATCGCAGTCAAATTCGGAAACGTGGATAAAGATACGTATTTACGGAAATTAATCCGCAATTAAGTCACGATATAGCGATTTTGAAGATGTGCGGCATCTTCGGTTTGCAAATATGGTAAACGTGCAGCAAAAGGGGTCAATTACAAGCGACCGAAAGGAATAATTAAAATTGTTTCCCATAGGAACAATTCATCTTAAATTAACCCCATTTTCCAACATTTCAATGTTATGTTTTTACTGTTGTTCGCCAGGGTATCAGTTGGTTTAAAAAAAGGTTCGTTGTTAATTCATCCCAAAGGTGCTAAATACATGTTAGGCTATTTTACTGGTATGCATTAAAAAAAGCAAGCCCAAAAATTAATTAAATCATTTCTAATGTGGTTTAACTGAATTCAGTATATGGCTCTATGTCAGGGGTTCTTAAAAAAAAGTCACACAACAGTTTAATTAAAAATAAAACGGTATTGCGCTGAATGCATTAAGACTCCATTTCACTTTCACATTTTTGGACCGAAATCAGCAGACTTATGAAGTCTATTTGTATTTGGACGTAAATTCATGACGTCATTTTAAAAAATGTTTGCCTATTGTGGTCCACGCGAGGCCCAAAAAAATTTTAGGGGTCCGCGGTAAAAAGAGTTTAAGAACCCCTGCTCTATGTGGTATCGTTGGTGGTTGGAACACGAGGACTGTGTAGCGTAATACAAAGACAATTAACTTTTTTTTAAATCTATGGATTTATAATATTGTAATATTTTATATTATGCTCGATATGTATTTTAACAAAAAGCAATATTCGACTTATTTACTAAAATGGGAGGTAAAGGTTATTAGGTGAAAGCCTTTGAACCTGCATTAACGAAAAAGACAGATGTTATATTCTAACTCATGGCATCAGTCACATACCGGAAGATTTAAATTTGACTGCGCTCGTTTATTTTAGTCTTGCCTCGCACGGAAATCTTATACGACTGATTTTTGTTAGCGCCCACCAAGCAGTCTTGGACGACTGGATAATTCTAGTAATAGTTGACCATATAGTTCGAAGAATAAGAGTTATGTTCTGCGCATCCTAAATCCTATTTAATTACTGAGCTGCTGGTTTGCTCCAATTCTAGTTATATTCTGGTTTACCATTTACTGCTTTGTCAAACTTCTTTTTTAAGTTTTCAAGTTTGAACAAATTTTCAGTTGTGGAGGTCAATTTATACAGGTTGAAAAGGGTCAATACTTACGTACGACTCTCTATGGCATGTATCTTATATTTATAGCAAGTAAATTGGGTTAAATTTTAGTTTGCTTTTAGCTTTTGCAAATTAGGTAATTCAAAATCTCATCTAATTGAAAAAAGCTGAATAAGTCAAGTTGTCTTCGTAAAGGATCCAAATGTCCAATTGAAAACTGTAGAATATTTATATTTGTTACCGAGAAGCACCAGCCCGCGGCGTATCCCATCTCAGTGACGTTGACGACAGACGCATGTTCGGGTTCGAGTGACGTGCCCGAGTCGGCCAACTCGATCGACTCGTCCGAGTTCTTGAGTATGCATAAAAGGCGGAACTCAGTCGTATAAACGTGGTCGTGCTTGCTCTCCAAACTGGTGTACGTCTTCACTGCCTGTGAGCGCCAATATAGAAAACAAAATTGTCAACTAAAGCTTAGCTTTGCTAGTTTGGTAATAAAATGACTGCATGGGGGTGATGTTAAACTGATTTAGGAGGTAAACAAATTGAGGTCCTGGGATTGGGTTTGAACTGCGCCTTTGAGTTTAAATTCATTTGGAGTGACAATGGTATGTATAACTATAGTACACCAGGAGCCTTCAAACAGTAATTCTTAAATCCGTAGCCAAAGCCTAGATCGGCACAGCTGTTCTCATTTTTTTCGTATTTTTCCTAAACTGATTTGGATGTGAACAATTGTAGGCCCTCGGGTTGGGTTTGAACAGCGATATTGTACTTTGGGATTAAATTAATTGAGGGTAAGACTAATTCGCGAAATTTTCGGTTCGATAATATTATTGGGGGTTTGCTAGTTTGGATTTGTGATGAGAGCAAAATGGGGCCCTGAGGTTGGGTTTGAACTGCGACTTTGGGATTAAATTAATTGGGGTAAGACTAATTAAAACTGTGAAATTTGGGTTTAGATAATATTATTGGGGTGGGAATACATAAAAGCCTTTGTAGTTCAAAATTATACTTATTAAAAATACGATTATCTGGGGATTTGGTGTTTATGATAAAACTCATTGTGGACTTCGGAGTTTAAGTATACATAATAGGAATACGAGTAAACTTGATACTTAGATTTTTGCTAAAATATTGCGACTGAGTTTTGTTTTGAAACGAACACAGATTGAAAAGTACCACAACAAGTTAAGGAATTTAAATATTGCGCCTTAAAAAAATCATTCTTGATAATATCTGTTAAACTTCAACTTCTACGAAAAACTGTCACGAAAAAACTAATCCGGTTAAATAGCATCACAGCATCATAAGTATAAGTTTACTCGAAATAGCACTTTAAACACGACTCTAAAATTGGCGTCAAGTCAAATTGGACACTAAAATGCGTTTAAAGGTTAAGTTTATCACAAATCCGTTTAAGTGGCACATTTGGTAATCATTCAAAGTTAATCGCATTACAGGTAACATGTGTCGGTGCTATTTCTCGCTAAAGTTTTGTTGCAACTATATACCATATAAAAAGCGCTCAGGGCAAACTTAAAATTTACCGACTTCTAGTAATTTGCGTATAAAATAATGCACGTGAGTTCCTTTCCTTTGAGTCTCTTTTAGTTTACCTAACGCTGGCCTTGATTTTGTTTTATTCTCGTTTCACTATATTTGGTGATGATTAAGGCTATGACTCCTTATTTAGGCACATGCTATAAAAGTGTTGACAGACAAGGCTTTATTAAACGGATATACGTGACAACGCTGTAATCATAATTATACTCTTACAATGAATCAACATGATTTTTAAGCTGAATAAACAAAAATGTTTATCAAAGATTAACTGTTAGGGCTAATGTGGACTTGTTAGAGAAAAAGCCAGATTGCGCTTTAACATGAAAATGTTTTTTTTTTGTTGGTAAAAATAAAATTCGAAAATTAGCCTATACCTTTGCACATTTCAATTCGGAAAGTATTTATTCGAAACTCGACCTGTGTGGGTTAATACCAAGAGTCGTACTGCATAATGCCCCTGAAAGCCATTTCTTGTACATTGCACCAAAAACCTATAGGTGTGTCACCCTGAAAGTATAAATTTAGAAAAGGTTGTCTACATCAGGGATTTTAAAGGTTTTACTGTGCAATCCCTATTCATTTATTAAAATTTTTGTGCGATGCTTAATTATTTATCGGAATGATAAAGTAATATTTGTCGGGGCTTTTGGCACGAGTTTAATATTTTTTTATGAAAGTAAGTCGGAAGTTCGATGTTTGCGCTAGTTTTTTTAATTTGCGTATCATAAGCAAAGAAATTATATAAACCATGTAACGCTTGTTTAAAATTGCTGTAAGCTTATTCGCAAACCCTAACACTACCCCTGCAGATTTGACGCCTAATTTAGAAAAATACAGCGAAGAACGAATTTTGCGTACGACAGACGGTATTTCGTCAGAATAAATTAACCACCAAGTCTTAATTACATGCTGAATCGATCACAATACACAGACACCAAATACCTCTATATAAGGTGTCAAAATGAACCACGTTGCTCCCGCGTATACCGACACTTAAATGGCCATCAAATTCGTGTAGCCACGCCTGACAGCGACCGCGGCTCAATGGTATAGTTAATCATTTACATTCCAACTCAAGTGGCTATTAACGATCGGAAGTAAATTTCAAGTTGAAATCCGTGCAATCCAACGCTTACGACTTCGCCGCTTGGCTCAGACGCGTGGAGATTCTTAAGTGATTTATTTCGAATTATTGAGTTGCAAAATCGCTACTTGGGCCTAAGTTAATTTAAACTTGTTTTATGGGTAATTACAATAATCCTGCACGCCGCTGCTTTGATCGCAAGAATGCCTATAGTGAAATAAGATAAAAATATCTGCTTACACCAGTGGTTCTCAACATTTTTTTCTTTCCTGGCCCATTTTCGTTGTACAAAAATACTGTAACTGTAGCGCAATTTTTTGTGAAATAAAACAAATATAAAATTGGCTTAGAACAAAAAATTGCAGAACATATTTTAGAACCGAATATTTATTCAATTGGTGAGATACTTGTAGAAGAACAATAAATTTACATTCCATTTACATTTCTCAAGCCATTATTCCTGTACAATTAAGTATAGTGAAACAAATGAAACTAAATTATTCAATAAATGTATTTTTTTTAATTGATCTGTGGCCCACCTTAAAATGTTTCCATGGCCCACTGGTTGATATTAAACGGAAAAATTAAGTTTTTGTTCGCATTAATATACAAACATCGTTTGTTTTTCGCCTAAATTGTGGAAATACGTATATTACCGAGATGTTTAAATTTTATATTAAAGAAAAGCAATGTACTTAGCAAAAATTAAAGAATATGTCATTGTGAGAGGTCATACTTTTTTGCGGGTTAGGGTGAAAATACTTCAGTGAACGACAGAAGTAACCTACCAAACAGTGGAACTATCCACAAAAAAATTAAAAGCATAGCGGGTTTTAAAGTTATATAGGTGGACTTTCCGAATGTATAACTATTTTAGCCGATTTCTGACACAGTGTGACGACGTGAACGAAAAACAACAGCCGAATCTTGCACAAGAGCAGTATGTCATCCAACCAATTCACTTTGATACAGTGACAGTGGTCACCAATGGCCGGCAATCGTGTTTTTACTTCATCGATCATCCTTACACAATCACGCTATAGCATCTCTTACCTTCGCATAGACGACGATCTTCGCCTTTTCCGCCCTTTGCCTGATGGATTGGAGCTCGCTGTTTCTGATTTCGGAACAGGCCAGTACCAGGCCGCAGCCGATCAGCTGGAGAAATACTCTCAACCAAGTCATTGCGTTCCAAACCTACGCTGGCTATATTTTATTCACTGCGCGTACAAACACAGAGTTAAGTAATAAATTGATAAGGGTTTATTTTTATGGAATCCAAAACCATTCGCAGCAGGTTTCTGCCTGTCGATCACTGTTCCGCTGACGCGTATACTAGCCATAAAACAATAGATTATTTTTGAATAAGAAACTGACGATGCCAGTATGGGCGAAATATATATTCCTTTAAAAACTGTCTGATTCTGCTTTTACTTGGCTTTTTAAACTCTGAGTTCTATTGTTAGAGTTAAGTGAACTTTAAGTTCATTCCCGGGCGTTCTGATAACTAACGCACCGTTTATAGGCACGGCAAGCCACTGAACACCTGTACATTGGATAAGTTAAAACCCACACCTAAGGTACGCGATAAAAGAGCGACTGTATTTTTAAGGGCTGCTAGTCGGTTTTAAAGGCTGCGAAGGACAACTCCCGGCCACTGGCGAAAAGTTATGAGGTTTGTGTGTGTGATGCCCACTCAGTTTTTTCGCCCACTATGCGCATTCAGCCAAATTGCTCCGAAAAAGCGTGGCCGTAATTCGTTGTGACGCAACAAACAATGACGTACACCGACCGATACACAGCCTTGTCTCGTTTCGCGTTACATCGAAAAAGAAATAACGCGCGGTTGAGAAGTGGAATTTTCCATCATTTATTTAGATAAGGAACGATGTGCCTCGCTCGATAAAACATCCTAAAATTAAAATTGGGGGGGGGGGGGGGGGGGGGGGCGAGACATACAAACGCGCATCAGAATTTTTCGAACGGGTATCTAAAAGTGAAGAGCTTAGTTTATCGAAAGACAACAGGACGCAAGGCGTTATGGAGACTGTCATACTGTCCTGACAGAGTTCTAAAAAAAAATACATAAAATTTATTTCTGTCACCGACCCGCAACTATCTTTACTCGGATAAATCGCCTACAGACATACGCAAAACACACAAAGCTACAATTATTGCAAAAAAGACGCTGATAATGATTTTACGGACCCGTACGTATAATTTAAGCAACGTAATCACAGCAATGGTACTTTAGTCATGTATATATTTGAATAGTTAGTCATACAATCTCGTATTAATAAACTCAACAATTTTGACAATTTTCATTTAAAGGATTAATTCTAGTGCAACTTTGAATACAAAAAAGCGAAATGCGTAAAAAGGCCACTGTTCGATAGCATCACCAAAACGCTTGTATCGTTTTATTCTACGTTCTATCATTTTATTCTATAGAAAAAGTTTCATTAAAAGCAATTAACATTTAGCAAATGACCGTCAGTTTAACCTCGTTTACACTACTCTGTGCGTCAAGTTGAGCACGACTGAAACATTCGGGTTTTTCTCGTTTCCTGGCCCGTTTGCACGCATACAATACGAACAAGTTAACAATTACGCTATACTGGCAAAACAGAAATGCTTTTTTATGGGCGTTATCTAAATATTGGTTTTCCATCATACCTCGTCCTTAAGCACAACTAATGGCCATGCGACACCGAAAATAGCCCTTAGAATAACTAATTCACATTCAATTAGAGAATATTGCAAACGATTTTCGCAATTTCCAACGCCCTCAATATCCAGCCCTCTTTTCCGGTTATTACGCCAATTTTTAAACCGCTGTGCAAGAGCGAAGCGCGCCTATCGCAAAAAGACTTTTTTCCGCATTTTGAGTCCAATGCCCCGAAGCTAATCGCGATCGCAGGTTGAGCGGCCTCGACCAGAACAAGGCGGTCGCACGATGCCAAAACAATAATAAAGAGCTGGCGACTGAATGCCTCTGTTGGGCCGAACGCGTGCCTTTTGCCCAGCGATCAAAATCCGACTTTCAATGCGCTACGACCGACCGCCCGACAGTGTTCCCCAAAAGGTTAAGAAATATATGAAAGTCAAACAAGTATCTTGCGAATTCTAAAACGTTGTGTAGTTTATATATTCAAAAATTTAAACCTTCAAAATAACTTTGCCAAAACCGGACAGAAAACTACACTTCATCTATGCAAAGCGTGTAACAAGTTGGCGAAAATGTATTATACCAATGTGAAAGGGTAGTTTTTTTTTTAATTTAACTGTCGGTGCGCGCTGCACACGGTTGGTCGTCACAGTAATTAAAAAACGCAAAAATACCGTTCTTTCTGGCGACATGAACGTTCACCTTAAAGCAGACCTGGACAACTAGATCAGTGCTGTTAAACCGTTTTAATGAACCATTTTTAACTTTAACGAACCATTATTATTTGACATTAAGAATAATATAAAATAGATGTAGGTTTCAACTAATGTATAAATGAACCTCTGTATTTCTTTCAAATGTTGATGCGGCTGATGAATGATATTAATATGTATAATGATGTTTAATATCGCTTTTTACCTCAATTTATACCTTTTAAGTAAAGAGGGATGAGTTCGTCACAACGACTTTAAGGGTTTACCAAACAAAAAAAGGTTGGACTGAACTAGATAATTCCAGTGCGGTCGAGCGATGCCAAAATAATAATAAAAGCGCAGGCGACTGGATGCCTTCTGTCGGGGCGTAGGCGTTCTGTTGCCCAGCGATCAAACGACGACTTTATTGCCCGATCCGCCATAAACGACGAAAGCGGGGAGCGAGAAACGCTTATTGCATTAATTTTTGATGGGCGCGGCAAAATGACGACACGTTTATCGCCCTGACCCCGCGCCTATCGCCTTGTTGCGCTTGAGCGGCGTAAAACAGCTATAGGGCGCTTGGGTTCGAGCTGTAGCGGCCTTGTAGCATGCTTGCGTTTCGCCAACATCACGGTCACATAATCCCCTCAAACGATTAGGCCTGTATTTGGTATCACGACACGGTAAATATTTTTTGTCACGGCCCAAAATACTCTTTTTCAAAGCTATTGAAAGCCCACTACGTAAAATCAGTGCGAAATTCTTAGCCACACGAACTTTTAAGTAAAGTTCAATGGGTGTACAGCTATCTCGCGGCCCACAACTATACATGATAACACTAAGCTATTCAAAAGTAACTCGCAGCCTTCTAAAAATGGCTCTGCGCGGCTCACATTTGGGTCACGGCCCACAGTTTGCCGACCACTGCGATAGGCCGTTTGTCAATTTTAAGTCGCAGCGAAAACAGTTGAATGGAAGGTTGTTTTAAAAACACACATTTTTTAGGCACGCCTATAACAAACATTTAATGTAAAGCTTGGTATGTATATCAGAGAAAACCGATAGAGGGTATTTTGCGAACTGCTTGTGGCTTGCGTTTTGCTAACATCACTGTAACATAATCTCCTCGAACGTTTAGGCCTGTGTTTCGCGTCGAGACCCGATAGCAGCCTCGTTGGCAATGTTACAACATTAAAGCGTGGGGTTGTCTAAAAAGACACATTTTTCGACTTACGTAAACGATCAGAAAAAACGGTAGGTATGACAGGAGAAAACTATACTCGGAAAATTTGCGAACTCGATTGTGCAAAGCTTTAAGCATAGAAATAAAACAATTCAATAACTAACATCACCTAAATACCGTGTTTTAGTACGACAAATGCATCTGTAACCCTAGAGTTAAACTTTTGAGCCACACACCACAACAACGGGCAAATTTTCCATTGCGAACCTGTTTTCTAAATGAGAGCACAAAATTTAGCTGCTTAACAATTTTGTATCGCAGTGAAAACAGTTAAATTGTCCAAAACACACATTTTATAGGCATATTTTAATACAAACAAATGTAAAGATTGGCCTGTATGCCAGAGAAAAACAATTGAGCGTATTTTGCGGACAAGTTTGTGAGAAGCTTTTGATTTTGGAAAAGAACAATTTTTAATTCATCATTACCAACTAAAGTATCGTCACGCTCATAACTAAATTGCCTAAGTCATTATGGCAACAAGGAGTGACTTGGGCAAACACTCTGAAAATCATAAAAAAATGACTTAGGCAATTTGGTTATGGGCGTGACGGTATACACTCTTCAACTTTTGGTATGTATGCCAGAGAAACCACGTGATGGTATTTTGCGAAGACGTTTGTGCAAAAGCTTTTCATTTTGGAAAAGAACAATTTTACATTCGTCATTTAACAAGCACTGCTATGTTTTAACATTTAAAATGTAAGACATGCACACACCAAAACTGTTACGGTCAACATGTACCGATGCGACCCTGTTGAGAGCACACAGCTCAGCGTTTTGCGATCGATGAATTGACCAAGCTGCAACAAACGGCATTAGGGTAATTTCCACTCGCAATCATTGCGTTAAACTCTTCACCCAATTGTTACGTCAAAGTCGTTGCGAACTTGTGCCCTCGTTCAATCCCAGGAAGAAAAGTGTCGTTAACGTCATGGCTACATTTCGCGGTAACTAGAATTAATTAATTAAAACGCAGACGCTCAAATACGACACGTATGGTTACTTCCACAACTGCCCAAATATGGTAGAGTTCAGCAATCAAAAGATCGAACAACTTTTGTTTGACTCTTTTGGCTTTGTTTATTTAAAAAAAAATATGTACATCACATATTCGTGTGAAGCTTTTCATACGATTGGACATGCTTTTACCACAAGCTTAAATGTAGTAAATGTATGTCCAATCGCTGTTAATATGCTGATAAGATTTCTCAAAAATATATATATGAAAGACGAACAAGTATCGCGCGAAATGCAAAAACATTTTGCTTTCAAGTAGTTGATGCAGGGAAAAATTAGGCACACGAGAAATGACACTGAACATCATAAACTCAATTGCAACCTTAACCTAAGAGTCGCGGTTTGTACACTCCTGAATTATGATAACACACAGATACATGCCTTATAGCCTGCCCTATTTGATATGCCAGTAATTCAAAAACGTTACTGTTATTTCCGTCGAAAGTTATACTAAAGTGACATGGAAAATAAAGTGCACAGCAAAACGTACAGTCTTTAAAACGTATTGTACTCAGTTGATGCACCAGTTGAACGTAAAATCACCCTTTGAGGTGTAGGTCTCAAATTTCTCAACAAAATGTAATTGTAAAACTAAACAAACTCCTTGCAAAAGACCACACGCATCAAGCACAAATCAGACTGACTGCCGCTTTTCTTTTAATAAAGACAAGAACATTTTGTTATTCGGCATATATTTTTTTTCTAAAAATGAGGAAAAACGTAACTTAGGAGAAACGCCATACTGCGCTGAAACAATATCACCTAATTCCGGCTTAAATTGTCTGACAGACAGATTCCATATTATACAACAACAAACATGAACAAGAGCGGGAAAACAATAGTGTGTGGTAGAAGCGCAGTCGCACTAAACTACAAACTAATTGTTACAATAGCCATCAGAAAGCACTGGCAAAGAGGCCTGTCCACTTTTAACCACAAATCTAAAGGAAGTGTTTCCCCAGTGAATATGTTATACGTTGCCCGAGGGGTTTCAACTTGGTATTCAATGTGTCGATAACGTGACACGAGCACTCGCCTCTCTAACAATCGCCATTACCGAAATATTTCACCGCAGTATTTTGCGCCATCCGCAAGTTGTTTAAATTCAAGGGCAAAAGTCTTCTAATGGTACTTCCGACCCACAACACAAAGTTCTACGTACGTATAATAGGATCATAATGAATATCGAAGCCTAAATGGTCGAGTGAATCGCCATCATCTTGATAAAGACGTTTCGAAGCGTACTTGTTCCATCATCAGGTGATGTTTTTTATTCTCCCTTTTTGACTTTGAATTTATTATCAAGCTACATTACAGATCGGTGCATAGTGTAACTCTGTACAATAAATGTTTAAAAAAACATTGAATTTTGTTGTTTTGAAAACGACATCAAAAGACATGAGCATGACAACACCACAGCGTTGGTTATTTTAAAGATATATTTCCAAATAACCGTGATCCTGGAATGTTTAGTTCGCAAGAATCAAGGAACAGTTGTTTGTGGGTCGTGTCATAAATAATTACATCGTCTTCAGTTCAGCACGTTTTCGGGCAAGGTTAAGCGGAATAAGATTTTTTTTCTAGAATTGGTGATATCAATGCATTTGCGTTAAAAAGGACCAACATGGCCAACTCCCGAAACAGTATTCCGCAAAATTCAAATAGTAATAGAGAAAATAAACTTACTCGGTGGCAATTTTTTGTTGGCCCTGTCCTAAATTTAAGACAAATGGGTAACAACGATAGATCAACTGAAACAATCATATACACAATATGTATTATAATGTGTATTATGTGATAAAGCCCTTCTGGAGTCGTACGGTCAAACATATAGATCATTTACTCACTACTGATTCAAATCATTGCATAACAAGGATTCATTCACCTTGATTAACAACGTTAAATGTTAACACGATATGTCCCGAAAATAAATTTTCAGCCTGTATAATAAGTTAAGCGTCAGTTTGAAAAGTGTATGTTGTGGGTCAGAAGGCCAAGCCACGGCCTGAGGGCCGGATTTTGCTGGGCTGTTTAATCCAATCGGCAAAGATGTGTTTTTTGACATTTTTTGGCTTGCTTATAGCTATAGTCTTGAAAACTCACTTGTTAACTAAAATGGCGACCGCTTGTGCAGTGGTTCGGGTTGTTTCGTCGTCTAAAAGACGAGTTTACCCGCAGCTTGGTAACATTCGCCATTTGCTTGCAAATACGATAACTTGAAACATGACAAATATTGCAATGTTTTTGGTGTTTTTATGGGTTAAGTTAAGACACATTAAGAGATGTTTTTTCCTTTTTTTTCAAGTTTTTTTTGTTATTTAGAAACGATATTATTTCTTAAAACGGAGTTATGGTCTCCTATTCTAAACGTTTAAAAGTTTCCGTACAGTTTTCCTGCTTTAAACTCTGCTAAAATTGCACATGTGTCAAAAGACTATAACTATAGAGTTAAAAAAAAGCTTTAACTAAAAATTTATGTATAACCTAAAAAATAAAGCATCTTCAACCCCATGATAAATACCACATTTCTCCTAATAACTTGTGGAACCTTAGAGATATCCTATTCTTCGTGTTTGTATGACGATAGAGATATCACGTGTTTTATTTAGTTTAGCTACTAGTTTTCAAAGCGTTCTTAACCGCCAACCCAAAACAATATGTCACATATCTTACCATTCTCTGAAAAGCAGTATGTAGCTGAATGGCTTCAGTGACAAAGCTACGCCACTGTTTTGAAGGTTAGTGCGCTTAGGGCAGTGAGCTACAGGCTATCAGCTAATTGAAAGGTTGTTTTGCGATGGTTTGGAATGCAGCTTAATCAGCGCCGACCAATTTCTGGGGGACGAAAAAAGGTGAAGTGAACCACAAGGTGAGAATTCATGCACTAGTTTGGTTTAACCATTGTCATGAAAGCAAAAACTAAGTTAGCGGAAACTATAGCTGGAGTTGTTTAGTTTGCTTAGATGAGTTGTAGAAAGCAAAGGATTCAATTCAGTTGTAAATTATTAGGCAGGCTTTTAGCGGCTTTGCGTTTTTTCTACCAGTTGTGCGTTTAGCAACGTTAATGCCATTTTTCGGCGTTGCACATTTTCCAAGAAACATTAAAGTTCCGATTCTCTACTAAAACGCCGTTCTTAACTTATCGCCACTATTATCAACCATGGATTATTACTACAAGCAATACCTGAACGTGTTTTATTTTATCGAAGATTCTTCAACGGAGTTTGGATGCGGACTGCCGGAAAGGAAGATGGAAAAACTAAAGACAGTTCATCCCGGTAAGATAGTAAACTTTAGTTCATATCGTAAGACTACTCAACCAAAAACAAAATTTGGACTTGTGTATAATTTAAGCATAATAAATCGCTTGTGTTATTTAGTTCAAGCATTACTTATCTGAAACAAACGATAGGTCGCATGTAAATGTCGATTTCAGTTTATATAAATTGGGGTTGGATAATGAAAAGGTTAAAGACCTACGAAACTCAAAACGTCCAGTAAATAAAAAGGCGCATAAAATATTACGACGTATAGTTTTTCGATTTGGTTAAAATTAGAGCCGACTTTTCGTAATCGCCAGATAGGAAGTCCAGTATACATTTTCGACTTTCAAAAAAGCTTGGTTGTTTTTAAACTGAAAAGTCTCGATTTCGATCCGCTTTGACAAAAATACGCTTGAGTTTTGTTTATTAAGACTTATTATTTTGTATTACAGAAGAGGGAATCACAATCAGCCTCAAGAAAGGATGTCGCAGGGACCCATCACATCCGACATCGACAACTTCCAACATTCCAATAAAACCCAGGCCGGTAAGTTATTCAAATGTAAGACGAAAATCGGTATAATTATAAGTCTACCAATAACTTGTTTCAGAACAAAAATATTAATGTCCATTAAGTTGGTGTTATCCTTAAGTTAAATGTAAACACTGACTGTTATTATTTAGTTGTATTTGTCCCCATGTGTGCTTGAACTTTGAAATATTTATAAGATAAGATTTCTTTAATCATTAAATTTGTTTAGTTGTTGTATTGAGTTCAAAACGAATTCTGCAAATCCGAGTATTAAATTATAGGTTTTATCTTGATAGCAAGCAAATTATGTCTTAAGAGATTTGATTTTTAAATTTATTGAAGACTTTTCGTAATACACAGCAGGTTATTAGCAGATGGAGTATACATTTTCGATTTTCGAAAAAACTTTGTTATTTAACACTGTATAGCCTGGATTTCCATCCGCCTAACCTAATCAGACGCTAAACTTTTGTTTATATAACTTATTATTTTGTATTACAGAAGAGGGAATCTACAACCAACCTCAAAGGATGTCGCGGGATACATCACATCAAAAATGGTCAACTCCTACATTTCAAATGAAGTCCAGGCCGGTAAGTTACCAAAATGTTAACGAAGATCGGTATAATTAGGTTTACCAATCGTTTCAGAAAGAAAACATTAATGTCAATTATGTTGGTAAAATGGCTTTCTGTAAAAATGTATTGTAAGTTAAGTTTAAATACTTTCTGTTAATTTTTCGTTGTATTCGACCTAATGTGTAAAGTTGAATATTCAACTGTTTATAAGATGAGATGTCTTTAAATCTTGAAATTTGTATAGTTGTACTAGAGTGCACAAGTAGTTTTCCAAATCAGAGTATTAACTATAGTTTTTTTATCTTGAAATGCAAGCAAATTATATGTTTTTAACAGATTTCCAGCACATTGACACGCCACTTCACCCCAACTCTGTGGATATCTTTCGAAAGATCACCGCAGCAGTATTCACCCTTAAATACAACCAAGTGATGTAAAATTTATATTTTAGTGGCTGTAGCGCACGTCAACCTCGATTTTCGAAAACAAACTATTTTGTTAGTTAGGTTTTCTTGCTCTAACAAGTTATTTTCACCTCTTGAAAAACGCTTGTTTTTGCTACTACCAAGGGGGGGATTTTTTCAACTTTTGATGGTTTGTGGCATCCCACTGCGTTGCGGAGTAAATCGGTAAGGTTTCGTTCGGTTTTGCGGCACCAGATTTTTCCGCATTTTTACGCAACCAATAACTTTTGAAAACTGTGGATATCCGCGTCCTTATGACGCAAAACCACGTAGCGGTCCAAGATGGCGTGATTGGACAAAACGCGTTTTTAACTTTTTTTGTCACCTTAAGGCTAAGGAGCCGTGGCTAATGTAACGGACGTTTTTGTTTTGTTTTAACTCTCGGTATTTCAATTCGTTTACGCAGCGACGGACGTAAGCATTTGCACTTTTTTTCGGATAGCTAAATATATTTTCGCATTTTGATTTTTATGCTTATATTCGGAAATCGAAGTTGACTGACACCGTTTGCGAGTTTTACGATGCTCTGCAAAATGGAATGCGAAATACTTAATATTGCAACGAAACTGCAAAATTAAGTATATGGCAGAACTGCGCTACAGCCCTCCTATAGTGGATAAAATTTACTTTTAGTGTTGCGTTTTAAATAATGATAGTCTAATGTTTGGGTAAAATAAGCTTTAATGCGTGTTTATAGCGTCGCGACGTTGCGTTCGCATTGTCGCTTTTGCGAGTAAAAACATAAATTTTGCGCCTAAAGTAAACAAATAGGGCAGAAGCGAAGATTCAAGTCAAGTCAAGAAAAAGCAAAGAAGAAGTAAAAAGAAAATTGGACATAAAGAGAAGAATTAAAGTTAACATTCGAAGTGAGTTGAGTTTTGATAGGAATAACTCATAGAGAACGCTTTGTGATTTTATCTTTTTTTGTTTTAGACGTTACTGCTCCATACTGCCTCCAACGGATCTATGAACACCAACGACTTAAGTTTTAATCTACGTATACCACGGTAAGTGGGTTAATTTTATGACATACCCATATGATATTATAGGCTATTTGAATGTTTTTTTTAACTGTTAACATTAATCAACAATAAATAATTAGCCCACGTATATTGTGACTGTTTCTTTTTAATCAACCGTAACAACCCATATTAATTAAATTATTGATTAATAAATATGGTAAAAATAAAGGTAAACCTTTATTGGTGACTATCTTCGTGTTTCCTTATATCAATATTTGTTTCAAGTTCGGCGGCTGTTCCTTGGGAAGAAGGGATTCACCACCGGACAAGAATGGCAACTATTGTACGTGGATCAGTCTCCAGGTGATTATAATTTTTCAATTTTACTACTAAAAATAGTGCCACCTAACCTTTATCGACTGTGTTTTCACAACACTTGTCAAGGCTGGTTTGGTGGTGCATAACAGGTAAGGTGTTACGTTTATTTGATTTATGTTTTTATTTGATTAAAGTTTTCGTGGCTATAAAGTCTGATAAATTTGCAGGCAGTTTCGGCAGTCAGAAAACAGTTATTGTGTAAGCGGCTCTAACAGTGTACAGTGGAATGTTCTATTTTAATTAGGCCTTACAGTATATGTTTCGTATGTTTTTAACCGTTTTTTTGCAGGTTTAATTTTACACTTTTTGCAGATCGTGTAGGCTCACACTAAATCATGTGCATATAGGGCAAAATACTGTTTATGTTAATTCTTCAACAACCATGGATGGGAGATGCGGAGTTGTGTGGGACCAAAAAGGTTGGTTGTGATTCTAAACTTGATTAAAAAAAAATAACAGGAATTTTTTTATTTCACAGAATACCGACGACGTGTACTTCAAAGTGGAAAAAGGATTTTAAGTGTTAATAAACGATGTTTTCGAGCAGTTGTGTTTTATTTGTGGACTTATAGGCTGTGCGTTATCAACATTTTCCTTCTATGCAACGTTAGGTAGCAAACACATTGTACATGTTTTGAATTTTGTGATGGCATTTTTTAAGAAATCCCTCAGTTTTCGTGGATGTTCGGATTGAGAACTGTTTCCTATGATTTTAACCTTACCTTTGAGAAATCCTTGGTAGAGATTTCTTGTATCTATCGTTAAAAGGATTGTAAGCAAATAGTTGTTACTTTAAATAAATCTATAAATGTGTCGCCAAATAAGTAAACTTTAGGACGTGGCACGTTGGTTTATTTTGTTTTCGGTTGAGAGAGTTGTTTCTTTTACTTTGATTTTGTTTCTTTTACTTTGATTGGTTTAAATCGGAAGTACACAATTTGGAACTGGGGATGTCCGGTAATTTCGGATCAAAGGTAAGTTCACATCCAGTGATATTGTTTGGACTCGTTCCGACACTAGAATTGTGTCGGTGCCGATTCGATGGTATATAAAGTAAAATTTTCAGGTTAATAAATATAACGACCACTTGCGCCAGACAATATTTTGCATCCTTGGGTGTTGTCACTACCCCCACTTTGAAAACTACTGGTATGAAACCAGTAATCAAAGCCGGGTATTTCGCTGTTACGAAGTTTACCATTTTTTAAGGCCAATGCCCGTTTTTTTAGTTTTTCTATTAAGTAAGATTATCTTGTCCTCTTTTAAAACGGTAGTCCACATAAAACAGTGAAGTTATATGTTTGGTTTTAATCCACATTGTAGCGCCGCGAACTGATAAGAGAAACAATTTCCTCAATTTCGTTCCACGGTGCTTAAAAATTCGTGACAGAAAAATCAGTTACTCGTGTTGTTAGTAGCGACGAGAGATAAAAAATTTTGTCGTCGATCAAGTTTGGGCATTTGTAGGATCATAGAAAACTAATTGGTATTCTATGGTAGGATAATTGATCAGTACTTTTTGTTGCATGCAAAGGATTTTGTTTGTTTTGAGGGGTTTGGTGGCTTCATCCTGTCGTAGTTCAACAAACTATAAAAACTTGTATTTTGAAATTATTTCTGTACATTAGCACTTATTGAAAGTGTTCAGTACTTTTCCACTCAAGTCGGTAAGAAAGCAGTATGTTTGTAGTGCAATCAAAGTGTTGACGTGTTTAAAGGGTACAACACTAGCCGCCATTATGCGACAAAACATGTAGGCAATGGCAGTACAATTAATATATCGATTAGGAATCCGGCCCGCCAAGTACTTCATTTACCATATCAGGCCCGCCGACTTCAGAAGTTGCCCGCCCCTGATCTATAGCAATCAAAAAAGTTCCGCACATTGACCTAAAAAAATTACTTTGGGTTTTTTAAATGGCCGCCACACAGTATTATTCCAAGTCATTCCATCAGGCAATGTACACACGATTTTTCTGATCCCCAAATTCCTATTTGAAGTCTCTCGTGAGGAAAATGACATAGTTGTTACAAGCGAAACAACACATTAATCAGCCTTTGTTGGAAAACATATATTTTGATGTTGCTGCAAATAGTCTTGTTTTTTATGTATAACGCCACACGCTATAGCGATAGACGCCAGAACAACACATAAGATGGCATACAATTCGCCTGTGGCTGCTGTTGCCTTAAGAGGGGTTCCTAAAAAACTAGGGTGGGAGGGGGTTATGAAGGGTTAACAATGGTTGCGCGAAAGGCACACGCCCGGTTTAAGTATATTTTCAACCCAAAGGCGTCGTGCACGTTATGGCCTATGTTGCGGCGGTGAAATGATACTCTTTTCTGGAATGGCAGTCCATGTCAATACTTTATGTGTCCAATGTGGACGCCCCCTTTTAAATTAAAAGTTTTTAAATATATTTTCTGTAATTTTTTTTGGCTTTCTCTCATAAGCGCCATTATAACGTTGCGCCATAGGAATTCCTAAACACTACCATGTCAATTTATGTTAAAATTCGAGTATAAACGTCATTATCAATTGTAAACTTGTTCTTTCGACAAACTTGTTTGTAATCCACACGTTTGGTAATTACTGATACGATTTCAAATGTGAGTGTTGAGTAATTTAGATTTGCCTTTAAAAACCTGTCACGATTACCGGTGTCGCTAAACTGAAGAGTTTCCAACTTTCCCGACTTTATAGAGCTATTAGCATAGAATACTTATTCATCTCTACCACCATCCAATCAAAGAACAATATTCACGGAGAGTTCCTCACTAGTTCTTCCTGATAAAGGTGAAACCCAGAAATCATTTTCTGCAATTGCTCCAGAAATGGCGTTGCTTTTGATAAACAACCAAGCACCTAACTTAGAGAAAAAAGCGAGACGCGAAGCGTAATAAAAAAGTTTCGGATAAAAGTGACATTGGTACCTTACAAAAAAGCATTTTATTGCGGCATGGAGTACGAAAAAAGCTTTTGTGGTCTGAGAGCACTTGATGCGTTTATTCTACGCTTCATGCAATGACGCAACTGAAAGCATTGTGATATAAAACAGCAATTCAAAGCCATTTTTATGATGAAAATGTAGTTTCCGCTTCCGTGTAGGGGTGAGGAGTTGTTAGTAGTACTAATGAAATTGAGGACGAAAAGTCTAAAGCGGACAGAATCAAGTTTCTGGAAAATCGCACGGTCACCTTTTTAATTTGCGATAGCAACCAATGTCGCAATAGTTCAGTCCGTGTTTGATAAAATATTCACGCGCGATCACGAGTGGTAAAAAAGTAGTAAAAAGTTACATGGCCAATCTGGTGTACATACCAATTAATGCATTAATAACACAAAGAGACTCCGTGCGTATGATCTAAACAATTTTATCGGACTTCTGTTTTGCAATTGCTTACCTTTTGTCTGACAATTACCCATCCATACATTTTTATTTGTACAAAATTCTTCCTGTCCAAGGTAGCCTAAACTTTGCGTAACAGCGTCCAACAGGTTGTTAACGAATGAACCGACATTTTTAATAAAGTTTGGCTACCTAAGCGTGTCACTTTAAACAACGATTTTGATTGATCCAAATTAATTTTATGTAAGAGCAACAATGGTTTTAAAATTACAAAGTCACTTGGAATCTGCTGACAGTTGCTGCTGATTGGCGATTGCTTCGGCAGCAGCTCTTTATCTGCGGAGTTCCCCCTGTGAACCTTGTCGCAAAACGATTACGAGGAAACACAAAAAAGACCTACAAACAGGGTTGCCAGATGTAAAAAATAAAAAAAGCCAAATCTACTACAAACTCTAATAAGCCTATGTTTTTCCTTAAATTAATAAAAATACAATAAATGATCATTGAATTTCTCTTTTTGTGGCAATTTTTCTCAATTTTTTGTTGCTTTTCGTAAAATTTTATTGGTATTTTATCTCTTTTTGTACATTTTTTTGGCAATTTTTCTCTTTTTGTGACAGTTTGATCTCTTCTTAACATAAAACTCATAAAATGTTGGAATGAAACAAAAAAAGCCTAAAAAGCCAAATTTCATTTGGATTTTTTTTTTGAAACAAAAAATCCCAAGAGGTTCAAAAAAAGCCTAAATTTTCAAATTTGGCTTTAAAAAATCCAAACTGGCAACCCTGCCTACAAAGCAACAATATCTAAAGCAGAATAATCTATAATACCTTAGCATTAAGACCAGTCACCTAATAAAACCGAATACACAGTAATACCCACGACTGAAAAATCTATACTTTGCGAATAAAACCTAAACCTGACGGAATGTGTTCTAAATTCATCGAAATAAAATAATAACGCCTTAAACTGTGGGAAGAGGGTATGGGACAATCGAGGGCCATGGGTCTGCATCGGTCGTTTTGGTGTCGACCTTTGGGCGTCCTAGTTTTAATGGGCCGTTATGGTGCCGCTGTTGTGATTGTTTGCCCCTCTTTAGGGCTTGTGGGTGTAATGGTAGGGGATAGGGTTAAAATTATTAGGAGAGTTAGTAATGCACTTAGGGGTGGGTTTGGGGTGAGAAAGGTTGTATAAGCCTAATTCTGACCATTTAGGTCTTATTCCGGCGGATTTAGACTAAATGGGTATCAGGCCTAGCCATATTTTGGTCTTATTCCGAAGTATGTGTTTTTTCGATGTTATGGCTGCAGTCCAAATACGCACCGTGTTAGCCTTCTGGCATCGAACTAAAAGTATAGAGGTAAACATTATGCAAAGCGCGACATAATACAACGACAATTGAGGTGTTTTGTAATTGCTGTTTTATTAACCAGATTGTGTAGCAGGTGTTCCCGCTAATGTCGCAAATGGCTAGTTTGTCTCTGGGTCTTTGGGTCAAAAGAAGAGTTTGCGCTGGACATCTAAGGCAAATAAAAAAATGTATAAAAATTCCAACTTAGTAGCGGAATAACTCACATTTCGATAATGTTATTATCATTATCTAAATTACCAGACTACAAAATACGTTTTTTTTAAATAAAAAATGTCTTGTTTTTCCGCGCCAATTTTGTTTTTCCAGATAGCTTTAAATGTTTTCTGTGCAGCCCTACAATTTATTTAACAACACCAACTTGTTCACAACGCCCAACAGAAATAGCACGTTTCCCAAAGTGACTTGTTTAATTGCGCCATTATTGAACTTACTTTTTTATGTCCTCTTTATAGAACCATGTACGCACAAAAAATCCTCTAAACACAAATCCAATATAGCAGAAGATAAAATGGCACAATAAAGTTCATGGCAGTATCAATATACAAAATATGGTTTTACCCGGTGTTAAATAATTATGTGTCTTCTTTGTTTTTACTTTTCATTTTGCATTGTTTTGTCTTTTATTTTAGTTGCAATGGGCCTCTACCGTTTACCTTATCGTCTTTGTTGTCACCTCTTGCCACCTTTTTTCCTTTTCGCTTTACGAACACAGCTGGTTGTTGTTTTTCCAAAGACTTGGGTAGCAGGATGGTCCGGTTTTCTATAGCCCTTTACCTATAATTTTAATTTTTACCACCTGGTTTAAGTGTTTACATTAAACAGTCCAGCACTTCTTTATGTCGATCACAACTACTTACGTGTGCATTCCGAAGTCAATTTTTTAAACTTGCCCTTCGCTTTGATGATTTAAGTTATCCTTTTTTAAAGGGCTAAGTTCCCTCCATACGTTGTAAAAAACTTAAACGTGTTGTTTCCTGTAGGTCTTTCTTTATTGACCAACTGGCAAACACAACCACCCGTGTCTTATATATTTTTTCTTTTTATTATCTTATTCTAAAAAGGTGTGTATTATTGGGATCTACTTGGTTTTCGCATAGATAAAAATAATTCGTGAAAGTAAAGATTATTAAATACTTTTCTCGAAAAATTGCTGTTTCAAGACATTATTTACAGTATTTAAATGCATGTATTTAACAATGAAAAAAAAATGAAGGACATAAGCAAGAAATTATGATAAACGTTCTGTATAACACGGTATTTGTGCAAACTAAAAAAACAGGTAATCGGGCACGAAAAAAAATAAGATTGTACACTAGGTATATAGAACCAGAGTTGCAATATGAAGTTATTTCCAGAAGGACAGGGCAAATTTTAACGCCATAATGTAATTAAAGAAAAAAAAATCGTAATCTTCCAACAGAAAGTTTTGCAACACTGATTAAAAAAACAAAAACAGAGCAATATTTTCTTTGCAACACTGCCAAATAGTGTTCTAAGCATTTACAATAATAAACAGAAAAACGATAAGACACCCACAGTGTATTGACACTACAACATACATCTTTACATCGATTGGAACGTTAAAAAATAACTACCTATATAGTCAAGTCTGCTTTTATATGCTTATTTTAGTTTTTTGCGAAAAACAATTTTATAATCACAGTAAGAATACCAATCCAAATTTGAAGAACAAAACTATCGCCTGCTGCTTCCAATAAAAGCAACCATGTTCCTGGTTTCCTGCTGATAAACATCTGGAATCAAACCAATTGGTGACTGGATCATTGTGACAGTTTTCCTGCCGTGAATTTTCTTTTCATAATCGATCAGCTGCTTCCAGAAGCCGACATTGGGTCGAATGACCGGCCTTCTTTGCCGCACATGGTTATGAGCATCTCTTAAAGACAACCTGTTGTAATTTCAAAAAATAAATTCAGTTTAAAATGGTTACGCGTAGTCCTGCTAAATCAATGTTTATTAACTTTTTTCGCGGCGCCCCAATTTTTTTCATTGAACTTTTTGTAAGTGAACAAACTTAAGTCATCATTCTTATGAGCTATGTCTTTCTATTTCATTAAATGTTTTTTTTTCCAACTTTGGATAAATCTTGCTTAGAACAAAAGTTAGCAATTCAACCATGTAAATAACAGCAGTACAGCAGTCTGCAACCCAATTTTGGGTCACTACCCATAGGTTGCGAAACACTGTGCTAAATGATATATGTCAGAGTAAACTGATACAATGAAAGACACACACACATATGTGTTTAATAACATCTGTGATCTAGCCCCTCGGAAGTTGACCAACGATTACGGCTTCCGTATCAATAGTATCCCCCAATGTGAAGTTGCTTGTACTAGCAGAATGTGCAAGTATTGGCGCATGGTTGTTTCTCAACTTGCTCCTCTCTGAGCCTGCATAGCTCAGTTGGTAGAGCGACAGTCCCGGCTTGACCGGAGGTCGTGAGTTCAAACCTCACTGCAGGCTAGTTGTTTTTCTGGCTTGCTCTGCTTGCATCATAGATCGACATATTCGGCGAGTCTGCAATGGCTTTTCGGTGTAAATTATTTATTGTAACAAAGACATTAGTCATATGTTAAGTTTCATTACTAACCCAGTTTTTTGGTTAATTATTATAAGTTGAAGCCCATTTTGGAAAAATGGGTAGAAGCCCATTTTGGAAAATGTTTTACCCACTTGTAATATTTCATTAAATAAACCATACAAAGAGTTGCAGATCTTGATACTCCGGCCACACAATGAACAAGACAGCGTTCCCCCTGTCGGGATTTTGTTGCAATGAGGTCTGCAACTTTGTCAAAGTAGGGGTAAAGTTGAGCGTTAGGCACATCGTTTACTGGCACTCTAATCTAAATAAAAAATGTGGTTATATACTAAATTGAAGTTTAAACAATATGTTTGTTGAATGGCATATATTCACTTGGTGGCATTTACTTGTTAACAAATTATAGTGCAGAAACAAATGGTAAAGCACTACAAAACTAAATTTCTAATGTAGCCTATGTTTGCTTTTAATGGTTTGGGAAGCATCTACACCTCAAAATGTAAAATAAAAATAATTTTTATTCTTGACCATCTTAAAATTATAAACGAAGACTTCAAATCAAAGAAAGGCGCTGGTCTAGAATCCTACCACAACGAAACACCATTTGGGTTAGGGTGCGGGTTAGCGTTTGGGTTAAGGTGGGTCAAGTATTATTATTAAACAAAGAATATAATAATACTTGACCCACCCACACCCGAACGCTAACCCGCACCCTAACTCAAATTTTGTGCGTTGATTTTAGAACTGTGGTAGGATTCTAGACCAGCGCCCAAAGAAATATTTAAATTACAGAGCTTTGTGGCTCAAGTTATCCACTTATGGTTTTTGGGTTTCAAAATTTTTTTTTCCTGTGTTAAAACAATGCCTATTTTAACAACTCATTTTTATGATACAGGAAATCATATTTACAACTTTTTCGAACTAAAGATAAATCTACAAACGGGGCAAGCGGCCATGTCGTTTCATACCATATCAATCTCGCGATGCCATGGTTTGTTTTGCAAGTCTATGGTGGCATTGATGATGCATTTGATTTTCTTGTCCATCACCGCTTGTTTATTAGCAACTGCAGTCCCGCTACATAGATATAACGTGGGGGTTATTTCGTTGATTGATCTCCAGAACGCCATTGCTTTTTGAATGTGGATTTTCTTACAGTTTAGCAAATCTTTGCACACATTTTTTGCGTTGCACGTGATGATTGACGTCTGTAACCAAGGAGGTTTTCACGCATGAGAAAGCAGTCAAGGTGATTCCCCTTCGGCTTTACTTATGCAATTTTACTGGATTAAAATTCGTAATTTATAGTATTGCAAAAATGCTTAGAGTAAACGCTACAATAAGAAAAGTGAAATTTCTGAAAGTGGTTTGCTTCATTTAGCGCATTTCTAGCTCCAATATAATCTATTACAATTAATTTGACTTTTTTATTAACTTTCATTAATCTGTTACCACAATCAAGATTACGAAACAAAACTTTACCGACAAATGCATTGAAAAACTCCCTTTGAGTTGTATAAAGTGCAAAAATGTCATATTTACAAAAAGCAGAAATAGAGCAGAAAACCCGGCCTTAAATAGAGCAGAAAACGAAACAACACTAGGTTAACCAGGGCTAGGGGCCACCGTAAAATAGCATTAGTTCCGGCTCCAGCTCCAGCTCCGGAGCCATCAAACACACACCCAATGACTCCAGCTCCGGTGCCACCAGTCACTTATTCAATGGCAAGTTTTAAAAATTGTTATTGGCTAACTAACGTTGGAGATGGAACAAAATATAATTTCTTAGCTTTAGCACCACAAATTGAAAAAGGGCTCCGGCTCTGGCTCCAGAGAAAATGCTTAGCTCCGGGCTCCGGGCTCCGGGCTCCGGGACCCCAGCCCTGAGGTTAACTGTTTTGAAGGAACACAAAAGCTTTGTTTTGGGCATGAAATGTGATTGTAAAATAACGTTTTTGTTGTTTTGATTGTTCTTAAAAGAGACCGTCATATGAAAAGATTCCAGATCGCGGGCCAAAACCAAACTCAGAAAGGTCTCTGCGGGCCACACAAAATTTTTAAGAGTATTTTGTTATTAAAATGTTACAACAACTGCGAATCAGGGGGGCGTCGGATTTTTTTAAGCACTTAAAAACGTGTTAATTACATTTAAGGCGGCAGTAAAGTATTGGGCGCAAAGCGCAAATAAAATGCGTTTGTTTGGCTAAAATACTCACGAGTAGTATAAAAAAAAAACCTTTAAGAAACCCCGATAACCTTGAATAGTTAACCTAGTTCTGTGTTTGTTAAGCTTTGTTAGTCGGAGAAGGACTGGCGATCGAAGCGAGCCCGATTTTTTTTAAATTTCTTGCAAGTTTTTATTACATTGCCGAAAATAAAAGTTAAAAAAAAAGGTAAATATATATGTTTAATATTTTTTAATACGTTTTCCGTTTGTCCGCGACGCACTCCACGGCGACAGCATCATAACAGAAAACAAACCGGAGGTAGAACGATCATTAACGCAAAGCGCAAAAATTTTTTGCACTAACGTAGTTAAAATAGTCAAATAGTATTTGAAATAGAATCGTGTCTAGTTTATCAAAGAGTCGAGCCGTTGAATTACATTGGCGGGCCGTAGGTTGCCGACCCCTGAGTAAAAATATCATATTGATTATCTCTTACACAGTTTCAGCCTTTCTGTTTTCTATTCACAACAGACATTTTTAAGTTGGCTATATTGTCGTAGGTCGAACAACATGGTGTAAAAATTAACAGCATACGCCCCTACATTTTTGTCTTATTTGGTGCAAAATTCCTTGTTAGTTAGTTAGTATAGCCTTTAATTGGTGTTTGTTGAAATTAGGAAATACTAATGTGGTAAGCCGTTATAGACTTTAATCGTGATGATTTCCCCCTCTTACTCCTGACGTAAAATACCGTTTTGTAACTGAAGGTTCTGGCAAAAATTATATGCCAATCTTCTATGATAAAATAATAGCTATTTTAGCAAGGGAATGTGGTAATGTCGAACTTTGTCAATGTGACGCAGGCTCACCATACGTCCCGGTTAATTACCAAAATGTCCTGCTTTTTAGTCAGCCAAAATTTTTCACACATTACACGGATATTAGCCTGTTGTGATTGGTTTGTTTTGCCAAGTTGATGGGGAGTGTTGATGTTGTGCGTTTTTATTTTCTTAAATTCGAATATAATTGTAAAGTCACTATAGCGTGTATCTAGCATGTTAGCTAGCTTGATTGCATTCCAGTGCCTTCCTGCCAAAGATCTTTGGCGTGAAATTTAGTCCAAAACCACACCGGTGACGTAATTTGGGGAAAAATACCGCCATTTTACAATGAAAAAAATAGAGGTCACACTATAACGTATTTTTGTGGCGTCATTCCTAAATAAAACAATGGCATTAACGTAAAACGTTGGTCAAAGAAGTGAATCAATACAAAAATTAATGGCACCACAACACAAACTACATGAAATATTTTTCAGAATGTAAAACTTTAAGTTAGTTAGCCACGGTGTCTCACAATTGGAGTGATTTCGAAGAGCGAGATTTTTCTAATACCAGGACTTCTATATTAGTTTGCTTAATAGTTATATGTATTGTGCTGTAGCTTTAGCTCATCATTAGGCCGTAAACTGAAGGCTGATAATATCTGCCTTTCTATCAACGGCGAAGTTAAGCTGTATATTCCAGGCCAAGGCTATGGCGTGTTATTGCAGTCTTACGCACACGGGAAAAACACACAAAAATGCAATTAACTTGTTTACGTTTTACAATAATAATAACAAAACTAAATAAATTGCATGCCAAAGAACAACATCGTGTGAAAGAAAAATGTCAATATCTCAAAAATAGGCGTAGGTCATATACACAGTTTACTCATAAAGAAACCCGGCAGAAAATTTGGGTCATTCGAAATGTTGATAAATCATTAAGTTGCGCCAATTTTGCCCACCCAGAATAGGAATAAGTTAACCGACACTTTTATGCAAAGTTAGGTCATAACAGCTCGCACCTTTCGGTTGATACAGTACACAAAGAAATTGAATTGGATTACAACGAAAAATGTCTCGTGTAATCGTACTCGATGGTCGGTATGACGGCCTGGACAAACTTGAGAAACACCAGGAGGTACATGTGGACTTCCAGCTGGCCGCCGCCATCTTCGACCGTTTGCAGAATCTTCTTCATAACGTCGGCATGTCTGCGAGACAAAAAGTGACAAAAATTAGAGATCGACAGAAATCACTTTTTTAGATACCAGATACTGATTTTTGTATATACCTGGGAAATGTTAAAAACTTGAATTAATTGAAAATAAATTCCAAATAACATTTTGTTATATATACGTTTATTAATTAATAAACTGCTATTTTGCATATTATTTTTTTATCACAAATGGGTAAGTTGTTTGTTGTATAAAATTTTCGTACTAAAATATCGGCCAAAGTATCGGTCTACATTTACCGATACCGATATATATCGGTCTATCTCTAAAAAAATGTTCGACTAGCGTGACGGGTTACAAATCTGCTAAAGTAATGACGGTATAATGTCAGAGTTTGAAGTACTAATTAAACAAACTGTTACCCACATTAGCTTAGGTACAAATCAAAACATCGATAAATGGGACAATAAAAGCAGACATCAATCCAAACTTTTACCAAGTGCTTGCCGGCAGAATTGGACAACTAGATTATTTTTAGTTTTTTAAAATTAAATAATTTTTGTTTTCTCAAATGAAATTAGAATTATCGAATTTTTCAAAAATTGAAAAACTAAAATAAAATTTAATTATTTACAATCAATTTAATTTAAATCGCAAATTATTCTAAAAAGAGGGTAAATGGTAAATATGTGTGTTCGAATTGCCATGCCTTAAAGCACAGCATATGCTTTTCAGACTGTAAAAATTACCTAAAAATGCCGTTGGACAAGTAGAAGTTTCGGTAAAATCCAAATTAGATAAGAACTAGAATTCTAGCACACAAGCAATTCACAAATTAGATTAGAATAAGCGGTGTTTTGTTTTGCTCAATAAATTATAAAACTACAAATATTAGGACTTACTTGCACGGATGCACAGAGCACATGTTTGGTGGGGGAAGGTGAGGGTGCGGCTCAACTGTCACGGTTTTGTTCACGTGATCCTGGCTGATGTCTTCGTACATCTCGTCCATGGATAAGGGCCTTCTTTCCTATGGTACCAAATAAACGATGTAAATTGTGTAAAACAGTTGAACATAATATAAGAAAAAATGCAATTTTACTGTTACACTACTGAATTGTGGTAACTAAAAAAATAACACTTTTCAGACATCTTAAAACTGTTTATTTATTAAAACAGATAAAACATAAAATCATTTCTTAAAATCTTTCAGAAATATATATTATGCCTATAAGGCATCGTCAACTTTCTAATTCGAATGAATCTTTTCAGACATAGTTTTCTAAATGTTAATTTTTTATCAGAAAAATTACTTCATTAAAATTTTAAAGCAGTTTATAAAAAAAAGGTATTTTTTATGCAAATCACTTTATTTGCAACACCCACCTCATTATAACCAGAGAGCCAAAGCCTTGGGGTTTGATAATATTTGTCGTAGGTTATGTGGAGGTCATAGGTCCTGGTTTGCAAGATACTTCCATCATCGTTCGGTGCAGATGACATGTTTGCTTTCTTCACAGCAACCAAATCAACTGTTGCCTATGAAATCACCGAACAATTTAAAGGGGAGAAAAGTTGTTTTGGATACATGTCAAATGCAAGCTGTGCTAATAACAAATTTAGGATTAAAGAATACAACAAAAAAATGTTTTAATCACAAATAATAGATTTTATTATATTTTTTTAAAACCTTCAACTATTATGGAACGTGATTTGGACATTTTTGTAGCATTCAAAACAAACACGAACCAACTGAATGTAACTGGAAAAAAGTGATGATATTGGACATTACACGAATGTTAATAACTTTATATTAAAAATAATTTCAGTGTTACGTTGTGCTGGGCTTACATCATCAGTTTCTAGTTTCTCAGCATAATCTTCCATGTCAAGGGCTTCATCATCATCTTCATCATCGTCACTATCATCTTCTTCATTTACATCAGTGGCCTTCTGGAGAGTAAAATGGCAATTATTTTCCACTAAATGAATAAAAAATCTAAAAACACTTTTTTGTTACAAATATAACATTAACTTATATGTTAAGTAGAGGTTCTTAAACTGGGGTACATGGACTAGCTTAAGGAGGTCCATGATTGCCTAATTAAAATGTAGGTGGATATTTAACAATAAAACTAAACTTTTTTTCATAAAAACAGTTTAGTTAAAAAAGGATTTGTATTTTAATGTATTTAGATTTTTTTCTACGCCATCTAACAAATAAAGAGTTATCAAAAAAAAAAAAGAGTATATCAAAAAATAGAACACTTCTTCTCAAGCAACCTAAAGATAACTTTGAACCCTTACATCTTTGCTAAGTGACATTTCCTTGACCTCCCCCTGGAGCTTATCGAAGTCCACATTGTGGTGAGTATCGACCCAACCCCCGTCACCTCCATCTTCGATGATCACTTCGTGCTCGTCGTTGTATTCCATCTGTTTGCATCGCTTGTGGCACGGAACTAGACAAAACAAAATATATTTTTTGTGTGTAAATTCATGAAAATTATGCAGCACAAATTACAATGAGGAATTCTTTTAATATCTATTATACGGATGACTAATCCCTCTTGGGCATTTTTTACCAAAATACATATCAACATTTTTTAAGGTGTTAAGTCTTAATAGGTCGAACTTTACAATAGTAAACTGCCATAAGTTTTAACATTATATCCACTTTACAATTTGGTTACATGAGTGCAAAACTAACTGTTTTAGAATCTTGCTAACCATTTCTGGTCAACAGGTACTGCTTATCACTCGGAAGATATGGTTTTAACTTTGACTTGTCGCCGGAATGCCATTGCCAAGTTGGACAATGATGGACAAGGAAATCTCCTGCCACCACAAATTCTTCTGGAGTTAAAACTCCTGTTTCCTTGAATTTAGATTCCTGAAAATTGAATACAGCTCCTTATCCAGAATCATTTCGAGAATCTGTATGCTTTCTGTATTGCATAAATTGAACTGTAAACAGATGCAAATGCGATAAGGGTGTGTGAGAATTTTACATAGTTGGGGTGCAGTTCAGATATTTTTACGGGGTGCACTTTTTAAAGTTGAAAAAATATGCGGGTGCTCTTGTCATACTTTCAACAGTGGAGGGTGACCAAAAAAGGATACAAAAAGTTCAAAGACATTTAAAAATTGGACGCTGTTCTAAAATCCCACCACAGCATTTAAACAATTATTCAGGCAACGTACAAGATTTGAGTGTGGGTGGGTCAAGTATTATTATTTAATAATAATACCTACCCAATCCCAAAGGCTAACCCGCGACCTAAGCTCAATTAATGTTCTTTGTGGTAGGACTCTAGACCAGCGCTGAAAATTGTTTCAAGACAATTTATTTTTCCATGAACGAAATGAGTTGTCAAAGTTGAAATTGCAAGAAAAGGCATAAATATGTTTGAATTAATAAAATAATAATACTTTATCTAACCGAAGCCAAACGTTTAAAGGCGTATTTAATGCAGGTATTATAGGCTATTGCAAATCCAATTTACCTTTAGAACTGGTGTCAACCGTTCTGCCACTCCTAATGCACTGCTTTTTACTGAATTAAATACACTTTGCATATTCCGTTGTTTAAATCAGCTCTTTGTCATTTAAACAATATTTCATACAAAGAGGAAAATATATGTATTTTCCACAGACCACAGTTCGTTAAACAGGCCTAGTTACGAATCTTATGTGTAGTATTCTGAGATCGTTTCAGTTCTAGTTGTGGTCGAAAATAAATTTAAAATATGACGCCATTTTTTGTTCAAACATTTGGTGATGTAGAAATAAAATTAAGGGTGCATCAAACGTATTTTGCATTGGCAGTCTAAATACCACCATTTAAGTAATTTAAAATAAACGTATGTGTTTTTTAAATGCGAAAAAGGGTTTCATTTTGTCAGAGATAAACGACTTTACTCCTATTTACTAAATTATTTCTTTACAAAACAGATTTTTATCAATGTTTTTTAAAAAATATTTTTTACCAGTGTTCCTTGTTAAAAAATTCACACTTTTTCACAAAAAGTGCTGGTTAAGTATTGTTTTAAGTTTGGACCTCATTCAGTTGCTTTTATATCTATATAGTGTTTGCTAAGCTGTGTTAAATTCATAGTTATGTCTCATCCTGCCAGCGAAACTATGGCAAGGGGACCAAGTCATGAAATGAATCCTGTTACACTCTATCAAGCTGGTCAAGACACTGTACAAGACATAATTCAAAATGCACAAGATATTTTTCAAGTATTTACAGTTATTATAAGCTCAATAATTCTTCGTTAATTGCTGCATTCTGTCCGTGTACCCTACCCCTGTTTGTTATGTTTCTTTTGTGAATCCTTCTTTCTTTTTTGTGGATCTTTAATTTTGACTTGTATAAATGTTATTTAATATATACCCCTGTAATGCAGTTATACATATATATATATATTTATTTATTGACTATATGTTGAACTTGAACATTGATTCTCAACCTTTTTCAATTTCGCTCTCAGCACATGTGTTCCCCCCGTTAGTGCTTTGGAAAAATATAACACGAAAGGTAACCAAAGATTCAAGAAAGGGAACTTTTGTCTTATTGAAAACGACAAATTTGATTTTAATTGCCTGATTTTCATAAAGTATTCTGTTAGTGGCACTTCCAAATATTTATCCCCAAGGGATTTCGACGTGGAGTACTTGCCCAAAACGATGTTATCAATCTCAACACTAGTGTTCACTAACTTACGATTAGTCATGTTCAATGAATCAATAAAAATTGACTCACTAAATTTTACAGCTTTTTGTTTGCACCATGATATATTAAAAACTTCAACAGTAAAATGTTTGTTTGTTGTTCATGGATTTTTCAAGTGACCAAAACCAACAGATTTTTTTTCTTCTTGCTAGGCTCTAAAGCTGACACAATTCCCGAATGTGCCCGGATACAGAATAGCACAAGAAAAGATGACAAAGCTTAAAGAGCATCTGGACAAGATTGAAAAGCTGTTCAAAAAACTGAGGGTGATTTACAATGAGTGCCAAGAACATTCTCCACAAGATCAACCTGCCTTACAAACTCTTGTTCCACTTGTTGCAAGTGATAGGTACATGTAACTAATTGCAAAAAAGTAAAGCATAATCAGTTAAAGATATTCTTATCATGTTAGCAATGGTAACCTGCCATAATAACTTAAATTTGCAGGGAAGAACAACCAAAAGAAGCACAGCCCAGAAAATCTCCGAAAGAAATTGTGAGTAGTATATAAACACCAGGGTTTGATCAATAACAATTTCTACTGCTGAAATATGGAGAACAGTTTATGTCTTATCCTTCCCAAAGAAATAAACCGTTAAACACTTTTGAAACTTCCAATTTTCTCAAAAGCAATGTGTTTAGCAAAAATTTTAGCAAGTTGCAATTAAACAGAATGAAACTACTGTAATTAAATTAAAAGTGTTATTAATTAAATCAATACCAATTGATCCAACTCTGATATATACATGTGTATATATTACCAATGAATAAACATGTTTTACACTTTTTTCCATGATAAATGAAATTGACTAAACCAAAGATAGTAAATTGGTGGTTTGCATGCCTTGGACATTTTGTTACATTTATAGGAGCTTGAAAAGAGAAAGCACCAATTGGAGCAACAGCTTTTTCAAAAGAATGAAATGATTGAACGCCTGCTTCAGCAAATGACAGAGTTGGTGTGGAACACTAATTCTGTCCTCACAAATATGTCTATGAATTGAACAGAATTATGCTGATCAATGCATGGTCATTATGCGCTTAAATTTTCAACTAAAAAGCCAGAGCCTAAAGGTGTTAGGTGGAGTGCAAATCTGGAGTCCAGAAATTATTTAAAAAACAGCTCTACAGACAATTCTTGCAACATTGTTTTTTAACTCTTTATTTGCCATACAAAGTTGGTGGTTATGCAAGCACTTTATAACAAGTTATACAAATTGAAACTTTTTATTACCGCACATGAAAACAATGGAATTGCAATTACACGAACATACAACATTTTATTTACAGGATTGAAATACAGTGAAAGTAACAGATGCAAACAGTGCAGAAAATGAGTTTTAAAACACACCAATGTACTGCATACCTTATTTAGCCATGACACAACTGGTTTATAAGTTATTAACATACTTATTGTACAGATAACAAATTACTAACTTCAGTAAATAAAATAGTAAACAATGAAAACTGTGGTTTTTGGTCAAGTTTGGAACATTACCAGAAGGTGTATCCACCCCCTGAGCCTCCAGTTAAGTAGTTGTCTTTTTTCTGTGTCATAACAACACTTTGACCTTGTGCAGCTGCAACTTGGCTGGCAGTTGGCAAACAGCCTGGTGGTGGTGGCTGTAACAAAAAAGACAGATGTAAAATTGGGCACTATTTAAACTTATCATTTGCCTACTTATTTGTGCAAACAAATAAATGTAAAAAAGTAAAAGTAGGTAAAAAGGTGTGACATTTGTGGTTGTATCATTTAAATCCAGCAATGTTTATAATAGTTCAAGTCATGACTAATTCAGGGGTGGGTAAAGTTTTCAGCCCCCGAGTTGCATCTAATATTTAGTAGCTTAATTTAAAAGGTGGAGAGTTTTTGCAATGGAAGAGTAAGCAGAGTAGTCGTTGTGGGGACCATGCTCATACAATGCTATATACAGCAAGACTGTTTTGCTAGAGACTTTTAAAACTACCATAATTGACTGACATAAGAACAGTTGTTTTATATTTTCCACATCAGCGATATCCCATTCGACCATATAACATTATATGCCCATTACAATGGTTAGGCTTATATCAACTTCAATACTTGACCAGCAATTTATTTTTCCTTTTTGGGCCCTTGTACCATTTTGAGTTTTGCCGGCCTAATTTAGATGAATACTTACCGGAATAGACGGCCCTTGCCCAGCACCAAATCTTGCTCCATTATCAAAGCCATCCTTAACATGGACAATGTGTTGTGCAGGCATCACATACTGTTGAGGAACCTGCATCGAATACTGAACAAAATAGTTCACCTTTACATGCAATAAATCATATCAAAACAAAAATATTTTGTTTTTTTACATAATACTAAACAATACACATCCATTATTTATTTTTCTAAATTTGTATAGTTCAATAGCATACATTATACATAGCTTCCAAGTCCCAGGTAAATATTTTGCATGAGAACAAAAAATAAATAATTAAAAATAGTATTTTTTATTTCAAGTTTTCATTTTGAAATTGACTTGTTGAATGCGTGTCAGAGAGAAGTAATTGGTATTAAAATGATGTACTGTTTTAGGCCTAACAAACTTAACATTTCAATCCTTACATTCTGTGGTGGTGGTGGCCCTTGTTGATATTGATAAGAGTTTTGAGGAGGTGGTCCTGTATAATATGGAGTGTATGGGGGTGGAGCTTGTTGGTGCATTGGGGCACTTGGGGCAGCTCCTGGTTGACCTATAAAAATATTGTGTCAGGCCAAGTCAACTGAAATAGTGATAGCACAATATTCCAACTCTGTACTTTACTACCAGTAGCTAATAATAAAATGACATCTCAATTCCAATAGCGATGAAAAATGTGCTACAAGATTTAAACCCATATTTTATAAGGTAAAATTTTTGCTACTTAAATTCAACTTCAATTAAATTAATTAATACATTTTAGTATTTATTTGTAGGCAACATGCCAAAAAATAGTCACCATATTGCATTTGTGGAGGATATGAACCTGGCACTTGCTGAGTTGGGTATGGACTTTTTCCAGGGTCTGTATGTAAATATTACAGATCAATGAAAGAGCACATTTCTTTATTGGGCTTTACTAATACAAAACATGTGGGTTAAAAAGAATCCAGTTCGACATCAAATCAAATATCTACTAAATAAGAAAATATACAAAAATATATATCGCAACTCCAGAAAGACTGTATCCTAGCCCAGTCTGCCTTTTGGTGTCAGGTACACACTCACAAATTTTTAGCATATCTTCACAATTTTAAATTGTTATATGGCAGAATGCTGAGAACTGGACGACTATGTCAGCCAAAGAATCAGCCACAAAAAGAAAGAAATTGGTGGAAAAAAATATTCTGTTTAAAAAAACTAAAAAAATAATAAATTTATTTCTTCGTACAATTAAACTGGGTTTGGGCGGCTTGTAAACAGCTTATTTATATAACTGTCTTTGAGTAAGAAAACAGACATGTGCACCCACATGTTGTGCTTTTGTGCCACTATCCGTTATCCCTTATGTGTTGGTTATTGTAACAAAATGTTGTGCCTTGGTGCTCCTCTGACAATGAGATAACATGGCAAGGTTTATACATTTGTTAGGTGAACACAGCATTAATATGGACATGACCAAATAAACTAAAAGGGAATTTGTGCCGAAAATGTCTGTAGCCAGAATGCTGGCAACGGCAAGATCATGTCATCCTGGTATATTGCACAAAGTTTGTACTTAGATTAAATTAATGATGACATAAAACCTTGTTTTTACACTGGCCTCAAGAGATATATAGATATAGGATTTTATTTGGAACATCAAAAAGCAAAAAAATGAAAGTGGTCGAAATCAAAACGTTTAGCAATATTTGACATTCCCAGGAGACAGCGAAAGACTGTAAGGTTCATCGAGTCAGCTGTCTCCTAACTGCCTGACTGCATTCCATGTTTTTTAGGCCTAATCGCAGACCTATTACAATTGGTAAGCTGATTCAATTCATGTAGAAATCTAGGCTAGTAGATATTTGGCTTCTAATTTACATAATGATTAACATCAAAATACATTGAAGATTTTACAAAAGATGAATTACCTTGCTTTTTAGACATGGTTGTTGGTGGTGATAGTGGATCTATGGCAACGGCAAGTTAAAAGACACTGAAATTTAGGGAATATAAACACCTACAGAAAACACATGACATTAATTTAGAATTTGGGAAGATAATATTAACAAGACAGGCAAAGAGGCTTAGCTAACAGTTTGCGTCATGCAAAAGCAAATTAGAAACTTTCTCATATTTTAATATAAAAAATGGTCGCTTTCCTAAAATCTCATCACAACGAACATCATATAGGTTAGGTTAGGGAATATTATTAAATATTAAGTGTAGAAATACTTGACGCACCCTCACCCAAACAACACTATAACCGACACCTTAACTTAACCCACATTTTGTACGTTGCTTTAATAATCGTTTGAACGCTGTGGTAGGATTCTAGACCAGCGCTAATTGACTGACATATAGAAATGTGCTGATATAGACGGGCATTTTCAAAACATTTAGCCTGAATCGGGAATGAGTTGAACGATTTATGTTAGCTGCATTTATAATTACAGAACAGAGTGGTAACTTTATCTCTGGTCACTTGACCGGAAGTTTACATGTGACGTCATCGCGTGACAGCACGTGACTCATGCAGTGAATCGTGACGAAATCGATAAACCGCACCGAATGACGTCACCTAATTGTGAAAACAAAGATAACGTTCCTGTCTGTTTCTGTTTGTTTGTCTGTCAGGCTTTAGTAAGTTATTTTAACGTATTTTTCGGTTTATGTGTAATACGATGGTAAATAAATTAAAAGTTTATTAATTTTGGTTTGGTGGTTAAAGTACACATCACCTTACTTGAGTGATGCGGTGTTTTATTTTTCCTTCTTAAGCCAACAACAGCTTCAGACTTTGTTTGTTTTGATGCTGCTGTCATTAAGATGTCACATTATGGTTATTGCGATATTTTTAAAACTAGTTACTTGTTAAACTACGAAACATTAGATCACAAACATTTAAACATTTGTCTTGTTAAACTGCGAAACATTAGAATAGCTGAAAGCAGGGCTGCAGAGTCGGACTCGGGACTCGAGGAAGACCACATAAAATTACCCAAGTCCCGAGTCCGATGTGCAAATACACAATACCAAATTTTAAACTGATATGGCCGCCAACTGGAAATTGTAAGGGTTGAATAGCATAATATGGTGGAATATTTTCCAACCATGGATTGTAAGTGAATCAATTATAACGACACCCCTATAAGTGGATTGCTGAATATCCACGTTATTTTAGTTACGTTTATTGGCGGAAAACAGACTGTAGAGTCATGGCCAGACTTTGTACTTGTCGAAACCGCACATTTTACTGGAGTTGGACTCTGGTTTATTTTGGGGCCAGAGTCGGACTCGGGCTATTTTTAACCGACTCCGCAGCCGTGGCTTAAAGTAATCTGGTATAAGATGGTTACTGCTATCACCCTGGTTGTAAGCAAGATGAGTACTGATTCTATGGCTTGGCATCTTATATGACTCTACTCCGCTCTTGTTCGACACCTCTAATTTAATTGTACATAATTATCACATTTTTACTTTTGTAAAGGAAATATTGAATTACCATAGAATTTAACACTAGATTATTGTTTGCTTCTAGGTATTTACTTTAGTGGATATAATGATTAACAGGCAAAATAATTATTAGTTAACCATGTTTCGCCGAACCGACAATGCCAATTCTCTTTCGACGAGAAGTCATTTTTCATCATCACGGAAGTTTAAGGAGAAAAATATCATCTCTGCTGTTCTTGGGACAGCAACAATTGTAGTGCTTTGTGCCAGTTTGGTGGAACCAGTTTGGTTCACTTTGACTGGAGGAAAATGCTGCCACCAATATCTCGGCATCAACAATTTTTTCGGAAAGTTTAAAATTGACAAAGTTTCGTTCTCCCAAGGGGAAGTGGACTGCAGTGATAAAGAGACTACAGGTGTGGATATATTTCTAAATAATTGTTATATGCACAGATCGTAAGCATTTGTATTATTGCATTTTATTTATCTGGACCACTGATTGTCATTCGTGGCTCTTAACCATAGTTTTTAGCCGATCCGATCATTAAAAAATGAATCACTGCTTTTTATAGGACATTCCATTATACCTAAATTAATTTACATTTGTTCATAATTAAGATTAACTTACATGTTTTACTCTTCAACAGCAAATAAGTCTATGTACAAGCAGTCTTACATGCAATAATAAAAATGCTCCAATAAATAGAACAAAACCTTGTATGGCTCAATGTCTTTAAAAGAAAGTTTGCACTCTTTAGCGAGAAATTAGTAAATTCAGAGTAAATAGGAGGAGAAACCCTTCCAAATTTGAATACATAAAGTGGCACTATTCCCTTTAGTTCTTAATGCTGTAAATTATTTTTTTTGTTAAGCTGCTTGGTCTTTTTGCAGTTCGCTTTAAAACCTACTGTCCAATTGTGTCTCAGATGCCAACAAAGTTTGAGAACCATTAATCTGGACTACATATGATAGTTATTACTAAATTTTGTGCATAATGTATAACTTAATAATTACATTTACAATTTGTTTAGGCGATGTTTCCTTGGGCCACTGTGTGAATCAAACTGCCCTCAATTTGATTCAAGTCATTATTCTTTTCTGCTTTCTTGCAATTATTTCTAGTCTTTTTTCCTTTATTCTTGATATTGTTGCTCCACGCAAAAAGACAATGTGGAAAATAATGAAGCGTTATTCATTTGGATATATTTTCACAGGTAAATTATTATACTATAAAAACACGATAAGTTACTGTGTGTAAATCTTACTCTTAGAATTGTGTGTTGTTACTTGATATAGTTTATATATATTAAAGAACAGGTTTAACACTTTTAATTTTAACAGGTAGAATAACATGTAATATGTTATACATTATAATATTACTTAGTCTAACTGGCCATGTTTAAAATAATGTTAAATTGGGTAAATTTACAAGATATTTAACTTGATGGAGTAAAAAGTGCATCCTAATTGTATTTAAAAAAAAAACAGTATACTTCTGTTCTGTCTATAACCCAAATGACAAAGCAATTCTTGCATAATTATTAGATGCATTTGTCTACTGGATAAAATACTTATAAATTGTGTCTAGATTATAACTGGGAAAGGCTAACATAAACTCAGTAAAAGTTCAACTGTTTTTGGTTCGTAATTTTTTCCTAATATCGCAAACTTCTAGAATCCCTGTTTCCTTGATTCACCCATTTTACCCTTTGAGGTTTTGTTAGTGGTCAACTAGATGTAAAAACCGTGAACACTTATTTTGAATAAATAATATTTACATAAACAGTTTGGCAGAAATCTCCTTCTAGTGACAAAAACGCCCAAATTTATGCTTAGGTGATAAACAATGGAATAATCAAGCGATAGTCATCTAGAAGTTAAAAAATATGAATAATCTTACTTCAATAAACATAAAAGATTGACTATGTTTAAAATGATCATGAGCGTTTTTCAATTTGTTTCACATAAAGTTAAAATAGATTTTTCAAATAAAAATAGATAACTATTGTAACGGATGTACCAATGTTTGGGTTGATAAAGTGCAACACAATATTATATAAATGTTTCGAAATTGTCTATCCTCACAGTAGTCGACCCAATAAATGCCAGGCCTTTTTTCAAGTAATTTGTCCTATTTGGAAAATAAGTTTTGACTGCCCCTGCTTAAGGATAAACCTTGTGCAGTGAACGACCAAAATATATTTGCAGTCACGTATAGCTCCAGTACATTTCAGCCATACCTTTCCATTCTAGGGGACTTTTCGCCAACAGGGGACGTGGCGTTGTTTTGCACAGTGTGCGCAAAAAATGTGCGGACATTCTGAAAAAAGTACATTTTTAAAACGCATTTTAAAATATGAGCACATTGTGCAAATAATGTCGCATTTCCGTCCTCTTTTAAGGAAACATGTCCCTTAAAACAAGGTGGTTTAAAACCACTTCCGTAAAATTTAAATTTTTTTTCATATCCGTACAGTGCTGCTTTGCGCCACCGCGGTCGGCTTCTGCTACTGGGCATCACAGGAAATCTTCTTCCTGCAGTACACGGACCGCCTATACGAGGGCAGTCGCGTCAAGGTCTCCTTCGACATGGGCGTTTACCTAGTGGCGATCGCTGGCGGGATTGCTGTGCTGGCCACTGCCTCCAATCTGATGCGACAGTATCCTACAGAGGAAGAGGAACAGGCTGACCGGCTCCTGGAGCAAGAGAGCGAAGACGAAAATGACTCTGGCTCGTGGTCCAGCATCCGACACGCCGAGTCCGAGCCACCGCCCTACGCACGATAAGCAGCAAAAAGTAACGTAGCTTGCTGTGTACTTGGATCGACTGATGAAGTCTATTGCAGTTCATCTAGTCAACCTGATATCGTTGAATTCCAAAGACAAGACGTGACTGAAATTCGTTCAGCAGCATTTCCAAGTTTCAGAGTCCTAGCCACCGCTTACGCATGATAAGCTGTGAAAAGAAAAGAGGCTGATGCCTCTGTTTTACGTTTGGTGGGCTTTCGTACGGTCTGCGCCGTTCGCTTTACGGCAGTTTGCGCGCTACGTGAAACTGTAAGCAAGCAACAGCATCCGATATTTACGGCGTTGTTGCTATTTTTGTGCCGAGTCTGAGCCACCGCCCTTCGCACGAGTCCGAGCCACCGCCCTTCGAAACGAAACGTAGCTTGCTGCATACTTAATTGATCGACTGATTAGCCAATTCTATTGAAGGCTCCAGGTAGACATCGCTCGTCGCTACCTTCATCAAGTCAACCAGGTCTCGTTGAATTCCAAAGACAAGACGTGACTGAAATTCGTTCAGCAGCACTTCCAAGTTTCTGTTTCCCGTTTGACGGGCTTTGAAACGGGTAGTTTCAGTAGCACGAAAATTTCGTGTTTTACGGCAGTTTGCGCGCTCCCTAAAACTTTAAGCAAGCAGGAGCGACCCATTTTAGGTTTATCGCTGCTACCATTTGGTGCGCGTTTTTCGGATTTCGGCCGTTTTCGCGAAACTGAGCAGTTTTTGTTTTGTATCTAACAAGCACGTTATCAAAGGCGAACTTCAAGCAGCAGCGGCCAATTTAAGTTGCGAAATACTGTCTGGGTCGTTGTCACTAAACGAGACGATAACATTTCCCCTCAACTGTGTCTAATATAGCTGTCATAACTTTAAGCTTAGTTGTGATCTTAAGAAGCGAAACAATTAGTTTATTATTATATAAGTTTTTTCGTTTTATGCGTACACAATGTAATGCTTTTTTGTAATCAATCAATCCAGTCTTTCTATTTGACCAGATTTTCAATCGTTAATTTTTTTCATAATCGCATTCCGGTTTGGAATGTTGGCATTTCTAAAGGTTTGCGTTTTACTTACAACGTCAGTTAGGTCATAAGTATGTGATATGTAATGTAATATGATTTCTTTATTGTCAGTAAGACTGCACTTTGCTATTGCGTTTTTTATAACATCCTCAGAAACGCCTATATTTGTCGGTAACCAAGCAGCACCGTAAATGTCTCTCATCTTATTAAAGTGTCAGTGTACAACTGAGTCGAACGTGTCATTTAAACAGCCGATCTTTATAGCTTTTCAAACCCACTTAACTCGCGCAATGGAACCCTACCAAATTACAGGTCAGCATTGCTTTTTATGTGTTTCTCAATTATATTCGATTGTTTTGTAACGTAGTACACCTATTAGATATTAGTTTTTTCGATATAAACGGCGTGTTATTTAGCGTAATTGTCCCGCCATATTTATAGAATACGCCTATATAGGCCTTGAGATTCACTGTAAGCATTACATGCATATTCTACTATAACTGTACGAGCCAGAACCACCAAACTCGTCCTTACGGTAAATGTACTGGACACAAGGCTGCTTATTTTAGCACGACAGTTGAGCGGTATGGAGCAACTTATTTGTCAAGTAAGGATTGGCCAGTTGGCCTTTTCTATGAAGCTATCGTTACGAAACAAAAATTGACAACCTTATTTTTATTTTTTGAATGTCAGACTGTTGCCAAAATATAATATATTGTGCACCACACCATGACGCAGACCAGGCCTGCACAAATAAAATGATACAAGGGCCTCACCAAGCACAACAAAAAATACTGAAGTTCGTACAGAAAAAAAATACTAAAGTTTCGTATAGGCTAACAATTGTAACGTACATTTAATACTATATATAGTGGAACAGAATACCACCTATAGTTCGGAAATAAAAACACCTCTTCTAATAACCAAGCCATGACGACGTTTTGCTATTATTCCTTTTTAAAGAGCACTGTTTGCTAAACTTCATTGTGCTCATCATTGCATTAGGGCATAGGTCTGGGTTAACGTTACAAAGTGTCATGAAACAGTTAATCTTAAAGCACCTGTTGTTTTTAAGCTCGCTCGTGCGCAAACATACATCTAAAATCCAATTTAATTGCGCAAAGTTCATGAAATATGCTTTAATTTGGTTCATATAGATACTTCGCACTGTTTAATAGTATAAGTGACGCTTAGGTAAAGAAATGACAGTTGCAAATGCTCGAAATAAAGGCATTTGTAGTCTAAACAGATGTTGCAGTAGAGTTTATAAATCACACAGCGCAACCCATCATATTGGTTTACCGCTGTTAGGCGGAGAAAAAACACAGAAGTTAAAAAATATTTAGTAGTAAAAGTGAACAAATATATAATATTTTAGGGTAATATCCTGACAATATAAATCAAAAACAGCTCCCCTGGTAATTGTAATTGTTAACCAACGTTTCGGCAACCTATGCAAGCCGCCTTCGTCAGGGTGAATGACACTGAACGCTCGTACAATAAATGAAAAGGAAAAATAAACGCGAGCAACGAAACGATAAGAAAATAATCCTGACAATATATCGGATTGGAACCGTTCCCCAATGTAAAGTAGCAGTTTCGTGCCTCGTCCGATACTAGGTTTGTATCGCTGTCAATCCGACACCAAATTCCTATCGGAATTCAAGCCTTGGTTTGATATTCAACGCAGTGCTTTTTCTTGACAAGTATAATCTGAACTTTTTTACGTCAAAGCATATTTGATCCACGTTTTCGCTGGATAAGCTAGTTTTCTGCTCCAGATTTAAAAAGGCTGGCTGTCGTAGGTTTTAGCAACCCACCTCAGTATACGTTGTGTGGTTGTTCAAGTTGCCGTGAATTTTTGAGTTAGTCTGGTTTCTCGAAGCCACTGTGCGCGTGTAACTCGTCGTAGCGTCGTCACTCTTTGTTTGATGTTCGGTTGCTTTGACGAACGGAGACCGAACAATGTCCTTCCACGTTTCGAAAGTTAGCACAACGGCAACTGTGTTGAGCATCAGGTTAACTTCGTAGCAGGCCAGGGCTATCTTGTCTGACCTCCCTGAAAGGCCAACCCAGCCGCCAATGACAGAATCAGTCGTTACGCACACCAAGGTACACGCGCATACTCGCTTCAGCAGATCAAACATGCGCTGACCGCGGCCACGATGAGGCATTCCAATCTTGTGGATAACCGGGTAAACGAATAGAGCAAGTAAAATGAACTGGCCGATGCCGTTAATAAGGGTGCAGTAAAGCGCTGGCCAGTTTGCACCTTTGTTGACACACCCGTGAACGGTGCTCACAAACTTGCTCTTGATATTGTATACAAGCACCCCTGAGTTTATTCCGGTGACCATAAGTACAATGCTAAACACGCTTGTAGCTTTTACCCAGACTGTGTTGAGCGAGCTAAAAGCCTGGCACTTGTATATGGCGCGCTGCTTCAGCCAGAGAAAGACGTAAATCCAGGACATTGAAACAGCTAACAACTCCACAGAAACCATAACCCCGATTGCACAAACTCGCAGCGTTTTCTCGCTGTAGCCGTTCGGATAGCAGAATAAGCAAACTGCGTGAAAGCAGATTCCAAAGGCTGCGGACAGCACTGCTACGTAGTAAATCCAGCCTCCGCTGTGGTCGGCTGTATTGCACAGCTTCATCTTGTTGTTTCTGATTCCGTAGAACATGAGACCCGCAAACAGCCAACTAGTAATCAAGAGGCAAATGATGCTTATGGTGGTGGAGATAATCCAATAAGGATCTTGTGTGGGTATTGTGAGTGTCACATTGGCGCTCACGGCCGTGATATTTTGGATCTCAGTCATTTTTTGTGTTTTTAACCAAAACGTCTAAACAACAAACAGAGAGTAATTAGCATCATCCACTTGAAATGCATGATATGTATTTGAAGTCGAAATAAAATCGCTAAAAATGAAAATTAGTTGTGAAGTTTAAACAATGCACCCTATTCTCATTGCTTGGGCATTTTAAACGAATAAGAGGTTTGGCAAAAAATCATATTTACACTATACTATAGGAAAGTAGGCTACAACATTTGCCTTAGTTCGAAAACGGGAGAGTTGATTTTACTTTGGCGCCGAGCCCTGCTTTTACGTATAACGTACTTCAGGCACGGATGCTTTCGTAGAATGTCTATAGTGCTGCTATAATCTCTGGTAAGGTTTTTTGAAATAAACTGTCAAACTTTCAAAACATAATAACCAGTATTTGAATTCTATTGAATATTAGTCTGAGTTTTATCTGATAAAAATCCATGTTTACGTACACAACTTTCTCGCGCTAACTATAGCTTAATTTCCATATGACAAATCACACTCACAAATGGAGTTGGATTTTGAATATTATCGTGGTAGCATTCGAAAGTGTTATCGGTGCCGATCCGATCTGAAATGCGTATTGGCTTTTCAGGTCTGGTTTGCCATTCAAACATCGCTTTTACGTTAAAAGGTAACTTTATCAAAAATTAGTAAACTACAATCTAAGAAAACGAAGATTAATAACGTCAAATATTTTTTTACAAATCTGTTTTAGCCTACAACTAAACTTATGCATGATGAACGATATGTTATGTTTAACTATAGCAAACGTCATTTACGTTCTAATATCTGAAATGTTTACTTTTCTAAAAGCGCATTAGTTTAAATTAATGAGTAATTGAAAAATTACTGTAATTAGTAGTACCGTACCGGTACGCCAAGCTTTTTAGTAATTACTCACCTGGACACACTGCAATTTGCACCTGGTCGCCCAAATAAAACAAACTATCAACGACGAGCCGATATCATGCAAAACGTGCGAATGCATTCATTTAACGGTGGCAGTCTACGGGATTTCCTCCAAGTTGTATAGGAACAATGCGATAGAAGCGCGATGATCAATGTTGAATTTGCCAGTATACCTGGCTCTTGCCAAGATAATTTAACCGGCGGGACAGATCTGGCCTGCGAGCTGCAGTTTGATGAACCTGAACTAGATTAAGGATTGCATATATCAAGGGTGGGCAACATGAAAGAGCCATTTGCAGAAAATACAAGTACCAGAGAGCCTCTAAATTATTTCAATACATACCCGGTAAACAATGCAAGTTCAGCAATAATAACAGAATTGTAATATAACAAAACAGTAAAAATTAACACAATAATAAGAACGGTAATAACTAAATAACACGCACAATATTGATCAATATCAGTTTTTTGTTAACTAACTCTTCGTATTCTATGACTAGTGTTGCGTCATAAACAATATGCTGGCCGAAATAAAGAAAATAATTTTTTTGAATTTTACGATTTCGACTAGCAGAGCCACAAAAAACATGCTCGCGAGCCGCAGTTTGCCACCCCTGGCATATATCGTGACGTCGTGTTTAATCAAATCTTAGACCATGCAAACCGCAGTGTATAGTAATGACTTGCCTTAAGTGCACTTTGGTCACTTTTTTCGAATGACTTAACTTGGACTTAAGTCATTGAGTTAAATGACTTGGGTTCTGTTTCCATTTAACATTTTACTATTGTATTTAGCTATTTATCTCACATTTTGCACGTAAAACCATTAGATTGCCATAGGTTATTTTTTGTTATTTTTAGGTGGAATTATTGCTCATATCGGACAAGTTTACAAATTTTAATTGTTTGTGTTTTTGTTATCATATTATTGGTTTGACTTGTGGATAACTTGACTGGAACTTGACTTGGACCAGGGGCGCCCGCAGAAAATTTTCCTGGGGGGGACAATCAGGGGCGTAACCAGAAAATCAAAATGAGGGCTCCTGAATTTTCAACTTAGGGAATTCCCCTATTTTTCGTCTGATGTTAATGAATTATGACGTCCTAAAACAGTGACACTATGACGTCATAGAATGGTGATTGCAAGACGTAAGAAAAAAACTAATCAGAAACAGCCAAATACGTCCAGCAAAAGCGACCATCTGCGTCGTCGACAATCCTGTCAGGCGCCAGCTGCAAAATCACGATGTACAATCGTTAACTTCAGACAAAAAAACAAACCAAGACCGTGAAGTATATGCGATTAATTGTGGTAGAATCACACATAATTCGACTATCGGCAGCGAAAATTTCAAGTTCCATGAACGGAACGAGCGCTAAATTACAAGCACGTCTTTCGCCACCTGCAATACTAAACAAAGAATGTTTATCCGGGTGTTATTAGATTAGCGCAACATTTGCGCCGAGCTGTGTGCCAAGTCAGCTAAATTACGAGCTGCGGTTGAGGGGAAATAATTCGTGTCCATTGCACACTTAGCCTGTGGTCTTAGAGTATGCTAAAGAGCATAATTTTGCGTTAACCATCATTACTTAAAAATAGATACTTTGAAACGCGCACGACAGTCACCATTATACCTCCTCTAAGAATCTGCTTTAGTTAAACAAATGTCGATGTTACACCAACATCGGATATTAGCGCAGAGACCGAATAGCGAGGAACATACTGCGTATAACTCGACGTTTTTTAGCGAGAAAGAAAAGAAAGAAGGTTTTACTTAGCGTTGTCAATTGTCGAATGCACACTTGCTAATCAGTCAACTTAAACAAATAACGAAAGAGAAAAACTTCCAGCGTTTACGGTCGACCAAACAAAAGACGAAAAACGGCGTTTTGCGCTTGATTTTGGTTTCGCATTAGATTAAGACGCGTGACCAAATTACTTAAAAAGCACGCCGTTTCGAACAGTTTGTTAAGCTATGAAACGAACAAAAAACGATAATATCACTTACAAAAAGGGGGTAAGAACTCCCGCCCCCCCCCCCCCTGGATACGCCACTGGGGGCAATGAATAATGTATAATATTTTTAACCATTATAAGTTATACATATTACACTTATAAATATTACTAATAATCGCATTTTGAAATTCCAGCCCCCCCCCCCCCCGTGCGGGCGCCCATGACTTGGACTGAGGCGACTTTAAAAAATACCCTAGGTTTAATTTGAAAACTAATGTTGAAAAACTACACGTTTTAAATGAAACAGTTCAAATTTATTACGACAAGAAGAATGTTCTTTTTTATATTGGTCTAGCGACTAGAATTCCGTCTTACTATTGAATGTTCAATCCGATTTTTTTATTGTACCACATTGTTACCCCCGACATCGGGACTCGGACAGTTTCACGTGTTCTTACTCGAGCCCCGAGTCCGAGTCCGACTTCGCATCCTTGCTTGCAGTAATGCCGTATTCAGGTGGAAATTACCTTTGTCAGTAGTGTTTTTTCTTGTTTCTAGGACGTATTATAACTATAGCGTAAATCATAATTACAGAATACGCCTGGGCCTTAAGATTCAATAAAAACAGTAAATTCACAACCTGTTTTAACCAGATCTACCAAACTCGTTCTTATAGTAAATGCCCCTCAATAGTAAATGCCCCTCAATAGCACAAATTAGTGTTATAGGTCATCCAACATTTGTCAGGTAAGGAATTGGCAGTTGTTATTTGCTACAAAGCTGTCGTTACGACTGTTGCAAAACAGCACCTGCAGCAATTTAGCTGAAATGAATCACAGCATGCCACAACATAGATGCTTACCTATTATAGTAAAGTTATATATTTTTTTCAATAGAAGATCTTATTGAGTACACTATGCACAGATCTGTAATGTAGCTACAAATAAATTTCAAAGCCAAAAAGGTCGAGTAGATCGACAGCATCTTGATTAAGACGTTTCGATACGAACTCGTATCATCTTTAGTTAGACTAACTGAAGATGATACAAGTTCGTATCGAAACGTCCTAATCAAGATGCTGTCGATCTACTCGACCTTTTTGGTTTTGAAATTTATTATTAAGATCTTATTGATTTAATAGAAACTGTCCTATTTTGCGACTCACGACTAATGCCTGACTGTATATACACTTCACCAATCTCGCGACGCCTTTTTTGTAATCGGCAAAAATATGCATAATAATTTACCGAAAAATGGCCAAATAAATTGCGATAAGTATCATATTGTTTAAATGTAAATGAAGGCGGAAAAATAAAAAAACATGCTTTTGTTGCATCTTTTTTGATTATCTGCTCGAGGATTTGCTTTGCAATACTGGACTTTTTGGAAAAGTTGAGTAATCCAACATTGATTTCGCACGTATCTGTCGTGCAAATCATGAAAAAACGCCGCTAACAGAAACGTATTTATTCTTAAAAATCAAGATTTAGCAGACCACGGTTAAATAGGCGCAGTTAACACTAGCACTCTAAGTACATAGCGTGGCCAGGTATATTAAATAGAGAATAGGCCATTTATTTCATTATCTTCAATAAGTTAGTTGCATTTCCTAAACTTAAAAGCAATACAAGTCGACATTATTAATAAGGGTGTTGGCAAAATCATAACTATAAACTAATTCAGTATCTTCCCAACATGTTTGACGGTTGGCCGTCGTCGGTGTCAGCAACCCACGTCAGTATACATTGTTTGGTTGTTGGCGTTTTTACCCTGGCTGAAAGAACCCGCTGTGCGCGAATAACTCGTCAAAGTGGCGTTTCTCTTCATTTGGTGTCCGGTTGCTTTGACGAGCGGAGAACGCACGATGTCCTTCCACGTTTCGAAAGTGAGCACAACTGCGATTGTGTTGAACATCAGGTTCACTTCGTAGCAGGCCAGGGCTATCTTGTCTGACCTCCCCGAAAGGCCAACCCAACCGCCAACGATAGAATCAGTCGTTATGCACACCAGGGTACACGCGCATACTCGCTTCAGCAGATCAAACATACGCTGACCGCGGCCACGATGAGGCATTCCAATCTTGCGGATAACCGGGTAAACGAATAGACCGAGTAAAGTAAACTGGCCGGTGCCGTTAATAAAGGTGCAGTAAAGCGCTGGCCAGTTGGCGCCGTTGTTGACACACCCGTGAACGGTGCTCACAAACTTGCCCTTGATATTGTAAACGAGCGACCCGGAATGCAGCCCGAGAAGCATAAGTATAATGCTGAACCAGCTTGTAAGTTTCACCCAGATTGTGTTGAGCGAACTAAAAGCCTGACAATTGTAGAGGGCGCGCTGCTTCAGCCAGAGAAAGATGTAAACCCAAGACATTGAAACGGTTAACAGCTCCACCGCCAGCCTAACCCCAATCGCACAGATTCGCAGCGTTTCCTCGCTGTAACCGAACTGATTGCAGAATAAAGCCATAGCGTGAAAAGCAATCCCAAATGCCGCCGACAGCACTGCCACACAATAAATCAAGCCGCCGCTTTTATCGGCCGTATTGAACAACTTCATCTTGTGGTTTCTGATTCCGTAGAACATGAGACCCGCGAACAGCCAACTAGTAATCAAGAGGCAAATGATGCTTATGGTGGTGGAGATAATCCAATAAGGATCTTGTGTGGGTATTGCGAGTGTCACGTCGGCGCTGTTAGATATATTCACGGCCGTGATATTTTGGCCTCCAGTCATTTTTTGTGTTGTTAACCAAATCGTCCAAACAACAAACTGAAAGAAGTTAGCTTCAAAAGAAAGAAATGTTAAACAGGTAAATTACAGCTCCAAATAAATTTCGTATAGAATGAATTATATTTATAAACATTGTAAGTTTGTTTAGAACAAATATATCACTCCAATTTAATTTAGATCTGTCATTAACATATAAAGAGCATAACAACAATACTGGAAGTGGAATAAATGCACCACAATAGTCCCGCATAGATCTACCGCTGACAGGGAGCAATAAACGTTTTATTTTTCGTGTAACATTTATTAAGCAACGAAATAATGCCTACTGTTATGCCATACCATTCTATTATGCCAAATCTAAATTTTTAGGTAGCTGCATAGGCCACAATAACCTGCAGATTGCAGAATGGTTGACAGCAGCATTTTTTGTATCAATCGGCAAACATTTCCAACCGAGGATAAAAATTATCTTTAGAAGATCTCAGCGGGTTTTGTAGTTTTATTACTTACATACAAAGTCTTAATCGAACCTTTTAAGCGCAAAGTAATTCGATTACTACAGTTAGTTATCGGGCGGTTTGATTTGGCTGGGCGTGTCCTGGTTTGCCGTGCATTACTTCAACTTCTGCTTCCGTGACGGATGTTCTTTTCAAACGCTGCTATAAGCACTGCTAAGGTATTTCATTTAAAACTGATCTGTTGTAGGTGTTCTTCACGTAGAAAAACTATAATTACAGAGGCGAGTGCGCAACGTAGAAATACGTTGTTTTAACGGTGGCAGTGTACTGGATTTCCGCAGGGTTGTATATAGGCAACAATAGAAGCGCAACGATCAACAATGTTTGCAGCAAACCTGTCGCTCTAGAAACCACGGTTCCCCACTGCATTTCAGACGGGATATTGCGTGCACAATTCTATACCGATACGACTATGAAAAGCCTATGTTCAGTGGTGTTTACAATTGAGGCTACAAACAGCAAGAGAAACCAATCGTGGCCATGCCCCCATAACTATGTTTTGTGTCTATTTTAACTGCGTTAATGCAATAAAGTGCGAGTTTGAGATACGTTTTTAGTATTTCTTCATTTTTAAAAAGTGTTCGCCGTATGACCTATCTCAAAATTGAACGTTTTGGCAACTTAAACAGTAAAAAGATTATTTTTTGCTTCGCACGACTGGATACCGTCATTGTAAAGCTGTATTTTAATGAAAAGAAAACCACTTTAAACCTAAAACCAACAAAATAAACAAATTGTGTACTTTTCCCTAGATTTTTTACGACTGTACGTTTAGACGTAACTTTGTAACATCACGTTTTAACTTAACTTTGTCACATTGCCTCAACGAAAAAAAATTCCCTCAAACAAAAATCCTATACTCGTGCTGGTTGTTACGCTTTGTTGTTGTCTCTTGAATTGACCTCCGCACATTCGCTCAGTAATCATGAAAAAAATAAGGTCGCGCTGTGACAACAACGAAATTCTGAATCAGTGAAAGCAAGAGCTTGCTCTGCTTGCATCATAGATCAACAGATTCTCTGAGTCTGCAATGGCTTTCGGTGTACTAATTATACGTACGCCGTAATCGTTGGTCAAAAAGCAGCTTTAGAAGGACAAGATCTCAGTTGTTAACACACATATTTGTGTCAATGTTTCATTGAATCAGTGAAAACAACTTTGTAATTTGATGTTTTTAGTCTTAAACGTTCAGGGAGAAACCCTGAGCTCAAGATAAATACGATTTGCTAGCTCACGTTGACCTTGTAAAGGAGTGTCGCGCAGATTTATTCCAATGACAGCTGTAAGCAATGTCTCGTCCAGCTGCTAAATAGTCATTGTACCAATTTTTTATGACCGGCATTAAGCAGAACGGAATGGCCTTCGACGGTCAAAACAAATAGGTCATGCAAATCGCCATCGTCTGTTTTTGAAGTCGTTCCAACACACAAGTGCTGTTCTTGGTAGGTTTGTTTTTGGAAACGTGGATCGTAGTTCTTCAGCGGGTAAACGACCTCTTTACAGTATGTCAAGGGTTGAGATAGCAGCCTATTGTTTGCGAAGTGCTGACTAGGTTGAAATCGATAGCCGCGTGCGATTAAGGAAAGGCGAAACAATTCATGCTACGACATAAGCCGATGGCCAGTATTGAATGACTTAGGTTTTGTTGTTCAGTTAAGTGACCTACGGTGGAATATATATATATATATACTGTAGACAAGTGTATCAAATGCTGTTCTAAGATAATTTACACCGAAAAGCTTTGTTGATTTTTCCTCCAGTAAGGTTTTTAGAGCAAATTACTTTCATACACGATTTTACTTGTATAGGATGTACGCTCGACGCTCGTTTCCGCAACAAAATTGAGCAATTTTTGTTTACATCTTGCTGTTGTGTTTTAGCGTTGTGTTTACACGGGTTTTAATAGCCATGGTCCCTTATCATACAAATTTTAGGTTCGTATTTTACCTAAGGCGCTCTTTTAGAGTTTAATCCCAGTTTAGTCGTCACACAAAGCGAATGTGAGCAAGTTGCTAAAAAATAGGAGTCTGCCGTATGGAAAGTGTCGAGCAAGCAAAGGCAACCTTTTCCTCTTTAAAAAAGTCCCAGTGTTGCCAACAGGTTCTATTGTTTGATCTGTTTGGATAAGATATGGTCTGCACACTTTGCAAGTTGTTAAGCCAACAGATATCGTCTCGCAATAGTCTGTTATACAGCAGCGGAACGAGCAATGGTCCTTCTAGTTCATGCGTATCGGACAGGGAACAGAGCATGCAAAACTTAGCAGAACGTTCGAGGATGATATAGGTTGCCCGTAGAAACCAATTCAAAACATTGTTTTCGCGCCACTAACATCGCATTTGCACGGTTCAATTTCTTATTTGGCCATATTAGTTGTTTTTTATCGAATGGCTGAAGTTTTAATAACAAATTGTATAAGTGTCGGTAAAAAACTAAAAACTACCCCATCATGTTGACCAATTTTTTTATTTTTTTTAAACTTTTTTGGCTATACAGGTGTTTTTGGAATGGCCAACGCTTAGTTTCGGCCGTAGTAAGCGTTGAACATTTTATTTTGCAAGCCAACCTGCTTTAGAAACTTTTTAGTGTTTGGGCTTTTTCATTTTAGTTAGGATTGGAAGAAGTGGACATATATGTAAGAATAACTTTCTAACAAATATACTGGCAAAGTCCTCTGTATGTATTGTGTATTTTATTTAATAATCGTTTCATGGTAAAACTATATGCCGGTCATGTTCAAATGGCGGATCGCGATCCGGTTCCGGATCTTTTCAGCGTTTTGTGCGGATCTTTTAATGTAGTCTTAAAAAGCAAACTTTCTGCAGTGTTTTCATGTGAATACCAATTTTCAGTAATATGAATTTTGTAAAAAAATCAAGCAGAGAACGAGACTTCCAAATGCTAATCTTTGTGAGCTATTGAGAATATCAGTAAGCGACAGAAAGCTCCAATTCGATGCTATTGTAAGACCTAAAGTCTAAAACATGGGTCGGCAACCTACGACCCGCGGGCGGGATGCGCCCCGCCAATGTAATTCATTCGGCCCGCCGCCTATTTGACAAACTAGATACGAGTCCATTTCAAATACTTTTCGACTTTTTTAACTAGGTAAGTGCAAAAAATCTTCCCGCTTTGCGCGAATCATCTTTATACGTCCGGCTTGTTTACGTTTTGATGCGGTATTTTAAACTATTTTAAACTATATCAGCGCTTCTTTACTGTTAATGGAAAACGCATTCAAAAATATTGGACATATATTTTTAACATTTTGTATTTTCGGCAATGTAATAAAAACTTGCAAGAAATTTAAAAGAAATGCCGATGTACCTAAAAAAATCGCGCTCGCTTCGCTCGCCACGTTCGCCATGACTTACAAAGGTTACCAAACACTAAACAAGATTAACTATAAAACTTATCGCGTTTACATAAGTAAAGCACCATGAAAATAAAAGCGTGTCCAATATGTTTACTATTCGTATTTGGTGGATCATCATGTTGTCAGGTTGGGCTGTGGTGGATCATGACAGAAATCATTTGCATGCCATTATTAGGTTCAGGCCTCAATAACATACGGTGGGATTTTGAGTTATTATTTCGATTTTAAATAGGTTACGCGACCTTTTTTATTATACTGTCCTAGTGTATACCATCGTAAAATGGTTCAAAACAATCGTTAATATGCTTTCCGCGAAAAACTTTTTTTTAATTAAATTATCGAGACCCTTGTTTAATTTTGCCTTAGTTGTTCCTGAACCAGACATTACCACATCGCTCAGTTAAAACAGGAGTAGCCGCCTATAGAATAAAATAAACTAGGTTCATAGTTGTTCGATTTTTCATTTGTGTTTATCTTAGACCTGAGGTGGGAACGTTTTATGGTCGATGGATAAGAATGGTGTTACAATTCAAGGAGATAGAAAAAAACTATAGTGCCAAATAATTACAGTTACTCCGGTCTAAGCACACGGCCTTTAATACGGGATAGCCTACAATACCAAAAAACAATTGAAAGCCCAATCTAATCCATGTGTTATTTGGACACACTTCCAGCAGTTTGTTGTTTCCTAACCTAACAATACAAAATAGACGAAATTAAAAAAGGTTTTGTTATAACTTTTCCCTGTTTAAATTCATGTGCCATGTTTGACTCCATACTTTACAAATGAATGGATAAAAGGTGCAACTCTGTTTTTGTAAAGCGAAATACTGCAGAACTACAGGGTGAAAGTTCAAGAGTGGTACTTGAAAGGACAAGTTTGGAACCCCACATAATGATCTTGCGAATATTCGCCACGGATTTGCCTAAGTTGTTTAACCTGCGCGCTGTTGACTTGACGATTTCGTGCAACCTTGCACAGTCGCACATATATCAAATATTAATTTTGCTGTGTCAACTGAGGTGGACGTGGTACAATTATCGCCCAACAAAAGTGTCTGTAAAAACTTTTTGTAGTTTAGGCTACCTACAGTTTTAGTTAACAGTAGTTTATGATACTGCGTACGTATATTATTTACAGATTTAGACATTTCGCAGTTATTTAAGAAAGTTGGCACACCATGTAAAACAGATAGTACGTTTATTTCCTGAAAGTTAGTTAAAACCAGGGCTGGGGAGCCGGAGCCGGAGCTGGAGCCCGGAGCCCGGAGCTAAGCATTTTTTCTGGAGCCAGAGCCGGAGCCGGAGCCATTGTTATTATTTTTGTGGAGCTGGAGCCGGAGCCGGAGCCATTTATATTATTTTTGTGGAGCTGGAGACGGAGCCGGAGCCATTTTTATTATTTTTGTGGAGCTGAAGCCGGAGCCGGAGCCCTTTTTATTATTTTTGTGGAGCTGGAGCCATTTTTTAATTTGTGGTGCTAAAGCTAAGAAATTATATTTTGTTCCATCTCCAACGTTAGTTAGCCAAAAGCAATTTTTAAAACTTGCCATTGAATAAGTGACTGGTGGCACCGGAGCTGGAGCCGGAGTCATTGGGTGTGTGTTTGATGGCTCCGGAGCTGGAGCCGGAGCCAAAGGATATGAGTTTTACTACTCCGAAGCTGGAGCCGGAGCCAAAGGATTGAGTTTTACGACTCCGGAGCTGGAGCCGGAGCCATTTAATAATTGCCTGATGGCTCCGGAGCTGGAGCCGGAGCTAATACTATTTTACGGTGGCTCCCCAGCCCTGGTTAAAACAACAACAAATAAGCGGGTTAGGTTTGTTAACTTTGTCATCATAGCACTGTGACATTTCAGTGCGACAGCTGTAAGAAGAACACGGCTTTAAGCATCTCAACAATTAAAACACGCGTCAAATGTGTGCTATTGCGATGCTGTAAGCGTGCAAACATAGAGAGAACTTCACCATTAGCCAACCCAAGTCAACAGAAGTGAATTGCCCGTGTACTTTTATGACGACATAAGCACCTCTATTGCGCAACAGTTGTGCACATATTTGTCTAGCAGTGGGGCAATATTATCCAGCGAAAATTCTATCTAGTTTGTATAGTCAAATGTTTGTTTAATGTGTAACAGGTAGCCATACCAGCGTCGACATTTTTAATTCGGCATCGCTGGTATCGTAAAAACTGTAAAGGCTGCCGAAATTATTCCACTATCAGCAACGAGGCGAACAAAACAGCAACATGACAGGCACCTCGTTGAAGGTTGTAACTGAACAGCCGATCAAGGGGAGATTCGCGATCAACTGGGCTTACCTACCTTTCAAAATGATCTACTTTACCTTCATGGCCGGTAAGGCGATTTATAGCGAATCGATTGAATATGCTTACTGTTTTTATTGTGCGCCAGTTTGTAGCGTTTAGGCTCTGCGGCATCATTTTTGCAACAGCAGGGATATGGCCCCCAAGAAATCGATTTACTGTAACGTATTTTGTTTTCAACCTTATCTAGTATCTATAAATAAAAGCTTAATTTCCCTTTCGAAGAACAGCGTTTGACTGCTCGCGTTATGCGTTGCAGCAAAATATATTAATTGAGAAAAAACAATTAGGGGGTAGCCTTATATGCGTGATAAGTTACCAGGGACACCAATGTGAAAAAATTCGTTTCTGGGTTGCATTTATTTTGTACAATAACCCTGTTCTTCGCTTAAAAGAAAGGCGTTTATACAGGTAGTTTGGTGTTGGGTTTATGCTTTTTAGCTGTCGCAGTGCATATTTAACCACCTAAAATGAGATTTCGTTACATGTCATTGTCGATTTAGATATTAGAATAAGTTTTTTTTCCTAAATTTTTTTTTATTACTAAAATAACTTAATACTTTTAAATTATTGCCTTTTTATGACCAAAATTCTTTAATAGTTTACATTTCTTGTTTTCAAGCCGGGATCGTGAAGATCCTAGCATAGACTTCCAAATCATGGCCTATTGACTTGACCCGATTTAACCCCTTAGGTTCAGGACGCCGCACGAGTTTGTCTGCAGCGGTTTTCCTCTGTAAATCCACAGGGCCCTTTGCTTCCCAAACCTATCAGTCACTCGTTAAAGCTGTTAAAGACGCCGTAGTCGCCGTACGCTTTAATGGTGTCTGCTGCACTGCGTGTGAGTACGTTTCCTTGTAGAACAGGTATTGGAGCCAATCTTTATTTGTCTGATTATTTACATTACAAGTTGGGTCCCTTGAATCAACAAGGCGTAAAGTTCAATAATGGTATTAAATATGTCATTACCAGGGCTAACATCACTGATTTCGCACAGGGCGCGTAACCGCAATACTTAATATATCATTAAAAGTCTTATGTTGTTCGAAACTACACCTGCTTAAGTTAAATTACGCATATTTTACCATATCAAGTAGTTTTTCTACTATTCTTCTATATGTGTAGTGTACACAGACTTGGTTTGAGTAAACCAGGGCACAAAATGCAATATCAGACGTATTAAAAACTAAAAAAATATGCAAGATCGTGGCCAATAAACAGGAAAACCACAATCGGCTTCAAAACCGCGTTTTAAAATATTCATTTATTAGCATTAGGGATGTCATACTTACCTGACTGTTTGATCACTGCGAGTATTCTCCTGTTTCACCCATTAATTTAGCTTCGGATCGGCAGCGTAGTATCGAGTACCTACACTATACCATTAGGCATCGAATATCGGCTCCGACCTGATGTCATCAGACCTTCCACATAGCTGCGAACTTATATCAATTTAATTATCGGTGGTCCCCACTATTATACTAGCATCTGTGGTTATTCTTCTTCCCTATAACCAGGACAAAGCGCGGTCGTGTTTCGTTCCATCTTCATGAAGCACCTCGGCATGTCGACAACACAGAACGGCATCGTGTTCGCCGCTGACCGACTCTTCGGTATTGTGGCTGCCCTAGTCCTGGGACTGATTTCCGACAAATCAAAACGGCCGAAGACCGTGCTGCAGGTTCTCTTCGTTTCTGGTAGTCTGCTCAGCGCCGTTCAGTGTTTTATTTTGCCCGAGGACGGTGGTAAGACTTGTATATGTCCGGTCTGTTTTTCGTTTAGCTATAAGCCGATTTCGTAGAGGCCTGCTGAAAACTGCTTTGATCGAATAAGTTATTGCTTTTAAAAACTTTACTAATTGTTTTCGCCTGAACGAAAGGTTAAATATCCACTAAATTATTGTTTTTTTCGTTAGAACGGTTTAAATTGAGTTATGTTATTTCACAATATACCTTGACTCAAATTCTTTGCCTAAAGGCACTTAGTCATTTTAAAATCTAAACCATCGAAGCCTTTGAAACCAAAGTCTTTAAAAAACACTGGCTATGGCATTTAGCCAGTCTTAAAATATGTTCTTTGAAAAACGGCACGCAGCTGGGCGAACAGGTGTTATTCAAGAGGCAATGTTTTACTAACAAAAATTGTCGTTTATTGTTTTCTCAGGTGACATGAATTGCTTTAACATCACTTGCGCTCTGTTGGGGGACAAGTCAAGCTGCAACTATACCGAAGCGCATCCAGTGCAGCGAAAGTACACCGATCACTGCGCCATGTTGCTGTCCAATCAAACAGCTCCTGGAAACCTGACTCAGGATCTGACCTTGAATTCGGGAATGACGTGCGCGTGCCTCCCTGGCGCCTCTAGCGACACAGGCGACGTGTATGGCGCGACCTTCTGGCTGCTTCTGGTGGTCATGCCTGTCTTGTCCACGTCGGTGTTCAGTGGAAGCGGCCTGCTGGACGTTTTTGTGCTGCACAAGTTCAGCGCCGAGACGCGACACCGCTTTGGAAGGCAAAGGATGTTCGGAGGACTGGGCTTCGGCAGCGGCGCGCTAATGCTGGGATTTCTTCAAGGTGCTTGCGGGGGAAAGGGGCAGTGTTGTAAACAATCTTTGTAAATGGCTGTATTTGTCTAATTCTCAATAGAGTAATCAGATGGCACTATATAAAGACAAATTGTATTGAATTATTGAAACAAATTTTATTAAAAAATACTTTGACCTGATGAAGCACGGTTGTGCTAAGGCTTGTCGAGAATTCAATACAATTTGTCTTTATATAGTGCCACCTGATTACCCTCTTGTAAACAAGTCATTCTAAAATTACTTTAGCCCCCAAGCCCAAAGTAATATTAATATTAAAATAGTTTATGGTTTAGGTCTGCGATCAATTCCAACATTTTTATACATATTTGAAAGAGCACAACCGCCAACCGGGCATGTGCACATTTGGACGCGAACATTTTTAAATATCGCATGTTGGCACAAAAACTGCCACATCCCGCGTTATCAAATATTAGGTAGTTTGAATACAATCGATGTTTCTTCGTTCTTATATGTTTTTCTTAGCCGGCAATGATTTAATTCGCAGGAACAGATTTACCACTAGGCGCTGCAGGTCATTGTCTTGCGATTTTTTTGATGCCACCTTGATTAGGTTGAGATATATTTTCTTCAATTTCAAAGACGGTCGTTCAAGTTTGGCGAGAAAAAATGAATTCCTCTATCAGTGTGATATATCATATGTTATGTTTAACATATTGCGTTTTTAAAGCGTGGCACCTTAACCCCTATATTTTGTTCTTGAAGATAAGTTCGAGGTCATGGACCTCGGCCCGAACAGCGCCTTCATTCCGTACGCCTTCATTCCCGTTGTGATGTGGACGTTTTTGCTTGTGGCCATGTCATTTGTCGACTCGTCGTCCGCAGAAGAGACAGACTGCTTTCGAATCTCGCATATAAAGGTTTGTTACCGTTTGGCGGTTGACCGCGAAATCATATTGGCCGTCCAGGCTTGAACGCCGCGAACAAATTTAGGCGGTCAAAAATCGGGGTTTTCAGTTTTAAGTGACAGTCAAACGGCAAGCGAACTCTCGGGAATACGCGCTTATGTTGTAATTGCGAACTTTCTAATACTTCATTGCTTTATTGATTTTTGTTTCTCAAATGGGATCAACGCAATTGTGGGATTGGTTTTACTGGTTTCTTTGAAGTGGGCTTATTTATATAATATACATTAACGTACAGCATATATAAAACTGTTGCAAGCATGCATGTAATAATAATCAAAAACAGCTCTTCTGATAATTGTAAGTTTTAACCAACGTTTCGGCAACCTATTTAAATGACTCCGGTGTCATTCACCCTGAAGAAGGCGATTTGAATATGTTGCCGAAACGTTAGTTAGCAGTTACAATTATCAGAAGAGCTGTTTTTGATCCCTAATTATATAAACCTGGCGTTTCCCGCCAATCTGTATTTAATATTTAATACTAATAAACCGTAGCATATCGTACACACCATTTTCCATGGGGCAATGTTGGCATTTGTCTGTCAGCGCCACAATAAAAGATATGACCAATAAAAGCCCAAATAAAGATGGAAAAATACTTGAAAAAAGGAAATGGATAGGTGGAGAGACAAATAGATGGGAAATCTTAAACTCGCCATGCTAAAAAAATATTTAAATACACCAGCCAAATCGCTGTAGTTGGTTCGGAAATCAACTTTGCGACAGCCAGTTTATTTTTAGATATCCTTTTGCATAAGGTAATAAGGTACAACAGAGTAATCAGGTGGCACTATATGAAGACACAATTGTATTGGATTCTCGACAAGTTTCGTACAAACGTGTTTCATCAGGTCAAAGTAGTTTTCAATAAAATTTGTTTCAATAATTTAAAACAATTTGTCTTTATATAGTGCCACCTGATTACCCTATTTAGAACTCGACAAATACGGCCATTTACAAATTTTTGTAAAAGGTAAGAATTTGTTGCCTAATAATGAACTACAAAGCCCAAAAGGTCGAGTAGATCAACATTATCTTTATTAAGACGTTTAAGATTAAGATAATCTACTCAGCCTTTTTTCGCTTTGCAATTCATATCAAGCTTCATTACACATCCGTATAGTGTACCTAATAATTTGTTTTTTCAAAAAACGAAATTATTGTAAAATATTAAGAGTTATCCTAAAAAAAGATTTCAAATACACAAGCCTAATCGCTGCAGTTAGCTTGTAAATCAACTTCGCGCAAGCCAGTTTATTTCTTAGAAATCCGTTTGTAAAAGATAATACTTTTTTTTTTCGAAAACAGTAAATTATTGCAAAACTTTGAGAATAATGATAATTAATATGTTGCAAAAAAAAAAAAAATTAGGGGTCCGCGGTAAAAAAAGCTTAAGAACCCATGCCTTAGCACAAAGATGCGTTTTAAAATGATTTGATAATTGATCTCCTGCTCTTCTAACAAAGATTCGTTTTAAAATGATTGGAAAATTGATCTGCTGCTCTTAGCACAAAAATTCGTTTTAAAATGATTTCATAATTGATCTTCTGTTCTTAGTAAAAGGATCCGTTTATTTTCTGCTGAAACCCCATCATAAAACGTCTTTTTACCGCTGCAGATTATCCTGTCCGACATCCGCCTTGCCTTTTTCCTGTTCTACACTGTCGCGTTCGGCTACGCGCTCGGCTGCGGCGAGATCTACATGCTCTGGCTCGCCAAGGAGCGTTTCAATGCACCGGGGCTGCTCTACGGCATGGCGATCGCTATTCCTGCCTCCATGGACTCTGTCATGGCAATGTTGTCCGGCTGGCTCTTGCGACGCTTTGGCGTTAGAAAGATCATGGTCACCGGCCTGGCTCTTATGTCGGTAAGGCGAAACGGGAATTTGCGGCCGACGCCCAAACTTTGGACAAATTATTTATGATAATTCTAACATTTAATTTGCTTTTATGTATCTATTGAACATATAGTCTGATTAATTTTTTAGCTTAGTCTGAATATTTTTTTACCCACGCAGGAGAATTATACGCAATGTACCTGATGATGTGCTAAATTGCCTTGGACCGGGCTTCATCAAACTTTATTTTATTGATTACCTATAGAGTCCTAGACTATTTATTTCCCTTCATGACTCCATGATTTTAGTTCCCGAATTTGTCCATTTAATTGCAGAGTGGGCCAAAAGTAGGGTTTGGATCTATAAGTAAATTTATTATTTTGGGATTCTTCTCATACCCCTTGTTCTTTACAACACTCCAAAAAATAAATCCATTGGTGTCAGGTCAGGTGAGCGTGGTGGCCATTGAATGCTACCTTTTCTTCCAAGCCAACGCTGTGGAATAACTGTAAGCCTACTTTTGGCCCACCCTGTATATTTATATTATTCCTTGACTACTTTTTTTGTTCCTAATTGATTCCATTTCTTAACTACATTAACTGGATTGACTCTATTTTCCCATTTCCTAACTAATTGTTGCCCTGATTGTATTGACTTCATTATTTATTCGGTTCCCCGACTACATTATTCCAGTTCTTGACTTCGTTCACCTTGTTACCTGTAGATGTATTCATTCCATTGTCTAACTATATTCGTTCCATTAACTGAGTGCATTGTAATGAATTCACAACAGCGTTTCTTTCATTGCCTAACCATCATTTAAGCAATCCTATTAAATTTATTTGAAAAGTTAAAATATTTTGTCAACTTTCAGAGCGAATTCAACTTGATTGGGGTGCGCGCCCAAGATTTGGGATTTAATCCCAGTAGAGTTTTGACATTTTTAGATGTCCGATAGGGGGGTGTATGCAACCTGACTCTGAAAGTGGTTATAAGGAAAAACAAACCAGCTAATTTTGCGAATGCACTTTTTTGGCGCAGGTGCGACTGGCCCTCTACACACTGGCGACCGATGCCTGGCACCTAATCGCGATCGACACGCTACGTGGTGCTTCCTGGGCTTGTCCCTGGATCGCTTGCTGCAATCTCGCCACGAGACTGTCTCCACCTGAGCTACGAGCCACTACCATGGGCCTGGCCAATGCTGGCCTTTTCGGAATAGGTAAGTTGAAGTTTTGTGAGTGCAAGCAACGTTCGGTGGACGACTCAATACATGGTTGTTAGTTCTATTGGTGGGGCTAATACGATCGGCTGTACTGTACCATTAGTAGACGCTCTTCCTTGCCAATGCTGGCCTTTTCGGAATAGGTGAGTCGAAGCCCTGTGAGCGCAAGTAATGTTTAGGGAACGACTCAATACCTTGTTGTGTGCCTGGTTAGTCCTTTTGGTGGAGCTAATACGATCAACTGTTCTGTACCATTAGTAGACGCTCTTACTCGCCAATGCCGGCCTTTTCGGAATAGGAAGCTCTGTGAATGCGTTGACTTAAAATTGACTTTGTTAAAAGCGACTTGACTTCAGTTATTTTGCAAATTACAGACTGGAAATTAAGTAATATTTTAATATGTCGGACTAACGCAATTGTGGACTGCTGGATGTCGAAGTGAATGTCAACAACGTCTCGGGGACAACGCAGTACATGGTTGAGTACGGGGTTAGGCCTAGTCATTTAGGTAGGGCTACCACTTAATTGCGAATGTCCGATGCTTTCTATTTTATTCTGAAGCAGCAAATATGATCGACCGTTCTGATACCTACTGGCATCATTGCATGGCAGTGGTCAAAGAGAATAAAATTTAAAGGTGCGTATGGAATCCGATTATACAACTTCGAGCTCGTGTATTTAAACAGGTTACGGCGTTGCTGGGCTGTGCGGTGGCATACTGTACGAGCGACTGGGCGCCAATAATATGTTCCTGGTCTCCTTCGCGGCCACCTTCCTGGCGCTGCTTATCTACGCAACCTTCCTGATCTGCTACGACATGTTCGCATGCGGCCAGCCCGCTTCATCGACCGTCGATGACCCTGAGGAACTAAAGTACATGAAAGATGAAAACGCGAACCCGAAAATGGATGAAGCCGAACGAATTTTAGACGAAAGTTAAGGTTATTTTCGCTGCGTCCTTTGCGCAATTGTATCGTTCTGTTCGAGTTATTAAGTTTTTTATGGCCCGTGCTTTGACTTATGGCCGTTAAGCAGCCGTCTGGCACGCCGAAACGAAAAATACAACGCCAGAAGCAAAACGCGTCTAGTGTGATCCAACCTTAAGACATCCTTTCGCAAAACACAGCAAGTTGTATCGCTTCAAAAAGATTCTGTTCTGTTTTTGTGTAGTCCACGTGTTATTTTGAATTTGTTTGTGACGTAGCTTAATAATTACAACGCGCTTCCATAACTGTGTGGCTGGACTATTGGCGAATTATTTTACTATTTGCGCAGAACAAAATGTCAACATTTGTAAGTATTTGTATACTTCCGAAACTGTTATGGCGTATGCACAATAAAAATCACTGTAAACTTTCGCTGCATCCCCATTATTTTTTTTGATTGGTTAAAAATAAGCACAACGCAGAAATCAATTTAACAAAAAACACAGCGATTAAAAGATTAACAAATACTCATAATTAAAAGTCGGTCTGCCAGAAAGATCCTTCTGTTTTTTTTTAACAACTGTAAACCACTGAAATGGGTCTAAGAGAAAATGAGTTTTGTATCAGTGAGCCATTTTGATGCCGGTACCAAGTTGTTGGTTAAAAACCCGACTGAAATCATTCAAGTTAACAAAATAACGATACCATATGCGAATATATAATCCTTTAAAAAATGTCTGACCCTGTATCCACTCGGGTTTAACTCAGGCGGTATTCATCTGCTGAAAAATAAATACATACAATATTTAATATATACTTTTATCCTGAAAATAGAATTTTATATTAGCCCACTATAAACAATTATATACTATTATCGACAACCGATTCGTGGATTTAAAACAATATTTATTTTGTGTGTGATCCAAACGCTATCGGCGCTATTTCTTATTCGTTATGGGACTTTCGTATATAGTTATAGTGATAACCCAAATGCGTAAATCTTTGCTTTAAAACGTGACTCTGCCTTTTGTCCGATAGCAAAAATATTATACAAGGTGTTCAAATAGTGTGTATTTATATGTGTCCTTGAAAAATTCTACATATAACGTGTATAAACCACGTGCTAGTTTTGTAATATATCCTAAAACGACTAACTTTGCTCTTAATTGACGCTTGGGTCGCTCCGTGGCCCGTAAGCGGTCCAGTCGGCAGAAGCCTTGATAAGCCGTGACACAGCAGACTGATGAATAGACACTAGAATCAAAGTGTATATGGAACGGTCTGTCCAACATTACCCCTTCATGTTTGCACCCAACAGAAGCGAGTTATTAAACGCCACTCGAGAACAATACAACACTATATTTGTCTGGATCTCTGCCGAGCGGTCAAAGCATTCGATCGATTTTTTAATCTCGAAGAATTATTTTGAGAAAATTATTGCTCAGAATTGATTGCTACCGACGACTCTTTTATAAACGCGTTCTGTTTGCGAGAATGGGAATTGCAGGGTGTGTGAATTTAATCGATGCGAATCTTGTTTACGATGTTTTAGTGGGATAAAAATTATTTCTACCAATAACACGTTATTAAGTTCTTTTCCACACACTTGGATGTTAACATTTCGCACGTATTTATCATCCGGTTTATAAAATTGTAACATTCGGTTTGACGGTTTTACATGAGGCAAAATATTTAACATATGTTTTTAAATGATCTTAAATCTATATCAACAACAAGGAGAATGCTATGATACGAAGGTTTATTGAACGGTTGGACGGTGTGTTCAGAAGTTTGTAAGAGTGTGTTCGTTGTAATATTTTGACAATAGTTGAATGCCAGAAAGTTTAAGAATCTTAGCTGTGACAGACATGCATTTTTAAATGGTCCAGTCCTAATGTTAAATGGCGAAAAGTACCTCTTTTTACATAACATGTTAATGTCTCAGGATTGCAATTCTGTTAATTTTATAAATTTTATAAAATTGGCAACGCTGTAATAACGGCGATGGACCATTTCCCACTTGGCTCTCGGAAATTTAGCAAAGAAACATGTTGCCGTGTGCTCACAATGGCATGAATTCGAATGGCATGAAACAGAAATGAGTGCCAATTGAAAAAGGCGGTTCACATTCGTTTAATGTAGTTTACGAAATCATGCAACAAGCCGAATACATATCTGAATATTTGTTGCAGCTTGCACATAGGCAGTATGGTTTATGCTGGGAACTATGATAGAAAGATGAACGTCATTACACATTTAGTAATTTTCTGTGTCGTATTATTTGGCTTTGCTGCAAACGCGGAAGGTAAATTGTTTAGATTGTTTTTAATAAAATTGTTACTAAATAAATAGATTTAAAATTGCAGTTAAAGATTGATAACTTGCAACTAAGAAAAAACCTTAAAAAACTTGAAAAACCTCAAAACAGTACTTTAAACTACGTAGGCCACATTTTATGTAATTTTTATCTCTTCTTAGGTTATTGTCTTGGGAGCATTTGCAAACATTTTATCGAATGCTCAATGGAGGTAGCAAATCTATCATTGGACGGCCAAAGCAGAGCTTACTCGTCTTTACGTTATGCGGATTGTCCAGGTATTAATATATAATGCATTTTAAATTCAAATTTACCAATAACCAAAATTGACAAACGCATTTTTCCTTAGAATATTTTCGTTTCGAATTTGATTCTAAACTGACCAAAGCCCAATGGGTTTTAATATATTAATTTGATGTCTGTTCTGGCCTCAGTCATTTTATATATTTCGCCAATAGAAGCCTTGCAAAATGAATGATTTTTTTAAAGACATATGATAACATTTTAGTTTTATTTTCTCTTTTATACTTTACAAAATGACCTGCTTTAACAATTGCTATTTAATGCAATTTCCATTCGTTTAAATACTATGTTGTCATTTTATTTGAGGGCGAGGGTGATATTTTTCAATAAACAGTTAGGCTATTTTGCTATTTTAGGTATGAATTACTATAAAAAATATTTTTGGCTTAAGTGCCATGGTATCAATCTTGTTTACTGTACATAAAGAAAAACTCTGTTGTTTTGCGGTACAATATTTGCATGTGAATCGCATGGTAATTTGTCCCGAAATTTATGATTTAAAACGCGCCTAATCCGTCAAAGCAATCTGAACGTTTTCCATTTACGGACCCATTTCGCTTTATTATTATATTGGACAAACCCTTTAACCAAGGGATGTCCAACCTTTTAGCAGAATGGGCCGCATTGCCACTTTAAAAATTTGAAAGGCCGCAAAACCTCTCAAAAATTAAAGGGGTAACGTCGTTACGTCATATCGTGACGTCATAAAACAACCTAACTTATAAACACCCTCTCTTTGAGAGTGAACCTGTGCGCAAATATGCAAGTAATCTCGACCTTATTTATTTTTTTTATTATGGCGAAGTGCGAAAATTTGAGTTTTTATATGTTTGGGCCGATATATTTTCTTAAAACGGTTTACGAAAACACACATTTAAAAAAACACACATCTTGTTTAGCAATGATGGGCGCACAAAGTGGTTTTGATGGATGTTGAAATGCGACATTAGACTCGATAGTCGTAACAATTGTTTTTAATAAAGGATACTGAAAGTGAGAATAAGTGGTGGGCCGCACGTAAATATCAGGTGGGCCGCAAGGTTGGACATCCCTGCTTTAACCTTATACAAGTCGTTAAATAGCCATATCATTGATTACTTAATAAGTTTAAAATAAGTTTGGCGGAGCTGAAACGTTTAACAGCGCTAATTAACCACTGCGTTTCACTATCTTTTGCCAATAAAGGAAATCTAACAGAAGAAGAAAAAATCGAAGACTGCAGGCAAATTTTATCCAATTCAACTACTCAAGGAAAATTTGTGATATCTGGTAAGCTTTTTTCGGTATTGTAAGGTTCATCATTATTCGTTATTGTCTTATAAGACACAAATGTATGCGTGATACAATTCAGTTCCCTGCAATTAAGTGCCTAAGATTCCAAAAGACAGCGTTCATTGCAACTAAAGGCTCTGTTTGCTTTTACAGTTATCTTAAGTATTAGAAACGCTTATAAAAAAACAACTTTTTTTAAACCTTTGTATTGCCCGTTATTACGATTTCTTTAATTTTGTCTAGGTTTCCAGCTTCCTTCTTACAAGCTTTTTTGGGTAAACGCTCTTAATCGGAAGCAGTTTGTCAGTCAGTCGCTCTGCCAAGGAGACCATCGCGATGCGGCTTTGGCTAAAATTGAAACGGAACTGGAGAACGAGGTCGCCGACTGCTCTAGTACAAAAATGCTTGGCACAGATTCAGCCCCTTGGATAGGCGAGTAAAAAACAAAGAATAGTTTAACCAACTAATCAAAACAAATTTTCTGACTACTGCGTGTATCAGTTGTTGTAATGACTTGACTTGAGTGCGCTTAAGTCACTTTTTTAAAACGACCTAACTTGACCCAATTCTTATCGGTAAAGTGACTTGGCTGGACTTGAGTCTTTTGGCCAAATGACCTAAATTGAACTTAAGTCATTGAGTCAAATGAATTGGGTTAATTTTTGATGTCTTTATAAAACGTTTATTGTAAATTTATAGGTATTCATCTCAATTTTTGCACGAAAAACTTTTTGCTTACTATATATTGCTTTTCGTTATTTTTTAGTAGATCAAGTTTACCAATTTAATTAGTTTATCTTTTTTAGTTTGATCTTAGTGATTACGTGAATTTGACTTGATCTAATTATAACTTGACTGGGGCAACTGATGACTTGGACCGAGGCCTTTTTTGTTAAAATGCCTTCACTTGGAAGTCAGTTGTTTCACAAATCACTTAACTGAGACTTAAGTATTTTTCAAGTGACTTGTTTACAACACTGGCGTGTATACGTCAATATTTCCCACAGAGTCGCTTGCATAAGGTGTATTTTTGACGCATGAACAGTAAACACCGAAAAAATTGATTTCTTCGTTAGAGAAACTATACAGCTCCAACATTTTCTTATTACAAACCGTATTGCTGTATTGCTTCCACTGTAGGCTTAAAATATCCATCTGGCCCCGAGTCGTACAACAGGTCGAAGTGGGCTTGGCAGGATGGCTCGCCACTGGGCTCCTTTAGTCCCTGGAATTCCCGCGAAGACGCGCCTCCCTACTGCGTCTCGATGTGTTTCATGAGCAGCAACTGGTGCCTGAAGAACTGCGTGACCAGCACTCGCTTCGGCTTCTGCTTCATAAACTTTACTGGTATGTGTAGGCTACAGAGTTGGATCGATTGTAGTTTGTAATTGTAAATGATGTAATTAGTAACAGTTTTTATTGTAACTGTAATTGTAATGTAAATGAGGCATTTTCATTCTGTGTAATCCTAATTGTAATTGTAATTTGCTAAAATTTTGACTCAATAGATTGTTATTGAGAAAATTGAAGTTTCAATACCAAAAATTGTAATTGATGTAATTAATTACAATTTTTAATGTAATTGTAATTAAACTGAATTAATGTAATTGATACAACTTTGGTGTAGAAAAAGTTGAAGTGTCACGTTTAAAAGTGTTGCGGAATTGTTACGCCGGTTAAAGAGTACTTCATAAAAGTAATAGCAAAATATTTTAAGTGAACGTTAGAGCATAATGGTTGGAGGTGGTAGTAAGACATATAAGAAGTTCAAAGCCCATACAGAAGTAGTAATAGGAATATGTTTAAAAAGAATAAAGAATCATTCGAAACGTTCAAAGTGATACCTACTTCTGTACGGGCTTTGATATTCTTATTACAAAAAAACAATATATATTAAAAATGACGAATAAGGTGCATATAATTTTTCATGCGAATTTCTCGAAAAGTAAGCTAAAAGTTTTTACCTTGTATAAAAACATATCTCACCTTTTAGTTTTAACTCCTAATAAAGCGTTATAATAAGAATTCGTTAAAAGTATGCCTTAAATATTTTCTCTAGTTTTCCTGAACACACGACAATCGCGATCTGGTTAATTTCTTGTGTTAGTATTAAAAGCAGTCATTCGTATCCATAACTGTGAAGGATACGTTAACTATTTTCCCAACGAAAGGCTTGAAAAACGAGAGTCAACATGTTCGGCTTATCTTTGTGCAGAGCACCGGTTTGACTCCAGCAGCTACTTCGCTGCCATGGAAAGCCTGCTTTCCGAAAATTCGAGTTTGGATGTCGTGCTGCGTTTCGAGGATGAACTCGCCGAAACGGTGGCGAGTACCGGAGTTACTGAGTTGCACGCTTTATCCCGACCACTGGAGATTCTCGTCCGGACCCAGAGAGGCGGCGAAAGCGAATATTCGTTGCACCTCAGAAACACCTCGATGCAGTACACGTTTCCCCAAGCCAAACCTTTTTCTGAGGTGCGAATTAATTTCGGGATTTTTCAAGTTATGTATACTAACAAAATAGTAATGGCAACGGATTTATATTCCCATATATGCTGTAGCTACAGGGTATAGTACACTAAAAAGAAGCGCTTCACTATTTTATTTTCTTCAAATTTTTGGCAACAACGCCACTAGTTGTTATCGTTTTTCTGTACGGGGTGTTGAGCGTGATGTTCTATTCTCTGATGAAGGCATCTTGCGCAGGTAGCCAAAATGTCGAAGAAAATCAATAAGTGCCGGTCGTGCTTTTTTATTTTATTTAAATTATCGTTCCCAATTACGCTGGACAGTGATAAATCACAATTCCTTAAACGTTTAAAGGTGAGGGTTGTCGCCTTTGAAGGGATTTTCGTCGGCAACTCAACACTCAAGCTGCCAGCGCAGAGCGACGACGGCCTTTCATCGACCCTATACTTCGCGTTCTCTTTCGAACCCATCTTCACCGGCCTGTCGGGCTACGAAGCGGTGAGCGGAGCCGAGCTTGGCGGATCGGCGACGTTTTCCAGGGTCGTGACGCAAGAGCAACGTGCCGCCACCATGCGGCAGGTTTTCGATGCGACCGAGGAGATGATTAGCATCAAACCTGAAACGACAGTGCACAGCGTGGAGCCAGTTTGCGTCTTTATCGATCCTGCGTCTGAGCGCCTGTCCACGATTGGCTGCATTACTAAGGTAGGTTAAAAATGCGTTTTGTCATTATTATTTTATCTTATAAAAGGGCTTATCTTTATGGAATCCAAAACCATTGGCAGCAGGTTTCTGCTTATCAATCACTGTTCAGCTGACGCGTATATAAACAATAAAACTCAAAGTTTAAAAAGACGAGTAAAACCAGGATCATATATTCCTTTAACAAAATGTCTGATCCTGGTTTTACTCAGGCTTTTAAACTTTGAATTTTATTTGTTTATTTTTAGCCTGTAACGCAGTGTTTGTCAAACTATTGGCCGCGACCGAAAATTAGGTCGCCAATTGATTTTGTTGGCAGGCTAACCAGGCGGCACGATATAAGACAAATTGTTATTCTCGACAAGTTGGCGCACAACCGTGCTTCATCAGGTCAAAGTGGAAAAAAGTTGTCTTTATATAGTGCCACCTGTTTAACCCTATTTAGAATTAGACAAATACTTGTTGGAGTTGTTTTGAGCAAGATTACATTCTTATTTAATAATGCCATTCGCGTTTACCGAAGCTAATTGGGTGACCAAAGCTTCGCTGCAATAGGCTACTAACACCTAGTATTTGGGTGGCCGCGAAAAAAGGTTACGAAAAAAACAATGTTAAAACTATACATAGGCTGATGTTTGATGCTAAAACATATTTATTATTATCTTTGTTACCCAAATACTTCTTAAATTCCGGTATTATTTCTGTTATCTAAAAAATATAATTACCTATAAAAGCTTTCCAACAGTAGCAAGAATGATAGCGCTTATTTTGTCATGATAAGATTCTGTCCCTCATTTGAAACCATGTATTAACTATATCGATATCGATTAAAGGTCTAGATTGGCAAAAAACTTCACTTATGAAGTCCATCCGAATTTCTTAACATTTTTGTTAATAGTAAGGATACTTATTTTTGTTTATTTTACCCCTCATTTTTTCCTTTTCTGTATATATAGGTGGAAAAACATAGAGTTGTTTGCCAGTGTGATCATCTTACCGTGTTTTCGATTCTGTTATCCGCCAAAGTGGTCACTTTAACATTTGAGTTGAAGGTAGCCATTAACTATGTAAAGTTTAAATGCATCGTTTACTGCTTACGTATTTGCGTTATATATTGTTTACTGTTATGCAGTTTGCAAGGGAACAACTCACACGTTTGTTTAGAACATCAACTGCAAGGTATTTCTGTACAGCAATAATCAACAGAATATCTCCTGTTCTGCTCAGCCCATTTTTTACAAGAAATATCACATTACCCTACAATTGCAATCCTTTTATCAGCTGATCAATATAAACAGCAATTGTAACACGTTTCAACTCTTTGCGCTTTGTCCAGATTGTCTTTTACGTTATTGGTAAGGCAGACAAATCGAACGTTTTTCTTTTATTTTTTACACGTTTGCTGTTCCAGATCCTCTCGTTCGTTTGTGAATCGGTGTCTGTCCTTTTCCTCGCCATCACATTCGTCCTGCTGCTTTACCACAAGCGCGAGATCAACAACGACCGCACCCTCATCCAGATTAACGTGGTTGCCGCTCTCCTGCTTCTACACGTCGCCAACTTGCTTCATGACGTCGCACTGCTCCACCAAATCTCCTGTTACTTCTTTGCTGCGGCTGTTCACTTTTTTCTCCTCGCCACAGGTCCACGCTTTGCCGTTTTGTCTTTGAGTATTTTTTTTTAGTTTTTAGTAATTATTTCTGGCTCCTATTCCTCGGCGACATTAACACTTAGTGTTTGTACGTGCAATAGAATAGTGCTCACTTAGGAATGAATATAGTATTTCGGGTCTATGACCCAAAAGCTTGGATTATTTTACTCTGAACACACACTGAAAAACAGTCATATTACGAAAAAGGGTAATGTATATATATATATTTTTAAAGGCAGCTTTAGTTTGTGAAATCAATATTTATAACCGAGTTTTGTTGTCAGTTGCTATTTGTTGATCTCATACGTAGTAGCCTACATATGAATCAGAAACGATAACTAAATGTTTTAAACATGTATATTAGTAACTATTTGGAAATGATTGGCAAACAAAAGACACATATATGCGGGTTATCGTATAAAATTGTATGCGGGATATCATATACAACCTAAACCAAATTCAAAAATCCTTAATGGCTTGTTTTTATAGGAATGTGGTTTCTGCTGGACGGGGTCCGTATGATAATGGCCTTCACTTTTCCCATAAAGTTTCGCGTCCAGAATGCCAGTCTCCGCTCTAAAGTCTTCCTTATAATGGGCTGGTCTCTTCCGGCCTTCATCGTTGCATCAGCACTGGTCACGGGCCTCTATTTCGACAACTACATGAAGCCGGGCGCTCGTTACATTAACTTCGGCGCCTTTCAAAGCGGGATCCGCAAATACGACAGGTGCTGGCAGGCTCCCGGTACATACGCCTTCATTCTCACAGTGATGCTGCCGCTCGGGATAGTCATGGTGGTCAATTTCGTCGCCGCTCTTGCTGCAGCATTCGCAGCGGCTCCGTTCAAGGGGGGTTCGGGACGCAGAAGACAGGAGGGGCAGATGGAGAACGCGAAGAAGACACTGGGATCGATCTGCTTCGTACTGCTTGTGCTAGGTTCAACCTGGGTCATTGGATTTTTTACTGGTAGGTTTTTTACATCTGCGATGCGATTTCTTGTGACTTATATTTGCGGTGATATTTTAAGACAAACTTTTTTGGTTTAAGACGAACTTCTGAAGCGATTTTTTAAACTCCACTGCAAAAAGTGGTATTTATATGCATTTACCCAAATCAATGGCATAAACATATAAGTATAAGTTATTTCAGTGTTCTCTTTAGGACTTGGGTCATTTACTTTGATTTGAAGGAAAATTCTGACTTGTTTCACAGAACGTGCGCAAATATAGCTTGAAGTGCATGAAATTGACATAATTAGGAAAAATAAAAAAGTATTTTGAAATTTCAGGAAGCAACTAGTAGGGTTACGATAATCTTTTTTCGGCTCGAAGGTAAAAAATAATAATGGCTGCACGGTGCACACATATAAAAACATAAGGAAAACACTAGCCGTCACAAAAATTTTTAGAAAATATTGGTCTAAAACGCAATACTGAGCAACATAGCAAACCTCCATTCGGCAGGTGCTTTATTCTGTTAACAGAGGTGTGAACATAAACAAACGCGCAAATGTCGATCTATTTGTGTTACAATTTTGGTTAAACACGAGTTAATTATGCGCTGTCTACCTGAACGCATAATGTCTTCCTTGTAGGTCTGGGCAATAGATTGACGTCGGAAGTGATGTTGTACATCCACACACTGGTAAACGGACTGCAGGGTGTGGTCATATTCTTCTTCTACTGCCTGTGCAACGATACAGTTCTAAAACGAATGAAGATGTGCGCGTGCAGAAAGCAGAAAACTGTAAAGCCTGCGGCACAGAGCAATAGAGGGTCTACAAGCAAATCCACAACCCTTTGAGTTTAACTTTGGTTTCGATAAACCAATTTGAATATAAGAATACCAACCCCCATAGAAAGTGGGTAGCATGGCCATATCAAAAAACTTTCAAAATGCTACTTTAGAAGCCATTTTGTCATATTGTGTTTACACAGAGAATTTTTGTTTTAATCGATGTGTCGTAACGGAAAATTTTCAGTAAAAATCTATGGCCTAAATTCTTTGTAACCATATTCTAATGTTTACGTTACTCCTTGCAGCCAATGTGCAAACGATAAGCGGAAAGTTTTCGGTAAAATTCCGTTACGTAGATTTCTTGCAACCACATAATATTTGCAGCGAATTTGCAAAATTCAAATTGTTGACACCAATTTTTATGCGTCAAGGTATTTACATCCGTTTTTTTTGTATATGTTTCAAAACACCGCGGTCTGAACATTAGTCGGTTTCCCCGGTTGTGTGATGTTGACATTTTAACTGGAGGCAGAGGCTGTTTCGCAATCGCATTTTGACGTAAAATTTGTATGTTTCGCGTCAGAAATAAGTGTGAAAAAGGTTTAAACCACGCCTTGTTATCACGTGATATTTTGTTAAGTATTATAAGAATTAATGACGTAAATCTTTCTTTATCGCAGAAATTTTCTTAACTGATTCTCGTCTATAAATAGCGTGTTCAATCAATATAAACAAGAAAAAGAGGGAGATAGAGGCTTATATAGCTTCTACTCAGACAGCAAACTTGAGTGCTTTTGTGACTGAACCAGAAGAGAGGCTTTTACAGCTTTGACTGAAGACAGCAAAAATTGACTGTTCATGTATCTGAACTAAAGGAAGAATTGGACCTGTCTGGCCTCACGAAGACAGGCCATCTCAAATCTTGTAGGAGTGTGGTCGATTCATCTTGGCAATTATATAAATGAAGACTCATTTAATCTGACCCACCCCCAACAAATTGGTGCCCCGAGTGAGGAACGAACCACCTGCAAACTGCTTTCCCAAGAAGCCGGACGACGAACTCTATTTTCCCGCATATATCTTATGGACAAGAAAAGATGTGCCTTCCAGCTACAAGCGACCGCCTAAAAACTGTCATGTTTGGAACTTGCAAGAAGCCAGCTTTAGAAGAAAATAATCTCATCGAAAGATACGTGAAGAGACGCTCCATAGCGTCAGCAAAGCATTTGCTTGGAATTCGAAACACGAAATACAAACAAGCGTTGCCGATAAAGACATCACCACTATTTGGAATCATGGAAAACGAAACGGAATTATGGATTTCACAATAACTGATTCTGCCTAGTTTATCAGGTGAAAATCTATTATCTTTTAATATATATGTATATAATTATTAAAATACCGACCGAAAGGTCTGTAAATTGTTTATGTGACATTTTTTTTGAGCCATTCAAATGTGTCCAAATTTTGCCCGCGTCAAAGCACGCGTAGCGGAAATACTTCGTAAAAGCATAGTAATGTCATTCACAAGCGAAAAATATGCTTCAACTCGTGTAAGTCTATAAACACGACTTTAGGGATAAAACCCTGCTCGCTTTCGTAATGTGTTAAATGTTTTATGTAAATGTTTTCAATGCATCGCTTACCTTCGTGCTTTTCAAATGCAACCCCAATTAAATAGGCGTAAATCAAACAACTTCCGTAACGGCACTCTACGTGGAAACTGAACTCGTTTCCAACCGCATTTTCCCTTCCTAAAACAAACAGCGTTTCTATAAACGGATCCGCAGCTACTTATAAAACGCAAGCCAGTCAAAATGACTAATTTTAAGTGTACACTTCTATACGTCTAATATATTATATCTCATGAACCATTTTGTGAAACTCACTCGCAAAAGCTTACTATTTTAACACGGATTGCCAGTACGCGTTAAGACACTTGACCCTACCTAAAAAGTAGCTTGTTCATCTGTAAACTTACGCCCAAGGCGTGCCTGGCTTACAAGGCTTAGTTGCCACTCGATCGCTTTTGAATATGTTGGTAAGCTAGCAACCGACAAACCCATTAGCGGTGTTTCCGTAAGTCATCGCTTTTCAACGCCGGTACTTAATCCCTCCAAGCGAAATGTAAAGCAAAAATTCTACGTTTCCAGATAAATTTCACTTATCTTTTCATAAGAATACATAGCATACGCATTAGTTCTCAGCGAGTGCTATAAATGTATTCCGCAAGTTACCAATGATATTCGGTAACGTCAAATATCCTATAGCTTGCTAGGTCACGAGTTTTCATCGCTAACGTGTTGTTGCTACGTTGACCCTAAATATATCATGGTGGTTAATTCTACCATTTCCACGATAAGAAAATCCCCTTATCCGACCAAGACCTATATGTGGTCGCAATTACAAAATAGTTGGATAGAATTTCCAACAACGCCTGTCCTACTTCACAAACCCTAGAGTTGCCACGCCAAAATGAAGTTATGATAAACTTCGACTAGCCAGTCGAATGACGATAACCAATTTCAATGAAAATGCACGTTGCTCGCGAACTGCCCCACAAATGTTCACTTGTTGCAAAATTGTTATAACTATAATCATTGTATGTATCGCTTTTGAAGCGAAGAAATGTAAAAATGTTACCATTATGTATAAGTTACTCTATGTATCGCGTATAATGTAAATTAAATAACCATGTAATCGCTATAAAGTATATGTCATTGTATGAATCGCAAAGAATATAAATTTAAATGAATATATTGCAATAATTAATTGTCTCAAACTTTAAGTGTAACCTGTCGCGCCTATATATATATATAAGTATAGAAAATATGTGTGTCTATAACCAAAATGTTAATAACCTAAGTTTGCAGTGTTGCAATAAAAATGTTCAAGACATACGAACACACATCTGCCGAAAAATATTTCGCATTTTTCAGAATACAAAAGCACGTTGGACAGCGAAAGGTCACAGCACAGCGCAGCGCACAATGAATGGCTTTCCGGTGACGTCAAAATTACAACGCACCAAACAGGGAGTTTCCCCTGCTGCCGCACAGATCGCCTGAAAGGCTCAATCCACAGCAATGCAATGGTGTGTCAAGCACACAACAATTTCGAGCAACTCAGCGAACGCTGACATCAAAGTCCTCGGTTGCTAATTCAGGCACCAAAGAGAAAACTTTCTCTAGGAATCAGGAATCTGACTAAAACAATTGCGCAAATGCGTTATGTGATCGAACAATTTTCGCGTCCACGTGTCCACACACATTTCACAAACAAATAACCAGCTTTTAATATGCAAGCTGTTCCAAAATCTAGCGTGGGAATATTTGTAGAAGCCATTTTGTCATATTGTGTTTACATAGAGAATTTTTGTTTTAATCGATGTGTCGTAACGGAAAATTTTCAGTAAAAATCTATGGCCTAAATTCTTTGTAACCATATTCTAATGTTTACGTTACTCCTTGCAGCCAATGTGCAAACGATAAGCGGAAAGTTTTCGGTAAAATTCCGTTACGTAGATTTCTTGCAACCACATAATATTTGCAGCGAATTTGCAAAATTCAAATTGTTGACACCAATTTTTATGCGTCAAGGTATTTACATCCGTTTTTTTTGTATATGTTTCAAAACACCGCGGTCTGAACATTAGTCGGTTTCCCCGGTTGTGTGATGTTGACATTTTAACTGGAGGCAGAGGCTGTTTCGCAATCGCATTTTGACGTAAAATTTGTATGTTTCGCGTCAGAAATAAGTGTGAAAAAGGTTTAAACCACGCCTTGTTATCACGTGATATTTTGTTAAGTATTATAAGAATTAATGACGTAAATCTTTCTTTATCGCAGAAATTTTCTTAACTGATTCTCGTCTATAAATAGCGTGTTCAATCAATATAAACAAGAAAAAGAGGGAGATAGAGGCTTATATAGCTTCTACTCAGACAGCAAACTTGAGTGCTTTTGTGACTGAACCAGAAGAGAGGCTTTTACAGCTTTGACTGAAGACAGCAAAAATTGACTGTTCATGTATCTGAACTAAAGGAAGAATTGGACCTGTCTGGCCTCACGAAGACAGGCCATCTCAAATCTTGTAGGAGTGTGGTCGATTCATCTTGGCAATTATATAAATGAAGACAAAACCTCCGCCAGGTGTCGTTTACCATTGTAATTCGGAGAAATATATATTTTTAATTATTATAAATTTTAGAACCGCGTACCATAATATTACAATTTTCAGCAAACCAAGGATTTTAGCTATTTCACCTAAAAAGATCTAACTTTTATTGTCGGCATTATGCAAGATTCTGTTGTGGAAACCAAAGAGATGGAAATACATACTAAGCATATATATTTTTCCTATTGGAAACTATTCATATTTTCTCCTCCATGCAATGTTTTTCGTAATATTTTCTGCTAATTATCACTGTTATATATATATATATATATATATTGTTCAAAATCTGTTGTTTGACGTACTTGTAAGATTTTACTGCTAAGTTGTAGGTAATATTGTGAAATAAGATAACTGTGGTATGCGGTACTATATAAAAATTAATTAAAAAAAAAATTTAACCAAAAATACAGTTTTGCCGAAATTGGCTTAACGAAATTTGTTTTTATGTCCAGGATTTGCTCAGAAACTAAATCAGAAGTTTTTATTTTAATATTTGTTAGGTCCAAACTTTCCTGTTGCACCGTCTTAACAACAAATACTTTCAGCGCTGGTCTAGAATACTACCTCATATATTTTAACAGTAACGAAACGAGTTGTCAAAGTTGAAATTGCAAGGAAGGCATAAATATGTAAAAATACAAAACTCAAAGCGCTAACTCGGGTAACACTAATTTACAGAATGATGAATGGTCGGAATAGTCGGAACGCTCACTAATTTACGGAATGGTCGGAATTGTCGGAATGGAATGAACTGTCGGAATAGAATGTAGGACGCTGTAGTAGCAGAATGAACGGCGCTGGTCTAGAATCCTACCACATTATTAAAACAACACACAATATTTGAGTTAGGGTGTCGGTTAGTGTTTGGGTAAGGGTGGGTCAAGTATTAATATATTCATTATTTAATAATAACACTTGACCCACCCTAACCCAAACGCTAACCCCGCACCCTAACCCAAGTAATTTGTATTGTGGTAGGATTCTAGACCAGCGCCGAATGAACTGTCGGAATGAAATGAACGAAGCTGTAGGAACAGAATGAACTGTCGGAATAGAATGAACTGACGGTATGGAATGAACGAAGCTGTAGGAACAGAATGAACTGTCGGAATAGAATGAACTGTCGGAATGAGATGAACGAAGCTTTCCGACAGTTGATTCTGTTCCTACAGCTTCGTTCATTTCATTCCGAAAGTTCAACCCTAACCCTAACCCTAACCCTAACCTAACCCCAACCCCAACCCTAACAGCTTCGTTCATCTCATTCCGACAGTTCATTCTGTTCCTACAGCTGAGTCAAACCATGTCAAATCAACACAAAAAAGTTACTTTTTTGACATGACCTTCTCAGATTCTAACAAAAATTAAAATATATGTAAAGGACTTTAATTGAAGATGTGTGCCAAATTTTATTCTAGTCTGTTGTGTATTTGCAAAGTTATTTAGGTTTTAAAAATATGCATATTTTCCACTCGAGGGCGCTGTTTCTGCATAAAAACAGCCATATCTTTGGATATACAAAAGCTAGATTAACATGTAATGTATCCTTTGAAAGGTAATTTTGTGCCTTAAAGGCCTAAAAAGGATCTTTTGAACATAAGTATCTCACATAACCCCTACATGGCAAACATTAAAAAAAATGTAACCGTTGAAACGGGCACTTCTGATACTTTTGTTTTACGATTTTTTTTCTTTAGGGTAAAGAGTTATATTTGTTTGGTAACTAGCAGGAAAATTGGTATGGTGTTCTTTGCTTTTATTCAATTATGGAAATTTATCTATAACATACATTGTCACTTTCTGAGCCATTTCTTCATTGGACCTAACTAAATTGCAAGTACAAAACAAAATTCCACTCCACATTTCTGTAGTCAAATTTTGTTTTTTGCTTAACATATTTAAGACATGTTATGCATTTTGTTGTTCTTTGCTGGTCAATTAACAAATTCTTTCTGTGGCCGCTGATGGATAAACTTGTAGAAAAGTAACCAATAACCATCACTTCATCTGATTTCTTCAATAGGTCTAAAATGCAGGAAAGCCACCATTGGTTGTTGTATTTGCAAGTAACAAACCCCCTTTGCTCATCCCAGTGTAATAGTTGTTTTAAGGAATGTCACAAATCCAGACCTTTTAATAATCTAAACATGCAGAAAATTCAGACACCTTGATGTAAGTCTGGCAAGATTCCTCTGGAATAAAGCAGTGGTACTTTTGGGTTCCACAAATTGTAATTTAGCCAATTTAAATCTCTTCTTAACCATGTACATTCTTTTTCTACTTCCTTTTTCAATACAAATGAAAAATTAATATTGCAGATATTTGATCAGGCATCTCTCTTTTGGGGTTTGTATACAATGTTTTCCAATTTTCTGCAGACTTGCCCGAGCAGCCAATCTTTTTACAGTTCCACCTTAACCCATCACATGGTCCTTTGCCATTTAACATATAAATTAAAGTCTTGTTCACACATTAGATTTAGAAGATTTTTTCTGATTTTATATTGTCCAGCAGCACCATCTGTAAACACACTACTTTTTTAACAATGGGAATTTTATTTTGAAATAATTTAAGCACTCCAGATTAAAGAACTTTGTGCTTTTCTACTGTAAAAAAACCTTCAGAAACAGATAACGATGGCAGAATTTTTTTCCTGGCACCAGATTAAAATATGGATGTTCCAAACAGAAACTGAAGATAAATTTTTCTAACATTTTTCATTATTTTTGTGCCTGCTGAATAGGTCACAGCAAGCTTTGTTATGATGTGCATAACGTTGTAAATACTTTGTTGTTTGACAACACACAGGGTTGTAAGATTGTCTGTAAGTCTACACCTTCTTCTAATAATTTTAAGCTCCTCAGCTGTTAACTCAGAAATTGTCTCTTTACTAGAAGTTGCTATCTTCATTTAGCAATGATCCAATGTCACAGTTCATTTTAAAGATTACTAAAAAAATATATGTATGTACAATATGTTATTGTTTAGGCCTAATCTGCAAGCCATTATAAGTTTTTTCTGTCACTAGTTTGCTGTTGAACTGCCTGCCAGCACAGCTTAAAAATGATACCTTCTTTATTCATTACTTAATAACAAAGAGTCTAATGTAATTTTTATTTTTCCTTTCAATCTTTTTTCCTTAATCTTTATAACTGTTTTTTCTTTGCAAATGCACCTTTCAAATTTTTATTACTACAGATACATAACATATTTTTTATAAATATATTGGACAAAACCCCACTAAAATGTTGATGTTTTATGAAAAAGAAGTAATTAAACAATTTGTCTGAAAAAAAAAATTATAATATTTTTATGTCCGGAGTCATCTGATTACCCCCTGAAACTTTAAGTACAAAATCACCTATAATATTTTTTCTGGTCTGAAGCAATATTTATAACCCAATAAGTAGCATGCTATACATTCTAACCTTTCTTTTGATATATTACAAAAGCTTTTGTCATTTTCCAGTCAAAGTTATCAACAAAACAATGCTAAAAGTACGCCCTCGTGTGGAATTTATGCAAAAACTTTCCTCTATCATTACTCCTACATTTCTCGACCGATCGGGCTGAAATTTGGTAAATCCCATATTAATGACAACTACTTTATTCATGTTAAATTTGAATAAAATTGAAGGAGGTCATGTCATATGGGTGTGTTGATTTGATATGGTTTGACTCAGCTTCGTTCATTTCATTCCAACAGTTCATTCTGTTCCTACAGCTTCGTTCTTTTCATTCCGACAGTTCATTCTGCTACTACAGCGTCAAACATTCTATTCCGACAGTTCATTCTATTCCGACAGTTCATTCCGTTCCGACCATTCATCAAATTAGTTTCGGCCCTATTCATTCCATTCCGACAATTCCGACCATTCCGTAAATTAGTGAGCGTTCCGACCATTCCGACCATTCATCATTCCGTAAATTAGTATTACCCGCTAACTCTCACCCTATCCCAAATCATGTTAACAATATAAACCCCCGGACGAAAATGTAGTAAAATTCTAGACCAGCCCATAATTTCATATTTATTGACCATTTTCTTTAAATATTGTTAATTGTTCTGTGTTCTCGCAGTTTATTGTTATAAAATTCCCTAGTCAGTGAGTACTGAAATTTTGCTTCTATCTTTTAGGCAACAACCAAGTTCTAGGTTACTGTTAAAAATACTCAAAGACATTCCTATTCAGCTCTTGTGTTTCCAATATATTTGATATTCATCATAGCCAAAATGAACAACAAATTTGAAGCGTAAGTTGTTAAACGCAGTTCCAAGTGACTATATCTGTCAATTTTTTTCTCACTCTTTTTAAACTAGCAGCGTATGACCTATGTGTTTTATAAAAGGAATACAATTTTAAGCTTGTTTATATAGGTTTACTTTGAGCTTGTTTATACAGCTTTTTACGTTCAAAAAATGTTAAATCATTGGCACAAAAAACTTGTTGCCTAAAATTTTAATGAATGTGATGTAACCCCCCGAAAAAGTGGATAACGAATGTGGTTTCAACTAAAATTGTAGATAAAATGCCTGATTTTAGCTAATTTGTTTCCTAAAACTTAACATCATTATCTTGAAAACAACTGCTTTATACCCTGATTGCATTCTACTGCCTTGCCGCCAGAGATGTTAAGCGTGGAATGCTTGCTTAAAGTCACTTTGCAGGCCTAATGAATTCACCAGTAAAAAAAACGTTTTTGGCGTATAGCATCCTATTTTGGCGTAGGTTTTCAACGAAAAAAAATTTTGCCGTAAATCTTTGTCAGCCACAAATTATTGAATGCAGTCAGGCTGTAGACTTCACTTAATTTTTTATAATTCACTGTATTTGTTATCTGCATTAAATTATCTTGCATTTAGTTTGCAGGAAGATGACAGTGGATCCAGTTCAGAAGAGGACCCCTCACAAACTTTCCGCGATGTAGAACCGGGTCCGGGAGAGCATGCCTTACAATACACATACTGCTTCTGGTACTCCAGAAGGCAGAGGGATCGAGGCCAGGATGCAGCCAGCTTTGAAAAGAATATGAAAATTATTGGCACTTTCCGATCGGTATGTTTGTGACATCATTTTGTAAGCATTTTGTTATTTTGAAACAGGGGCCGGCAACCTTTTTCCAGTCGCAGGCTAAAACTAGACTCAGAAAGGTCTCTGCAGGCCGCAAAAATATACTAAGAATTGTGTTATTAAAATGTTAGAACAACTGTAAAGCAGGCGGGCCTCAAGTCGTTTTTGCACTTAAAAACGTGTTTAATTATATTCAAGGAGGTACTAAAGTGTTGACGCCAAGCGCATAAAAAGTTTGTTTGGTATGAAATTCGAGTTAACACGTCGTCATCCATGCTACAAATGAAAAGTGTAATAAAACTACTTTGCGGGAACGTCATAACATTTAAAGTTAATCTAGCTTAGTGTTTATTGACGTTTTTAAGCTAGGGCGCACTTGGCGAGCAAAGCGAGCGCGATTTTTTTTGTGTAGCGGCATTTCTTTTAAAATTCTTGCAAGTTTTCATTACATTGCCGAAAATAAAAAATATTTGTGAATATGTTTTCCGTTTGTCCGCGTTGCACTTAGGTAATGAAGCACGAAATCTAGTTGAAAAGACAGCATCAAACTGTAAACAAACCGGAAGTAGGGTGATGATTCGCGCGAAGCGCGAAAATTTTTTGGACTTAAGTAGTTAAAATGAATGTGAAATTTATTTGTGTCCAATTTGTCAAAGAGGCGGCGGGCCGGATGAAATACATCGACGGGCCGGATCCGGCCCGCGGGCCGTAGGTTGCCGACCCCTGTTTTAAAAGAAACAAGTGTTTATTAATTTTAAAGTAACTCAATTAGATTTAATTTTTCAATAACAAAATAACTGTTTAGTTCTTCTCTATATGTAGGTTGAGCAGTTTTGGAATATTTACAGCCATATGATTCGGCCAAATGAAATGGCAGGACACAGCGATGTTCATGTATTTAAAGGCGGAATAAGACCTTTATGGGAGGTAATTTAAACTTTTTAGCTAAAGTGTTTATTATTTAATTTACAAAAATATGGTCACAGGTTTCTAAATTGCTTCAAATCTAATTCAATGTTAAGAATGCTTTTTGCTATGGCGGGTTCAATTTCAAACTAAGATACCTAGGATTTGTTGTCAAATCAATCCTTTATGAGTACAATGCAGTTAAAATACCATGCACATGGTTAACTGTGTTAACACTTTAACGAAAAGCCCAGTTTTGTCCTTATCTTAATTAATTACTGAATAGCTGAAATGCAATTTTATGCAAATTACATAATTTGGTTAAGGTGTCATATGGCAAATTTAGAACTAATTTGTTGGAAAAATAGTCTCCATTTTGTAAAGCTTATTGTTGGCTGCTGTAGGTCTTATGCCAATATAGAAATATGTAATGCCAAAGATGAATACTTTTCACTGTAAATTCACAAGACTGGCAATATTTCATGCCAAATGACTATACTGACGTGCTTTGGGGCAAGCGTTCCACTCCATAGATGTTTGGTAGGAAGGCACTGGAATATAATCAGGGCTTTATCTGCTGTAGTTACGAATAAAAACAGTTGACCTAATCTTAAATCATTGTGTCACAAAACTTTGTCCTTTTTTGTCAGGACAAAGCGAATCGCTTAGGAGGAAAGTGGATTGTTCGCTTAAGAAAGGGCCTTGTTGCAAGATGCTGGGAAAATCTTATTTTAGCGATGTTAGGAGAGCAGTTTATGGTTGGTGATGAAGTGTGTGGTGCAGTGGTGTCAATCAGATATCAGGTAAGTCTCATTTAAATATTTAGTTTCGTAACTGCACAATACACATATATTTTTGTGTTTAATAGAACAAGCTAACCAAGATTAGTTTTACACCCTTAAAAAGTAAAATATTTTGCATTGTTGGGTTAGTCTTAAAATAAAATTTAAACTAGCCCAGGTGGAATAACACTCACCAAACTTTGTTTATGTACTATTTGGGCAAATAATCGCTGGAGAAATATAATTGGCCTCAGTCTTTGTTTTTTCCAAAAAATTGTAGCAGAGTAACAAATTGAGTCCAGTAGGTCTAAAAACTACTACCAGTTTTTCCTTTAGTCATTCAACCAGTGGCTGTTGATTAGTACTGGCCCTAGGCAAATTGCACTCATATTGGCGAGCGGGCAAGTGCAAAATTTAAACCCCACTTTGTGTTTGTTAAATCCATGTAACGCTTCGTCGTATCACATTTTTAAATAAAAATCGTTATCAGTTGTCATTGAAGACGCTTTTTTATATTTAAAATATATGTAACACTTATTAAGTTATTATATTAGTAGCACTTATTATATTATTAACACTTATTATATTAAAATATATGTAACACTTATCTTATTATATAGTTACTCTCATCACGATTGGTTATTTATTGGTTCATTTTTCGCCAAACATAGTTTGCATTGCCAACGTTCCTTATGCATTTTTCTTTCTTTATCGTTGATATTTCCTATTTTCTGTTGTAACCTGAGTTCCTTCATACCTTCAGGGTCAACTGACTCGATAACCACTTTGTGGTTCTTCGTTGATCCTTTGCTACTGTGTTTGCATTGTAGCAACAAATAAACAGTTTTCAGTTATATTAGGGATATCGGATTGGGGTTGATATCGATGACTAGTCGTAGTTCCTGAAACTGGATTGGTATTGATACTGATACGATACCAAATTTATACAGGAATTTCAGCCCTAATCCAAGGCACTGATTTTTACATAAAGATAAATTTGTCAAAAATATAGCAAATTGCTGTCTTGAGGTAATCAAACTTCCTATTGCCAATTCATTTTTTTTACCCCTGAAAAAATTGCCTTCTAACATCTTAATCTTATTTATTTTTTCTATTTGATTAAAGTTATGAAATCATTTGGTATCACATCACAATATGTTTTTATCGAATATCAGAATTTGGATTAAAATGTCCATTATCGAAAAAATCCCTACTTGTAACTTTTTATAAAAAGAAAGGCATTTGTCCTTAAATGTAATTAGCTAGCTAAAGTTGTTTACCTAAGATTTGTGGTAGTTAACAGTAACATTATTACTTGGTAACATTAAGAAGTCGTAATTTTGTTTCACCAAAGCTATTATTTGCAGGAGGACATCATTTCAATATGGAATCGTTCTGCAGAAGACTCGCAAGTGACATCGCGCATCCGAGACACCTTGCGCAGGGTGCTTAACCTGCCTCCCAACACTGTGATGGAGTACAAGACACATAACGAAAGTCTCAAGTAGGAATATTCTATGCAATTATTTAGTAATGCTACCAAATATCATACCTTTTACATTGTTTCGCCAAAATAATGCTTCCCTACTAAACGGCCTGCCGGAAGCTTGTTCGTCTTAATATTGCAAAAATAGTGAAAAAAATAATGGTGAGACTTTAGAAAACGTGAGTGGCTCCAAAGCTTCTCAGCTAGACTCTCTTTATTTTATGATGTATTTCACTCACAACAACAACAAGTGGAAAATTGTGCGAGTAGCGAAAGCAACTTATCATATAGTGTAAAGCGAGATAGCATACGAAAAACAGCACACATATGAAACGATGAAACCAGACAAAATGATCTGGGCAACAAACTAGATGCTCCGATCAGCATTTTGTTTAATACCTAACATTACTCTAGGACTATGAGTGATATCATAGTAGCAAAACTTATCCTATAACCACATAACTTGATTTTAAACTAATCATAATAGTTCCGAGATGAGAATGCAGTCTATCACTAAATATTTTGCAGCTTTACGGTAATTTTTTGTTTTATTTTAGGGACAAATTCAGCTTTCGAAACACAGAGGCATTTTCAAGGACGTGACCTAAAGTCTTGAAGTGTGACGACGAAAGTAAAGAAAAGCAACTTACAAATTAAAAATCGGAAAAGTACCCGACCTTTCTTGACAATGGCCCAGTCCACACGGTCAAGGGTGTGCTAGTCTACAAGAGCTATTTTCGTTTTATTCTGCTATCAACGTGATGTGGCATGAGGTTATTCAGCTGGCGTTTTCGTTTTAGAGTTTATGTCCGATAATGTTTTTGTAAGATGTAAATTGTATCTATCTCCACAGTTTGCGAGTGATTGTGTGTAACCGTTATTCAGGCAGCAGGTGAAAACCCAATAAAAATTCGACGTGGACTTATTATTAAGTGAAACCCTGGCCTGGGTTGGTGATACGATGGACAATTTCACCTGTTCGTGGGAAATTTTAAGTAGTTTTTGGCAACAAAGTTAGTTCTCTAGTTTCTTTTTTTATATCCTTGGGAAATGTCGCAGCATTGATAATAAAAAATCTGCCATAAAAGTTAAATAATTTAAAAATTATCAGTTTTTTAGCTCCAGTACTGTCTCTTAAAAGTACACCACTGAAGTGTTTGATTTCTGGAAGTTCAGACTTGATCCAGAACATTGGATTTTAATAAAAGAAGTATTCCAACTCTTGGTTTGTGCCTCCTTTTGCAGCGCTGCGGAGTCCGACTTGGTACGATCACGTAAAAGTACCAGAGTCCGACGTGAGCACTGAGCATGCGCATTACGAAACTGTCAAGGCTGCAAATTTTGTATTGTAAAAGCATATGTTGGAATATTTTCCAAATATGCATTGTAGATGGATGAATTATGTGACACTCTATAAGTGGATTGCTGGATATTCACCTTAATTTAGTTAACCAAATAGATCCGGATTCGGTTCTAATATTTAGCCGGAATCTGACATTGGTTAATTTTAAACCGACTCCGCAGTCTTGTTTTTTATATATTGTTACAATTAATGAAACACTACTTGTAATTAGAATGAGTTGTGGGCCGCAACTAAATATTGAACATAGCAGGGGTTGGACTTACGCATTAAAGCAAGGTTGTTAAACTTTTTTTACGCGAACATGCTGCTTTCTGTCTAAATAATGTAAAACTGAAATAAACTTTAATTCATTTAAAATGGAATCAACTCTTTAAAAAATTATTCCATTTTTTATGAATACAGTAAGAAATACAATTTTTTATAATATTGCAAATTTTATATTTAATCCAGACGATTGAGTTATTTCACTGAGGAATATTAGCCTACTGCATCTTCAGCTTTGTTATTTCATTGGTTTTACACGATAGTATTATAAATTATTCTTCATTAGATAAACCTTGTAGTTCTGTTAAAGTAAGTAAAACAACAGTTTAAATCTGGGAGTTGAACCATTAACTTTTCCGGTCGTTGTTTGGTGTTGGTTCAAGGATTTTTTCACAATCCGGTTGAGATAATTACGGTTTCGGTTCGTGGCAATTTTATAGTTTCAGACCAGCTCCGGTTCGACTAAATTTATTTTTAAATCGTTTTTTTTAAACTTCCGGTTCGAATACAATATGCTATTAACCTTTAATGTTTTTTTTAACTGATTTGTGTTCGGTCAAGGTTTAGGTTCTTTCAAAATATTCCGTTTAATAGTTCCGGTTCGACTCATTACAATTCTATAAAAAACGGTTCATGTTCGGGAGCGGTTCTGAAAAAACGGCCCAAAACCGATGATTAAAGGCCCTGTTCGGCTCCGGTTCGAATTCCTGATTTAAAGCTTCAAGCGATTTTATTCTGAATTATGCTGCCATCTAAAATATCAGTAACAATCAACAATGCTGACATAAGCCTATGGTACTGACTAAAGATAACGGCACACGTTGTTGGCCTGTGTGTTTTATTTCCATAACGAAAAACACCAATCACGGCAATGTGGTCATCGAAACATCTTGGTACGCCGTAACATGTAATTTGCCCAGTTATGGGGTTGTGCTTAGCGATATTTGACATTTGGTATTTTATTCCGATATACCGATGTACGATATTTTGAATAAAAATAGCGCAATCCAATTCAATATGGAATGACGTCCTCTCCATGCTAAAATAAGCGAAAAAGATTTGAAACATTTAAATAATTTTTCCAGGTTATTGGGCTAAAATTTGCTTCATCGTTAAGATTTCCAAATGTTAAAACATTTTTGACAAATAAGTTTCAAGATAAAAATTTCGCGGGTTGATGGCAGATTGGCTATAATTTCTATACTAAGCCTATAGTTTAGGACGAGTAGCAATAGGCTACAAACATTGATTTGGTATAACTCCGATCCAAAATATTGGGCAACCCTATGTTTTAGCGATAGACCAAATGCACATGTGTACAATATGTACCGTACATTGAAGTTTTTAAACGACGATTTACTGCGTTACAGCTATGTAAATTAAAAAAAATGCGGTTCATTTTCGCGTTAAGAAACGTTTTAGTCGAAAATCGCTGACCTTTATTTACATCGCTTTAGCTTTTATTAACTCCTGCGTGGCCCAACGAAGGTCAATGCAGCGAGCGATACATTTGCGGACAAAATAATTTGTCTTTACTTATACCATTGACGTAAATGCCACGTTTTATGACTGCAACTTCGAAACAAGCGATTTCGTTTCTCAATTACACCATATTTCGCGGCCATGTCCCTATTTAGTCTCGGAAGTCCATAAATCACTAATAACATACATGAGGTTAAATATGTTTTGAGGGCGTAATGTGTTTTGAGGTCGTATGACGTTCAGTTATATGAAAACTGCGATCACATCCGTTTGGACAAAGAGTTAACTTTTGTGGTACCAAATTTTCGCAACCAATTTGCTGTAGGCTACTCAAAAACGATGACGGTCCTTCTGAGATGTTATATCAAGACGCAATCTAAACCATTGGTGGTTTGCCACTGTTTTACGTTAAAATTTTCTTGAGTCTTACTATTCGTTAACTGAAAACCACAAATCATAAATTATATCCACAACTTGGTGAGACAAAAAATTATTCTCATGAGGTAAAGTCCATACGGTATAAACAAGCCGAAAATATATTCCCGTCTCAGAAAAAAATATATATATTCCCGTCTCAAAAGATGAAAGCCAATGGACAACCTCGGGTATGGTTATCACGAATATTCACAATCCACAGTTACGACATTACTGTCTACAAGCGTTAAAATGCCACACTGTGTACAACGATTTTAGATTTTGTTTTACAAGGCCTGCAACTGATCAGTGTCCCTAACACGGCAACGACTGGGTTATTGCGTTAAAGGTCAGATTTGACTTTCTTTCTTTATAGTGGTCATTCGAGTAGAGGATGTTGATAAGCCAGCAGTTGCGGGCTTCCGTCCTCTTATCTTGTCAACCAATTTGTCCACGAAGCTTGAGTAGAGGATCGGGTTGAGGGCGCTGTTGATGGGAAGCAGGACGATGGCGGCGACCGCGTACGAGATGCTGTCGATCTTCACTCCGCTGAAGTTGACGAACACCATGATGGAGAGCGGAATCCAGCAGCAGAAGTCGGTCGCGATCAAGCGAATGATCTTGCGTTGCATTTCTATTGAAAATATACAAGACTATAGCATATGCGGGACCTTCGGAGTGTTATGATTAGGTTTAAAGCTATTCCCAAAGCCTGTGGGCAATTTCAGTTTCATAAGGCTACCTATTACAGCCAGATATGATGTGCGATAAGCTAGCATCTTCAGTGAGTATTTTTTGCGTAAAACTATAGCATATACGCGACCATAGGAGTGTTATTATACGGTTTAAAGCTATTTCCAAAGCCTGTGGGCAATTTCAGTTTCATAAGGCTACCTATTACAGTCAGGCATGGTGTACGATAAGCTGGCATCTTCAGTGCAGTGTTTTTTGCGTAAAACTATAGCATATACGCGACCATAGGAGTGTTATTATACGGTTTAAAGCTATTTCCAAAGCCTGTGGGAAATGTCAGTATTATAAAGCTATACCTATTACAGCCAGGCATGGTGTACGATAAGCTGGCATCTTCGGTGCAGTGTTTTTTTAGCAATTACCTGCCGATTTCTTATCGGGTCGTTTAGATGCGCCCACGGACTTTTTCGCTTTGACTATTATCACGATGTAGCCGGTGGCCACGAACAAGAAGCTCAGGAAGTTGATGGTTGATATAGCGATGGAAAACCGCCAGGCGCCGTAGTTTTTGGTCACAAACAAGTTGGGTATGCAGACGCTGCTTTCACTGTAATACCTGGAATTGGAAAAAAATATATTAACTATAGCATTACGTTTCGCCCATTAAAAAGAAAGGTCAATAAAATTATTAAAACTTGTTTCATATTAATGCATATTGTGACATTTTTTACTTCTATTTCAGGTGGATTGGAACTGTTCCAGAGTTAATACATAAAATCAGTTGTGGTTAACCGGGTAGCCTACTGTCTTCTAGAATCGTTACACTTTTTTGATAGGTTTATCATGTGTAGACATATTTTTTCCAATAAAAACAACAGTCGAACATCCCTGTGATAACCTTTAAATATCGATCAGGATAATTTATTTGTTATTTTGTAAAAAAATAAATGCTGTACTGCAATATTCAATATAAAATACAGTATATATCCGAGCGGGGCCATGTAGGCATACAGTAGGCTAGAAGTGAAACATATTTATCTTGTTTCAATGGTGAAGTGCACCTAAGTTATTGCTATGAAATTGCTTGACCTAATGGGACAAACTTTAAGATAATTTTCCTTGGTTTTATGCATGTGAAAAGTTTTGTCTTTGTTTAGTTTTGGGTGCTACCACGAATAGAATCGTCAAAAATCAAAGTATAGTTTACCAGTTTTCAGTAATTTACCGTTCATGTAATCAAGGTTAAAAATAAAAATAAAATAAAATTTAATTTTTTTTATTTAAATTTAACTTCGACTTGAATTGGTATTAAGCTGGGGATACAACTGAGATAAAATGGCCGAAACTTGTTAACTTGTTAGGTTGTAGCCCTCAATATTGCGAAAACTTGTGTCAAGTGTCAGTATAGTTAGTTTACAATAGATACTTGACTTAAAAGATTATGTAAATAAAAGACAATACGTTTATTAAATAGCTAGTTGACCAATAATTGATATGCTTATATATCCCCACCGTAGTAAATTATTAGGCCTTTCTCGTTTTGTTTTAGCTGGTGTAACAATACTAAAAGTTTGACATCGGTATTTAGATGTGCATCAGTGTTAGATGATGTTTCAGTTTACAATCGACACTTGACTTAAGTGTTTTTCGGAAATGCCTTGTTTGCAGCATCGTGTAAAACGACATATACAAAACAACAACCAGCGACGAACCCGGAAGAGCTTTTCTCTTGTTTGCTTGACCTTGTGTGTTTTTGTTGTTTTAGGCTTTTTTAGGCTGTGGTGAGGTTAGAACTCACGACCTTCGATAGTATACCGGGACCTTCGCTCAACCAACTAAGCTACACAGGCTCAAACGGAGCGAGTCGAGAAACAACCATATAGTACTTTGGAGCATAATGATTGGAGGTTGTACTAAAACGTAATGAGAGTATCAAAGCCCATACAGAAGTAGGTATAATTTTGAACGTTTCGAATAACTCTCCATAGCTATGTTGAAAATGAATAAAGAGTTATTCGAGACGTTCAAAATGATACCTACTTCTGTATGGGCTTTGATATTCTCATTAAATCATGGCACTGTTTGCAGCAAATATAAGACGACGAACAACAACAAGCGACCAACCCGAAGTAGTTCTCGATGTCCAGGTAGCGTTGTCCGGGCGCGTGGGTATCAACAATCTTCTGCAGCTCGGCCCAGCTCGTAGTCGCCTGTACCTGGTCCACAGCAGATGAGGGAAGGTTCTCGAAGTAAGGCGAGTAAGTGAACAACTTCAGCGTGAATTCCTTGCTAGCGTCAAAGTCCACCACCACGTTGGAGAAGTGCGGGTTGCCGGTGATCAGCGCCTTTCTCGTGAAACTGCTGTCGTAGTAGCTCGTGAGCGGGACAAGCGCCAGCGTGAGAGAAATAGCCCAGATGAGAAGGATTGCCAGGATGACGAATCGCTTTTTGGGCTTCGAAATCGCCTTGATTGGCTGCAATGAAGTGAGACACAGTATTGCAAGTAAGCCATTAAAAAATGATTAAACTCGCAATCTAGTAACTCGCAATAAAGTGTGACACAGTGTTGTAAACAATCCATAGAGAAAGGATTTAAGCCGCAGTCAAATAATTTGCGAAATATCTTGCTAGTCATTGTCAAAGCAAGCCACATTCACGTTAAAGCAATGACGTCAAAAGCAAATATCAAACCTACAAAACTGGTGAACGCGTTACATTTATAGCAAACATTAAAACCGAGACATATAGCAAGTTAACATTTATTCGTCATTAATCGGTTAAACTAACCCAATTTTAATAAAATGTTTTGGTTCAAGCACTTTTAATTTATGTCAAAACATTAGCGTAAATGAAACAAGTCCAGTCATATCTCCAAATTACTTAGTCAAGTCGAAGTATTTTGCTCCAAATACGTAAGTCAAATCGTTTGGAACCAGTGAGTTAAGCGCACCGAGGCCGATCAACTCATTAATTTAAGTCATAGTTCTGTTTATTTTTTGTGTCGTTTATATTCTTTCACGTGTGTCTGTGGCGGGAAGATTTGAAGTGCCGGAAGCTGTATTGTATATTTTTTAAATATCTGTCCCAGATTAAACGTGTAGGCTACATCTGTAGCATCACTAAAGATACTTGGATCGGTTAATAAAAAGATTAATGATAGCACTCACATTAAAGACGGCGTAAAGTCGGCTGATGGTCAGCAGAACCATGCTGAGCACAGATGTTTGGCTAGATAGAACGACCAGCACCCCCATCCCTTTGCAAGTCTGGCTGGTGAGCCAAGAGTACGACTGCGAGCAGTAAATCCCGCTGTATGCGGCACCAGCAACGCCAAGCATAAGCAGGTAAATGCCCATCAAAAGATCTCCGACCGCCAGATTGAGCACCAGCATATGGTTTGTGCGTAGTGAAGCCGTACCGCCAGTTTGAAGTATCCTCTTCAGAACTTTGATCTCACCGACAACCACAACCTAAAATATAGATAACAGTGAATCTTAGTAGAAAGTGAAATCTTAATAAAAAAGTGACCTAAAATATAGATGATAGTGAATCTTATTAAAAAGTGAAATCCGAATAAAAAAGAGACCTAAATTGTGGATGAAAGTAAATCCTATTATAAAGTCTATCCGTTATCTTTTATCTGACTTTGCAAACAAAATTAGTGAACTAAATGGCCTCTTAGAGGCAAATTCATACTTTACTGAATGCTAGTAGGCCTATACCAATTTATGAAGAAAGTTATTCTACTTACTGCGTTTCCAATTAGTGCAAGCATGGCCATAATCCAAACAATGGCTCTCAGGAAAGGGTTGGCAATCATCTCGTATCGCGACGATAAAATGTTCGCCTTAATTTTCAGGTGGGTGGAACACTCGTCACTCCAGTCAGTACAGTCACCGCGGCCATTAAGAACCTTAACAGTAATCAGTATCAGTAACAAAGTGTGAAATACCAGGGTTGTAAAAGTCATTTAGAAATGAATAAAGTCCCGGTCAAGTCATATGAAAAATAAAATCCAAGTGAAGTGTTTTAACAAATATCAAGTCAAGTCAATTAAACTCGTTGTTAGAAGAAGTCAACACCAAATAAAGGCAATAAGACGTTTAACTATTGAAATTGGCCAATTCGTCCAATTATGAGCAACTCAACTAAAATATAACAAAACGCAATACATAGCAAGCAAATTGCTTTACTGTAGGTTAGAAAATCGAGACAATTACCAGTTTCATAAGCTGTGTTAAATAAAAACACTAAGACTTGAATGAATCACTTCCAGTAAAAGTTTGCTAGCGAAATTAATGCATGAATCGTTACAACACTGCAAATAACAATATTATGCTTCAGAGCAATCGTCAAATAGGTAATAATCTATTTTATACGCAGAAAATAAATAGTTTTTAATGTTCTCTATGAAAAAGGTGTTTTATTCCACCAAATTGTTTAGGCTGAATTATGGAGTTTGAACACAATAACGAAACAACTTACATCCTTTTTAAGCACATACAGGGGACTGGCGTCTTCACAGTAAAACCTTCCGTCGGTGCAGTTCGACTCGTCAGATTTATCGTCACAATCAATTATGAAGTTGCAATAGGATTTTTTGGGAACAGAGACCTATTTTATTCAGTGACAAAGTGTAAATTTCAAACAATAACGAAAAGAATGTATACTTATGCTATTTGAATTTCCGTCACTTGGGTTTTCGTTGTAAAAAGGCATGAAAGCTTTACGCATGATACCCTGCATTTATACCTCTCTATGTTATGAAACGGGGATATTTATTTGTTTACATTCTAACATTTCAAGTTACTTTAAAATGCCCGGCCAACCAGAAATATAACCAATGAAAACTCAAAGTTTAAAATCCAGAGTAAAACCAGAATCATACATTCTCAAAGGAATGTATATTTCCCCTACCGGCATCGGCAGTTCCTATAAGTAAAGTAAAATACATACAGCACAGTAACAGTAAAATTAATAAAAATGTCTAAACAGTTATCGACAAGCAGAAACCTGCTGTCAATGGTTTTGGATGCCATAAGGATACCGACCTTAAAAAAATATAACGACGTCTAATTCGGCAATAATACTCGCTTGTAAAAAACTGTAACACTTATTACAAACCGTCATAAAATCACCTTGGTGTTGTCTAAAGTTGGACAGTAAAACCTTTCAGGGCAGCGTGAAGGTTCTTCGTCTTCACCCTTGTCGCAATTCACAGTTCCATCGCAAACTTCACTTAACGGAATGTTGATTCTAAGACCACTCTTGCAGTAAAATCTCCGACTGCAACTTGCTTCGTCTTCCTTGGTGACAGTGCAATCCACAATTCCGTTGCACCATTGCTTGTAGTAATCCAGCTGAATCGTCATAACGAAGTTTCCCAGCTTAATTTAAAATTTGCATTGTTTGACAGTATATAGATCCGTTTTTAAACCGCATTAGATCACATCGGATAGCGGGCTAAATTGAGCTGATACTTAATAAATATTTGCTTGAACTATACAAGCATTATGGATAAACTATATAGATTACCCTTTCCCAGCTTAATTCAAAATTTGTGCATTGTTTGACCGTATATTGCAGTGGTTCTCAACCGGGGTCCGCGGCACTCTATGATGGCATTTGTAACACTACGGGTTGCTGAGAGATGTTTCCAACTCATCAGATTCCAATTTTTGCTGTATTGGTAAGCTTCTTAATACAATTTTTTGTGTAAGATAAAAGTGCCAATAATTAAAAAGGTTTTATCAATCTTGTTGCACAGTTAATGTTCTGTTTCAATCTCGTTTATTGTAACGTTACAATTACCCACTCAGCAAAAATACGAGCAAGGGTGCCGCGAACTATTTATAATTTTTGTAGGGTACCACATGCCAAAAAAAGTTGCGAAACACTGGTATATATAGGGCCGTTTTTGAACCGAGTCAAACCACATCGGATAGCGGGCTTTAAACTAATACTTAAATTAAACTAATACTTTTTAAATATTTGCATGAACTATACAAGTTTTATGGATAAACTATATGGATTACTCTTTCAATTGTATATCAAAAAAAATGCATTAGAAAATGCCTGGTACACTTAAAACTTACATAGGTTTGACACTCTGCGATTATAGGAGGGTTTACGCTCACACCCATGAAAGATCTGTCCGTGCAATTAAAAGTTCCTGGCGGACATATGGCCTCACATTCGTCCTGGGGATAGCCCGGCGGATCCATCCAACGAAAACCAGGTATTAGGCTGCACTCGGTAACCCCGTTGCATAACGTGGCGCTTTGCGATAAAGGCCAAATCACCCCTACCGCATTAAAGCTGCTGCACGGGTTTTGGGTGCATCTGTGCAAAAACATATTCCATTTCTTAACAGTCACGATAGGTAAAAATTTAGAGATCTCTGCTGACCAACATAGTAGTACCTAAAGGAGTGATTCCCAAACTGTGTACCGCGGCACTAGTGTGTCTTGAGAGATTGTCAAGTGTTGCCGCGATACTTTCTGTAATATTCGAAAGTGAGCTATTTGCATTACCAATAGGCATACCCGCAAGTATTTTAAACTTAAATACGCACCATCCATTACAAAATTGATATTTTAAGACATTTTACGGCGCTGGTCTAGAATCCTACCACAACGAAACATTATTTGGGTTAGGGTGCGGGTTAGCATCTAGGTTTGGGTAAGTTATGCAATATTATTAAATAATAACACTTGACCCACCCTCACCTAAACACTAATCAACGGGTTAGCGTTTGGGTTAGGGTGGGTCAAGTATTATTATTAAATTAGGAATATAGCAATACTTGACCTACCCTCACTCAAACACTAACCGACACCCTAACTCAAATTTTGTGCGTTGATTTTATAACTGCGGTAGGATTCTAGACCAGCGCCCATTTTACATATAGTACCGGTACGTCGTGTGTTAAGGGCGATAGTTGAGTTACTATAATGTTGTTCTCTTAAAAATGTGCCGCGAAAATACCTAGGTCCTGTTCGGAATTAATGGTTGGTCTATTTTTGATCATATTCCGGATTAGGTTTTGTTTCAACGTTGATGTCATTCAAATATTTTGATTTTATTGCGCGAAATCCGTACCGATAGAGAATTATCAAACTGCATAAAAAAAGAAGATTTATATTTCTTACCTGCATTTGCCGCCCGCGTCGCTAAGCAGCCCTTTAGGGCATGGAAGAGTTCCTTTACAATAGCTAAACCTACAGTAAAGACATTAGTTATAAATCACACGCGAAGCACTACTAAATAAAAAACAGTAAAATAATTATAAACAGGAACATGGTTGTCAGTTGGTTAAAATATGATTGATGAAACAATATGCGCCGTTCATTTGGGAATAAAGCTTTATTACGTCAATTCACGTTTGTATTTTATCGTTCTAAATTGGCTGTATAATTGCTTTGTTAAAATAGAAATTAAACATGCGTCTGTTGTTTAGGCATTGTTTTTCTAAGGTTCGAAATGCATCTTTGTAAACCCAAGAAAGTGTAAAAAACACGTCTTTTTAGTAGATTATTACCCTTTAGCCGGCTTGTCTTGCGTTCACTTACTTTTCGTCCATGTTATTGAAAGGGCAGTCGACCACCCCGTCGCAAAACATTGTCCGATTCAAACACAGTGATAAATTAAATCTGTCGCCCTGCATAAAGCAAACTACCTGTCCTTTGCTGCACCTGTAAAAACACAATGTGTGCATATTGGCGAAGGAGTTTGAAACTCAGAGTTATCTAACGCAGAAACATGCAAATACAATTATTTAAATTTATGTAATTAGACACGAATCTCTGAATGGGGGATACTTCTTAAACAATAGATAAACCCAATATGTTAATTAGTACTTTGTTTTTAATACGTTAGCGATAATCGCAATATTATTAGTACTTCCCTTTCGAAAACCTATTTAATAAATGAAAAGCGGTGAAATAGCAAAACCACATGTCTTAGACGCGTGATTGCCAAATCCTAAAAAATCAGAAAGAACAAAATGCCTTTTTATACTGAAGCTTAAAATCTTTAAAAATAGAGGAATAAATTAGCAAATTTTCTTTTTTAGAGCTGTTCATTGGGTAGAAAGAAAACGAAAATGTCTACATGCGGTCATTTGTGTAATTTTACACTCTACATTTTCGTTAGCACTTTTGTAAATCTTAACAAAAGTCCGCCGTAATTTTATGAATGAAAACCTACGCTTGTGCGGGACTGTTGAGAACTTTGTCGCATATAGTCACGTTCCGCTTTTCACAAAGACACTCGTCAGACATGTCCGAGCAGTCGATTGTTCCGTCACAGACCTTATGACGCGGCACCATCATGGACCCGTCATAACACTGGAAGCACCTTTTGTGGTCAAACGTACTTCCCGCTGCTGTACGTTGATCCCTGACAAAGAGACGTGGAGGTTGTCCGTGAAGATATAAGATGTTTTTTCCCGAATCTCAAGTACGCGGCGACACTATTGTTGTGTTTTATTTTACTTGTTGGACAAATTGTTGACTATAGCAGTGCCTCTTAAACTTTTTTAGTTTTGTTCACCCCTAGCATTTATCTCCAGATTTCATTCAGCCTTGTCTTTTTGGAAATGAAATTCTCACATTTTCACTAAACAGGTTGAACACCCGGAATATCCGTCCTGCTCGTAAGCTATCATCCATTTCTGACGGTTTACCCTTATTCATCTCTTTTGGTTGGTTCACCCCTAGCATCTACCTATATATTTCATCCACCCTTGTCTTATGATGTGATAAAACTATCTCGTATATATATAATAGCACAAAATGACTTAAAAGCCCTGCGGAAGCTATCATCCATTTCACACGGTTCACCCTTATTGACCCCTTTTGGTTGGTTCACCCCTGCAAAAATTTTATTCACCCTTGGATGAACTATTCCCCTGATTAAGAAACATTGGACTATAGCATTATACATGTGTGGTTTAAATAAATTTAATCTATAGATACCAGCAAATAAAAACAATTTTGTTTTTACGTGAATACAGTATTGAATTTTTGACCTTTAAGTGAATGACCATGAATTAGTTCGGTTTTTGGGTAAAATGACACGACTTGAATAAATGCTTTTGGAAGAATAACTTGACTTTAGAAAAAATGTTTTTGCAAGGTAAAAAAAATTGTTTTTTCTATGAATTTTACACCTAAAAATTGCTGGCTGTTATATTTGATTTTAGATATTTTCATGGCGAACTTTTCCGTAGAATTAAATAATTTTAAGAAATGTGGCAGTTTAACATTTGACCTGCCCTTGGATGGCTAATCTTTTAACTTAGACTGTCATGGAATGTACAACTTTATCAAAACAATAAGATTTTAATTTGAAGTAATTCTGCATCTCTTGAAATGTTACACGTTGATAGCAGTGAAGTGAACTTTGAATAACACTGCAAGCGTGCAAGAATTATTTTAGGAAACACTAACCTGCTAACATAAATCAAAAAACAGCTCCCCTGATAATTTTAATTCTTTACCAACGTTTCGGCAACCTATGCAAGCCGGCTTCGTCAGGGTGAATGACACTGAACGCTTCGTCATTGCCGAAACGTTGGTAAAGAGTTAAAATTACCAGAGAAGCTGTTGTTTGATTCATATTACTATGCCTAGTGAGAACAGTTTATATACTAAACTGCCAACCTTCCGTCGTTCACGGACCGAGTCTTGTAGCAAAGGTCAGCGCCGTCTGCGCAATCCTGCACGCTGTCCCACAAAAGCTGCTGCGGTAGTAGACAGTACTGGCCGCTCCTGGCGCACTGGAACCCGATCCCTGTCTTCCAGTCTGTATCGTCTTCCGGACATCCATTGCAAGGATCACCGTCGCAAACCGTTTTCCGCAATACGCACTGTTTCGTCTTTCTGCATCTGTATAGGCGTGGCCGTTTAAAAATATGTTGATTTAGTGCCGGGTAAGTACAGACGGGTGGGTCTTGGCAATCCTTTTAAACAAAACTGGTCGTCGCATTAAAATTGGAAGTTGTTCACATTTATCTTCCTCTGAATGCAAATTCAAGGACGAGTAAATACCGACGGGCGGGTCTTGGCAATACTTTTGAAAACTAGTCGGCGATATCAATAATTCAAGAGGCGATTAAGATAATTTTGTGGTTGCGTCAATTATCAGAGCCTTCTTTTTAACGCGTGATAAAACGGGATTCAGGACGATAGCTTATACACTAGAAAAGTGCAAAGATGTCTGCGGCTATAATATCAGCATAGCATAAGCTAGAGTCGAAATGACACATTACCTATTTTTTATATTTGTTAATTAGATTTTGGAACGAATAAAATTGGGAAAAAATTGCAACACAACTGAGACTCAAGATAAACTGGTAACATAACGAAATGAATCCAATAGTTGTTGAAGACCCAACCGAAAATATCAGATATTTCCAAAAATTTTTATCTTAATAAAGCATTACTATTGAGTTAAAGGATGTTTTTCAACTGTACATATTTATGTTCGTTAATATAAAACATATAAATTTTTAATTTTTAAAATAGTAAAACTAGTTCATTTCTTGAAGGCTTACATAAATTTAACCTTCTTTGGTTTTACGAGCAAACTTAAAGCAGCAGAACTGACGACCTCCGATTAATTACCTGTAGTAAGTGGGACATCCAATATCGCAAGGAGTCAGGCCGATGCAAGACACGGAAGCATTGCAAATGTAGTCGCGGTGAATTTCGCACGATATGTTCGCTTGGGGTTGCCGGCAGCTGTGATACAAACATAACGCTTCATTTTAAACGTCTATTATCTTTGGAACATAATGGTCGGAGGTTTTAGTAAGACGTGATAAAAATATCAAAACCCATCATACAAAAGTAGGTGTCATTTTGATCGTTTCGAATAACTCGTTATTCATTTTTTTTTCAACATTTAAAGAGTTATTCGAAACGTTCAAAATGACACCGACTTCTGTATGGGCTTTGACATATTTTTTACGTTTATTATCTTATTCACAGCTTACAACGCTTAGTAAATGGTTTATATCGCATCCTCATTAAATTCGGCCGGCAACGGTATCGTGGAAGCTGATTATAGCACCCCATGACAACATCCTCTAAATGCACGTTGCGTTTGACAGCGCTCGACATAATTGATGGCCTCACGTGATTCATTTTAGTAGTTTATTATAATTTTTTATAGGCGTGGGTATCATATAATGTTAACAACACTTTTGTTTTCACAACAACCATCCAATTTCAAAATAAGCCTCGTTTTCAATAGCTGTTTAGCTTTCGATGGTCACTGATTAGTGTATACCCGAAAAGGCATATTTTTTTATTTTTTATTTTTTTTATTTATTTTTTTTATTATTTATTTTTTATTTTTTTTAAGTTGATCTTAGAAAAGCCACTACATAATTATCATGCAATTGTTTGTGACAAAGATTCGTAATCCGTGCTGTTTGTATTTATCAAATAAAATCACTCTTGCAGCGTCCAAAATCGTTGTGATATTTTAGTATTACATAGCTTTACTTCTGCCAATAATTAGGCTAACCGCCGTTCCTTACGATTAGGGCATAGGTCTTCTTATATTTGGATTTACACTGCTATATGTAAACAAGCACCTTAAAAGAGGATCTTTGCAGAGAGGGCAGCTTTCGTTTGCATAAATTTCGTCACTTCCATCGCAGTCTTGAACTCCGTCGCAAAATTTCTGGATCGGAATCGTCGTTCCGTTTTGGCATCTAAAGTTTCCTGTCAAAAAATGTCCAAAATGAACTTTTTATAAGGCTTGGCCAAAACAGTACATAAAATAGACACATTGCCATTTTTTGCCGTTTTTTTTTTAAACGCGAACAGAAACTTTAAATCATAAAACGTGCACCAAGCATTTTAATCCTCTGCTTTGAGATTTTAATCCTCCGCTTTTATGACTTTTTTTACTTTTAGATTTCTTTACCACTCGTGTATAGGCACTTATATTGGACGTTAAATTTAAAACTTTTATATTGAGAGACTATAGTAGGGAGTAATCCAGTAAATCCAATAAAAAACAACCTGTATAAAGACCTACCTTCCGAATTGTGGATTAAACCACCAACCAGAAGTAAAACCGCCACTGCAAATTTTATGCACATTTTCTGTGGAGCAAAATACACCGACGTTGAAGGCTAAACGTTGTTTATCAGTGATATTATTTTTAAATGCCAAAGAAATGCAATTTTAAGTCTTTCAAATTAATTCAAACAATTTAGTCTCTTTTTTAAGGTCTATGGCATAGACTCTATGCTGTATTCTGAAAAGCTCAATGTCGTAACGCGTTTCTGGCCGTTTAGCTTTTTGCCATTCGCGGCCAGTTTAATCTCTCCAGTATTTACAAGTTGCTTTTGTCAGAAGGCCAGTTTCTGAAAAGACAGGCCGGTCAGATTCTGAATGACACATAGAAACCTCGATGGCTGCAGGCGATTTTGCTGTCCTTACTTCACATGTGATCGCCGTTTGATACTAAAGTCGATAAAATGGATGGTTTCCCTTACCTGTCCGCGGCTGTTTCAATCGAGGTAGGTAATACCACGTTGCAGGATATGGTCGCTTTATAATAAGTTGTTTCTGTCACCAGCATGGACTTTTACTCAGCAATTTTTACCGTTCAACGTAACCAATAACCCATGCTCAAACTACAGGTGATGTCAATGTTCGCGACCTGCCTCCGAAAATCTAACCAAAACGAAAAAACTTTGGCACTAGATATAAGTATTGTTTATGACAAAAAAATGAACCGAGATTAAAACACGAATTAACTCTGATGTCTACTTCTTGTTTTTTTCCCTGTGATTGAATTTTATCATGCAAGCGTTCAAGAAAATAAGTGCGAAACTTTTAATTAACCGTATTTTTGCATTCTTTTTTTTTGTCGTAATAATACCTGGTTTAACTTATTTACCTCTTCATGTATGTTTATTTTGTTTTACATTGGCCAATTCTAGTAAAATAAGTCGACACAAAATTGCCCGAATAACTAAAAAGTGCTTTTTTTATTTGTCTGCTGTTGTTTCAAGCTCTTAATTTCCTGGTGACGTTAAATTGTGACAGATATAGCCTCTACTTATAAGGCTTTTACTCGGGTTGACGGCACCTATAACATTCTAGGTTAAGCAGGCTACTTTGCAGATATGACGGGCACTAGTCCTGAATTTCTCTTAGTTTTGAAAAGCGGTGAAACCTTTTATTGAAAGAGCTGTTCCGCACAAAACGCCTATAAGCCCTGTCTGAATACTGAAGGTTACTGTGGTGATCCGGAGGGCATTCATTTGCTCGCTTTTCATGTTTTTCATTGTTATTCAACCTTTCTGAGACCCAAAATAAAACTGGTGCTTACCGTGTGTCAATCATTCATCACTGAAAAATTTTAAGTCACAATGAACTGTGTACAGCAGCATTTGCTATTTTTGCGACCATGCAAAAAGTACTAAGCGTATTTCTTTACCGATATTAAAAGCGGTTATACAATTGCACCTAAAAAAATCCAACCCAATTAATGCAAGTAAAGATGGTCCGCCATTACGAACTGTATTGACACTGCATAGCCATCATTGTCAGTTGCATCCTGGCCTTAAAATACAAATCTTATTAGAAGAGGATGTCGGTTACTAGTTTATACTGACGATTGGGTGTTGGAATGCGACAACAAGCAATGGTCACGCTAGGCCAGGGGTCTCAAACTCAAATTGCTCTAAGGGCCAAATGAGGACGTGTCAAATGCCCAAGGGCCGCAATTCACAATAAAATATAAACACATATAGGCTGATTTTAGGCTATAGTTATTTGTTCTGGCTGCTTTACTGGCAGCGTTTTTCAAGGACAAGGATCTTGATATTAGGCTTCAAATTGTCAGCAGAAACAAATCTTAGAGTTGCTTGCAGATGTGGACTGCCTAATATTGGCAAAGAAAATTCTTTGTTTGCAAAATGCTGGTTTAACTTTTTATTTTTTTACTTTGCCCTGGTAAGCATATTATTTATCGCGGTGCATGGTTTCGAAGTGCAAACCCTTGTTATACTTCTTCATAACAGCAATCTTCTGCCGGCAAATAAGGCAATAACTAGTACCTCTGACCGCGGTGACAAAATATAACTCCTCCCACTTATCTCGAAAAACTTTTCTTTCGTCTGTGATTTTTCTCATTTTTGAAGCAAAAGACAAGTGTAATTTAGCTTTTTAAGCTATAGAAATTTATTTCAATACTAGGGTAGAACAATCAAAGCCTACAACTCGACAATTAATTTATACATTATGACATGACCAATTGCACTAACACCTGACCGACGCACTTTCCAGCGTTATTGTGACAACCGTACAGAGTTGAGTTGAATAGGCAATGTGACGTAATAGTAGATATTTTACCGCATAAATGGTACACTGTGATTGATGCTTGACTTCTGTGGTTTCTGCCTATAGTTGGTAATTTTAAAATATTTTTGTGCTATTCTATTATGCATTTGATTGTAATTGATTAATCTCACTTAAAACACGCCAAAATGCTAGTCAATGAAACGTGGCTTATCCATAGTAGCCTACATGCGCCATGCAATTCAAACAAGAGTTGTTTTTCACTAACAAATGCATGGCTTTAAACGTGCGTTGTTGATGAACTAACTATGTTTCTATTTCACCCAGGGTGGTGATTTAGTTTAATCTGATGACGCATGCCTGACAGTTATGCGATCGTCACATGAAGCGAAACTTCGCCTGCACTTTCGCATTTTCATTTCTATAATAACCGTGATAAACTTGTGGCAAGAAGCAGCACTGTATATAGCGTTTGAAAGTGATATGACAGTGCAGTTTGGTAAGTATAGTTTCAGTTTTTTGAAGCAATTTTAGAGTGAATTTTGAATTTCAAATCTGATAAAAAAAGATATGTGGCACTTAAATATTGTTAAATACTTGGAAATTCAAAATTTCTACACGGGCCGCACAAAATGTTCTCGCGGGCCGCATGGCCGCTTGTTTGAGACCCTTGCGCTAGGCTATGGTTGCTGCAATTGAGGGTACATTTTCTTGTTTGTGCTTAAATCCATAAACGCTTTTTAATTTTAGGTAATATAGTTACAAAGCTGTGCCTTTTTCTATAGATTCGTGTGCTGTTAATGCTGTTTAACTTTACTTACTCGCGCGGCAGTAACTGCTGGTAGATCTTAAAACTAAATGGCTGGCCATATTCTTCCGGGTGGATGGCGGCATCTTCAGCTAAACTTACTACTGTTGGTGCAGTTTCAGAATATTAATTTACCCAAAGTTACCTAAGTTTAATAAAATCTGCTTATTGAATTATACAAAACGTTACAAGCGCTAACCGCAGATTCCATACTACAAGTTGATTTAATGTTAAAAATCGAGTTATAACTTAGGACAGTCGCAGTAATTCACCTACAGCTACTTTCTTAAAACTCCGCCAAGACCTGCAACTGTTGTTTACCACCTGGAATAATGACACATATATACTACTATTGGAACGTGTAACATGGCTTGAGAACCACTGCCCACTCGGTTAGGCCAGAAATTGCTGATCAAACAATAGATGAAGTTCAAAACGTGTCATTGGGCAACAACAATAGAGCGAACGATGGCGGCAAACATTAGAAAGTATTTAAACATAATGGAGCTTATTTACTATTCAGCAGTTTTTTGTTAACGGTATCATTGCATCTTTAATACTTTATGGGAGGGTATTGGTGAAATAAAGTGCTTTATTTTTGTTTTATACGTTGATACCCTATTACTTTTTTTGGATTAGTTAAAGCTACTTTTAATGTACCGAACCAGAAAATAAAACACTTACAAAACAATTGTGGTCAAAGAGAGCTAAACCGTGACTTAAAAAACTGGTCCAGCGAAGCGAATTAAAAGACGCTGCGTATTGATTAATTATAAGTAAAATTAGGTCGAACAGACGTTTACAGTATTCACTGTTACTTATCCGAAATACAAAACGCAAAAGGTTTAATGCAAAAAGAACAATCTGTTGAATTTCAAGATAGTGATACCAGCCTAAGCAGTGGCAAAAAGTAAGCCGGAACGGTCCGAAACGGCGTAAATAGTTGTTTATTTCACATCGGGAGAATGTATCGGGAGAAATACTGTTTGCTAGACCATGTCCCTTTTTACTAGGCCAGCCCACCGTCTCATTGAATGTATTTTAACTAGGTTTTCAGTTGCACGTTTGTTCACTCTAGATTGAGCGATTACTCACTTAGGTTACCTGGTTACTTGTTTATGAAGTAATTTTGTGACGTCATTTCTGAAAATTACCATGCTTCCCGGTTAGAAAATTTCCACCGTTCCGCTAAGAAATTATTCTTCTTTCACCACTGCGCCTAAGTGAGAGGGGCATGGTCACTAAACCGCTATCGTTAAACACATAAGCACGTGTATAGAAGGTTATAGCTACGAGGGCGCACCAAGCAGTGCTTATAAATGAAGATAAAATAAGTTAAGGATTGATAATACTACGTATCAGGAAATAGTCGCTAGTATATTGTTTCTGTCACCCGCTTGAACTTTTACCCAGCAATTTTAACGTTTAATATAACCAATAACCCATGCATAAAGTAATAGGTGATGCCAATGCTTGCGGTCGGCCTCCAAAAATAAATAAAAAACTTTGGTTTCTAGATATAAGTATTGTTTATGACAAAAATAAATCGAAATTCAAACACTAATTTGACATTTTATAATTCCTAATTCTATGATACGACACGACTTAGCTGCAGCTGTCAACCCACCCAGCGCTCCACAGGATTGTTATCCTGAATGTTACGCACGAATCTGTTTGAAGTTCCCCCCTTTGGAGTTGTTTGAACTTAGCCTGCCCTGATTGGTTCAAACTTAATGCAGGCGCATCGCATTAGCTGTTTCTGGATGGCGTCTGACCGTCGGTCTATCACACACACACACAATAGTTGGATGTGCAATTCGCACGCAGGTCAGCGCAAAATGACAGGCCAGTGACATATCCCCAGCGGTCTGTTGACAGGTTAAATATTTACCTGGCGATTGCACCAATGGCCGTCCGCCTGCATTTCCACATTCAGCAGCAGAAGCGAAAGTCTTCCAGTACGAAAAGTCAGGCGAAAGCGAGAATATGTTCCCGAAAGCGATTTTCGCGTTTATCTCGGTACTAGCGTTTCTTGTTGTAGCAATTTCGGAAGCAATAGCGGCCGATGGGCCTCGTGTGAACACGACCAGCGGGATGGTGACGGGTGCAAGGTTTCCGGAGGCCTACAGCTTCTACAGCATCCCTTACGCCGAGGCGCCGCAAAGGTAAATTAGAGACTTTTCGTTTAGGGTTGCTCAAGTGCATTGGAAATGGATTTCGTTTGAAACGTTTGCGCGGAACTTATGGCCAAATGAGCCGAATGATTGATGCTTGACTTCTGTGGCTTCTAGTTGATAATTTTAAAATATTTTTGTGCTATTCTATTATGCATTAATCTCACTTAAAACACGCCAAAATGCTAGTCAATGAAACGTGGCTTATCCATAGTACATGCGCCATGCAATTCAAACAAGAGTTGTTTTTCACTAACAAATGCATGGCTTTAAACGTGCGTTGTTGATCAACTATGTTTGTATTTCACCCAGGGTGGTGATTAAGTTTAATCTGATGACGCATACCTGACAGTAATGCGATAGTCACATGAAGCGAAACTTCGCCTGCACTTTGGCATTTTTATTTCTATGATAACCGTCTAAATTTGGGGCAATACATAGCACTGTATAGTTTAGGTTAAATCCTTGCCAAAATAAAGCCAACAAACATTTGTTACACAAAGTAAAATAATTTAAAGCGACTTGAACCCTCTACCAGGTTATTAAACAAAACTAATTTTGCATTGTTAACACGTAAAATATCACTCATGAAACAAACGCCAAACACCTGAACTTACAATTAATTTCTGAAGTCACCTTTAAAAGCTAGGAATTCGCTTTGAAGTGAAATAAATTTTGATGTTGAGTTAGTATAAGTTAGATATATGGCAAAATCACGGTCTACAGGCACCAATATAACATTAACATTTCAAATATATCTATTGTTTTTAAACTACCAGTCAACTCAACCTGTTTCTATCAGATTCATGAATTCTGAACCAATCGCCTACCGAGGTGAAATTAACGCCACCGTTCCGGATTTTCTGATGTGCCACCAACCGAAGGGAGTCACTTGCAACACATCAGGAACATGCAAAGCTGTTGTAAGTGGAGCATTAAACGTTTAACTAATAAATCAACTTGTTATTCAGACACAGATAAAAAACAGGTTATTTGGAAGACACTACGGGGAATATTCGTTCAAATAACCGAATTAAATATAGATTTTTTTTGATAACCTATATGTCGCCCAAACTACAAAATCTCTATATCGTTGAAGAGTTTTGTTGTGTGCTGTTGGAGGGCAAGACAGGGAAACAACACACTAAGCTTATATATTAGGAACTGTATTCATTCGATTTTTTTCTCCAAACAGTGTTTTTCTTTATATTCTTAGCTAATTTTACTTTAAGTTTTGTATGCATATTTGTTCAAGATATGTTGTTTAACGTACTAGTTACACTTGTGATATTGTCAAAATCGTTTGTTAAGCTACAAAAAATATGGTATGCGGCTCTAAATGATAAATAACTAGAACAAATAATTTCGTCCAAGATTCAGTTTTTGTCGTCGTATATAGTTTTCCGAGGACTGCCTCGTACTAAACGTACACGTTCCGTCGACCGTTGACCTTTCCAGTAAGGAAACACTCCTTCCAGTGATCGTTAACATACACGGAGGCAGCTTCAGCTGGGGTTCTGGCACTGACTTGCTTTACGACGGAAGGTGGTTCGCAAATGCAACCGACACGATACTGGTGTCCATCAACTACCGACTAGGTTTGACAAAGTATAGAAGGCTTTGACAAATAGAATTCATACTCTTTTATTTTATGGTCATACCAAATTTTCGCATTGCGTGTTCGGCGAATAGCACAATTATTTCTCTACGCTTTAAAAACGTTTATATCAAGTTATTTTTATAGGAATCTCGCTTTTATTTTTTTCTTGGGAGACAGATGAAAAGTACAAAACACTTTTTATTAATATTTTTACTTTTTCAAAGGACTTCAGAGATAGATAATAATTAAAATATTATTCTTCGTTCGGTAGCCTGTACAATAGCGATTAGGATGAAACAAATAATACTCGAATGCACAATAATTTTGTTGTAATTAAGAATTTTTCTCTTGTATCCCTGAAATATCTTGCACATTTTAAAATACTGCGCATTTATTAATGATCACCGAGGATTTACCTTCTGTGACTGTAGGAGCGTTTGGTTGTAAAATGCTTATTTTTACACCTTAAAATTTCTTGACGGTTTCCAAATCAAAACCTTCACACAAAACGTGGCCATATATCACCCACAAAACTGATTTTGTTCTATGTTTCTGTTTTTCAGGGCCTATGGGATTTTTAGTTTACGAAGAAGGTGACACCAAGTTAAACGGAAACCAGGGATTTAAGGACCAGCAGTTAGCTCTTCGCTGGATCCAGGACAACATTGAATACTTCAGCGGCGACAAATCTAGCGTAAAATATTTTTTATATATAATCCGAACAGTTTTTTTTTCTGATTACTATTTATAAATATTTAACATCCTTACGATCTAATAGTAGTAGGCCAATAGTTACAATATAATGCCAAAAACTATTTTGTTTCTACATATATTTATAATATTATCAAGGTGACTTAGCTTAATCGAAATATTTAAGAATATGTCAAGGCCGCAGTTACAAATCATGTTTAAGATGTCAATCACGTTATAAGACGCGTAACTTACATTTGTATAAATTAACAATTGTTTGAGCGCTTTAATCAAACTCAGTCCTTTTATGAGAAATTGAGAATTTCCGAGCTATAAGAGACTTTTTTGGCTGTTTAAAGGCAGAGTACATTATTCTCTAAATTATATGAATTACCTTTATTAAGGTGTCGCAACAATCTAAAGCAAATCACCCTTAATTGAAACCCACATTTAATTGCAAAGACCGAAGTTGTCCACACATTCAAACCATTATTTTTGACGTCAGGTTACATTGATGGGCAACAGCGCCGGAGCTCAGGCGGTGATGTTCCATCTGTTGTCCGAAACGAGCAAGCCAATGTTTAAACGAGCCATTCTGCAAAGTGATCCTGCCGGGTTTCGATACCCGACCCCTGAACGCGCACTGAATACGACGCGCGAACTACTCGGCCATCTTAAATGCAACACTTCGTCCGGATTGGAATGCTTGAGGTTTTTTGGTTTAGTATTTGTGTAGGGTATATAAACCCTTTTGTATGCAAGGATTCTTTCGCGGACTTAGAAATGCAAAAAAGATTTTTGCTTGGTCCTACTATATCTGTAAAAAAGCTGGAATTCTGTTTGTTATGCGGGCCGATGGTGTCTACGTTATAACTGTATGTTAGTTAATTTACTTTGTAAAATAATTACTTTTTGCCGGTTTTTACGACACACTTTAAAGACTTAAGAAATGCGGTTTACGGACTTAATTAAGTACCTTGGGGGTTTGAGTATAGGTTATATAACATTTAAATTGCTTAAATTACACGGGGTCGGCATCAAGTTCTATTTTAATGTACGACAATACTTCTAACCTTAAATTTGTCGTTATGTGAAAGCAGCAAACATATTCACCAAACGATTTGGGAGTAAACAAAAGACTACCGTAAAACATTTAAATGTTACGCGAGGCATTTGTTTTTAAAACGACGTTATTGCGTACACGCCTCAAATTCGCGGCTAAACAATAGGACGCGGAATTTACAAAAGTCACATGAATAATCAGCTGTTCATTGTTACCTCCAGGTTAATTGTAGCAAGGTACTATGAAAGAACTGGCAAAGGAAACAATGGTGATCTTTAATGTAATTAGCAAAAAGTCGCTAGCACAACTTTATTGACTATACATTGTTATTATGCAGCCACATTTATTAGGCGCAAATTTAGTTACTTAGGTACAGGGATACGTTTGCACTTATTTCATGAATTTATCTACCTTTTCAATTTAAAACTTACCAAGTGAAATACAAAATGATTATTCCAGCAAAATTGCCCAAAATCAACCTTACTTGTTTGCAGAAATGCTGATCCGGTCACTCTAGTCAACCTGAATTCGGTGTTGAGTGCCGCGGCCTGGAAACGAGGAAAAATGAGCGACTACATTGAGCCCTTTCGGCCGGTGATCGACGCTGAGGAGTTCAAGGATCAACCACTGTTGCTCTTCCAGGAGGGGAGGTGGAACACGGACAAGGAAATGATCATTGGAACAATGGCGGACGAGTGGGGCCACGTCGATGTCATTTACCAGGAGACCAACATCAATGCGTCGGCGTTCGCTGTAAGAAATAAACGAGCTGAAAGCAACTTAAACGAGTAGCAACTGGAGGCATACTAACTCCATAACATACTTTTTGGTAAATATAAAGCATTTGAGAAGAAAGAATATGTACAGAATACACTTACTGGAAATAAGTTATTTTAGTATTTATTCGTTTGTCCGAGGTTTCGGCTACCTACCCAAAAAGCCTCATCAGGGAATGTAACTTATCACGCCCACGTATAGCGAACACTGTATAGCAGGGGTGGCCAAACAGTCAGACAACAAGAGCCGCATTTCTTACTTGGTTGACCGCAAAGAGCCACACCTCACACACATGGAAAGAAAAGAATAGCCTATCACTGTATTTCTTGCTCACTTCCACAAAGCGATCGCACGAAACGTGAAAAAGCGTGCCTTTATTCGGTTAAATAGACAATTATTTCATTTAGAAGAAGACTATATATAACTTTGCCAAATGAAATCGACACATTCAAAGATATCATAATTGTGCAACATGAACGTAAAGAGCCGCATAAAACTGGGTGAAGAGCCGCATGCGGCTAGCGAACCGCGTGTTGGCCACCCCTGCTATATAGTCTACATGAGCATTGCGCATAGAACAAGCAGCATAAGAGGACCATTTCAAGTGCAAATCTATATCATGTTATTACTAATGCAGGAGTTATTATGCGGCTTGGATAAATATTTTTCTCTGTTGGTTGTTATTTTCTGGATGTCCCGCCAAAATACAAAAAAAGATAAATTACTTGCTTTTACCTCCATATAGCTATTGAGCGTACAAATAAGACTACGAATTCCTGTTTTTACTTTATTCATAATTTTCTTGACGATGCATCGCAATAAACAGTATTCATTGTGCAGGAGCTTAACAATAAAATCCTTGGAACGACCATCGGGCCACTTGCCACCGCAGCTTACGAAAAGTTCTACATCCAAGATGCCGAAACAGTTCCGAGTTATCGTAGAGTTCTCACGGACGAAATGAGTCACGTGCTGTTCGACTGTCCAACCCGCACTTTGGCAAGGTATGTGTGGTATTCAGGGCTGCGGAGTCGGTTAAAAATAACCCGACTCTGGCCAAAAAAATAAACCCGATTCCGACTCCCGAGTACCGAGTCCGGCTCCGGTCAAAGGTACGATTGTTTCGAGTCCCGAGTCCGGCCCGGACTCTACAGCCTGTATTTCACCAATTTACCTGACTAAAATAACGTGGATATTCAGCAATCCACTTATAGGGGTGTCGTATAATTCATTCACTCACAATACATGGTTGGAAAATATTCCGCCATATAATATTCCACCTTTACAATTTCCATTTGGCGGCCATGTCAGTTTTAAAATTCGGTATTGCGCATGCGCATGTCGGACTAGGGACTCGGGTTGTTTTACAAGGTCTTACTCGAGTCCCGAGTCCTGAGTCCGACTCCAGCAAAAACAACCGACTCCTCGAGTCCCGAGTCCCGAGTCCGACTCCGACTCCGCAGCGCTGGTGGTATTTATACGTAATCTGAGCGAATTGAAAGCGCCGAGATTTTTTCAGAGCACTATCTCCGAAAGTTGTGAAGTTACAGAGTTGACATTTTCACACAGTCTTTGTATTGGCTACACCTTAGGTGGTGAGGCTTTTGCCTTGCTGAATGAAAATTTTCTTGAACTTTCATATTGAGAATGACTTGCATTGTTAAAACAGAGGCTTATTGCGTTTTTTACCATTTAGATGTTTTAATTTTTAGTTTATAAACTGATAAATCGTAAGCCAATGGATAAACCACAACGTGACCGTATAACAGAAAAACAAAAACAAACAATGCCGCAACCACATTTTGGTGAAAATATAGCAGAGAAATTTAAATGCGAAAACGTAGAGAAAAAATACTTTCAAGGACTTTTTAGAGTCCATGCCGACACAAAGTTTCAAAAGAAAAATATTTGTGAAATAGGTTTTGTTTTTCTGTATATTTAAAATCCTCCAATTTGTAATATGCGATTCTATCCTAATATCTCAATATTTTATTTTTTTTTACGCAGCTGGTCACTGGGCCTGGTTTAGTAGCGATTCTTAAGTACTTTTTATGGATCTAATTATAAATATCCCCAACCCAACTAGATGATAAATTCTTGTCAAACCCACTTCACAACACTTATGAGCACTTATGTTGCAGCATCGTTTTTCGATACGCAACGCCAATGGGTCACATTTTTGGCATTTTTTAACACATGGGTATATAGCTGTTATATTTGGTAACCATAATGCAAGGCGAAAGCAGCAATTTTTAGACAAGTCGTGTAGTATTTTTCTTCTTGTTAATTTACAGAAAAAATGCACAAATATTACTTCTTAAAGTTCTGCCCAAAAAACGTTATATACTTAACCCTATTTTCTTCAGGTTGGTTCAAGCAACTGCCGACGGGGGTCAGCCGTCGCCTGTTTATCTCTACACAGACGAGCACGCTCTGTCTGGTCCAACCTGTCCGGACATAATGGAGCCGCAGTTTTGTGGACTAGCACTCCACGCTAACGAGCTGCCGCTGGTCTTCCGAACCTCCTATCTGATCGGGTGCGAGACCGCGTCTGTAATATTATAACTTGTATGTCCGATACTTGTTCCCCTACCGAAAACCGATACTTTAGGCTCAAAGTATATCGTGATTCTATTTCCAACCAAATTACGTCACTAACTATGCTTAAAATTCAAAATAGACAAAATTGCACGCGCACTACTAAATATCGAAACTGTTAAGATGGAATATTCCTAACCAAGTGTTGTGGGTGGCTGAGCTATATGACAACCCTTTGAGCCTATTGCTGATTGTGTACAGAACTACAGATCAATTATTAAGGGTTTCTGGTATATTTTTTGAACAATTATTTTTTTCTAATAGGTCATTGAACGTTGACACATTATAATTATTCAAAAATATTTGTCGGACGAACAATATGTTTATAATAGGTATTATACAAAAAGACCCTAATTGCTGAAATTAAGTATGACGTTTTATGTTAAAGGCATTTGTTTGATTTCAGTTCGTGGAAATGATTTGCTCGACAACCATCGTCAAATGCTGCATTAAACGGTCATTTTCATTTATTTAGACCAAAACTGCTTTAGTTATCGCCAGTTGCTAACCTATGTTTTGAAAAGGTTGTGTACCTTTTACAATATGATCGCTGCGTTGCATCGCAAATTGTGGCGGAAATTGTTGTATTAATTTGTTATCGGATCGGCACCGATACTACCGCTTGGCAACTGCATGGTATCGGCTCCAACCCGATACTATCGGACTCCCTAATTAAAGCTATATGCGTTTGGTGGCTGTACCATAGCGTGGTCAAATATTTACGAGAAATGAAACTCCCTTCGGCGAAATCCCAAAAACTGTTTTAACGTGTTGGTTCAATATTCGACATTGGTTAATCTACAGAAGTTCCTAACGCGACCAAACTACCATACTCGTCACTTCTCTACAGGCATTCAATCAAACGTAAAAGGAGCCCACCAAAGTCACATCGCTTCTCCTTTTAGACCCAAGAGTTTTAGGTGATTTTAGAGATCCGGGCGAGCGTAGCAAGCCAAGTGTTCTTAGCGTTGACTTAGTATCTTTCTATTAATATTTTGCCTGGTGGGGCAAATTCTATAAAGATACAAGGTTGTCGGTATTTTAAAATATTTCAAATAGCCTCACTGTTTTACAGTTAGCAATTTTTGATGTGCTGACTGAAAATTCTTATTTTTATTTTGGATCCAACTATTTTATGCTTCGCATGCCAAACATCGACAACACCAGATGGAACTCAATAGACTTCCAGTGACATGTATTGCAGTTATATAAAGTTGGTGTTCGTGGCACGTCAGGAGAGTTATAATATTAATCAATTCTTTATAAATATCCATAACATTATTTATTTTCATATAAAATCGAAGTCTAAAACGTATTAAAGCGATACTGTATCTTTGTAATGCACTGTTAACGACATCTTATTTCATACGGCGATGTTACCCCGTTACCCAAACTTTCCATTTGCAAACGGGTGCCGGCTTAATTTGCCTCGCCAAATTGGTTATAAAAAATGATATTCGTTCATATAAAAAGGCGTATCATTATGGAATCCAAAACAATTGGCAGCAGGTTTCTGCTTGTCGGTCACTGTTCCGCTGCCGCGTATAAAAACAATAAAACTCGAAGTTTCAAAATCCGAGTAAAACCAGGATCAGAAATTTTTTAAAGAAATATATATTATGTTATTTCAGCCCGGCCACATTAGTTATTAACAATGATATTCAGGTACGAGCCAAACGATGCCGACGATTACGTCCAAGACAGATTTAGCCACTTTTGGGGGAACTTTGCGAGAACCGGATTTCCTGATACGCCTGCAGAGGGTCCCACGTCGTGGCCACCTTACTTTAAAGTAGGTTATGTAGGAATATTTACAACAGTTTTCGGTCATTGATTTACCAAGCGTCGGTTTGAACGAAGCAGGTACACTGGCCGTCAAAACCCCTTTTCATCTTCTCAGCAATAAACATATTTTTTAGGTCCCAAGAATCAAGCTTCTGTTTTTTTTTGTCAAACGATCGTTAAAAAAATAAAAAGCATTTTCGTTTGTTTCATGATATTTATCAGATAAAACGTGACCTTGTTTATATTATATTTAGTTGGCTTTGGTTCATTTCAAGTGAAAGTTTTTACTTTTATTTATAAAATAAGCTTTATGTCAAGTGAAAAAAAGATTAAACTTCGTAACCATTTTAAATTCAAATGCAGTTATAACACTTTACAGTTCAGTCACACTTGTTACCTTTGGTTAGAGAGCACCAATAAAAAATAGCCCTTTCATAACCTTCCTTTTTGGTGAGATGGAACCACAGCTTTTACAACTTGCACATGGCGCATTTATAACAGCTTATCCAGCTATTTTAAATTGTTCGTTTATCTTTTTTAAATTCTAATTCGATTTATCTTCTTGAAGTCGTCCAACGGCCAGTGGCCCAGCATCCGTATCAAGGCCCCAGCGACAGAGATTGAACAGGACTATCTCGATCAAGTCTGCGATTTCTGGGATTCCATCGGCATTTTCGTCAACATAACGCCACATACGACTCTGCCAATTGATGTGCCGACGTTGAGTAGCACGACTCCTCATACAACGAGCGTCGCTCTTGCCATTCCAGCATCGAACTGTCTCATTTTACTTGGCATTGCATTTTCGCTTTTATTTTCTTAAAAGGTGTGACCGTCGCGTATTAATTGTTATTATCTGTAATGCGTATACTCGACTGCTATAGCGTGCTTGGTTTTGAAAAAGTCATTTTCTCAACAAAAAATAATATCAAAGCCCATACAGAAGTACGTATCACTTTGAACGCTTCGAATAACTCTTTATTCATTTTCAACATAGAAAGAAGGCACTAATGGTAGGTGGTAAGTGTATTCAACGAGAATTATTCAAGAATTGATATCGGTGGTTGTCCACATTTTTTATGCGGCGCTCTAGGAAAGTTCTGTTGAATTTGAAACGAGTTTATATCTAATTTTCAATGATTGATTGCTTTTTGTATCGGAAATGCATAGCTGTGCATTTTTCATAACAAAGAGTTTGAATACACATCTCAGGGGTTAATAGAATTCGCAAACATTTTACTGCAGCAACTCTTTTCAGATAAACTCTTTTCAGATAGGAAGTAAATCCTTGTGCAGCGACCTCGTACCAGAGCGTCGCGACGCATAATTAAACCAAAGAACCTCTGTTTTTAAAATGCAGTAAATCGCCGATTTCTTAAAGTATTCGTCTGAGTTTTGAACCTATATTTTATCACTTTCGTGTCAATAAATTTTTAGGTAAATATTCACATTTGTAATAAAGGATATAACAGATTTTTTTGGAAAATTTTAAACCCAATGTTAAATCTTGTAATTAAAAATGAGAAACGAATGAATTTGTTTTCAAGTAGCTCTTTTTGGCTTCTTGGCGTAGACCTATTTATCTACCCTTTAAAAAATAAGCGGAAAGATTAGGCTTTACATCTCTGGTTTACCACAAATTAGTATATAAATCACAACTTAATAAATTAAAACTGTCTTCTATTTTTTATGCAGCATTTGTAATTATAATTATAGATATACTGAAACGTATGATGAAACGGGTTGATCGTTAAAGTTATTATCCTAATTTTGATTTTTGTAACATTCAATGCGGGAGGTAAGCCTAAGCTAGTTTACGGGAACATCATGAGAGCTGCGTACAAATATATTTTCCTAAGGGTATAGCTTTGTAAACGGCTCGTCCTTAATGTTTAAGTATTTCCCAGTCAAGTCATTTGTAACAAAGCCTTCTGTGATGAGTAACAAGTCAAGTCCCGCTTCAGTCATAATAAAGCAAGTCAATTCAAAGTCAAATCCTTGTCATAACAATTTTAACCAGGGTCCGAGTCCCTAATCCTGCTCCGACTCTATAACCTGTATTTCACTTATTTACGTAACACACAATACATGGTAAGAAAACATTTACCCATATATACTATTCCACCGTAACTTATATCAAATTGCCGGTTTCGAAATTTTGCACTGGGCAGGCGCACATCAGACTCGGCAGTGGGGAATAGGCCAACGTATAGTCGTAGTTGGCAGCCCTTTCTGTTTAAACCAAGGGCACACTTACCGTTCTTTCGACAAACACGGCTTCAGTTGTATAGAGTTATGATTCACATTTACTCAAATATATTCTCTTACGAAACCGAAATTTAGTGATGACACATACGTTTCGAAACATTGACTTCGGCTATTACGCTTTACAGGTATTACGGCGCCAGCAGCGTTTGCATTCTGCACTTGTTTGTGGCCAGTGAAAAAGCGGCTTGCTACTTTTTGCTCACTCTTACGTCAAACAACAGCTTCAGGTTATTTCTGGTCGCTCCCGGTTATATCGCCATATACATAAACGATCGAAAGTCGCTCAAAAATGCTTATAGAACACAAGGACCGACTTCAGGTTATATCTGGATATTATTGCCGTCAGACCAAAAGGCAAATGGAAAAGGACAAATCTGTTTTACATTACACGGCATTCTTCCACATTTTCGTTTTTATTCACCCACATTTTGATGTAATAAATTATACGCGATCGACAGTTTGAGATTCCACCAAGTTATATCATCAGTTTTGTCTTGTTTTCAAACAAACTCAGTGTCAGGCCAAATTGCCAAGAACCCGATCAAGATCCAGTCAATCGAATCCAACAGCAGCGGCCACAAAACAGACGGATGTCCGATTGAAATATATGCCTACTTAAGATCACATAACGGTCATACGCTGAACAAATCGTTTTTTTTTGCTCCATATTTTGTACACGGGTTCTTGACACGATTTCTTACACAGTTTCTTGACAAATGTGAAATATCATCTGATGATCAATTAGTAGCTGAGTTTATTTATTAAATACCTCCATTTGGTTGGTAAATTTTTAACCTGTAACGGTGTAATTTGAATTATCATAACCCCATTTAAAGGTTCACACGGCGCAACAAGCAGTGTATAATGCAACATGCTGTGTAATACGATCAAAATGGTTATTTACTGATAAATTACTTATATGCGAGATTTATTTAAGTCCCACGTCACAGAGATGAGATTTTACGGATCAAAGCACAACTGCAAATTGCATTATAAGACCTTTTGTGAACATCAGTTAATAGTATAGGTAACCCCAAATTGGGTAACTTTCCTAAACTTTCAAACCTTTAGTTTCAACACATCTCAAGTTGAATCAATCTTTCTTTTAGTTCCATCTTTTTGTTGTCTGGTGTGTATAGAGATGATTCAGCTTGTGTTATGTCGTCATCCGAGTTTTGATGCTTGAAGCGGTTTCATGAAATCGCATTGATGTCGCCCGGAGCTATTAAGTTTGACTTGAGTTAGGCTAAGCGAAAACATAAACGTGTAGTTTGCTGCCTTCTAACTCATATCGTGCATGGATAGCAGCTGTTGACGCCTGACAAGTACAGCTTAAATATGAGGTAGGAAAAGGTATTATAGGCTCATATTTTCTAGTTGTTATCTAAAAGTTAATACCAGTGGTCGACAAACTTTTTTTGTCGCGGCCCAAAGTGCTCTTTGCTGAACTATTAAAGCTACTACGTAAAACCACTACGAAAACAGTGGCGGATTCAGAATACTGTATTTGATTTTAAGGTGAAGTATTACACGTAGCCTTAATGCCCAAAACACTGCTATATAGCATAATGTAAAACATACTATAAAGCGAAGAATATACGCGCGAAGAAAATTTGTTTTAATTACATATAGGTAAAGTTGGCAAAAAATATTGTTCGACAGGCTCTCAGAACCACATTTTGGCACGTTTAAAAGTAAGTCGCGGCCCACTAAAAATGGCTCTGCGGCCCACATTTGGGCCGCGGCCCAGAGTTCGCCAACCACTGGTTTATACCGTATCGCTTGGCCAGTATACCGATTTAGGATTGATATCTGCATGTTTATATGGGCTATAACTCCACTGGATCATGCTGCCTATAAACCGTAAACTGACACATTCCGTGTTTGCAGATGTGCCACGAATTTTATCCTTCTGCTCGGCGTGCTATTTGGTTCGACACGTTGTGAAAACATTGCAGCCGAGTTCGGCAGTTTTACCAGCGGTGGCTTCCCGGCACCTTACGCGTCTGATGTGGACAGGACATGGAACATAACAGTGAGCGACGGCTTTTGCGTCCGCTTGATTTTCACCGTGTTTGACCTGGAAGATTCCTACGAAAAAGAAGAAGGGTTTTGTGTGTACGACTACGTCAAGGTAATTTCCCTAAACAAACTCGGATAATAGAAGCTTTAAAAGGTTAGCTAAACTAATTCGAAGCCGTACATTTGTTGATTGCCATTTTGACTGCCGAGTCCGAATGCCCCACATAGCAATTACAGTTTGAACACTATACAGTATATAACAATAGTTTAAACAGTAGGCTATATAACAGAGGCAGTTGAAACGGTGTAAGTCTAAAGGCCCGTTTACACTACAGCTGCACTGAGCTGCGCTGGGCGTGGAATTTTTTTCACTACAGCTGCGCTCAGCTGCGGTGGGCGTAAAAATCGCTCCAAACGTAACGTTTTTCTATAGCTGCACGGGGCTTGAGTTTGGCAAAGCGTGAAAATCGCTCCGAAGCGTATTTTTAAGCTAGCTGCAGCTGCTACACGGGGCTTGAGTTTAGCAAAGCGTGAAACGCTCGCCACAATAGAATTTAAATGCAAATTACGCCCAGCGCAGCTCAGTGCAGCTGTAGTGTAAACGGGCCTTAACACTTAAAACTTTGGTAAAACTTTAGTTCCATAACTGATTTTTAATTTAAAGTCTTTCATACAACCAGGATTTGCTGCCGTTTTTAGGGCAAATGACTTAATTACGGGGACAAAAGTGCTTTAAATATACATGTTTACAATATTGGGTTATTTACCTCAATTTATGCCCTAAAAACAGTTTACTTGCTAGATTTTTATTTAAGAATTTTTTTATATTTTTTATTTAAGAATGAAATTGAATTAGATAACTATAATTATAATGCTTTATTTAACATACACGTTTAATAATAATGAGGAAACTTGAACTCTACGTGTTGTACCGCAATGAATTGGAATGTGCCTTTACGTCCTTAATAAAGCTTGGACTGGTGTTATTTGAAGGTCATTTAATTGGGATTTTAATCATATCACAAATAACTGTTAACCACACTGGTTTGCTCAGAGTTTAGAACTGTTTGGGCTGGTTGGAATCGACGGATTTGTGTGTGCGCCTATAGACAAAATAATTGATGCAACTTATCCACATTGAAATACATTGAGGCTAGGAACACCTTTCAACTGCTGTCTTGCGGTTTTTAGGTCGACAACGGGTCTCGTATGTGCGGCAATGCCGAGAAGCACAATCCAAATGCTCCGGGGCCCTACAAAGTCATCAGATCACCTGGCAACAAAATGACGGTTCGCTTTGTGTCCGATTACTCCAACGAGGATCCCCACGTCGGATTTGAGGCCCACTTTCGTGCGGAAGGTAACGCTTGATTTAATTGCTTTTCTAAGGGAAGGCTTGTTCTTTCTCTAATGCACTCACAAAATTAAGCAATATCGCCAAACGTTTGTTCGGCGACCAAGTGGTAAGTTTTTCGATATTGCCAAATCTTTTGACACGGTCGAGTAACGCGTAACACACAAGAGCCACTTGTTTTATTATTTAGCCCAGTGATTCTCAACCGCGGCTCTCAGAGCCGCATGCGGCTCTCAACTGTACATGTTGCGGCTCTCACTAACGGAGTGAAAAATTAGTTAGTAGCAGTAGCAGAACTGCAACAAAGGAAGTAAAATAAATTAAAAGTGAATGAATTTGATCAGCAAGGATCCCGAGTACGAAGTACTAATGTTACCGGGTACTTCCGTCCGGCTCTTTAAAATAATTTTGTGGTTTGTTACGTCACAATATATTTAGTCCTGATCGCCAAGCTATGGCAATAGGCAAAGCTATGGCAAACACTGTTAATTAGTTATCCTAGGCTAGCGTGATGTATATTTGTTGTTTTCTTGTTGCTATTTTAATGTTTTTTAATTATATGCCTACTGTTGTTTTTTATGCGGCTCCTTGCAAACCTTAGGTTTGAAATGCGGCTCTGGCTCTAAAAAAGGTTGAGAATCACTGATTTAGCCTAATAGGTACTTTTTTATTGTCGAGACATTTTATTTATTGTGTTTTATATCGGTTAAACATACGTTGTGTTTTATATCGGTTAAACATACGTGAGTAGGAGCCACAATTCCTCAGCTGAGCATAGGGGTAGCCAGGGGGCACAGGGGTTATGTCCCCCCAAAATTTTGGAAATATTGTACTCTTAATAATGGTTTTGTAGCATTTATGAGCAGTACAACAGTCGATCTCAGACATGTCACACCTTCAATTGTCATGCATTGTTACGTCACAAAAAATGTAATTATCACGTTTCATATAATCATTATTATTTTTTATCTTTGAATGTTTATTTGAGTATTGCGATAAAACTCAGTCTGTTGCTACTCGAAAATGTTTGCTAGCATATTTATTTTTGTTCGATACGGCAGTTCACACAAAGCTAAACAAAAAAAGTTCAAATTTTTGCTCCACCTCCCAAATTTTTCGACTGGCTACGACACTGCACCTAACAAAACTTAATATACTCGTTTGAGCCAGAGAAGTGGCGCCTAAGTATTGTCCTTTTTCTACTTCTGGCAGTAATTGACACCACATGATACTATAGACAGGAACGAATGCCACGAGTTACGAAAAAAGCTTAACGGTGGAGAAGAAAATTGGGACGAAGTGCTTTACTGCAACCATTTTTGCCACAACGTCCCGGGAAGTTACTACTGCTCCTGTCGCCAAGGATTTACACTCCACGACAACAAACACACGTGCATAGGTAAGCCGCATCAAGTTTCATGTAAAAAGTAGTCATTTAAATCAGTTCTTCCCAACCAGTCGGTCGCGACCCATTGGTGGTTCGCGAATCATTTCTAATCTGTTACAGTTTTCTATTATAGATCAGGAAATTATTGTATTATCCTTACGTAACATTTATGCAACAAAATCACAAGTAAGATGCGTTGTGTCGCATGAACTATTTCAGTACGTACGCCAGTAGTAAAGATGCAGGTTTTATGTAACTTCATTTGTTTGGTCATTTCTCATTGTGGGTCGCACAATAAAACTTGCATTAAAAGTAGGTCGCGAACTAAAAACGTTCGGAAGCACTGATTCAAATGGCAGAAGTAATTAGAATACACATTATTAAAATCAAGTAAGTCTTTTTTTAATTTACTAAATCTCTCTGTACACAACAACTTAACTTGACATTTGTAAATTACACAGTTAACTTGGCCGAGATTTAGGTCAATTGGTAAAATAGCATAAATAAAACAGCCTAACATTATAAACCATAGGTGAAGTATAGTTTGCTTGGCCTTAGGTTGTCGGAGATTTCGAATGGTATTGTAGTCAAAAGATTGTTTTCAAATAGTTTCACCTTTCAATGGCTAGACTTCGACATGCTGCGGTAAGCGCTTGAACCCAACTTTAAAAACTCAAATAGTGAAAATAACTTGACATCATTGACTGGGACTGAAATATATTTTGCAAATGACATCACTGAAGTCATGTTAAAATAACTTGTGCGCAACAATTAACTTTAGAAAATTTTATAAAAACATTACGCGACGAGGATTCAGTAAGTGTGAACCTTGGACAGTTATTCCAAAAAGACCATTGAACCATTTCGCATAAAATATCCTGGTTATTTTCCGTCTCAAGTTATAATTTTAATGTTGTCACAAAAAACCTTGATTTACTGCAATTTTTGGTACCATTTCTTTTGCCATTTCTGGGCCTAAAGACATTTAGGAATTATTTTTCACGCAGCGGATTGCTCCAAGAATATTCTCACCGGCGAAAACGGCACACTATCTTCGCCCGACTATCCACAGCCCTACTCTAAACTCAGCAACTGCCAAAGAATTATTAAGGTGCGTCTTTTATACTTGTCGGCGAGGCCGTTTAGGAAAAATACTTAAAACAAATTTAGCGTATAGCAAATTTTGATTATTTATCAATTTGCTTATCCATACTTTTAACAGGTCGGTTATGGCAATGAGATCGAAATTAGATTTGACCCTTTGTTCGACATTGAAGAACATTACCAAGAAGGTTGTGCCTACGATTGGATAAAGGTATATAATACTACTTTTTATGTCGGACTGTCGACAAAACGCATACATCTGTATTGTAGTGCTGTACTGTACTGTATGGGATAAGTTGGATGCTTTTTATCCTCCAAGTTAAGGTGAATCAAAGATGTTAAAATGCATAAACTACTGCATAAACTAGTTATATTGCTTTAAGTGAAAAACAATCAAAAATTGTTTGGAAAATTTTGATCACCCCTGATAAATTATACTTGAAATGCTATTTGACCGTATTTTGTTGTTTTGTATAAATTGTATATTATTTTTTCTCAGTTAATCCTTCCCAACAATAATGTAAAGTATTGTGGCTCTGTGGCGCCGAACAACGGATCCTGGATAAATCTACATTCTTCAAGCGTAATCGTGGAGTTTCACTCTGACATGGTTACCGAAAAAGCCGGTTACAAACTGGAATACAGAGCAGCAAGTAAACTTTCGTTTTGTTATTAGTTTTGGCCTAGTTGTGCCACTTTTCATGACATCTGCAATCCGAATTGGGCGCTGGTCTAGAATCCTGCCACAGCGTTGAAACCATTATTAAAGCAACGCACAGTATTTGGGTTAGGGTGTTGATTAGTGTTTAGGTGAGGGTGGGTCAAGTGTTATTATTTAATAATATTGCATAACTTACCCAAACCTAGATGCTAACCCGCACCCTAACTCAAATGATATTCGTTGTGGTAGGATTGTAGACCAGCGCCCCGAATTGTTTTTTAGAACAGCGATGTGACTCGGAAATAGTTGGCGCTTTGAACAACGGATCTGTAATCGACCTAAACGACAAAGGATTTCATGAACACGAAGATTCCGTAGAGTTCAGATGCAATGTTGGATACAACTTGGTCGGATCGTCTACATCGAGTTGCCAAGCAGGCAATTGGGTCCCGCCGCCGCCAACTTGTCAAAGTAAGAAATATCCTGATAGTTATTACTTAGTAAACACTCGTCAGTGTTGTAAACAGGGCTGCGAAGTCGGTTAAAAAAACCCGAGTCCGACTCCGGTGAAATGTGCGATTTCGTCGAATCCCGATTCCGGCCCTGACTCTACAGCCTTTATTTCGCCAACTTACGTAACTAACATAACGTAGATATCAGCAATCCACTTATTGGGCTATCTTACAATTCATTCACTCACATTACCTGGTTGGAAAATATTTCACATTATGCTATTTCACTTCTACAATTTCCAGTTGGCGGTCATATCAGTCTTAAAGTTTGAAACTGCGCATGCGCATGCAGGACTCGGGACTCGAGTAGTTTTGCGTGGTCTTACTCGAGTCCCGAGTTCGACTCCAGCAAAACAAATCGACTCCTCGAGTCCCGAGTCCGACTCCGACTTCGCAGCCCTGGTTGTAAACAAGTTATTTTAAGATGACTTAAGTTCCAGTCAGGTCATTTTGTTAATCTACCTAAGTATTTTCGAATAAACAACCCAGTCCGTGTCATCCGTTGCCCAGAACAAGTCCAATTCAACTCATAATTAGAGCAAGTCAACACCAAGCCAAGTCCTTGTTATTAAAATGAAACGCTATGCTATTAAAATTGGCAATCTCTTTCGATTATAAGCAATACCTCAACTAAACAAAAACGCACGTATAGTAAGCAAACTGGTTTATGTGCAAAAATTACGATGAATATCCTAATTTTATGAAAAAATTGTATCTTATTTTAAGCCAAGTAATGTTCAAAATATTAAACACCGCATTGTAGACGAAAGAAATATTGTTAATATAAATGTTGGTAAAGTTTTTTTTTTTCAAATTTAGAAAATTTATTTTAATTTAGTTGTTTAGTTATTTCGTTTATCTCAATAGCTATTAACGGTAGTCCAATTGTTATTACTAAGTGAAAGCTGTTCACCATATAATTATTGGTTCTCAGCCTTCAGTGAGTTGTGGTCCCGTTCATGAGAGCTTAACCCTATGTGACCACCCTTGGTTAAACTTTACAAAATATTGTCTAATAGAACTTTATAGTGGAGCTATCAAAATAAAAACAAACATTTCTAGTTTAACTGGCCTTCAGTTAAAAAGTAAATGCTAGTCCCCCCACAGGCTGTTATAGATCACAGTTCTGTGTTAGTGTTTTATAGACTTGCTACAGTGCTGCATCAAGTATTGATGAGTGAAAAACATTTCCGCGATTTGCTGACCTGAATAAAAGTAGCCTAATTAACTATCATTCATTTCCAATGATTTTTCAGTTGTTTATTGTCCCCGACCGGCGAATCTACTTAACATCGATAAAACTGTCGTTCAAAACATCGACAACATACAGCTACATTTCAATTCGACCATCGTTATTAACTGCATTGAATGGTAAGTGTAATGTATGTTGTGAATTTGCTTTTTACGTAACGATTTATGATACAAAAACAGGAAATAGTTGAATGTTTAAAGAGGTAGCATTATACAGCACTAAAAATAATTCAGATTATTGTTGTTTGTGTGAAAATTACAATTACGTCTTTAAAGAGGGAAATAACTTTGAGTACAAATACATATATTAAATGGTAAAATTTTGCAACCTAAACTAGATAAACGACCATTTTATCTTATCTTTTGTTTTCCCAAAGCATTTTATTAAGTGTTACCAATATGGCTAAAGCTAGGGGTGTCCGATAAAAGGTAGCATATTATAGGGCTGTACACTACAAATTAATTCAGATTATTGTTTTTTGTGCTTTGCGAAAATCATTTACGTCTTTAAAGAGGTACAGAACTTTGAGTACAATACGTATATTAAATGGTAAAAATTTGCAACCTAAACTAGATAAACGACCTTTTTTAATGTTAGGTTTCCAATGCATTTTATTACGTGTTAACAATATGGCTAAGCTAGGGATTTCCGATACTTTATGATACGCGATATTCTACCACGACCTTAACTTGTACCAAATGACGTAACTACTATGTTTAAACCAGCAAGAGAGGAAAAATTAAAAAAGTTTATTTGTAGTTTTTCAGGTTATTAGGTCAAACTCTTCTTAAAAAGTTTATTTGCCGCCAGTTGATAACCTGTAATAAAAGAAATATTTTTGCGAGTGGAAATCGTTGTGTTGGATCACAAATCATGTTTTGTTTTTTGCTGACATTAATTCAGTATAGCAATCTTTGTAAATGGCCGTATTTGTCTAATTCGAAATAAAGTATAAAAGTATACTTTGAACATATGAAGCACGGTTGTGCGAAAGCTTGTCGATAACTGGTCTTTATACAGTGCCACCATTCCTCTAATGCAGAATAGTAATCGTATTATCCGAAATCCTTACACTCATCTTGCAAAAACGCGGCGGTATAAGCCGCTGAACTTAGCCGTTTACCGACTACTTCATACTCATTATATAGGTACAGGATGGCGTCCGGGTCTGCAGAGTGGTTCTGCAATCACGATGCAACTTGGCAACCACGAAAAAAATCGTCGATATTTCAGGACGACAACCTTCCAATATGCGAACCACGTGAGAAAAAAGCCCGATTGAACGAAACTTTAACAAAGACTTAGTCTAACGCGAGCGCCCAATACATAAATAAAATTAATTTGGTACGTGTTTTAGGATCTCTGGAGCACTGATTTTCTCTTGTAGACTATCGAAAGTTTTCGGTACGACACTTAACACATTCAGAATTTCAGACCGGAGTTGGATCAATTGTAATTTGTAATTGTAATTAATGTAATTAATTACAGTTTTTAGTGTAGGCCTAGCTGTAAGTGTAATGTAATTGAGATATTTTCATTCTGTGTAACTCTAATTGTAGTTGTAATTTGCTAAAATTTTGGCTCAATACATTGATATGGAGAAAATTGAAGTTTCAATAATGTTCAACATTGTTTATTTTCTTTCGGAAGCGACAAGACATAAACTGTTTGCCATATTTTAGCAGCAATAAAAAACTTGGTAAATTGCATTTTTGTCATGGCAATTGATAGAATTAATTACAGTTTTTAATGTAATTGTAGTTGTAATGCTGAATTAGTGTAATTGATCCTACTCTGATTCAGACATTCTCAATCTGCTACTTCAAGGTATACAAATAATGGCAGTCTGTTGTTTTTTTAGAATGCGGCGTTAAAACGCAAGTCGGTGGTAGGTCCATCTTAGGTATACATATCATCGGTGGCAAGTTTTCCAGAGTTGCCGAGTGGCCTTGGATGGCTTTCCTCGATCTAAGTTTGTACTTTGATACATTGGAAAAATATTTACAAAAAACTTTCATTTAAACGAATTATGATTAAAATACTTTGATAGGCTACATTAGAAAAATATTCACAAAAAAAAATTGATTTAAATAAATCATTATTAAGATATTTTGTTACACTAAAAATGTATTCAAAAAAACTTGATTTAAAAGAATTATTATTAAGATGCTTTTTCCGGCTAAATTTTGCTGAAATTTATCCTTAAAACTAGAATCTATAAAACCTTGAAATGTTGTAATGACAATTTTTACTGAGAAAATATCTTCAGATGGTAAATTACACAGTGTCTGTTGCAGACAATATATTATAATTATTGCTATTCACACATTTATCTGATTTTACAGGAAAAAAAGGTTTGTCAACACAAAAGTCTTTCTGTGCCGGCTCGCTCGTACATGAACGCTATGTGGTGACGGCAGCCCATTGCGTAATGAGGTTAGAAAAAATGCAACAAAAATTTTCGCGTTTCACTGCAGTTTATTCTTACTATTGTTTTTCAGTGGCTCCGGTTTCTCTGTTTATCTTGGGGTGACCGACCGGTCGAACTCTTCCAATCCTCATGTACAGGTTCGTCCAAAAAAAACGATATTGCTTGGCTGGTTTGAAACCGTATAGTCTTTAATCTTTTGGAAATTTCAAACTTTTTTGAATTATTTTGTCCAAAGGTTTGCGTTTTGTCGGGCGAAGATCTTCTTTAGACTTTTTGTCGTAAATCAAGAGCAGTCTACAAAATAAAATGGTCGTCAAAATGGCACCTTCAGTCTCTTTCTATATGTCGAATATGTAAAATTAAAATAGTTCGTCAGATAATAATAGAATAGCCGTAAACTGCTAGCCTGCTTGTCGTGTTTTTTTTTTTTCTTTTAAAACTCTGGACACATATTTCGTTTCATTTTTTAACAAAAATTGTATGTTTTAGGTTTTCAACGCTGAAGAGGTTTATTCGCACGTCAACTTTTCTTACCCTCTTGATTACAATAGTATCATGGACAGTGACATTGCTGTGATCAAACTCAACGCCAGTGCAGTTATCGGAAGATACGTATGTCATGTTGGATGTATTGCTGGAAAGCAGTGGTTCTCAAACTTTTTGTTCACGCCACCCCCTGATTCAGCGTTCGATAACTTACGCGCCCAATCTTTTGGGTGAATGTTTCATAAACCAGAATCAAATAGAATCACATTCAACTAAGCAAAATGTATACATTATGACTGTTGGTTTCTAAATTTAGCAAAAAACTCCGGATCGGAGCTCCGGATGAAATTCCGGAAATAAGCACTATATCTAGCTAAAGTTGCGGTTTCAGCTTCCATTCGTAGCACTCAGCTTTTAAGGCCCGTTTACACTACAGCTGCACTGAGCTGAGCAAAGTGTAATTTGCATTTAAATTCTATTGTGGCGAGCGTTTCAAGCTTTGCTAAACTCAAGCCCCGTGCAGCAGCTGCAGCTAGCTTAAAGTTACGCTTTGAAGCGATTGTTACGCCCAGCGCAGCTCACTGCAGCTGTAGTGAAAATAATTTCACGCTCAGTGCAGCTCAGCTCCGCTCAGTGCAGCTGTAGTGTAAACGGGCCTTTATTAGACACTGTTTGACTGAAGCTTTGCTTGATTCATTTAAAAAAAACATATTGGTGCAGTAACAAACACGGCTGGTTCACTGCAGCAAATGCCACATTATAGGCTAGCTTTTGCTCCTTCTAGTGCTAAAATATTAGTTCACATTGTTGTTGCCAAGTAGATTTTTTCCGTTATTAAATACTCCACGGAGACCCCCCAGACAACCCTTTATAACTTAGATTGGGAACTACTGCTCTACAGAATGTAGGACTATATGAATAATAAATTTGAATGTATGGATTGGAACAAGACGACATGTAGCCTTTTAATATCGATCTTCACATTATAATAGTACAATGATTGCCACATGTTTTTTAAATTACTGGTCATTTGTGTGTTTACAGTTTTAAAGGCAATTAAATTCATCCCAATAATTTCCTTTTGCTTGGAAGAAAAATTAATAGAAAATGTAAGATAAACAATCAATGAGCAACGGGAAGTCGTTGCAATATTTTCGGGCTTGGTTTGTTAAGTTCTTTAGCGATTTTTTGCTAGATTGTACGTTACATGTTTACAAAAATTTGACATCATGCGCTTTAAAATCATTGGCTGCCTTGAGTTCTGGTAGTTGGTTAAGTACTTGTGAGGTATAAATACTATATATCAACTCATTACAAAGTGTTGAAATGCATTTTAAAACAAAAGGTGCGACCGATATGCATTCCAAGGAGCGACCGCCAAAAAAATCTTCCACAGCTTGGTTTGCTCGACAGTCCGGAATATCAAAATCGTGGAGTTATCGCTGGATGGGGTTTAACAGGTAACGATGTTCTCAAAACAGCCGCAATATCTACGAACATAGTTATGTTACGATATGGTGTTAATACAAAAACGTCTTATGTTTTTATTGTTAATATAGCCCAGGGATGGCGAACCACTGTCTCGCGAATCAAATAGATTCTCAGAAATATGTTAATTTTTTTAAGACCCCCAAGGGATCCATGGACCCCAGTTTAAGAACCCCTGTTCTAAATGGTATTCCACTTAACCAGTACTGTAATGTTTCAGAGTATGGAACACCGTCTCTGCGATTAAAGCAGACCAGAGTTCCCTTTTTTAACCACACAACATGCCGAAGAGTCTTTGCCCTTTCAAAAATAGTGGACGCGTCGACATACGCCAGAATAAAAATCAACCATAACATGTTCTGTGCCGGATTTTTGTAAGTTGTCAGAATTTATCTTGTAGGTAGTTTTGCGTGATGCTGCGAATTTTGCAATTGATTGTTTTTGCCAATCGTTTTCTGAAAACCTTTCTAAAACCATGTTTTTTAGTACTCTATTGATTTGGTTTGTGTTGAAGTTCCTATTTCCCAATAGTTTCTACGTGCTGTTGAATGAAAATATATCGATTGTCCGAACAAATTTAATATATAGTTTTTAGTAAGCCTATGTGTGATTTATATATATATATATATTTTATATATAATATACAACTATAATGGTGCCAGATAATTCTCAATAGAACTATAGTTACACATAGAAGATATGACAAAAAAGCTTACAGGTTAAGTATAGTTTAATAGGTGTCCCCAGTGTCAAAAAGGGGTTCTTCTTTCCTGCAGAATGGCTGCCGTTCGGCTTTGGCTTTCAGACAAATATTTTGACTAGATCTATTAAAGCTAACCTACAAAATATTATAAGCAAGACGATTTACTGGCTCATAAATAATACACATTTGTTTGGATAGTGTATGCGTTATCCCTATAGTGCAAAGTGGACCCTATATTTTATTGTCAGTCATTTTTAAATTTAAACAACGGCGCCCTTTAAAAAAAGGACGATTAGGTTAAGAATCACCTAAAGACCGATCTGAGTAAGGAATTTAGTTACATGACTTTGCCAACAAATATAATAACTTACAGAATTAGAACTATTGGAGATCTGCTATAAAACAACGGAATGTGTTCACATAAAAGCAAAAAGTCATTATGTTAGATTAACTAATATATAAATTTTATTTTTCGGTTTAAGATAATAACACAGTCCAGCTCTTTATGCCCAGTCGAAAAAAAGAATCTTATTTTTGAAAAAAAAGCAACGTAATAAAGTACTAACAACGGCAAATAAAGTACGAACATTGCAGAGCAATCATATTAATGTGGCATTATTAAAAAATTACTCTTTGTTGTGCTTTTCGTGTCACGCGTTTGTAGACCACAAACCTGCAGTCCTACAGGAAATGAAGGATCAACCGGGTTATTTTCTTTGTTTTACAGCTACAAGAGTCGCGACTCGTGCCAAGGCGACTCAGGAGGACCGCTCATGTACCGCGACCTGAGAACCAACCGTTGGTTCCTTAATGGAATTGTTTCGTTTGGAACTAGTCGCAATTGCACGCCTGTCAACGTCCTCGGCGTGTACACCAAAGTCGGAAATTTCATATCGTTCTTGGACGAACACATCATCTAACGCTAACCTATATAATATCTGAGCGCATTGCATGCTGTACAGTACACATGGGAGCCTATCGCAAAAAAGCTTTATTACAAAATGCAGCCGGTACATGTATCAAATGCTTTAAATTAATATTTAAATAAATGACGATGGGTCGCATATCAATTAGTTACCCGGCCAAACGCACAGCCATGTAAACAATAAGGCTGGACAAGTTAGAATAGAATAATTATATAATACTGCTGGATGAGCAACACTCGGTTATATATTATGCCTGGCAGGAATAGCCTGTTTCAAGTTATAGAATAGGTTCACAGAATTATCAACGTGTTAAAACATAAATGGCCAGAGCAAAAACACTCCGGCTGCGCAAAACTTTTAAATCGCTGCAACTTATTGTTTGGCTTGAAAACGCTGTAATTCTTGCTTTATTAGCTTAAATCAACCGAACCTACAAAGGTTACATGGCAAAATGACCCCAGTGTAACCGCCGTGCCAACTTGTTTGAGTTTCCGGCTATATCCCTGGCTCAATGTACGCCAGTTCAACTCAAACGTATAGCTACGGTTAATAAATAGGCGATTGGCTATAAATCTTACCTTTGATAGCGGCCCACTTGCATTTAACTACCCGCAAACAAAATAATCTCAACTCTGTCAGCTCTATTCTAATTACTTAATCAATTGCAGTTAAAGTTTATGATTCTTGCACGCACCTTATTTGTTAGGCTACTCTGTTTGCACTAACTGTATTTAAACAAAGCAAAGCGTATACGTTTAAAACAATTTTGCAAAACCGCTTTGCCTTAAATCATAAACGGCATAACAACGGTGATATTTGAAATGTTCTACAAAGCATTGTAAAATCGAAGTACTGTATTACAAAATAAATCTATTATGAACAAAAAGCATTTGTGTTAATATCAAGCTCCTTAATTCTATTTGTATACTTAGTAGTAAATAAATTAAATGTTCTAATTATTGTGCCATTAAATCGCTAAACTAAACATTAAACTAATTGCGAGATAAGGTGTTTTGTTTATTCCTTATACAAAATGCGCAGAAACTCCTAAAAATGTCCCCGCAAAACAACGAGTCAAAGACGTCATAATAAATTTCAAAGACGTCATAATAAAAAGCCTAGACTAAATTGGAAAATTGTATAAACATTCGCATGGGATTCTTGTTAAAGACGACTTAAAACATTATTAATTCGTTTAATTGTTTGGGGATTATGGACTTTTTGATACACCCTGTAGGGGTAGCTTTATTTCTTAATGAGACCAATACCGAGCGTTTAAAGGCCTTTTGAATTTTGCAGCTAATACCAATATGGATTAAACTTGTTGCTAGCGATTTTAGTTTGTTATTCTGAAATCTTGGTTTATTTTAACTTTTAAAATTGTCGGCCACCTAATGTCAATTTTCCAGGTGTTTAATCATGATTGGTGTTAGTCAAAAACATACTGTAAAGGGATTTTGTCAGAGTAAGATTGTTGTGGAGCGGGCCTTAAAGTTAAGCTTACCGCTGGCCACATATTTTCGATCTATGGGCCGCATTCGGCCGCAGGCTGCCAACACCTGACATGGCTCATTAGAAGTGTGTTTAAAGAAAATACAGCTTGATTGATTAGATCAACGTATGATAAGGTGTGTATCGCCTTTGACAATTATTTTAGCGTGCACCAATATGCCAATTGACATGCTGCAATTTACTCATTAACGTCCAATACTGCCCTCACGATTCACGTTGACCATGTGCTTTTACATCATTTATATTGAATGATATGTGAAATATTTACTTACACAAACATTTTTTATGATTGGAAATCGACTGGTAAAAAGGCGGAGAAGAAATCACGGAATCCAAAAAGGTTTCGCCATGAAATGGTTACACAAAACCGAACGAGACAAATATTTACATTGTGCACGTAATTTCGGTATATTTAACCAGTAAATCAGATGCTGGTGACCGGCCTGTTTTTCACATGTTCGGCGACGCCGGGATTGGAAAACACGGCGTTCTTCAAAGCGTTAAGACGCGGTGTAGCCTCCAAAATGTCTGCTCGCAGAGATTGGAGATAGTCGACGCTGGTGGCGAACACAATGTCTGTGTAGCTCACCTGAAAAGACCATTTTATGAATAATTAACAAACTTGGCGACCCACTTATTCGCTAGCACTTCTACATAAAGCGAACGCTTTTCAGCGGTGTTTGTTTGAACAGACAGGACGCGGTTTTCTTAGGTTATCGTCGCAGCATCATTTTGTATAGGACTTTGGGCAAGCTACGCGACGGCATTACGGAGCTGTAATATGAATAAAAAATTAAAGTTTACTTTTATAACATAAGGTAACTAACTGGTGAAGATTTCGTCTAATTTGCCGCTTCAGAGGTCGATTATCGTCAGGCCTTTGCGTACATACATAGTACTTGCCTGAGGCAAAAAGTAATCCCCACAAAGCTGTTGTTCGAGGATCACCAACTTAGGCGGAATCTTGTCGTTCACAGCAATGCTCATCAGCTCTTTCTGCACGAAATTAAAAACATCAGATAAAAATTCAACATTAAAAAAGTGATTTTATAACTCAACCCAACTGAAAAACGCCGCGTAAACAAGTGGAGGAGTGAAATGTGAGGCAGAGGTTTATTAATGCTGTTATAAGAGTGCATACTGCCCACACAACCTTCAATCCATGACTACAAAATAACTTTCTTACAAAATTGGAGCAATTTTCGTTTGAATAAGTTCAATGTTTGGTGATTTTTTTTTAATTCTAGTGCCACAAACAATTTAAAATCAGTTTCCTCTAAAATATTTTTTTGTTATTTGCCTTTTTTTCTGGGTCGGATTCGGTCCAAGGCAAAAGCTGCATAATGTCGCGCATCGCTTCGCCGACTTCATCGGCCTTCGCTTCTTCGAGTGGCGTTTTTCCATTCAAGTCGAAAACGCGTGCCAAGTAGCGGACGATGGCTGAGCTTTGCGACATGCTATGCCCGTCTACCTCCAACACTGGCAACTGCTTGTAAGCCGTTTCTGCATGCAAAACACAAGCCACAGTCGTAATAAATGTTTGTGGATAGTTTTAATAGCTTTTGGTGTCGCCGTTTAAGAATCCTACCAAAATTATTAAATCAACGCACAATATTCAGGTTAGAGTGCGAGTTAGCATTTGGGTGTGGGTGGGTGAGTGAAGTATTATTATATTCATTATTTATTAATTATACTTGGCCCACCATAACCGACACGCTAACCGGCACCCTAACCCAAATAATTGAGTTGTGGTAGGATTCTAGACCAGCGCCATAAATTAATATGGGAGAATAAACATAATAATAAAATTTGACCCACCCGAACCCAAACCCTAACTCGCACCCGCACCATAACCCACATAACGTTAGCAATATAAATCCCTGGGCAAATATTTGGCAGGATTCTAAACCAGCGCCGGATTTTCCTTACATTTTAGAGCACTATTTACTTGTAATTAAAAAAAATCAAACTGTTTTCATTTAATTTTATAACGCTTGGAACGTTAAAAGTTTACTATACATGCTGTAAGCACCTTTTTTTCTATTGGTCAAACGCCGCGCAATACAGTGGCACATAAATTCTTTAACAAAGTTCAACTTACTGTCCTTCAATGCTGGCCAGTCTTTAAATTGAATTCTGTTGTCCTCATATTGAACACCTTTGAAAGCGAACAAAATGCGAATCATTTCGCCTCTGCCTTTGAGGTCGAAGTAAGTTAATTTGTACGAAGGCATCTTTCGATGAGTTGAACTTCCGAGTTACAAGCGACAGTAATACGTTACAAGCTAGCAGCAATCTGTGTCAATGTAGAATGTCGTTTGGTCGCGTATAGGCCTACTACTTATACTCTCTCTAGCCATTGCGCCATGAGTAGGCAATTCGGCTTCAATTCAATTGCTCTGGCTGTAGGCTACCAACTTTTTAATTTTTGTCAAGTCATTTCACGATGAGCAAGCATTTCGTTATGTTTTACAAACTGGCGTGGCTAACAAGCTAAGCAGACAGGCGAGAGCTCCAGAATGCATTTCTAGACCTTAGGCAGATAATGTTAATGCTCTGGCATGTTTAGCAATGTAAACTCATATTACGACAGCTATGAAACACATATCTAAGCCTCAAGCAGTTAATACTAATGTAAAATCATTTCTAACACAAACAAGTGATATTGCTTATGTTGTATAGCAAGTGGAACGTCTATAGCGTTTTGCAATAGTTGTGTAATACATGCATCACACATTCAAAGCTTTTGACTTATAATATGAACAGTCTGTGTGGCACGGTAACGACTTTGGTTACCTCCTATCAACTTCCGGAAATGCCTAATTGCACTTAGTTTACCCCGCGTTTTGTTTGTTGGTTTGTTCAATAAAATACGTTGCATCAAATCATTTGCGCGACTATTTATAACACGGCCGTACGTCCGTCATCGAACTGACACACTAAGCAGAATGCGCATTGCTAAGCAGCTACTCTGTTTATACCAGGGGTCAACCTTTCATACTGCCGGGCCAAATATGTGTATTCGGATTAGACCACGGGCCACTTGCACATATCTCGTCGACTACATGTCAGTGACTACCACGAAGTATTGCGAATCAAAGGGAAAGTTTTTAAAATCGATTTAATGAGAGCTTTGAAGCTAGCTTGCTTTCCCAACCATCCTATCCAGGTTCTCTTGAATTAAAGTTTTTGCAACCCGAAGTCCATTCTACAGGTGTACATTAGTCAGTCAGATTTCATAAACCCCAGTTCGAAAAAAAATGTTCCCACACGTACGTTGAACCGAACATCCACATGTTGAACTTTCACACAACTTCTACACGTTACGCAACAGCACCCAAAACACATTTTGGAGTTATATTTTTTTAACAGGTCACATTAGTTTGGAATTTGTACGTTCCTTTCTGCTTCCGTCAACCATCGAATTTTGATAGAATTTAACTGTTACCAGCTACTGCAGTGATTGTTCCATGGTTGGTTTAAGTAAGGAACAGTCAGGAAGTTTACGTTTTTGAACAGTTAATACCTGAATGTTTTGTGGTGCGGGCCAAAAACCAAAGCACGTCGCGGGCCAGTCATTTTGGTTGCGCCGGCCGCAGGTTGCACGCCCCTGGTTTATACTAACATTTAGCTTGTACTATACTATCGTTTTCATAGAAAAAACAACAGCAAGGTTTATTTAAGACACAACGGATAGCACAGAAACAACAATAGCAAACCAATTATTATAATCGACAAAGGTAATCTAATCACAATTAGTTTTATTGGTCTTGCTGTTGTTCGGAAACAACTTTTACCACTAAGAGCTGACTATCATATACATGTGTGAATTATAACGGCCACTCAACAAATATCTACCCCATTTTTTCCTAATTATTCAAATATTTTGCTGCTGTTATCGACATAAAGGTCATTACTGTAGGCGTAGGCCCAAAATAAAACAGCTAAACCCAGCCAGCGGGCGCGGCACGCCATTACCGCAAGCAATTCGTGACACAGGATGCTATACCGCTCTACGCAAAAAAAAGACTGTTGCCAACTGGAGCATGACCGTAGCACATACTTGCATCTAGCAAAACTTATCTGGCCTGATAAAAGCGTCGCATATTTGAGCCTGCGTATAAGTACAAAATTGTCAAATAGCGCCGGTGCCTCAATGGACGGATTCGGCTGACAACGTAGTATATCTTTATGTTTTACTAGTGTGGTGTTCATTTTAGTTAGAAGGATAGCGTAGCATTGCCGATAAGTTTATTTTAAATAAGTAATCAACAATGTCGCACCTTAATATATTTCATAAGTGTGCTCATCTGTGTTGTTTACGAAATTAAATTGATCTATAGATATTACTTAAAATCACGTCTTGCTGCAAAAGAAACTTTCATAACACTCCAAATATTCTGTTTATGACGAATATAGTCTATACCAGTGGTTCTTAACCTTTTCCACCCCTTTTAAACCATCTGTCAGTTATCGCACCCCTACTAGAATTACCTAAATAACAAAACCATTGTAATTTTATTTTTATACAAGTAACTGATAACACAATAACAAAATGTGAGTTAGTTTTACATTTAATTGAGGAAATCAATAAATTACATTTTAATATATTTTCTGATCCAGCATCCCCACACTCCCTTGGAACAGTTCTAGCACCCGTTGAGGGTGCGAGCACCCCTGGTTGAGGAACCCTGGTCTATACGATATGTCATACGGCCACTGTATTAATCCAATGTAGCTTCTGTTATAGCCCGAGAGCCTGCTGGGAAATATAAATTAATTGGAGTCACGAAATAACACATAAGACAATGTCCTATATAAAAATCAGTAGCTGTCAATCATTCGTTATCGTGCTTAATTGTTTTATTATTTTAAGCCAGGGGCGGGCTTCTCAAGTCGGCAGGCCTGATATGGGAAATGAAATACTTGGCGGGCCGGATTCCTAAATCTGTACATTATTCGTGTATTTGTCAACCTGTCCTATACAACGAATAAATCATATTTAATGCAACATTTAAGTCGAAAGCATATAGACCAAACACAGTATTTAATGAATTTATTAACGAAATGCACTTCCATAGCAACTGAAGTCAATGAGACATTTGTGGTCGATCGAGGTTGTCCACAAGTTCTTTGAACTTTGGCTGCATGTCAGATGTAGAAACCCTCAGTAAAGACTGCACATGGACATCTGTTAGATTAGAACGCAGCTTTGTCTTGTTAATGTTCATGGTCGAAAATGTTTGCTCGCAAATGTATGTAGACCCAAACAGAACAAGTAGGCCTAGATTCATGGCCAGCTTTCTCAGATTGGCAAACTTGGACTTATTAAGTGACGCATAAAATTTGTCAATGCTTTCAGATTGGAATTTCGCTTTCTGGGTAGAGTCACACTGCAGGTCAATCAATTCCAGCTGTAGAGCATCCGGCACCTTTTCAAAGTCAGTTGTAAAGGGTGATGACAAGATGTCAAACTCAGCAGAAAGTTTTTTGAAGTCGCAAAACGACGACCAAATTCATTGTCTAGTGCTGATAACATATTGTTGTACTTCTCAGTTGTAATCATCTTGGATGCTATCTGCAAACGTAATACGTTTGTGTTGAAGCAGCCATATGTGTTGGGTAAATGACTCGATTAATATAGCAGAAGAGGGATTGCGTTAGGGAGTAGCTGTTCAGTTGCCGACATCGGCAAATATAGGACCTGTAGAGCTTTGGGACTTTGGAACTATGATCGGGTCAACTCTGGTCGCTCTGTCAGCATAACCTGCTGGAAGCATTTCGTCAATTGTCCATAATTTTCTGTTTTTCTTTATTCTTGTTGAAGCGCGTTGTCACGAAATTTAATTACCACCGGCTGGAATTTGTTATTTCAGTGATTTGCATTTATGCCAAAACAGTCTTTTAAACTGTTCACTTGTGTAGTCCTGATCGCTACATTACGAAGGTAAATTTATTGTATGTTTCGTAAGAACCTGTAAGTACTGTTAAACCGTTGTCGCAATAAATATTTTTTATTGTGGTTCGCACCCACATACGGCATACGCATACGGAAAAAGCGAAATAGGACAGGAACAATTTTAAACTAAGGTTTCGTTTACACACTCGACCAAACACGTTATTAATGTACGTCACGACGTCACGTCTCCTCCCAATAAAATTTCAATTTACGCCTAATAAACGGACATTATTTAAGCTTTGCACGAACAACAAGCTTCTTAAAGTTTCTACATTTTTTATGTCCATACAAACAAAACTCCAGGATCCGTCCTTGTTTCAGGCCTTAACTGTTTCTGGTATTTTGTGTTGTCTTAGTATGTATAGAACATCAATACAGAATTAGCCTCCATTGTAGAGTGGTTCTCAACCAGGGGACTACATATTTACAAATACGTCTTTATGAGTCGTTGGTTCGAATGAGGGAAAGGACAGTAGTACCTCTTGTCTCATCCGATTTAGATGGACTGCGAAAAGTAAAATAGATTTAGGAAATGGGAACTAACTTGTTAAACAGGTTTGGTGCATTGAGAACTATGCAGTATGCAAGCCGATCCTGACGGTGACGATGGCATCAAACATGTAAAATAGTTATCGTTAATTGCTTGCCTTTTTTTGCTGGTGTGTGCAATGTCCTAGTCGGTTATTTGTCGTAAATTGAACACATAAATTTCGGACAAAAGGTTCTTTATGATAGGCGCTAGTCTGCTTTCATGCACTCCGCAGTTCTCACCGAGACCGAGATAACCGTTGTGATTGTCTAGACAAGAATACAGGCGTGCAAGTTATTCAGTCTGCATTCTGTGGCGGGTGCACACCCAATATATATTTTTTCAATTTGTGTACACCACAGACCACACCTGAATTATTATATTCTGTTTAATTTTTTTTGCAACATAAACCCCCGGACGTAAATGTTCAGCCACAGATTTAGTCCGGTAGGTCTAGTAAAAACAACTCATTGTATTAGTGAAAAAAACCCTCCCTGATTTTCTAGGAACATATAATTGGAAATAAATCACTAAAAAAGCTGGAAATTTAGCAAATTTAACACCAGTTATAGAAATTAGGCGTATGCTGTTTGGAATAACGCTATTTTTACAATGGTTAAATTGTAATTACTTATAGGTATCGACTAGTTTATCAAAGATCATAAATTTACAATAAGAAACGTGGCTGGTCTAGAGTCCTATCACAGCGTTGAAGCAATTTTTAAATCAATGCACAATATTTGGGTTAGGTTGTGGGTTAGCGTTTGGATGTTGGTGGGTCAAGTATTATCCAATTTCTTATTCAATATTATTGTTTAACCTACCCCAACTTAGATGCTAACCAGCACCCTAACCCAAATAATGTGCGTTGTGGTAGGATTCTAGACCAACACCTGAAAAACTGTTTGCATAGAACAATAATTGTACAGCCACCAGCAGTGTTCAAAATAACACTGAACAAAGTTTTATGTGTGCATTTTGTTGAATAATTTATGTATTAAAATATGATTGGCTAAATTAGATTTAAAATTGAAATTACATAGCTTGTGAAACATTACAATGTGTATACGAAAGATCCAATAAAAACCTATTTAATATTTGTGTTTTTTTATGCACACACTAAAAAAGTATTTATGTGTCATTTATTGTACCAAATACTTGTTTTACAGTTTTAAGCACTACGTTTATGTGTTCGTACTAAGTTGAAAAAGTAAATTTTTGTTGTAAATTGTACAAACCGTGTCAACCTGTAACAATGTTGATTGACGCCAGCCCCAATGCTCGAATTCGTATTTTGAGATTGGTGTACAACGAACACAATGACAGCGTTTTGTATCGTCTTCAAAAAGGCTGGAAGCTGCGGTTCATGCTTGGGCCCACCCTGGTATCTAGTGAAGTTTCCATTTTCTGTAACTTACCAGGAGATAACAAGCCATTTAACAGGTCAGACTATGTTAAATTGAAGTGGAACAATTCTCCTGATAATGACCAGTATGATTCCTTTGCCGAACTTACACTAAACACTTCTGGCTCCTTTCAATACTATTTTACCAGTGATGGTGTAAAGAGTGGCAGTGGTTATTTTATGGTTGATCCCATTTTTCGAGTTGGTGCTGATGATAGAATATTGCCACTTGATGCAATCTGCATGCAAACTGTACTAACCAAACTTTTGGGAAAGATTTCAACATGGAAAGACCGTCTTAGCGTTGCCAAAGAAAGTGGTTACAATGCAATCCACTTTACTCCACTACAACTCCTTGGCTGTTCAAAATCATCATACTCCATCGCAGACCAGCTACAATTGGATCCAAGTTATTATGACAGCCAACAAAAAGTTAATTTTAATGATGTCAAAAGCTTGGTGGAGGAGATTCGCCTTGATTGGTCTGTTCTAAGTGTTACAGACATTGTGTGGAACCACACAGCCTCTAATAGTGAATGGCTAAAAGAATTTCCTGAAAGTGGCTATAACCTGGTCAACTCGCCCTACCTAAAACCTGCCTACCTAATCGACCGGGCAGTATTCCATGTTGCTTTAGAAATTGAAGCAGGGTTGCACGACAAACTGTTTACAAATAGAAAGATTACATGTCAAAAAGATGTTGATGCGTTAAAAGCTTTGTTAAAAGATGATGTTTTACCAAAGTTAAAGATTTGGGAATTTTCACAAGTTGACCTCACAAGAGAAATGCAAAAGTTTAGTTGTGCAATAAACAAAGGATTGGCTGAAGACTTGGTGTTCGACAGCACAAAAACAATTGGTATTGTGCAGGATATGGAGTTTACACGTTTCGGTTGTACCATTGACATGGAAACAGCTCTGATCCAATTTTACCTGGGAAGCAAGCGCAATGCCGAGAAGGCGCTGTCGTTTTTCCAAAGCACTGTGAAATGGCTTAATGACAGCACAAAACTTGAAGTACAGTCTGAAATTGATGCTGCCCTTAACAATATTATTAGTGCAGTAATTTATGAGAGGGTTGCCGATAATGGTCCAAAGAATGTTAAAATCAATGCAGAGAGTCCACTTGTTACGCAGTACTTTTCTCACCCCTTTCCAAATACATCAGTTGATCTCGAAGAAAAGGAAATAGTTGACAAGAGCAGCAATGGCCGGATGATAATGGCCCACAATGGTTGGGTCATGGGAGCTGATGCACTTAAAAATTTTGCAGAATATCCTTCTAAAGTGTATCTGCGACGTGAGTTGATATGCTGGGGTGACAGCATTAAACTTCGCTACGGTTCATCCCCCCAAGACTGTCCACCGCTATGGGAAAGAATGAGGAAATACACAGAAATGATGGCTGACATTTTCCATGGAATTCGCATCGACAACTGCCACAACACACCTATACATGTTGCTGAGTATATGCTGGATGCCGCTCGTCAAATACGCCCTGATCTTTATGTATTTGCTGAGCTCTTCACAGGAAGTGAACACGTGGACAACATCTTCGTGAACAGACTTGGCATCACCTCACTAATACGGGAGGCACTATCAGCCTGGGATTCGCATGAGTTGGGAAGGCTGGTCTACTTATATGGCGGCGAACCGATTGCTTCATTTACCCAGTCTGAAACACAGGCACTGAAGCCTTCAAGGGCTCATGCCTTGTTCTATGATGTCACACATGACAATGACAGTCAGATAGAAAAACGCAGCATCAATGATGTTCTGCCTTCAAGCGCTCTTGTGTGCATGTCATGCTGTGCTGTTGGAAGCAACCGCGGACACGATGAGTTGGTTCCTCACCACATTCATGTAGTAAACGAACAGCGTCTGTACAGATCATACCTATCCAATCCCACAGGCTCGAAATCGGGTGCCATTCACAAAACTACTGGGCTCCTGTCTGCCAAAAATATGCTTAACACGCTTCATCAGACCATGGCGTTGAATGGATTTAGCCAAGTCTTCGTGGATCAGAAAACGTCAGATGTTGTGGCAATAACCAGGCACAATCCTCAGACTCACTACAGCTATGTAATGATCTCTTACACATCTTTTTCTGACACAAAAGGCAATCAGATTTCTCCGCTAACAATTGAGGGTACCATTATGGGAATCGCGATGGAAGCTTCTCCAAACATGGCTCAGCAGGCCACTTCAAGTTATGTCCAATCTTTTAAAAAAGATTCAGAATTTTTAAATGGTATTGAAAACTATACCTACAACATTCAGACTGATATTCCTTTAAACATGAGTTCCTGCTGTGACATTGTCCCCGCTAGAGATTGCAAATCCTTCACTGTGAATCTAACAAATTTTTCACCAGGCAGTTTGATTGTCTTGAGGATTAAGCTGTCGGAGCAAGCAGATGCAGCTGTGGCCCAAGTGCGTCAGGCAATTGCTGAACTGCAGACTTCTGATTCAAAATTTGACGAAATTGTTTCAAATCTTAATTTCCAAGCACTGCAGAGAGTTTTATTCCGATGTGATGATGAGGAAAAATCTGACGGTTTAGGGATTGGAGCGTACCATGTGCCAGGATGGGAAGCACTGCGATATTGCGGCATTGCAGGGGTCGCTTTACCCATGGAGAAAATCAGATCTAACAACGACCTGGGCCATCCTCTCTGTAAAAACTTGCGAGATGGAGACTGGCTGATGGATTACTTGTCATTGCGGCTTTGTAAGCACAGCAACACAAAGAATCTTGGTGATTGGTATGCAAAGTGCTTCTCAAATTTGGGACAGATTCCACGCTACTTGATCCCAAAGTATTTTGAGCAAATCATTGGCCTAACTTACAAAAAGCTACTGAAAGCTTGCTGGGCCAGTATGTCTCCATTTGTAAAGAGTGGGAGTAGTTTTGTGAAGCTCTTAGCCCTAGGCTCAGTTTCCTTGTATGGCTATGTCAATGGTGCCGCTCTGCCGTGCCTTGATAGTAGCATTGCAGATCTAACTGTTGATTTAGATTCTGGAAAACAGTTGTTGACATCTATGGCAGCTGGACTGCCTCATTTCAGTTCTGGAGTTATGCGCTGTTGGGGCCGAGACACTTTCATTGCTTTGCCTGGTTTATTGCTGGTGACTGGACGAAAGCTTGAAGCCAGGAACCTTATCTTGGCATTTGCAGGATGCCTAAGACACGGCTTGATTCCGAATTTACTTGGGGAGGGAAAGATATGCCGGTACAATTGCAGAGACGCTGTTTGGTTTTGGTTGCAGTGCATTCAGGAATACTGTGAGATGTTCAGTTACAGCTTGCTTAAAGAACCTGTTGTTCGGATTTTCCCCAATGATGACAGTGAAGCAATGTCTGGCGATTGTAAAACCCAGCCCCTGTATGATGTAATGCAGGAAGCCCTACAGCGTCATGTTGATGGAATAAGCTTTCGCGAAAGAGGTGCTGGACCCTCAATTGACCAAGATATGTCCAGCAAGGGTTTTGATGTGGAAGCTGGCATTGATCTCAACACTGGTTTTGTGTATGGCGGAAGCAAGTTTAACTGTGGAACATGGTGTGATAAAATGGGTGGCAGCAAAAAAGCACACAACAAAAGAGTCCCAGCTACACCTAGAGATGGGTCAGCAGTTGAGCTAATTGGTCTTTGCAAGTCGGCAGTAGGATGGTTGAACAGGGCTTCCAACTCACGCAAGTATCCCTACGATTGTGTCTTTGTGAAAAATGCAGATGCGGAAATGTCCAAACTCACATGGTCTGAATGGAACAAAAAGATTGCAGACAACTTTGAAAAGTTCTTTTATGTCGGCGACCATGACAATTCTCACTTGGTGCACAAGCGTTACATTTACAAAGACACAGTAGGTGCGAGTCATCCTTGGTGCGACTATCAGCTTCGACCAAATTTTCCGTTGGCAATGGTCTATGCCCCGGAGCTGTTTGATGCTCAGTGTGCATGGAATGCCTTGGAAATTGTACAGGAAAAGCTACTGGGCCCCCTTGGCATCAAAACCCTTGATCCTGATGACATGCAATATAGGGCTGATTATGACAATGCAAATGACTCCACCGATACATCAGTTGCCAAAGGATTCAATTACCACCAAGGGCCTGAATGGCTTTGGCCGGTGGGATATTTTCTTCGGGCAAAGCTCTACTTTAGTCGTAAACTCGGAGCTGCCAAACTGAAGGAAACAATTTCATTCATTCATCAATACCTTGTTAAACACCATCTTCATTTGGAGAATTCCGATTGGTCGGGCCTACCAGAACTGACCAATAGTAATGGATCCTATTGCCGCGATTCCTGTCCTATACAGGCTTGGTCGCATTCCACATTGCTTGATCTCTTTCATGACATGTCACGACTTTAAACTTAATGTTTTTACAGAGATTCTTAATATTTATTGCTAACTATTATTTAGATATAGATTTGTGTTCGCTGCACTTTTCCATTCTTTTTCTGTATTGTGCTGTAGGAAGTATTTGGCTTTTAAGTGAAACTGAATTTATTTATATACTTAATTTATCTATATAATTTATCATATTTCGTAATTTTTGAAAAAGTATAAACAAAGACAAAGTAAATAAATTTAAAAACCCAAGCTAAAAAGTTGGGACAAAGTGTTTTTTGCCGAAAAATATTAATACTCTTTCTTTCTGTTTGAACTTACTTATTTCTCATGGAAATGTCATATTAATATAGTCTGTTTACTCTATATGCCATGCTTAAAAAGCTATGTATATAACCGTACAAATAATAATTATATCACACTCTATTTAATGCTGCTGTCAAAACTGGCAACATTGAAGTACATCTTAATCCATAACTTATGACACTGCATAATATGTATAGTGTTGCACTGCCTTCAATATATAGCTGTTATATGACACTGTGTTGAAACAAGGTTTAGTTTGACTATCGATCAAAATAGTTGCAACTATTAATCTAGTGTTTTGGTACTATTTATTAAAAACTTGTTGCTCATTATTTCTTCTGCCTTCCAATTGTCTTTTATTGTTGAAAAAATGTGTCGACCTTCAGAAAGTATTATATTTTGCTTTGTTTTCACGAACTATCTTTTTAGCTTTTCTATATACACCATTAATGAAATTTGTTCTCTTTTGAATGTTTAATTTCTTGTTACCGGCATGTTAACTTATTATTATTTTGTTTATGCAGAATTTATTTTTAACTGTGGTGTCAAATCTAAACATCAAAATGTCATCGCCTGCCCAACCAGATAGTTTTAGCATGTCAATTGCAGATGACTTTGCATTTAACAACAATGTTAAAGGAGCAACGACTGCTGTGAGATTGGGTTTGTACACTAGAAATTTGAATTCTTTTTTTCTATAAATTAAAAACACAAATTGGTTTTAATTTTGATATTTATGCACTTTTAAAATCTACTGCGCACAGTACACTAAACCATTGCTAATGCACTAAACCTATAGAAACATACACCCTGTTGTACTGAAAGAACTATTAACCTTTATGAAGACTAGTTAGTACTTAACAATATTGCTATGCACGCTTACATACATGTTGTGCCATGTGTTGTACACTCCAGTCAATCTGGTAATAACCTGTTTGTTTATTATATTACCTCATCATAGGCTTATTGTAATATGGTATCTTGTACACTCAAGTACACCCCACCCATGAGGTACACCCTTTAAAAATTTTTGTTCACCCCCCGTAATTTTTTGTACATGTATAAACTATTATGAAATAATACAGTTTTGATCTATTTATATTTGTTATCAGGCTTCATCAGAAAAGTCTATTCGATCCTCACTGCTCAATTACTGCTGACAACTGCTGTGTCTGCTTTGTTTATGGCAGTAAAGCCTTTAAAGGTGTTTGCTCAAACAAAGTAAGTAATTTTTACAGATACATAATGTTGTATAGAGTTAGAGAACCATATTAGTTTTAATAGCATTTTAGGAAAAAACCTTTAACAACATGTGTCAGTTTTTTTCCATTTATTGTAAATTTATAATAATACTATTTGACCAGTCTATCTTTTGGCTAACATTGTAAAAGGATGGTTCTAGTAAAGAGTAAATATTAAGAAAAATTAAACCATTCACAAATGAATTGTGAAAGAAAGAATCATATTGGGATTTCAATGAAGTTTAGTTTGTGAGTGTTAATCTGGCAAACCAATGACCCTAGCCTTTACCCAGATTTCATTTAACCTTACTATGACAAGAATGCACTTTTTAATGGATTGAAGTGTTATTTATACAATGTTTTGGAAACCTTACAACTAAATCAGTTATATGCACATAGATAAAAAAATATATAAAGAATCATAGGCCCCAAACATGACCCCTTAGTACGTTTCTGTCATAATGTGCAACAGCGCAAAAGCTGTTATCTAAGAAATGTCATGTCATTTATCTTATTCATATAATTATTTTTGCACTGGTTAGAAAAAAACTAGCTGGAAAAAAATTTGGCGCCTATTTATATCAATCTTGATTATAACATCTTTCTTATTTTAGCCAATGGATGTTGCTGCTGTGTGTTGTTGCCTCATTTGGCTTTCTCATTGCCCTCCATGTTAAACGAACGGAGTTTCCAATCAACATGTATCTTCTGGCGGGGTTCACGCTGGTTGAATCGTACACCATTGCATCGGTTGTCATCTTCTACAAGTTTGTGGTTTTGTCTTACACTTGGATTAAACATTGACTGTGTCTTTGGATGTCTGCTCGACCTTAACTTTTAAAAATACTTGTGCACATCAGAAAGTGCAGTATGTAGTGGTTCTCAGCACACTTTTTGTCACACTTTGCACGTAAACACTCCTTTACTATAAATTTGACGTATTCTCAATTGCATAAAACATTTAGGTCCGATCTAAGTAAAGAGTGCCTAAAAGCTACACGTTTATATAACAAAATTGTCAGTGGAAATTTATTATGACCCGCCAAGAACTTCCTGAATTTGGTTTGACCCGCGACTAGCAAAAGGTTGCCGACCGCTGATTTAAACTATGCATTGTTTTATGTAGTGCTGTATTACTGTTTTTGAGCATTTAGTCATCTTTTTAAAGGTTTACTGACGACTGGTGGAACAAAACCAGTTCTTTCTTTGGGTTTATGCAAAACTCTTAAAAATGCTTAATTGATATGTTTGGCAAACCAAAAAGACAAATAACTATAAAATGCCTAAGAAAAATAAGATGCTGGGTACTTTAGAGAATTGAGTTCTACTCTTAGACTTAGAGGGTACTTTTAGAGAATCAATTGGTTGAAATAAAAGACCTAGCATATTATTAAAATAGGAAAAATGATAATTGCAAATCACCACCAAAAAAGAACAAAGCAAGTACTGTTAAAATGTCTAGTTTTTAATGTAAAATTCCTAGTCTGGTGCAAAACCTGATGTGCTTTATCGTGCAGAAAATCATTAAATAAATAGATTTCAGCGCAAAACATTTTCTAAAATATAGAATGACAGTGTTGTAGAATTATTTTTCAATGTAATTCATGGAATTTATTTGCCATTCTGTACTATATTATAATGGTCGTTGAAAATTCAAATATTCTTCTCTTTCAGGGTTGAAATCGTCATCCAAGCCTTCATTTTGACTGTCGCCGTGTTCGGGAGTCTTACTTCGTACGCCATGCAATCCAAGAAGGACTACAGCTCGTGGGGTGCAGGACTGTTCGCTGCACTCTGGGTTCTCATTGGGGCTGGATTCATGGGGGTAATGATAAACATCGACAGAACCCTGAAAATTAGGGCACATACATGCATCATTGCAACACGTTACGGTCACTTGTCACTGTTTATGTTTCTTTGAGTAGTTCGTATCTTTTCTGAAAGGCTTTACCTTTATCGTGGTACAAGACTGATTATCAACTTACCTTAAAAAATTATGATTAATTTATCGATTAAGGATTGAAACCTTCATGCACCCGTATGTTGATAAATGTATGCACAGAGTTGTCGTGCCCTTACCAAATTCGTATACAAAGTAACCCAATCTGTATACAAATTTAGCCGCTTGGCGAAACTCAAAGGTAGGCCTTTACAGTGGTAGACCAAACATTTTTCGCAATTCAGGGTTGTTCCGAAGCAAAAATTTACACTCGCCAGCTGGGCGAGCGGCAATCAATCGGCACTCGCCCGACGAAATAACACTCGACAAATTTGTTGGCATGCCGTCTGCAAATTTTCGTCCGTACGCGGTCATTTCTTAGGTTATCGTTATTCTGTTTTGTGGTTTTTCTACGTAAACAGTAGTTTTTATAAAAGTCTGGTTGTTTATTTCCAAGCACGGATGAACAAATTAATGACCCATAAAGCAGTTTACGGTTAAGACAATGTTTAGCGAAATATTTTTAACAATCTTTAGTGAAAAAAATAACACTGACAATTTAGTAACCACGGTCTGCCTGTTTTCCATTTTTTCTGTGCTTGAAGGACGTTTTAACGCAGGTTGTTTCACGCCACAAACAAAACGCCACATTTCGCCTAACACTATAGTTTGTAGTTACACAAGTAGGCGATATTTTCAAATATCGTAGTGTTCAGTGGAGGTTTCGGTCCCTCAAAACATAAAAAAACACTCCTTACAAATATTATTAGAGGATATTTGCATTGAAACTTATTGTTAGCAAAAACTGTAGCAATTGCTCTTAATTTCGTAATACAAACAATTAAATAAACACAAAAAAGTAGAACTATTATCCTGGGTGCATTGCAAGTCCAATAAACTTTTCCAAAGGCGTCAACGACTGGGTTAAACATTTAAAAATTAACAATGTTCAAGTTAAACGAAAAACCTTATAACTATTTGCCACTGCAGCAATGACGTCTTTGATTGTTTGCCGGTAAACGATTTTTTTTAAACGGGACAAAGAGTCTTTATTACGAGCTTCGAACGTGACTTCGATTAACCTTATTATGTGTGTAGTGTTCAAGGTATTTGCGTCTTAGTGTTTAGGGAAATAACTGGCGCTAAGTAATATTTTCGCAGTGGTGCTTAACACAAGTTGTCCTACACCAACTAATTAAATTTCTCGCCGGAGCCACTCGCCAGTCGGGCGAGTGGGTGTCAATCGGCACTCGCCGGGAGCGATTTGCACTCGCATTGGCGAGCGGGCGAGTGCTTAAGGCCAACCCTGCAATTGTTTTTTTACAATTTGAAATTTTGGCACAAACATTCCATTTTGGTCTATGGGTTGCCATAACTCTTCCTGTTCTAACCACAACTATCACCCCTATGCCCCTTTATTACCACGCACAGCCGCATCCCATGTTCAAGTCCACGAAGAACGAGCATGACAACAATTTAATACAGGGGTGGCCAACCCGCATCTCGTGAGCCGTATGTGCCTCTCACGTTCATGTTGTATAGCATTTTATAGTGTCACTTTTGTTTGTTAAATTTTGAGAAATAATTTTGCCGTCCCGCATTAGAACCAATTATTATTTTAGTTTGATTAAGTCAATAGATTTTTTAGGCTTCAACAGCCTAATGGCATTTATTGAAATAATCTTCAGTGTATTACAAATCGAATATGTAACATTTTAAAATATTCAATCGAGCAAAAGTATATAATGGACTGGTGGAGAAACGGAATAATATTCATTTCTCCCAGTGTGTAAAATGTGACTGTGTTTTGTAAAGTCGGTAATAGGACTCTTAGTATCAGACTGGCTTGCCACCCCTACTTCAATCGAGCAAAAGTATATAATGTACTGGTGGAGAAACGGAGTAATATTCATTTCTCCCAGTGTGTAAGATCTGGCTCTGTGTTTTGTTAATTTACAGCAATATGACCCTTAGTCTCTGACTGATGGGCCGCCCCCACTTTAATGGAGTGGTGCTGGACTGGGGAAGAAACGGAGTGATATACACTTCTGTCCATGTGTAAAATGTGACTGTGTTTTGTTAAGTCGGTAATAGGACTCTTAGTGTCTGACTGGCTTGCCACCCCGCTTACTCTAACTCATTTCCTAAAGAAAGAAATTAAATCAACGCTTGCTTTCCTTGCGCAGATGTTTTTCCACAGCGACACGTTTGAGCTGATGTGCGCTAGCGCCGGTGCCCTGGTCTTCTGCCTCTTCATAATCTACGACACCCACCTGCTGATGCACAGGCTCTCGCCCGAGGAATACCTTCTTGCCTCCATCAGTCTCTATCTCGACGTCATCAACCTCTTCCTTGAAACGCTTCGAATTCTGAGCAAGCTCAACCAGAGAAACTGAAGGGTTTCTGCATCTGCTGCCGATTTCTTGCACTTAAAACAGTATAAATAGTAAATATATATATTGTGTGAACAAATGTTAATCGGGTGGCACTGCGGAACGGCAAGACAAGGTCCGACTTAAGATTCTTGTTTTGATACAGCACTATTGTGCAGAAATTTTACTGTACTGTGTTTGTTAGGATATAATAAGAATATAGTCGGAGTGTGCCAACAGTAGTAAAAAGTTGTGAATACTTTAACGATTCTAGCTGTGCTTGGACTTGAATTGGCATTTTATTTTAGCAGTTAAGCTGATCTAGGCTTGCTTGCTTTTTATAAAATCGGCTGGCATTTGGTAAGGGCAAGTTGTATTTTTAAGAAATATACAAGCCTTTTTACTACTGCGCTTTATCGGTTCCGGGTTGGCATTGTTCGTTTGTTAAAGCACTATTCTGTGGATCACAAATCAAATTATTGTAACCTACTTAGTATTGTTGGTGTGTAACATTTCGAAATATTTAATCGAGCAAGAGTACATAGTGTACTGGAGAAGAAATGGAGTAATATTAATTCCTGCCCATGTGTAAGATGTGGCTCTGCGTTTTGTAAAGTCAATAATATGGCTCTTCTAAAGGTTTTAAATTTGTATGTATGAAGTATATTAGTCGTACTCAGCAAACAGTAGATGCAAAATTAGTAAACTTTTAAACTGTTTTATGCTAAAATTATTTAACATAAGTAGTTGCATTTCGGGTAACGCTTTATTTTAGGAGTTATATACTCATCTGACCTTGCTTGATTTTCATATCGATAAATAGCGGTGTCATGAAAAAAACCAACAGATTTTTTTTCAGGCAAAGCGTAAATTATAAAGTTTAATATGTCCAATAGTCATTCCTGTGTGCACATTTTTACCTACGTTGTTTTACTTTTTGTTATTTTCGGAGATTGAAATGGATTTTTCTTTCAGATCAAAGACAGGTAAAGTTGACTTTGTAAATAAAATATAATTGATTCCATGCTTTGTTTTCGTTTAAAAAAAAGGAGCAGTATTTATGATTGTGACCTCACAAGTTGACTTAATGTAAACCTGTCGTATTCGGTCGAAGTCCTGCGCAATTATAAGGCTGGAATTGAGTCAAAATCATTCCAATTTTTAAATAATAAACTTCAATATTTCAACCAAGCCAATATGGACCCTTAAAACTAGTCCACGTAAAACCAAGAGGTTCACGAATCCCAGTTTAACAACAGAGCAGCGTTTCTCAACCGGTGCGCCGCGGAAGGTTGCCAGGTGCGCCGCGAGAAAATGGGAAAGAATGTTACAAAAATTCTGTATTATTTTAGAATTGGCGACTAAAAGTGGATTCCAGCAATAAGACCAAAATTAGTAATAACATCAACGTCGGAATAAAACACAGTTCGGAATAAGATCGAAAAACGACCAATAGATAACATACCCAAACCCCTATCGGACCAACAGTCCAGTTTCAAAACAGCGTCTACAAACACCGCCGTTTAAAAAAACATGGCCCTAATAAGGCGGTGGCGGCGCCTAATCGTTTTATATCCATTTCCTGCGGATGAGGATGTTATTTAGGCCACTTGGATCTTATACCGAAAATGTATTGGGTTTATTATGACGTTGGTCAATTCTGGAATTCAAACTTAAAAATTTAAATGACATATTCCTACATTTGAATAGTTTAAAATTGTCAATGCAGAATCAAATTGAAAACACTCATCCACAGATAAAATTAAAGCTTTTCTTAAAAAAATATGGATTTGGAGAAGGAAAGTTAAATTAGGCTATTTAGAGATGATTTTTTAATCAAGGATGACCATTCAGATTTATCTTTTTTAATAAAGGACTATGTTTGTAAATAAACTGTAGTGACTATTTTCTGTGAATAAACATTGAGCAATATGACTGGATTCGTAGCCCCTATTGAAGTTCCAATGGTTGATATGTTGGCTTTTCGCTAACAAAGAAAGAGGAACTATTGCAACATGTATCTAACGGGGTTTTCTCCATAAGACCGCAATTAAAACAACACCAACTTCGGTATAAAAAACAGTTCGGAATAAGACCAAAATAGGACTAATACCTATAATACTCGTAATAACGTTTAAATTAAAATAAGACATAATTCGTCCGAATAGGGCCGAAATTGCAAGAATAAGGCCTTTAAAACCTTTTACTTAACCCCAAACTCCACTCATAACTTCAACATTAACTCCCCTAATAATTTGAACCATAAACCAAATTCTTATTCTACCCATTACTCGCGCCTAACCCCAAACAGAGGCAACCAATGCAGTGCCAAAACAGTGGGGCCCTAACGGCATTTTAAACTAGGGCACCCAAACGTCGACACCAAAACGGCCGATGCCAAGAAGATGTCCCTTAACTGTCCCAGTAGGTCTTATTCCGTTAAATTTTGGATTTATTCCGAGTTAGATGTTGTTGCTTTCGAGCCTTATTCTGTGTTTCCATCGAACTCGTCCATTTAGGTCTTATTCCGTTAAATTTTGGATTTATTCCGAGTTAGATGTTGTTGCTTTCGAGCCTTATTCTGTGTTTCCATCGAACTCTAACTAACATACCGTGTGTTTTTATAATTTACAACATAAAATGCCTATTTTATTTCTTTTTTCTTTTTATTTAGGCCTGTCTTATTAAGCACATCGTATTTTAAAGCAGGGCTGTGGAGTCGGAGTCAGATTTCGTGCGCAGTAACAATTTTAAAACTAATAATGCCGCCAACTGCAAATTGAAAAGGCCGAATAGCATATGGTGGATATTTTCCAGCAATGGTTTGTGGGTGGATGAGATATATGACACCCCTATGAGGGGATATATGAAAATCCACTTTAATTTAGTTGCGTACATGGGTGAAATAAAGGCTGTAGAGTGGCAGCCGGACTCAATTTGAATTTGACGAAATTGCACATTTGGTCCGAGTCGAACTTGAGAGTTGGAGTCGGGTTATTTTTAACCGACTCCGCAGGTTTCTTTATAGATAATAAAATTAGAAGCCTGATGTAATAACAACTGCCAGCAAAAAACAAAATATCCAAACAAAGTTAGCAGTTGACTCGCTCGTCAGGTGCGCCGCCGCGTTTTGAAAGGTAATTACGAGTGCGCCCTAGGGTGGAAAAGGTTGAGAAACACTGCCTTAGAGTCTCATTATGACGTTGCTTTTCCTATTTGGGGTTCAGATTTTTGAATACGTAAGTTATTGCTAAAAAATTATTCACTACGGTACGCAATTAACGAGGTGATAAGCAAAAATTTCTAAAAATGGTAAGAATGACTTTGGGGCAGGAGTTCTTAATCTTTTTTTACCGCGGACCCCTAATTTTTTTGCCTCTCGTGAACCACGGTAGCTAAAATTGACGTCAAAGTCAAATAGACTTCGTAATTTGCTGATTTCGGTTTAAAAACATAAAAGTGAAATCTAGTCTAAATACAGTGCAAAACCGTTTTATTTTTAATCAAACTATTTTCTTTAAAAGAATGATTGGGCCTTACCTCTTAAATATACACTCATATTTCAAGTAGGCCTTTATGGGCCCCCTAAAACTAGTTTACGCACCCCCAAGGGTCCATGGAACCCAGTTTAAGAACCACTGCTTTAGGTTGAGCTACATTTTGCAGATCTATATTAGTGATGACTGTTTTTGTTTTCCACAGGGCCGCGGGTTCAGAACCGAAAACGACACACACTGCCGTATATAGCCTACAGTTTTACACCAAATGTGCTTTGTGGTTTTACAGCCGACGAGTCTTCCACACAAATTTCATTTAAAAAAAACAAATTTAAGTTCGTTTCAGATTTTGCTTATGTTACCTAAAGTTGCATTTTGTTATGATGCGAATACGATAAAATAGTCGTGGACACTTGTTTCGAGTTCTATTAGCCTATGAGTAACGAAGAATACAAATTCTGTAGTTGGAGATATGGCGACCCAACCGAATGTCTCTTAATTAACACGTTACAAATATAGGTGCAAAAAAAAACACAGCGGCTAATTAACTTTGTTCCAAGAAGAGGTTTGGCTTGTCGACTTGGCTTTCTAAACAAGGATGAGTGGGGTTAGGCTACAATCCGTGTTTGTTTGTATGATTTTAAGTGCATTGTCCAGGAAAAATTATAACATGTTTATTAATAAGAAACATGCTTAGGCCTATTTGGGAGTTGTTTGCTGTGAAAGGCGATTTGACCGCATGAACATTGAATAGCTTACGAGTAGCATACTGGTAGTAAATCAACTACTGACGGTCAACTTGGCCCGGTAGCCTATATATGTGACTTTAACATTTTATATAGTGCATGCCTCTTTTGCACAATGTGCGCATTGTTTTTATAATTTTTTCAAAACGATTTTATTGCAATACTGTAAAACAGTCTTGCGCAACGAATAATTTAAAACTTCAAGCTATTTGAAATCTAGGAGAAATAATTACCACTTTACCATCAGGCGAAAAGACTATAGTTACATCGACAAACAATCGAACATGTTTTGCTGTTACCGCCTGAAACTTGAAGATGAGGTGCAACCTTGTAAACTATTACCCGATGCTAAAGCGTCTTCTGTACATAATTTCGGTGGTCAAAGAGCTTAGCGCTTTTTATATCCTGTTTATTTCTGAAAAGTGAGAACAGTTTGCCATCCTACAGGGCTTTTTGTGAAGAACTTCACAAGGCTTGACCTAACGAGTGGTGTTCACTGTAAGAGTAACACATTGCGGTTGTAAGAAATGTACTGAATAGTCGAAGCTTCGAGAAGCAATCGTGTGAGGAAATTACAAATTATTTTAACAAGCAAGATCGCTTGACTTGCGGTACCGCCATCTGTTTACCTTAATAAGAACTTAAGATATTAACCTCTCTGCGTCAAGTGGGATGGACTTTATAGAGACAAACGACGAAAAAAAAGCATGTCGTCAATGGGCCATAAAAACTCCAAAGCTCTATAAAAAAAATGTTTGGTGGAATAAAGCCTATATTGGCATGTGTGAACGAATATGCATGTATTAAGTATTAACTTGGTTACTTATATTGCTTTGTTGCTTTATACGTTACTTTCTATTCGTTTTCTATCTATTGGCAGTTCCCTAGTCAGTGTTGGATTGCTCAAACCGAGAGTACCAGTTTATGTAACTAAAAAAAATCGCACACGTTCCTGCTATAACTGCGAACGTTTATTTGCGCTTTAAAAGACTGATGGTAGGAAGAATAAAGATTAGTAAGTGCCCTTTTGTCCGGGTCAACTTGTGCAACGGTTGTGGAAGTTACGGTAAGACTTCATCGGTGAATAGAAAAAAAGCACGTCGCTGCGGATGTGCAACAAAAATACCGGGATAGCGAAGTAACTGAACTATTGCATTACATGCATTACAACCAAAACTTTTACTTAAAATGCAGGTAAATAAATGTAGCTGAAATACCCTTTGGTAATGGCAAAAGAAGATTGTCGGGATAGATCAAATAACAGTTCAATAAACTTATTTGTACATGCTTATTTACACGCGCGAAGTAGTAACACTGGGTGAGAACTTATGGGTAAAACCAAAATAAAAGTCTGTCATTTACAGCAGTTTCACCCAGAAACCTTTGTATACACGATGGCGTTGTCTCCGCTCTCCATACTCATAGAGTATCACACGGCGGTTGGCGGTTGACATAATAGATTTACTACGCGTAATAATACTGTTTGGAACTTGTTTTGGCATCTAACAGGCGCCTCCAAAGTATCGTTGTACGGTTTCTTTTGTACAGGCTTTGTTTCATGAGTTGTGTAAGTGGCAAAAGACACTTTAGAGACGCCTGGTGTATAAGGACAAGGGCAAAGGCTTGTTTCTTTAGCGCAGTGGTTCTCAAACTTTTAGTTACCAAGGTTTAAAGAACGACTGCCGTACACAAGCTGTAAAATGATGGTGAAACGGATTATGTACTCAAAATAAATGAGGAATCTTCGGACCTCAGATTAAGAACCACTACGTTAAGGCAACGTTCAAACAAATGCACCAATAAAGCAGAGTGAACCACGACCTGTTGACGAAATAAACTTGGCGCTTCGTACATTGTACGTATAGTGAAATATTGCGCGAAAAAAGAACTAAGAAAGAATGAGGGTGACGACGCGGCACATGAAGAAAGAAAAAAGAAAATGAAACTTAGCGCAAGAATAGTTACAGCGCGTGACACGTTGGCGCGTTGAGATGACTGAAAAGGTTTCACGTAAAATAGCGTCTTAATGTACAAAAAAAGTAGACTACTAACAACCTTACTTCCAAAAGAAACCAGTTCATCGAACGCTACCTAACGCTATTAAGCCAATGCTAAACTAAAAAAGGTAAAACGTGAAATAATTCGAGCTTTATTTTACATCGAGATTGACGTCGCACCACATACGATGACGTCACTTCATCTCGGTGCTGCAGCCGAGCGTGACGCACTGCAGCGAGCTGTCGTTGTCGCAGCAGATCGGTGAGCCGTCGCCGCCGACATCGGGCGAGAAAAGCGCCGAAAGCGATTGGTCGGAGGGCGACGAGAAACCGCCCGGCATTACGTCGGTTATTGGCGCCTGGCCGCCGCTCGCATCGCTGCCGACACTGCCGTTGCCGTTTGTGAATTGAAAGCTGCCATCCTGGCCCGCCTGAAGGTCGTACTCGTAACCGGGGTCAGGCTGCGACAGCACAATGCTGGGCATCTCGTACACCTGCTGCTGGTAACCGTAGTCCATCTGTTGTTGCTGCTGCTGCTGCTGCTGCTGCTTATTACCAGTCATACCTTGCATGAGAACGAAGGGGCCGTTTTGGGTGGGCATTGCGACGTAGTTTCCACCCTGGGGTGGGGGCTGGGGCAAGGCGCTGCTGTCGAGTACAACTAGCTGCGCGTTGTCGGCCGAGCGGTGGCAGTTGCGCTCTGGTTGTTCGTTGCAAGGGCAGTGGCAAACCTCGCGCGTCTCCTTCTTGATGATGACGATTGGCACGCCGCTGAAGCTCTTCTCTGCGCAGGAAAAACGTATAATTTTTTCATAGTTTCGGTTAGCGTTCTGCTGTTTGTCGCGAATTCATCTCTGGGTGTGCGACGAGGCACTCAGGCATGAGGCGTTTTTGAACGCACTTTATGGAAATGGTTTTGTCACTATTATTTTTTTTGTAACGCGTAACTGTGCAAATAAAGACACGTCCCATTTTTGCTAGTTTTATCATGCCAAAGGTGATATATGAAGACACAGGGGTAAGAGTTCGATTATAAGAACAATCGGCATGTTTTGGTGGAGACCTTATGAATAATTTATTAACGAATTTCTGCTATAGCAAACAGGAAATGCTTGGTTTCTAGACATAGAGGCGATCTCGGTTATGAAATTCACGGAATCCATAAACGCAGGGTCGTATCCAGAAAATCAAAAAGGCGGGGGGTTCTGAATTTTCAACTAAGGGGCACCTTTTCGTCAATAGTTAAACAATATTGACGTCATAAACTAGTGACAGGTATGACGTCATATAAAATAATCAGACAAAACCAATTAACGTCCAGCAAAAAAAAAACGCAAAGTGAACCACGCTTCTAAATCGCTTAGTGTGCAATCGTTGACGGTGAAGTATGTGTGATTGATTTTGGTAGAATCATGTTTAGACTATATCAGCAGCACATTTTCCTAAGTTCCATGTACGTGACCACGCTAAATTGCAAGCACGCCTCTCGCCACCTGCAATACTAAACGAAGATCGGTTTTCCCAAATTACACACTAAACACGTGGTCTTAGAAAATACTTAACTTGTCAAAGCCGTTTTTGCTACTGCATCGATTTCTTAATCAAAATCCCTAAATTGATTTAGTCTCCAAGGCACGGCGCAATCCGGATTTTAAAAGGAATATGCTTTCTTTTTGTTTTTCAAGGCGCTGTTGTCTCGGTTGGTTGTGAGCTTGCCAAATGGGGAAACGATCGATCGGGGCTAGACATGTCATGCACATAAATTTCGAAGACGACCTTGAATTTCGCCAGTGTTATTCTCCCAAGTAAGTATGGAGTTTAAACTAACATTTGGGTTTGCACTTTTTAACTTTTTTACTCTTTTTGGGGGGCCTTTTAAGGCGATATTGGGTTTAAATAAACAAGCACTTACAGTGGCGCATGATGTGCTGTGAAGAAACCTAGGACTTTAAACACAATCTGGAAGAGTCGTGTCGCGTGTTACTGTAGTGTATCGCTTCCCTGTTAATACATGACAGATCCTACAGATTCTACATGCTTTTAAGTCGCGTATTCATGCTTACAAGGTTACTGTAAACCGGTTCTTTTAACGCGTGGTCTGTGCAAAGGATTGGTGTCTACAGAAAAAAATATTTAAATTAGTCGCCACCGCGGACGTATAATAGGTAAATGCCCTTTTATTTGAACAGTACGCATTTTAAGTTTCGCTTGCTGCCTGTTCGTAAAGACTATGACAAACTTAGGAATCTCTCCAGTTACACAGTTTGAGAACCACTGCCGTAAACCAATACTTGAAACGCAAAGCTAGGCAAAGGAACAAAGTGTTACGTATTGTCTGGAGAAATCCAAACAAACGAATTGAAAGGCCGATGGCTTACCTGATATGGCCTGCATTGCAACTTTGGTCAGCGAGTCGATTTCCGATTGCTCCAGATCGCAAGGGGCTGCTGCTGCTGTGGCGGCCATCGCGTTGTTCCGATCTGATTAAGAGAAAATTCAATTTGTATCGTAATCGTGAAGCATCGATCCGCCTTCGAACACTCTTGTTTTGACGAGCACGACTTTAAACTTAGGCGAGTTTGCAAGCACCAATACAAACAATGTCGTTTAGCGGTTTTCTAAAAAATCATTTTTGTCGGATGTTAGAGTGTGGTATCGGTGCCGATCCGAGACAAAATTAATTCGTACACTTCAACCTTGTATTGAGATCCAGCTAGAGCTTTCTACTTTGAAATGAAATTTTCTAAAGCGACTAAAGGCAGTAGGCACCTTTTTCATGCACAGTGGTGCGTTGGAAGGGTATTTTTATCAAGTGTACAGAGTTAGCAGAATGCAAACGACGTTCTTGTTTTTCTTTTTGCTTTTATTAAAGTTAGACAGGTCATTAAAATTTTGCCATGCTTAATTGCTTACCGATTTGCTGATTGGCGTCAACCTGCTGCAAAGTGACCACGTTTGGTGACGGTTGCTGCATGTTCAGGCTGCCTGGAGAGTGCTGCTGCATGTTGATACTGCCGGGCGAGTGCTGTTGCATGTTTATGCTGCCAGGGCTTGACATTGAGGTGCAAGCGTCGCTCGACGCCGGCGAATGGTGGAGTTCCTGCGTAGAAACGTGCTTTAATATCGTTTTGAAGGCGGCGCGTGTGTCGCATTGGCACGCCCGCAGGAATTGAATTGTTTTAGGCCTGCTGCTGCTGCTGGTGATGCGTGACACGCGACGCGGCTGGAGTGTTTATTATTGATTTGTCCGAGACGAGGCCAACTTGCGAGCCACCACGAGCGCGTTACTGTAGTTGTTGTTACATCAAACTGTTGGAAATAAAGTTTTCTTTTAAAAAGGTGTCACATTAAAGTCACTGCGTTTGGTCACGAAACTGGTTACATGCACATCACAAATATTGCCATATCTCCTTTAAAGAATAAATATGCTGTTGCTACTAGGCATAGTATATAGTGGGGGTGAAATGTTCTGCACAGATGTTCATTTTGGCGTTTTATTTTGATTTTTGCCCGAATCCAACTTGAAAAGCAAAAAAAAATTGGCTAAAGCCAAAATTTAGGGGTTTAGGGGGTCATACGGGGGGAAGTACACCAAAATCAAGTTGGGTAAGGGCAAAAATCAAAATAAAACGCCAAAATGAACAGCTGTGCCAAAATTCTCACGTCTACCTATCGTTTGCATGCCAGAAGTTTTTTTTTTGACACATAGCTCCCCCACTATATAAACTAGAAAGAAGCTCTTCAGGTACTTATTTATTTTGTCCGACGTTCGGCTGCCTCTACAGGATGCCTTCCTCAAGGAATGCCACAACACCATAGTGCGTGTCACTTTACTTCTCATAAAGGACTGGTAGCAACAGCATATTTGTTTTTTAAATGAAATATCACATTTGTGATTTGCTTGTCAGCGTTTTTTTTTGACAAAACGCTGCTACTTTGATGTGTCATCTTTGAAATGAATTAACTTGATCTATGAGTAATCTCCTTCAAAGATTAGACTGTGTGGGCGGACAACATAATTCTAGTGCGTAGAGTTTATTCAAATTTCGATTTTTCGCGAGTTGTGTTATTCCGATCAAATTTGATAAATTGTTTTGCTGAGTAATATCTTTTTGCAGCGCACTTAAAACCATTTTTTAAATCTGGGTTAAAGGGCAAAGTGACTGCAAGATGATATTAGGTAAACCTCACGGTTCAAATAGTAAGCTCCAGTAAACCATGACAATGCACTATCGCTTGGCGTGACTTTTACCAATGCTGTTCGACCGCTTAGCAAGCTGCAATGGGTTTGTGAAGACATTTTACAGCACGCCTCTGCAGCCACAAAGCATTTGAACGCTATTTTTTATTTTTTTAATGAATAATGTTGGACTTTCAACGCTTTTATTTGTTAACTGAATTTAAATGTATTTGAAATGTCTATTCAAGCAAAATCCACGGGCTTTGCTATAACTTTTATGAGTCTTTAAACAACATCTAACTATTGTTCACTCAAAAGCAAATGAACACAAAATATTAACACACGTAATTACTTAAAATAAAGTAAGACAAATTCCCGTGGTTTAATTTTAAAAGGAAGGAAATTTAAAATCCACTATTTTTAAACATTCGGTATTAATATTGAACCTACATATACAGGAGAATGGCGTGACGTGTTGTACGAATCCGGATTGTTGAGCCGCAGTGAGTCAGCTGCCCCCAAAAGCATTTCGGCTGCCTTGTCCTGCAAATTAAGAGCAATCGTGAAAACCAACATTACCACCTGTTAGACAACTTTAAGTCCGGGCCTGTTGCATTGTATTCCGAGTTTTAAAAAAAAACGCCTTTAGACCATATATATTTGTCTGTTAATTATCATTGATACCTCAAAAAAGGTATTTAGTTTGTTAACATTATTTTAATTTATCTGTATGATTATAAGAAGTGTGAGATTTTTAAAAAATGTTCAGGTTTTAGTTTATTGTTTGGAAAAGAAAATGAGGTTAACAATTTATTTTAAATTGTGTCTAGCCAATAGATTTGCTTGATTTTAATACATAGAACAAAATAACCTTATGAATTTAATTTGAATAGTAAATATTTGTTTGCAGCATTCAAGAGTTTATGCAGTTTACCTCAAAGATTAAAATAAATAGGAAAAAAGGCTTGTAATTTATTTACAGTTTATAACCATTTTTTTTTATAAACAATGTGTCGAAAGCGCCACAGTAATCTATAGTTAAATTTTGGGGCAGAATGGTTGGAGGTTGTAGTAAGATGATAGTAAAAATACAAAAGCCCTATCATTTTGAATGTTACGAATAACTCTTTATTAGTCATTACGTTAAAACTGAATAAAGAGTTATTCAAAGCGTTCAAAATAATACGTCTGTATGGGCTTTGAAATTCTTGCTAAGCATAGCAAATCAGTTTTAAACAGCTCAAACGAGTTTGAGAATTCAAAAATGTTCAACTAAGAAATATTGATTGCAACCTGAACGGAATGCCGCGTCGTTTCGGGCATAACATAAGCAGATACAAAAGATTTTTTGCAGGGATTATAGTATTCCAAATGTCATGTACCAGTTAACGTGCAACTGCGTGGCTACTCATATAAAATAAACCCACCGCAATGTTAACACGATAGCAAATAAACTACACACGGGCGGTTACAAGCATCGGGATATTTTTTAATACTTCAAAAGATAACTTAAGTCAAACATGGTTTAATGGCATTTCTCATTTTCGTTTTCTGCATACAAGCAGCATTTCAGATAGTTAATTCGTTAGCTAAACACTCTAGCGAAGTCAGCAATTCATGTCAGAAACTATTAAATATCTTTAACAGTGTCTAACCTGAATGGCTAGCTTTGCTAGAGTGTTCTGCTGTTATCTTGCAAGGGATAAGGTGATTATCACATACTCAGAGCAACATTATTTCATTGAAGGATTTAATCATTTAAGCAGTATTTAAGGATACCGGCATTTGTAACGCATTCAACAAACCAAAATGGCAACGTTCCACGTTGAGCCGTTTAAACCTAGAAATGATCAGTAGTGTTACGTAATCACCTTATTGAAGTGTACTGTGCCCTTTCTCATTAATAAATAGCGGTGCGTGGGCGGTTAAGGATAACTCGTGTCAAATGATAAAAAACAGATGTGCCCGCCCAAGCCAAGGCATAAAAAGGAAAAAGAAGCGCGTACAATAAAGGCTAACTAATGTATCCAGGCATTAAAAGTTAAAAAAACTGTCTTTTGTTCGAAGCGTATTAATCTTTCTCGTGGGACACACGAACTTGAGGATACCATTATCGTCCTAATTAATTCTAGAGCGGAACATCAAAAATACCTTTAAAAGCTAACAATGACAGAGCAGTGTTTATGGGCCGCCGTTTAATATATCAATTGGTTCTGAGCAAAAGTTAATTTAAAAAAAGCCCGCAAATGCTAAACAAATGAAAGGCATGGTTTATATTAAATTAAAATCGAACTTATTAATTCAAAAGTCTTCTGTTTTATTCGCTTAAAAAAAAAAAGTTCAGTGAACATCATTTGGTCGCCCAAGCTTTGAGGTTATACTTACGCTAAGTAATTGGGTCGCAACGACATAAAGGGTTGAGAAACACTGCTTCGAGGTATCGACTTACCAGATCGTAGGTGCCTGTAGACGAGGGGTTAAATTCCATTCGATTGTTGTTTTCCTTATGGTCTTTCGACTTGTGCTGCTTCAGACTGTGTTGTGTGGCGTACGACTTCGAACAGCCCCCTTCTTGGCACGAAAAAGGCCTTTCACCTGGAATATAAATAGACTTCTCGATTTGCATGGAAATTTAGCAAAGCGCTGAATACAATTGACCATATAAGCAGCTATTAAGACGCGTACACTTTCGTTATTATATAAATCAAACAGTATATTGCACTCATCGTGTTTCTAAAAAATGCCAAAGATTTTTTAAAGATTTTTTAAACAATTTTAAAGCAATGCACTTTTGACTTTATTTATTTAATGCAGTTAAAGCTACGAATCTCCCGGGTTTCAGGAAACTCCCTCCCCCCCAAAAAAAAAAAAACAATAAACAAAAAAAAACAGTGGGTTGTTGTATTTTGATCCAAAGCCCTTTTGACCTTATTTATTTAGTGCAGTTAAAGATACAAATCGCCCGTGTTTCAGGAAAAGCACCTCACCACCCAAAAACAAACCAAAGAACAGTAGGTTGCTGTATACTTACCCGTGTGACTTCTTATGTGCGACTTAAGGTGGTGACTGACGGTGAACGCTTTCGTGCATGCTGGAACGTTGCATCTGGGGTTTCAAAAACGCAAAAATTAAATTTGCCGCGTTCGCAATGACTCGCTACAAAGATTTAACTACACGGCCGCCCACCAAACTGTTGCTAAAATGTGAATAGTATACAAATATTAAATAAATTCAAACAATTTTGGAAAAACAGAATTTTTTTAAAGATTTTAAGACTTTGAGGCAACTCTGGAATATAAACTAATTTTTTTCACATTTCTAACCCTTAAATGTGACCATATGAATGGGATTGATCTAGATACCACTACCGTTCTATCTTTTTTACACCTGCTGGTACTAACTGACTGACTTAGACATCACTTTCTTTCGCTGTTACTTTAATGACTATTATGGCTTTATTATTTTGTTGCAATTACCGAGACAACCCGTGTATAACGTTTCAAAATCAGTCTGCAACGTAGTACACTTTATAAGCAAGTAGCACCTTAAAAACGCGTGGTGACCGCTTTGCAAAATCGTGTGTTTGCTGCAATCATCGATTTTTGAGGACAACTTTGAAACAAGGTTTGTTGGGATGCCGATGGAGCGAACCAACAAACGTAGTTGTGCGGGATTCTGGCTACGGTTAAACTGATCGTTCTTTTAATGTCCCCACTGCGTTCATTTGTATTGTTTCGTATTTCACTTTCACTGGTTTTGGTTTACAAGTTATGTTACAACGCATTTAGTAAACACATACAAGATTAATCAATTATTCACGGTCTATAGTATTCGAAATGTTTTACATTTTCGACAATAAAAAGGGCAATCGATTGGCTATTGTCTTTTGGTTTTGGTAGCCATGTAAGAAATATTAACAGTTTGTATACGATTTAAACCAAAGAGCACCCCAGGGATCAGGATTAAGTGCAATAAGCGACATTTGTGTGCCGGCAATCCGAGTGTCTCGTTATTTAACAAGCACGTGCCCTCAAAATAGAAAAAATATTGAACACAACTTTGACGCAAAACAAAGAAAACGCCGTTTTAAGTTGAAGGCGAATTAGATAGCAAACCGACACGCTACAACGGAATGTACGAAACGACCGAGGGTGTTATCCATCTAACAACTGCAACAACGTCTCAAGTTTAGGAAAAGTTTTCTTCATTGTGCTGAGTCATATCGTGCAAAATGAGACAAGAGTTTTTTGTACAAGCTTTTGAATCATCCCCAGAAGATTACAAACCCGAATTTTGATTTTTTTATGTATTGCAATATTTATATTTTTGTTTGATTTTTTTCGGAAACATAAACACTAAAAAGCGTCTTATGAAATGCTGAGCAAATATGTACGCGGTAATTTAAAACTTTAAAAAATATGCCAAAGCGTTTTTCGATATTCTAAATGGATTTTTTCTAAACAGTTTTTGCACTTTAAGGCTAACAGGCCGGTGTGTTGCTTCTCACTAAAATGGTGACAGAAATTGAAAAGCAAAGTCTGTCTCATTTTTAAACAATAATTTATTCTTTCTAAAATGGATTATAATCACCACATTGTTGCCGTACCGTTAAACTGTCGCCTACAAAGGAACATTGCCAATGGTTTACTCCACACTGGTATTACAACATTATGGCATAGGAATTAGTAGGTGGCAGTATAAACACTGCAATGTTATAACGTATGTCCCTAAATTAGAAATGCAATTGATGACCAAAACTACCAGCTTAGACCGGCAGAAAACCTGAACGTTTTTTGCATGTAATGCGTATGATTGGATTCTCTTCTTATTGATTGAAAAAAGAAAACAACAAATGCTGTTCAGATGGCAAACCAGAATGGAGCAGCTTATTAAAAAGATTTATGGCCAAGATTTGCAGTAATACACGAAACATAATAAATGGGATGTTCCTGGATAACAATATCATTTGCTTGTCAACTGTTTAGCTATTGGAATTTAGACTGAGTACTTATATTTTTGAAAAGACATTAATATGCTTAATTAGCAAAAGTTAAAGTGACGTTTCCAGCAAAACAAACTTTACTGTCATTTTGAATATTAAATACTACATATTCCATGTACATAGGATGCCTTCCACAAACGGCTAACCAAAATCAGTCAATCTAACCAGGATTTAAGTGATTGGTCACTCAATACATATTGTGTATATCAACGTTTCAGTAACAAACCATGTAGTAATAAATGTAGGCCTTTTCTGTAAAATGCATTTCATTTAATGGGTATTTTATCAAATAGCTGGATTTATTAGGTAAATACACCTGCAAAATATATAAGATACTGATAAGTGTACTATGGCTGTTATTATTGTCTTTTACATAGGTTATAACTTAACAGCACAGGCCAAATATATATTGAAATTAACCTTTGAAGAGCCCAAACTGTGACAAAATGGTGATGGGTAACAGAGGTCCACCTACATTAGAAACGTTTATATTTTTTTTAACATAGATTTAACCACTTTGACTTTAGGCACAATTATATATATTGGTGAATGCCTTTCTAGTGTATTACTCCAATCAAACACATCTTTTTTACTTCTTAATCTTGGTGTTAATTTGTGTTTTACAACTTATAAAAATGATCAAAAAACTTGGGCAGTACACTAATGTCATGCTCATGCATAGTTGCTGGAGTTGAATAATCAATTAACAGCACTGCCATAGAATTTGTAGAAACTCACATTGCAGTCAGTCTGTATGGCTATATGAAGATGTCAGTGATTTTCTAGGAATTTTTCTTTTAACTCTAGGTGACAGATGGAGGTAAATAAAATTATAAATAGTTGGATGGTTGCTGCTTGGCTGCTGCACATATCTTAATATTGAATATATGTACAAACCCAGAATGTAAAGTTTAAGTTATTAGTTCTCCATTAGGCTTTTAGGGAGTTTTTACTCTGGTAAACTTTATACATTTTTATTCAACAAAATTTAGGTAATCTCCCACTTTTACCTAATAAGCTAATTTATTTACCTTTAAAGATTAAACAGCAGTTTGTCGTAAATAACGGTAATTTATGTATGATTAAAAAATGTAGTATTGCATCAAAGTCCAGGCAAATAGAACTTGAACAAACTTGAAAGGTCTTTCTCCAGTGTGTATGCGATAATGCTTTCGTAAATCGCTCAAGGTGGTAAAAAACTTTGTGCAGCCTTCAGAGTCGCAGTTGAAGGTCTGACCATTGTGCAACCGTTGATGTGCCTTTAATCTAAAGTCAACTTGGATGTTAAATTATAACATAATGCTATTCGGTTGTATAAAGGGTAGACACATGTAAAAATGTAAACAAACTATGAAAATATTTTTTATGCTTTTCCATTCTTTATTTGTTAAAACAATTCAAATCAAATGTTTTCCTGAATAGTTAAGTCATCTCTTAATTAGTCACTTGAGTATTTTTTTAATAACATTTCCATAATTACATATACCATTAGTTTTTTTTACCTGTACAAGGTATTAAATGACTTTTCACATTGTTGAACCTGGCATTGATATGGCCTTTCTTTTGTGTGAACCCGAACATGCACTTTAAGGCTGTAGCTGGTGAGAAATGCTTTTCCACAGCCCTCCTACAAAACAATTAACATTGTGGCACTTTAGAACAATATTATGCTTTATTATTTTGAAAACAAAAACAACATCCGGGTGCTTTTTAAATAGTGATTACACAAACCTGGTCACAGCTGAAGTAGTATTCGCCCCTGTGGGTTTTTTGATGGGACTTGAGGTTGCCTGCAGTGCTGTATGCTCTTTCGCAGCCCGTGTAATGGCAACTAAACAAGACCAGGTTAAATTTATATACATATATATATACACAGTACACACAATTTATTACTGAATATGTAACTGAATAAAAAGTGTTGTACCAAAAATTCAATAAACATACGTGTATAGGTGCTGAATTTTTAAATTGCAGGGCGTTTTTTTCATCAGTGCAAAAATAATTTATTAATCACACAAATAATTTGACAGCTCTTTTTGACAAAAACTTTCATACAGCACCATTGGGTTGTTAAAATGAGCGCCATATAATATCGAAAAGAAAAAAAATTACATTTACATTTACATAAAAAAAATAGTTTGAGGGTGCCATGGTCTAATAAATGGTAATTTCCCGAAAACACTGTCTTTTTTTATTTTTAACAAATGTGCAGGTACCCAAAATGTTGTGTTTAACCATAAACAATGTGAGCAAAACATCAAATGTAAATGTGCCCAAAAGGGCATGTTTGGACACATATTGTAAACTTTGGTGGGTAAACATTAGGTACTAAAAGTATTATATATATATATATTCTAAAATCATTGCAAAATAATGGTGTTTCAGCTACAGGAGATTATGGACACTATATACCCTTAAAGAAACCATAATTAAACATTAATAGCACTGTAAATATAGTATCAATTTGAATTTGAGTTCCAATATTTACCAAAATATATATATGATTTAATTTTTACATTGTCAGATTTCCTAGAAGTGTACACAGCGAAACATAAGCTTTAACATACCTTTTTGACTTATAACTGACTTACTTAAAGCGCTTGATAGATTTTATTTGATTTTCATCAGTGGATTCCAGTGTAAGTGTGGCACAATCTATGTTACAGTCTTGGGGCATGCAAACATCTGCTGGGGGCGAAAACGACATCATAACCTGAAAAAAATTCATTGTTATCAACTAACATGGTTTCCTTAATATTTTGGATCTATATATACTTCCTATGTATTTATCATTTTGGATGTATAACCCCTTACATCTAACTATTCAATTAAAAGAAAATAGAATTTAGAAAATGTACGTTGCTGTAAACTTATTTGTATTTTTACCTTATCATCTTCAGGCATTATGGTATGTCGAATCATTCCCCTTCCATTGTTCTTATCCGAGTTTTCATCCACTGCCATTTGGGACCTAAATAACAAAGTTACAATTTGCAAATGTTGTCAAGTAATGTATACATTTTAGACGGGGACAATAACATAAATAGTTTAGTGTTTGCACACAACTGAATTTTTGTAATTTTCTAAAGCTGCATATCCCCATTTCAAACAATGTTTAGAATATATAATTACCTTTATGTTACACAATTGAATGTCATGATGCAACTGAAAATATACCTGGAGTAATCACTGTTTCCATTTTGAAAATAACTTTGAGTTTGATCTTGGTTGTTGTTGGTTATATTCCGATAGTTATTTCCTCCCAGTGCTGAACTAGAGTCCACCGAAACACTTGTTTGATCGAAAGTAAGTTTGTTAAATTTTTTTTCTGAACTTTCCATTTTGACAACACAGCTAGCAAGCAAGTTTGCTTAACACTGCATGCAAAGAGTGTTTTAACACTGAAATATAAAGAAAATCAAGCATGAAGCTTTAGTTTTACACTGTAAATATATAATGCCAAGCCCTATACAAAAAGCTTTAAAGTTTTCTCCACTGATACATCATGCGTGTGATCTGTCATGGCATAGTCCACTGTGGAAAGTATATGACACAAGTTTTCCTAAACAATTACTGACATTGGAGCATAATGGTTGGAGGTTGTAGTAAGACGTAATAAGAATATCAAAGCCCATACAGAAGTAGGTATCATTTTGGACGTTTCGAATAACTCTTTATTCATTTTCAACAATGTTGAAAATGAATAAAGAGTTATTCGAAACGTCCAAAATGATACCTACTTCTGTATGGGCTTTGATATTCTTATTACGAATTACTGACATACTTTTTTCTTAATTCCACACAAATTTTTGGCGCTCTTTCACTTATGTACATGAAAAGTTATGCGAAAAACAAAACAAAACCGCATACCACAACGCATATTGTTTGGGTTAGGGTGCGGGTTAGCGTTTGGGTGAGGGTAGGTCAAGTAATATTATGTTAATTATTAATAATAACTTGAACAACCCTCAACCAAACGCTAACCCGCACCCTAACCCAAAAATATGTGTTGTGGTATACGGCATTTCAAGAAAGTTTTTTTTTTATTAATTTTTACGTACATAGTGAAAGAGCGTCACATTTTTTACATTGTTAAGCTTTCTGTACACTGCTAAATTAATGACAAAAGGTGAAAATTCCTAAGAATTATTTTTACTTTGTTTTAGTTTCAATTTTTTCCAAAACTTTTTTAGCATCTTAATTACAAAATACAAACTAATGTTAAAAAAATAGGGTTAGTTGCTAGTTGATGTTTTTGTTGTACAAGAAGAAAAATAACAAATAACATAAAATTAATTTAATTGTTAAATTTTGTCAATCATTGTTTCTTATTGACGTTATGCATTGAACGATTTTCATTCTGTAATCTCAAACTATAATATCACTTATGTTATGATATTGATTGGAAAGGGATAACAAGTAGCACAATAGCATTACATGAATAACAAAACAACATAGTCGGAGCTATTATTATTACCAACCTCAATCTTAAAAACTGTGCTCCTATATAAAAATGGCTTTCACACAACACAAAATAGATTATGCATATTCGCTCAACTTAAGAAACTGTAAAATTCGTCGTCTTAATTTTTAGTTGAATTACAACAATGTTAATTTTTAGAACGCAAGTTGTCCCGTTGGGTAAAGACAAACGATGATTAATGTATCTGCTTGTGGTGCATTACTGAACTCAACTGGCGTCGGTTAAAATCTACTAGCGTAGAATTCCCGCAATAATTACCTTAGGTTATTGTGGCCTGCAGTTTTAAATACCTTTATACGAAGTAAATTTGCAGGTTATACGATATGCCAGATTTAATGTACAATGCTGTAACGGTAATTTAAAGGCGCCATTTTATGTCTTAAAAAATATTGGTTCTATGGTTTAATCATATATTATAATATTCCACCCGATTTACACAAAATATTTTCGCAATTATAAAAGTTTAAGCTTTTTTCAAAAAAAGTGGCCTTTCGTGTCATATTTTTTGTACAAAAAATACCTAGAACAGTGGTTCCCAACCGGGATGTCGCGGAAAACTGGAGTGCCATTTCTTATGCTCAAGGATGCCGCTAGGTATTTGGAAATTTGATTTTTGCTATTATTGCTAAGCATCTATGTTTACAATTAAAGTACAAGAAATAAATACAATTTCGGTTATTATTTAGAGTTATTTTTTATTGTTTCAGCTTCGTTTATTGTGCCAATTAGAGTAAACCATTGCAAACTTTTTTGAGTGCGACGTTTGAGTATTGTGAACATTTCGCGACCAAAAACACGGGCAACTAGTAGATGTGCTAGTCTGAGTAAATTTTGTCAATTTTCACAAACAGTTTTAAATGGTTTATTGACGTAACCTACGTATTATTCAATTAACTTTTTTCATGGGTGACGTCACAGAGTTACGTCTTAAAACAAATTGGTTTAAAACAGGTAAAACTTTCAGTTTAAAATGATTTGTGACGAGTAAGGCACACAAGAGAGTTTCGCATATCGCTTAAAATGATGGTAATTCTTAAATTTAAATTAAATGACTTTGTTTTATACTATTCGAATTCTTCCGGCTCGATTCGGTAATGTATTTATGAAAACGGCTCAGGTGCGGTTACAGTTCTCAAAACTCCATAAAGCAAAAAACAAAACTAAAGATTCATTTAATTATTTCTTGAAGAACACACAAAACACTTCAATAAAAAATGACAAACCACTTGAAGCGAAAATAACTTCATTTCAAATGTTGATAACAATTAACCAGGTTTGTCGAAATTGACATAAAAGTATAACTTTTCAACTAACTATAATCAATACTATATGACGACATTTTACTGATTGTAACCTTGTTTATGTGCAATAGTTGTGGTTTGATGTGCAGTTCAACACTTGGTTGGTAAAGTGGTGTGAGTTATTATTTTATTTTTGCTTAATTTTTGCTTTATATGTCGTTTTGTTTTCAGATAGCCTACAGACGATGTTAGTAGGAGTTAAATTGGTTTATCGTATAACATAGAAACATTTTTTTCCTTTTTTCAGTTACACTAAGTTGACTTTTATCAATAGGCCCACTACTTAAAATGAAACCATCTGAGTCTCACAAAAGTTGAAAATAACGAACACGCGCAAAAGTTCTGCTACTCATGACATACATACTGTAAAACCAATAAAAACTCATTATGAGCAATTAAAAAGCATAATTTATTGAACGCTAGTTTAAATTTTCTCTTTTTTCTATTCGTATTTAGGCCAGTTGAAATAATTCTTCTTCAACCTGAAATAACTTTTGCAAATTTGAAAAATCAATATGCTGTTTTTAGGTGTAAAGAACAGCTTTAATTGTGACCCGATGTGACTATTAATTTTTTTATTTTTAAAACGCTTTTTTTTTCAAGTTCAGATGTCGCTGGAATGGGTTTTCAGCGGCTTTCAAAAGATCAACAGATAAATACAATCAGTCGATTGCGGCTATTTTCTTCTTTTTTGACGAGCTTTACTTGACTCTATATGTTTCTAGTCGAGCCATTCACAGGCCGCTCATCGATGCGGAACATTCGTTTTAGGAAATAAACCTGCAATAATAAGAGCGTAAAAAGGTATTCATAACAATCAGATTCAAACGGATATATCTCTGCAATAATAAGTATTATTAAGTCAATCATGCAGATTATATTGGTAATAACTCAAATATATATTGGGGTAGCAAAAAATGATTGGCATTTTTCAGTAAACGTCAGACAAAAAACACGTTTGCAGGAAAGGTTTTGCTCAAGACGGCCGAATGTAGGTTACTTATAATTCAGACCACGAGTCTGACGATAAAATATCTAGCATTTCAAGAGTTTAGGATGCCGGGCAACTAATCCGTTTAGTTGTTTGATTGCGTTAACAACCCATACTGGCTTTGTTTAGCCTTCCAGCCCCTTCCATATATTTGACATCTAAGCGATATATTTCACATGTCAACTTACATAGAATAGAAAATATTAACATTTATTGAAGCGTTTGTATGAAGAAGAATATTTACGACTTGTTTTTAGAGGCGACGCTATGGTATTTTAGAATCCAAAACGTGATTTCTCCCCCTAAAATCAACAAAATTGGCAAAAATAACAAATCATTTGCTCTTAAACCATTGTAAACAAGCACTCGTTTCACCTTATATTAGGACTGTTTGCCTGTTTGACCAAAGCCTGATATGCATTCTTATAACTGTGTAAAACCTTACTGCGCCCTAAATAAAAAATTAGGTTTCACATTGGCCACATTTTTGGGTTACTATTACCATAAGTCAGTTAACTTACTCTCTGGCTCATATATTGCTAATAAGCCAATTTACGAACCTGTCCAAACGAAACAGCGCATAGCAGGATCATCATGACCACGGAAAACTCAGCGATCATCGCGTTGTTATCGTCCATGAGTTCCTCATCTCGGCTAGCCATTTCCCGTTGGTGCGCCACCCCAAGCCGCATGTGATGGATGTCGTTAGTAAGTTGGTATACCTTATCCTGACACGCAATATACATCTTAACGTAGAATATAATTTATTTGCAAAGTTCCCATTCAGAAGCAGGTGGTACTTTGAACGTTTTAAATAGTGAGAAGGCACCGTTTTCTCAGTATACATTATAAGCTTTCGACACCGGCGTATTAGTGTACGGTGATAAGAATGGAGGTGTTATTGGCAACCTTCAACCATTATACTCCGAAAGTCAAGAACAGATGCAGACAAATAGTGTCAAAAAAACAAACAAAAAAACTTGCAATCGCTGAATTACGTAATAAAAGATTTACCTGTAGCTATAATTATAGTTGTTTATATGTTGTCTGCTGCAGGGCATGTTATTTGCGCCTTATTGTGTCAAACAAGGCCTAACTTCATTTCTTTGGCCTCTATGTAAAACCAGGTGCAACAGAAAATAGCGTATTAGACTTGGAGCAATACATTTTTTATAGTTATAGGTATAAAAACGCGTTTGCTGCCAAAAATAAAATTCCTAAATACCAACTTCAACGAAAAGCCATTGCAGACTCGACGAATCTGTCGAATACCAACTTCTAATATTTTCGTTTTCTTTGGCACTTTAAGTTCGCGGCTTTTGAGAGATTATATTAGTGTTATCAAACCTACAAGAGCGCCAACAAAATTTAATTCGGTATCGTAAAACAAATCAGTGAAGGGACATTAATGCAGTCCAAGTTTTAACAAATTTGTAAGGCAAAATTATAATTTAGGTCGCCTTATTTAATTTTGTTTTGTTTTGTTTAATTCACTTCACCTCACTTGGTTTGTTCTGTTGCCTTTCTACTTTTGCGTTTGCCACTTATGACCACTAATTGTTTTCCGCCTCTGATTTAATGCTAAAGGGCAACTCCCGAGTTTCAGCAGCAGTTGTTAAAACTAGAGAACCCTGGTAGTCTGGTTTTGGCCGTTGTGTGATACAGTGCAGATGTTTTTATGAGCAAGCGAGCTATAGCGTATACGCGCTAGCCGTGCTACAGATTTGAGCTTAAATCTATCTGTGCTACAAGATTTGATCTGTGCTACAGATTGAGCTTAGCGTTGGCGTTCGCGCCAAACGGCCATTCTGATAATATTAAAGTCAGGGACAGGCTTTCAAGCAGTGAATAAGATATGGCGCAACAACTGCTCCTTTATTTAAATTCGTTACACGCAGGGTAAAATAATATGAAGGTAAAATAATAGTTCTAAAATACCGGAGGTTATCGTTCGTTATACGCAAATATGCAACTGAATTCTTAGTTTAAAAGCTTTGGAGGGGTACAAGTTGAACACTTTTCGTTCTTTACCGAAAAGCATGAAAATTTTCAATGATAGCGTCACAAAGTTTCGTCATACAGTGACGCCAAAAACAAATAACCTTATAGGAAACCTGTGGTTATCATTCAATGTTCTGCACCAATATGCAACTGAAATCTCAGTTTAAATGCATTAATTCAAGTTTACTTTTTACTACTGGTTAAAGAAAAATCAACATGGTATGTTTAGCAACACCTACGTATGCATTATACATGGTGTCGTTTTCGTCTTCTTGCTTTGCCAGGTGAAAATGAGGTACTTCACCGTGGTCCACGATTAACACGTGTAAGTAAACTCGTTTGGAGGAGAGACGGTCCACTGTGTTTTCGAGACACAATTCATACACACCTAAATCCATGCCTGATTAGGTATAGTCCTTGGACGCAATATTTAATAAGCCATGTAAGTTCTAAACGACATCTTCAACAAACATTATTTTGCGTTCTTCTCATAGTTTAGAAATAATCTATATGACAGTAAACCTGGTTATGCCCAGCTGGGCACTTTTTGACGACCATTTTCCACGAAACGAGTAACACAATTTCATAACATATATTATTGCCAATAATATAATCAATAAAACTATATATTTTTAAATTAAATAGGCCTACTTTTAGACGCAGGGAAATATTATTTTTTATATTACCTACGTGAATATTGATATTCAGCCAATCCTAGGTATATAGTCTTTGCAGTGTTGTAATGACTCCAGTCAAGTGTACTTAAGTCACTGTTTTAAATAAATTTACTTGACTCAAAACAGTGAGCTAAGTTAAGTGCACGTCAAAAAATAGTAGGTGACCAAGACTTAGTTTAGGCAACTGATGACTTTGGCCGGTATTTATCGTTTATTTACTCAAAAAATCTGACTTCAAAGTTATTTTATAAAAGCCTCGCCCGGGAATTAAATCATTTCAAAATTTCTTGTTTTTCCTTAAACTTAAATCAATATTCATACGTTAGAGTTAGAATCTTAACAATATAAATCAACTATAATTTAGTTCTCATTTCGTTCGAACGGAAACCACGTGGCTATTTAAATATGTTTAGAATGGTGTTATCTGTAACAAAAAAAATGTGACGTACACTATAAATTTTGTTTGTTTTGGAGCAAAAAAAGGCTGTTGCGACCAGGGCTGCGCAGTCGGACTCAGCCTCGGGACTCGAGAAGTCAGTTTATTTTGGTGAAGTCGGACTCTGGTAAGATCACGTAAAACTATCAGAGTCCCGAGTCCCGAGTCCGTCCTGCGCATGCGCAGTATCAAATTTGAAAACTGATATGCCCGCCAACTGGAAATCGTAAAGGTGGAATAGCATGTTGGAAACCTTTCCAACCATTGTGAGTGAATGAATTATACGACACCACTATAAGTTGGTTGCTAAATATCAACGTTATTTAAGAACGTAAATTGGCGGAATACAGGCTGTAGAGTCAGGGCCGGACTCGGAACTCGACGAAATTGCACATTTGACCAGAGTCGGACTTGGACCTCGGGGAGTCGGACTCGGGTTAATTTTTTTGGCCGGAGTCGGACTCGGGCGTCGGACTCGGTAGTCGGACTCGGGTTATTTTTAACCGACTGCGCAGCCCTGGTTGCGACATACAGACGCTCGCTCACTTCACAGGCCTGTCAGGCATGAAAAATTAGTACATCACGGAGCGTAAAATATTTGTGTACATCTCTACCATTGTGTTAAAACAATTCAGGAAAACGGTAAAATAACTCAGGCTTGCCTTCAACAGGGCAGAGAAACTCAAAGGCTGATTTCAAGGTTGGTTTCTCTGTTTGAGCTGCAACAGATCCGTTTGGAAACCGAACAGTCGATGTTATATATCCGTTTGATTTAAACGAAGGTGGTGTTCTGACCTATGACAAAAAAATAATAGACCTATATTAGGCTTCCCAATCGTGGTATGCCAACACTCCATTTTGTGCGACAATAAGTTCAAGTGGTGGTGAGTGTGCCAGTTAATGTACACAAAGAGTTGGCAAGTGGGTTAAGTGATGTACACAGGTTGTACTAGCAGTGAGAGTAGGCCGCATAACCCGGAACGGATATCCTGTAACATAATTGGTTCCGATTCCGCGTTCCGGTAAAGAAATGATTGCTAATACGTCGAACTGGTAAAACAAATGTTTTTTTTTACCGGGCCATGTCTATTTTAAACACACAATCCCGCCAAATCCTTGACTGTATTTAATCTAAGATTTCAGTTGCATTTTTGTGCACTAACGAAAATAAACACAGGTATTTTAAGAACTTAATTGTTTTAGGCGTTGCGTTTCGTTAATATACGTAACTTTGTGACGTCTACGTTCATCTCTGGATTGTAGTTTTTAACGATATCTTATAACGTCACAATTAATCCCAAACACAAGCTCTCACTTAGTTATTAAAAAAATGTTGAAGAAATTCGACTAAAAACGAAAAATATCTTGTTTATCAGAGAAGTATTTTGTTTTTGTCTAATTCAACGTAATGTACCTCAAAAACGTTTTATAGAACCTAATAGGTCACACAACTGAAAAGTTTAACCACATAGAATAAGCTAGAAAAAGATTCGTAGCAAATAAGTAGGATTGTATCGAACTATAAAAGATTGAGTTTACAACGAAACAGACCCGGTAAAATAGTTCACCTGAAATTGTGCGATGAACTCGGAGTCCGGTTTGCAATCTTCGTAGTAGCAATCCACGCTCGCCCTCGCAACTTCAACGTCACTGCTGAACTCGCGGAAAGTTTGGTCCTTCATCAAAATCTTGAAATACGACTTGGCATCATATGTGTTGTACGTCTCGAGCGATTTCAAAACTGTAACAAAAAACGGCATTATCGCTTCATAAAATATACACACACATATGTGTGTTCAATAACTGTGTTGTAGCCCTTCTGAAACTGTTTTTTGACGAACGATTACGGCTTTCGTATCGTTGGTACACCGAAAGACATCGCACACTCACCGAATCTGTCGATCAGCGTTGCAGTTCGAACTTCACTGCACAAAATACTAGCACAGCTGGCAATTTTGGTCAGACGCCATTAACAGATCTTAAAATATATATTTACACTGATGGTGTCTTTGTTTGTCAAGGTGATTTCTATGATCACATATTTAGTGCAACACTCACTGCAGGCTATATTGTATTTTTAGCCTGCTTTCCTTGAATGATTGATCGACAGATTCAGTGAGATGGTTCCAGGAGCGCCATTGTATGGTTGTGCTTTTGGCCATACAGAGCGGGGAACTCGTAACATGCTTCGTTTTTCGATTCAAAAACAACAAAAAAGCTGCTCGAACGATACTACATAACCTATTTACTTCTTAGATAGCGCAATGTTGTTTTTACTTCCGGCACACTTACAGTGTGGAATGATTCGGGGCCCACCCAATACCAATTTCTAAAGCGACAATAGAAAAATGGACAAAGTTTGTTCGTTTCTGAAAATACGTCAAAACCGTAGTAGTTTTAAAGTAACAACTTTTTCAGTTTGAACGTAATATGTTTCAAAAGAACTTTATCCGTATTTCTTGATTTGTGGCATAAGGTCAAAATACCTATTTATTAGCGTTTATTTGTCGTAATAATTTTTCGTGGACCATCGATAATACATAGAGAAGGCGCAAGTCAAACGTCCTTTGACCGCAGGCACACCGTTCAAGGAGTATTGACTTATAAAGCCCAGTCAACTCATAGGCATAAGCATACTAAAATTTAATTAAAACCTTTTAACCCTTTAACTGCGACGGGCCCATAAATGGGCCCAACGACCACCAGCCATTTTTACTGCCACAAAAAGCTTATTAGTGTAAATTTTTTTCCAGTCGGGGTGCTTTTGAAAGAAGATGTATGTATGTTTGTTTCTTTTTGACTTAAAAAATATATGTTAGCATTTGAAAAAAATAGTTATATTATTTTAACAAAATAAACAAACGAAGTAAACGAATGCGCGGCTTTCCTTAAAAATCGCTTTCCGTTTGCAAAGCACAGATATAGAAGTACGACTTACAATCTTTATCATCTTCACTCAGGTTTAAGTCTTTCTCGTTGAACTCCTCCTTTTCTTTTTCTGCCGTAACACACAGTAGGAATGAATTTAAAAAGCATATAAGGAATTTCATGATGTTCAGTTAACCTTTGGATATCTGCAATATAAGGGTATGTAATAGCTTAAACTTTCACTTATACTAATTTTTATTTATGGCCGTATTTGTCTAATTCTAAATAGAGGAATCAGGTGGCACTGTATAAAGACAAATGTATTGTACGTCACCATTCTTATCACCTTTTACTTGCGCTTGTGCTTTTAAGTGCATTTTAATTGTTTTCATTTGCACTTTGACCTGATGAAGCACGGTTGTGCGAAAGCTTGTCGAGAATCCAATACAATTTGTCTTTATACAGAGCCCCCTGATTCCTCTAGTTATACGAATTGGTTCCGATAACAAGCAAAGTGGATATCTTAACTCTTCTCACCAAGAAACATGGAGAAATGGCAAGTGTGGTTAAGATGTTTTTACTTGCTTTTCTTTATTCCATATTTATCCATTTCTGGTATGGTTTAAGAGCAATTCGGTAAAAGCGCTCTTTCTGTTTCATATATTGTTTGAGTTTGATACACTGCTCAAGTCCAACAAAGTTTTGGTGTGGATTTCTTTATAGTGCCAAAGCAAAGACGTATTCTTGTCATGTAGCACTTCTAGAAGGGGCTGACATTTTTTTGAAAACAAATATGGCTTCTTGTAACTTTTAGAAATCACTGCTGTACGACCTCTCACCCGTGGCTGTAATATTAGCATTTGCTGTAAGATGGGCAATTTGTACGCCAGTGATCATTTTTTTAAACTGATTGTGCAGTACCATCTAGTGAATATTTGACGTGAAGATTTAGGCAGTTAAGGTTAAACTTGTCAATCAAAATACGTTTGACCGTCTATGTAAAAGGTTGCACACCCCTGCTATAATACCAAATTTACTGAGATTTTAAGCGACAGGGCTTTTAAAAGCGCTGATAGGCACGATATTGCAGCTGTTTTGGCCCCAAACAAACATTACGGTATTCTGCAAAATCTACAAGACTCCGTTTTTCGTTTAGCAAGCTTATATTAAAACCCATACGATGAGCAAAGTTTCACTTTATTGTTGAAAAAAGAAATGAGATCTGAAACACCAAATTTGTTGATGAACGGACAACCGGTAATCGCCTAATGGTCTTTGCAAATTCAACACGCTACACATTCCTCTCGGTGTACTTTTTTCCCCATTATAATTAACTGCATAAACAGTTTTCGAAATAACTCAACATCTTTCCTAAAATAGACAAAATAGCCTCTTGTTCTTACGTTATATCGTAAAATTTAAGCTAAACCAGACACGCGAAAACTACAGAAGAAAAGCACATATTACCACACTCTTGTTTCGGCTGTTGCAAATGTCATCACATTCATTACAGTGCTTATCTAAATTTTAACTCACATTTAAGCGGATCACCTACTGGAGCTACAATTTTACTCGCTATATCATTGGCTTACATTTCCGTTCATCAGCTTTTAAATTTATGTAGATCTTGTGCTGCGTTGCATACAATATGTATTTTCTAACTGTGATGTTCGTCGTTTAACAAAGTCGCGCTTATTAACAAAGTATTAACAAAGTCGCGCAGCCTGCAATGGTCTCCATACGCTTGCGCGATTTTACAGCAGGAAGCATTGCCGGTAATAAACAGCGTCCCTTTCTTAGGGATTAGCATATGTCCAGAAGGTTGACAATGTGGTAGAACGTTTAGCGTTAGCATCGTTAAAGTGTATAATTTTTTTTTATATTTAAAGTAGACTTAAGTCATTCAGGGACATGACCCGACTGTTTTTCCTCAAAAAAAAAAGTGGCATATATTTTTCAACTTTATACACATTATAAAACACTTCCTGATTCAGTTTTTGATATTTGCTTTGCAAACTACCACAATAACATTTTGCTGTGGACAACATATTCCCAATGCAATGATTTGTTGAAATAAAAATTTTTCACTTCCTTTACGGTAAAAGGCTTAACTTGAATTGCCCTTTTTGGAAACGAATTGACTTTATTTTCTGTTTCTAAAACTTTTTTATAAAACTGGTTCTAAGATACGATCGGTAGCCGTTTATTATTGAATGCAGTTTAACTACTTATGTTTCACAGCTTACGGTTGCCTATACATTAAGCTTAAGGTATTAGTTACGTGCAAAGATTTTATGATTTTATATACATGCGTTTTTCGGTTGACTAATGAACAGGACAAAAAATACCCTATCACGTAAGTTGAACACAACTAATACACAGTTTTAGAAGCATTAAACGTGATTTCCGTAGTAGCCAAATATGTTTTTTGGTTGAAGTTACCAATTGCGAATTTAGTAAATGGTCTGATTTCACGCGTCATTGAGTCTGCTTCGTTACGTTATAAAATATTACCATATTATGGTAAAATTAAAATTTTATTTTAAATACTACAGCTCAATGTACTGTCAATGCGTTTATTTGCCCTATTTACAAAACAATGCTAAACACCAATTTGGTTAAAGTTCTCGCCAATGAAAACATAATGTATCCAATTGGAACACTTTTGCTGAGTGTTAGCTTCGCCGTCGTTTATTTTTAGCCAGATTTTGCAACTTTCTGCGCTTTTTTAGAATTTACTCATGGATTTTATGTGTTTCATTGGATGACTTTTGTGAACACGACAAAGAATAGCGTACGTGGATAACACATACCTCTCTGTCACCATCTACCATTAGCTATCTTAATATATATTTGAAGAGATCAATCAGTCAGGACTCAGGAGCAAGAAACTAACAGCCTAACAGGAGCAGGGTTTCTCGTCAATGGTATATATATATATATATATATATATATATACATATAATATAGGATTATTACGTCACAGATTGAGGTATTATGACTTAAAGCGTTTATGTAATTATTAAATCAACGCACATTATTTGGGTTAGGGTGCTGGTTAGCGCTTGGGTTTGAGTGGGTCAAGTATTGCTAAACTTAATCCTCTTATGTACATTTGTTAAGTCAAATTAGTGCATTGTCACAGACCTCAAAGTCTAAGAGTCGGACTTTTTGATTCTTTGGATGTACTAATTGTCGTAGACCTGTTTGCTTAGAACTGCGCTAATTTCTGACGGTTAGGGTGCCAAATTTCATAATGAGAAACGCTCATACCAGACTAAAAGTAAAGGGCAAATTAGTAGGCGTAAGTCTGACGTGGTTAGCAAGTGTAGTGCACTATAGACAATTAGCAACTACCTATATGATCCATTTTAAACACCATTACAACATTGCTTTTTTGGTTATGTTTACACTGCTTTAACAAAACAGAAAGCCTAAAATTTGTAACTTCGGCGATTACACAACTTCGCCAATTACACACTGTTTTTACAAAACAGTGAGCTTAAATTCTTACGTCTAGCAAAACAGCATCAAATTTCTGAGCAAGCCCCTTTTGCAAACAATAACTTTTGCCACGCAGATAATTGCTATAACTTTGTTTGAAACAGGCTTATTCAACCGTGCATTCGCGCGTCTCCATATTGTGTATAGAGTTCTATGACCAATTAGTGTTTTGGTATTTAGCCTAGCTCCCAATAAATCCAAGCTAGCCGTCTGTAGTCGTTTGAACTGACCTACCAAACTGTTGTAATTGCCCGCTAGCCATCCGATTGTCACTTTCTAGCGGTCACTTTTTCGATACACAGTGAGTCACAATTATCTTTTTAAATTAACGTCTGTTGAACGCGACTTGAGAAAACTTACACAAATATGGCAAGACATAATATGTAATGGTGGCCACAGCTTTAGGGCTTCTTACGTTTTGTTTACCCATGCAAAATATCGTGTTTAATGTAACGGTACTAATTACTCTTTATCCTCAAGACAACGCCAGTAGTATTTTTTTTGCTTCACCTAAATATACCCTTCTAAGCCAAGTTTGTAAAATATTTTTAAAAGAAAAAAAGGTATGGCTTTTTTCCTAAATAATTCGTAAGGAGCAGTAATATTTTTTATTTATTCTTGAAACCAACTTTAGCGGCTTCTACTCAAGAAAAGAGATTGACAAACATAAGGTGTTCAACTAACTACATAACATATTACATTCCAGGACAGCTTGAGGCGAAATACGCCAACACAAACAAAAATGCGTCATCAACTAAAAGACTGTTACACACTTTGTTAATAGTTAATGCAATAGATCGGTTTTTCTTGACGTCATATTTTTCTGTTGGAGCCGTTTACTGGGCGTTCATCGATGCGGAACAACCGTTTCAAGAAATAAACCTGAAAAAAACAGAAAATTTTAATAAGACCTGAAAAAATTTCTGGTACTACACCACAGCAGCCAGTGCCGTAATGACTTAAGTCAATGACTTGACTTGATTTAAGTGCACTTGGGCTTGGACTTTACTTATTTATTCGAAAAGACTTGACTTGAACTCAAGTTGTTTTATTGATGACTAGACTGAGACTCAAGTCATTTTAAAATCACTTGCTTACAACACTGGCAGCAACCAACAATGAAATTGTCTAAATCCGCAGCAGCCAAATAAGCCAGTATAAGTTTGAAAAGCTTCATAACAGGAAATCGCTAAACTTAAAAAAAATGCTCGAAGGGCTTACAGTAGGAAGAGCCTTTTGTTGCGGTAAAAAAGAAAATGTTTAGTAATTTTAATAACAAAGTATACTGTTTCGGGAGTAATTTAAAGAGTTTGTCTTCCAATTTCCCTTTCGCTTGTTACCAACTAAATATATTGTGTTAATTTCGTTGACAACTCACTTTTGAAAGTCGAATTCCGGAAAATCAAGAAAAACTATGAATTACCATAATACAATTTTTTGTATCGCTTTTAAGACAATTAATTGCCTTTTTCATAATTGTTTTTTTCATCTATCCGTGTTACTTGAAAATTGTCCGCTTTGGGTTAAATTGCGATTCCAGATTTTTTTAGATTGATTTTATACTTGTAGCACGAACAACCTAATTACGATTTTAACTAATCTAACTGTGGTTCATCCTAAATCAGCTCAAAATATTTGAATCAAATTATAGTAATTTTACCGGTTCAATAACCGCTGAGAAACAAACCTGTCCAAATGTAACGGTGCAAACGAGAATCATCATTGCAATGGAAAATTCAGCGACCAACGCGTTGTTGTCGTCCATGAGTTGTTTGTCGCGACCGGATATGGCATTTTGCTTTGCGACCCCAAGCTTCACCTTAGTTAAGTCGTGGAACACTTGGAACAGCTTGTCCTAAATAGAATGATTGAAAGACGTCGCTGTTTTCAAATGACTTGACTTTACTTTAGTCTTTCGGACAAGTGGGGTAAGTGTAGATGTTTTTTTAAATAATCGGTTATTTCTTAACGGCAAAAATATCAAAAGCGTTTTATTAAATACCCTACGCCCTGCGCCGTCCTGTATTTAACGTCAATAACGTATAGAGACGACATTACTGCAGTACAGCGTCTGATTAACAAAGCATTTACCTTAGTCGGTTCTCAAATACCGGTTTGCTAAGCGCACACAACTGAAAAGTTGCCTACGCTATCGTCTTTATTTTGACACTTTTATTCAAGCAGTTCACACAAAATACTGTATGCATATTGCTGTATGCATATTGCTGTATGCTTATTGCATATAGGCCTGTACTTACATACAAATGGTACACTGTGTCGTTGTCATCTTGTTTATCTATGTGAAAATCGGCCACTTCTCCGTGATGCACAACCACAATTAGTACGTTAACTCGTTTAGAAGACAGGCGGTCGACGGTGTTTTCGAGACAGTATTCATACACACCTGAAATCACAACGCGAACATAGATGCATTTAAAACTCCAGGATGACTTCCAAAAAAAATTTTTTTTGACCTCTAAAACTTTTTTTGGCTTCGCATGAACCAAAATAGGTTTTTAAATTTTTCATAAATTTACGTCACAATACAATCTGTATACCTTCAGAAATATGCTGATGATTAAGTAAAATGGAGCCTAAATACGTTTAATGATAAAACGTTTTATTTTTTAATAAAATATTTTCCATTAAAAATTGATTACTTCTAAAATATACACTCATATTTTTAAATATACACTCATATATTCTTCATGGATCCTAAAATTCGTTCACGGACCCCAAGGGGTCCTTGGACTCCAGTTTAAGAACCTCTGGGTTAGAGCGTTGCCTAACGTATTGCGCAAATCTATACACAACCCTTTGCAGCGCAAATAAGAAGCACGTGTAAACTATCCACAAGGATTATCTTGTAAATAGGCCTAAACACGTACACAATCAGACTTGGACATCGAGATTTTTTTTACCTTGTTTAAATTAGATTAGAATTAAAATTAAAGCATTTCAGACTTATCGAATTAGATTAGAAGTAGAGTTACTAAACCCGGAAGACCAGAATTTAAACCAGTATTGAGCTAGAAATATATATAAGTATGATTTTCATCAGTATAGCTTCAATCGAAATTTATTTTCATAAAAATTAAATGGTTAATATTTGTGCTATATTTTTATACGTTTTAGCTTAGCCTACGCTTAAATTTTTCCAAGTCTATAAAGTCAGCCCCACATCACCACTGCTAAAATAAATTACTTCATTAAAATTAAAATTCGGGTCAAGTCATTTATATTTAAAACTGGTGTCGTGTCATGTTCTCTTTGATGCTCTAGTAGGCCATATGCTTAATTTAGGATTGAGTTACGTAAGGATGTAATTTAATTAAATTTTAGCATTATTTTGCAATGTATTCAAGTAGGTTTAAATTTAAAAGGAAAAATCAACAGTTTATAGACTAAATTTCCCGACTGTATGACATCTATCAAAAACGCACAGTGGGTCGCGACTCATTGGTGGATCGTGAAGCGTTTCTAAGTGTTACAGTTTTCTATTAGGCCGGGAAAATATTGCTTTGTCATTACGTAACCTTTATGCAGCAATATCACAATTACGCAGCAATTAGGTGCGTTGTGACACATTACCTATTTCAGTACGTACGCCAGTAGCATAGATTCAGGTTTAATGTAATATTCGTTTGGTCATATCTCATGCGGGCATTAAAAGTGGGTCGCGAACTAAAAAGGTTGAGAAGCACTTAAAAAAGGGTCAGGTTACAACGAAAAGTAAAAAGTAAATAGGAGCGCTACGAGGACGAGTCTATACGTACGCTGCATTTATAAATAAATAGGAATGCAAAACTGTCGTTTAAAAGGGTGCCACCGTACGAACGTGCTCCCTTTGTCGGAAAACACTGCTAAATCGCAAATGAAGGCTTAAATTCCTATATCAATTCGGTCTCGGATCAACACCCATACTACCATATAGTATCAGACGACTGCCAATGCTACCGCTTCGTATGGGATCTCGGTTTCAATACTATAATATTGGAAATCCCAAAGTCCGACTCGAGGTAAACCATTACGCCAACATATTTACTAAATTAAACAATAAGGAACAGCGGCTTTAGAGTAAGTGTGTTACCTGCTACAGGGCACATTAACTCCAAGTTTCCGCCCAAAGTGGGCTCTTCGGTTTTCACAGCCACAGTTCCATTAGGATACCGAATGGATGCTGTAATAAGCCCGTTCGATTTAAACGAAGGAGGGGTTTTAACCTTTGACAAAAAAAGTATTATTTTTGGGTACATTATGCACGGATGTGTAATGTAGCTTGATGATAAATTGCAAAGCCAAAAAGGTCGAGTACATCGACATCATCTTGATTATTAAGACGTTTCGATACGAGCCGACATTAACTGAGGATGATACAGGCTCGCATCAAAACGTATTAATAATAAAGATGATGTCGATCTACTCGACCTTTTTGGCTTTAAAAAGTATTATTCCTTATCGAATACGTTAGAAAACCTATTGTTGCTAATCTATTTATTTCGTGTTAACTTAAAGTCGACGTTTCGAAATAGAAGATGGTCATAATTTGGCGGTACCTCTTTTACGAATATTTGGCAAATTTAAAAAAATTGGCTAGCAATTTAGAAATGACGACTAATCACGAAGTACAAAACAAAACAGAAAAACACGTACCCTTTTTCTGATTGAGTTTTTTTTAATGTTTTTTATAGATTTAAAATTTGGGGAAAAACAGCGAAAACAAAAAAGTACATAACCAGACAAGATGTGCGGTGTCGCATATTGTACCAGGAGGAAGTGGTGTAGGTAAGTGCTATATTTGGCCGGGAGGTATAGTATGGTAGGTTAGTGCTATATTTTGCCAGGAACTATTGGGTGGTTTTAAAAAAATATTATCTCATTAGTTTAATATGTCAGGGTCACAATGTGGATAAGGCGTTACTGTTACAATAGAAAACAAAGACGGGAAGCATACTATTACATATACATAAACAACACAGCCAAAATTATTTTGGGGAGACAACGAGACACTACCTATCGTAAAAAAACATAGATTGCACTTTGTAAACCTCACCAACCTCGAATCCTGTGATAAGTTCAGAGCCCTCGTTACAATCTTCGTAATAGCAATCCACCTTTGCCCGTGGCACTTCGATGTCAGCACTAAACTCGTGAAAAGTGAGATCTTTCATCAATGTCTGGAAAAATTCCTTGGCACTATCTGAACCGTATTGAAATAGTGCCTCCTGGCCTTTAAAACAACAGCACTTATTTAGTGTGACTTTTAGTCAGAAAACGTTCACATTTGAGTCGAACTCAGGACTTCGTGTTCGACAGTCAAACTATTAGGATTGCGTGTATTAGGAGTGCCCAAGTGCCGGTGTTAGACTTGCATGTGCGCAATAGCTAAGAACCAAAAAGCCGAACTGTCAGTCGCAAAGGTGGACTAGCATATGTTTGAATATTTTGCACCCAATTTTTGTTGGTGGGTAAGTTATACAGTGTTGTATTGACTTAAGTCAATGACTTGACTTTTGACTTAAGTGCACTTAGTTACTATTTTCAAAAAACTTGAATTGATTTAAATCCTCGAATAAAATGACTTGGGTTGAAATTAAATGTTTTCTTTTAACTATTTATTATAAATTGAGATATTTATGTCAATTTTACACGCAAGACGATTTGCTCATATTCGGACGAGTTTCCAATTTTAATGGTTTATCGTTGTTTTTGTATCAGTGGTTTGACCTGTTGTTGACTTGCTCTAAATATGACTTGACTAAAGCAATTGATGACTTGGACTGCGACTTAATTCATTTGTTATTGTTTTGAAAAGACTTGACTTGGATTTAAGTTATTTTACAAATGACTTGACTGGGACTTGAGTCATTTCAAAATGACTTTACAGCACTAAAGTTATACGACGCACTTACAAGTGGATTGCTACAAATCTTCCCTTAGTTACCAGGATGGGTGGAATTGAAGGCTCTGGAAAATGGACTTGGAACCCAACTTTATTTACTGTTTCCGAAGCTGAACTCGCGTTATTTTTCAACAACTGCACAATTCTGTTCTCATGTTCGTAACTTGACTGTGGCAATTTCAAATGCAGTTAAACTGCGACCCACGCTCCGGGGCTGCAGAGTCGGTTATAAATAACCTGAGTTCGACTCCGGTCAAAATTTCAAACCGAGTCTGATTCCGGCCAAATATGCAATTTCGTCAAGTCTCTAGTCCGACTTTACAGCCTGTAGTTGTGCGTAACTAAAATAGGGTGGATACTCAGTCATCCGGTCATTGAGGTGTTATATAATTCTTCCGCCCATAATACATGGTTGATTAATATTCCAACATTTGCTATTACGCCTTCACGATTTACAGCTTGTAGCCTTATCAGTTTAAAAAATAGGTGCTGCACACTGCACAGGACTCGGTAGTCTTACGCAGTCTTACTCAAGTCCCGAGTTTGACTCCAGAAAACTTAAACATCAAGTCCCGAGTCCGACTCCGACTCCGCAGCCCTGCCACGCTCCTATAACTTTTAGAAAATATTGCCATTTAATATTTTTGCACAAATGAACCGTCAAACTGTCCTAAATTAACCTCACAGAGAGGTGGATTTACACAAATTACCAATGATTTTGAAACTCCCACTTACGATCTTTTTCTTCTTCGGTCATTTTTTTTTCGTTGTTCTTTTTCATTTCTTTTTCTGCTGCGTCGCAAAGAAGGAAAAACAGACCAAGGCAGATTACGAACTTCATTGTATTAGGTTAGTAGCTAGTTTTCTGCAATATGCCTATATGCGGTAGACTATTGGACTACATAATATCAAACAAAACTAATCAAAAACTTTAAGATTAAATAATAAAAAGTTGGATGCCTAAACGACTAATTTATGACGAATAGATTACCTTATATACGATAAAACAGGCAAATGCCAAGATGTCCAGTTCGAAAATGCTACAAAAAATTGATGGATCTGTGCCAAATAAATGACTAATAAAACATTGTAAAATGTACACTTGAAACCCTTCAGCATAACCTAAACCTTTTTTCTGCGCTCAAACCAAACTTTTTACTAACCGGACCCTTGAAATAATCCCTAACCCAGTGGTTCTCAACCGGGGTTACGCGACAATCTGGGATTCCAATTGCTGTTTCAATCTCGTTTATTTTAACGTTACAGTTAACCGCTCAGCAAAAATACTAGCAAGGGTGCCGCGAACTATTTATAATTTTTGTAGGGTGCCACAAGCCAAAAAAGTTGCGAAACACTGCCCTAACCTAACATGAAATACAGATTGCACTACATTCCCAAACATATAGTACCTCAACTAGCATCTAAATCTTAAACAAGCTACTTACCCCAATGCTCTCTTAGTCGCTACGCGATAAAATGACAAAACTTACTTTATAAGGACATTCAAAACATTTCCAAGATAATAGTCAGCTGAAAACTCTATGCAGCATGAAATGCTGTATAAATATGAATAACTGCATTTTACTTGCTAAAAAATATACGACATTGTAACTATAGTCGCATCATTGCAATTCAGTTCATCATAATTGTTCTGTTACATTATTTTCATGCCTAGCTTTTATGTTTAACTCTAGCAGTTAAATTTCTGTTCAGAATAATTGCTTTGATTATACGCACAACTGGAAAAGTTTTACTATGGTTTTTATTAAGGCTGCTTTTCACTACGCATACAAATTAACTTCTTAGTGGGTTTAAAACGTATGGACGAACTAAACTGCAGTAAAGTCGGCCTCCATATGCCTCACAGCATAGCAACGGCCTCCATATTCCGCAACAGGAAACTCTAATGGCTATAAACAGCTTTCCTTAAATCAAGACTAGAACGAGCGAATAACGGAAAATGGCTGCAGTGGCTGCAGGCTTATTGTTGTCTACCAGTCGTTTCTGAGCGTCGACTGATCACTTATTTACCATTAAATAGCTTTTTCTGGAAAGTGAACCATTGGTATTGAACATCATAACAGTCCTGCCGGCATAAAGTGTTTGTTTTGATTGTTGGAAAGTTGCAAAACGCGTTTGCTTTATTTTGGTATGATGATAAAACAATATATGTCACAATTGTCACATGCATATTACGCGTCCTAACGTTGATTTGCAAGTATGTAAGATTTCAATTTTTTAATAGGGAAACATGTTAATAGGAAAAAAGGTAAACAAAGTGCTATGCTTACAATCTGACAGCCTCTTGCGACCCCAATCTTTATTGTACATGGAGCATTTTGCTACCCTATTAGCAGTATTATTAATCAAAAATAGCTCCGCTGGTGATTGTAATTCTTTACCAACGTTTCAGCAACCTGTACAAGTCGCCTTCGTAAGGGTGAATGACAACGAACGCTTGTACAATATGTGAAAAAACACTTAATAACAAGTTGATATATCGTTTTTATCGTTTTTGGTAACCTTATTCCACAGCACAAAAGTATATTATTATAGCGAGGCACTGTGATTACAATAGCGCCAAAAATGCGCAAATGCATCAAATAGTTTAACTTGTTGCATTTATAGCATCGCGTATCCATCGCAAGAACATTTTTCTTTGATTGTCGAACTTCTCTTGATGTCAAATTTTCCTGCATGTGCCACTGAACGGACGTCCGTCGATGTTGAACAATCGCTTGAGGAAATAAACCTGTATAACGAACCGTTTATACAAAAACATTTCTGTTGCATTTAAAATAACCTTAAATAACCATGTATTGATTTACTTGTTGGTGTACTATATGGTAAGCACTAAAACTTAAAAAGCTACAGTAATGCAGAAAAATCTGTAATATCATAGTATTATGACCAACGACATAATAAAGCCGCAAATACACAGTAATATCCACGGGAGAATAACTTAATCGTCTGAATTAGACATAAAACATGTCGAAATGTGTCCTAAATTCTTCGGAATAAGGCATAAAAAGCTAAAATAACGCATAAAACTGCAGGAGAGGGTTTGGCTTCGGCCGTTTTGGTGTCGACTTTGGGTTAAGATAAAAGCTGTATTGGCCTGATTGTAACGAGTTAGGTTTTATTCCAACGGGTTTAGAACCTCGATTTAGACGTTATTATGACTACTAGGTATTGGTCCTATTTTGGTTTATTCCGGCCTGTGTTTTATTCTGGCGTTATTGTTGTCCTTATTTCGGGTTTATGGCTGGATTTCATCCAAAAATATTCACATTTGAGCTTTTCACATTTTGAATTTTGACTTATAACATTTGGTATTGGATCAATCAGCCGAAAGTTTTGCGCCAAATTTCGCGTATCGGTGTCGCGAAGATAATATCAAGTTACGGATATGTTTCCTGTTAATTCACTGCGTTTTTAAAACATAAAAAAGTCATTAGCAATATTTATAAGGTTCCGTGCTTTATATTGCTGTGCTTTTTGCCAAACCGAACGAACACGTCGTTTCACCTTTAGCCTAGGGTTGCAGAGTCGGAGTCGGAGTCGGACCCGGGACTCGGGACTCGAGTAAGGCCACGTAAAACTACCCGAGTCCGACGTGCGTATGCGCAGTTCCAAATTTAAAACTGATTTGCCGACAACTTTAAATTGTAAAGGTGTAATAGCATTTAATGGAATTTTTTCCAACCATGTATTGTGGGTGGATGAATTATATGACACCCCTATAAGTGGATTGCTGAATATCCACCTAAATTGAGTTACGTAAATTGGTAAAGTACATGATGTAGAGTTGGAGCCTGATTCGTGGCTGGACGAAATCGTACATTTAGCCGGAGTCGCACTAGGATTAATTTTAATGGTCGGAGTCGGACTCGGGTAATTGTTAACGGACTCCGCGGCTCTGGTTTAGCCTATTTGTTGCGTAACGAACCTGTCCAAACGAAACGCTGCAAACCAGCAAAATCATTGCGACGGAAAAGTTAGCGACCAAAGTGTTATTATTTTCCACCAACTCTTCGTCACGTCTTGCCATTGAGTTTTCGTGCTTCACGCTGGCACTTACCCTGGCAACATCGTGGAACATTTTGAACAGCGTATCCTGAAGAAAAAACGGAAAATTACGTTTTCGTGTATCTTACTACACAAAATTTTTTGCGCTTCGAACATGACTTAACTTTCTTGGATATGCAACCACAAAAAAAAAAAAATTCCAAATACTGTTTTACGGTAAATTCGGTAAAAGGTTCGTTTTTTAATATTACCAAACTGGGTTAAAAAATTGAGCAGCCTGAAGCTCTTAAGTTTTATCACAAAAACTTAAGTCCGAGTCTAGTCTTTTAGAAAAATTACAAGTAAAGTTCCAGTCCGAGTCATCAGTTGCCCAAGTTAAGTCCCAGTGAAGTCATTATTAGAGCAAGTCACCTTCACGTCTAGTCATTGGCATAAAAATAAAACGTTAAACTATTAAAGTCATTAAATTCGTCTGATTAAGAGCAATAACTCGACTAAAAATAACGAAAACCCTGTATACAGCATGGAACATGTATCACGTACAAAAATTAAAACAAATAACCCAAATTTAGTCAAAAATATTTAGTGAAGACACCTAATTTTAACCAAAGGTGTTTGACAAATTGACATTTCCAAGACAATTCATTCGTCCTAAAGACTTAAGTCAAGTCGAGTGATTTTGGTCACAAGAATTAGATCAATTCAAGGCAAGTCATTTCCAAAAAACAACAACAAAAAACAGTGACTTAAGGGCACTTAAGTTAAGTCATTGACTTAAGTCATTACAACACTGTAATATAGTAACAAACATTTAGGTTTGCAAACGGGCAAAATAAACGAATATTGAACCTACATATAAGGTGTACATGGTGTCGTTCCTTTGCTTTTCCACAGAGTGAAAGGTAGTCACGTGTTCATGATGCAGTACAGTCAGTTGGAGGCTGACTCGCTTCGCGGAAAACCGGTCGACGATGTTTTCAAGACAAACCTCGTACCAACCTGAACCAAAGCTAAAACAATTAGTTTTTATAGGTGGTGGATAATGTCAACCTGCATTTTTTGACCCAATGGCGTTCTTAAGCAACTGTGTGGATCATTGGCATTTGGCATTTTTTGTCAGCCGATAAGTAAAAAGTGTCCGTCCAGATTGCATGTCCAGCTCAGTGGTTGCGACCTTTTTTTGTTTTCGCGACCCCCTTTTTAGTTTTCGTTAACATACGCGACCGGCCCCAATGTTGCTGTAGTACACAAAAAACTGAGTTAATTAGAACCCTTTTTAAAAAAAAAATTTTGGTGTTGTTTTATACAAAAACGGAGTTAGTTAGAACCCTATTGTCTGGAATTTTGCCCGAACTGGACATAACTAACTAAATTTACGGTTTAAGCACTAAAAGCAGTTTAAAAAGCTGAAATGAGTATAGTTATCCAAGTCCGCACTATACAGATGCTTATAGAGGTGAAGTATATTTATTAACATTCAAACAAACTGATTTTCGTTTAACTAAGTCTTGTATACTTAATTTGAACTTTAATTTGCAGGCAACCAGAATTGCTTTTTGCCATTTGGATTCGGGCGGGATATTTTATTCGAAAAAATGTCGTCATTGAATTAAGCAGTTGCATGTTTTTTGGGCTAATCGGAACTAACCACGGTGATTAGAAACCTATTCATATTAAATTAAAAGGACAACATTATTAGAATTCCAACACTCATCTCTGAAACAAACGCAATACATTTGATGTAATTATGTTTATAAAAAAGTTGTTACACAATTGAAATAAGAATCAACGTTTCGGTAATTAACTTTAGCTACCTTCCATGGGGCAGTAAAACTGAATGTGTTCTTCCAGAGTAGGTCTCGGGGTTCGGGCAGCAATGGATCCATTGGGATAGCGAACGGTTGCTGTAATGCTTCCGTGCGACTGAAAAGAAGGCGGGGTTTCCACCTATGACAACAGAAACATAAGGTTAAATCTATAGCAGGGGTGGCCAGCACGCGGCTCGCGAGCCGCATGTTAAATCCATTGTATATATATACTTTTCTTGCGCGATCGCTTTGTGGGAGTGAGTATGAAATGGACCATTCATTTTGTTCCATGTGTGTGTAACGTGTGGCTCTTAGCGGTTAACCAAGTAACAAATGCGGCCTTTGGTATCTGATTGGTTGGCCAGCCCTGATCTATAGGGATGACCGATACTTGAACTTTTATTCCGATACTGGTATCAGATAATTGGGACAAAAAGTGTCGACATCCGATCCCATACCAAATTACGTCAGTGCTATGTTCCAACAATCTAAATAGGTGAAATTGAATCATTAAAAAGCCCCTTTTGAAGTTTAACAGGCCTGAATTTGCTTTAGGTTTACGAAGTTTAGTTACCTTAAGCTATTTTATATAATTTTTGATACATTTACCTATCAAATTTACCCGAGTTAGATCGCAAACTATCGTGAATTTCTAGGTTAATTTGGTATCGGATCGGCACCGATACCACCCAAGTATCGGACGAGTACCGCTACTACCACTTGGCATGGGGTATCTGCTCCAATACGATATTGTCGGATATCACAAGTGATATCATACCCCGGGAATGTAATCTCTTATTGCAGGGGTTCTCGAATTTTTTTTACCGCGGACTCCCAATTTTTTTTGTTTGCCTTTAGTGGACATCGGTAAATTTTTTTTGCCTTAAGTGGACCACGGCAGGTAAATAAACGACGTCAAAAATTAATGTCTCAATGCAAATAGACGTTATAAATCTGCTGATTTCAGTCTAAAAAATGAATGTGAAATGGAGTCTAAATACAGTTAAGTTCAAAACCGTTTTATTTTCAATTAAACTGTCTTTTTTGAAAAATTTATTACTTTTTAGAAATACACTAATATTTTAATATCGACCCCATGGGCCCCCTAAAACTAGCTCACGGACCCAAGGACCGCAGTTATTGAACCCCTGTCTTATTGCAATCCTCACTCGCCTGAAATGCGACGATGAACTCCGAATTTATCCCGCAGCCTTCGTAGTAGCAATCCACGCTTGCCCTTGGCACTTGAACGATGGCGTTAAATTCGTTGTAAGTAAGGTCTTTCATTAGAGTTTGAAAAAACATTTTTGCGGCCTTTGTGCGGTATAGGTTCAGCGTCCGCTCCTCTGTAAGCCACAGTATTGCATCAGTGGTTTTCTGGCCCAATAGCTATATGCTTATTTATAAGTTATACAAAGATATAGGCCGCGAACTTTTCCCCAACGGTGAATCTAATCTTGGAAATTTTTTATATTTTTATGAATTTTAGACCGGGAATAATAATACCTTGGATTAACAAGGATTCGTAGTTTAAACCCATATAAATACATTGAATTAAATATTTTTTTCAATTTTGCACGCTTTATTTTAACTACCATTTAACAAGAAAATTTGCCTTTAGAATAAGTAGATAAAAAAACTATGAATCCCCGCAGAAAATTGTTGACCATTTACCAATTGGTTTTTAGAAGTCACTGAACTGCAAAACATTATTAAATTTAATTTTCGATTAAAAATGTATAGGCTAACTAGTTAATAACTTTGTAATGCTATTCCTCGTTTGAAAATGACAAACCTTAAGTTTATACTTACTTTCAGGTGGTTGTTGAATATTGGTCGGAGACTTTTCCAGATCACTTTTAACTCCAGCGCACAGTAGGAAAAATACCGCGAAACTGATAAAAAGTTTCATTTTACTGTAGTTTAGGAACGCCGTCCAAGAAGTAAGCTTGTTTTAGGCCTCTCAAACACTTGTGGTGCTGAATTGTCCACACAAATTATTCTGGCCTTGTTGAACTGTTTTTCGATTTTGAACAAAAACTACTTTTTATTCCATTCTGGAAATCTTTTATTGAATACAAATGCAAAAACACAATATTCCTTCATTATAATATCAGAGCCCAGTATAACATCCATTTTTTAGTTAAGCAATACCAAATTTTGATTTTCTGATACTACACTTGCACAAATTACTGCGACCCCGCTTCAAGTCACCTCACTTGGAAGTTCAAACTACTACCAGCCCGCTTCAAATAAACTCAACAATGTTTTATAACGATGTGCCATTCAACAACACTTATAACATAACGCGTCTCTATTAGAATCACTGTAAGAAGTTCGGCTTTTAAAAAATTTTTGAATAGAGAGGATATATTTAAGAAATTATTTGACTCAAAATAAAATATGTTATTTTAGGTCAATTCATGCGTTATCGATTAATTTAAGGCCAAAGGACACTCTTGATTTTACTATTAACACGTCGTTCAAGTTGTTAAGTTTGATTAGGTACATTAGTAAATTTCAATTTTTCTCAAGATCTTCTTACGAGTCCTGCGTAACCGCTAATTTACAATTACATGATCGAGTTTTTTTTTTACTTTTTAATCCATACACCTAAACACACCGAGACGTTTTAAGCTTCGTGGGCCCTGGCTGAATCATTACACGTTTTACCAAGTGTCAACTTTAAAATCTCTCTAGGCCTCCATATGCTGGCACGCGTGAAACAGGATGTACTAGCACACCTCTTCCACCGATATTACTGGGAGTTTAACAGGGCCACGCGACAGCACAACACGCTGTAAGCAAGATCCGCTTGATTAGCCCCTAAAAGGGAAATTGTGTTTTCTACCGCCGTCTAAAATGCAATTTACCCTAATATAACCTTTTAACAAGGCTGTGAATAGGGTTAAGGCAGTGGTTTTAAACTTTGTATAGCTTAAAAGTCACTTTTACGGGCTCCCAACATTTTCATCAAGAATTGTATATTTTGGAGTATTTTATCCTTTGGTGCGTCGGGCGATTCATAAATTCGACAATTTCTGTTAAGCTGGAAAATAAATACCGGTATTTGGGCAATATTCGATTCTCTGTTTAAGCCCAACAGTTTAAAAGTGACATTTGTGTTTGCAAAGCTTATAATTAAATATTTGTTTTCTCAGTAAGTCCTTTGCCCCCACCTTGCCAAACATTCACGCCCCTAGTTCAACAATCACTGCACTGAATTAACCCACAAAACACACTTACTAGAAACTGTTTGACGTAGCAAAGTTATGGGTTAACTTTATGGCAAACAATTGCCGCAATAGGCAAACAAATCACACAATGGGTTATGCGAGGGAGCACGTAATTGGATAAATTTTTCATATATTAAAAACAAGCAAGGTTATCAACGCCCACACAGAAGTAGGTATCATTATGAACGTTTCTAACAACTCTTTATTCATTTTCAACATGCATGGGCTTTGATACGTCTTACTACAATCTCCAACCATTGTGCTCCAAAAAACAAGTTTAGCTTTAACCGAGTGTATAGTATATTCAGTACAACATGATACAATAGATATTCAATATTAGAATACCAGTTTAAAATAGACTCGTATACAATAGTTTTAAATTTGGTTGAATCAGAACTGCACATTTTTTATTGCTAAGGCTAGTCATGAAGCCATAAAATAATTCTATTTTTCGTTGCAATTATGTTACCCAAAAAGTCAAAACTGATTTTTCTTTGCATTATTTTATGAAATAACGTAATATGTCAAACTGGAAACTAAGATGATCAAGGTGGTTTAACGCAAAATTACATTGGAGTGTGCTGTAAGCGAAATTACATTTTCGAGTGCTGTAAGTGCTCTTAGTATCTCACAAGAAGATCTTAGAATTTCACAAGAAGATCTTAGCATATCACAAGAAGATCTTAGCATATCACAAGAAGATCTTGGTATAAGTAGTACATCAATAATGGTTCGAAATGCGCACTTTATAGTCCGGCGGACGCAGCGACACCATGCTGGTTCCGCGCATGTCCAGATTCTGTCCGGGTTCGAGGTGGAAGTCGAACCTCCGGAACAGGGATGCGGTAATCGCAAAGAGCTGCATCTTGGCCAGCTGCTGTCCCAAACAGCTCCTTGATCCGACGTTGAACGGGATGATGTTGGAGGAAGGAACAAAGCGACCTCTTTTATCCAAATGGCGTTCGGGTAAGAAACGATCCGGATCCGGCCAGAGGCGCTCATCGTGGTGGATGCCGAAGATGTTGGTGATAAGCATTGCGCCTTTTGGTATCTTATATCCCATAAGAGTGTCGCTTCTGGAGGCAACGTGAGGAAAGCTGAGCGGCGCGGAAGGCCGGATGCGATTCGTTTCCTGGAGAATTAAAGAGGACATGACTCATGGTTCGGACACTGTTTTCACCAAATGGGCGATTGTAGGCAGTTTAAATTCTTAAAAGAATGATGAAAAGCTTGCGTAAGTAATACATGTTGACTAAATGGATGTAAAGTGTAAGGGTTTAGTTTTAATTCGGTTGTTGTTTTCGAGGTCTAATTTGACCGATTTTAAATTAAAACTTGTCGGGTATTTGCGTATCAGTGTCACGTTTTACGTTTTTTTTTAAAGATAGGCAAACTCAACATTGGTGCAAAATATTTTTTAAATCGTTGTATATAATTAGCTCTCATCGTTTAACTGCATTTAGATGGATCCTTAAGTTTGTTAGCTACGAACTTTCGTTGCTTTGGATATACCGTTAGTTATTGTACAAATGCCACCATGGCTTCAATGGTAAGCTAAAATATAAGTTCATGGCATAGCATTGTACCTGTATTACGGCTCTTAGATACGGCAACTTGTCCATGAGTCGCATTGTGATGACGCCGCTTTGCCCGAACACGTCATCCAGCTCCGCTTGGACCCTCCTCTGCAAAGCAACATCCTTGCTGAGGAAAAGTATGATCCAGGAGATGGAGGTGGAAGTAGTGTCGGTGGACGCCATGAAGAAGTCGCGAGTGAGTTGGATCAGCTGATCCTTGGAGAAAGATGAGTAGGGTTTCCATCTGGAGGATAGACTGGCTCCGTCCCTGTGTGTTTCGTCATTTTCGTCTGTTGCTGCTTGATTCGCTTGATTGTTGTTTGCTGCAAATGTATTGTGATGCTTTTGTCTTAATACCGTCAAACGTTTGGAGACACAGTGTCGTGAATAAGTCACTTTGAAATGATTTAAATCTCAGTCAAGTAATTTGTGAAAAAAAACTAAAAAGGTCCAATAAGATAAGTCATTTCTAAAATAACTTGAATCTAAGTCAAGTCATTCGTAAAATAACTTTTAAGTCCAAGTCCAGTTATAATTAGAGCAAGTCAATTTTTAAGTCCTTGTCCTTAAAGTGAAACGTTAAACTATTAAAATTGGTAAACTCGTCCTATTATTACAATAATTCGACTAAAAACTAACAAAAACGCAACAAATAGCAAGCAAGTTATTTTATGTACAAAACTTTTGATAAATAACCCAATTTTATAATGAAAAACGTTTAATAAAAACACTTCCAAGTAATTGATACAAAAGATTTAAGTGAGGTTAAGCACCTTAAAAACAGTGACTAAAGTGCACTTAAGTCAAGTCAAGTCATTGACTTAAGTCATTAGAACATTGTTGAGACATCTGCTGGTCAATGTCAACTTTATATGACTGACAATCGTTGCCATGTTATTTCCCTATTTATAAACATTTCACGCATTATATTGCAATTTTTGTTCGATAAAAAAAAAACGTTAGATCAGAACTTTTATGACTATCCTAATATATTCGAGCTAATGCATGATTTTTCGAAAGCTTGTTATATTTTCTTATTTTTATTAGTAGTGCTCTGTGCTTGTTTCCATATGGATTTTTTGACCAATTGAGAAAATGATTTACTTATGGATAAAAACGATTTGACTTTTAGTCTCGATTTTTGTTTTACAAGTGACAAATCTTGGCTGACCCTCTATTGTCGCGCCCAACCTATTTAAATTTAAGGCAAATAGCGCATAGTCACCATTTTCCATTTCGTCAAGAAAAGAGTCGACAAAGTCGCGGGGATTCCCCGGCTCGCGTGACGTCGCGTGCTCCTCGATCTCTATCGCCATCGCGCGGTGGAGCTTGTCGCGGAAGTCGAGCTCGCGACGACGTTGGTAGGCGAAAATGGGCAGCCAACGCAGGAAGGGAGCGACCATAAGGATGGCCGACACGATGTGCATCTTGTCCGGTTCAACCATTTTCTTTAACAGCTCGCGGAAGTCTTTCTTCTGGCGCGCTACCTCGTAGCCGAACACTATCTGCGAGATGATGTTGGAAACGGCGTCGTACAGCATCGCGTCCATGCGGATCGGCGCCGATTTGCCATCAATGCAAAGCTCCCCTAGCTGATCACACAGCTTGTTTGATATCTCGACCAGTCGGGGCTCGAGGCTGCGCCGGCCCATGCCGAATTCGCGGAGCGTATGGAGGCTGAAACGCCGTTGCTCGAGGTGAAAGTCGCCGCTGTTGAGCATCAGGATGCCGAAACCGCCAGAGAAGAGCGCCATGTTGTTGCTGGGACGGTCACCGAAGCTTGCAGATTTAACATAGGCTTCATGCGCAGCTTCGCGCCCTCCTACGATCACCACGTCCAGTAGGCCCATCTTGGTCAGGCACACCGGGCCGTATTTTCGGCTCCACGACGCCATGATGCGTTCCGGGTAGGCGCCGAGGGACAGCACGGCGCCGATCAGGGGCAGTCCCCGCTTGCCGGGCGGGCTGCCTTTGGGCGCCAGGTTCCACGCGTACCAGGCCGCGTAGTAGATTACGCTGAACAGGACGGCGATGTCGAGGTACGATTTCAAGGGCGCACCGAGCCACGCCGCTATTTCCGACAACATGTTAAACGAATCTGTCGCGTAACTGCAAAATATACCTTGCGTTCATACTGAAAAGAAGTTATTGCAAGGCTTTTGTGTATTTTTACCGGTCAGCAAGTGTCAAAAGGTTAAGAACCACTGCCCCATAGAATAAGGCAAGGCATAATTATGCTGTTAATATAAGACATATACTGAAAAGAAGTTCTTTTGGTATTTTATACTTGTTTTACCCGACGTTTCGGCTACCTATCCAGAATGACTTAATCCTTTCACAAACCCGGTAACCAAAACTTCGAAGTCACGATTTTTTACTGAGACAGCTCCGGAAATTCAACTATGATACTTATTTAGAGCTAGGGTACCATAAATTACTCGTGGCGTTTTTGTGCTGAACATACTCTCCCCAAAGGGGCTTACTGCCTTCCATACTAAAACATGAGGTGAAACTTTTGCCCCCTAAGCATGTAAATTGAGCCGGTCGCATAAGCAAAGGCCAACTATAACTCGCAACTCTCAGAGCTGTCGAACTGCATTGAATTTCCGTTTTTCGATAAACTTCAGATACTACCTTGATAAGAATAATATAAAATACAAAACAATCATATATAAATTTCAAAATACTGGTCTAATAATATTTATTGTGCTAACTATAGCTATATTTCCTGACAACTTCCCGGCTTAAACGTGCATTGCGAAAACTCGCACGTTAAATCACGGTTTCAATCGGTTTTCGCTTTTACTAAATGAGGCGATGATCTGCTGTCCTTCGCAATCAGGCGATGTGGGCAGTAATTCCCTGCAATGTTTGCGCAAGGCACACAATGTTTGTTTGCGGTTCATCGTAAATATGTTACATGTTAAAATGTAGTGAGCAATGCGTAAAACAAAAAACGAAAAAAAAATGGTACAGTAGCAATAATTTATTAAGGTAGATTTTTTTTTTTTTTTTAAGGTATATTTTGTTTTTTAAGTTTTGTCGAAAAATGTAAAATAAATTTCCTAAGTGTAGGCCTATTTTTTTCTCAGTTTTTATGGTCACACAATGAATTTCTGATTTATGTGGTAGTGTAAAATGTCTATCAACATGGCAAACCTAACTGAGCAAGTTAAAAATAGGCAAGCAAAGTAGAATTCGGCTATAGTGACCCTACGACCTACGCCTGTTTTAACACCAGTTGCAAAAAAGTGTCGTTTGCAAACCATCTGTTTTGCATAGAAACGACTTCGCCTATATGATAGTGGTTCTTAAATAATGGTTAGGGTAAAAAAATGGGTCGCTCTATGGTGATTCAATCCTGCGCAAACGAACTTTTTCGTTTTGTTTATCAACTATTTTCAATTAAATCATAACTGAAAAATTGCATCATAAGCATTTTATGTGGCAAACTGGATTATTGCATCATAAGTGGTTCTCTAAACGTTTTGAAAACTAAAACTGGTGCAAGACGTAGCCGCTTAGTTACTTTATTTCGTTGTTTATTTTTTGGAAAAATATTATTATTCTAGCTCGTATCACACACATATACTTTTGAATTCTGTTAGACTAGCGTTTTTATAGTGCTGTTTTAGTCACTAATAAACTCGGGATTAGAATTGAGAATATTGTGTAATATCTATTCGCAGCTTGTGCATCTGAGCAGAAACTCGTCCGTTTCAGTTCGAGCTATAGGTTCGTTTCTTTTGATGCGAGCTATAGGTTTGTTCCTTTTAACTATAGGTCAATAATTGCATAAAGTACTGCTGGAAGTTAAAATCAATCATTTGTTTGTAATAAATCATTGTTTCATAGAACTGTGTACCACATCTGATTGTCTGTGTCTTTTTCTACTTCATGCCTATCAGAAAAAATAAATTTTTCATGTTTGAGGCTTGGGTCGTGAGAGGCTCATAAAACTCCTATTTGTGTCGCACTCAAAAAAGTTTGACAACAACTGGCCTATTTTGACTTTTTGTATGAGGCACCTTGAACATAGTGACCCTTCACGATACATTAGTTGTAAACAAGTCAATTAGGAATAACTTCAATCCCAGTGAAGTAATTTCTAATAAAGTCATTTATAGTCCCAGTGAAATCTTTTTCTCCATTTCGATTGTTACATATCTCCTACACTGATTTCTTTGTGTATCAATCAATCAATGGATTGAACTTGTGAGTACGAGATCACGTATAAGATGGGACGGGACTCCTAAGTACAATCTCAAGGCGATATATTCTTCAACGTGGTTCTTGTCTCCGAGCATAGACCGAAGGTGAGACGTCTGTCTTGCAAAAATGTTCTTTGTCTTGAAGTTTCTCTGGTTCTTCTTCTTTGGCGTCGACTATAAGATTCTAGATTATCAGGATAATAATCTGAATCTGATTGGGTTCTTCTGTCTTCTGGTGAACTTTCCTTAGACTTAGCTTGAGCACTTGGTATGTGCGTTGGTCTTTTCTCTCGTCCGAAGGTCGAGCTTGATGGCCAATCACTACCCAAATCTACAAATGGGTTGAGAGTCCTTTTTGCTGAATGCGCTGATGAATCTTCTGACGAAGGGCTAACAGCGTCCCATTCGTCTAACTGTTTGTTTTCTACTGAACTTTGTGGACTGTAACCTGAACTAGATTTAACAGCCGAACAACTTGTAAATTGATCCTGATTACTGGACATTTTATTTTTGTAAGCAATCCTTTTTATACACAAAACTTAGAAGAGAAATTTTCTGTGCGAGAAAAAGGTTATGACGCAGCAATGACACGGCAAATTGTTACATTATCTAATATTAATTTCGTCACACGGGTGTTGGCTTATCGCCTTTCTCTCTCAACTTATCTCCTACAAGGAAGTTAGCATCTGTCCATATTAGTACACGAAAAGCGGCTTCTAACTGTAAACACAATTTCAATCATTGTTTTGAGATGCGGCTTATGTGCCAATTCTCAAAGCGGCGATTTAAGGTCGAACACTCTAGTACAATATGAGGAAGGATATGCGTCAATTTTTGCTATTTGTCATCTGTGAACAAGTGGCCGAACTGTTTCGCAAGGCACTGGCAATTTACCGGAAGTTTTCACTAAAAAACGCACACAGTAGCAATTGTCAACATTACATTTTCGAGTTTAGACACATAAAGCTCTTTGATAAATAGATATATTATTGCAATTTTGATAAATATACAACAGAATGTTTTTGGTAAGGATGCGTTATGACAATTTTGATAATTAGACAAGAAATAATAAAGGGGCGCATGTTTTTGTTGTTCGTTAATTACTTAAAACGATTAATTAAACACGTAAAAATGGCCACTGCCACCACAGATACTCGGCCGCTTAATTTTTGGCCAGGGTGCATATAAAGCCCTGGCTGTTTGTTTCCTTGTTTGTGTTGTTATGTTTTTTGTTTGTGGAATGCTCGTGGAGCGTTGGTCGCGAATTGTCCGATCATTGAACGCGTTTGCGCGATTGTTTTTTATGCTTCAATTCATGCTTCTTCGACATTTGTTTCATTGTTCTTGTGTGCCAGGTGGCACGCTTCTTTTGTGTTGCAACGATGATCTTGACGTCAGCATTTGCTGATTGCTTGAAACATCGTTTGCTTGCTGTTCGAACTCAATGTTCGCATCTTGACGTCAGCATTCGCTGATTGTTTGAAACATCGTTTGCTTGCTGTTCGAACTCAATGTTCGCCATGACAGAGCAGTGCTGTTTCGCTTTTGCCGTCGAAATTTGTGAAGCATCTGGGGAAAACCCCGTTCGGTGTTCTTTTGAAAACCGATCCGCGCCTTGCGTTTGATCTCTGCAGCGCCCAACGCTTGTTTGTGTTTGTTTCTGAAAATTAAAATAATTTTCGGCAGATATGTTGTCCAAATATTGGGGAGTACACTGTGGCAATTTAGGCCATTCAACACTTACACTTTGATTGCGAATATGTTCTTTACTCTTTATATATATATCAATTTTTTTTTTTTTTTTTTTTTTTATATATATATAGGCGCTTTAGGTTACATTTCAAATACACAAATTACAATTCATAATTACTCACATTACACATCTCTTTGCGATTTAATGAAATTACACATATATTATAGCGATTACACATTTTTTTCAATCTCGGTTATTTGCGATTAATGGGCGATAATTGCAACGATTAGGTTATAATAATTCACACAAGTTGATCCAGTGCTCCCGATTCATGCAGTTCTCGTTATTTATTGCTCAATTACTTCCTCCAAGTCAATTGGAATTTCATTTTCGTTTTGTGCCTCAGCGATTTGTGGGTTTCTATTGAAAATCGGGAAACGGTGCTGAAAATTCTGCCACCGATTCTGTAAGTGTGGTCTTAAAGTGGGCCTTAGGCGGATTAGACAATTCCTTATTATGGATATTGTTAGAATTAGTCCCCATGACAAGGATAATATTGTCAAAAATGAGAAAATGGCATTTAGAATTGGATTTGTGACCGTTGATAGTAGCATTAAGAAACTATTTCTTAATAGTTTTTCAGGATTCGCGTGCAAAGGATTTGTTATTTGATTTGATGATTCATTGATTTGCTGGCCTTCTATGAAGTATTTTAAGCGCTCTGTTTGCAGACTTGAGGTTCTGAAAGTAGCGATTATTGCTTCTAAATCGTATGCTTGATTTGAGTCATATCCTAGAATAGTTGACGTCACAGCAAAAATCATTGGCTACCTGAGTTTCATTGATGGGCATTAGTGTTGGTGAGAGTTGCATCACATCGTTCGATGCATGTACGAGCGTGTAATTTAGGAAAAGGTAAAATATTCCTTTTATTTTGAAACGTAAGATGCGATTGGGTTTGTACGTTTCTAAGTGAAGGACCATGGTTGATGCGTAGCATGCAGTGGTATACTGAAAAACCTGCTTTTGGGGTTTGTGAGAGTCGCGACCTCCTACTTTTTCCAAAAGTGGCCTCGTGGCAAAATAGCCACCGTAACCTAGAGACCGCTTTAAACGCAACGTTTGGGGGGAACAAGCTATCTCCGAAATGGTGTCACCTGTTCGTGTTGCGAACCTTTGTGTCCCTGTGAGTATTGATAGTATCTGCGAAGGGAATATCGCAGCTTGATTTTTTAAGCTTAAAGAAGTGAGACGTTGAAGTTTGCACTCGATAAATGGCGTCGCGATCGACGCATTGAGATTTTGCCGACATGGGGCCCAGTGATGTATTGATATTGAGAGGCTTTTTATCTCCAAACGGTAAGGCATTCCATTGTCGGAGAAATGTAACGACAATGTGGTATTTTGCACAAATTTTATTTGCGGGCATTTTAAGTTGCGAGGGGGTTGCCATATGAAACTGATATGGTTTAACTCGCAGTGTCCGCTTCGGACGTTGCAGTGCGTTAATTCCTGGTAGGGCGATATTAATTTATCGTTTTGATGGTCATAAAGAATTGTTGAGCGCGTTAACACGGCGTTGGTTATAGTTTCGTGGGTCGTAGTCGGCCATTTATATTCGTATTTCGGGCGGTTGTGTGTTTTAAACACACCTTCCTCGTTTGGTTGTAATTTTCCAATGTTATTTGCATTTAAGCTTTTATTCCAAAGGTCGCATTCAATAGTTGATGGCGTGTTGTCATAGTCGGTCGTTTCAGAGTGCGTTTTTGCACCGAAAAAGTAGTGCGTTGTTTGAACTTTCGTCACTATGCGTTGGCATGTGACCATTGGGATTTTTAGAAAATGGTGATCTGGTTTGTACACGGCCACACGGCAGCGTTTTACTGTATTGGGTGTGTGTCTATAACACGGAGGAGAAGATTGGATATCATATTCAGCCTTTTTTAATTGAGGGTTGCACACTGGGAGCACTAGAGTAAGGGATGCGCTTAAATTATTTACAAAACATACTAAACAGATTACTAACGGGGTTAAGACTTTCATTGTGGTGTTTAAGGGGAGTAGTCCTCCAGATAGGCGGGTGTTCTAGGAATTCGTGCGCCTGCACGCCGCTGAGTTTGAGGTGCTGGCTCTGGGGGATGACTTCTAACTCCCTGTTTCCGATTTTTGGTTCGTTTGCGTTTGGTCTGTGAAGCAGAATGTTGGAAATCGGTTTGAGTCTCGTTTTCAAATGGTTCATTATCACCAATCGAATCTTGTATTGTCTCATTTAGCGTCCGCGCTGCTTTTAAGCGATTTATTGAAACGACGTAAGGTTTTGCATTTCTTAGAATCGTATAGTATTTTGGCGTTCGATTTATTACGCGATATGGACCATTGAACATTGGTTGTAAGGGTCGCCTGACAGCGTCGTGTCGTAAATACACTTGCTTGCAGGTTTGCAAGCGTGGGTCAACATATGTTGTTTGATTGGTTGGTTGTCTCGGCTGACGGTATTTGAAACGTCCTAAATATTCTTGCTGTCGTGTCATAAATTGACTATCTGGTTCGTTGCACTCGCCATTTCCCTCAAAGAATTGGCCTGGTAATCTGAGACTTGCGCCGTAAATTATTTCGGCTGGTGTTGCCTCTAATTCCTCCTTGCAAGAGGACCGTATTGCTAACATTGCCATTGGCAGGCAGTGATACCAGTCGTCAGTATTTAAGGCTGCTTTTAATGCCTTTTTTATTATCTGAATGTTTCTCTCTGCGGCGCCATTTGCTTGTGGGTTATACGCAGTTGTGTGTATATGGCGTATGCCAAGGAATTTCATTGCTGAGGCCCATTCTGTACCCATAAATTGGCTTCCTTTATCAGTTGTTAGAATTTCTGGGACACCATAATTCGCAACCCAAGCGTGCATAAAAGCATTTAGCACGGTTTCAGCGCGTATGTCCGGAATAGATGCCGCAACTGGATATCGTGAAAATCTATCTACCATCACTAGAAGGTAGGAATATCCATATGACTCAGGCAAAGGGCCGGCTAAGTCGCAATTAACTTGTTGAAATTTACTTGTCATATCAGGGTATTGTTGAAACGGTGAGATTGTATGCCTAGTTACTTTTGTTCGTTGGCAAGCATTACAAGTAGTAGCCCATAATGTTACATCCTTTCGCAAACCAGGCCAAACGTATCGCTCTGCTATCATTTTTATCGTTTTCTTAATTCCTGCATGGGACATATTATGGACGCTGTCGAATATCATTCGTCTAAATCCTGTGGGGATTAACGGCCTGCTTCGGTTAGGTGCACTTATGTCACAAAGTAACGTTTCACTAGAATCTGGTACGGGTTTGCGTTCTATCTTTAAAGAATGTGTTCCATCAAGGAATTCTAACAATCTTACGTCTTGTCTTTGCGCTTTTGCAATTTCATTCCAATTTATCTGGGCTGCATGCCTGAAAATATGATTTACTTCAGGCCGTGACATTAAATCAGCAACGATATTAGAGGTGCCAGGCAGGTACCTTATATCTGTCGTGAATTCAGAGATGAACGCTAGATGTCTCGCTTGTCTATTATTATCTGATACGCGTTCCGAATTGAATGCGGAAACAATCGGTTTGTGGTCGCAAAAAACAGGTGAATTTTCTACCTTCAAGGAAATAACGGAAATGTTTTATTGCTTTTACTATCGCTAATAGCTCTCGATCATACGTTGCGTAATTACGCTCGCACTTATTGAGGGATTTTGAAAAGAAACCTAGGGGCTGTACTTTTTCTCCGATTTTCTGTTGCAAAACAGCGCCGACGCTTTTATCGGAAGCGTCCATAACTAAAGAGATTTCAGCCTCAGGATTTGGATAAGCAAGCAGTGTGTAATTCATTAAGCACTGCTTGGCCCTCTCAAATGCTGAATTGGCCTCCTCAGTCCATTGGACAATAGCATTGCGTCTTGAATTTTTACCTTTTATGAGGTTGTATAGTGGAGCTAAGGTTTTTGAAAGACAAGGAACCAGTGGACTATAGTAGTTCCCCATTCCGATAAATTTTCTAAGACCTTTCGTGTCACTAGGTCTTGGAAAGTTCTTAATAGCCTCGACCTTCTCAGGTGTAGGTCGGATCCCTTCGGGACTTATTACGTGCCCTAGAAAAGTTACGCTTTTTCTACCATAGGCACACTTCTTAGGATTTAGTTTTAAGCCAAAATCGCTTAGGCGTTGAAAAACTTCTTTAAGGTGTTGTATGTGCTCTTGCTCATTTCTACTGAACACTAGGATGTCGTCTACATAACAGAATACAAAAGTGAGTCCTCTCATGGCGCAATCTATTAATCTCTGAAAATTTTGAGCAGAGGTTTTAAGTCCAAAAGGGCTCCTTACGAAATGGAATAACCCTAGAGGGGTCGCCAGGGCTGTCTTGTGCATGTGATCCTTTGCAATCGGGATCTGGTGGAATGCCGACTTAAGGTCTAGACATGAATATATAGATGATCCATGTAAAAGGTCATAGCTTGTTCTCAAATTTGGTAGGCTATACTTGTCGTCAATTAGTAGTTTGTTTAATTCCCTATAATCCCCTACAATTCTTAACTCGTCAGTTCCTGCTTTTGGGACTGCATGCATACGTGTAGAAAAGTTGGAACAACTTGGCACTAGCAAGCCAGAGTCAACCATCTGGGCTATTTGTTTTTTTAATTGCGCGTAGCGTTCTGGGTGGACCCTTTGTGGACGGGCCGAAGGGGGTCGACCAGGCATTGTGGGAAGGTACTGCACAAAATTATGCTTCACTTCTGCGTGAAAATCTACGGGTGACATTAACTCTGGAAATTCCTTAACCAAATTTTCATATTGAATTTGAATTGGGAGCTCAGTTTCGTCTGTGCACTTTACATGATGGACGACTTTTAATTGCGTCTGTAATTTTGTACATTCCAAGAGGTTAGTCGCCGAATGTAATACCAATTCATGCTCTTTTAGGAAATCATACCCTAATATTGGTGTTTTAACCTCACATATGTTAGAATTTCCTTTCATAGCTCCAAAACCTATGTCGATATCGATTTGTTTCTTTCCAAAACTTTTTATTTGTGCACCGCTCGCTGTACTAAAGCGTGATGGATATTCGGTGTTATCAAAGTCGGTTTTTGGCATAAAGCTTTCTACCGCGCCACTATCAACTAAATACACTTGGTTTGAAATTTTATCCAAAACATAAGGCAGCGTCTGATTTGCTTCTAACGAAACGTACTGATTCTTTTTCCCTAAATGATTTACATTCGGCTTTTTATGATTGCACGGTGGTTCGCAACGAATTGCCCTATCTCCGAACGTTTCATGGTACCAGCATATTTGTTTACTTTCCTGCTGTACACGAGGATCATTTACTCTCTGAAAACCCGCACCGTAGTTTCTTTGAAAAGGTCTACTTGAATAGCTTGTAGTTGGGCGAGCGTCGCCATACCGTTGGTCGCGCGCCGGGAAGTCCCGTCTGGCAGTTTGATAAAATGTGCGCTCTGATTTACGCATGCCGCTTTCCGGATAGCTAGGTTTCCAATTCGCTCGTTGATTATTTTGATGCCCTATGTTAGCTTTATTCGTTACCGATCGCTGGGCAGTCATAAGTTCGTTTACTTTAGCGGTTAAGGAAGCCATATTATCAACCTCTTCATCTTGTTTTGGAATACTATTGCTCTTTTTTGTTATGTCATGGAATTCATCTGCGTATTTTCCAAGTCCCCTTAAGGTTTTGCCTTTTTGCGCTTGTATAGTTGGGCGTATTACCTCTGGCAGTAAATCTATAAATCGACTATGCAATATAGCTTTTGCTGTTAAGTCCTTTTCGGGATCCAAGGGGCACAATGCCATTAAGCGTGCTAACAATAGTGACGGCCTTTCATTTAATTCTGCACCCTGTGCATTTACTCTTCTGACCCATTCGGTGGGGTTAGTGCCAAACACATGACTTAAAATTGCTTTCTTTAATGTGGTATAAGGATCTTTAGCGAGACTAGCCTCCGCAAGCTGGGTGGCATATTTACTAGACTGGTCGGACGTAAAAGATGCGGCTAATAAGGTGAATCTAGTATTTTCATCAACGATTCCATTTGATTCATAAAATTTATCCAAAAACACAAAGTATGACTTAATTTTATTGCTCGTCCAGACAGCTGGAATCTTTAAAAGGGAATTTCTTAAACTACTTATACCCAAATCACCCTCTCGTTCATTGTTTGAACTTGAATCTCCATTTTGCGGGTTTATACCCGAAGTAGACGGGGTATTATCGCTCACCAACGGGGCCTCATTTGCTTGTATTGTAACGTCCTGATTTTCTGCGGTAACAGTTTTGTTTTGCGCGTCTAATAGACCCCCCATATCAGGATCTGAAGTTTCAGAGGTTTCACCTGACGCCATTTTACTCCTAGTTTTACTTCGTGTTACTCTAGGCGTAAACTTAGATTTTTTTACTTTACTTTTAGCGGGAGGTTTTAGGGTAGCTTTTTGTCTGATGTTTTTAAAAGAGAACTGCACTTCACGCGACATGCACTATAAATTCAAACATACACTTACTAATTTCGCGACGAAGCAAACGTAGGCTCAATATAATCTCGATGAGTTGGGCTGTTGGCGAGGAAGGTGTAGATGATCTTCCTCGTGCAGTCGAGTCGACGGTGAGTTGAAGTTCCGTAGTTGACCGCGTAGTATTTGACCAAGACGTCCACTTTCGATGTTGAACTATTGTCTATTGCTCTTCGACTTTCCTGCAGTCGGCTGCACCAATTTGTGAGTACGAGATCACGTATAAGATGGGACGGGACTCCTAAGTACAATCTCAAGGCGATATATTCTTCAACGTGGTTCTTGTCTCCGAGCATAGACCGAAGGTGAGACGTCTGTCTTGCAAAAATGTTCTTTGTCTTGAAGTTTCTCTGGTTCTTCTTCTTTGGCGTCGACTATAAGATTCTAGATTATCAGGATAATAATCTGAATCTGATTGGGTTCTTCTGTCTTCTGGTGAACTTTCCTTAGACTTAGCTTGAGCACTTGGTATGTGCGTTGGTCTTTTCTCTCGTCCGAAGGTCGAGCTTGATGGCCAATCACTACCCAAATCTACAAATGGGTTGAGAGTCCTTTTTGCTGAATGCGCTGATGAATCTTCTGACGAAGGGCTAACAGCGTCCCATTCGTCTAACTGTTTGTTTTCTACTGAACTTTGTGGACTGTAACCTGAACTAGATTTAACAGCCGAACAACTTGTAAATTGATCCTGATTACTGGACATTTTATTTTTGTAAGCAATCCTTTTTATACACAAAACTTAGAAGAGAAATTTTCTGTGCGAGAAAAAGGTTATGACGCAGCAATGACACGGCAAATTGTTACATTATCTAATATTAATTTCGTCACACGGGTGTTGGCTTATCGCCTTTCTCTCTCAACTTATCTCCTACAAGGAAGTTAGCATCTGTCCATATTAGTACACGAAAAGCGGCTTCTAACTGTAAACACAATTTCAATCATTGTTTTGAGATGCGGCTTATGTGCCAATTCTCAAAGCGGCGATTTAAGGTCGAACACTCTAGTACAATATGAGGAAGGATATGCGTCAATTTTTGCTATTTGTCATCTGTGAACAAGTGGCCGAACTGTTTCGCAAGGCACTGGCAATTTACCGGAAGTTTTCACTAAAAAACGCACACAGTAGCAATTGTCAACATTACATTTTCGAGTTTAGACACATAAAGCTCTTTGATAAATAGATATATTATTGCAATTTTGATAAATATACAACAGAATGTTTTTGGTAAGGATGCGTTATGACAATTTTGATAATTAGACAAGAAATAATAAAGGGGCGCATGTTTTTGTTGTTCGTTAATTACTTAAAACGATTAATTAAACACGTAAAAATGGCCACTGCCACCACAAACTTATTATAGAAATCTGTTCACTGAAAATGTAGTTTAGCTCAGTGTTATAACTGTACTCCCTAAAGTCAAAAAAAAATTCTAATCTGCATTTAGCATGTCAACCATTAACCCATGCCAGCACGGGCACGGCCGTCAACACATGCTTATTAAAATACGTGTTAACGGCGCATAACAATTATTCGACGGCCGCATGCGGCCGTTCGACCGCAGGTGAACACCGTTGATTTACTATCCTCGGTTCATTTTAATCGTATGTCTCATTTATGGCGCCCACTTTTGTAAGAATATAATTTTTTTAATTTAATTAACCTTATAAAAACACTAAACAACAGATTCTGTGGTAAATATAACACTATTACGACTTCTAGCGGTAACCTGATTCTAACTACAAACTTTAGACTTGTGTGCGAAAATTTGGTTCGCTTTTAGTACTAGACCTCGCTAACTTAAGGCTTTTAAATAAGGTAAACCTGAATTACAAAAGATATACAAAAGAAATAAATTATCGTTGTTTTAAACTTAGACTGTTGCCGATACCAAATTACCGAAGAAATAAATAGAACTTGCTAACCAATATTATTTCATAATTTTATTGCCAGAGTAAAATTGAATTTTTCATTTCTCAATCAATAAACTCTCAGCACGACGTCGTTGGTTTAATTTAAAGTTTAAAAGCTTGGCTAAAATGATGCCAAGTTAAGTGAAATAAGTCTAGAGTGGACAATTACCTACCATGCTATCTCATTCTTTTTAAATTAGGTTAAAAATGCGCGATAAAAACATAATGATGGGTCAGAAAAAAAAAGCGACAAATTAACACTCACTTAAGTCAGATTAAAAACACATGTCAGAAATTGAACGAACGCTTTCAGTAATCGACCCTTTTATTAGTGTTTTAACTTGAGTCGTTTTTAGCTAGTGTTTTTTGCGTAAACAGGGCGCGTCTTGTATTATTAAAATGACTCGATAGGCTCCAATCCAGCATAACTCGAACATTTATCGCTATGTCGGATCACATAGTAAGATAGTGACCATATAGGAAAACGACTAGTAGCTTAATCAAAATTGAAGCATTTAAACGCTGTGCATTGGATTTGCGTTAAGCTATAGAAATCCAGTGGAAGCAATATGCATCAACTTTTCAACAGCAATTTAAAAATCAGAAGTGTTAAAACACAATCGGAAAATAACAACAAGACTACCACTAATTTACTTTCAAAAGTGTAAAACATAAGGATAGCAAACAGTTAGGTAGTGAAACGTATTTCACTACATTTGAACGATGTTTCGCTTCACAAACGCCTAACTTCAACAAAGTTACAAACACGCTAGTAATTCGCTACTTTTCCAGAGATTAGCAGCGTTGTAATCTCACGCACATGTAATTCATTACATGCAATAAAAGTTGGTTGTTAACAGTTTACTGTGGGTTTTTGTTCAAGTTTATCGGGTAGCGACTGCCAATCAAACGAATGCAGCTGGCTGAGCGCAAGCGTCCTGTTTCCTCGATGTATCCAACAGGCGCCTAAATAAGCCTGGAGGGGAAAAGCCAAGCCTACTTGTCACATCAGTAATACGAGCCTGGCTCAGACAGCAGGGCTTGGTTCAGCCAGCTACCTATAATATGCTGCGTATTCCAAAAGAGCGTCTGTCGTTACTAGTCAGTAGGCAGCATTACTTTTAGGAAACCTGAGACGTTTCGCAGTCTATTAAGAAATTTCGCATCACTAGAAAGTGATTGCTGGTATCAGTCGTTTTAGTTATACTGCTACTGTCGGGTTGACATCGTTGGTTGTCTTTTCCGTTGAGTTTAGGCTTCCGTTTTGCATTTGCACTTGGAACCGACGATAAGAAAATGTGGGCGCTGGGCTAGAATCCTACCACAGCGTTGAAACATTTCTTAAAGCAAAGGCAATATATTGGTTAGGGTTTTTGATAATGTTTGGGTAAGGATGGGTCAAGTAGTACTGTTTAATAATATTGCTTAACCTACCAAAACCCAAACCCCAACCCGCACCCTAACCCAAATGTTCGTTGTGGTAGGATTGTAGAACAGCGTCAAAATGTGTTACTGTAGTTGCTGTATATCACTGTTCGAAAAGGTATAGCCATCGCAGGCCATTCTGATGTTACTTTGACATACATAACTGTTTAAATTATTGTCTTTTTTTGGTTTCAAATTACATTGAATTACGAATATATTATATGTGTTTGCACAATACATCAGCTGTAAATTGCTAGAAATTTATGCTCACCTAGTCACCTCTATGTTTATTTTTGATATGTATATTCGTTTAGGCAAAATAATATTGTTGACTTTAAAATATATATAATGGTCTTTGTATGGTAAACTGTCACCTATTAAACATAGATACAAATTATTTAGGAAATGTTTGTTAGGCTTCGCATTTGGGACATCCAGAACCTAGCCTTTAAGTTAAGTATCTTTTTTTACCAGTCACTACTACCTAGCGCCCTAGATAATGTAGCGTCATAAGCGAATTTGTGATGGTTTAGTTGCTTCCGCTCTGTTGTTGTGTACATCCTCTGGGTAGCACGTTTTGCATTGCATTGTTGTGCACCGATGCTTTGAAATACTCAGCAGCGTATGAATGCGTATGAATTGGAGAATAATAACAGAGCCTTTGTACTAATTTTGTCGATTTTGGGCGAGTTCTTTAAGATTTATCTTCCGCAGTGTAAATAGTTAGACACTAGCTAGGTTTAGTTTGGTCAAGGTACCTCGTATTTATTTAGGCACCGGTAGCCTTTGTGCTTAGATGGCGGCATTCATGGTTCAATACACAACAATTCAGTTCTTTCAATGCGTGGAGAAGCTGTTCGAAAAAAAGCTGCTTATTCCCTTATTATCAGTAAAAATGTAGAAAAACGGTCTTCAATGGAACTCGTAGTTACCCAGCTTGAAATGTTTTACCAAGCAGAAATTGCAGGGTTAAGGTAAAAACCTTTCTAAATTGACGACTGTAACTAGGCCCTAAATTATTTACATGACGTGAACAAGTTTGCGGATCAACGTATAGAAGTCAAAACCGTGGCTAGAAATCGTATGTTGATAAAACTACGATCCATCGCAAATTCGTCCGTGTAAATCGACTTAAAATTAAGTCAAAAGATGTTTCGAGGATTATTATCAGCGGAAAACAACAGTCGTTATGTTGTATTACTTAACTAAACGACTATTGTGGGCTACTATACGAATTGTACGTATACTGTTTATAGTAAACTACTACGCATTGTCTAGTCAAGCGGTTAGCAAAATTTTCAGAAACGCGTGCCGAATTTCTAAATTCAAGTATTTATTGAAAGAGTCGCCTACAACGAATAAAGGTTTATAAAAGAGGTTACAGTTTACCATTACGTGAAAGTGGACTCTGTAAACCACAACTGAATGTAAAAATATGGAAACAAATAATAAATATCATTGATATTTGATGTAGTTTGGACATTTGGAGCATTCACACTGCAAAATTTTATCATAAAGTAAAATAGTTCAATGCGGTGTTCTATCAAAATCAATGTTTTGTCAAAATTGAATTATTTATAATAAACGAAACATAGATAAACAGAAACATAATTTAATTGGTGTTACCTCTTATAGTTTTTTTATATTAATCTTGAAAGAAAAAAGTTACATGTCAAATGCAGTAGTTTACCGATGTTTGGTTTAGTTTGGATTTAGTTTGCCCCCGCAAAAGAATATTAGATTTTCCCAATGCCAGTGTCCAACAGTTGGAAAATCTCATTATCCCTTTGGCTTTTGAATAGTATTAACAACAGCTTTCTAGTTTTCCTTATGTAAAATATAGCTTCGCATTATTCCCATGCAAACAGATAACTTAAGTAGAAGATCATTAAACATAAAACTGTCCATATCACGCTTTAATTTTGCTGATATTGTTTCCTTCTTTTATGTTGACCTACTTTTTTCAACGCGTATCGATTACATTGTCTTGCTTTCATTTCGATATACATTCTTGCCTGTATTAGGAAATGTGTTGTATTAAAGCAATGGTTTTCAGCGTATGGTAAATGTACAGTTAGTGGTACTCGTATAGGCGAGCAGTTTTTATGCCTTACGTTTGGTCTGGAAAACAATACGGCAAGTAAAAAATCATTGAGGCTGGTCGTTATAATTTCTATTTTCTACTTTAAACGAAAATACATATTTGCGACTAGCGGTTTTGGCATTGTTTTTAAATTCATTTTTGTGTACGGTTTCAGCAGACAAGTCTTAGAACCTGGTAGACAAAACACTTTATGTGAGACAATGATCGGAGGTTGTCAAAGTCCACGCAGAAGTAGGTAACCTACTTCTTTCTGGACTTTGATATTGGTTTTGGTCATGCACGCAAGGTCCCAAGCGTTTGTTTCTCATTAAGCGGTGCGCACTGTCCATTTGCTGGGCCGTACATGGGCAAAATTATTTGGTCACTTTGTTAGCTTCCTAGTAATTTGACAGTTACTACAGTAAGTTTTTTTGTACCAGTCAAACAGAATGTTATCGGACACTTTTTGGAAATAGTTTATGTGCGTAAAGCAGACAGTGCCATATTTTTATCGTCATTTAGTGCGGGTTTTAGAAGATAGAAGACCAGTACTTGTTATACTCCGTCTTATTAACACATGCAGTTGTCAAACGAAATAGCCGGAAGACACTTAAGGCAGGCTTGCTTTTTGCTTGAGCAGTGAGTCGCAATAAATAATCCCAATATTTTTTTACTTTATGACTAATTAAAGTTGCTTTGCAATACATTGATATTAGCTTTTAGGGTTTTTTAGTACAAAATTTATTATATTTTTCTGCTTGTCGTTCAACGATTTTTCCATGTTTTTGCATATGATGAAATTGTAAAAGCCTTATACTCAGTTAATAATGGCAGAAAACCCTTTTGATTTGTGTGCTCAATGTGCATTTGTGAATGGCCGAATCCTTTATCCACAGGTTCTTTCACCACCAAAAGGGCATAACTTACTTAATATGAAACACCATCGTTTACTGACTTTCTGTGTGATCAACGCAATGTTAGTGTTGTGTCGTGTACAACCGAATCAATAAAAGTGAACTATAAAGCTAAACTTTTACTTGATGGGTAATGTATATTGCAGGTTGGTTTACTTATTGGCGAAATAACTTGGTAGGCCGACTTCTTGGTTATATAATCCATGGTTGCTGAATGACCAAAGTGTAACTGTTGTGGCGTGTACAAATCAAATCTTAAAAGGTTAGCTATAAACTGAATGTTACTTAGTGGTTATTCTATTTTTTAGCAAAAAAAACTTGGTAGGCCGACTTTTTGGTTTGCTAAATTCCTTTACGTTTGCCCGGCTATTATACAGTGGACATTTGTTCAAACAGTAAAATATTAAAGACGATGGCAAACCAGGATTTAGAAAACAATGAAACGAAAATTGCAATGCTAAAAGATGATGAGGCAACCAAATCAGACATTTCTGTCGCCAGTTCGAAGCCCAAAGAAAATCCATCTTTCAAAACACTCCTGCTGCTCATTTTACCTGTTACAACGCTGTCCTATGTTATATTTTTGCCCAATTTCCTCTACCTTACCCCGAAGCATTGGTGTGGCGCAGAAAACGAAACGGTGCGTATGGATGGCTGTGTGTTTTTTTAGGCGTTGAAAATGACTTTGTCTATCTATCTTACGTTTATGTCTTAATTGGTAGATTGAAACTTACAGTTATGAATACCAAAACATGTTTTATTTTAAGCAAAGCACATAGAAAGCAAATGACATAAAATGCATATCGAAGCAACAAACACGGCCTTCATAGTACGAGATGAAACCTAAAATATACAGCGAACTAACCGTCCTGCAAACTGGTTTAGGGTATCCATACAATTTATTTTATCTTATTGGAAATCCTTATATAGTAGTCGGTATCCAAGTGTGAGTAACAGTTCATGAAAACGGTCTTTCGTTTACGTGCCACTTGCAAATGGCTTAAACAGCTAAAGTAAAACATAACTTTATTAGTTAGATGATTATATAAGTGACAATATTCGTTGAAACTTCAACTTTAATAGCAACGTTATGTTTTCGCGTTCTTTGCCTGTCTGAAAATATTTTCCTGAAACGCTAAGAAATCCAATTTCATCAATCTTTAGACAAACTAATTTCACGCTTGTTTTACCAGGTCGAATTGGATGGCGGTTGGAACCAGTCATTGTCAAGCAACCAGTGCGTCGCATTACGTCACAACCTGACGTCACAAGTCAATACAACCACGAGTTGCGCCAAAATGTATTACGAACAAACACATGGAGAGACTGTAGTGTCCCAGGTTAGTTTTGTGGTTCCTTAAAAAATGTTTGGATAGAGACTTTCATATTTGCCAAAGAATTTTAGATACCGGAATTATTTATTGTTTAGAATTTAGATTCATAAAACCATTCGCTCTTAACTCGCAATGAAAAGCTTGTAAAAGAATGTAAAAAATACGAAATACGCCTATGCATCGAATTTCCGTATGGTATTAACCGTTGAAGTGTTCAAGTTGCCTTTCGAGGCCAAATGTGAGGCGACAGATTGTCCATATCTAATTCGACCATCCAATCTAGTCCCTTGTCCTATCCGATTTCGATCTAGAGGTCTACTACACTTTAACCGTAATGTGGTGAAACCGCGCAGTTGTCGCCGGTTTGGTCCTATTGTATAACTTATAGCCGACATTTGTGCAAAGTTGATAGATATAATGCCTAGGTACATTCTAAGACATACAATATGCTACATAACAATGAATGTCAGAGCCAGATAAGTCGAGTAAATCCACATCATCTTGAACCAGACGTTTTGATACTAACTTGTATCGTCATCGGTTAATGTGTTTGACTTGGACATTATCAAGCTACGCTATATATTCGTGTATAGTGTAACTAAGTACAGGATGCAATACGTAAAAGCGTTAACTTGGGGTGTCATTAGTACAAAGGGCGGGGTTCACAGGCCATGCTCAGAAGTTCATAAATATTTCACCGATATTTGACAAGCAGTCCGCTTAACACAGCAAGGCGAAAATGCTTTTTGTAAAATCGGACGTTGTACGCACGGTCATTTTAAGTCTCCTCGAATGCTTTAAGTGACTGATGGCCGCTGTTATATTTAGGTTGTTAAGGTAATTCGGTCTGTCGTCGAAGCAGCAAACAGCTGACACAATTCAAAACCATACCTGGTTTTAATTAATGCTGCGGCAGCTACAGCTATTACAGACTGAAACGTTATTACGTGTAGTATTAAAATTTCGGCCGGTGATTATGCACGAGTAGTTTGCGAAATCTAGTAATAGATTTTGTAATCTACTGTCAGTCTTGCTGTGATCGATTCCTTGCTAAGTTTTATTCTCCTGAGAATTTTCATAATCAGTTATCCTGAACATGGGGACAACATTTGGCAGTTTCACACGCTCAAACTATAGGACACTCACCTATTTAATGCATCCTGTCAGGGCATGAGAATCTCACACGAAATTTCAGCTTGTCGTGTTTCGCTTAAAGTAAAACAAAATAATTTAAGTTGACGAGTTTGTTTGCTGCGCAATATGCTGCTAAATGTTTGTTTCGAAACTCTACAGGTGACATGTACGAAGGACGAAGGTGATAGGCTACCACGCCTTTAAATACTCGAAAACTGATAATTGTGAGATAAACAAGCCAATAATGGAGCAACAGTGATCCCAAAAATGTAAAAATAATTTTCCCATGGCGATGGATTTTTGAATTGAAATTCAGGATATCGGTCTATAGTGGTGTTTTTTCGAAAATGGGTCACCGTTTAAGTCTCTTGGGTCGCCGATTGCAGTAGTTCAAATCGTTAGATTTATTAGGATTGGTTCTGAGCGAGATTTCCCCGAAATTTGGTTTGTTCGCTTAAATTAAGTTCAGTGAAGAGAATCATCAGGTCGCCAAAGATTTGCTGCTATGCTTAGGCTTAATAATTAGGTGGCCGCGAAAAGAGGTTGAGAAACACAGGCTTAAAGCATTAGCTGTAAGCCACGCCGTGCATTCTTCGCCGTTTAGTGCTATTTTCCTCAACGCACAAACCCACTGCGAGCCGTGACGTTTGTGTGGCGCAGTTGCTAAGCTAGCGGTAAATCGATGCTTGGCCTAATTCTGGTACAATCAACTGTCAATGGCAACCAACATCTCAAAACGGAGTTGTGTTTCGCCAAGCGTAACTTTTAAATGTTTTGCTTAGCTTTGCAAAAATAGACCAACCGAATGCGCAATATTTATCCAAAACGGCATGCAATTTTCAAACAAGACTTTGAAAAAAAAACTTGAATTGAATATTATGTTAGGGCCATTTAATATTATATTTGTTATAAAAAACATATTGAATTAATAGAAAGTTAAGTTCAAAGTGTTCCACTGTTTTAGGCCGGGTTTAAGATACCGAAATATACCTGTGTTTAGGAAGGCGAAAATAGCATTTTATTTCAGTAAGATAACTGTGAAGACCAAAAATGCCAGCCACTACTCATTTAAACGTAAATCCAAAAGTACAAACTCTCTGTTTTCCTTCGACTCACATAATACGTTCGACAGTTTTTGTATTGGGGTTGCGGGTTGCAGCCAACTGCAGCCGTTCGCCAGGTCTACCATCAATTTAGGCTGAATTAAAACAAACATGTCCAACTCCAATGTATTGCGAAAGTTTATCATGAATCGTGTTTAATTGTGCAATTAACATGCGAAACCTGAGCAAAAAAAATTTACCAACATGTATAACGCTCAGTTACCATTAACTTGAAATTATTGGGAATTGTGATATGTTACAAGTATTGCCGACTGATTGTTAGTTTTTACCCTGCTTTACAGTTTAACCTTGTGTGTGACTCCGGTTGGAAACGTCCGACTATCCAGTGTCTTTTCATGATCGGTATCATGATAGGAAGCTTCTTTGGAGGAACATTGTCCGATAAGTACGTTAACATTTTTAGCAATCGTCATTTTCAGTGATAAAAATAAGAATGAATAAAATTTTGATTTAGGTCTTCCGCTGCATAGCACAATGCGTGGGTACTTTTTACAACTTCAATATTTTATAAAATAATCAAGAGGCGTAAATAAATTTGCGTCTTCTAAACTATGTTGGAATTTTTTAATTAATTGAGAAGTAAACAAACTGGTTAAACCAATAGTTTTGTACTGTACTATAGTGTTTTTCAACTTCATATGAGAACGTTTTTTTTTTAAGACCCGAAGACCATAATCTTAAGAATAACAGTGAAGCTTTGGTGAACCATAATCCTTTCACTTAAAAAGGACTAAAACAAAAGACAATTCTCGCATTTAATCTCCATATATGTTGAAAAACTGCTATAAAAACTCAATGTTTCTATTAAGAATAATTTGAGTAATGCTGTAACTTTTGAAATGTGTACCCCAGCAAATACAATAACATTTAAACATTACAGTGATGTGAAAAGCACTTTCGACACTAATTAAAAGCACTCTTGACACTAATTTTAGACTTTTTGTGTAGCTTTGTTACGTGACTAACTGACAACATTGATTAAGCGTTCGCAGTACGTCTCCACGCATGTATTAAAATGTTGTGGTTTTTCTATCCAAATGTTGTGGTTTGGTGCAAAGCACAAACAGTTATTCTTGTTGCTCGATTGCTAGTGCTGCAACGTTTCCGCTGTGCAGTGTTCCGTTTGAAAACAAAATAAACACAGAAGCACCCGCCCGGGGCTGTTGTTTTAACGTTGTTCACTGAAAAACTCGCCTACGTATGACAAAGGTAAACTCCGCCAAACGCATACAAAAACACCTTGAAAACTGTGAGTTTGCGGGGCATGCCCTCCAGTTGTATGTAATGTACAGGCTGCAGGTGCACTTCATTGCAGAAACCTCTAACCTTTAAAATTAAAGAGGAAAAACGTATAATAAACTTTGAACGACAAAATTGTGCCTTTAGCGTAGTGTAAGAAATGTCCAAATACAGTTCAAGCTTTTAATGCAACTGTTTTTGAAAACAAAACAAACAATAAAAGCAAACGTCATTCGATGTTAGAATCGCAAGATTTACAAGGAGGGGGTTGTCTCCACCAGGACCATAACTAACGATACGCTTACTTGGCTGGCAAGATATTTTCTTAGTCGACTAAAAATCCACCGGCTCAAACGGAAATGCCTATATTTGCTGGTACTGAACCATTCACACACATGTAATAACCTCAAAGAACGTTCAGGCTGGCTTACGGAGTAAAATCGTTTAAGGGTGACTTCTTGTGTAAACTCGTGTTTGATCTATAACTTCAAAATGGGATAAAACCTAACCTATAGGATGCATTTCTGCATTTTAAAAATCAACACCATTTTATTCCCAAATCGGTACGTTTGTTATCATTAAATTAGCTTCAACAGGGTTGGATCAAAAACAGTTTACCGTACTTGATTTTATAATTTGCGAGCTTTCTAGAATTTAAATAAGCACACATATATTGTATCTTTTACCGATTTGATCATAAAAAACATATAGGAAGCGTCGAGGGTTGTCTTTGCTAATCTATAACCGTAACGAAACCCGCACATAATATAGTGAGCATTTCAACCAATCACAATCGATTCCGGTTATAAACAGAAGAGTTACAGCTTTTTTATACGTAATTTGAAAATTTTAAAGTAGTCAGAGACGTGATGTTCTAATAGCTTTCAAACAATTTTTCATTGGATGACACTTGTAATACTATTTACACTTGGTTTGGTGTTTAGTTGAGGATTGGGTGGAACATGCGTCTCTAATGTAGGCTAAGTAGTTTTTCTTACTGTGTCAAATTTTTATCAAGCTCCATCTTCAGGGATAGCTGAAATTAGTTTAAGATGTTCTTAAAATTCCGTATTGCCGGGGAACTGTCAATCGTTTTTCAATCATCATGCTTAACCACAGGTTTTTTTAAGGTTTGGTTGGGGTGACCGCTAAGTAGTTTCAAGAGACCGCAAGTGTTTCATTTAAATACCAAAAAGTTGCAAGTCCAAAATTTGGGAAACCGCTGGATAAATTTTGGGGACCGTTTCGGTCACACAAAACACCTTAAACACAAACACTGCTTAACCACATCTGATGTTACACGCAGGTTCGGCCGCCGTCTAGTGGTTCGCCTCGGCTTTTTTCTTGGCGGAATCATCATTCTGATCCTGTCTTTCGCAACAAGCTACATCTTCTATCTAATCGCGATTACAATCACGGGAATCTTGCACATTCTTGTGTACACCACTTCTTTTGTTCTCGGTAAAAACAGTATTCCGATATGTTTTCAAGCTTAAATAACAGATAAAATGCAGGATGTTCATCGTTTCAAGCTTTAACTTGCAATTCATAAGATTTAAGTTTTGCCACAATACGACACTTTATAGCCTTAACTATAAAACTTGACTTTTGACAACGTTCCAGCTGTTCAGATATACTTTATATTGAACGTGCTGGTGTATATAAATAGTTTAAGGCTTAATTAGAGTCCTATTGAATCACATTCATCTTGTGAAGTAACAGAATTAAAATAAAATATAATGAAACTAAAAAAACTAAGTATTTCCATTTACACCCCTTTTGTTTTTATGCTCTATCGAACCGTTTATCCTGGCTCATTGTTAAATCCCACTAGCTATATCAGACTTTTCACCTTCGCAACCAAATTTCAAGCGTGAACAGGTTGGCATTGCTGTACACCTTATAGCAGGGGTTGCCAACCTTTTTACGATCTCGTGCCACTTGGACGCTCTGAACTGCCACGCGTACCACTTCTTTTAAAACAATTGTTCTTAACCTTTTTTCTACCGCGCCCTCCTTTTGGTAATTGTCCTGTGTCTTGTACCCCCTTAGATATTAAACAATAATACTAAAGGAGAAGCGGTATTTTTCAAATACATATCAATCCGACAGCATGAAAATAAAATAGTTAACTCTTCGTGGCGCAAAGCGCAAAAAAATAGCGTTTTTTTCGTTCGTATTGGATAAACTTTTATTTGGGAGACACACAAAAGCTGCTCGTTCTCGATATATTGGTTTACATCGAGCTGATTTTGATAGACATGTTGTAAAATTTAAAACATTGAGGTAATCGTGTTTTAACAAGTGCGATGACACACAATGCAAAGGCTATTTACTGCAAATAACATTAAAACTTGGCGCAAAAAGTCTGAGTTACCCCCAACAAGGGATGCGCAAAAAAAAGTATTTTGTAGTTTGCGTGAAGCGCAAAATGTTTTCCTAGTTTTGTTGTTAAAATTGACAAAACACAGTTTGTGGAGAGAGGGTGGCATGGTGCACAACTTAGATCTTTGTCAACCATATCATACTGTTGTGACTGAACAAGTAGCAAATATTGTCCTAAAATTCGAGAAACTATAATAAAACATAAGTAGCCTCAAAGTTCGCAAATCGAAAAATTATGAATCATTTTTCTTCAGTTTATTTTCTAAACATGTGTAATTTTGATGTTATACATAGGGCGGCATACAAGCAGATTTAATAACTAACACAATATGGAACTGATAAAATCATAATAAAAAGGTAAATATTTAAAGGTAGAGCTTGCGCCCACTTAAGAAATGCTTGGCGCAACCCTAGGGCCCACTGCCCCACAGCGCTGTACGGTATTTAAAGCAACTGTGCTCCTCCTTGTTAGCAATCGACATGACCTGTATTTTGAAGATCATAATGGTACGAAACATCGGGATAGTTACATAACTATGAATAGGCTTCCGGAAAAAGGATAAACAAAATATAAAGTTGTGAATCAAGTTTTTGTGAAAAAACGGAAGCTACTCGCTAACCACCTGAAAAACCTTCGCGTACCAATAGTGGTACGCGTACCACAGGTTGGGAACCCCTGCCTTATAGGGATCTCTGGATACGCTTTTTCTGTATGTGTTTATGTGTAATTCAACTGCGACGTATGCTACAGGACAGGAATCGGTGCCTTGTCATAGAAGGTCGTTCGCTGCGCTAACAATCAATCTTTCCTTTGGACTGGGCAGCTTAATTGTTCCCTTGGTCGCTTATTTCGTCCGTGACTGGAGATGGCTGCTACGTGTTGTTGCCATTTCTACTCTGGTTTATATGCCAGTGCTGTGGTAAGCACATTGTAATGCTTGCACATTTTCATGTAATTATTCTCTGAACACAACAAACGTTTTATTTACAACGTGTAACATTGAAACAACAATTATAAAAATAAGATTATGTTGCTTGATATAACGTTTTATTGTAAGTTTTTTTTTATGTTTTAACCATAAAGCTAATTTATTGTCAAACGTCAGGATAATCAAGGAATCTCCGATGTGGTCATCTCAGAAAAATAGGCAACCGGGACAAACTAAAGACGAAGTTCTCCTGGACGAATATGAAAACGAAATAAAGCATCAAAAGGTAGAGTGATACATATCGAAAATACATAATCATCTATCAAAATACTTTAAGTCTAAATACAAATATTGAAATGCCGTTCTCCTTAACAGGAACCGGATACAGTTGTTGAGGAGATTAAACCAAATTCCCGCGAAAGTTCTGGAAGTCTTTTGTGCACCAATCGGGTGTTGCGGGGCCGTATGCTTATGATGTGTTTTTTGTGGTAAGTCAAACCCCTTTATAGTATAAGCGTTACCGTTTTTTTGCTTGTCTATACATGATGCGGTACTGGATTCCCTTAGGTTTAATAATGTTTAAGTTTATAAGATGGAAAGCTAATAACTATAGTTTTATTCTTTAAAAAATTATTGTCCCAATCTTCTTGTTTTTTTCAGACACTGATACTTGATTGTTTGGGCAACGGGAGAGTGGTTCGATTTGAAACCATATACCTCACTACCAAGAACAAATAATTTAGCTTGAAATTGCAGTCTACTTGTAAACTATACGTTTAAGCCCTAATTTGTTCAGGGTAAAAATTTTAACCTGCCAACATACTATTTTCCTTAGGATATTCTTTCAAAGTATAAACCCCACTTTGACCTAATGAAGCACGGTTGTGCGAAAGCTTGACGATAACTCAATACAATTTGTTTTTTTATACAGTGCCAGCTGATTCCTATATTTACTTTTTACATGAAACATTGCAAACCTTGTACATATCACATTTGTCACAGGAACGTGACCTTCCTTTCCTTCTACACTCTGAGCCTAAACGTTTCGAACCTGGGCGGCGACGTTTACCTGAACTGCGTCTTCGGCGCGCTGGTCGACATCATGTCCTACGTGGCCATGTTCCTTGTGCTTCACAAGGTCGGAAGGAGGAATTCTCTGGCCGCGTGCACCTTCGTCGGCGGGGCCTTGTGCCTTCTAACGCCGCCCATGCGGAACCGTGAGTCGTAAAGGCAAATCATGGCATAAAAGAGCCGTACAGGCAAATCGTTACTAAAAATTCAAAACGTGGAGGATGAAAAAACTGTTGTCCTATTAGACTAGGCACTCTAAAACTTTTTTTAATGCAACGAAATGAGCTTTGTCAATCAAGCGTTTTTTCATCTACAGTACGGTGTTCAAAACATTGGTTGTCGAGTAGCAAGGGTTTCCCAAACTTTTAGTCTGAAACCATTTTTTAAATAATAAACGTTACAATTAATGAACGGGCTAAAGGCCTGGAACTTTTGGTGTATGGTCTTTTAGTTACCGAAATTAGATGCTTTGTAATCGACAACTGAAGTAAATCTGCCTTAAAGGAAATAAAAACTAGCAAATGCCGCTGCAAAAATTGCACTCAAGGCACGAATTTCATTGCACCGTCGTCTGACTTCAATAAAAATTATTGAGTCACAGCGTTGGTTCTTTTCACGCAGTTTTGGAGATCCTCGGAACGGTTTGCGCGATGACTGGCAAGTTTTTCGTCACCACATCCATGAGCATTGTCATCCTTTACACGGGCGAGCTCTTTCCCACACTGCAGCGCAACACGGGGATGGGAATAGCGTCCATGAGCGCCAGAGTGGCCAGCGCTCTCTCGCCATTCCTCATTTTCACAGGTATACGTTTTGGTAAAAATTATTTTTTCGCCCACTCAGATGATCCTGGTAAGTTCAGCTGTTGTACAACTTAAGCAGATTTTATCGGTGTGGCGTTCGTTATACCAGTTCTCTCCAGCCTTTTTATCAAACGAGCCCAATTTAGCAAATTAAATCAGCATTCGCATGCGACCTCATTTTTTGCGAACTAAATAAAAATGTCAAGTTGCCGAAACTAAATAACACAAGCTAGTTTTCCACAATTCCTGAGAACTACACTGTTACACATGCGAGCCAACATGATTGCTTTAACACATGAATTTGAACATTTAACACACGAAATAACACAAAAGTTTTAGTTTGTTTAATAATTATAACACGGCATAAGTAGTTCAATAGCAAGATTTAACATGTCATAGGTTAAGTTTGGGGCTTCGAAATCCAAAAAAGTAAACTTTCCTGAAACCTTGGGGCATTTTACTATTAAACGAATGGCAAGAAATGCGGTTTGCTTCATTAACAACTTCTTCGGTTCAGGTTCGGTTCGGGTTCAAATATTTTTGTGGAATCCGGTTAAATTTCAGTTTCGGTTCAGAGCCACTTAAAAGTTATGGTTGGGGTCCGGTTTGACTCCCTGACAACAATCGATTAGTTTTAAAACAAGGCAGCAATCTGTATTGCAAAAATTAGTAAGGATTGCAAACTAAAACAAATTGTTAGTGTATTTAAATATTTTTACCACCATATAAATTCGAAAACTTACACTCTTGCTCAAGAACAATCGGCAACAATTTCCTTTTATTGATTTTAATAAATTTAGAATGTGATGTCTATACTCCTAATTGATTTTATACAAACCACTATGCGCAAGCTTGGTAACAAAGTAACAAAAACTAGACCTCATTATTACTCATTGAATAGAGTCACAGTGATAGCAAATTGAGAAAGTGTGCCATTTGCTGCGCTACATTCAAGAAAAAACAACAAGTTTGTCTCATTAACGGATTTTGTTACATATATTAGTTTGTCGTTACGACAAAGAAAACGAAATGGCGAGGCTTAAAAGAGTATTAGCACTAAAAAAACAGTGCTAATACAGCAGAAATATGGTGAGTTATAAAGATCCCAGGAATATTTTGGTCGGCCCATTAGGTTGAGACGCTGTCACAGACAAATTTACCGGAGCTGGGTGAAACGAAATTGCACCTAAAATAAAACCTATTATAGGTATATCTCCTTTGGACGAGATATATCTTCTAAGTAAAACAAGTTTTTCGCGGTGAATCTATTTAGCCAAAATGCTTTATATCGGTATTATTCGCCCTTTTTTAATTATTTACTTCCAATGTTTTGTACCAGGCGAAACAATTGACCTTTCCATTCCGTTTTACGTCATGGGCGGCCTGTCGATTGCAGCAGCTTTGATGACGTTAACGCTTCCAGAAACTTCCAAATCGCCCTTGCCCGATACATTAAATCAAGCTGTTGCTCTAAACAACAACAGGTAATTGCACTTAAAGTTAAACGTAGTAATTTACTGTTATCCCGATTGACCAACCACAAGTGTTAGGTTTTAGATTATTTAAAAAAGTTGAATGCTTTTTTACTACATCGGATTAACTCAGTTAACATGCGCCAACTGATGAAACAATTATTATTATTTAGTCTAAGTTCACAAAAAAGTCGCATTTATTTGTTGTTTACTAATTATCTTTCGTACCCTTATTGTCATGTTTGAAACTACTTTTTGTAATTGTAAATCAATATCAGAAGTGCTTAGTAAATGGGGCTGTGTTTCGAGTTTATCTGCCATTTACTAAAAGAGGGCCATGTTTCTAGTTTACCTTGTATTTATTAAAATGGGATCTTCGAGTTTACTTGCTATTTTGTTAAATAAATATTATACATTGGCACGAAATATACCGCAAACTTGGGAGAAGCTAAATAATTGCAAATTATTTAATTAAAATGATCTAATTTTGCATATTTTAACTTTGACAGGTACCGGATCGTGCGAAAGAGGACTGACACGTAAAATCAATCTTTACGAAAGATGGACTATATCCGTCTATTTTGTATGCTTTTCCATTAACATTTCTCTTTTCATTTAAGCACTTTCGCATACAATATCACGTATTTTTTGCATGAACTAAAACACCTAAATAATATTGTATTTTCATAGCAATTACGCTGTATACTGCATGAAGACAACACCATAATGACATTACGAAGAATGCGAGTAATTATTACCAGTTGTAGTTATGACATTTTAGTCAAAAAACACAAGTACTTATTTTTGTTAATCGTACATGTTTTAATAAAGCAAAAGATTACTACGACTTTAATGTACAAGCAGTATAAAATTATACACACGCGGATCGGATAAAGCTTAAACACAAAGTAGTGTTCCGTATACTGGAACTAAATGAAATAGATGTTAACCAGTCGTTTCGGTTTTAGTTGTAAAGTAAGAAAGTACCAAGTTTAAGATTTTTTTAATGCATTGTTTGACTATGATTTGACTTGCTTTTCCAATGGCTTAGATTTAGACCGATGTTTTGGTTATTTTGCAAAATGCTTGACGTGTAGCTAAATCTTTTTAAATTGGCCTGTTTCAACACTGTGGCTTAACCACTTTTTAACTCGAGCCAGGGCTGCGGGGTCGGTTAAAAAAACGAGTCCGACTCCGGTCAAAAAAATTAACCCGAGTCCGACTCGGGTTAAATGTGAGATTTTGTCGAGTCCCGGGTCCGGACCTGACGCTATACAGTCTGTATTTCGCTAATTTACGTAACTAAAATAGCGTGAATATTTAGCAATCCACTTATAGGTGTGACATATAATTCATTCACTCACAATACATGGCTGAAAAATGTTGCACAATATGCTATTCCACATTTACAACCTAATTGAAATTTGGTTCTGCGCATGCGTATGTCGGACTCGGGACTCGGAGAGTTTTACGTTGTCTTACTCGAGTCCCGAGTCCCGAGTCCCGAGTTCGACTTCAGCAAAACAAATTGACTCCTTGAGTTCCGAGTCAGACTCCGCAGCCCTGACACAAGCCCTATTTTTTACTTTGAAAGGGGTACATGACGCAATGGGCACAGGATAATTTCGACTTTTTCCCCAACCCTTTCCCGACTTTTACTTCAAATCTTTCTCCAACTCTTCTTCCGACTCTTTCACCACTATGACTCAACTCTTTTATCGACTCTTTCTTCGATTCTTCCTCCAAATTTTCTTTCGACTCTGTCTCTAACTTTTCCTCCAAATCTCCCTAAACCAACTCTTTCACCTACTATTTCATAAACTCTTTGTCCAACGATGACTCTTTCTACAAACTCTTACTCTAACCCACCCTAACTCTTACTTTCGCATGTGCCCTCTTCCTTAAAGCCGTTCTAAACGCACACATTTTTTGCGCAATTTCGCATGCACACTTTTGCGCACATTGGGCAAAACAACAAACTCGAACTCGAACTTGAAAAGTGCGACATTTTAAAGCCATTCTGAAAAGTGCGTAAACTTTTCTAGGCATTTTGAAATGTGCGCATATTGTTTGCACACTTTGAATTGCACATTGTGCAAAACAACGCCACGTAGGCTACCCTGTTAGGGTGTGTCATAGGATGGCTAAAAAACAATTTTTGAGTTTCAAAAATCGGCCCATGGGTTTTTTGGTGCAGTTTTATATTTAGAATATTGTGGTAACATTAAATTTTAAACATTGTAATTTTTGCTAGGTAAATTTTTACTTGAAGTTTTACGAAAATTCAGTATTTTTCGCAATTTCGAAAAATGTGTTACATTAACTTTTAGGGTGAAAATAGGTCCGTAAAAGTGAAACAAATGGTCTTAATACAATTGTAGCATTTGATATTCGTTTAGAAACGAAATTACCACTTTAGTAATTGTATCATATAGAACCTAAACAAAATAACCAATTTACTACTGCTTCGTTACTGCTAAGAGAAACGGGTCTTTCTTGGTTCTGTTCCTACTCGTCACATCTCAACTGACTATCTGAGTTCGGTTGTAACTTTCTCTCCATTTCTGGTTGTACACACGACCACTGGCCTATGTCCTAGCTTCACACAACATTCTATACTGTGAGTGCGTGAGGGCCAGGCAGGGACAGACATGGGATTTCAATGGAAAGCTCTAACTTAAACATTAGTTAGACTGCAGTTGAGAGGAGGCTCATAGCCAGCCTCGATATTCTTCAGGTCTATGAGATCACTGAGGATTATTGCATTTGGATTAATGTCAGTAATCTTCCTGACCTTGAACGAGTCGTCACAAACATATTTCGTCATGTACAGAAGTCTCATATCCAAGATCGTCCTGACTGGCACTCTTTTCTCGTCCTTATCTTTCATTCTCTCCTTATCTTTCCTATTTTTTATTTTTTGCCTGGGACGTCAGCTGATTTCCTTTTGTAACTTTACCGTCTTATTTGAATATACTGATTATACTGTATGAGAATAAATGGCGACCCCTATTACTCTATTTTTGCAGGTTCTGTACTGAAGGCACTTTCAAATGACACACATCAATACTTGAAATTAGAGAAACGTCAGGGGTTCTCAAAGTGGGGAACGCGTAGCCCCAGGCTTACGCAAGATAAATTTCGGCGTAGGCGAGCAAGTTCATTTTACGGACACTTTGAAGATTTGTAACGTTTGCGCTAAACCAAACAAACAGCGCATGTTTAGCAATGTTTTATGCTGTTTTAAGTAAAACACTACTAAGTCTTTCCACCGTGATCGACGTTTTGTTTTGACACTATTTTATTGTCCGTTGGTATAGTCATTATTGTTTAGTAACGAATGACCTTTTTATGTTCTGTTTCGTAACAAACGAGAACGCACTTAAGCAACTGTAGCGTTTATATGGACCAGGGCTGCCACTCCATTGGTTTTCCACTAGATCTAGTGTTTTTTTAAATAATCTAGTGGTCTAGTGGTTTTGTTGGAGAATCTAGTGGTTTTTGTAACCTTGAAATCGAGTAATAAACTTTTAGTTATTTTCCGGATTCCATTGTTAAAATGGTAAAGTGAATGAACAATTTTATTTTTTAAACCAAATGCAAAAGTTTGATCGTGTTTGGTGACCGTCGAATAACAAGTTGCTATACTGATTACTATGAGTGTCGTGCTGCTCGAAATCCTATTTAATCACCGCTTGCCAACCAAAGGTGCTAAAGGGGGAAGAGGGTCCGAAGTGAGAGGAAGGAGCATGTCTGGGTAGGGTATATAGGTAATGCTGGCGAATTAGCCGGCAAAATAAAAAAATCCTTTTTCAAAAAGTCGACCTCTACAGGGAGGAATTTCTGGCGATCTCTGGCTAAGACCCCCAGGGTCAGTTATACGTATTTATAGTGAATAGAACTTCCGCCAGGGCCCAAACCCAATCTTAGCGATTGTGAACTAGGTCGGGCCCTTTTATTGTACTTTGCTGTTCAATTGATATCCTTTTGTTAGCTAGATTCTTGAGATATGAATGTGAGATATGAATGTGTATATTTACCAAATAATGGCTTTAATAAAGCATATATGGCACACAGACTGAAAAATAGTCTATTTTTACATTGATTAAACGTCTGGAGATGTTAAACCGACATAAAAATGGCCATTTGTTGTCGCGATAACAATCTAGTGTTTTTTTTCTCCGGATCTAGTGGTGCTTTATGGTCCAGTCTAGTGTTTTTTTTAATTTTGAGAGTGGCAGCCCTGATATGGACTCCAACCATTAGACTAAAACTAGAACAACACCAACACGGTCTGGGATAAGCGTAAAATAGGACAATTGCCCAATAGTAGCCCTAAACCCGTCCAAATCAAACCTAAATGAGGCCCGTACAGACGTTTTACTTAACTTCCAACTAAATAGTTAACAGCAATCACGCGGCCCATATAACCGTACATGATAAAAATCCAAATGTAATGAACAGCTTGCAGACCACTAAAAATGGCCAAAACTTCCAGATTGGGGCCTCTGTCCACAGCTTCTAATCACTGACTTGCAGGTTCAGTGACTTTACAGCTGTAGCCTGTATAGCTGTTTTCTAATTTCAAAACTACCATTCACAACTATGGTTGTGTAAAACAGGGGTTCCCAACCGGGGGTACTCCTACCCCTTGGGGGTACAAGATTGAATATCCAGGGGTACAGAGATCGGGCCACAGAGCAGCTTTTTAAACAGATTTCACAGTGCAGTTTTATTTTAGAATTGTAGCCTAAATGATATTATACCAGGAGTATGAGCAGCAAAGAAGGTTGTGAAACCCTGGTCTTAAACTACCGTAGCAAAAAATGTTGAGAAACCCGGGTCTAGTCGAACATTTTGTAGCTTTTATTGTCACTGACCAAAATTCAAATAGCTCGCTAAAAAGTTTACGTCCACCTAAAAAAATTCGTTTTTAGTATATGTAATATGGCATTTAATATCAATCCTAAAGTAGTTGCAAATCTACAGTATTCGCAAGTTAAGCAAAATTACATGAAAAAGTCAAGTATTTGTAAATTCACTGAAGTGAGCCATCCAAATGTTTTTAAAGTAATTTCTTATTTGAACCAACACCCAGTTGTGACCAGACTTGGACAACTAGATTTATTTAACTTTTTAAAATTAGATCAGAATTAAAATTGGAGCATTTCAGTTTTTCCAAATTAGATTAGACTTAGAATTATCGATTGTGACACGAAGGTTTTGGTTCACCGCACGATTGTATGACGTACTTCCGCGAACTGGTTTATTTCAATAACATAAAATCCGTGAATTTATCCGGTCATGCAAAATATATATATACACAAAATTTCCGGGATTTTTTGGTAAGTGGGATGATAACGCATGTTGTATGTTTATACCGATTGGCTAAGGACAAAGCAGCGTATGGACTGCATATAAGCCTTCTCTCTCGAGTTTTTCTGCGCATAAGTTTAATATTGCCTCAAGACATTGATTTACAATGAAACTTTGTTCTGTTTTTTTAAATTTGGTTATCTAAGTTTGCAATTGTTTTTACTATTTTTGGATAGCCTAAAAAGACATTAAAGGAATCTAGCACATTAGATTTTATGACTATAAATTGCGTGAACGGCAGTAACCACGATGGAGTTTAAAAGAGTTTTGTAGAACAAATTACTTTCAATTAAGACACAGGCGTAAGAGTGAGAGAAAGTGGTATTAAAAAATTCGGTTTAATTTTAAGAAGTTAAAATTAAACCGAATTTCAAAATATAAATTAAACGGGTATATTGAGCATTAATTGCTCGTAAAACTCAGCGTTTCTGTTTAGAAGACATGTCCAACGGAAAACCGGCGCTTGTCTTACTCAGCGAGCATCATTAAGGAAGATAGATATATTAAAGTGCATCTGAAAATTTAAAACATGAGTAGCCGGTGTATTCATGAGAGTTTACAAGTGTACAGAACTAACTTAACGTATTTTCTTATATGCGATTTTCAAGACCATTTCTGCCCCTTTCCCCTATGCAAAAAGAAAAATGTTTTACTAATATTTAGGGTTTATGCAAACGATTTAAAAAGAGTCATGATTCTATATGTTGTGAAACTATTTAAACAAAACTGTATAAGATCTATTAACCAACACCATAATACCAATTCACCTATATAGAAGTAAAATTTAAATAGGAATGTAAAGAGTTGAATGGTTTTAAGTATTTGTTTGAAATCTGCCGAGTCTGAAATCGTGCTGTTATTGACAAGCCTTGAGGTTTTTAGGATTAAGTTTTATAAAGACACTAACTGCCACAGGCATGTTTCCATCGTAATAGTACATACAGCAAGATTTGTTTTAGCTGCGATTCCGTCGCTACTTATTTTTGAACGATTTTTACGAAACAGGTTACTGTGCGGCATAACCGATGTTAGGCGAGAGTGTTTCAAATCACATAGCAACACCCATGACGTTTTTTTGAAGCTTATATGCTTTATTATAAAATTAAGTTAGCGGTGACTGTGTGTGTTTTTTTTAGAGACCAAAAAAGTAAAATAAAGTTAAACCTAAATAAGTTTTATTAAAGAATCATATTACGTTGCAGATTAAGATATAGACATCGAAAATGAAGCGATTTTACGAATCAAGCGCGGTGGCCAAAAATTACGTCAAATACCGCGGGGTCTACGTCAAAAAACTTGCCGACGTCGTTCTTGATTACGTCACAAAAGACAAGGGGGTCAGTAGCGGTGGTTTATTGGATAAGCTTGACCTCATGGTAGAGGTGGGCTGCGGAAGTGGACAGGCCACCGAGCTGTTTACTCCTTTCTTTAAGAAAATCGTCGCCACCGACGTAAGCCCGAATCAGATCAAAGCAGCAAACAATAGAAATAAGTTCGAGCACGTTTCCTACTTGGAGGGAACTGCCGAAAAAATCCCGGCCGCTGATCGCAGCGTGGATGTGCTGCTTAGTGCGGAAGCCACCCACTGGTTCGATCTGCCTAAGTTCATAAACGAGGCTTCCCGCGTCCTTAAGCCAGATGGTAGCCTTGTGCTGCTCTCCTACTATTTTCCCAGCCTTAGCCTCAAGGGCGACCAGCAGCGCACCGGCAAGATCTACACCAAGCTGTTGCAGGACATCCTCGACCAGACCAACTACAACAGGGAATCGTACGCTGAGCTGAAAAGCGGCTACTCGTCGATTTACGAAAATATCTCGGCCGGGGAAAAGGTGCGGCGTGAAGTGTGCTCAACTGTTCCGTACACCTTGGATCTCTTCGCAAAGTCTCTGCGAAGCGTGGACGCGTTTCAGCACGACTACGAAACGAAGCTGGCCGCGCTGGAATCGAGCAAAGGCGAAGTGACAGAGGAAGACATCAAGAGCATCGACATGGTGCAAAAGTTCAGCACAGAGTTAAGGCGTTTGTGGGGAATTCCCGATAAATCAGAAACAGAAGTGCTGATGGATGCCGATTTCAAGTTTTACGCAGTTATGGCGAAAAACTTGAAGGTTGGTAATATTCAACAGGCCAATAAATAGATAAATCAACACTAAAATGCAGCAAAAATGTAATCTAGAATAGGCTAGCCGTTACTCAGTATGTATGATGCCGTCGCATAAAGTTTCGTAGACGTTGTTTTTGTTGCTTATCGTACCATTACTATTCGGTGTTTATAAACTGTATATATCTTTTTATCCTAACAAAAGTATAGCCCCCTTTGACTATACTTTGAGTCAAGTTTAACTTTGTAAATGCAATTTTGTTCGCATTTCGCGCAAGCTTTTATCCGTTTTAACTATTAGTCCAAGGGAGTTTGCATTCTATGGCATATTGCGCTGTTGACTTCCAACAAAGTTCGATATCTAGATCTACATGAGATCAGGAATTCGCAAACTGTTTTCAGCTGCGTATACTTTTGATGTATATTTGTATGTATGGCGTACCCCTTAAAAAGAATGAATTAGAAGAGTCAAAACATGTAATTTTGGGTTGCACGCCATAACTTTGATTTGTTTGCTAAAAATCAATAAATTTAAGCCGAAATAAACTTTGTGCCCATTAGCACATATTTTCTAAAATAATTCTGGCTTGCACCATCAACACAGTTATAGAGACTGAAATTAACTACAATTATTGAAGCTACTGCCAGTAACATCCAGTATTGTAAACAAGTCATTTATAAAATACTCAAATCCAAGTCAGGTCAGTTGTAAATAAAGTCCAAGTGAAGTCCCAGTCCAAGTCATCGGGTGTCCAAGTCAAATCCAATTCAAGTCATTGACATAAAACTAAAGCGCAAAACTATTAAAATTGGCAAACTCGTCCGATTATGAGCCACAATTCAACTAAAAAAACATAATATACAGCAAGAAAAGTGTTTAATGTGCAAAAGTTGAGATTATATCATAACTTAATTAACAAATATTTGATAAAAACACCTTATTTTAACCTACGTTATTTGACATAATGACTTAAGATCATTTCTAGTCATTTGGCCAAAAGAGTCATTCGAAAACAGTGACTTTAGTGCACTTAAAAAAAGTCACTCAAGTCATTGCAACACTGGTAACATCACAATGTAAAAGTTTTTTTGTTAACGAACAAACAGTAGTGACTCTCGGGGGAAAATAAGACAAAACGTTGGTTACGGTTGAACGATTTAATGTTTACTATTTGTAATTTCAGCTTCCCAAATTTGTAGATGATGGCATTAGAGTGACCGAACTCTTGACAATTAGCAGTTTAAAAAAAACCTTGACATTTAATCATAACATTATATAAAACAAAACTAAAACACACATGCAATCCATAAATTATGCTCGATTTAGCAGGATTATTGTTCTGATTCTTCGAATTGTACAACTAGAATTACTGATAATAAAGGCGATTATTTTTTGAAAATTTACATGTTAGATCAAAATTTGTCAAAATTTTTGCAAGTTAAAATTAAATAAAAATGCACATGATTCGTTTACAAAATTGAAAGGCCTAGTTTATTGCAATAGGTTCAGCTCGAATTTTGTTTTTGCTTTATATAGGCCTAGTAGTTTATCTCCGATTCGAACAAATTGATTGGCCAGTGTTTGCTGTCTTAGCTTGCGGTTTGCAATTTTCCCATTTTATATTTGGATAATATGCCCACTCTTTGGTAATTTTCTGTAAACTATTTTTACCTAGTATTTCAACGGTTTTACACGATATTGTTCTAAAATAACCAGCGTCTTGTTTTGCATAACTCAAAAACAAAACTTAATAAGAATATCAAAGCCCATACAGAAGTAGGTATCATTTTGGACGTTCCGAATAACTCTTTATTCATTTTCAAGTTATTCGAAACGTCCAAAATGATACCTACTTCTGCATGGGCTTTGATATTCTTATTACGTCTTACTACAACCTCCAACCATTATGCTCCAAAAAACAAAACTGATTTGTGTTCGACCGGTAGTCATTAAAACATCCAAAACGTGTAGTTGACAACGCAAAGACAAAAATGCAATACTTCAAACAACAATATGGTGTTTAAATCAATGTATTTTTACCAGATCACCCTATACCAGTGGTTCTCAAACTGGGCTCCGCGGTCCTTTTGGGGTCCGCGAAGCACCTAACAAAAAATCAATACGACGCTCCTAAAGAAGAAATTTTTCTGTGCATTAAAATTTGCAGGCAACTTACTTTTCCAAACCAAGTTGATTAGTTGTTCATTCACGTTATTGCCGCTTCGAGTTAAATTGTGCATTGTGACGTCATAGTGTTGCATTGTGCTAATGCGAATTACGTTTTTACAGCTGCTGCGTTGTCACTTTGGGCTGTAGTACAGTCACGGTTTTAAAACTGTTCATGATTGCTTTACTTAAATAAAGTGATTAGTTAGAGGTTAACAAAGCCGAGCTAATAGCAAAGAAGCAAGTGCACCCGTCCCATTGATTCCCTTAAAAACAATGTGTTATTTTGTGTTTATTTGTTTAAATTTTCAAGTGACCGTGAGCAATTTAAAAAAAAATTGGTGGACCGTTGCGTCATTTTTTTTTTTTAAAGTTTGAGAACCATGCCCTATACTGATAATATTCAAAATGTGCTACTGAAGCAATGTTGGTTGATTATGAGAATTAAGTCTTTTTGCGTCGTGAATTAACATCACTCCTTCACTAAGTATTGCTGTAGTCTGATGACAAGTCCACACAATTTTTGTTGGCTGGTGTTAAGCAAGCCAGCATTCTGTTTATTGGCTAAGCCAAGACTGGTTATATTGACATAAGCCTTCGCATATATAAGTTGAAAGTTTGCATAAAAGAGGAAAGGCGACACCAAAAAGCGGAAATGAATTATAACCCGGAGCCTTTTTGGCAGCCGGGAACTGTGACAATAAAGCGTTCACACAGGTGAAATACTTTTATCTGTTACGGAAATATGTGTCACGATATAACATTTATTCATGTGTGAAACAGCCAAATGCTTTGTTCTCAGAGTGACAGCGGGTGTTTGGTAAAGGCATGCACGATTTACAAATCGTCAATCATTACATTTTTCATAAATACACAACTCAAAATACACAACTCAATAAAACATTTTAAATGACCCCAGTCGCTACACTACCATCGTATGGACTTGCAGTGTTTAACGACTTGCAGCAAGTTATTAACGTTTGTTGTTGCGTCAATGTGACAGGCTACCGACAATTACCCAACCGGAACACCCCGTCTGCTGACTTTTGTAACTCAAGAGCTGTCTGACCACTTTTTCGTTGCTTTTAGAATGCAATGCGACAATTTTCATTTCTGGTAATTTTTTTTGTACTTTTTTATTGTCGTTTACCATGACGCTAGTAACTGCTATTTAGTTTAACAAATCTTAAACAATAACATGTTTCTCACCGAGTTGTTGGCTGAAAATCAAACATCGTAAAAACTACAATTACTAAGAATAATGATAGTAATCAATACTTTAAACCTCCGCTGTTTTTTTGCAAATTTACTTTTTTAAGACAACCTATTTGTAGATTGTAATAAAAATTCGAACAATGGTAAGATCGATTAAAACCATTTTCCCACGGACATTTTTTAATACTCTACATTACATATTTAAATACCTATGAACAACAAAAAGAGAGTTAAAATTTCTCCAATTAGCCGTTTTACATCTAAATTTCTTAAAATTCCGAAGGCTAGCTTAGCAAGAAAACCTAGCTAAACACAATCGCTGGAGCAAAAAGTAGGAAAGTTAGCCGATTTAATATTGATTGGTAATGTTTTAAATATTTAACGTAAACATTAAAAAAATATTGTCCGTGAAGAACTGTTTTAAGTCAATCTTACCTTTGTTTGAATTTTTACTACGATTTGCGCAAAAGCTGTCTTGAAAAATAGAATTTTGCTAAAAAAATCAGCGATGGTTTAAACTACAGATTTACTGTCAATATGTTGACTAGTGGTAATTGTTATTATATGACTATTTTTAGAAAATTCCGTGCGAAACATGTTTCAATTTTGTTTTAACTTTTAAAAGCGCGATTGCTAGCGTTATGGTAAACAGCACTAAATAAATTCTAAAATTTTCAAATAAATTATTCCGATGATCCAAAACGATGACCCGCAACAGCAAGACTGCACATTTGATTCAGCAGAAGCAGTACAAATCGCTTCGGTTAATCATTAAAAGAATACACAAGGAAGCTACGCGACTTGAGTCCAATAGTTTTTAGCTTTGTGGACTGTTTAACCAACAACTGTGATTTGCCATTTGAAGAACACTATGATAAAAGAGAAAAATTTAAAGACAGGAACATGCTCAGAAAACTTTCGGTCATTGTTGGGCTGTTTATTTGCACTCATCGCAGCTGTTTTTGCCGCCTTATCAGGACTGTTGGTCAAGTACGTAGATGCACCAGAATCGGAACAACTGCAGCTAGCGAGAAGCGTTGTACAGTTCAGTTTTATGCTGCCCATTCTTACCTATCGAAGGGACAGCTTTTTTCGACCTCAAGTCAAAGTAAACGCTATTTTGCTGTGTCGCGCTTTCTGTGGATTCTTTTCCAACTGGTTTTGGTTGTATTCGATGATTTATATTCCGGTCGGCGATTCGGCGGCAATATTAAGTTGCAATGTTATCTTGACAGGCATATTCGCCAGATGTTTCTTAAAAGGTAGGCTACGCAGCTTGTATATACATTTATATGTAAGACATATAGGAAAACAGGCTTTCCAACCATAATGTTTTGTCCCAATACCCTACCAGCGTAATTCTTGTAGTTTTTAATCGGGTAAGACCCATACAAAGTAATTAGTAGGGTTGTGCTATCTGGATAGCGGTTAACCGATTAACCGAGGGTTTATTGCTATTTTATATCCGGATATAATTTTGACGGTTAACTGGATATCATGCGTAACGTTTTCGGTTGATATTTACACCTTTTCAGTCCGTTTTCGCCAAAGTTTCTGTAGGTAAATGTTTGCTCAAAACCCGCCAGGGATGACGGCGACAGTTTCTTGAATACAGTTAACAAGTATCTACTGGAGGCCTGGGTATACCAAAATTTCGCATTTAATCTCAACTGTTGGTAGTGATTGCTGACTGGCCTACTGTTAAGCAGCCTACTTAAGTCAATCATTAAATCAAGCCTTTAATCTTATGGCATCGTGACTCACAAAGAAATACAAAGAGTCGCGTTTACAAAATTTAACGATTGATGGGTTGTGCTTAGTAAGAAAGTAAATATTCAAAATGAGTGGTTTATTTATTTCTATGGCATGGATTGTTGCGTACCTGGGCAACATTCGGCCCGCCAAGCACTTTAATCCGGCCCGCGGCTTTTTTGTAATATACATAAGCTTCTGTACAGGTTTGGTGAGTTTCTACAGGTTTATTTTTTTGCGCTTCGGTCGATGTATCCCGTCTTTAAAACATGAACGAATTACCGACTGTTTTCTAAACTCATACCAATTCACATTTGGTCAACCTAATTCAGTAAACGCCATGTTCTGCGCTTCTCCCGATTAATGCTATCTTTGGAACATTTCCATTCTACCGCAAGTAACACATCGATTACTTAAACCCTCAAAAGCGAAAAATGCATTGTAAGTTTTTTGTGCGACTTTTCTGCGTATTTTAACCCTAATTTTTTAAGTCAACGCGTCCGACAACTTGTTAAACGCCTATTTACCAAGCGATGTACCTACATTTTTTGTCGGTGATCAATGCGTCACGTTTGCCTCTAAGTCTACATTAAAGTTGGCATTTTAAAACAAATGCGTCACAATTTTTTCCTTTCTTTAAATTGGACTTAAATTGCACATTTGCGCAAAACACCTAACATAATGACAACTTCGTTAGCTTATTTCTTTTATAGCGTTAGGGTATGACGTCATATTGCGTGTATTTGAGATCCTATTTTTGAACTGGCCCGCCACAACGTTTTAAGTTTGTCATGCGGTCCGTGGTTAAAAATAATTGCCCACTCCTGCATTATAACTGTTGGGTGATTTTCCACTCGTCTATTAATATATTAACGTTAATTGCGGAGGATTTATATTAAGATAAACTGATTTTTATTATCCGGTTAACCGTTTTGGACTAGTTCAAAGTACAAATATCCGGATATATCTGATTTCAGGATACTAAAAATATTAATACCCGAATCACCACCCTCTTTGATATATATGAATGCGGTCATGATCTGTGCTTGTGTTTAGAAACATGCGTTTAAACAACCTTTTTTTTAATGTAAACAATTATTACAAATTTCCCCCAGTGGACGCCAAAATGGGGAAAGTTCTTACTCTCTATCGTATTGTAGAGACTATGCTGTAGTTATCTTAAGCAAATCACGTTGAATAAAATTTTCCCAGGCTAGTAAAGTCTTGGTCTGCGCCATTGCAATAACAAGTTCTATCCAAGTCATTTGATCATAGCGTGCACGCTATGATTGGCATCGAAAATAAGTGTGAAACTTACAAAAATGGGGAAACGCGCTTTTCTGATTAATTTTGCATGCAAACATCAAAAACGTAACAAATAGCAAGTTAAAATTGCTACATTTATTATTTAATATTCAATGCATATAACCTATTTGTTTTACATTAAAACACTTAAGCTCAAGTCAAGCCATGCGCGTAAACAAATAAAGTTCAAGTCAAGCCATTTTACCCGAAAGACTTACTTAGTCAAATCATGCCAAGTCACTTGAAAAGAGTTTACTTTAGTCGTTACATCACTGAATAAAGAGAGTCCTTTATAAACCGATTATTTAAAAGGAATTTTGTCCTTAGAAAACGTCTTGAAATGCCATACAAGCTGATATGGCAATTAATTCCTTCTTGTCTTTCAGAACGCTATGGTGTGGTTCAGTGCATCCTTTCTTTCGTCACAGTCGCCGGGCTTGTTCTTATAGCTCGACCGAGTGTGATATTCGGTGAGAGTTCAGATGCGACAAGCCAGTCGGATAGGACATTTGGAAGCGTCTTAGCGTTTTCTGGGGCCTTGGGATCCGCTGTAACTTATGTCCTTATCCGCAAACTGGGAACAGACATACACTTCAGCCTTTCAATGTTCCACTACGCCTGGGCAGGCGTACTGACCATGTCGCTGCTTTCCATTGCCAGAAATACATTATATCTGCCTTGCCTGCACGATGTGCTGGTCATGACGGCTGCAGCGATTATTTCGATGTTCTCGTCCGTTATGTTCACTCTTGCCCTGCAAAATGAAAAGGCCGGAAAAGCGGTTTTGATAATGTCGACCAGCGTTTTCTTCTCGTTTGCGTTTGAAATGATTTTCCGTCCGTACAAAGTAGAATGGACCAGCGTGGTCGGTTCTGCATTGGTTGTTGGTTCTTCTTTCTTTGTCACTTTTAGCCAAATTAGGAAGAAGTTGGCTTTAACCTAAGCAAGTAAAATTTAAACAACAGCACTGTTTTTTTCTGTTTACTAACTTTGTCGATTTTTCTATTACACGCAAAACCATTAATAAAATACCTCAAGAATTGCAGTGCATCTGCGGTACTCCAGACTTCATTTTATATTTTGAAATACGGCGCCTAATCCTAACGTAGTAAATTATGTTTATTTACACTCAGAAATGCATTACAGTCTGTTTTCAAATGTAAAAACTAAAATATAGTAGATATCCTATAAAAGTCACCTTTTAAAAAAATATTAGCATATAAACTATTGGGGATGTTTCTTCAGTATATTTGGCACATCTAGACGTGTAATTCACGACCAAACCACATTTACAACAGTTCAATTTATCAATTACTGTGTGTCGCGGCATAGTGAGTGGGTTAAGAGATTCGTGTACCGCCTGCCGTGTGCGGTGAAATATGCAAGAAAAATAATTAAATATCTTATCAGCGTTTTTTTCTCCATTTTATGATTGGCTACAAGCTCAAAACGTATGAAAATTTGCGCTATTTAAAAAAAAAACAGCAACATCGTGCACTTGCAGCACATTAGAGTCCGTGGTTTTCCTCCAACGCTTTGCTCGGGAATGACTGCAAAATAAAGTGTCAGGCGTAATTATGTTAATTATTACACCCGCGCTTTGAGTTTAGATTTCAGCCTTTTCTGAGCGAAAAAACAAACCCGACAAAATGAAACAGCAGTCCAGGCTTCAGGTACAGTTTGGTTGAAGTGAAGGTGGGCACCATTGTAAAGAAACAATACTATAGTTAGATATTTTGACAAGTGAGACCTTAACCGATTCTCGACTTCAACATCGACATATACTTTAGGCCTCAAACAAATATAGCTCAAAAAGCAGTTTTTTTCATATATGGAAAATGTTTGCTTTTTGCGAGTAATATTTATTTCAAGTTTTGTAAAACGAGTCGTTAATGAAAATAAAAAAGTGTAAAATGACTTCACATTCATAGTTTTTTAGGTTTTTAAATAGGAATAGTGTTTTGTGATATGAAAATAAAAAAGTGTAAAATGACTTCACATTCATATTTTTTTAAGTTTTTAAATGGGAATAGTGTTTTGTGATATAAAAAAAAACATTAGAAAACAAACTCACTGTTTGCAAGTTGCTGGAAAACTCAATCACGAGGCAATGTCAATATACATAAAGTGTTATGATATAAGTTTTAACTTTTACACATAAAATTCAATAACTGTGGTCAATTTCAGTATCTACTGGCGTGCAGATAGTGTAAGCCAGAATTATTTTAGAAAATATGCGCTAATGGGCAAAAAGTTTATTTCTGCTTAAGTTACATATCCTGATAAGTTACTGTGCAGATCCTTACAACTTTTTTCTGAACTCCGGACAAAACAAGAACTTGCATGAATATTTCGTTTTCTGCGACAACTGTTTACAGCACCATTTTTTTTGCAATTTGCGCAATGTTTGTACTTTTTCCTCCACAAGCTTTGTTGCTATTTGCACAATAAAAAGTATGTTTTGAATCGTCATTTATAGGATTAGCTTTAAAAATCTTAACCCACATTCAAGTCCTAATTTTTGCAGCTATTTAGGCTAGCTACATATGAAATTGTCAAACACAACGGGTTCCTTTCCCAAAACATTATGCAAACTGTCCATGAAATCCTACCTCCATTCGCTGTCTTCTAATACCGTTTTCGACTCTGTCAATATTCTGCTGGCAGAGATGCATTAGCAAACGCATATATTACGTGACCGAAAACTGAATAAAATTGCTTTAATATCACTGAAATATCTCACAGATATATAAATCACTTTGCAATCTCTATTAACTCCTCACAGTAGGCTAACACCTTCTTCAACTAATAACTATTTTCCGTTTTTTCACAAGTTGCAAATTATGCGTTGCTAGGCAATATACATTACATTTTTGTGACGTAATATTTAAATATATTTAATTTATTTTTTTTTATTATGGCTAAAATATTACGTTGTAGAAATAAATAAATCTGCAATCATTTGTAATTGCATTATTAACAAAATGGCTCCAAATTCTTTTGCTTAATTACTATATAAAAAAACATTTTTTTTTTACTTTGTAATTATTCCTTATAGGCCTAGTAATAAACTACTTTAATCATTTATGTTAGTATTGTTAAGATGTTGACATTGATTAACATAGCCCAGTGTTCGTTAACAAGGCCTGATTTTAACACCTAATAAAACTATTGAAAAAGTAGGCCTATTTGGAATAAGGTATTTTTTTCCGTTTTTAGACAACTTGCAAATTTTGCGTTGCTAGGGCAGCAGATTACATTTGTGTGTCTTAAGATCTAAACATTCATTTATTTATTTACTTTAACTGGTTAAAATATTCCGTAAAAATGCAATCGATTTTAAATGTTGATTGACAAAGTTGCTGCAAATTCTGTTTAATCACTATTTAGACAAAAATCATTTATTATACGTTGTAATAAATTGAAATAAACTACTTTTAACTATGTTTGCTATTACTACCAAGATGTTGACATTGATTAACATAGGCCATTGTTGGTTAACAAAGCCGGTTTAAACCAGCTGATAAATATATTTTAAAAGTAGGCCTACTAATATAAATAACCTATTTATCACTCCATGTATATTTACATTACATGTGAATCCAGTGATTTAGTTTTTCAGCAACAAAAAAAAAATGTAAATTAAGTTGTTTTTTATAATGATTTTTTCGTCACTAAACACTATACTTCCCATTTAACTTGAATCCACTTAAGTAACTGTTTTCAAATGACTCGATTTGGACTGCCATTTTATCAAATAAATTGGGTTAAAATTAAGTGTTTTTATTACATATTTGTTCAAAAACAAAATTGGTTCATTTATTTTAATTTTTTACCATGTAATAAGTTGCTTACTGCATAGCCTATTGGCTGAATATTCTATGGTATTGCTCATAACCCGACTAGTTTAACGTTTAACTATTATATCAATGACTTGACTTGGAGTTGGCTTGTTGTAATAATTGCTTGACTCCCAATCGGAGTCGAGACTTGACTTAAGTAACTGATAGTTTTCAAGTTTTAGTTTCTACCCATTCAGTTTAGTGTTCGTAGAGTCGAAAAGTATGGTGGTAAAGGTCTTACTTGTCGAAATTTCTAACTATAGATTTTTTTATTTATAACCGCGTAAACACCTTCAATTAAACCGAACCATACCTGAAGCCTGGACTGCTGTTTCGCTTTGTCTGGTTTATTTTTACCCGCGAAACGCTGAAACCTGAAACCTTAAACTTAAAGCGCGGGTGTAATAGTTAAACTAATTACGTCTGACACGTTATTTTGCGGTCATTCCCGAGCAAAACGTTGCCGGAAAACCACGGACTCCGACGTGGTGCAATTGCACGATTTTTTTTGTAAAGCGCCAACATTTTGATACGTTTAGAGCTTGCAGTCAGCCAGAAAATGAAAAAAGACCTCGGCACACCTTCTAAAAAGATTTTATATCTTAAAAATCGTAAACCACAAGAAAGTTTATAAATAGACTGATATATGTTTTAATGGATAGTACGAATCTAGGTATTTCTGCATGTTTCGCGGCACACGGCACACGGATATTTCGAGCCACACTTTTATGCGGGCCACACACACTTTGATAATCTCTGCTTGAAGGGTAATTTACAACATGTTTAACGCCACTGCTCTAAAAAAATTCACTGTACTTTGTACCCTAATTTTTTGTCAAAACAACAGCATTGAACAGTATTTTTTAATGTTTATGTCAGGGGTTCCCTCTTTCTACCACTAAACAGCAATTAAGACATTATCAGAGCAAAATCAAGGTCAATCGTCACACAAACTGAATATGTAAATAACTAATGTTTATTGTGTGTTGTATTTAGGTTACTGTATATTTGAAAGGTTGAAACAAATAGGAGGCCAATAATCAAAATTTTCAAAGGGGGCAACGGTTTAAAAAAGGTTGGGAATCCCTGGTTTATATGGTATTTTTTAAAAGGTAACTTTCAGAGGAAGTCTGTGGTAGTTCAGGTTTTTACCTAAATACTTTTAGACAGACCGTAATGCATTTCTGAGTGAGCATAAACGCGATTCGCGGCGTTAGGAATAAGTCTCCAGTACCGCAGATTCACAGCAATCCTTAAGGTATTTATTAACGGTTTTGCGCTAAATCAAAAAATCTACAAATTTAGTTAACAGAAAAAACAGTGCTTTGGTTTAAATTTTATTTGTTTAGGTTGAAGCCAATTTCTTCCTAATTTGGCTAAAAGTGACAAAGAAAGAAGAACCAACAACCAATGCAGAACCGACCACGCTGGTCCATTCTACTTTGTACGGACGAAAAATCATTTCAAACGCAAACGAGAAGAAGACGCTGGTCGACATTATCAAAACCGCTTTTCCGGCCTTTTCATTTTGCAAGGCAAGAGTGAACATAACGGACGCGGACATCGAAATAATCGCTGCAGCCGCCATGACAAGCACATCGTGCAGGCAAGGCAGATATAATGTATTTCTGGCAATGGAAAGCAGCGACATGGTCAGTACGCCTGCCCAGGCGTAGTGGAACATTGAAAGGCTGAAGTGTATGTCTGTTCCCAGTTTGCGGATAAGGACAAACGTCACAGCGGATCCGAAGGCCGCAGAAAACGCTAAGACGCTTCCAAATGTCCTATCCGACTGGCTTGTCGAATCCGAACTCTCACCGAATATCACACTCGGTCGAGCTATAAGAACAAGCCCGGCGACTGTGACGAAAGAAAGGATGCACTGAACAACACCATAGCGTTCTGAAAGACAAGAAGGAATTGATTGCCATATCAGCTTGTATGGCATTTTAAGGGTTTTTCTAAGGACATTTTTTTTGATAATCGGTTTGTCAAGGGCTGTCTCTATTCAGTGTCATGAGTTAAGTAAAGCACTTAAGTCACTCTTTTCAAATGACTTGTGTTGATTTGACTTGAGTCTTTCCGGCAAAATGACTTGACCTGAGATTTGTTTATGTTTACGCATATGAATTGACCTAAACTTAAGTGTTTTAATTGAAAAAATAGGTTATATGCAATAAATACTAAATAATAAATGTAAAAATCTTAACTTGTTTTTGTTTCGTTTTTGATGTCTGCTATTCGAAAACTGACCAGAAAAGTGGGTTTCCCCATTTTGTGAGTTTTAGACTAATTTTCAATGCCAATAATAATAATTAATGTGACTTGTATAAAACATGTTATGGCAATGGCGCGGACTAAAATTGAGTTGGCGGAAGCGTTTCCTTCAAAGTGAATTGTTTAAGATAATTACAAAACGTGGTCTATATCTTAGTGTAAGTAAGACTATAAGAACTGTCCCTATTCTGGCATTGATAACAAAAAATCTTCTAATATATACTAGTGTGCATTAAAAGCATTAAAGAAAAAAAGGTTGTTTAAAGGCAACGCGTGTTTTTAAACAAAAGCACACATTATTGCCGCATTGATATTTATCGAAGAACGCAAAATTAGACAAATATTTGCTAATATTTTTATTGCTGACAAATATATTTGTTAATTAGGATATTAACATTTTGTAGTATCCGGAAACTGAATATACCCGGATATTTGTACTTTTAACCGGATAATAAAAATCAATTATCAGACTATCAGTCTTTTGTAATTTACGTTAATAGATTAATAGATCTAACAGTAAAACAGTTCAATGCTAGTAAAAATGCATTCCCCTACACAATAATTAAACCACCCATTTTGAATATTTACTTTATTACCAGTACTATTTTACTTTATTACCAGTACAACCATCAATCGATAAAATTGTGTAAACGCGGCCTTTTGTGTTTCTTTGTGAGTCACAATGACATAGGATTTAGGGGCTTGGTTTAATGATTGATTTAAGTAGGCTGCTTAACAGTAGATCAGTCAGTAATCACTAACAACACTAGAGATTGACTGCCAAATTTTAGTAGACCTAAGCCTCCAGTAGCTGACAGGAAGCGATACTTGTTAACTGCATTCTAGAAACGGTCTCCGTCGGCCCTGGTGGGTTTTGAGCAAACATTTACCTTCAGAACTTTTGGCGAAAACGGGCTGAAATAGTGTGAAAATGAACCGAAAACTTTTCGTATGATATCCAGTTAACCGGAAAAAGTATACCCGGATATCAAATGGCAAAAAAACCCTCGGTTAATCGGTTAACCGCTATCCGGATAGCTCAACCCTACTAAACTTTGTATGGGTTTTAACTCGCAACAAACATATTGTGTTTACTTTGTCGGATATGCTGAGAGTAGTCCGGCACATAGGTTACACCCGCATTCAGGAACTTATGAGGCCTATTGTTTCCTGGTGTAACCGTTTCTTCAGCAGGGAAATTACACAGATTGAGTGTTCTACCTTATCCCACAAATTTACCATTCTGTAATATTACTTCTTAGGTTTCAATTCACCAGAAAAATGAAAATTTACCAGAGTAACAACTATGAAAAAATTGTGCGAGTAGGGTATTGGGACATGACCAACATTTTGGTTGGAAGCCAGTTTTATCCCATCGGTTTTAGATATATATTTATATACAAGCTGCGTAACTTACCTTTTAAGAAACATCTGGCAAATATGCCTGTTAAGATAACATTGCAACTTATTATTGCCGACGCATCGCCGACCGGAATATAAATGATCGAATACAACCAGAACCAGTTGGCGAAGCATCCACAGAAAGCGCGACACAGCAAAATAATGTTTACTTTGACTTGAGGTCGAAAAAAGCTGTCCCTTCTATAGCTAAGAATGGGCAGCATAAAACTGAACTGTACAACGCTTCTCGCTAGCTGCAGTTGTTCCGATTCTGGTTCATCTACGTACTTGACCAACACTCCTGATAAGGCGGCCAAAACAGCTGCGATAAGTGCAAATAAACAGCCCAACAATGACCGAAAGTTTTCTGAGCATGTTCCGGTCTTTACATCTTTCTCCTCTATCATAGTCTTTTTTAAACGGCAAATCACAGTTGTTGGCTAAAGAGTTGACAAACCTTAAAACTACTGGCCTCCGGTCGCGTAGCTTTCATGTTTCTTTCAATGATTAACCACAGCCGTTCATGGTGCTTCTGCTGAATGAAATGTGCATTCTTGACGGATCATCGCATTCGGTCATTGTCATTTCCTCAAATAATTTATTTAAAATTTTCATAATATTTTTATTGCTGTTTATTATAAAGCTAGCAATAACAGTTTCAAAAGTTAAAACAAAATTTAAACTTGTTCATCGAGTTCTTGCGGCTACATCGCCACATTTAACATTAATAAACATATTCACAGTAGCCTAACTCTGTACCTTAACCTTAACCCATTGCTGATTTTCAAGCAAAAATCAAATTTTCAAGACAGCTTTTGCGAAAATCGTAGTAAAAATGTAAACAAAGGTAAGATCGATTTAATAATTTTCTTCACCGGATTTTTTTAAATCTATTCATTGCATTTTTAAAGATTACCAAAAGTACTATCTTTTTGCTCTAGCGATTGTGTTCAACTAGGTTTTTGCACTAAATTAACTTTCCGAAAAGTTATTTAGATGAAAAGCAGCTGATAGGAAGAAATTTAAACTATCTTTATGTTGTTCAAAAATGTTTAAATGTGTAATGGAGAGATATTAAAAAGAATTGTCCATGAGGAAAATGATTGTAACCGACCTTACGATCTACGTATTAGCTGTTTGAAAAAAAAAGGTAATTTTGCGAGAAAACCAGCGATGGTTTAATATTACTATCATTATGTTTACTAATGTTAGGTTTTGCAATGTGTATTTTCAGCCAAGAATTCGGTGAGAAACATGGTTAAATTTTGTTAAACTATCAGAACAATGATTGCTAGCTTTATGGTAAACGGCATTAAAAAATTCTGAAAATGTCAAAAAGATATTTCACCAAGATGAAAATTGTGGTATTGCCTTTTGAAAGCAACGAAAAAGTGGCCAGACGGGGTGTTCCCGTTGGGTAATCGTCCGTAAGCTTGTCAGATTTGCATGACAGCTAACGGTAATGACTTGCTATAGGTCATTTAATACTATTTAACGCATCTAAAGACGCTCGGTAGCAATTTTTGAATATTAATTATCAGTAATTCTAGCTGTATAATTCGAAGAATCAGAACAATAATCCTGCTAAATCGAATATAACTCATGGATTACGTCTGTGTTTTAATTTGATATAATTTTATAAACAAATGCCAAGGGTGTTTGAACTTCAAGTTGTTCCGAATTTGGTCATCTACATCTTTAGGAAACTGAATTAACAAATAGCAAACATTTGATTTTGTCTCGCGTTTTATGGCCCGCGTGCTGCATTCAGCTTTTCATGTATGATAGTCAAGTCGGCGCCAAATAGATTTCAATGTTTACTACAGCGCAGTGGTTCTCAGATTTATATGCACTGCCGCCCCTATACAGCAATTTATACATCATCCTCGCCCCCTACCATGTCAAACGACAAAAATTACGATATTTAATGTAGGCTATATACTATAAACAAGTACACCAATCACAGAAAATTGCTCTTTCCCTGAGAAGTGTAAATCGTGAAAACCCCCGTTTGCTTTGGAAAGGCGATTTATTTTATATTTGATAGCAGTAGTGTCACGGATGAAAATCTTCTGGGACGACAATTTTCTTTGCAAATTGTACGCCGCGGCCACACACAGCATGCAGGCGGATCAAGGATTTTGTGTGACCTAGAAAAAAAAACATTTTTGTATTTGGGAAAAATACATTTGTTATATTTAGGACTTGAGTTCCTCTAAAACTATGGACTAAAGCACATTCGAAAGACAAGCAAGATTTGCGCCTCGTTCTAAATTTACCTATATTAAATTTGTTGTGGGCATGACCTACTCCACCCTGACGCTATTCGGGTGCAATGTAAAAGTAAGCCGATCTTAACAGTTTATCAATAAATATTTGCTATTTCGTAATTACTTAGCCTTGTTTATTTTAAATGAAACGCAAACCAAAAAGTTTGGAACATACTTTATTGCTCCGAGGGTCACAACTCACAAATGATCATGCTTGTTTTGGACCACACTAATTTAGTGTATCGCCCCTCCAAAGTTTTTGCATCTGAATAAAATGCGTGTCTAACCAGCAGGGTTTGCGGAGTCGTTTATATAGCTTGAGTCAGACTCGAGACTCTACTTTATTTTCTATAGGTTGAATTGGGACTCGAGTTTTAAACTGACTAACAGTGTAGGAATATACTAAATAGCGGAGCCTGTTGACGGCATTAGTCGAGCATATTGTATTGTAACAGATATCGCACATATAGGTGGGTTACAAAAAAAAATGTTTTGATACTAGATCCACTATACACAAGGTGTCCGATATTCGATACTTTATAGGCTACCGGTACGTTTGTCGCACTGGCCTTGCCTTACGACATTTTATTGAATAGTGTACCATGGTATACCAAAGCAGGGTTGTGTTTTGTGCATATATGTATGTAGTAGTCTGTATAATGTTTTTTATTGTACGCAACCACCGAAGGCTTGATGTTATGTAACTTGATATTTTTTGGTTGTTAGCTACAGCGTCCTCGTAGTTTGGGTTGTAATATGTAATATTATCAAAGTTAATGTGTCTCCGGTCAACATATTTGTTATATCAGCTAAGCTCGCCAGAGAAATCATTTCGCTTTGATTCAAATATAATTTTTAAGCGGTTCGTGCAACGTGAGTTGCGTTTGATGTCATTGTTATCTGCTGCGTAATTATAGAAGTTATTTAACTCCTTTTATACTCGAAATTCGAAAAAAAGAGTAGGCGGAGTCCCGCGTTGTAAACTTTAATTGGTAACAAGCTATTGCTGTCAGCCATAATGTATAAACGAGTGTTGCTCACTGTGAGCAACTCTCGGTTATAATTTGGTAACTTTAAGGTTTAGTATTGTTTCATAGTTTGTAGTTGTGTCGTCATAAAATTACAATGGCGGTCAACTATAGAAACAAAATATTCTACTGTTGACTGGTTACAGGTGTACAGCATGTGTAGGGCCTACCGGAATCGTGTCATTGTGTTTTGGAGATAGAATTGCAGGTTAAACGTGTATTCAGATCAGCAGGCGCCAAAATTAGCTTAACTGCCAGTAGTGGATTTTATACATAGAGTACAGTAGCTCTGCCAAGGAATAATATTTTAGAAAGTTAAGTTATATTGGTTGTTTTTCTGTTATACTATCAATATACAAATTTGCCAAAATGTCGGCACTGGTCTAGAATCCTACCACATTTTAGCCCGAAGATTATATTGCTAACAATATTTGGGGTTAGGATGCGAGTTAGCGTTTGGGTTTGGGTGGGTCAAGTAATAATGTTACGGTGTAGGCCCTATTTATTCTCACATATTCATACCCTCCCAACTTTGACAACTCGTTTCTTGAATGTTAAAATAAATGTGTTAGATTGAATCGGTTGTGTAAACTGTAATACGTGTTCAGGTTGCTGCCAAAACTTAATTAACTTTTTTGCCAATGCATCACTACACAACAGGGCTCTTACAAATGAAAACGAGAAAATCCCTAAAGCTATGTCAAAAAATCCCTAGATGGCATCAAAAATCCCTAAACCTTAATTAGCGCGTTATAATATTATATAATCACATTAGTCAAAATATGGCTAGTAGGGGTTCATATATATATATATATACAAATTAACCATATTTACATGCTAAAACTGAACTTTAGATATTCCCATATTTTTTGAATAACTATACATTGTGCAGCTGTAGCCTATAGGTCTAGCCTACTATTGTTCATTATGTCTAGCTACTCATTTGAGCAGCAATGTGTCGACTTACTTCACCTGATGCCATTTTAATTAAAATTACATCTTTAACCTAATCACATTAGGAAAAATTGACTAAGTTAGTAGCCTACAATGTATAATGCACAATAACGCAACAATTAACAAATTCATGCCAGGTATTAAATAGGCTGAGCAGTTTCAGTTACTTTTAAAATTTTAAATAATTTTCCAAATGAACAGAAACAAGTAGGCTGGCATATCTTGAACCTGTTTTTTTTTAAATTGCTATTCAGTTAACATTTACTAATTAACAAATCATACAATACGATTTGCAAAAAAAGGACAAAATAACCCCAAAAAATCCCTAGATCATCAAAATTCCCAGATTTGTCTCTAAAAGGGGCTAAAAGTTCCAATTTGGAACTAAATCCCTAAAAGTGATAGCACTGCTACACAATGAACTATTTTATTAGGCCTTCTTTGCATAGGAAAGATGGTATGACGTCATAAGATATCGCATCAGACCGCAAAAGTTTTTGTTCAAAACTTCCGTATGAATAAAATGTTAAGCACCAGACAATATTGGTAAAAAGTAGTAAAAAGCACTACATTTTATTCAACCGTATTTTTTTCATTAAACAGCATGTGGTATTGGAGGTTTAAACTGAAAAATGTGTAACTGTGACCTAAACAGCAAAACTCCTTAAGTTGCTATAGCGTCGGCCAGAAGAAACTCATGGGAGCCGGGAGTTCGGCCCAACATGCGGCTTCAGGCGGCGCAGCTGAAGCTGTCGGCTTTCATTCGGCTGTTTTCACTTTCTTGGCAGCCAACGGAAAGATGATAGCAGCGTTGGCCGTAGCGTCTGTAGTTATCGTGGCCTCTGTTGCCATTCCTACAGTGATATTAACTCAATCGGGCAACAACGAGACCACAGATGCGACAGAGATATATTCTGGCGACATAGTTGATGGTGAGTTCTATATTTTTTATTTTGCTCGTCATATATATCCTCACGTCCGACGACTTTTCATTGAGTGACATCTGAGCCCTATAGCGATTGATGTGAAGTAACAAGTAACGCCAGATGCAATATGAAGAGCAGTCTTGACCGAGTACGTTTCCGTTACACACCTGATTTGTTTCCTCTTTTTAAATTTGTTATTTATCTTGCACGGTGGCGTGTAGCCCACCCCATGTGCCACCAAGCATATCAGAAAGACTAATACAGCGGTCTGAAAAATAGCTTTAGTGATGTCAAATATAAATGTGTAAACAGTATATAAAGTAAGGTCAAACAGCATTCTAGTTGCCATAATTTCCTAAGTCTTGCGTAAATACTTAGGCCAGAGTGTTTTCAAACTGTGGTTGTGAAGTGTTATTTAAAACATTGACTAACAATTGTGTTAGGTGAGGCACATTGTATCATTGTTTTGTTGACAATATTATAATAGTTTGTAGATAGTAAACAGTATGTAGTATAGTAATAATTTAAAAGTTAGACCAATTCTCTACCATGTGTTACCTGTTTAAGAAATTGATAGGATCCGCATGTCAAAAAAAGTTAGATAACAGTTGGTTTAAAATAAAAAAATGTGCTCGCAGTAAACGCATACGGTTGAATTATGGACACAGCAATAATTTCTGGTGGCCAAAAGGTTTTCCTTAATTGAGGTCTACAAGTTTCGATGGGTCTTTGTAAGAAAAAATCAGCTTTGCAAACAAGGTTATTAAACTGTTTATCCATTTTTACTCCCATCAACAAGGGTTTATCAACTCAGCTTTTATTTAGATTTCTTAGTGTATTAGATGCAGATTTTAAATTTCATATGAAAAGTCGGATGTCGTGTTCAGTTATGAGCCTAATCAGATTATACCAACTTTATGAATAAAAGGCAGACCTATATTTTAGCATATTGCAAACAAGGAAGGGTGCTCTAATTGTTGGCAAGAAAGCGAGTTAATGAAGTCCAAAGTGTCCCGCTTAATTTTGGCCGCCTCGTTAAATGTATTTATATATTTCACAAAAGACGGACTGTCCACTGCAGACGTTTGGCAATTCCCATAACTTCGGCAGAAACGTCGCCGGACACAGTAGCAACAGCAGCAGCAGATGAGGTTTTAACCAGCAAAGGCGCACAACCTTCAACTACAACGACAATCGCGCCGACGAAAGCGACGAGCGCGACAGAAGCGACAACCCTACAAGCTGCCAGTTCAGCAGCGGCGACCACCACGACTGTTGTCATAACGACAGCAACGACTACTACTGAAAGGCCGACATTCCGTGAGCAGTTGTTTTTCTTTTTGTATAGGAATGCCCGATATGTACCTCATTGGCTATACCTGGGAAGACCAACTTTTAGCAGAATGAGCCGCATTGCAACTCTAAGAATATCAAAGGGCCACAAAACCTATTATTAAAAATCGAGTTTACATGCCGCATCATGCCATGGTACGACACCTTTGGGCTGATATATCTCCATAAAACGGTCCGCAAAAACACACATGTAGAAAAACACACATTGCACAATGATGGGTCCACAAGTGTTCGATGGATGTTGAAACGCGACATTAGACTCCATTATAGTCTTAAAAAAATATAAGATTAGGCCTACATCAAATACTGCGCCTTCTACACGTTTTGATGATAGTCGAAACAATTGTTTTAAATAAAGGCTTCTGAAAGTGAGAATAAGTGTTACATGGCCGCACGTAAACATGGCCGCCTCGGGTTGAACATCCCTGGGCCATATTGTTCTAGTGTAGGCTTATATACATTTGGAAATTGTCAGTTATATAGTTAACGACCAAATGACTAGGGTTGTTTTAACACTCGTTATAAATGGGTTTTTCGGAGATGACGCATTCAAAGCTAACGGCCACATAGTATCACGACATCTTTTATCCCTAAAATAATACCTGATACAAAACGAACATTATGTCTTTGGTATAGTATTAGTGAAACATAAATAGAACCGGTTATTCTTAAAATACCATAAATGACTCTGTGAAGGTTCAACTTGGACGCCGGGTTTAATTACACTCTTTGTTTGCAAAATTTTTGTGAGCAACAAGTCCCTTGTCTTGTATGTTGCTTGCTTATTGTTATCGCACGAACTTTCGTAATTCTAAGAATTAGAAATTATGCTATCATTAAGTTCGCCTTTCGATTCATTAAAAACATTATGAAAGCATCAATCGATAGTTTACCGATTTACAATTTATTTTTATTTTTTTATTTACATACATTGATGCCTGTATATCCGTAAATAGAACAAGCAGCAATGCAGATTTATGACACCCGGCTGTATTATGAAAGCATCAATTGATAGTTTACCGATTTACAATTTATTTTTATTTTTTTATTTACATATATCGATGCCTGTATATCCGTAAATAGAACAAGCAGCGATGCAGATTTATGGCACCCGGCTGTATGGTTAATTCGCAATTATAAGTTGTCATTTATTCGCTCTTTAGCGACTCGAGTGTCGGACGCGGTGCATTACGACTACGAGTGGACCAACTTGACTTGGTCAGTAGCGAAGGACTTTTGCGAGCAGCGTGGCCGCAGTCTTTGTACAGCTGCCGAGATATGCGTTGACTCTGTACCGGTTCTTACTGGCGTCTTCTGGGACGAGAATCGCTGGGCACCGACCAAGTAAGTCTTTCAACCAATATGTGGCCTGAAGAAACCTGTTTTGGTCAGTGCCAATTTGCTTTGTGCTTCAAATGACCTTTTCTATGCCATTCTAGCGCTTTAGGTTATAATTTTTAATATAACCTACCACACCATAAATATGTATTACCGTACTATATGTTATGCCTTTGGTTGCCCAAAACAGTTGTGTGTCCAGGTCTATTTAAGTTTTTTCGCCAAACAATTTCTGGGGTAAACCAAAACTGACGTATCTGCGTTTGTCGTATAGGTGTATATTATTCTGTTTATAATGTAATCTTAGATCAATAGTTTATTTTGTATTTTGACCGAAATTTATTTGTATTTTGACCTCAATTTATGACGTTATCTGTGAAAATGTCGTGCCTACCGTGGTCCACGCGAAGCAAAAAATTGAATTAGGGGTCCGCGGTAAAAACGTTTAAGAACCCCTGGTTTAAACCCTTTTATGTGGTTGCCCTTGTAACAGCAATTACCAATTTGCCCCTAATCAAAGCTCACAATACGTCACGGAACATTACAAGGCAGGTCTCCCAAGTTAGCATGTGAAGCACAAATTTAAATTAAACCGGTGAATACTTACTGTAAAACCTTCAACGTTTAATGTCAGAACAAGCATACATCCCAAAACAAACAATACAATCTTAAACAGTGGTAAATATAAAACTTTTGTTTTTTTCGTCCAGCGACATCGCAAACAGTTGGGTGCAGGTGGGTCAGGATGTGTACACCCTCGCCTGTTGGGAGCACACCTACGCAAAAGGGACTTTCCCCAGCTGGGGTGAGAACACAGACAGTCCCGAGCTCAAGAAGGACATTTATTGCTGCACTGCAGGTCAGTGGTCGATAAAATGACCGATAATATCGGATCGGGGTAATCTCAGTCGTCGTTGGGTTCCAATTAGAGATATCGGTTTACCGATAATATCGGCCGATATTTGAATTCTACCGATATATCGGTATCGGTAATAGTAGGCCTAGGCCGATACTTTGGCCGATATTTTAGTATGAAAATATTATATATTTTTTCCTGTACAAGCAACTTACCCATTTTTGATAAAAAAAAATTGGGTTTTAGCATCACGCCAAGTTAATATGCAAAATAATAGTTCAATATTTAATAAAGGTAAATAAAATAAAACTTTATTAAGATGTTATTTTCAATTAGTTGAAGTTTTGAACATTTCCCAAGTATATAAAAATCGGTATCGGGTATCGGTTGACAAAAAAAAAATTATATCGGTCAACCTCTATAGTTCCAATCATATATAAACATGCTGTTGCTACCAGGCATAGCATCAACTGAAAATAAGCTTCTGGTATTTATTTGTCCGTCCAACATTTCGGCTAATTATCCAGGTCCCGATGTGAATTTTCTGAAAAAAAAACAGCCTGAGACCTTTCGCCCAGTGAAACACGCTCCCAAGTTTCTCCGAACGACAAACCGCCGAATAACACTCTTGGACGTCCGCACGCCGAAAATTCCCCGATTATGGCCACCAACTTGCCCCCCGCAGCCGCATCCAGACACCTACCCACGTCATCACTGACCTCGAACCAGACCTAAAGTTTGACAGTTATTTTGTCTGGCGGTATTGTTTCGCGTAATGGCGTAACTGTGGTTTAATTTATAAAACGCTTTCATGTCCCAAATTTAGCCCCAACCTAATTTTCGTCTCTAAACGAAAAGTCTGCTTTTCAGGTTTTATCAGTTTTTTTATTAAAATCTATAATAACCAGCAATTTAGGCGAGCAAAACATGTCAAGTTTACTCGCATTTGAGATTTCCTTTTGAATGAGAATAGTTTTCCATTTTATTTCAATTGGTTTTCGATTTATAAAAAGGTGAAAAAATTGTGGTTTTAGACTTCCTGTTCTGTATTAAAGTTTAATCGCTGTTTATCTCAAAAAAAATAAAAAGAAAAATTTTGTCTGAAAATAATTCCCTCTGGTATTTATTTGTTTGTCCGACGTTTCGGCTAACTATCCACGAAGCCTTCATCATGGAACTTTCCAGATGAAGGCTTTCATGACTGATAGCAAAAGCATTTTTATATCATTTTTCAACAGAAATAATATTTAGAGATGTAAATAATGTCGATAATAATATCGGATCGGAGCCGATTTTCGATGCCAATTGTTGTCGGTTCTCGTCCGATACCGACCTGGTATCTGTACCGATACGATTATAAATTAATTTAAATTGATTAACGTAATTGATTGACACCTGGAGATAAGTAACCTTCGATGCTAAAGGAAATTTTGGCCTATTAACCTACAAAAATACCTCTGAATGTTTTTATTTAATCTATTTTACTTGTTTGCGCATAGTAATGATATAATTTAATATAAAATAACGGGTGTCAGTTACGCAACAAAGTCTCTCTAATATCATTTATAAAAGTTCTACGACTTCGTGAACACGCGCAACAATCGTTTTTCAACTATGTGTGTTACATATATAACTTAATTCTAACAACATTCTTTCGCAGAAACACACAGCTTCACCTACTGCAAGCAAGTGTCGCGCGTATTCCTCATTCAGGTTGACTTCCCACACCGAACAGACCGATACTTTCCGGGGGAGAGGTGGACCCTACCTTCCGGCATGTGGTGTCGATGCGCCGATGACGGTTACTCTGAGTGCACCAACCCCGATAACTGCTTTGGAGGTTTCACGCCGGTGTGTCTTGTTCATTTCGATATTATACTTTGCGGGTAATCATTCGCCTGGAGTTCGACGAAATCCGACGGTCGCTTCGGACACCGTGTTTAAATACCGGCGTTTAATGGAATTTAATCGATCTATTTGATTGTCCGAACGTTTCAAATTACAATTAAAGTGACGTTAAAAGGTTTAGGAAAGACAAAGCACCAAGTCTAAAAAAATCGTTAATTAAAAAAAAACAACAACTGGTGACTAAATATCGGCCGAAAATTTGCTTGAAATAAAAAAGGAGAATAATAAGGTACTATACGTAACGCTAACCAATTACCAATTTGTTTGTTTATACAATACACATTTTCAACTAAATACGTTATGATTTTAAGCGAAAGTTTACCATTTATTTTCCTAAAAAAGATTCTATACTCGTATTGTTTAGGCAAATTTTGTATCGACTGTAGAAATAACAAATAGCAGATTTTATGCGCACGCGATAATATTTTGATTTTGTGGTTTCAATGGAAATATTTTGTTTTTGTGGGTTTATTGCCCAAAACAATCTTCAAATGTTTTTGTTCTTGCTGTCTTGATATGGTGGCCACTGAACAATTTTGTTTATACTTTTTGAGGTTTTCTGCCAGACACAAGCTAAAGTTTTCGACGAACCTTTGAAAAGTGCGTGCTGTTGTGGTGTGAGAGGTGTTAAAATATCAGAACACAATGGCGTAAGACGTATAGGACGTGGGTATATGACATCAGTCGAACAGAACAAATATTGTATAGAAGGGCGTATCTTTATGGAATCCAAAACCATTGGCAGCAGGTTTCTGCTTGTTGATCACTGTTCCGCTGACGCGTATATAAACAAGAAAACTCAAAGTTTAAAAAATTGAACAAATATTGTGTTGCTCCCGCATACTTAAATTTGCTAATATTGAAACCAGGGATGTTTGCCAAATATGCTATTCCGCCTTTACAATTTATAGTTGGCGGCAATGTCGGTTTTAAAATTTGGTACTGCGCATGCGCAAGTCGGACTCGGGTAGTTTTACGTGATCTTACTCGGGTCCCGAGTCCGACTCCAGCAAAATAAACTGACTCAGTCGATTCCTGATTCCGACTCTGCAACCCTGATTTAAACTGCTTGTTTTTTCACGGAAATATGCTGATGGCGATTCTAGAAACGTTGAATGGTATGTTCTATATAAATTAACTGCAATTGTATACAAATGGAACAGAAACAACGCTAAAAATGTATACGGAAAAGGCAACGAAACTGAAAACAAATGTCTTGGTTTTCCAACAACAAAATAATAGAATAATGCTGTTAATCGCGAAAAAAGGTTTTTACGATACTGTAGATATGATTTTGGCAGAACCTTTCATGTTTCGTTTTTAGACCGTTTTAGGTAAAAAAAAAGTTTGTCAAAAAAGCGTCCTAAACCGAAGTGATTTTCTTAAAAGTATGTCCGGCCAATCATATTTATCCTAAAGGCGCCTGCGCTTCATTTTTTAATGAAAATAAAAGTCTAACCCCAAAACGATAACATTTGTTCCTTGCGCTTTTCCAGGGTCAGGTGTTTTGCAGTGGTCGGAACGAGCCGTTCGCCCAGCAGTGTACCTTTCCTGTTGAAGAGGACCGACAACCGCCCGGCAAGTATGTGAGCCTGGGCGACGTTTATACCCATTACAACGAGGAATGCGCCGTCTGCGTCGAAACGGGATGCAGTAGGTGTTAGTTTGTATTTACTTTAATACGTTGGTGCCTGTTACGGATTTGTAACATAATACTTGGTTATTTGGTCGTCATATTTAGAATCTTTCCATATCAAATATTATCGAGACTTAATTTAGGTCTCGGTTCGTGGGAAACTTACAGGCTTTGACATTTGAAATTGTGTACAAAGTTACTGTTCAGTTTTGTTTTCAATTAATTGGATAAAGAGCTGCTAATTTTATTTACTAATTCCTTAATCAATTCATGATCATTACGTACTCTTATATATCCAAAAAGAACTTCAAATCTTAAAAAAATAAACTGCACACTAACGCCAAATACGGCACGATCAGCAGTTCTGCTGAAAAACTTAATTTAAAAGAAATCACTTGACGCCCTTCTAGGATAACTATAGTATTCTTTGTTTTCAAAAAAGTTGTTTTAAATCCTTTTAACATTTTTTGGTTCTTTTTGGGTTTTGCGATATTGAACAGGCCTAGATCCTTATATAAACTATACTATTATTGTTTTTGTAATACGCTTTTATACAACTCATTACCTATTACACAGACGCGATAAGAAAATCGCATTTTTGCGTTTTCTTGTTCGACTTTGTGAAATTTTGCCTAAAAACCTATCAATACCAAAATAGTGAATTAAAAATCATCCCGTAACAGTAGTGACTGCCTCCTAGCTTATAGATAACGTTTTGCGGCTATAATTTGAAAACTATATCTCGGCGTAAATGGTTCTCTGTTTTCGTCAGAAATTTGGGTGGCCCAGTGGGGTGAATGGGGCGAGTGGGGCGCCTGCTCGGCCGAATGTGGAACCGGGATGCAGCGTCGATTCCGCACATGTGAGGACGGGAACCTGTGTTTTGGCGATGACCACGGGAGACAGTCGTGCACCATCCAACCTTGTCCGGGTGAGTATATGTATATAGGGCAGTTTTGCCCAAGTAAAGTAAAGTATCTACAGCAACTAGACAAACAACTTTTATGCAAAGTTTGTATCAAAATCGAAAGAAATCTGTAAGCTCTGTATCAAAATCGAAATAAATTTTGTCCTGGTGGGGTATATGTACTTAGAGCAGCTTTTCCAAGTAAAGTGCAGTATCTAAAAACAACTAGATAAACAACTTTTGCGAAAAGTTTGGTTTTAAAATCGAAATAAATCTTGTCCTGGTGAGTATATGTATAGGGCAGCGTTTCGTTAATCCTGAGTCCGTGGGCTCATTTGAGTCACTGCAACGTCCTGGGCGAGTTGGCAAGCACATTAACTGTGCAGTGTTTGTTCAATTATCTATATTCCATAATGTGTCGCACATTACTGGCTGTTAGAACTAGGGATGTCCATCACTTGATTTTTTTACCCGATACCGATGCACGATATTTTAGAAAAATAGTATCCCGATCCGATTCGATGCGTTAAAGTACTGATCATAAAAGAAGCCAAGTCAAGTCATTAAAAAAAAAAAAATTGAAGTGCACTTAAGTGAAGTCCTTGACTTAAGCCATTACAACACTGGGTATTTGACCAATTTACCCACACACCTGAAGGATCCTTCATTTATTACATGCAAAGTGTGTAAATCGAAATTAATTTTCGCTAATTTGACTTTAACAGATCAGGACGTGCCTCCCAACACTTGGTCGGAAGGGATGCTGAACAATCACAATTACTACAGGCGAGGTCACGGCGCCGATCAGCTGACCTGGGATTCGGCGCTTGCAGCCACGGCTCAGAAATACGTCGATTATTTGGTGTCCATCAACGCAACCACAGTCGTGCATTCAAGCCAAGGCGAGATTTTCATTTTCGTAAAAACTGCATAGACCAGGGTCCGCAAACAGTTGGCCGCGAGACCATTCACTTTGGGTGGCAAAAGACTCAAAATGTATTATTAGCAGCTTATCTTTGGTAAGTTATTTTATGATTTGCATAACTAGGCTATACTCAAAATCATATACAAGAGAGCCGGACATCTTACTTTTAGCACGGCTGGCATTGTCATACAACATATACACTAAGCCTAGTAAAAAAGGGGACCTTACACACTATTTTTGGCCGACTTATACTGCCGAGATACCAAACTCTATTGCGTAACCAGAATTTGGGTTTGCTTTCTAGTGTTGTTACTTGAGAAACTATTTTGTGTATTTCCTGTAGCTGTATCCAAATCTATACCACCTGGTATTGGATATCGGCGCAAAACCGATAATATTCGACAAACGGAGTTACGAATGTCGCGCGTTATCATAAATGCCTCGACCCGGCCTTTTATATAAAACGATGGCCAACTAGCACAAAAATTGCATGAAACCAAAACTTTAGATATTTGTATTAATTTAGGTTGGTATCCGGACGGTGAAGTTTACCGATTGTACGGAGTGTCTGAGATGATGGCCTACACAACCAAACCAAACAAAGTTGAACCAGAGGTTTATCTCCCAGGTAGTATCTCAAATTTTCGACATTGTGTACATGTGAAATAATCGAGATCTCCAATAGCATACTAGAAGCATAACATAGGTTCTGCACTATTTCAACAAAATTAAGTGCCAAAATTAAATTATAAACTGACATTTTCAATTAATGCAGAACGCGTTTAAATATTTACGGTTAAATATTCTTAGTGTGAACTAAGTCGTTTTTACTAATAATAAACACAATAATGTTGCAGAAATATACAAAACATAATATCTAATTTAGAAAAAAAAACACCAATAAAAGCCTATTTATTTTTTTTGGATTCAAGCAAAACCACAAAGGTTGTAAAAGAGATCCAAAAACAACTTTATTCAAGAAAAGCAGAATACTATAGTTACGCAAAAAGCATCGTCAGTTCTGCTAATATACTACAAACACAACGAAACACCAAAATTATATATAAATAAAATAAAATAAAACTATTCAAAAGTTTAAAAAGCCAATAACAGAATTACAATACAGTTCAGTAGAGCTGTTAACCAATACTGACGTTAAAATGGCAAAATAAAGAGCTACTATAATAAACGGAATCACAATGCCTGAAGCAAAACAACGCCAAGAAAACGCAAAGAAATTCTGAGGTCGCGCAAAAGTAGGTCAAGAAAAGAGAAAAAAACGTAAGGTGCAAGGATTATTTAATAGTGGGTGTTATAATATTCTGAATATTGATGGTAGCTCCTATTTTATTTAACCAAATGTCCTCATGAAAGTCCAGCTGGACCATTTCGGGTTGTGCAACAAATGTTACATTGTAACACTCGTGTATTGGGGGTTTTCTTTCTAGTTCATTAATGTGATGTGTGGCGTAGTGTCGTAAGAGGGCAGATTGGTCATTATTGTCTGAAATGTCAAACTTTTTCCAATGGTTTCTATGTGCGGTCCATCTTGTAGAGAATTTATTTTTTGTTTGGCCGACATACTGATTTTTACATAATTTACATGTCGCGACATAAATCCCGTAGTTAGAACACGTTAGATTGCGTTTGAGTTTGATATAACCTTGTGGAGTGTAGAGCTGTTTAGAACAGTTAACCATAGAAGTTTTATATTTTCCATAATTGCCACACAAAGCACACTTTCCACATGGGCCCGACTTGCCTTCATCAATATTTTGACTGTTGAAAGCTAAACGGCGATAATTTGTAAGGATTACTCCGAGTGTTTGCGGGTTTTTATACGTTATAGTTGTTGTAGGTGCTAACTTCCTTTCTTTAATCGTCATCCTTAGTATCTTGGGAAACTGGGAGGGCCAAACTGTTATATCCTCTGCTTTTCTTTTTTCTTTTTTTGGAGGGCCGAAACGTTCTTTCCAGGAACTAGCCTTCTGGATGATGTCATTTACCATGTTTTTAGGGAAACCCGAGTTGTCTGCTTTTTATTTATTTTGCCATTTTAACGTCAGTATTGGTTAACAGCTCTACTGAACTGTATTGTAATTCTGTTATTGGCTTTTTAAACTTTTGAATAGTTTTATTTTATTTTATTTATATATAATTTTGGTGTTTCGTTGTGTTTGTAGTATATTAGCAGAACTGACGATGCTTTTTGCGTAACTATAGTATTCTGCTTTTCTTGAATAAAGTTGTTTTTGGATCTCTTTTACAACCTTTGTGGTTTTGCTTGAATCTTACGATATGGAGAAGAGATCAACAACTAGCAATGTTGGAGCAGGCTTAGATCCCAAAATTAACAAAAATAGTAATAATATTATTATTATTTCATCAATCAATTATTTTTTTTTTGGCTTTTACAATTTTTTCTTTAGCGCATTGCAACTGAATACTTTTATATTTAACCAAATCCAGCTTATCGTGGTGCCAGGGGATATTACAGCGAGGTTGCGTATTACGACTGGGACAACCCTGGACAACCACTGCCTGCCTACTCGTCCAATGTGATCGGTAAGTTTAGCCCAGCGGTTCCCAAACTTTTATAAAAAAAAATTGCCTGGCGGACCCTTTGCAATTCTTTTGATATTTCGCGGCCCTATAAAAATTCAAGGGTCAGTTGACCCATGTTTTTTTGTAGTACACTAGTGCAGTCACGATTCTTTCTAATGTAACTTTCTTACTAATGCGAACGATTCGCTGATAGCAGTTAGTTCAGCCTAATAGATGATTTATGATGTCACAAGAGACATCAACAAACACGCTATATTATCGAATAATAAAGCACAACTAAAGACTAAAAATGTTTTTAACATAGTCTAATGCTAATGTTAAAAAACATTCGCTAATGAGTGATGTTTAAAAAATTAAAGACTAATTCTCCTTGCGGACCCAGAAACTGTTGTACGGACCCCAGTTGGTCCGCGTACCCCAGTTTAGGAACCGCTGGTTTAGCCTACAACAGTGCCTGAAAACCCGAAACGGTCCGAAACGGTCCGAAATGGTGTCCCCGTAAAAGAATTGCTACCGAGACGGCATTTTGGTAAAATACTTTTCGCAGGTACGCCTTGCTTTGAAAATGTCAATTTTACCAGGCCACCCCCCTCTTCTTGAATGTATTTAATTTAATATTTGAGTGGAAAATATGACTACAGTGCACCACATCGAACGACAAACTCCGGTTTCCCATAATACCTTGTTTTAGACGTGCCGTTATGACGTAACTGTGTGACGACATCCCTAAAAATCTTCAAGCGTATCGGTAGAAAGTTTGTCATCGTTTTCTTTACGTGATGGAGTAATCTGCTTGACAATTCGATTTGAATTGCATTTTTTCCCCAAGGGTAAACGAGTATCTGTATCCTTTTTTGTTCAGTCGAGATAACTTTTTTTTTGATAGGATGACCATTTTTCTTATCGATAACTGAAAAATCGACAGGTCACTTCACACAACTGCTGTGGAATTCGACGCAGAAGATGGGATGCGGACTGGCAAGGTCCGAGCTCCCGGTTTCAGACGGCAAGTACGTGTACATGTCAGCGTGCCACTATTTCCCCGGTGGCAATGTGGCATTCGCCAGCTGGCAGTGGCAAGCCGAAGTGCCGCATTACGTTGAAGGTGAAAGCTTGTTGCAGAAGCGAATTAAAAACTTTTTGTTAGACTAAGTAAAATGGTCATTTAATGGTGGTCCAGCGGTATATACTAAACTTAAGATGTTTTTATAAATGTATTTTTATATAATGTATTTCGTCAAAAAAGGGCAAAAAATGTATTTTCCAAATACAAGGTGCATATTTCAGATTCAGATTCAATTTATTTTTGTGTATGTTTCCAATCATCGAAAAACTAAAAAAACAAAAAAGAATAACACAAGGACAGCGAAAGGACCTTTCGGTCATCGAGTCGAGCTGCCCATATGTTTTTTAATATTAAATAAAGTGACTTTGTCGACAAGAATATTGCGAGAACCGTCGATTAAAAACGACCTACATATTTACTCGAATACATAACTTTTTTTCTTCTCTATTTTAAACACAGGGAAAACAAATTATTAAAGATAAGCTCCCAGGCAACTAACGACCATTTACTTTTGTGTATCGCCATATACTTCCTCTTTTTAAAGCCGACTTCTTTTTGGAAATTCGATCAGAAGATAACATCGCGAAAAAGCGTAACATGATCGGCACACTTTCGGCATATTCACACTGATAAATGATAAATGACATACAATTCAGAACAGTTTTGCACGGTTCGTCTTTGTGCACAGGTTTCTAAGTATACTCGAATACGTAACTCGCTCAGGTCTGATCTGTGAAGTCGAGTGCGGCGCCAACAAGTGCTGGTCGTTCACCGGGCTGGATACCGACGGTGTGACGTCATCAGCATGCCAGTGTGATGACGCAATCAGTCCAAGTTGCACCACCCCCTGCTTTGTCTTCTGCCCGGGCGTGGAATGGGCCGAGTCCTGTCACGGGCATACAGAGTGTCATTGCACTTCCAAATCGGCGGTTTGCGACGGTTTTCCTATTGTGACTTGAGTTGCTTCTTGCTGATTAACAATCCTGATTATATCTACAAATAGCTTGGTATAAAATCAGTTTTGTTTTTCATGTTTATTTGCCAATTTGCGAATGTAGGGTAGCTAGTGTATGTTGTGCTTTTCGTATTTTTATGCTTGTCGATTTTTGTGTGGCAAATTTATTTAGATGCTTGTGCACCAGAATCATCAGCATATCCCAATAGTGCGCATAAGAGCGTCTCTTTTGAAGATTGAGATTTGTGTAGCAATAGGTTTTTGCCACTTTGGCATAGGCATATGATTTACCGATTTCAATCCTTTAGAATCAATTCTTTGTAGAAACGTAGTTTTGTTTTGTGATCAACATACTTGATAAATAAAGAAGCGCAAAAATGTTACAAAACCTTACGTACAACAAGTGGAACACACTGGCCCCTAAACTATTTTGAGTGCAGTGCACCATAATTCCAGTGTTGGTTAATTTTATATTGATTCACATACATTCGATACACTTTTTGGCCTGTCAGTCTTCCAGTGAATGTCATACCTGTAAGACACGATAGCTTAATGCAAACATCAGCTTTTTTATGTATTGTATTTTCACCATTTTATCACCAATGAATGCTTTTTGTTCTTTTATAAAATCCAATGCATATATCGAATGATTCTTATATTGACCCACAATACTCATATTTCCTACACTTGCTGGCGCGTGATTTCATGCTTATTTGTAATCCTGAATATTTACAGTATATCTTTGTAAAGAAAACGTAAAGCTATAAATCTGAAATCTCACAAAGCTTTATCTTCCATATCTCCCGAAACAAGAATCAAGTTTTCCACTACCGCGAAAAGTGTGGCAGCCATTTTCCCGTAAACTAAATTCAAGTCTACCCTTGACGGCTTCCTCGAAGAGCGCCGCCTTTTCTAATAAACTTAGTTCGGTGAAAGTTGAAGGACAAATCACGCAGATATGCGCTGTTTGCTTTCGGGGGCTAAGAGTTCCAGCTGCGTTTCTACACGAGTAAGTTGAGAGAAAAGTTGCGACAACAACCTATGACAGTGGTTCTCAACCTTTTTTCTTTCGTGGCCTATTACAAACAAATTCTGTGGCCTAATACATTTTTATGAAAGAAAAAACTGTAAGATGGCTTTAGAACAAAACACAGCAGAACATATTTCAAAACAGATTATTTTTTCAACGCGTAAATTAGCGAGTTACTTGCGGCTGAACAATAAATTTGCATTCCTTTTTAATTCCTCCCCAAACCATTATTCCTGTAAAATGAAATATAGTGACACAAATTAAACTAAATCTAGCTTTTTTTTTTAACCGCTGACCTATGACCTAACACAGGGGTGGTCAATTGTTTTCTAAATCGGGATGCATGAGAAACAGAAAATGTCTTGGCGGGCCGTGGTAAAAGTGGGATCTCGAATACACATATTGCAACTTGTCATGCCTTTTAAAATAACCGTTTAATATCCCTGTTTTGCTGGTAAGAGTAGGATTATACAAGCTGGTAAGATTAGGATTATAGGTGAGGATGCCTTACAATAGTAGGCTAATGTATTCATTAAAATATTCTGAAATAAAGGAAAAAAATCTTAAGGCTTACTTGTGCCTAAAACGTTATATTATAAATGACCTGCGGGCCGGATTATATTTCTTGGGTGCCGGATCCGGCCCGTGGGTTGTAGTTTGCCCAGGTATGGCCTAGCAGTAAATGCAAGGACAGCACATTAGTAGACTAATGTCATTTTATACATTTTACCGGATAAAAATAATGTTATCTCCTACAAAACTACCAAAGTAAAAAGTATCCTCAGGTCCACTACTCACGGATCTGTAATGTAGCTCGATAATAACTTGTATCAGCACCAGCCACCATAATGTGATTAAATATAATCCTACCTCACTTAAAGTGTAACGCATTCCTGAATTAGTGCGTATCAAAACATCTTCAATACCATGTCGATTAACTCGACCATTTGAGCTTTGAAATTCATTAAAAATTCTCCTGAAATGTTATTCGTGGCTATGTCTGGTGTCCGCTCATATATTTTCTGTTGTTTCACGTTTCAGTTTTGCTCTTTGTACAAGCGATAGTTTCATCACAGGGTGTCTGCGTTTTTGCCGGACGTACAGATACGCGTTAGTTATACTTCGGCAGGATAAAAGTGTTTCACTCTGCAAAAGCAGACCAACTTTATTTTATTGTGGCATATTGGATGTTAAACGGGCCGTTGGATGTCAACGGCTTAAACTTTAAAAAGTGCTTGACTTTGTAAACGGCTGCATTAACTTTGCGCAGTACGCTGAACTTAAGTAATGATTAAAATTTTTAATCGAGTAAAGAAGTTGTTCAACGAATCCGCGACGGGCGTGTGCGTTTATTACAGGCAAGTATGCTACCGCACACTAATGGATTGGGTAGGCCCTATAACTGATTCATGAGTATTGGTATCGTGATCAGGTTTGAGTTAATCAGATTAGTTTGCTTTCTGTTAAACAACATTTACTCGCATGGTAAAATAAGCATACCAGCATAGTAAGAAAAAAGCGTTATCAAAGCAAACTGTTGGGCTTTATTGTACAACATTATAGCAACACCGGTAGATGATTGACCAATATAACTTATGCGCTGCGCAGAGCAAACAAAATTCGCTTGTGTTTAACATTTTTTATGTCAACGTCAATAAAGCTGTAGCTAGTATACCAGTATAGGATTTGTGTCAAAATTTAAAATATGTATAGTCCAAAGGTATGTATGGCTTTGCTTGCTCACGGTGGAATGCTTTCACCAACTGAACTTGCTTTCTTTGACTGCACAAGAATATGCTATAGTCCGTAATAAAGTTGCTACAAATGCTTTAAATTAGGTTTTTAGAAGCCATACGTCAGGGAAATAAGTGTTTATGAGTAATGTTTTTGCGTTGCACAGGGGAAAATTAATACCAGGTCTTTCCTAGATTAAAGAATTGATTTGGTAAGGGATTAACTTAACAAACGACTCTTTGAGGGACTGTTTAACACTGCTTGGATATACACTATCCCTCTATTCGCCACCAGAGAAAGCCTGTTTCTTTTATCGAACATGTTGTTTAATATGAATGGCTGGAATTATGTTGCTCTATTCGCCGGACTTTTCGTCTGGTGGAAAATCAGGCAAAGAAAGCGCGTTAAAGGAATAAGTGGCAGACATGTGTTCGTCACAGGCAAGTTATGTTTACATGTGGTAAAATGTGATATACATATGTTGTATATATATATATGAATTTATACATTTATACGATGATTATTTGGAAAATCCTTATACTGTAGTGCTTAACCATTTACTACCGTTCTGCAGGTTGTGACACCGGATTTGGAAGAAATCTGGCTGAGAGTCTTGACAAAATGGTGAGAACCTGACAACGCATTCCACTTTATATGTATTTATAGTTCACCCGTGCTTAAATCAAACGTAAATTACGGCTTCGCTGGATCGTATACGCAATTATATTCGTGTATATTATGTTAAAGCTGTATGTATGCACATATCTGTCTGAGAAAGTATGAAGTGACGTAAATAGTGTCAGTAAAACTGACTAGCCTAATTGTTCTTTAAAATCGCTCCATAAGTTTATCAATTGGTTTACACCCGGGTGCTTTTTGTGTGTATAAGAAATATTTTTGGTTCTTTAAAGCAAGGGTATTGAATAAATGTTGCCATGACAAAATGATCGTCCCCCATAGGGTAAGATTTTAAACGGTCGTTGTTGTAAATAATTTTTTCTATGTGTCGCCGACTGATCGGGACAAGGTCCCTAAAGTAGCTGCAAAGTGCAAACGATAACGATTGACTTTACGGTTCCGAGCAAGACCTTTATTTGAACAGTACGACAATCAGTGTAAGTCAAACACACATGCCAAAGTGCTCGCATTAGGCCACAGCTTGTCTCTAACAAGAAGATTACAAACTGTCTTAAAATGCGTGTGATTCTCCTGGTATTCACCCGACAATTAAAGACAAAGTTACCACACAATACAAAACCATTAAAATCGCACACAAAGGTATCACACAGCGCTGAGAAAGCCGAGGCTGCAAAAGCCACACAAGTCTTATCCTCACGGAAACCGAGTACGCGGTTAACCGATCGGAACGGCTATTTCCGCGGACAAACGCTCTAGTTCGGCACAAAAGGGCTAGAATGATAATTGAATTTGAGACACTCTGTGTATTTTTTCATGCCAATCTTTGTCAAAATGAATTATGTTTCACTATGTAGGCGATCTATACTTTCTTGTTTATTTAAAAAAAAACTCTTTTGTTTTTTACTGATTTTTTGTATATATATATATATATATATATATATATTTTTTTTTTTTTTTTTTTTCGGCAATGTAATAAAAACATGCAAATAATTTAAAGAAATACCGGTATACCCCCCAAAAAAAATCGCTCGCTTCGATCGCCAGGTGCGCCTTGACTTAAAAAGGGTTAACAAACACTGAGCTATAAATTTAAATGTTATCGCGTTCTCTCAAAGTAGTTTTATTATACTTTTCATTAGTAGTATGGATGACGAACGTGTGAAGTCAAATTTCAAACCAAACAAACGTTTTATTTTCACGCTTTGCGTTGACACTTTACTGCCTCTGTAAATTAAATTAAACACGTTTGCAAAAAATATCCGAGCTCATTCGAAATTATTATCATTTTGTGCGGCCCGCAAGACCTTTCTGAGTTTGGTTTTGGCCCGCGACTAAAAAAAGGTTGCCGACCCCTGTTTTAGACTTTGTAAATCATGTTGAGGAACACTACATCTCATATGTTTTTATTACATAATACTCTGTATACGCTTTTACTTTTGTAAAAGGGGTTCTTAAACTGGGGAACTTCGCGCATAGGCTAGCTTTTGGTGGTGCACAAAGGTCAAACTAAAACATTTGTGTAAAATTTGAATTGTTGAATGAATTTTTTGGAGAAAGGCAATTAGCATAAAACACCATCAGCAATTTCTCCTTGGATGTATTTCGAATGGATTTATGTTTTATCTTTGCGCAAGAGTTCGCTCTAAAACAGCTAGTTTAAGTCTACTTTTTTTGTGACGTCCTCTCCGAACAATTTCCCGCCTACCCTGGCCCAAGCAAACCAAATTTTTTAGCGCTCTGCTGTAAATAATGCTTAAGATTCCTGCTTTACCAGGGTGTCTTCGTATATGCGGGATGCTTAAAGAAAGAATCTGTGGAAGAGCTGGAAAGAAATTGCAGCACCAAGTTAAAAGCAATTCAGGTTGACATCACCAAAACGGAAGATGTAATCAGAGCGGTCGCCATCGTTCAAAAGGACCTTGCCGAGAAATCTGATACTGGTATAATTCAATAAGAAAATTAAAGATTGATTGGATAAATAAAATTACGTGAAAGCCTTTTTACCACGCCGCTTTGCTATAGATTGTTTAAATATCCTTAGTGGACAGTGGCTTTGCTATTTGCAATATAGCTCGATTATAGTTTCAAGAGGCGATAGCGCTATTTATAATATAGCGCCAATTACCAAGTTAATATTTGCCTGCTACCCAATTCTTAACCGCACCTGATTCTCCTTCTGGATGTTTCTTTATAAACTGTTTGCTAACGTCGTTAGTATTTTAGTTTTACGGGTCGCTCAAAAAAAAACATTTTAGACTATAATTTTCTGCAAGTGTTCCGATCACTTCCGTTTTTTGCAAAGGTGACCGTCACCTCCGGAATTTTTTGCAAAAGTGTTCCGATCACTTCAATTCATATATAACTTAATTATAACATTAATCATACGATAAGTAGCATTACTGCTATCATTGTCAAACATAAAACTGCACAACCACACGGTCTGATGCGTTATTTATTTACAAAATAATTATGCATTGTTTCACAGAAAAATGCTTACATTTACAAGTGGAAACCTGCATTTTTAAACTTCGTTAAAATAAACGAGCAATTGAATTTCGTTTAATTCTACTTTTCGTTAAAATGCTTTATCATTCAGTAGTGCAGTAGTGATATTATGGACGTTCTTTCATTTAGAGCTGTGGGCTATCGTCAACAACGCCGGCATTACCGCTCCTCTTTATGCGTTCGAATGGCACAATAAGCAAGATTACCGGCAAGTGTTTGAAGTCAACCTGTTCGGGACTGTTGACGTCACTCTTAAGTTTTTACCCCTTCTAAAGAAAGGCGGCGAAGGTGATTAAGCAATACGATTTTTATTAAACATCTATACAATTCTCGATACGATTCGTCATTAAACTTCTATACGATTCTCCATACGATTCTTGATTAAACTTACCCCTTTATTTCGACTTTTGAAAATTTGCAGTCGTTGTTTGTATTGACAGGTCGAATCGTGAACGTTGGAAGCATAACTGGAAGATTCGCTGCACTCGGTGTTCCGTACATTGCATCCAAATTTGCAGTCGAAGGATTTTCCGACGGCCTGATGTACGATAAGAAACAAGAACTGCCATTAGACACGAACCCGCGTAAAATATAGTAGCCAAAACATTACACCTGGAACAAGTTTGACCAATGCTTTTTAGCATATAAAACGCACAAGACGCAACGTTTTACAATATATGTGCTTGTTGACTGTCGAACAAGCACAAATGTTCGACGTTTACTTTGAGTATATCCAAAATAACCACAAATGGTAAAAAAGATCTAAAACAACTTCATTAAAAGACCGAATACTGTAGTTACGCCCAAAAACGGTATCGTCAGTTATGCGAAAATTTACAAACACAAACAAAAAACAAAAAAGCTTTACATATTAAAATACAAATATTCAAAACCAAAATGTTTCTACATTTAGCTTTTTTGTATGTTTTGGTGTTTGCAGTTTTTAGCAGACTTTATGATGCGGTTTTTGGCGGAACTGCAGTGTTCTTTCATTGAATAAAGTTGTTTTAGATCTTTTTCGATCCTTTGGGTTCTATGACATGGATAAAAGATGGCAATGTTGGAAGACCAATATTAGCGTTATTATTTCTTCACCTTTATTCTGAGTAGTTTGATTCAAATGATTACAGATTTAACCGCATCGACTCGTTATTCCGATTATTTCGTTCAAGCAAAACCGAACTTTGATTGAAGCTCATTAATGTTTTTTTGCTGTTTAAGGTTCGAACTCCGTCCGTTCAACATCTCTACTCACGTGATCGAGCCATCATTCTTTAGAACAGGTTTAACAAACGTGACGCAACAAATCGAAGGCATTAAGAAGCGCTTTAAGGAACAAAGTGACGAAATTAAGAAAAGCTACGGAGAGAGCTACTTGACGGCCAGTAAGGTGTAATGATAAACACACGGACGACCAATAATGTGTGCCCGAGATTTTGGCTTTGTTTGGAGTGAAGTTAGGTCAAGTGTAAATTTTTTTATTGCAAACTAAAACGGTGCTTATAATCCAATAAAATATTGCTGTGAAACTGTAAAAAACGCGATAAAACCGTAAGAAAGGCAACTATTTATTTGTAAAGCATTTTTAAAATAAAAATCGAAATATACAATTTAGATATTATTTTGTAAGTTTTAAAATAGATCCCTTCTTCAAATATTAACAGTTATACACTTTTTTCTAAGGCAATGTGATCTGAAATTATTCTAATGGCTATAAATATTGTTTTTATTAGTATTTTTGAGTTTGCTTGTTGCGGCTAGATTTCCGTTATTTTCCAAAAGCATTCCGCTTTGTTTTATTGAAGTTACTTTCAAGTCATAAATGACGTTAAAACTTAAAAAAAGCATTTTTTTAGAGTAATTTTTTTGGCTACAACTACTGCTTAAAACGTACAGCAAGATATATATTAAGTTGTTTTGGTATAACAATTAAAATATAAATATTTTTTACCATTTTTTTTTAAATATAAATCGCATTATGTGTAAGTTGTAACCCATTATTCGTATATATGAATGACGTAAAACTATAGAAGTCATTTGGTCCGCCAAACGTTGGTAAAATCAAATAATTTAAAAATATTAAACTATTAGAACTATAAGTCAAAATGACTCTAGAAGCCCGCCAAGAAAAATGAGCAAGAAACCCTTTTAAAAGCACTGTATTTTTGGTAGAATGTCAAGGTATCGAAAAATCGATGGGTGAATTGGCTTCACCCGATCTCCAACAAGTGACGGACGCTATCGTCCATGCTTTATTTTCTGCTCAGCCTAATGATCGCTATGTAGTTGGAGTCGACGCGAGATTTATTCTTCGCCCACTTTCGTTCTTTCCCACGAGTTTTCAGGTTATTTGCATTGTTAAAATACGTTTTATAATCACTTAAATTACACTAACTATAACAAAAGGTTGAATAAAGATCAAAACACAAAGGGTATCCTTACACAGGTGTTAACAGATATGCATATTTGAAAATACGTAGCCTATACTATCTGGTAGCTAAAACTAAAGTTGTATACAAAGAATTTATGAACAAAAAAGCGTATATTGTGATACAACCAAATATGTACACATGTAAGGAATAGCGTCCTGTACAAATTACAGTAATGTTTAACTAGAATAGTTAGCAGTCCATATGTGATACAAGCGATTAACTTACTTTATAATATACGCAAAAAGACTCATTGTCAAATTACTTTTTTACAGGAATGGGGAATGCGCCAATTTCGCAAGTTAACGAAACTGCCAATGCCGCATCCAGAGCAAGCAGTGCGTTCTCCCAACTGATTGAAAAAGTTCAAAGTCAAAATTGTTTCGAATATTTTCTCGTATTTTAAAATCAGATACATTTTTATAATTGTGGAATGACATGTATTGGCCTTACTTATGGAAATATATTTAAACATTATTTGGTTATGTTTTAAGTTGGTGTTTTATAAAAAAATACACCTCTAATATTTTTTGTTGAATATTATAGTTTTTTTGTGTTGGGATTTGCTCCCGAACTTCTGTTTGTTAAATAAAAAAGCATTTCTAAATTGGCCATCGAGCTTGAGTATGAAATTTAGGACGTTTTAAACTGCATTTTGCGCTTTATTAAACAGCGAAGTGATAAAAGCCAATACTGTACTTCGCATGGAATCTAAGTCATCGGGTCGTATATTAAATCGGGCGCAACACATATTTGTTAAATTTCCTGTCCCCAAATGTTCACCACGGAAATATCGCGGGCTTTATGCATAGCAATTTTCAGTTCGTTGTTTTACGCATTCAAGAGTGCCCATTTGTAAAATATGACATACTTCATCTTTGATTATGGATTTTTTAATAACATTTGAAAACTCTAGTGAGCATTTTATACCAGCGAGTGACGCACGCGATAACAATGTAAGACAGTTATCCCAAACTTTATACGCTACGGCATTCAAGTATGATTCGAAAGCTTTTAAAGTGTGTTTTGTTTATTTGAACGGAATGATATGTGGTCTTGAGGCTATATAAAATACGAGAGGAAATACCAGGTTACACTTTTTTTCACCAAGTAAACTATTGTTGCCCTGTTTTGTCGACTAGTGCGTTTGGCCGCGGGAATAACCGCTCGGATCGTCTTCCCTTTGTGTGAATTTTCCAGCCTTCGATTTCTCAGCGCTGCGTGATACCTTTGTGCGAGATTTTGTTTGTATTGCGTTATATTGCGTCGCCATTAGTGGATGGATACCGAGTGGATCGAATGTATTTTGAGCAGAGCTTGCAATATAATAGTTTAGAGAAATATATAATCTAATATTACACAATTTAAAGTTTTAATCATATATATTTTTTAAGACAAATAGATTTTGCAGATATTTAGCTAAGCGAGAGTAGCTAACGCCATAACTTACGCTAACCAAAAATAACGTTCAAAAGTATAATATTAAAACGTAATCGTGGCTTGGGATGACTGAACAATTCTCCACAATAGCCGACCAGTAAAACCTTAAGACAAAAAAAAAATGATCAGTGTAAATCGTCGACTTGCTTCAAAGCGGCAATTGAGCGACGGGCGTGGTATTCAACCAAATACGTAATCCTGGTCGAATTGTTTACAGAACCATTAAAAATGTCGGCAATCATGGTTATAGAGTTTTTACAAAATATTGGCGATTTAGTATTTTTGGTTTTGTTTAAGCGTTCTCTCAAATGGGTTGCAGTTTTAGAATTACTCCAGCCTAGGCCTAGCATTTGCTTTTCCACTAGTAGTTTTCATTGTTATAAATGCTAAAGATTCCTTTTTATTATTAATTTAAATCCCACTTAGCCTAATATTGCTAATTTATGCTGCAAACAAATATGCGCATCTTGCTCTAATGCTTTCTGTAAAAAAAACAAGCTGTTAATTTCAGCGTAATTTAAAGGAAAGAATACCAACAAAATTCTAGCCTATACCTGCAGCCATAAATGCGTGTAAAAAACGACTGAAACAAAAATTTCCAAGGATATAGAACTATAGAGATTTCGGATAATTTATGAAAGGGGTTGATAGCCGATGTCGCATAATACGGTCGTTTATGTCTCATATACGGGCGCGGGCGGCTGTAGATCGCATATTATACGGACGGTGATGTCGCACATACGGGCGTTCGCACAATGTCGCATATACGGACGAATTTGTCTAACGAACATACTGTGTGGTGTAAGACGTCCGAATGGCGTTCGAACATATTTGAGTGGTAATCATAAAGCATTTGTGTTGCCTGATAGTTATGACGTCATTTTATGATTTCATCATGACGTAATACTGTGTAGCAAATCTCCCCTATTTGGCTGACTAGCTATTGGCAGTAGTAGGTATCATACAGGGTTGCCATTGGCTCTTTTGACGCCAGATTCTTCAAATTTGGCTCTTTTTGAACATGGTTGGTGTCAAAAAATTCTGTTGGCTTTTTGTTTTTTTCTGGCTTTTTTGTACTAGTAAAAATTGCATAAACAGGTCTCATTTTTTGTTCTAAAATATTCGTTTTAAGATCTGCCCTACCTTGCCTGATTTTTAAAATCATAAATCGTTCTGAAAGGTCTCCACTCTCCAGGCCACAGTGTTTCTTAATCAATGCCAGTCGGTCGCCGACGCCAACCCGTTGGATTTGGTTGGTTCGGGTTTAGATTTTGAAAAGAAATTACAAGCAATACAAACCATATTGCTAATACTTTAAGCCTAAATTTGAATTGTTACGTAAAGTATTGGTCGCTTAAACAGTTCATAAATATTATATTTACACCCTAAAGATCGTAGAATAACTTTTCCGAAAAAAAAAAACGAAAAAACATTTTGGTTGGTATGTTGTGAACATGTTATGATTGTCATGTTGCTATATCACACAAGGTTGAACCTTAAAGGTTATTTGTCATCATACAATTCAACTTATAGTATTATTTATAGCCTTTGATGTGTTTTAAATTTGTAGTATTAATGTTTGGCCTTTTCTGGCTTTTTTTCATTTGCGGTTTGGCTTTTTTTTCCAAAATTTAATCTGGCAACCCTGACCTCATATATACGGGCGTTCGCATATTGTCACATATGCGGGCGAATTTGTCTCACTAGTATACGAAAGAGGTCCATGGTTTCATAATGGAACTGGTACAAATGTTAGTGGACCAGTATATTGTATTATTTTGTGTTGTATGACAGTTATGACGCCCTACCATGTCATCATCGTGACATCACACTAATCAAGTGGTGTAGTAAATTACCCATATTTGACCATGCACAGTGAAGAGGCTGAATGTGGAAACCGATATGATTGGTGTTTGAACTTTCAAAGCAATCGTATTGGAATCATAAACAGCTGCATAAAACCCCCGTTGTTTTTGCAGACAGAAACTGAGCGAAAATTGGAATATTTATTAACGTCATAATCTCTTACGCCTTTTTTTTAAAAACACCAATGCGAAAAGTCAAATAACGTCGTCCGGATTCCCGGGAATTTTTTTTTTTAATCTCGTTTCTCGGGAGTGAAAAATCCAGGAAAAAGAGGAACCCTAGTTAGGGTGCTGGTTAGGTGTTGGCTAGGTTAAGCAATAAATTTATAAAAATAATATTTTACCCAACCCAAATAATATTAGAGCTATAGAAACCTCGGACGAAAGTGTGGTAGGATTCTAGACCAGCGCCGGAATACATTAACATTATAACTGAATTGTACATAAAAAATAATAACTTTGCAGGGACCTTATTGGTTTACCACAAATTTTGTGAAATATAACGAAAGGATCTTTGTCACAATGGATGACATGGAACAATACTTATTAATATCATCATCTGATGTCAGTGAAGAATCTGAATCTTCATCAATAGTTTCAAATAGTTCCTCATCTAGTTCAACCAGCGAGTATAACAAAAGGTTGTAATACCAGGTTAATGATACAAAGGGAAGTTGCTTAACAATAATATGCTATGTTTTCAGGTTGAACTTTGTTAGTGTGACCTTTGGCCTTGTTTGTTATCCTAAGCAAACACAATTTCTATCTAAAAACGTTATTATCCCCCCCAAGAGGAAATACATTTAAAATTGTTTTATAGAAGGCTTATGTAATAGTTACAAGATAAATATTTGTTGTTTATTAACCCTTTGTTTAGAATTACATTTACTCACACAGGTTTGAAATACCACAATTTTTTTGATTTTTTTAGTCTTTGGAATTAGTTACCCAGGAATTAATGGAGGCAGGCTTTAATAGGAATTCCACTACCAGTTATACTCTAAATTACATTAATGGAAATCTAATTAGAAATACATCCTGCTCAGTGCTTTATAACCTTAACCACCAGCTTTTCTATCTTAAAAACGATGGTTAAAAAACCCTGATAAAAATGTGCGCCTAAATGTTTTGAATCCCAGTGTACCTAAATTTGGGCAGAAATAAACAAATATTAACTTAATATTCCTTTTTTGTTTAAGTGTATTAAAGAAATGTGTATTTTACAGATTCTCAAAACTTCTTACAGGTTTTGCTTTGATCTGCTCTTCTAATTTTAAAATATATTGTGTCCATTGATTAAAAAGAATATTACATATAATTTAGATACATGCTTTTTATTGCTATAGTAAATTTCCCATCTCATGGTAATTATTGCAAATGCCAAGAAAGTAAAATAATACTTTTTGAACTTACTTTTTTATTGATAATCTTTTAAAATTGAAAAGGCACTTTTATTGAATATCAATATGCTATCAGTAACTACCACATATGGAAAGAAAAAACCTTCTTTTATCAACTATACGAGAAACGTTTTAAAAGTTCTAGCAACTTAGTTTTGTTTCTCAGTTTTAATTGCCATTTGGTAGTGAAGTAATCATTTCAGCCTTAAAAACTTAAAATATAGTTGAGTAAAGAAAAAAGTTATAATGATATTTTCACATCAAAACAGAAAAAGGTTCTTTTCACATCAAAACAGAAAAAAGTTAATGAAGAAAAGAAAGCATCATGATTCCACCAGTCGATCTATGGAAAGGTAGTTTTTATCGTTATAGAATATGTTGAACAAAACATTGTAATAGGTATTAATTAAGTTTAAACAAATTTCAATGTAAATTAAATATTTCAAATATATTGTTAAAATGAATAACAATACTTTTTTATTTTTAAAACTTAAAATTCATTTTTTTCAGAAAACTACTCAGAAACTAACTATGCTTATTTTAACAATGTTTTTCAGAAAAAAAATTAATGAAAAGATTGAATATGAAAGGTATAATACTTTGCTTTTTAAACAAGTTCTCCATTTATAGCTTGTATTGTTTATTGACACTTTTTAGGCATTGCTGCCTAACAACAAATATGAGTTTATTTTTTAGCTAAATTATATTTCTTATGGTTTTTGTTCAGTGTAGTTTATAAATTAAACCGTATTAATTCTCAATGGTTTCTAACAGGCACTGCCATTGCTGGGAATGTCAAAACAGGTAAAAAACATAGTATATTTATTTAAGAAAATGTTTGGCTTTAATCTTAGTTATATTGCTTTTGGTTTAATGGTTTGTATTTTTTAAATTTAACTGATTTTATTATATTTTGTATTCCTTATTTTATGGTCATATTTATCTTCAAGATGCTTTCAATGCTGCAAGTGCAAAAAACGGTAGGAAATTAATTAATTAAAATGTATATTTACTAAGGGTAATGATTAGAAAATTACACATTATCAGTACTATTAAATTGAACTGTTGTTGAAAAATAAAAGAACATATGAAGCAGAAAGTGAAATGTATGAGACTAGTTTTAATTTTATTTGAAATTTAGAATGCCTAATCCTAAATCTTGTATCAGTTTCTGAAATATTGTATCAGTATTAATGTTGTATCAGAACGAAATTATTTGGTTTATGTGAACTTTGCAATACTACATTTCTTTAAAGAAAATGTTTAATGCTGTGTATAGTAGCTTTCATGTTTTTTTTGTAGTTCATCAAGCGAGCATAAAATCACCAACAGACAAAAGAAGTAGGTGTTTATTTGTTTTAGCTTAACTTACTAGCACGTGTAAACATATCATTTTTTTGAAATGCAGAAATTGTTTTGGAGTTAATTATTATTTTTTTCATTTTTGAAGCGTAACATATAACAAAAACATTTAGTATTTACTGTCCGATAAATTTTACATTTAAGGGTTTATCGCTGTGCCCTTTTCTTGTAAAATTTGTTCTTAAATAGTAAAAGAAAACTTTGTTGGGTGTCTAGTTCCAGACGTAATGTAAGGATTTGTCCTCTTCCGGAATGTGGAAAGTCTTTTGTGAATGTCACCAACCACCGCCGTCACCACCCTGATGTTCCAAAGGAAGTATTTATGTATGATAACATGGCAAAGGAAAAAGGGTTGGGCAAGTACAGATCATATCGTGGATACAAATGTTGCTATTGTGGAATTGTAGTAAAGTTTATAGTTGAACATTGTAAATTGAAACATGGCAAGGAAGCTGATGTTATCAATTGCAGATTTTCTTATTTAAAGAAAAGGTGTAATTTGAAATCTAAAAAATTAAAACAAATGATTCAAAAGTGGCACAGAAGATTACAACCAGCAAAAGAAAAGCAGAACTATTTTGTAAACGAAAAAAATAGGCGAAACCTTAAAAATCTACCAAAACCACACAGAGCGATAATCGAATACGAAGACAAATACGGTACTGACATCAGTTTCATACGAAAAAAGAGCATGGGTGCAATTGAAAAAAAGGAATTGGAGACTTTGTATGGTAACATTTTTGTCCGAATCATTTTTCGCCTGGGTTGCAGAGATGGCGTTTTACTTGGCATGAAAAGAAATGAATACAGGTCGGCAGAACTAACTGAACAGGGAAATTATTCCATTTTGGTCGGTGAGCATACGGAGATGAATCTACATGGATGCATTGTGGTGTCGAAAACGGAATATAAAGATATAGGGGCAACCTCGGACCACGCTTATGCGTTTAACAATCATAAACCTGGAGAAAGCTCCTACATGTTCCCTTCACTTTCTCGTGATGACGCAAAGCTGGAGGACTCAACGTTTTGTAAGTATTTTAAGAAAGAGGCACGGAAAGCGATGGGAATGGAAGTTTCCCCAACAGAGGTCCGAAAATTGATAACCACAAAAGTGTGCAAACTACCTGTTGAACTTCAAAATGCTATAACAACAGCTGATGGACACTCTATTGAAACAGCACTCAAAGTTTGCAATGTAACACACCCCATGAAAGCTGTTGAAGCAGATAGGTTCGCCCCTACGAAAGCTGCTGGTGAGTAAAAGTGTTGTTTGTTTTGTTTCTTGATCGTTTTGGTTCTAAACCTGTGGTGCTTTCTATTTAGAGGCTGAAAGAGAATCTGACAAAGACAGACCAATTGATACTACAGGTGAAAAATCCAGAAGTAAGTTGTTAGTTTATTTCAGTTTTCTGGTGTGAAAATTTTAAGATGTGGTTTAAAGGTTAAAATAATGTTTCTTGTAGGCACATTTTGAATATAAATGTTTTTTGTGTTGTACTTTGCTCTGCTTTATATTTTGTGTAAGAATTAGTTTTCTGATTTTTTGATTTAGATGCTGAATTGCTGCAACAATCGTTGAGTCCACCTTTACTGTCAGATTCAGAGGGTAAGTGTCATTTACGCTTAACTAATATTTTATCTTTTTAAATGTATATGGTGTTAAACAAATTTAAAAGCTTCTCAGGTTTGACCATGTCTAATACTCTTTTATTTTATAAAAAAATATTATAAATTATTGCAAAACAGGGGTTTTGCATGGAGCTTATTTCAAAATAGTTTTTGTTTTAATAGTTAATTTACGGTTTCTGACAATGATGGGGCAACAACAGTAGATGTTCTTTTGTGACTTTTTTTTGTCTTGCCTTACATGTTTGCATTTCTACTGCAATTTATGTTCTACTTTGTAAATAGTTTTCCTTATAAAGGTATATTTTTTGACCATATATTTCAGCATCAAATGACGAAGATGATACATCCATGGACATTAGCTTCACTCGAGGTATATATTATTTTATCATTTTACCGTTTCTTGTAATGCAAATTCTAGCATTGGGTTTAATGTACTAATACATTGAACCTAATTTTATGTGACAGTCTTGACCAGGGGCATGTCCATTGTCCATATACCTAAAAATTGGGTTCCCGAATTTTTGTCTGACAGAAGTTCAGAGAAAATTCTACCGTTGAAGCAGGGCCAAACAAAAAACGAAAGAAAGCATTTTGCTTTTGGTTTCGCATTATTTTAAATGCTTGTCAATTTCATAGGTGTCGAACTTTCAAAATTCTAGGGCGTTATTTTCAACGTGCTCAATTATTAATTACAAAATGTGAGCCGAAGTTTTTAACACTTTTGGTGAACTAAAACTGTGCTACAGGAAATAATTTTGCACATTTATTGATAACTTGGGTTAAATTCCAGGCATTTCGACGCCTTGTTAGAAATTCAGTGCGTCTAAAAACGCATGGCACACCCACGTTCGGCGCCTATGCTCAATTTCATAAAAACATTGTCATTTTGGACAGTGAATTGAACACTGACAAAAAAAACGGTGAATTGAACACTGACAAAAGAAATATAAAACGGACACCAAAACCCTTGGATACACTACTGCTCTTGACTGACACATTTTTGGTCATGACATTTTTATTTCGATACATACCATTGAATCTATGTCTGTTAACATCTGAGTTTTTAGCAGGAAATACCTCAACAATAATAGAAGCTAAGAAGTTAAAGAAAGCAGAGCAGGAAATACCTCAACAATAATAGAAGCTAAGAAGTTAAAGAAAGCAGGAGGTAACACAACATTATTAATCCTTAAGGTTTTGTTTTAGAATAAAATAACATAATTTAGAAGTTGCTCTCAGTGTGTATGCTGTCAAATTATTATAGTTAACTAGTTAACAACGATTTATTTTAACTGCTTTTGGCATACATAGTAAGGGGGAATGTGTTACTTATTATCATCAATTTTTTCTGACGTTGAAACCTTGTAGTCTATTTAGATATCATTATGATTTTGATTTTTGACATACAATTTTTTTTTTATAATTTATAAACCAGATCATTTCGTAAAAGTCAAGTTTGCGGAAGATGATCTAGAAAAATTGATTTTCAACCCGCAATCAATTAAACTTAATGATATCACTTGTACCTCCTTCTCTGACCTATTTGTTGGAGATATCATCAAAGCAGAATGTAACGACAACTTTTATCAGGCTCAAATCATTGACCCAGGTGTGAGAGTAGTTTTGCAAGGAAATTAAAATAATGACTTTTGGTAAAAACAGCATTCTGTGTCCTGGTAATAAATTGCTTAATTGTAAGCTTTGCCGCGCGAGCCTATCGGTGTTTCCGAATTTTTTTTCATGTAGTCAGGCCTATAAAATGGCCCTTGTTTCCCCCGTGCAACCACTGTTTCACTATTGTTGTGCACTTAGCCATCAAAAAAAATAATAAAACGATTTGCGCCCCAAGCAAAAGCCCACAAGTCACAGCCGTTTCCTCAAAGAAACCCTTTTTTAACAAATAACTTAAAATGTTGTTAGCACTGATAAAAAACAATCGTCATATTTGTAAAGTCATTTTTGGAAGCTTATGTGCACTTAGTCATCAAAAAAATAATAATAAAACCCATTACCCCCTGAGAGTAAGACCACAAGTCACAGCCGTTTTTCAAAGCCACCAATTTTTAACACATAACTCAAAATGTTGTCAGGACGGATAAAAAACAATCGTGATATTTGTGAAAGCGATAATTTAATCAGCGGATGTTGTCGTTAATTGACGTCTCCGGCATTAAGCGATGTACATCTAAAATGCGCTTCGGAAAACTTAATCGCCTTCGCTAATGCACAAATTTACATGTTCTCAGTTTTCTACCTTTATTTTACTCGGTAATAATATCTCCCTGTTACGCCAATCTACTACCAGATAAGGCAGCGGTTTCCCAACTTTTTCAAAAATTTTGCCTGGTTAACCCGTTGCAATTATTTTGATATTTCGCGGCCCTATAAAAATCCAAGGGTACCCATATTTCTTGTGGTGCACTAGTGCAGTCGCAATTCTTTCTAATGTAACAACTTTCAATCGATTAATGCGAACGATTTGCTGATAGCGGGTGGTACAGCATAACAGATGCTTTATGATGTCCCAAGATACACCATGACACATATATAAGGTTTAAAAACATTGGCTCTATCCTAATGTTAAAATCTTACAGGCTAATTCTCCTTGCGGCCCCTCTGAAACTACTCTGCGGACCCCAGTTTTGGAACCGCTGAGATAAGTCATACGAGGACTGCTATACCTTACATCGCCAAATAAATGGCGCAAAATGTTTTCATGCCAAGTTTTACGCACTAAATGTATGTGGGCAAATATTTCGTGGAAGTATAGTTCAGATTAAATTAAGTTTTTTTTTGATAAACCAAAATCGTTGGTAGAAAATAAACCTTTTATTTACACCGTTTGTTCGCTTAATTTACTTTTTATTTATTGTATATCTACAGACACAAAAGTACGGTAGCTCACCATTCTGATACGAAATTAGCTACTCCCCTTACACCCAAACCCAAGAAGAAGCTGTTCTAACATTTTTTTGTTCTTGTTTGTATGCCTATTATGCTTTCATGTTCTACGAAATTTCAAATGTATCTTTTTGTCCTTTTTCATAATAAATTTCTTCAGACCCATGACGTATTATTTACGAATTGTTTTCAAAAAACGGCAATGTGCTTTTTTAAAAAAAAATAAAGCTATGATGCTTTGCTTTGATTGGCTACAAAAACATGTGGACAGTTATCGAATCAGAGATCGATGAATTTTAATATTCGGAGCACACAGTGCAATTAAAAGATCAAAACAAACATGCCCGCCTATCCTGTTTCGACGTCCTTCATATATTTAACACTAAAAAATAAAACTACTCGCAAAGGAAAAACGCAAGCACACAAGACAGATTTTACAAGGGTCAACATTAAGGTGATTGTCGCTATACTGACAGTTCTTTCTACTTGACTTTATTTATTCGTTCTTTACTAACTTGTATGGATAGTTTTAGGTAAAAAAAAATGATTCGGTTGTGCTTTTAGTACGTATAACCATTTAATAGAACTGTTTTATACCGTGACTGGATCTGTAGTACTATCAGCCTTACAAAAGTTAACCTTAAAAAAATCGGTCTTTTTGACCGTAAAGCAAATTCCAACTCCCCCCGATTAAAACTGCCTTAAACGATAGCCTTCTGTTGTGCTATAGTTTTAAGAACAATTGCTGCAGTGACTGGTAACAGTTAGTTACTAGCTAGTTCATAATTTTTCAACAATTCATTAAATTCGATGACTGACAACTTGACGGAAGCAGAAAGCGGAAATAATTCCAAACGACTGTTAACTATCAACAAAACAAAACTGCAAAAATGTGTTGTGGATGCTGTGCAATAGGTTGCGGAAAGTGTACAATTTGTGTGAAAGTTGAATATGTGGATTGCGCTATGAGCGCTGCAAATATTTTTTTGTTGTATGCGTTTGGATAGCTGCTTGTGGTCAATGTTACAAGCAGCATAATAAAAAGGCTGTTTGATCTTTAAGTTATTTGAAAATAAAAGTTTTTCAAATCAATTTCAATGTTCAGTAGAAAGAGAGTGGCCCAAATAATAGATAAAAGATTCATTCTTTTATTAGCAAACGTTTCGGCAATTTCTTTTGCCATCATCAGTGCAGTAAGTGAGGCTAAGATAAAAACGAGTCACTATATATACGCTCGGACGTTTTAGAACGTTATATAAACAGAAAAGGAAGTCGCAAAGTAACGGAGATAAGAACTGCAACGCAAAATTACATCAGTAAGGCTCAATGTTCATGCTTTCAATGTTCATGCTAGTTGTAAAAAACAAGAAAACAAATTCCGTTTAGGCCGTTAAAAAGGAGGTTGGGGGTAACACTGCAAACACTGCAATTCGTCGATGCTGATGTATGGCCTATATGAAGTATACACAAGAACATGATATTATAGTAGAGTCTACCACGTTTTTAAGCCTCTCAATAGTTTAAAGAAACTTATAATGAAATGAAATCTAAATTATTTTGCAATTTATTCTTTATTTGGCTTTTTATTCTTTGTTTTTGACCGCTCGCGGTAATTATCTGTTATCCTGAAATGAAACGAAATCACTGTTATATTGAAATGGTATTATATTATGTAGCAAACTATTAAATCTTTCAGCCGTAATATTACAGGAATTTGACAGAAAAAGGTTCTTTAATTAGATACTAGACGAAATACCCGTCGTTGCCCAGGTTAAATAGGGTAGCCTGGTACGACATTTAAATTCCCTGATCACGTTCGGTAAAATAAATTTCATATTATGTGTTTTTTCGTGTTTCGTAATGATCGGATAGCTTATAGCCCAGGGGTTCTTAAACTTTTTTGACCGCGGACCCCTAAATTTTTTTTTGGCTTCGCGTGGACCACGATAGGCAAAAAATTTCAAAAAATGACGTCAAAAATTGACGTCACATTACAAATAAACTTCATAAATCTGTTGATTTCGTTCTAAAAACTGATAAAGTGAAATGAAGTTTTAATACAGTCAGTGCAAAACCGTTTGGTTTTTAACTAAACTGCTTTCTTTGAAAAATGATTACTTTTTAAATATACACTAATGTTTCAATTTGTCTTTCATGGACCCCCTAAAACTAATTCACGGACCCCCAAGGGTTCCATGGACCCCAGTTTAAGAACCCCTGTTATAGCCTAATAGTAAAACAACAATAGCATTGGCAGCTGGTCTTCAATATGCTTTTAGCCTCTAATGAAAAAATGTTTTTCGACAATGCCTGCCAATAAAACCTTATGAGGAAACCACCTGTGTGAATGCGGCAATGAATCGATTAGCGTCATATTTGAAACAAATATGTAATCCTGGTGCTAAATCGTTCTCTTGTGGTCATCGATTACTTGATTTTTACGGTCATGCAGGTTATGGTCTTTTAAATGTCGAAAAATCGTTTTAGTCTTTTGCGTCTTAAGAGGTTTTGTGAAAAGTCGCACGCGCGCCCATTGGAGTTAACTTGCAACCAATGTTGTGTGAGGTTTTTGAAATGCTACGACAAAATATTCAAATCCACTATAGCACACAACACTTGGCTAAGCATGTCACACATCTTTTTAAGTAATTGTTGTATAGCCCTGATTCTGGCCATTTAGGTCTTATTCCAACGGGTTTAGTCATTACATTGATTTTTTGTATTACGACTATTGTATTAGTGCTATTTTGGTCTTATTCCGACGTTGATATTGTTGTCACTTTGGTCTTATGGATGAAGTCCTTTACAATATTGAAAACGATATTTTCTAATACCAAAAATTTTTTTAATTTTTGTACTGTTTAATAAATAGCTCAAATATTCACAGAGAGTAACTCGCGATTGCAAATACTACTCATTGTTTGTAAATACTGTTCATTGTTTGCAACTACGGTTCATTGTTTCTTCACACGCTACCAGGCTGTTTAATCATTTTGTTTACGCTTTTGAAAATAGTTTTTGCGTTCTAGTTTAGTAAGTTAGAGACTTTTACCCAGCATATTTTTTCATTTTTGTACTGCAAGTTAAATGATGGCAAACTCTAAACAAGCAAGATTCTATAATTTTTTATCAAATATGGCGTTGCAGGTAAACATCATTTGCCTACCGCTAAACCTACTGTGAAAACACACTTGTCTTAAGTTGTTTAAAGTCTAATTATTTGACTATACACAATTTATTTTTTGATCTGGCCAATGCTGCTGTTCATTAGACGAACCGGTATAATAAGCATTATCTCTTTTAAATATTTGAGCTGAGTTTTTTTAAATTTAAAATTTATTTCTAATAGAAAATGTAAATTCACGAGTGAAATACAAGTAAAATATCCATGCTTCCGAAATTTTAGAATTTGAATAGGAAGCATAATGTTTAGTTTGCAACCCAGGCACATATATCTCAGTTTCATACAAAGGTAGCGCGGATTTAAAATTGTACATCAGTTCTGCTAAAAACATAGTAAAAAATGTGTAAAGGAATAAAATCTGTGTCTAGCCCGTTTTTGCTGAAAACAGATTAGCCAGAATGCGCCGTGCGTCTCATCGCACTATCGAGAATAAAAAATTGGGCAAGTTAAACATATACAAAGGTATTTTTTCACGTAGCACGCCATTGTTTTCCATCTTTTACTATAAAAAAAATCACGTTTTAACAAAAAAATTTAACGTCTTTATTGAGGTTTATTTTAGATCTTTGACCTTGACTTGGCCAATGCAATCGCGCGCGTGTATAGTCTCCTTTTCCGCTTTGGTATATTCGTTCAACCATTATTATATGTTTTGAACCCGCAAGTCGCCTGGTGGTAAAATGGTAACTAATTCGAAATATGGCTTTGGGCAATAAAACGTAACGTTATAGGTTAAAAAAATTAAATATTAAGTAAAGTTCATAAAGTTACACCATGGTTATTAACCTATTGCATAAGATCATAATGCGTAAGTAAATTTATGAACCATTACAAAAAAATGAACCTTTATAAAAAAGAACCTCTGGCAATTCCGCGATATATAGCCTATACCTGGTATAGTCTCACGGCACAAATAAATCACGCCGTTACTTTGGACATCTCACCGCAGTTTTAAAAGAAGTCGTCTAGTCTGCCACCGAAGTTCAGGGTCATATTTACTTTACTTGAGTAGGCGACGGGAATGTGTTTTTTTACTGGAAGCCCGTCATAAGGTTACTATAAAAGCCCTTTTAGTAAATGATTGTTTCTTACTTTGCGTCTGGCTTTTCGTTGTAACCTTGACTTTGAGCATAAAAACAAAATCGGTTAAAGTTTAACATAAAGTACACTGATAGCTATATATGAGCATTACAACGGAAATCCTTTGAATTCCCCTAAAGTCGTTTCCATGTTTTGCGATAGCACAGTTTATTCCACTGTTCGCCTGCCAGCGAGCAGTAAGGTATATATAGTTTAATTTATTTGTTTGTAGTCATTTGCTTACGATTGCAAAATGTCATCAGGATTTGGAGTATACGCAGTAAGCAGTTTTGTCAACAAGACATTTTGAATTGACTCAAGTCCCAGTAAAGTCATTTGTAGAATAACTTAAGTTAAGTATTTTTAAAACTTAAAAGTCAGGTCCCAGTCCAAGTCGTCAGTTGACAAAGTCAAGTTATTGTTAAAACAATTCATTTGTAATGTCACTAACAGTTGGTAAACCGTCCAATTTTCGGTAATTTTTTCCGATTATGAACAGTAACGCAACTAAAAAATACCAAAAATCCCACATGCAGCAAGCTGATGTTTACGTGCCAAAATTAAGATGAATAACCTAACTTTATCTTAAATGATTTTGTTTTTATACCTTCTGCCCAAGTCGTTTGACTGATCAACTTAAGTCCAAGTCTACTCATTTGTCTGAAAGACTTAAGTAAAGTCCATATACAGCCCGCGGCACGCCAATCACTTTAATCCGGCCCTCGTTTTTTTTTTAAATACATAAGCTAAGCAATGGCGAGTTTCTACTAGACTTGGACAACTAAATAATTCTAGTTTTCTAATCCATTTTGGGTCTTTTACAGAACAGAAGTCGCCCTCTGCACTGTAGCACTCTCTCCAACGAAAGTTTAAGGACCTTAGCCCAATATTTATACATTTTCGCGCTTTAGTCAAATGTATTCATTGATTAAATGATGAACAAAATACTGGCCTATTTCTGAAAAATGAAACTTAGTCATTCACATTTTGTCAACTTTTAGTTAATACCATGTTGTGTGTTTCTCAATCCTTAAAAGCAAAATTTATTCTACCCTAATTTTTAAATTAACGCGCCCCATAACTTGATAAGCGCCAGTATATCAAGCAATGTACATTTTTTTATCTGTGCTCAATGTGCCCCGCCCCTTTCAGTCTACATTAAAGTTTGCTTCTTAAAACGTATTAAACTATTTATTTATTTAAATTCGACTTAAATTGCACATTTGCGCACAATTCGAAACGTAATAACAAGTTCGTAAACTTATTTGTTTTAGCGCCAGCGCATGACGTCATATTGCGTGTATTTGAGATCCTATTTAGACCCGGCCGGTCACAACATTTTAAATTTTTCATGCGGCCCGCTGTTAAAAATAATTCCATATGTATTGTTTTTTTTGGTTTGTTTACAGCAAGAAATTTGGGTGTTAGTAGAACAGGAAGTTTGTGATAACATAAAAGGCGGTCTCAAAAACTTTCACGACTTCTTGCATCTTTATTTTACTGAACCGTTTTTTCGGCAAATATAGAAAGTAAGGCATTTTTAGAAAAAACAAGCAAATTTACCATGTTAGTCTGGTCTTTTGTTGTGTTGTTCGTCGGATTCATTTCTTGGTGGAAACTTCGATCAAGAAAACACATTCAAAATGTTACTGAAAGGCATGTTTTTATAACAGGCAAGTGCAGCAATTTTTCTAAACCGTACAACGAAATTTTTGATTCTTGGCTTACTTCCAAACTGGATGGCAGCGCGGCGTCATCGTGATTTCTGGTTAAACAGAATTTACTTTCAAATAAATAGTTAAACTTTAAATGCAAATTATTATTTTTTCTCAATTATGCTTTTTGTATTTTGAACACATATTCCATATAGCCTTCGTGACATCCCTGTAATGGTGCTACAAAAACCCTAAATGTATTTTATATTGTTTGGTCGTGTTTATCTTCTAATCGTGACCCACATTCACTTAACACGGGTTAAATACCCAAACCATTTTAATTGAAAAACGTTTCAAAACAATAACGTTAAGGAAAAGAAAAAAATATAGTTTAAAGTCAAAAGTTGTGATGTGACAAAAAATTATTTGTTATAGGTTTTGGAAATTACATTTTTACTAATTTTGCTGCATAATAAGGATTTTTAGGTTTAAAACAGCTTCTCTAAAATTTTGTTTTGAAGCATTGTGAACATAAGTGGCAAAAGCTATACTTCACAATGCGTCTTTATAGCCTGTTATAAGAAATCGTGTCAACATAAATGCACCCCGTCTCTTAAAGCAATTTGTTGACATAAAAGGGGCGAATATGGGTGCCGTTCAAAAAAAAATAAATAAAACGCCCCATAGACGAAGGCCTTTGTTGCCCGACCAAATATTTTTATGTTTTTTATCCCTTAAACAAAGTTACGGAAAATATTACTGCTCAGATCCTATTATGTCTGAATAAAATTTTGTTTAATTTGTAAATAAAAGCCCGCCTAATCCATATTTCACGGCCTGGTTAGTTTATGTCCTTTATACTTAGACCTTAATGATAAATAATTACTAGGTATTTTTGGTAGGATGTGATACCGGGTTTGGAAGATTGCTGGCAAAACGACTGGACGAAATGGTACGAAAATAATTACGCTTACCAAATAATTCTGTTGTATAGAACTATTTTTGTAAATCAAGAAATCTATTTTTGTTTTGAACGTTTAGAACAAAATCTTTATTCATTTTTAACATCGTTCAAAATGATACCTACTTCTGTATGGGTTTTGATATTCTTATCACGTCTTACAACAACCTGCAACCATTATGCTCCAAAGTATTTTCGTTACATTTTTATTTTTATCAATCCGAAATATTTACAAATTAACATAATTTTCAAAGAATTATCACAATATTTATTTACCAAAAATGCACCTTTAAAATGACATACATGCATTCACGTGAAATAAAACATAGTAATGAACAATATTGTCTCAATAGGGAGTGTTCGTATACGCCGGGTGTTACAGTAAGAATTCAGTAGAAGAACTACAAGAGAGTTGCAGCACAAGGTTAAAAGCCATTCAGCTTGACATCACTGACACAGAAGACATAATCAGAGCGGCGAACTTCGTTGAAAATGACCTCGCTGAAAAATCGAAGAATGGTGAGTCAATAAAATGTTTTTATTAAAATTAAATTAACTCGCAGGTCATTTATTGAAAGTTTATGTGCAAAGTGTTCTATAAAAGTATTTCAATAAACCATTACGAATTATACAAAAACTGTTTTATACAAAACTCAAATTTATTAGCAAATTTACACATGATAGTTTCTAGAAGACCATTGCAACTTACATCCTTAATTTGAACTTTACGGGACGTTTTTTTGTTTATTTATTTTCTATCCTAATTTAAAATTACAAAAAAAAAATATTTTTATCGTGAATAAAACATTAGTAAATGAGACCAACTATTAGGTTGTAAGTACCGATTAAAATTACTTTATTTCACGTTAATGAGTTTCAACGCTCTTGGCGAATCGAGTCATTTTGCGTTCGCTATTCAAACGTTTACCCTTTTTTCGGAGTTTTTCTGCACGTTTATTTTTTATTTAGCGGCTCTGTGGGCAATCGTTAACAACGCCGGTATCGCAATCCCCGCATACCCGTTCGAGTGGCACAATAAACAGGACTACCAGAAAGTTTTCGAAGTCAACCTGTTTGGAACTGTCGACGTCACTCTAAAGTTTGTACCTCTGCTCAAAAGAGGCCGCGAAGGTTTGTGACGAAAATCGAAGAATTTCTAAGATTTTGCGGGCGCTAAACCAGTCATATACTGAATATATTTCGCCAGCAAAGGCAACGTCAGTATATCGTATTCAAAGTAGCCTATATCTTGATTCTATTTGAACAAAATATACCTGAATTGCTAGCTTTGCTGGACTCCTCTGCTGTTACTGATCAGGAATTAAGGTCGACATTTATCTTGCAAGGGTCGAGGTGATTTCTAATACCACATATTCAGTACAATTCTAAAACAGTACTTTAAACTTTTGACACTTGCGTATCTGAAAATACAAAAAATATATATTACGCACCAATAAACGAGTAGCCAGAATTTCGAAGGCACTATTCGTTGTTGAAACAACTGGAGTTACTGAAACAACTGAACAGCTTGTCCTGTAAGGACCTTAACCTACTAAAGCATGAGGTTAAGTTCGCGCGAAACGCGAACTCTAAGCATTTAAAAGTGGTAAAATAATATAGTGTTTAACTGACAACTAAAAATACCTTTTTGGTGAACCGACAGAACTGCATTGTATTAGTCGCTTTGTGTGTCTAGTCAATAAGTACCTACCTGATAACTACAGTTTATTGGGGACATTATGGCCATCCGAAACAAGTTGGTGAAATTAAAAGAAAAATAGTCCTACCTTTTTTTGCTAGAAAAGACTCGTTGTGACGATTTTATGAAGCCAACATTTCCTTTCGCTATTCTGAAGTATAGGAATTGTTGCACAGGCATAAATACAGCTGCTTTAATATCATTCCAGTTTCAGTTTGATTTAATCACTAATATTTTCCAGGACGAATCGTAAACCTTAGTAGCATCAGCGGACGAATCGCAGCTCTAGGCATCCCATACATGGCGTCCAAGTTTGCCGTCGAGGGGTTTGCTGACGGACTAACGTAATACAGCAAACATTTTTACTATTACGAATTATGCTTACGTTAGATTTAACTTTTTGCAAATCTATAACAGGTTCGAACTTCGTCCGTTTAACATCACAACGCACGTTATCGAACCGTCGTTCTTCAAAACAAATCTCACCAACATTAACCAACAAATCGCAGGTATCAAGAAGCGATTTGAGGAACAAAACGACGAGATGAAACAAAGCTACGGGGAAAGCTACTTGGTTACAAGTGAGATTTATAACATTTCTCTAAACAGGTAATACTAATTTACGGAATAATGAATGGTCGGAACGCTCACTAATTTAAGTGTTACCCCGTTAAAACAATTATTAAACCAACGCACAATATTTGGGTTAGGGTGGGGGTTAGCGTTTGGGTGAAGGTGGGTCAAGTGTTATTATATTTAATAATAATACTGTGAGCGTTCCGACCGTTCCGACCATTCATCATTCCGTAAATTAGTGTTACCCCTCTAAACCAGTGTTTCTCAACTTTTGGTCGCGGCGACCCAAAAATTATAGCGTAAGTATTTCCTTCAGTGAACTTTTTTTTATCCATCAAAATATTAAACATTGTCACTTAATTATTACAAATTTAATTCTTATGGGCCTTTTCTTTGTATTGCTTGCGGAATATTGTCAATTTCAGGAAATGTAGAACTAATCTCAACGAATCTTAGCATGTGAACTATTAATCGGCAAACCAATTTTGGGTCGACACCCATAGGCTGAAAAATACTGCTCTAACCAAAAACGAAAATGCAACATCATAACTTAACAGTAAAATATTTAGGGTATATACCGCATTGGTCAAAATAAGCACAAATGTCGTACCTTTCTTATGACTGAAGTCAAGACTCGAAAATCTACACTATTTTTCAAGGTGTGCCGCATCACATTGGCGCGACTCGATAGGTTCTCAATGGTTAACGAAATGACTTTCGGGTTTCCAAAATAGACATACCAGTATGCGTATATACAATAGCCATGAGGAAACACATGTATAGTAACTATTGCCTTACTGTATTGAAACAGTTTTTAAAGTAAAGAACAAAAAACTTAAATTAGTTTTTTGTAAACAATTTGTCCATTTTTTTACTATGCTGCAAGCTAAAAAAAATAATTTTTTTTTTAAAAACACTGCTTAAACCGATTAATGTTTTCGTGTAAATTTAAATGTTAAGTTCGTTTAAATAAAGTTTACTTGTCTTGATGACATTGGCCATCATTAAGTTTTCGAACAAACACATGTTTTTTTTCCTTTTTCTTCATCCCAATATGCTTCATTTGGTGCAGAAATAAAAGGAGTCAAAACAATGTTGAGTGATATGGCGTCACCGAATCTCCAGCAGGTTGTGGACGCCATTGTTCATGCTCTATTTGCTGTTCACCCTAAGGAGCGCTATGCAGTTGGCGCGGATGCAAAATTTCTGTTGCTGCCGTTGTCGTTTTTGCCTACAGGTTATCAGGTTCGTGTGGTACTTTGCTAAACTAACTTGAAACATATATAAACTTGTATTCGTTTGTACCTATAGTATAGCGTCCAGTACTATATAGGTAAATTATTCCGATACTGATTCCTGGTATGTTGGGCAGAAACTACCGCAATCCGATTCGAAGCCAAATGATGCCATCAATATGATCAAATAAGCAAATTTAATCACATTGGTACATGAAAAACATGCTTTTTTATTTATTTTCGATTTTTAATCTAATATTTTTTGCTAAATTTACCTCAATGTAGATAAATGTACTTTGGAACACAAAGCATAGCTAAAATGCAAAACTTAATTTAGTATCGGGCTGCACCGATATACTACCACCGGGTATCTGCCACGATCCAACATAAACAAACATCCCTTTTGTTAGCTGAGATTAGTCTCTTGAAGTGGCGCTGTTAAACGATAACGGACCCGTATGACTAGAAGGACTGTTCTACGGACAAAAATAAACTTAATACAGCTGTTTCCTTTTTTCAAGTCTTTTAGTTTGTCTGGACTTAAACAAATTCAAATTTCCTGATTTTACGATGTGATACACAGTTTACCTAAAAATACAAACTAAGAGCGGAATGCGCCCTGGACGAGTTGCGATAATGCTATTTTCTACTAGTCATTCGAGTCGTACCAGCATGTGTATAGCCTATAAGCAAAGCATTCCTGTCTATAAGTTCTCTACATAAGAGCTTTCCAAACTGAGGGTCGCTATCCTTATGTGTGTCGCGCAACTAGTTTTACGTAGCGAGTATATACGGGTCTCCAGCCATAAGACCGAAATAAAAACACCATCAACGTCGGAATAAAACACAGTTCGGAATAATAGGACTAATACATAATAGTAAACAACACTTTGCCTAACCCCAAACGGCACCCCTGCATACACTACTTATTCCCCTAATAATTTTAATCCTAACCCATTTTCTAACCCAACCCATTAACCAGCACCATTAACCCCAAACAGAAAAAATCTGGTGCCACAACAGCGGCGCCCTAGCGGCGTCGGACAAACTAGGGCGACCACGCAAACGTCGTCACCATAAACGGCCGAAGCCAGACCTACTTCCTCCAAACGAAAGTAGTTTTTACCTGTTTTTCTGCTTTAGGTATTGTTGCTTTTTAGGTCCTTATTGTGCATTCCCATTGATAACATTACACGGCGAGTGCAATACCCCAAATTCACAAATAACAAAATTTGGCACAGTGTTTTTGTAGGCCAAATCTCTTTTAATATTTTGGCTCTGTGATTTGTTTCATATTAACCTTACTTTCAGGAATGGATAATGCGCAAACTTCGGAGATTAATCAAAGCGCCCAACCCTCACCCCGAACAAGCCGTTCTACCTGCATAACCATGGAGACCAAAATGTGTCGTTCATAATGACTGGGGTAATGACGTTTTTTTACAAAAAAACTCATTTCCATTTTTAATTGAAAAACATTATGTTGCTTTAATAGAAGGTTTAATAAAAATCGAATCTGAATGATACATTTACTTTTTACATTTCCGAAAATAATATAGTTATTTCTTTTAAAAGCGCATCCATTTTTTAAGAGTTTTAATTCGCAAAGCTGCCGATCACATAATATTTCAATTGCAATAAGTACGTTATGCTTATTAATGTCATTTATCCCCTAATTAGGAAACACGCCACATGATTATTTCCTGGTCAAAAACGCTACTTTTAAACACACTTCAACTATGTGTTAACGCAATAATTTTGCCTTTTGTTGCCTTATTTTGATATATATGTGAAATAAAAACTGTAGAAATTGTAGCCTTATTTCAATATATGTGAAATATAGAATCCTAGAAACACTTTTTTTTTAATAATTCTTCAGTTTTATTAAATAGTTATGGCAGTCTCTGTGTACGGATTTTGTTTAGGCGAAGGCGACCCCAAACAATTAAAAAGCGATCGGGAAATACATACAGGAAGCGCACATTTTTAAATTGTATTGCAATCGGTAGCAATAAGAGCGCAAGTCGGCAATTTCGCACGTCAAGCTAGGTCGCCCGCTGTTGTATAGCTCTATAGCTCACTGCCACAACCACACTGGCGGTTGTACAGAAGTTATGGCTGTAGGGCGGGGAAAAACGTTTGCGGATTGGGTTTTCTTTGAAGTGTAGCCTTTCTCGGCCTTGACACGAACATGGGTGTATTGAGAGAATCGGGTAGGAAGTTGTTCGGTCATCAAGGATACAAAAAATACACGCGCCGAAGGAAATTGTTCGACAATCCAACAGACGCGGTTTTTGCGAGAAAAATGGGGGTGTGATTGAATTGAAGCTACTGATGTGACCTATTCCATCGCTGCCAGGATTCGCTCTTACAAGTGAACTAACACACATCACATAAAATTAGAGCTGGCTCCCCAGGAAACATATCAATATATGGAAATCGCTCTTCTGATTCAAATCGTTAAGGGTTTTCGGAAGCATATACCGGCCGACCTCAACACGGTTCATATAGTTAAAATTATAATGCGTTAGCCAGCTTTTATGTAAAAAGTATAAATAAGAAGACGTTAGATTAAAAAAAGTGCTGGCAAACCGGATTTCGTAGGTTGCCTACCCCGGTTTTATACCATGTCGTGATTTCGGGGCATAAGTTTTTCTAACTCAACTCGTATAAAAGTGTATTTGAACAACATTTAAAAGTATATTTAAACGACTTTTTGCAATATGCCTCAAATGCTATTAATTTACGCAACAAACTCGTAATATACAAGACGTGAGTGCGTAACTGTAAACATACATTGTCGATCAATTTACAGTCTGTAGGCGTGGTCAACGGTATTACAGCATTTAACTTTGTAACATGATGTTATCTAACTTTACACAACGAACCATAGATTAAGTCCGATTCAATATAACCATACTGTAATAAACCTATAAGCAGCCATTCCGCAATAAACCCTACTGTAATAAACTTATACGCAGTGTCAGTGACACACTGTATCACCTATAACCAGGGAGTCGAACCGTTTGACTTTTCCGGTTCGGTTCGGGTTCAAGGATTTTTTCGGAATCCGGTTCAGGTGCATTTTCGGAGTCCGGTTCCGGTTCATAAACTTCCCGCTCGGATACAATATAAGTTACGCTAAATCTAAAAATGTGGGTCAATAAATGTAGAGAGTAATCTTTGAATTGTAAGTCATTTAATCTGAGTTACGGCTCGGTTCCGGTTCGAACCCCTGCTTATAACGCCAAAACTCCACTAAGGCAAAAAATTAAAAAATTAGTTTGCGAAGCCTATATCCTCTTGAATAAGATGCAGCAGTTAGTCAGCAGTTGAACTGTAGAGGACTAGGAATTTGTACATCCCTTGTAATGTTTATGTGGAAGCTTCTCGCTGCTACATAATCACAGTGTTTATCACATCGCAGAAAAAACGAGAACTATTTTCAGTATGCCGGTTCTTCTTCTTCATGTCCACCATTCTAAAAATGAAACTGGTTAATATCTCTTTAACTTCCGGCTAATAAGATACCTGAAACTTGTATGAAAATGTGGCGGAGTCTAAAACACATTTCGTTAGAAAACATTTCGTCAGAAAACAAGCGAAAAAACATAAATATACCAAATATATGTACTTACGAAAGTTTTTCAGCGTACTTTAATTTACAATTTTAAATTTTTTTTTAAACGTAGGGGCCTATAGTACTACAAAAAGTAATGCTTCGTCGTTATGTATGCTCCTAAACTGAAAATCGGTTCACATAAGCGTGTACAATTAAAGAGTAGGTACAACCAAAGCTAAAACGTTCGCAATATTGGTTTTGGGTGTAACATAGTAAGGTACAGGCTTTTCTAAAGCGATTCGTGGTCGTAATGGATACAACAAACCACTTTTAACATTCCGCTGATTAAATTTGATCTTAATAGTCTCTGTCTGTACGACTGAGCAATTAAATAAAAAAAATACTTACATTTGTTCCCGAATCGTACGACTGAAAAGAAACAGTACGTTTTTTAGTTTTAATGTTATAAAAGTCACGTCAAAAGTATTAAGACAAGTAGCATAAAACAGTTAATCCGATATATGTACTTATAAGAAGTTTTTCAGCGTACTATAATTTACAATTTGTACTTTTGCCAGCACTTTTATTGCGCTTTCCTAAAAATTTGAAAAAAATTAAAAAACGACAACTTTTTCCTAAACATTTTTTGAGAAGTTTTTTCTAATTTTTTTTGCTGCATGGTTATTTATGCTATACATTCTGATACCCCTTTGAAACGTTAAGTGTTTGGTGATGTTACTAACGTATACATATTATTTATGTATGTCTATCCTTGAGTTCGTATGGGAAAAAAGCAATTAGATTGTTAGGATTTGGCAATCCAATTGAAAATAGGTTCAAATGGCTGAATTATAAGTTACAAGTTTCATATACTTTTATATATTACAAGTTTCATAGAAATCGTTCATCATTGGTATAATACTCACAGATTGGTCTTCTTTTAACTGTAAAAACAAAAATGCGTGTCAATAAGAGTTAGTGAAATAAAAAAATCTTTTAATTTCCTATGGAAGAAATGCCTATGCAGGGTTCACTCGGCTTGAGTTATATTTGTAGGTGTGGATGTATATTGTCTGACAGAGCCAGCGACATCGCATATCTGAAACCTGTTAAAAAGGGCTAGCAGTCATAATCAGTGTAAATAACCGGTTTAACTAATCAAGCCGCACTTTCAAGTAGCTTCAGTTTTAGCTCATTGTGACAAACCGTGCAAACTGCAGCTTCGCAACAAAGCAAACCTAAGCGCGCGATACTTCATGTATAATTATGAAACTTTATATCAATGAACGAATTTTCAGAATGCTGTGCTGGCTTCCGCCACGTCATACACCTATTGTTAACTATTCTTTGTTATACGCCGAAGAGTAAAGCTATGTGGATACCCAAGAAGAACGGCAACTGATGTCGCCGAGTGCATTTTTTTGCAAAAGATTCGCAAATGCCGTGTGAGTGAGAAAAGGCATAAATCTCTGCAGCGGGAAACCGCAAAGAACACGCAATTAGCGGACGCAATAAATCGAAGTAACCAGCGTTGATAATGCCACTGAGCACAGCGCCTCGTTTGACATTTCGTTACAAAGAATTCCTTGCTCCAATAAAAGCAGTATTCTTATCAAACATATAATTTCAAAGATAAAGAGGGACATTTCTCCAAAAAGGCCGTTTATATTTAAGGCATAGTACAACAATAGGTATTGTCTAAAGCACAGCTTTTGATTTGTTGTTTGCAAGCAGTGGTCGGACTTAATCAAGTGTTAGCAAATGGAGTCAACGAACCAATATGGGTCCGTTCTTGCAGCAGTTTTAGGGGATCCGCCAATGAAAAGTTATAGTAGATTTAGTTTAGCCCAACCCAGAGTATAGGAAAATTGAATACAGCGAATTGCATAAACCCTGCCTAATAAACGTTGCCAAAGTTTAATAATGATATTTGGTGTTATTTCATTAATATTTTTAAGCATTATGTAGTGATTTTTTTTCTTTGTCAAGTTATCTTCTTTAGGAGGGTCACGAATCACTAAAGACATTGCAGGGAACTACCTCATAAAATTCTTTCAAAAGTTTAAAACTATATGTATTTTGCACTCCCTAATAATAAAAACAAACCCTTAAAGGTTTTTTCTCTATGTCTCTTACAACCCTGGAAGCGATTTCCTCACTGCGGTAATGCAAGGAGCGCTGGTCCTACAATCGCTTCCTGGGTTGCGGTCAGAAACCTTGGAAGCAAGAGGCGATGGCCTATTGAGATTGCCAATCAATTCGCCCTTTTCACTATGCTTTGGATTTGCAGGACTGCCGCTACGCGTGCCCCACTGTGTTTCAATGCGTAATAATAAGCTGACGACCGTGTTTGTTGGTTTTTGGCAACAACAGCAAATACAGCTGTTGCGGCCGGCGCGAAAGAGCTTGTTCGCCTAATTTATTGAGCAATTTTATCGCCTTGGCAATGAATCGAACATGCACTTTGGACCGTTCGTTTGTCGGTCGATCGAGATTTGAAAACCCGTTGCAACCCATTTAACAGGACTAAAACTGCAAGGCAGGTTACAGCCATTTGTTCCGATGGTTTGATGAAAATTGATGATCGCTAAAAGATGTGCGCTACACGATTAACGCAAATTTATTGTAACCTTAGTTGGAAAGATCAATAGATTTTCATTTTAGTTGCGTACGCTATGAACGGATATGTAATGTAGCTTGATAAAACAATGCAAAGCCAAAAAGGTCAAGTATATGGACATCATCTTAATAAATACGTTTCGATACGCGCTGATGTGACATTTTTTCATTTTTATTTACTTTAAAACGATATTTGGCCACATTTTGTTTTCCAAAACGCCCAGTTGTATTTCTCACCGTTTCTAAAGTGCTGACATCCACTTTCAGCTGGGCTATCTCCTGTTCAAAGCTCGCAAACTTTGCAGGAAGCGATTTGAAGTTATTCTGTATCATTGGAAAAAATAATTAGGCTTTAATTGTCATAGCTTGAAAAATGAATCCCGACTTGTGATTATAAGATGGTACATATAGGAGTACGATTACTGCTTTAATTTGTGTGAAACACACTTACCGTAAAAGCGGTGTCAAAGCTGCTCAGGTTGCTTTTGACGATCGATAGTTCCGGAACAATTCGTGTAGACAAGTCCTGAGGAAGACAAAGAAATTCGTCAGCATTATATGCGTGTCGTCCTTACCTGGAAACTGCATTAAAATACCCTCTGCACTAATTCCAGCTCCCGCCGAGAGGCCGTTACGTCATCAGACAGTGACGCAAGTGTGACGTTTGTCGTACCTACCAAGTCCTGAAAAATTTAGATGAGGTTTGAGTCGTAATTCAAGTTAGTCTTAGGCAGGGATGACAAACCGTTTAATGGCGTTAATTACGAACGAAACCTTAAGACATGTGAAAAACGCACAAGTGGTTCCTAGATTAAATTCTTTGCTTATAATATTGCGAAATGTGCTGCTGCATCTTCTCTACAAATAATAGGATTCTTTCTGCAGGTTTACTTAGAGTTTAGATTTTAGACGATTTAATTCCAGTCACAAAAATAGGTTCACGTGTTAAAAACAAATAAAGCTCACAAAGCTACAGCAAAATATGTAATTGTAATTTGTAAACATCATTCAACATTTTTCATTTTTACAAATGCTTGGTAAAACATTTTGTTTTTCTATAATATTTGGTGATATTTCGTTATTTTTTTTCACTAAAAGTCTGTTGTACAACACATGCTAGGAAAGCGACCATAGGCATTTTTGTAAACCACAAAAGAGCCTTATGCTTTTCAATTGATACTCACCTGTAGAGTTTTTATGGCGCTTTGAGAAGAATCCAGTTTCTTGGACAGAGCTGCAAGTTGCTGGGACGCGTTAGCAAATTGCTGGAACAGACGTGTATAAATACGTTAAACAAATAAAGCAGTATACAGCATATTGTTAGGCCCCAGCATTAATAAAAAAAAATGATCAAAGCAAGATGAGCAAATAATTGGTTACATTGTGCGAATGGTTACGTAGAAAATATTTTCAATAATTTAATGCTTTTTCATTTCAACCGAAACGCTTGCTCGTTTACTCGGAATATGAAACATGGATTTTTGTAGCAATTTCAGTGAACAACAATTTTTATTTTTTTTGGAATCTTAGCCACTCCAGCTGTTGCAAACGAAATAAAGGCACCAATGTGGTCTCGATAACTGAATTCTGCGTGTTTAAACCAACAGAAATTTCCAAATGAACAAGAGGTGCCCGCCCTATTAAGTTCCTGCGCTTTTTACGTTAACAAAAAAGTTAAGCGCCTTAAGATGATTACTGATCTTATTAGACTGCTCCGCTTAACATATAATATGTTCTCTCTTTTTACACATTAAGTTTACTGAAGACGCAGGACACCGCAGTTTGACGATTAATCTTGAACAGAATCGCGCGAAAAACACCATTCAATCATTCTAATCCGTGGTAAATTACCTTCACGTTGCCTAGAACGGCTTGGGAAGTCGCCGTCAAAGCGCCGATCTGTTCGTCTGTGCCGATTGCAAGTTCCTGCAAGAAATATGAAGCCAATCGATTAATGATTATAACGTAAAAGAACAACTTGTTCAAACGTGTTTAAGGCTGACCGAAGTTTGTGATATATTAGATTGTCCTTATTAGGATCTAATATACCATAACGACATTTTAAAATTCCGCCTTAAAACCATGAAGAAAGCTTCGCCCAGCGTCTAAAGCTTATTGAAAAATAGAATGACTTCTTTAAAGAAAGGCATTTTGTTTGTGGCGATTTACCTCACAATACGCTTAGAACACAAAGGTAGGCTATACGATATTTTATGACATTTTCATATACGTTGTTATGAATATGTTATGAGTTAGGCTTAAAAATTTGTTTGAACCTGTAATGTGTCCAAGGAGTTTTCTACCGTCTTCATCTTTTCAGACACCGCCACTAATTCCTTTTTGGAGCTGTTGATGGCGTTCTAAATCACACCAAGAGAATATTAAACCCACAACTGTACGTGGTTACGTCGTTCTATCGGTGTATTTATTATACAAAGTTGAACTCACGTAAGTCTATTTAATTCCACTTTAATCGCTTTATCAAATGACTTGACTTGACTAAAGCCTTTCGGGGGAAATGACTTCACTTAACTTAAATAAATTGGATTAAGAAACTGACTTGAACTTAAGTCATTTATGCAAATCAGTCAAGTTTTATTTAACTTTTTTTATTTGAATGTATTGTGGAAAAAAATACTTATTTTTGGCAAATATGAAATTAAAAATCTTAACCAGCCATTTTGTTTCGTTTTTTTTTTATGTTTTCTATGCGAAATATTGCACAAAAAGACCGTGTTCAACGATTTGTAAGAATAAAGACTTGACCCTGGTCATAAATTGGGTTGAATTTGGATTTAATCCGATATGTAGTTTCTTACGCTTTCCAAAATCTCTTTTCAATTAGTTTTTACCAATGGCTTTCTTCCTCTGAGAAGTTATATCATCTCAGCACAATGCTACACAATTTTACAAGAAATGTGTATTTTACGATTTCGTGATCAGAAAAGAAGTCGTAAAATTTAGACAAACTTACGGATATGTTTTCGGCCAAATCTTCACGTAACCTTGACACGTAGTGCTGAAATCCTTCCGTCAGGTTTGTCAATGTATTAGTCAAAGAAGCCTGCCGAAAAACAAATTGCGGTACAAGGATTGCAAAAACTTGTCAGTATTTTGTAAAACAGCTAAAACACTTTCATATATAAGGAATCGTATGCAGACAATCACTTGGTATTTCGACAGCATAAAGAATAAAAATTAGAATAACAGGTATAGAGCTATAGTTACATATATATTTGAGGGATTCCTGTTTTTATACGGCAATATATATTTCTAAAAATTGAAAAAAAAATGTGCTTTATACCTGTTTTACTAAATGGTTTAAATATACTGTTACATCTTACTATTTCGCTCACTATCCTTATTACTATTATTAATTTATTAATATTTGAACACAGTGGATACCGTCATGTTGCGGTGTCGTTTCTTCACCATTTTGGAAAGTTCGTTCATTGTGATGTTGATGTTGTTCTCCAGGTTCGCAAGTTCAGTCTAATACAAATTGCAAATTATATATGTCATTACCATGCCCGAACAATTAACATAGATAGAATTAAACAGTTAAAGGCAATTTGTTTAGGATTATTAGGCCAAACTTTGCCCTCGAGTTTAGAAGTGTGGTTACCTCCAGTTAACTTACTATGTTTTGATAAATTAAACATTCAAAGTAGAATTGCAAATCAAGACTAAAACGCACAAATTTTTTTTATTGGATCGGCACCGATAACGCCCTCAGTATCGGACGAGTACCGATACTTCCACTTGGCATCGGGTATCGGCTCCCATCCAATATTATTTTGACATCCTTATATTTGTTAATATTAGTTGCCGAAACCTAATTTTAACTGTTTTTTTTACACTTATAAAAATTATACACCTATAATTTTAGTTCTTTTTTACAGTTAGCTTTAAATTAAATTAAATAATAGTAATTCGTTAGTATATATTTATTGGTTTTCAACCTTAATAGACATCTAATGTGACTATAAAAACTCAAACTCAACTGTAATCGTCTAAGTAAACACGAGTATTGCACTCTCGCGAACTTTAAAAAAATGCGATAAGATTTAAAAAATAAAATAAACGCATGAATATAATAGCTTATTGTTTTTAATCACGAAACAGCAACTGCAAATATGTCATAATCAAACCTGAAGTGTGGCCAAGGAGCTTTGTGAAGACTCTACATCTTTAGAAACTTTTGCAAACTTGGTATTGGTGTTGTTGATAACGTTCTAAATAACATCAGTTCTTTAATGTCCCATCAAGAGTTACAACAGGTTTTATCAGTTTTTGCTTTCATAAAAAGGGTTAATAGTACACAAAATAATGAACTGCTCTCTACCAATGTCAAAAATGTGACCTGAAAAAATCTCGATAAAAAACCCACAAAAATACAACTGATTTATTTACGGGAAATTGTAAATTCAATATAATTAAATGTTGCACGACAACAGTTTGATAGTTACAAAACTTTATTTACGGCCACTAAACGAAATGTATCTATTACGATTCGCCTTATTAATAACTGTGTGGCCCTAGACCTATATACTTCTCAGATATACCAGCATTCAGTTTATCTCCTTTGGTCACGTAGTTTAAAACATTTCATTACAACATTACAACCAACGACTTGGATCACATAATACGTAAAGTCAGTGTACATATCGTTACGCAACGTTTCAGCGAAAAGTTTCTATACTAAGAATGAACCGTTCATGCAACATAACACATGCTTACGGAAATATTGGCGGCCGCCTCTTCACGAAACTGAGACACGCCCTGCTTAAAATCTTCTAGGCTTCTTACGGCATTCTTCAAGGAAGCCTGTTAAAGTATTGGCTGTGTAAGGCGTTGGTGAAATATTTGAGGAAAAAATGGAGAATCGGACCGATGTAGAATATACGACAATACGTTTAATATAACATGCAACACCGGATGGCCTCGAAATAGCTTTCGGAAAGGTCAGAAGGGCGTTTTACAGAATACACGTTGACTAATATACGTGCAGTTACGTAAATGTAATAAAATATTTTCCAGAAAGCATTATGAATAGTATTACTGTGTTGTTGCGATGTCGTTGCTCCTGTACTTCGGACATGTCGCTCAGCGTGATGTTCGTGTTGTTTCCCAGCTCTTCGATTTTAGTCTAATGCAGAAAGAACGAAAACAGAGCATTTATAACAATCATTGCATTCGTATTTCCATATGCAATCTGGTGGTAAAACACACCCCAAATGAATTACAATGCTAAACGGTACCCATAATAATTAGAAATTATATTCAGCTAATAAAACAAAAGTTCAAAATATGCAATCTAAGTGTAAATTGTGATTTAAATTTTCTCTACTGCCATGCTAAATTCCTGAGAACTTTGTAACCTAATGTGCTTGACCGTCATGTTCAAGTTTATATAAGATTTACTAATTAAAGTGCTCTTCTGTCATGTTACAGCTGCGTTAAATTTTTGAATTCAACGCTCTCATGTATCACGCGAATTACATGAAACTTTGAAATTGTGGTATATTATGTCATAATACAAGTTATTAAAAACAAATATATGTCCAATTCGCCAAGTGATGCGAGTCCGACAGGCTGTAACACGAACTACATTGACCCCATTTAATTGCCTACTCGTAAAGAGCCAGCTGATATGCGGGCAAAGCGACTGTCTGTGTGGCGCCAGCGTAAGGCTCAACAACAAGCGAAGCATCGGTAAATTTACCCTTATTCTTCCCGTGACGTCATCCAAACGTTCTGCCATCTCGTTTCTTAGCAGATCGAGCTCGTCACTTTTGTTCGTTGTCGAATGCTGCAAGACGAAAACATGGGTAATTTGTGTCGAACACCCAATACGTAGTCGTCCCGAACGCTTTTTGAGTGTTGTAACGGAAACCTTGCGCGATTTAAATCAACATTTTGGTTTGTTTCTTTTCCTCCACTGACATTTTAATTTGAAATTGATTCGGTTGTCCTCTGCTATGTTATAATTAACGATACCGATATAAACTAAAAGATATGGGATTTGAAGTGTAAAGGACGACCGTACGGCCGATTCAAATTAAAATAAAGTTTAGGTTTTAATAGGAGAATAATGGCTGAAGGTTGTAGTCAGACATCAAATTAATATCAAAGCCCATACAGATGTAAATATTTTTTTTTTGGTTTGAATAATTCTTCTGATCTTGAAAATAAATAAAGAATTATTCGAAATGTTTACAGTATGCACAATATGCTTCCTACTTCTGACTGGACTTTGACATTCATTCTATAGTTTTAATATTATTGGACTAAACCAGGGGTTTTTAAATATTTTTTACTGCGGACCCCAAACATTTTTTTTGGCCTCGCGTGGACCACAATAGGCAAACATTTTTTAAAATGACGTCATGAATTTACGTCACAATACATATAGACTTTATAAGTCTGCTGATTTCGGTCCAAAAATGTGAAAGGGTAACGAAGTTTAATGCATTCAGTGCAATACCGTTTTATTTTTAATTAAACTGTTGTGTTTGATAAATTGATTACTTCTTAAATATACACTAATATTTCAATTAGGCCTTGATGGACCCCTAAAATTAGGTGACGGACCCCTAAGGGGTCCATGGACTCCAGTTTAAGAACCCCTGGACTAAAAAAATTAGCTAAAATTAGGACATCCCTAACTAACGATTGCCGTTTAGCCCTTGTATGAAGTTAAAATTTACCATAACAATGACATATTGGACAACCCAATACCGTTTGGCTTGATATCGCTGCGCTGATCCTATTTGGCTATTTGATCAGCCCGACACCAGAAAAGGAGTATCCAGGTATTGGGTATCGCAAAGGATTCAATATTGTCGGATATCCCTATACGATTTGCGATCATCTACATCTGGTCCGACACATAGGTTATTTTGCGTGAAGTAGTTTGCGGCATGTTATTAAGGACAATTAAAACTTACCTGCAATTCTTTGATAATTTCCGTTACATTTTCAAACCTCTGCAAAATGTCGTGCGATCGGCTTTCAGAGTTTTCCGTAACATTCTACAGAAATATTACAAAATATATCCTCTTGTATATTTTGGGAAGTATTGTTAAATAGCAATTCGTTTATCTAATCTGCATTTGTAAAATAATCGGTCTAACGCACCCATGCTTACATTCAATAAGCCAGGATTCGTGGTTATGTGTTATTAATTTATGATGGTCATCTTTCACACTAAAAGCTTCTACCTGTTTTGAACTTAAATCCGTTTTTTTTAAATTACCTTAATACGTTGCTCCAATTTACTTCCTAAAGCAGTAACGTTGAAAGTGACAGCGGTTATCTTTGCTTCAGTGCTCTTCTCAATGTCCTATGAAATTAATAAAATTGTAGATCTTATTTGCAATCGATCTACTCGCCACAACGTGTAATTTTTGAAGTATTTTTTGGTTTAGGTCTAAAACATCATGTTTGCAATTTATTCTACACCAATCACTTAAAAAGTAAATGACGAGGAAACTAGACACACCAATAAATTGCGTGAAAGATTGCTTTGAATCCCAGTGAAAGTTAGAGCCAATTCACTCAGCATCTTGTCGTTTGCCATCATTGCTTTCTGTAGAATATCAATAAAACTTTTTTAACTAAATGTAGGTCTCACAGAATGTAACTGTTATTTTGCTGTAATTATATAAAATGCATGTTTTGGTTTAGCAATTACTTTAAGTTATTTTGTTTACCGTTAGATTTTGCAGCTGGGAGGATCGATCTTCAATGGCGGATGCCAATGACTTCTGCGATTGGTTGACACTCTCCTAAAACGCATGTGCTTTGTTTATAACAGTGCTTCTCATACGAGGGTCATATTGTCTCGAGTTAAATAGACTTAGTTCACTGAGTTCAAATGACTTCGGAATAATGGCTTGATTTGTAAGCTTAATAGCAAATTACAAAAAAACTGTAAACCATAAAAGGAATAATGTTGCTCTAAACACATTGCCAATTTATTGCTTACAATTTGAAAGTCCACGTGTTTCGTGGACTGAGTTCCAACCCTGAAAAGGAAAACTCACACGCCAAGCCATCATTTTCTGTAAGCAAGACGCGGTCATTCAAAGGCACTCTACTCTACCTTGATGTTTCCTGTCACGTGATTAAGGGTCTGATACAACTCCTCTTCCATGTGCGTCATTTCGCTACGGTTCACTGCAGTTTTCTGTGACAATCAAAGATTATTGAAACGTGGAAACCGTGCAAATGACAAAAGCGAAAGTTTTCATACCGTAAGGTTTTCCAGCCTTGTAGAAAGGAATTCAATATTCTTCGAAATTTCTTCTGCAGATGTGTTTGAGCTGTTTGTCAAATTCTAAAATAAATTAAAATCGTATAATTCCAAGGATATAGAAAGGTTTTCGGTGTATTGTTTAATTCACATGAAATAAATAACAGGTTGTCATAAAGATACAAACGAAAGATTACAAAACATCAATCTGAAGTTTGCGATATTTTTTTTTTTTTTTTTATTTTATTTTTTTATTTTATTTTTTTTTACGAGTTTCCATTAGGCATAAACAAGAAAATACCAATATGGCTTTTTGAGGCCCAATAAAGCCTTTTGAGCCCAATTGGGCCAAGTTCTATCCAAGGTAAAGTAAACTAAAAAATAGTAATAACACTGTTAAGTTACACCTTCCTTGGATTAAAAATGCCATGGGCAATAGCTACCTGATAAACCCTAAAGATAGTGTTAAATTAATATAAAAGTTCTTCATTAAATACTCTGACCTGCTTAAGTACACATGTACCACAAGTAACCGAAAACCAAAGTTTTTCGGTTATGATCACGAAGGGAATTAGTTTAGTTGCGAAATTTGGGCAAATGTCTTGGATTCTATCAACTTTAACTTTATGAATTTTGAAAATCCCGGTTGTGTAAACTGCAGGTGGACGCGGTATTAGTGCAGTTTTGTGAAACAATAAATTTGGCAACGAGTTTTGTTAGGTACACCGATCTGTATTTCAGGAAATATATTTCTGCTTAATCAAAAGTCTCCTAGCCGACGGTGAGAGCGCAGAATTTGTATATTTAAAGTCCAAGTGCCTATCTCTCTTCCCCAATGTTTCAAGTTGGTGCTGTTTCAAGTTGCCAAGCTTCTAAAATGACCTTTTTTTCAACCATGAAAAAAAACGCCCACTGTCTTTATATACGAACGCAAACATACAACCACGTTCTTATTTCCTTCTGGCCGCCCTATGGTAGATTGTTTCCCAACCCAGCCTCTGCAAACTTAACGAACCTTTTCAACGTCAAGCAGTTTCTTGTAAAGATCCGACGTCCGACGTCTAGCCAGACGCAAACGCAGCTGGTTAGTCGTGCTGGCATCCTGCACAGTACACAAGCAAAACAAAATGAGGAAACAGAGTGTAAGGAAGCCTCACCCATTCAACTAGGTCCGGCGCGGCACATTAATCAACTCTGGGCATAATTTTATTTTTGCATTTCTATGGCCGTATCACATAGCTCCAATTTCCTGTGTGGATTAGCTCGACAACTATACATATAAGGGAAGGAGCAATAAAATATATGCACGTTATTCATCAATCAGCTTTGGAATGCAGGTTGGATGCAATATTACAAAGTTATGCTTTGAGCGGCATTTCTTGACTTTGATATGTTGGTTGAACACATGAACTGAACTCTGGTATTCAGGACAGATCGTTTCGTTCGTTTTTTTTTGTTTGTAATGGGGTAAAAATTGCTCAAGGTAATACATAAAATACAATTGAAAGCAATGCAATCAGTAATGTAGTTATATTTCGCGAATCGTTTCACTGAGTCGAACAAACTTTCAGATTTTTGGCGACCTCAAATTTGTTCTAATATCATTAAAACACAATTCAGTTCTTTAATTCTTTAAAAATAACCTGTTTAAACAATTAATAGTACGTACGACGTTATCAATAGCAGCTGTAAAAGGGTTAGGATAGCAAGGGGCGAGAAGGACCCACTAACTATTCAATATCAAGTTTTGCAAACACAATATTTTTTTTAATTCTACTTTTTGTCGTGATTGACACATATTAATTATTTTACGCAAGCTAAATCTAGTATTTTCACCTAAATTAATCTTGTTTTGTCGTTTCTTATATCCTAAATTTGGCAGCATACTCGCTATACACACTGTGTAGTGTCGTTAAGGGTAATTGCACCAGGGCGTACCCTCCAAACTAATTTTATATCAACTTTTTACTATCGAATGAAAAGCTTTTGGTGTGAGCTTTAATAAATTGTTTAAAGGGAAGCGCGACACAAAGAGTTTACCCTTTTCTAAATCCAGGCTTTTTTGCATGATTTCACATTTACAATCGTTTATAAACAGACAATTTCCCCCAGGGCAATGGCCTTTTGTTTCCGAGTCCGCATCACATTTGGTGTGTACAACACAACTTTCAGACGCACCTTTAACATTCTCGTCGCATTGACTTGTGACCGCAAGCCTCTCTGAGTTGTGGACATTCTTCTCTCCAAGTTCGTATCCACCTCCTGCAAAATAAATAGTTCGTTGTAAAGGCTTTATGACAACGTTTTGCGGCTCCACAACTCATTTCATTATATTTTCGTTTCATTTCTTTACAGAGATACACGGCGAAAAAATGTTTGGCAGTTTTACGCGGTCTTAAAGGAATAAAAGACTATCCTGAAACCGCAATTGAAATAAGCAGAATCGACTAAAAAAATGGCAAACATTTAGTTCGTCAAGCCTTGAACGCCATTTTCGCAAAGCAATTGAACACGTTTTCGCAAAGCATTTTTTTCGCGAAGCTTTAAGTCAGTCACCGTAAGGTTTTCCACTGTCGACTTTAGCGAAAGAAGTTCCGGTGTTATTTTTTGAAGCTCGTTCGACGTTTTTTCCTGGAGGTCCTGAAACGTAGGAATACATTTTATTTGAAAGGACGATCTCGTTGTTATTTTAATGAATTTGTTCAACTTCAAAAGTACAAACGTGCAACTATCTGTCTGTGTTTTGAGAGAATGGCTATCGGAAATTAATTACAATAGCAGTAAACATATTTTTTGTTTGCAGGAAATGCCGTTATTGAAGCAGTAACAACTCATATTTCCCAAAATTAAGCTGATTGGAATTTTCGAAAAATTTAAAACGCCTTTTAGGTTTTACCTTTAATCCTTTTTGCATTTGTTCCTTGGAAGACAACATCGATTGCTGAACATCTCGTGTTTTCCGCGTCAAAGTTTTGTTCACATCCTTTAAAATGTATTTTAGCAATCATTTAATATACAGCCATACAACAATCAACTGAGTCCCGACTGTGAAACGAGTTACACAAAATCATTTGTTTTGATCAAAAGGGCACAGATTTAAAAAAATATTTATGCAAATCAGCCAAGTATTTTCTTACATAAGTGCAAGACTGCGTAGCATAAAATATCGTTAAATAAATTTACGTCTATCTTCAGGTGAGCCTTCTTATCAACTTCTTTGGTTTCGAACTTGTTTTTTTCAACAGCATCTGTGATATTGCCAACATTTTCCTAAAGGTAAGATGTAAATAGCATTAATTGCAATAGTTATATATTTGCCTATATACCTGAATAAATACCTGGTATACTATAATGTTTACTAATTGTTTCAATCATCGTTATGAAACTATAAATGGCACGATAAAGAAGACTTTACGAGGCTTTCGTGCGATTTGGAAACTTTGGGATTGCTTATATAGGACGCAAATAGTTTGGTGTTTCATCGAAAAATGTGACGTCGGAATTTTTGGATAAACAAAAATATGTCCACGACTGAGGACATCTAATGTAAACATTGATTGAGTTTTAGCTCACAAAACTGAGGTATACGAAGTGAGAATTAAATAACAAAAAGAGATCATAGTAAATAAACAGAAGTACTTTCCTGGCGAATACCGTTGGGTAATGACTGTCGGGTACAAAACATTTTATCACAATGACCTAAATATTCTCTTAACACTAATACCTGTCTAACAGACTACAGTATACCTACTTATATAACTTAACCTTGCTATACATCAGAAACTATATACGTACCTCGACTTTTTTCAGCTGTTTTTCGAGCAAGGCGACATTTTTAACGAGCTCCTCCGTCAGCGATATTTGTTTATTTGCGGACAGCAACATGCTTGATTGGCTCTTTTGTTTGCTGGTTATCGGAATGTTGAGAAAGTAAATGACTGCGCGAAAATTTCAAGGTAATAGCTCACTTTTTTCTAAATTTTTGCGAATTTTTTGTATTACCGTACTTACATCAGTGCTTATTAAACTTTTTTTTATTGCGGACCCCCAACATTATTTTTGCTTCGCGTGGACCACGGTAGGCAAGACAATTTTAGAGATGACGTCATAAATTGACGTCACTGTGCAGATACACTTTATAAAATCTGCTAATTTCGGCTCAAAAGAGGTGAAAGTGAATTGGATTCTAAATACATTCAGTGCAAAACCGTTTTATTTTAAATTAAACCCTTTTCGGCTAAAATTGACTACTTCTTAAATATACATTTCGAATAGGCCTTCATGGACACCCTAAAACTAGTCCGCGGACCCCCAAGGGGGTTAATGGACCCCAGTTTAAGAAACCCTGACTTACATGCAAAGCAAGTGAGCAAAAAGAACAATGTAGCTATCAGCATTCCTTGAAGCCGAACCCATTTTCGCAGTCTTGCAACTTCTATAAATGAAAATGAATCACCGTGAGTGGACAGCTAGAATGTTCTACAAGCCAACTCAAAAAAGACTGTTTCGAAAATACGGGTTTAATCTTAGTTTATTATGCTATCATTACATCTACTTTAAGCTGAAACACTTCAGGAAGTAAAGAATCTCCCGCAGACAATGAATTGTAAAAAACAGATTCTTGTTTTTCGTAAACAGAATCTTAAGACTGTTTATAAAAACAGGTATAAAAACATAAAATAATTTCTTAAAATTTAATTTTTTAACAGAAAATATATATTATATTTGTACAGAAACGGACGATGCCTTATAGGCGAAATATATATTTCTGTTAAATGTTAAGAAATGATGTTTATGTTTAATTGTTTTATAAACAGTCTTAAGATTACTTTAAACTGTTTACATATTTTCTTCAATTGAATCATACTAAAATCCATCACTAAAAAAATCCATCACATTTTAACAAAAAGGAAACACGTGTTCCGGTGTAAGTTTCTGCCGCTTTACTACACAGTTGTTCATTTTAATAAATTCTTGTGCAACATACCAGATGTGGTTGCGCCAGCAGCAGCACCCGGGATATAAATATCTTCAGTCGTTTGGCCCATTCTTCACTTGCAGATTAGCCAACTCAGTGTTTCTCAACAATGCGATTCGTTATCTTTTGATCAGTTATCACAAGACAAATGTGAACTATGAAACGCTCAATCTGAAAAGTACAATGGCATATCATGTGATATTTTTTATAATTTTATTAATCATGATCAATATTGGTTCAGAAATACGATACCTGGTGTACAGTAAAACTAACTTTCTTAGGTTTTATAATGCTTCAAGCTACCTCCATTTTTTACCGGAATGTTAGAAACAGCAACACAAACGAAATGGAAAAACTTCTTCGTGGAAACCAGTCAGTAGGCAATTTTTCGTTAACAGTTAAACTTATCCATACCAATGTTCAAGGCTTGTATAGCAAGACATATGCTGTAAAATTTACACTCATTTGAATTTGATATTTTTTTAAATCTTTTAATAACAATAATATTGGCAATTTTGACTAAAAACATTATTTTCACTTCGTTCAATAACAAATCCATCCACGACAATAACAGAAAATAATAAAACATACAAAAATCAAAACTGGCGCGTGAAGATTTATTGCCACTTGTTTGAAAAACTTTTATTTGTGAGAATTTACTAGAATCTGCATTTTCGCTAAAACGCACCACTCTAGCGTCTTGAATTGTTATCACGCTGAACAATCACTTCTTGGTTTCATAAGCTTTGAAAGACTTGTCGGCTGACGAGGTCATATATTTTCCATAGACTATTGTTATTAAATGCCTCATATCGAATCTTTGAAATTATATGCACTAAGTGTAACCTTTCAAAACAAGTGCTATAGAGATAACCAAGGGTGTGTCAGTAAGATGTCGCCGTTCTTTTACGAAAGTATTAATGAAAATGACATTTGATTTACAACATTTAATCAACGTTAACCAACGTTGGCATGGCACGTTCTAAAAGTCGCACAAAAACATTACTAGGCAATTCAAGCTCATCCGAGTCAAAAGTGACTTGTTGGTAACAGAAGATAAACTTATATACAATCACGGCCGCCGAAACTAACCTCGCTTAAAGACATCGGATGTCCCGGGCCTTAAAGAATTAAAGTCGTAAAGAACAAACAAGGTAAAGTTTTGCTGAGATTAAAAGGACGGTTTTCACGAAAATCCTTGAAGTTTTCGGAATTTAAAATTATTGCAAAAAAGTTTTTCTAATTTAAATTTAAGTTTCATTGAACTAGCTTTACAGGCTTAGAGAACAAATTATTTTATGATAAAGTCAATAAATTTAGGCCCTTTTATTGTTTTCCCTATAGCCATCTAGACATTACCGTGCCCCTGTGCTAGTTCTCACACTTGTTAGGCACGACCAGGTTAATATATTAACGCAGTGGTTCTCATTTTTCAACCGGGATGCAGCGGCACCCTAGGGTGCCTTTTCTAATGCCCAAGGGTGCCGAGAGATTTTTTTTCCTTAACTTTTATAACTTTTTGTGTAAGATTAGAGTGGAATAAATCCGATTAAAACTTCCTACGTTGTGCAGAGTTGTGTGTTGTTTCAGTTCCGTTTATTGTGACATTCTAGTGATTTACCTACGGAATAATATTGTAGGGGTACCGCAAGCCATGAAAGGTTGAGAACCATTGTGTTAACGGATTAACGTCATCACAAAGTAACTCAGTTGAGACAACAAATCCTCGCGCGAAAACGTGGTCATGACTTATGATGTGTGATGCAATTACATCCGTCGCGTGTTTTCGTTATGCTAAGACCAATGATCCTTAACCTTGTAAGTGTCACTATCCTAAATAACCACTTGATGCATTTTATTTCCCCCTATTTTACCCGCTATTAATTAATAAACAACTGCGGCAGACTGACTTATTAATTTGAATTCACACGAAGTTTAGAACTATCTACAATTGCAAGAATGGAACTTCGTTTAGGTATTTTTACCGTTTAAATATATCACCCTGCAACATTCGCAAAATTATCCCATATGTGATTGTCACTTTACCCCTTTCACGGCAATCATTCACAGGTTAATAACCACTACATGGATAAACACTTGAATATTCCGACATGAACGAAATTGAAAGGGCCTATTTTTTTGGTCAGAAAATAACAAAATCCACTCTAAACTATTGTATACATGCGTAAACACAGAAAAAACCTCATAGTCATTTGCTTGAGGCTGGGGGTGATCTGGCTGGTAATTGCGCGGTAAAAGTCATCCGCGCAAAGTTCAGCAATGAAACAGGGGTGACGCAAGGACAGGCTTAAGGGCCCACGCAGCCTCGCGTTTCACTGCCCAACTTCCTGCCAATTGCCAATACGGTTGCAAGGGATCTCTTGTTTGGTTGCGCCAAAACCTCGCCAAAGCGTTCGGCCTTTCACGCCGTTTCAGTACATGGCCAAGCACTAAATTGGCATTCCCTTTCGCTTGTTGTAAACGTCTATCATTTTCGACGTAGTGCAAATCTAAAAGCTATACAAATGAAAATTACTTTCAACGAAATGCGTCATAACGCCATTACAGGCTTTACAAACTGCTAGAAAAACATCCAGTTTACTCTGCTTTTATCCTATGCGAAGCCGTGAAAAATGCTGCCAATGCTCGCTTTCCTGCAAAAAGCACATCGTATCACTTTGCTTTAACACCACAGGTATGTTGAATAACAAATTTCTACCTTTGTGCTTTGAAGTTCATTCTAGGTCTAATTAAATAAATCATTCTTCACAAACGACATACCTTTAAACTAAAATTAACCAATTATTTATCGGAAAAGATAACACCTTCATCATAAGCTAACATATGACTGTTTTCTCACAATTTTCAGTCTACATTTGGATTTCAGTTTGCACTTTGTTTTAATATTTTAAACCACGTGTCAAACAAATCACGAATCAGCATGGTATCCGTTATTGGGAACGACCGGTTTATTATACCATGCTTATTCAAATAAGTAGTTTCACGTTTATAATGACATTCAAATAGCAAGCAAATTAGGTTAAAAAGACTCGTCATCTAAAAACATATAAAAGCGTCCTTTTCGCCTCTTTAACTATCTCGTAAACCTGCCAAGAACAGCGTTTCGCATTAGCGCACGTTGCAGGCCGAATGATACTGCATGCGTCCTGCATCTAGTAAAACGACACCGGCGAGAAACACTTCCATATGGAATTAATTGGGCTTCGCGGTATCAACGTGCTGTCGCTCCGACCCCATGCTTTTCGGGGACATGGTTTACCAACTTGATGAACGTTGACTCATTTTTAATAACTGTGACTATCGCCCAATAGAATCGCAACTTCGCTGTTTCGCTCTGCGGGCTACCACTTTATACTTACAGATTTAATCGAAATACAACACAGCCACGGAAGCAGCCCATATTATAAGTAAGCCACCAAAATTTCATGTCTTTTTAATATTTGTAACAAAATGCAATTCTGTCGGCGAACAAACAGGCAGGCTATGAAGCAGCCAATTCTGGCACGATGCGTCACCACAATTGCTCCCTTTTTCTGACGACTAACCATCATAAGGCAGCAGTCACCTTCTTAAATTGCTTACGGTCATTTCCGATCAAGGCAAAAGTCCCGTTGACGCGCCGCACACGCGATTCAATTCAGAGCGTTGTTTTTTCCTATATGAGTTCAACCGCAGCTCACTGTATTGCAACCCTCTTTCCATAGGCGTCACAGCGCGTTGTTGCTGTCTTTGGGGGCAAATAGACAGTATACACAGCACAAACCGGGCAATGTTTTTTATATTAGGTTTTTCAATTGTTGAATTGAACCCAGGGGTGAAACACTTTCTTGACTTTAAATTTTTTGTAGATGAAATGGCTATTTGTTTTTTCTAAAACAGCGGTTTCTAACCTGCGAGTCGTGACCCCCCAAGGAGGTCGCAAGAGGTTGTCAGGGGGTCGCCGTGTACTATTTGTTAAACAAAAATTCACAAGAACAAGCAAACAATATAAACTAGAAATTTAGCAGTAGAAGGAACAAGAAAAACCGCCAATCTAACAATTGTGTTGATGGGATTTAATCAGGGACGTGCAGTCAGGGGAGGCAGGTGAGGCACATCTGGAAAAGCAAAAGATATATCAAGCAACACTTATATCTCTATCGCAAATTTTACGTTTCTATACCTAAAGTGTGCTTTATTTTTTCTTCTATTTCTGTTGTGTTATTCATATCAAGCGTTCACGCGGTCAAAATCATTGAAATACGCAAAGTGAGGCAGCGCCAAGCCGTGCCTCTCTTCAGATCACAGAAGTGCTATACACTGCATTATGCGTGCCGTTTTCTTTCGCTAATTCTCTCGGAAAACATGATGAACGATTTAGCTATGAGTCGAGGCACGCCTCAATTGTGACGTTCCAGCTATGAAACCTTTTTTTCGTCCAGTTTGAATGCCCGCATAGTACGTGTACTTCTTGTAGTTTAAAGCTCTAAAGTTGAAGTCATAAATAAAGGCAGACCTGTTCAGGGTTGCCAGATTGGCCTTTTTAAGGCCCAATTCCACGAATTTGGTTTTTTTTAGACTCTGTTGGCCTTAGAAATTATACATTTGGCCTTTTTCTAGATTTGGCCTTAAATTTGGCTTTTTTAATTTAAAATCCACTACAAGTCATAAAATGTCGATAAATATGAATATTATAGACATCATTATAGAATTATAGTGTCAACTTTAAAAACTTGGTGTACAGAAACGTAAGGTCTTCACTTTTCAAATTATCGGTAGTCTAATCACAACCACCGACGCTTTCAAAAATTCAGTTGAAATTCAGCAAATGTACATTACTGATGAGTAAATAACATTAGTGATCATAGACTTGTTACAAAAGAATCTTTTGTTGGCGTAGCAGTGTCTAACTTCTTCTTGGACACACCGGCAGTGCAAGAAAACCTTTTTGGTTTTTCACAAAACAATCTCTTTTGTAAAAAAGTATATTAAGTAGTGGGGTAATATTCACTTAGTCTTAAATACATACATGAATTTAGCTTGATTCATTGATGACATTTTAATATTGATTGCTTTCATATTTGCCGTATTTATAAAAAAGTGTTCAGCTCTGTTTGACACAATGACTCTTTCCTGTTGGACCATTCCTTTTAGGCCTTGTTAAGATGTTGCCTCCAAAGATAATTTCCCACCGACTTTTCCCCGCCAAATGTATATTATTTAGGTAACAAGAATAATAATAAATATTATAACTATGTAGCTATGCAAGTTAACATATAATCTATTTCTATTGTTTTAACCTAACCTATTTAATATATAGGCTACATTTAAAAAGCACAATTTATATTTATTATTGTGGTTATCCCAGTTGACTTCAAGCTTGCACAAAAACTAGAAATTTACTGTAATTTCAATTTGTTGCTGGTGTCAGTGTATTATATTTACTTTTTATTATTTAGTCCTTTGTAAATTTGTTATTTCATCACTTTATGTTTAATAGAAACGGGTAAATATTCATTTGGCCTTTTTTGGCCTTTTTTCGTATTATTTTGGCCTTAAGACCTTTTCATAGTCTGGCAACCCTGGACCTGTTGCAAATTTTAAACTTTGCATCAGACGACTGGACAAAAAATAACACGCAACTTTAAAAGAGATTGGTTAAAAAGGAGTATATGTGTAGCTGTCATAGGCGTAGCCAGGGGGGTCATAGGCGTAGCCAGCATAGGCGTAACCAGGGGGGCCTGAGGGGCCATGCCCCCCCCCCAAATTTATAAATATTTTACTCTTAATAATTTGTTTTGTAGCATTTATGAGCAGTTCCACAACATTTGATCACAGGCATGCCACACCTTCAATTGTCATGCATTGTTACGTCACAAACGATGTAGTTGATATAACATTTACTATACATCAATGTACTTTCACTACTTTCTGACAGTTTTTGCTAATTGACTGTTTTTTGAGTATTGCGTTAACACTCAGTCATTTGCTGCTCGAAACGGTTGCTAGCATTGTTACTTGTGTTCGTTACGGCAGTTAATACAATACTAAGAGCTAAATAAAACATTCCAACTTTTTGGCCCCCCCAAAATTTTCGGCTGGCTACGCCACTGGTAGCCAGGGGGGCCATGGCCACCCAAAAATTGATAAATATTGTACTCTTCATAATAGTTTGTTTTGTAGCTTTTATGAGCAGTAACCTACCACAACACAGACGATCACAAGCATGCCACACCTTCAATTGTCATGGACTGTTACGTCATAAACGATGTAGTCATTAATATGTTTGCTATATTAATGTAGTTTTGCTACTTTTTAGTCGTTTTGTTTTTGATCTCTGAATGGTTTTTGAGTTTATTTTTTTTTTATTATTGCGATACCGTTTTTGTGGTTGTTAAAGAAAACGTGACTCGAAAAAAATTGTGCCTCACCATCTAGGAACCTCACCGCACGTCACTGGATTTAATTAGTAAACCAGTCGTGACCTTTTCTTTGTTGGGATAAAAAAGTCCTTTTAGTTTCCCTAGATAATCTAGGAATTTTAACATTTTGCCTTGTATATGATTATAATCTGGTTTATGTGCAATACCAAAAAAATGGGGGAAGTCGCGTAGACTTTGAAAACTTAAAAGGTGGTTGCAAGAACAAAAAGGTTGGGAAACAATGAATTAAAGCGCCTTAGGATTGCTGAGCTTTCCTATGCAACAAAATATTCCAGTAGACGCAAAATCAAAAACTTGTCGTTTTACGGTTCTGTAATCAAGTAATAAAAACCTCTATACATTATTAAGTCATCAGACTAAATTGACATTGACTCGTGTTTTTCTAATTGATTTCAACCTGTGATTATGCTGCTTGTTCCGTTAGACAATGTTGAAACAAGTTGTCTTCATTTCGTATTTTGTAGGTGATGTTTTGTTGTGCCGGGCATATACAGGCATTTCTACAAAAATGACATTTATTTATTCAACTATACGGGTCGTTTTTCGCTTATTAATACAAGCATGGGGAACCGCATTGAATATCGCTAGGCCTTGTTGGCTTAAGTTAAGATAAAATTATTTAACGCCAATAATGAAATCAATGCAATAAGTTTCCAATTGTAATGTTGCTTTTGTACACATAAAGGAGGCCAAGGTTTGCCTCATGACTATATTTCTTAATATAAATCGTTGATACCATTAAATAAATTGACCTTAGTTTTTACAGCTTTACGTTTTTGAGCTAGGGTTTATCGTGCTCTGTTACACCGTCTAGCGGCAATATTTATGCTCCAAATATTGATAATATTAGGGCTTTCGGGTGAAATTTAGGTCAGATTTAATAAGACATGGCGCTTAAAAGGAAAACTATACTTGGTTAATTAGGAGCGCCTTGTTATATAAAACGCAAATAAATATATGTAGTCTGGTTCATAAAAAATGTGGTGTTTAACTGAACTATAGGCCTAATAATTATTATAAGTTCCAGGTTAATTTATTTAAGGTTGCAACAATTAGGAGAAACATGTTTTTTGTATTTGACAGATACTTAGTTTGTGTGGTTTATATGAAATTAGTCGAATCATGTTTTAACGTATTTGGATAAAACATAAGCGTCTTATAAACCGTGTTCCATTGTTTTTTCTTTGCTGTTTGGCTACTATATATATTTTTCGCCCAGTTGAAAGTTCATTGCTCTGATGAAGATTTCCCTTATAGGCTATCCAAACGTCGATATATTTATGGATAAAAAATATTTGTCCAAAGAGCAATTTTTGTAATTGATGTTTATATAATGAAAAAACTTAATTCTTTGTTCATTTGCAGACTAAAAACAAAATTGCTGGGGACTGTGAGAAATAAACCACACACATGAAACGTTTGTTGAAATCACAAGCGAATCAAGTTTATTTCTGATCGCGCAGAAGGCACATCACAATAAGGTAATAAGAAAAGAAGAGCTACTCGTATCTACAGAAAAAGAAAATTCGTGTTTTAGTTGGTGTTCGGAAGGTAAACAGTAATCTCGGCACAGGAAAGGCGAAAAATGAGTTCGCTAAAAAGTCTAATGCGTGTTTTTTGACAAGCACGCACCAAACACCAAAGTAGTAAAAAAAACTTGAATGGTAAATCGAAACAAGGTATAAAATGTGCCTTATCAAATAGAGTGCACAGATTTATCTATATTTAGTACATTATTTCGTGATCACAAACAAGGTCAAGCCAAGGCACAAATGACAGAGGATGGCAACTTGTAGTAAATTGAATTGCATTGTAAGAAAAAAAAACACGGATTGAAGACTAAATATAGGCAACAATTTTTTGTTACAAATAAAAAAGTATATATTTTTTGCTCCTTATTTACCAATAGGATTTCAATTTTGAAAATTTTAATAACCTTAAATATGTAAGTGGGTATACTATAAAGTTCATATTTTTCTGTACGTGCCTTGTAGGCTTTTAATGAAGAATAATGGCGTTGCAGTGTAGTAAAAAAATCAAAATTGAGCCATTTCCATAGATGTTGAAAAAGGCAGGCAAGCAAACGATAGAAGGTAATCGGCAAAGAAAAGAATAAAATACATAATCAACTAAAAATCAAAATAAAATAGCCTCGCAATCTGATTCGGAAGCATAAAATGCAAACAAGATTCGGATAATAAAATACAAAAACAACAGTCCAATCTGTGAAGTGTCTCATAACCTTGAAAACATCAGACCAGTGGTTTTCAACCTTTTCTTTGGCTGTGTACCATCTCCTACAAGGTTTTACAGTCGTTGTCTACCACTAGATCTTAGAAAAATAAGTTTGCTTACAGTCACGTCAGTTTGTGTAAGCTAAAAATAAAATAAATAAATCACATGTCAATTTACTGAAAAACATGTCATTACCGAATAACAGAGAAAAGGTTTACCATAATAAATCCGAAATATTTTCCGAACTAAGACCTAAAAGCTGTTTGCCAACCATAACTGGTACGTGAAGCACAGGTTGAGAACCATTGTTAAACGCTTAACGCAGTAACCGATTTTCTGGACTGTTCCCATAAACATGAAATCAACAGTAGCTTTGAAAACGTTCAAAGCCTACATCTTGAAGAATGTCGTGCGCCAAAAAGAAAAAAAGAAAGCCATTTCGTCTGAAACTTCCAAGTTCGCTGAAACTCTATAAGCCAGGGGTTCTTAAACTGGGGTCCATGGACCACTTGGGGGTCCGTAAACTAGTTTTAGGGGGTCCACGAAGCGCTAATTGAAACATTGGTGCATATTTTAGGGGTAATCAATTTTTCAAAGTAAAAAAGTTGCATTAAAAAATAAACGTTTTCGCACTGAATTTATTTAAACTTTATTTTTCATTTTTTGGACAGATATCAGCAGATTTCTGTGTGATGTCATTGTATGACGTCATTTTGAAAATGTCTTGCTTACCGTGGTCCAAGTGAACCAAAAAAAACAACACATTAACGATACGCGGTAAAAAAAGTTCAAGAACCCCTGCTCTATGGCGACTTTCGGTCAGCCTTTCAATGAAAACGGCGACGCAGATATAATGCTTATCGATTGTCAAACACAGAATATCGGCTCGATGCTTCGCTAAACTCGGGGTAAATCGAAGCGGGGTTTGGGGGCGCGGGGTAAGTCGGCTTTTGAAGCATGGGGTAGGGCGAGGGTCGACTGTGGGCCCCCGGCAAATAACCCCCGTATCCACCATACGACGCCTGGTGGTACTTGAAGCCGTTCGTTCTTGCGTCATCAAACGGTGACGTCATAGAAGCGGCCGCCTGGTTGTGCGAGTAGTGAAGGTGGTGAGCAGGGGGCGGGATAAAGGGGTTAGGGGGCTCTAGGGTTAATCGGGGGTGCTCGTCTGCCCTTAGGGGTGCGGGTTGTGCGACGAAATGGTGGTGGGCCGATGTGTCGGTCAGGTGCCCGCTCGTTGATGTGTCCAAGCTCAGAGATCCTGCGCTGCCGCTGGGTGGCGAGAAAGTGCTACTTGGTGACGTCATCATTTCGGGACATGGCGAGCGATTGCTGGCTTTTGAGTCGTTTGACTCTGCGAAAAAACAAGTTGGGTTACTCGCATTAAACAATGCGTAGCGTATAAACGATAAAAAGCAGTGAAAAGTCATTCTTGACCACTGGAGGTGATCCTTAAATGGGCCAGACACATCAAACTAGTTGTTTCAAACACATCGTGGTGTTCAGTTTTGCTTCTTTTTTATTCAATGATAAAAATATTTTCCTGTATTGTTTACGCTACATAACATATATTAACTGAATTAATATAATTTGGGTTTTAACGTATCATGTAGAGCCATTTTTTTACAATGGACATGTAACGGAACTAATTTACAAGTTTGAATACTCAATACTTGTAATAATGAAATCACATTTTAATATACAAAGTTAAACTTAATACCTGAGAGTATCAATGCAATATATTAAACGATAAACTCGGTTAGCATGACACGCGATGTTCACATAACAGAAAAAAAAAAAAAAAAAACGCTCATTAAAAACAATAGAGTTTTAAATAAGCTAGGTTTGTTTGCATGTGTAACATTAGTCTCTTAAAATTTCACAAAACGGATTTTGCAGCCTTGCTTTAAAGTAGATTAAAATTAAACGCATTTATAAAAACAAACAAAAAACAGTCTAGCGCAGGGAGTTAATGTAAAGTCAGCAGGTGGGTTGATGTTATGATTTTATAAGACAACAATTTCTTTCACACTTTTTCGTGCCACATATTTCTCGTTTATCACCATAGTCCTTGTGACAGCAGTCGGTTACCGCGGCTCTATCGTCGCATGGAGCCCGACGGAGAAAAATCGGCTTAACATTTCGTCGCTTGTCCATTACGCAAATCGTTCACACATTCGTAACAAACTTGTTTCGCATTTTGTCGAATTTCAATTGCGTTTTGTAAGAGCACTTTGTTACAAACGTTTATTTGAACTGAAACTTAACATTTCGCTGAGCATAAATAACAGGCTTTTGTTTTACCACTTCAAGGTGCGCGTGCGGCTAACACCGTTACACGTCACATTTGGTTACGCCATTTTGTATACAAAAATCGAATATAGCGTCTTTTGCGAATTGATTTCTCTACACCTTATCTGGCTTGCAATTAATATCCACTCGAAATAAACCACCAAGGCCTGAAAATGCTGCCGTTAGAATCGCGTTTTGAATAGGGTTTTGTGAAATCCTGTTACACCTTTCGATTCGTGTTATGTCGGGTCGAGTGGAATAATATTGACTTTATGAAATGGAAATAATTATTATACAGTCTTGTGCAAAAGTAGATAGCGCGGAGTTTGGTGGGCCACTATAGGCTATATAGTGTATATGAATAAATATTTGTTCATCATTAAAAGCAAACCGGCGGGAACTTATTTGAAGAAGGAAATGGGTTAAATGTGTAATATATAATTAAGAAAAAAACAATATATTTGAAACGAAAATTGCTTCTTTTGTTTTAAGACAAGCTTCCTTAACTAATAAAGAGCAGTGTATTTGCGCTTCGTGATTGCAAAACGCGAAGTAAGGAAATCAATATTGGCTATATACCAAAGTTGATTTGGGTCGGTCTATTTCCGTACAGACAATAAATAACTACAAACATTCGATTCAGTTTTGATTTATAGCCGTTTTTACCCGATCCAACAAATAAGTCAAACGTAACTGCTTTGGTATTTTGACCTTAAAAAGGTCAGTTGCGCAATTGGTTATTAAAATTAGACTATATATAAGATGTCAAGAGCGCCACCTGATTTTTATCACATTTATGATTGTTAAAAAAATCAAAATATATCCATCCTAGAAAGTCAAGAATAGATATCAAAATAGCGACTACAGTTATTTCTTAAGTTGACAGGTGCTCTGTCCTGGCTGCGGGATTACGTGACTACAGGCGCCCAGTAAGACCACGGCGTTGCGAAACGACAATATTACACAACACATAGGGCGTTGCTTCTATGATTTCGATGCAAAAGATACCCGACAAAATATTAAATAGCCTATATACCAGGGTTACTTAACCAGGGGTGCTCGAACCCCGAAGGGGTACGAGATCTGTTCCAAGGTGGTGCAGGGATGCTGAATCAGACACAGAAAATGCTTTACTGTAATTTATTTCTCTGCTCAATCAAATGTAAAACTAACTCACATTTTGGTTTAGTGTTATCAGTTACTTGTAAAAAAATAAAATTACAATGTTTTAGTTATTTAAGGAATTTTAGAAGGGGGTGCGAGAATTGGTTGGTGATTTGAAAGGGTGGCAGCAAGGGAAAAGGTCAAGAACAACTGCTCTATACCGAGAGTGTCGTTTCTGCCGCTGATTTCCAAGTTACCTTTTGCAGCGTTCTCACCCATCTGCAAGACCCTGTGCTTGGCAGCAACCCCCATCAGCTGTAATGAACTGGGTCGATGGTAACTCCTTGGGCGGCTGCTGCTCGACGAAACACCGCCTAAGATCTCCATGGCACTGAAAAAGTAAAAATCTCTGATATAAGCTCAAACACTTTCGAATAAAATAAATCTCCCGCAAAAAAATAAAATGTAAAATAAATATTCTTGCTTTCGGATCGGACGATCTTTAGACTGTTTATAATTGAAAAATAAAACCTTTAAGAAATCCTTGGTTCGAACATACAGATAATCATGTTTAGACAGATTATGAAAACTAGTATAAAACGTGAATACTTTTTTGGCTGAATTATTTTGTAAAATTTGAAGATATAATTTTACGTTCAAAACATGATTATCTATATGTTCGAAACCAAAGATTTCTTAATGGTCTTATTTTTCAATTTAACTGTATGTATCAATAGGCTATTTTAAGTTATTATAAAAGTGGGCGGCATTTTAGGATATTGTCTTTTACTTATTATCTTAAAACATTCGACAAATTCATTGACCATATCTTTTGTTTGTTAATGACCGACTCATATGCTGTTAATATAAGGTGTTTTGTCCTATTTATTGCACTTTTTTCTTGTTTTGCGTGGCGACATTTCTTTCTCGTGTTAGGCTTGGGCAGAATTAATAAAACAAAAAGAGCAAAACATCTTTCAACGAAATGATGAAACATTAAGTATTTTTTAGAAATAAATATATAAGTTGCAACAAACAAAAACAAGAAGAAGCGAGCACTTAGTAACACAAATTGAGCACAACAAAAACTGAAAAGAATATGTTTAACTTTAGCTTTGGGCAATGAATTTCTAATCTAAAGGATTCCTACATTTTTTATAAAGGCAAATTGGTTGTTTAACGTTTAAACAACGCCTCATATTTTTTAAGTTGTGTAAATTTAAACGGTATTGGTTAAAAACTTTTACAGTGAAAAATGTGGTTTTCCACATTGAAAAAACATTCCCTTTGCACGACTAAATATAATTTCCGACAACGAATTACATTGCCAGTAAATCTTAAGGGGAGTGTACACCGTCGGTTATCTACAGGTTCCAATTGAAAAAAGTCACGTCAGACTACTACAGGTAGTAAATCATGAGGCGAAGTTGTGGGTCGTTAATCAACGGCTGATGCTGTGTAGGTCGTAAATCAGCGGACAGCAGTCGCGCAAAATAAAGCCGCACAGATAGCGTATACAAGCGAGGAGGCAGAGTCTCGCAATACCCGCCGACTCCCGGCCAAATTGCTTCGCGACGAGTGATTTTCGAAAAGACCGTATAAGTTTGGAAGCGCAAGACGAGACCGAGGATTTATGGAACACGGGATGTTGTTTCTGTTTTTAATTCGCTCCTGAATGGGTGGAGATAGCGATTTGACCGCGTCCCCTGTATTGTGTTCTCCCGGTATTGAGAGAGCAATTTTCAAGGCCCGACTGCTGCGAAAAGAAACGGTCGTATTTCAAACCTGACAGGGTTTGGTGGAACTATCGCCGAATACCTGTTTTCCCATAACCCTTGACCAGACTTGGACAGCTAGATTTATTTCAGCTTTTTATAATTTGATTAGAATTGAAAGAGCATTTATGTTTTTCCAAATGAGATTAGAATTACAATTAGATCCTTTTGAGTTTTCTCAAATTAGATTAGAATTAGAATTACCGAATTCCTTAAAAAAACAAATTTCAACTAGAATCACGTTTAATTATTCACATTCAATTTAATCTAAATCCCTCATTATTCTAATAAGAACGTGAATCGATAACATGTTTGTGCTAGTTTAGAATTAGTCGCATTTTGCTAAAATTTATTAAATTAGAAAACTAGAATTATCTTGTTATCCAAGTCTGCCCTTGACACAATGACTTGCCGAAGCAAATAAAAATGCAGAAACTAGATTATTTTATTACAACTAATGAGTTTGATAATAAAGAACGTGAAATCCAATAAGTCGAGTAGATCGACATCATCTTGATAAATACGTTTTGACACGGACTTGTATCATCATCGGTTAATGTGACATTCATTATTAAGCTACATTACAGATTCGTGCATAGTGCACCTGAAGTTTGGAGCATAAAGGTTGGAGGTTGTAGTACGACATAATAAGAATATCAAAGCCCATACAGAAGTAGGTATCAGTTTGAACGTTTCGAATATATCTTTATTCAATTTCAACAACTGTACCTGCCTAAAGTGTTTGAGTGTTTTGTACATTTATGGGGATTGGTTTTAAGGAAATTTTCTACAACACGAAAATTGCGGAATAGTTACGACGACGTTGCTCAGATTAATTTAAAAAACTGATTTATGCCAATGTGTTATGTTTTTTACAAAAACTTCAGTGAAGAAAACTGAGTCGCGAAACACTCGCTTTTATATCCTTATGTATAGTAATCAGGTCGTCGCAAAAAAATGTTGACAAACACTGATTAGACGATTTGGGGGCAGCATCCTATACTATGATTTTGGTGTTTCATTATTATATAATTTTGGTTTTATTCATTATAAAAGCGTTAGATGTTATCGGGTTAAATCAAACTGCACAGACGACACTTGTATGACGTAAGACTGATTTTCTAAAATTGATGGCACTAACTGCAGGTATAACCAGTGCGAGATAAGGTCTCAGTCTATAGTGGTAAAAAATGGGAACTGTATAGCGGTAAAAAAATGAGAAATCTCCCATAGGCACTAATTGCAAACTCGGCACTTACCACTCCTCTTGATCGCAGTCTCGGAAACCCTTGGCGAACGGATTGCTCTGAATCTTGAGTTGAGTGATCTGACGAAAAAGAACATGGCAATTACGGACGATGATGTAACTTTACACAGTCTACAGTCTATACGACCGTGTGCAATAAAAAATAACATGGGAGAGTGTAACACGGCCACTTTGAATCTGTCGGATATTTTTACCCTTGGACATTTCGGAACGTTTTTTGGGAGGCTGAATTTCAGGCGGCCATGTGAACTATCAAGACGTTGAAGACGGCATAAAACCGTTGGCTGTAAACCAGGGCATTGGCTCTGTATTAATTCGTCATAAAACTGGACAGTTTAAACTAATGCGCTTTAAAAGTCTTTTGAAAAATGCTATTCGACCACGACTGTGATGCCTAGTAGACAGGCCATTATAGATTAGAATTAGAAAAGATCATTTTAGTTTTCTCAAATTAAATTAGATACCGATATCTTAAAAATCAAAATTTAAACTGGTATTTGAACTAGTTTTACATTTAAATAATCAAAATCAATTCCATACATCGCAATTTGTTATCACAAGAATGTGAATGGTAAATATTTGTGTAAACCTTTGGGTGTTTTGCACAGCCTATGCTTTTAGACTTTAAGAATCACCTGTAAGTCGTTTAAAGTAAAGAGTATTCATTTAAATTCTTTATTTCGACTGAAAGAAAAAAACGCTGTTTGACAACAAATTATAATTTTTGGTAAAATCTGAATTAGATTAGAACCAAAATTACAGCACAACAAGCAATTCACAAACCAAACTGAAATAGAATTAGCCCCATTTTCTCAAATGCATTATATTAGAAAACTAGAATTATCTGATAGTTTGTCGAAGTCAGGAGCTTTGGAAGGGAATAACGAGAGTTAAAATTTGTGTTATATTATATAGCTGTCGAGAAGTCGCAAACGATATTTCGATATTTTTTACAGGTCATAATAAAAAACACGTGGTTAGATAAATTTTGGTAAAACTTGATTCACAAATTAGACTCACAGGCCATCGGTTGTAATCCTTTTCAAAGCGACGCCGCTGTCGCCAGGCGACGTAACTGGGCAACAATAAGCGCGATTGTGACGTCACGGCAAGAGGGCGCAAACGCGAAAAGGGGGGAAGCGACTTGGGACGATCCGACCCGCGACGACGCTTATCACCCAAACTAACACACAAACCCATCACCCAAGGCACTCCCGACCGCGGCATTAAGGCGCGAACAAAACGTGTTCGGGGGCCGACAGAGTCACGCGCACCGGGTGTCGAGGGGCCGCGCACCCTTTTATACCCTACCCCCTCTAAAACCCCCACCTGCCCCCTTCCGCGGCCCGCCGGACTTAAAAGCGACGCATTATGACGGGGGCGCGAAGGTATGGCCGCAAACCGCAAAACGCGATCGTTCGCAAGAAAACCGCGGCAGCTCGTCGAAAAAAGGATTTATTTCGTCAAGATTTTTCAGAATTGGGTTAAAACACTTTTGTCGACTATCAGCACTGTTATCAACACTTTTATTACTTTTCGTCCCTGTGTCAATTTTTCTTCTTTCTTTAAACACTGTTTTTAACACTCTGGTCGATTCTCAGCCATGTTTTAACTATTTTCGTATCTTCAAACAAAGTTTTCATAACTTTGGCCAAATTCATCTGTCTTAACACTTTGATCAACTCTCAGTAATGTTTTACCACTTTTGCTCAATTTAAGGAATGGTTTTAGCACATTGGCCAAATTCCAGCACTGTTTTAACACATTCAGCACTGTTTGGACAAAATTAAATGAGCGATTTAAACGCTTTAACCCAATTAGCCTTCCAAAACCACGCTTCTGTATTAAAATTGACAAAAAAAAACTACGCTTAAGACAATGCAAAGTTGGATTACTAATAACAAAATATGGAGCTGGCCGCTTTGAAAACGGCCACGCGGGCCGATTCAACAACTGCGCGCCCAGCCGGGGCTTTTTTGTTTGTTTACGGATCTAGGGGGCCATCAGGGTGAAACGGGGCGTCGCGGCGCGTAGCAGAGAGCGTGCCCCCGGGCCAATATTTCGAGCGCGCATCGCGTCGGGCGCTTTCCTTTATTTCCGCCGCAAAGGGAGATTTACCTCGCACTTTCAATCGCTTTTAGGGTTTGAGAAGCGTTCAGCAAAATGCCACACTGCGACGTGTTTCACTTCGGAACTCCTCGGCTATACGTTTTGGGAGTTTTCGCCGAACTGAGAAGACCAAACTTCGGAGGAAAATATACGTAGGGGTGAACAAACGGACAACACTGGTTAACGACTACTAACATATTCGAACAAATAAGTAACGATTTTACCTGTCAGTATTTGAAACAATTTGCAACTTTGCTATAGATTTTATTTTTACTTCGTAAAAACTAAGTTCCAAAAAAAAAGGAAATTGAACAAGTAGAATAATGAGAATTTTTAAATACCTAATGAACGCCGGCAATTTCAAATTTTCGCTTTTAAGGTTCAAAAGGCGTTTAAGGCTTTCGTCTCGATGGTGCGAGTTTCGCGACCGGCCGTGCTTTAGAGCGCAGTGATTCTCAACCTATGGGTCGCGACTCTAAATTGATTGATTTGCTTGTGTAGCAAGGGCGTAATTAAACCTATAAACCTATAGATATAAAACAACACAAGCCTTCCAAAGCGATTTTGCGTAACAGCCGTAATACAATAATTATACAGCAACGCTCAAAACCTCAAATACACGAAAAAAAAACGACCTATTTAAGCGTCGTGGAGTCCAAAGAGTTAACGATTGGCGATTCATTAAAAAACCGCCAACTTTTAAAGATTTTGCAGAACACATCTACACAGTAACGCTTTGAAATTGACAACTAACAACTGTAGTGTGTGTTCGAAGTGTGTCTTCAAACATGGCATCTGTATTTTAACGAGCTCCAAAGACAACCTTAAAAACCGCACACGAAACCATCCCATTTAAGCGTTGTGAGGGGTTAACGCTCCGCAATTCATTAAAAAGTATTCAACTTCCAAGATAAATTGTTGGTTTAAAAGCAGCCAAGCAAAACAAATAATCTAGTAGTTGCAGAAGTGTAGAAGGCCCCGATCAAACCTATAGAAGAACATAAACCTTCCAAAACGATTTTGCCGAACAGCCGTAAGACAATAATAAAGCAACGCTCTAAACGTCACAGCCACGAAAAATAGCAACCGTGGAAGTTTTAGAAGTATGAATATTCTCCAAAAATGCATCTACTACATTTCAGCGAGCACCTAAGACAACCGTAAAAACCGCAGCATACGAAACTATCCTATTAGAGTGTTGTGGAGCCCAAAGAGTTAACGCTTCGCGATTCATTAAAAAAGCCGCCGACTTCCAAAATAATATAAAGGCACGTGATGACGGGCAGAGGACGCGCACGACTTACTCGCGGCTTAGAGCGGCCTTCTCGCTTGCAATTGTGTTCTTTATGGGCGCTCAGGCTATGAATAATTGTCAACAGGTGCCGGGCGAATCCGCGCCATTCCGGCTTCGGCGTACACTTGTGCTTGCCGTAATGTATAGGCGGTGGAATTATCCGGTGTCGTGAACGCCGGGACCTTTATGACTGATGATCTTCCCCGTGGCAGCGTTGCGCTAACGACACCCCTTTTTGCCCCTGAATGGCCTTTTATAGTTTTGCGCGCCCCATTTGGGCCAAATATCGATTAATAAAAATTAAACCATCGCTAAAAGGAAATAACTAAGCATTAATAAATATTCCTGTGCTACCGTATTTAGGCTGTCATCTATAGTGCTTTTTCAGTAGGATAAAGTTTATATAAATTCTAAACAATAAAAATGAAGTAACGTCGCATTTTTTCATTTTCTTTTAGTATACTAAAAATCTCTTCCGAAACTTATTTATTTTCTCCACCATTCGCTGACAAAAAATTAAAAAAACAACACAACAAACATATATATTCTCGCGATACAGTTTGCAAAGCAACTTTCAAGTCTGTTTAAATATAAACTTTCAAGTCTGTTTAAATATAAATATTGGCAAAAAATGTTTTATTACTAATGTGTGCGACAAGTTTTCGAAACAGACGGCCGTAAACCTTAAATGAAAAAAGGAAATCGGCCTAGAAAAAAGTAAACAATATCTATACCATTGCTTTCCTGTCAAACCTGAGTTTGTCACAAACCGACCCATAGCATTACAACCCGGAGAGGAAAGGCAGGTATATTACTTTAAAAAATAATAAATTACCGTCACAACAGGCACGGTTCGATATCACCGGTGGTGCGTGACTGGCGGCGAGACCAGAAACTGAACGTAATCCGCCAAATTTATGACCTTGACTTGGCCGATGACCTTGCCGGGAAGAAAACGCGAGAAGGGGGATTATCGTCTCCCAAGCGACGCTTCGATTTCGTGCCAACCCCTATTCGACCTGCACGTGCGAGCAAAATGCCCCACAATGACGTGTTGCACCCTTTGGAACCCCTGGGCTATACGTTGTAGCAGTTTTCGCCGAAAATGGGAGAAATATATATGGAGTGAAAAAGCGGACATTATTCTTTTTGGATAATAACTTATTAGATAAAAGAAGTAACGATTTTAACTGCCAGCTTTTGAAATAAATTGAAACTTTGCTGTATATTTTGTTTTCACTTAATTAAAAATATGTTGCAAAAATAGTGAACAATAAAAACAATAAATTTTTAAATCACTAATGAACGTCGATACGACGATTTTTGAGAGAAAACCGAAAATATATATTAAGCCATTCCTTTGAGCGTTACAAATAATTCGAAACTTGATATATATTTTGTTTTCACTTAGTTAAAAATATGTTTCCAAAAACTAGTGAACAAGTTTAATCCTAGTAAAAATATATAACTCTTTCAAATTAGGTCCAGTTTACATACAGTGATTTATTGTTTAAAGCAAACTTATTGATTTTAAAGCAAACGTAAGCGCAGCAAGCAACAATCCACACTATTTTATCCCACAAAAAATCCTAGAAGCCAAGATCGTTCTCGAGCGCAAATCAGAACTAGTATAAATTTTCCGAAAAAATATGCCGAGCATAAACTTTCGCAGGTGCAAAACGGCGAAGCTTGGCGGCCGATAGGCACGCATAAGTTAAGCGCCCGGCGAAGTTTAAAAGTGCGGCGCTCGGACGCTCTATTGACAATGGGATTTGGATATTGGAAGCACAATGCCTATATAGGCAAGGGTGAAAAAAACTCCGCGGCGTTGGTTTTACCGCTGAGCGCGCGGCGTCTTAAAACAACAGCCTCAGAAGGCAAAGTGACGCGGGACAAACGCAGTCACCTGCTGACGGTAAAAAGCGATCGCTTAAGAAATGCCCGCGCCTGACAGCTTTTGCCACGCTCACTCAACTAGACGCCTTTTGAAGTCGGCAGCCCGTTAGCCCGGTGCCCACTCTATAGGCTAGGCAATAGGGGTATTATGATAAATGTCGGGGGGCGGTATGCCTTGCGCGTGCCCCTTATGTACGCAGGTCAAGCCCCAGTCCTCGTAATGGGTTGACCTTTGACTGGCCGGGCGCGAAGCGAAAGTCTTTGTTCTCTGTCTGCGCGTATATTCCGCTCACTGTATAAACGACGGTTAAATGCAAAGGCAACGGCTTGGCGCTTCTCTCCGCGCTAAATCAGATATAAGTCGGTAATATCGGTTTGCCTCGACCCGACGAATGATCGCCGCGCCCGGTAATTGATGCACTGCTCGGCTCACCCCACATATTCTCGCGTTTTCGCGTCTTGGCAGCTCGCCAGCAGCCACCCCCCCCCCCCCCCCCCCCCCCCCACTCCCGACGCGATACCACCGGGCAACCCAAGATGCGACTTACGTCATCAGCGCAGCGAAATTCGAACGGGAGCATTTCGTGTATGAGTTATAGGTTCTGCGACCGGCGACGGATCAGTTAAACTTCCCACAGTATTGTACACTGTTGCAGTTTACTTGGAGAAATAGGAAAACATTACGGATTTGTATTGGTTGTTGAAAACAAACGATACAATTTTGGAAACTCTGAATCAATTTAGGGTGTTGTACTCTCCTAATTGTAAAGGTGTTAAAAAACAAGATGGTACCATTTCGACAACCGTTATATATAGTTAGAAAACGTTCAAGTTTCCATTAATAAAGTTATATTGCCACCGAGAATATTCTGTATAAATGTTAAATTGCCTCCGAGAAATTTCCATTTAAATGTTGAATTGCCCCCGAAAATTTTCTATATCAACGTTATATTGCCACCGGAAAAGAAAACAAAAAACAATACAAATGTCTGTATTTAACCAGACATCAAGGCCGACCAGCAAAATGGAACGCAAAGTGCGAAAGAATCACGTTCGATTTAAACAAGAGCGGAGGTCAGGCCGGAAGGAGACCTAATCCCGGCAGAAAAGCTGCGACAATATCGCGCGCGGATCGCCAACCTTTTCAAAACGTCCGGAAGCGACACCTAAAAGGTGCGAAGGGGCTGTCACCCGTGCCTAAAAAAAGAACGGGGTTCGATGGGGGGAGGGGGCGGTTCTCCCCGCCCAGAAAGCCCAAAGTACATAAACATTTCGATATTGAGTCAGACCCCGGCTTCGGAACGAGCTTTCTGCAAAACGACGACTGGTGGTGGCGATTGACTACGACTGACAAAACTCGCCGCCGCTTATTTATCTTCGTCAGCGCTCGCCCCTAGGAAAAGTAAGCGTCTCTATATATGCTCTATATAGGTCTGTACGTGGGCGCGTATATCGGCGCTCCGGTCACGAAACGCCATTTGTTTCGCGCTGTCAGAAGTCTGCGTGCCGCGCACAAAGGGAACGGCGCCCACGGCCCTGCACACGTTCCTTTGTGCCAAGCGCGCTGGAATGCCAACGAGTCACCTTGGGTAAACACTTTGGTCTTTGGCGTAATACACTGATGCCGGTGATGCTCATGGTGCTTCTGGTGCGGCGGGAAATTCTGTATAACCTCGAAACTTGTGCTTCTTGTATTTTGTTTGCGTTTCGGCCCGCGCCGCCAAAGAGCCCCGGCTGTCATAACATGCGACATCGCAAAAACGCATTTCGACCATTTGCACCGCTAAATTGGGTTTCGGCTTGCTCCTGACGTTTGAAATGAAATATGGTGTGGTTTCATTGGAAAAAAATACGACGTTTTTGCAGCGAGATTTTCTTTTTAATACGGCATGATTTTTATCCGTTAATCTTTGCTGTATTTTTTGATAAACCGCTAAAATACCTAAATTAGATCCATTCGTAAAATAGTCGTGTTTCTTTTTATTAAGCACTTGGGCATGTTTTGTTATTTTAAATGCAATCTTTTTTCTTCGAACATTTTCTCAAGCTTTCAAATCAAACACAAATTCGCACAAATATCGACAGGAGGTCAAACATGTGACAAAACGTTGTGTATCTTCTGCTACTTATTGGGCTAAGGAATAGTGTGGGCCCTTTCTACAAGCCATTCGCCAAACCCCTTTTTCTTCCTAATTTGAAATAACAAAAATCGTTTCCATTATTCTCCGTATGTGTTTAATCCATTTTATACCCGCAATAAAACCAGTGAAATAGCATACTCTAACATCAGTACATTTAATAACCCCACAATCTAATCTACACATGGGCAGAATTATCGCGCGCTGCGGCCAAGACGCCAGACGCCAGACGCCGCGGTCAAATGCAAAGCGATAATACGCTCAGCTGAAAAAGTAAAAAAATAACTTTCCAAACTTGTAGTCGTTTACTGAATTTTTAGACGGCGCAAGTTGGGTACATCAATTTCAATTTAAAATTACAGGCGTTGCATCTATATAAATGTATTTCAGTCTAATATACATACAAATGTAGATTATATAATACAAAATACCGCCACTAACTGAGTGATCATATGCGTGTAGCAAGCAGGTAACCAAACAAAAATATCTTTATCTGACGTAGCTTAAGGGTTAAATATTTTCTAAACTTCAAAGAGTAAAAAGTTTGGAATCATCCTGTCATCAACGGGCACAGCTTTAATTAAACTTTTTCCCTGCCTTTTTTGGCGGGTTATTTTCATTTTTTCTGTAAAAACGGGCGTTAAACAAACACAAAGAACGGATGATTAATACTCAAAAAACAATTTACAGAATATTAGGTTACCATTATGCCTACCGACAATAACCAGAAAATAAGAAAAAAAAGAAACCTATAAATGACTGACTTTGATCAAGACAGGAAGTCTTATTTGCTCTTATTTAAAGTCAATGTTGTAATGTACGTGTAAGTAGGATTTTTACGCGAGGAGATATCTTCTTATTTTTCACAATTATCTAGTTGCAAGAAAATTAGGTTAACAAACTGAAATCAATTACCCGATGTTCTGGCATAAAATAATTTACAGAATACTATGGTATACCATTGTGCCTGCCGCCAATAACCAGCAATGTTTTAAGGCAAAACAAAAATAACAAGAAACTTATAAATGACTGACTCTGGTCAAGACAGGAAAGTCTAAAGAATACCCCCCTCCAAATTTGAAGTCATTGTCATTTACGTGTAAGGTCGAGGAGATATCTTCTTATTTTACGCAATCATTCAGTTTGCCGGATAATTGGATTTACAAAATGAAATCAATTTACCCGATGGTTTTGGTAGGCTGTGACGGCGGTAAACTTGGTCTCGTCGAAGGTGAAGGTCTTGAAGTATTCGCTAGCTCTTCGCAGTCCGCCGCCGCCAGATTCCCAACCCTTATCGTCGAGAACCACGTGGAAGCGAGGTTGGTAGCGGTGCATCGAGTTTAGGATGATCTGCGCGGAAAAATGCAAGCATGTTGATTAGTGGTTGTAGGGGCAATAAAGGACGGTAAAAATTAGTGCTGTAATGGTATAAGTCAATGACTTTGACTTGACTTGAGGATGATTTTGGGCAAAATGACTTGTGATAAGTCATTTGGGAAACGACTTGACTTATAGACTTAAATGTTTATAAATAATTTTCAGCAAAATTTGGTTGGTTTTCACCGAATTTCTCCAACAGTTGTTTGCGTTACATTACGTTTTGTTGTTTGTTAATTAAAATTTTGCCCAGCATCAGACGAGCTTACCAGTTTCAATAGTCAATTTATGGTTTTATTTTGATGCAAATGACTTGTCGGGGACTTGAGGTATTTGTAAACGGTTTGATTGGGACTTAATCATTTGAAAATAACTTGTTCAGAACAATTGTAAATTTCATCGCTCTTTATAGTTGTTATTATTACTATTACCCTAAAAAGGCAATTAAAAGCTTAAGAAAATAATTTGCAGTGATAGAAGAATTTGACTTACTCTACAGCAACATATAGCTGCCGAAAATTAAAAGTATAAAACATGTTTTGGTTTAACTCTTTAAAAAAAGTTAACTGTAAACCATTACGCGATTCTTGTCTTGTTTCATTATTGTTTAGGTGCTGTTCATAATTTGACCAACTTTGGCGCGATGCTGGTTATTTTCTGTGAGAGGCAGAAATCTTTCACTGACAAAATATACATTCAAAGACCTTTTTAACATGTATCTCGTTCACTGGAATTGTTTTTGAGCAAAATAACTATTATAAAGAAAAAAAATACTATTAGCGATTTTTATCTTGTATTTATTTTTGTAAAACTGTTGTTTGGTCCATGCAAACCTATACTATAGTCTCAAAAGTTTGCCCACTGTTTCCTTGTAGCGCGCTACAAATATATATATCTGCAGAAGTGCAAAGTACAAATCGAACAAACCGCTGAAAAATTGCGACGAAGAAAATAGAAATTCCATGAAGCAAATCAACGAATAGAAAAAGTTAGAATTGTGACCCTCGCCTGATTGCTCTCGCATTGTATATCTTACCTAAATTTAAAAATGCCTTTTTACAGCCAATGCAAATCGCATATTCAATACGCATTGGTGGAAGGGTGCATAGTTCCTATAACCAATACATATATTTACAGTGTTATCAAGCAATATCGACAATGAAGACAAAAAGGCTTATTATAGCTCGGGAGGGGCATTTAAAAAAAAAGATAACTTAATTTTGTAAGTTTTCACCGGTTAACATAAGGAGAAGACACGGTGATACATTGCAATGGATCCACTATCTATTTAAAATGACAAATTTTGAAGATAAAAAGGTTTCGAATCCACATTTGGTTTTCTTCTGTATTAATCGCTGTTGGATTTCATGAAAGTGTTACTTGCAATTTCGCAAGTAATCGAAACAACAGATATATTGGAATCTATAATAAATCTTTTAAATAAAAGGTATTTTTATAAAAAAAATCTTGATGTGTTACTTTTAAGTATATATTATCTATATATCACCGAGGAATAGGGATATTACACAGTGTTCAGCCGTGTAAGCTTCAAGGACTTAATGGATACACGCTTGAGGGCAATGCCGACTATCTCTGTTGTATAGGCTCCAAAAAAAATATTTATTCATATTATTGTTGTACTGTAAATCTTTTCCATAGAAAAGTATTTTCTTTCAAACAATAATCGCCGGGAGGAAGAAAATTAAACTTAGAATAAACAACAGTGGTACCAAATAGAGGTTTTAAAAAAATGTCAACATTTAATAAAAACAGCAATAACTTCTGAATTATTTTTTTCTTTTAAACTTTAACAGTATAGTCAATATGGTCAGGCCACTTATAAATTAAATAAAAATTGCTTGCTGTACAACGTTGTTCCATCTTTTTCAAAGTAAACTGCATATACTCGACCACAATTTGAAGACGATGACCTTCGATAATATGTAAAAATATTCTGGCTATACGTTCAGCTTCGCGTATGACACAGAAAACTTATTGGCGCATAAACGCACCCCTATAAAACAAAATGGCGAAAATGCGCCGGAATGACGCCAAGGATATCGCATTACACATGGACGGCAAAATACGCTTCTCAGAACTTGACTATGGCCCTGCATTTCAGGCAGATAAGAAGAAAAACGCTGTACACTATCGCGTTGATATTTTTACGACGATGTCAAACCATATAACGGTCCATAAGTTCCTTGCGAAAATACGGAGACACTTCGCTACGTTTTAAAGGGTTGTCTTTATGGACGCTTTTGGGGCGATTATCTTTTAACCCCCAAATGAGATGATTTGACCTCCTACATTAATTTAAACAACGCATTGTTGAATGAAACTACTTCATAAGTGTCTTTGCGTCGTCAGTCACCTGTTTTTGATGTTTTATCGACGGGGAAACGCAAATCGGTTATTTTTGCTTAAAAGTGACAAAAAAAAACCCAAAAAACTCTTGAAAATACTTAGTTAATGTTTTTGGCAAATCAAAAAGACAAACAGCTATAAAAATGCCAAAGAAAAACAAAACGCTGAATCGTAATAAGAATATCAAAGCCCATACAGAAGTAGGTATCATTTTGAACGTCTCGAATAACTCTTTATTCATTTTCAACATCATGTACTTCTGTATGGGCTTTGATATTCTTATTACGTCTTACTACAACCTCCAACCATTATGCTCCAAAACGCTGAATATTTTAGAAAAGTAAAAAGAATGGCAAAAATGGAATGAAGACCTAGCAGCTAGTATATTATCGAAGTATAAAATGGTATAAATGGTGATCACCACCAAAAAATACACAGAAAAAAACTGTTAAAAACTAATCGTACATCTAATAAACTTGTCCAATTTAGAGATACGCAACTATCTGAAGAAAAATTGAAGTTCGAGTTGCGATAAAACAGGCGTGCGTGGAAAATATAACACAAAAAAGATTGCTATTTAAGCCTATACAAATTTGTTGCATTTGGGTATCTGTGGTAGATTTCTAATTGGTAAAACAGCAATAGATGAGTATTAGATTTATTTTACTTTTCATGCTTTTATAAATCTACAGACTGCAAAGCATAAAATCTAATAAACTATTAAAGAACAATTTATTTTTACTACCGGACCTTTCAAAAATATTCGCTCAGTACCAAAATATGGCGCCTGATTTTGACAGCACATAAACACAAAGAGTTCTACGAATAATTTCGGGTTTTTGTTGAATTTTCCAGTGTATTATAAAATACTACTGCGTTATTTTATTATGTCAACCTAAAAAATAGTGTTATAGTTCTGTCGAAAAATAACTGCACAGGGCAACGGTTATCAATATTTAAAATGTGGTAAAGTTAATTAAGTTTACAACATAGTTTTTTTTCTCCTGTTAACCAGCTTTTTATTTTTAGCCAACTCAGATATTTTTAGATTTCTCATACATTTTTAAGTGTGTCTTTAAACTTTTTCCAGAATTTCAAACTAATAAACGTTGTACATTTTCACTGAAACTTATAATTTCGATTTAACAAAAATTAAAACAGTAGAGATTGCTATCGCAAACGGCATTAATTTTTCGCAGTTTTTACAGACTTCAGTCAAAAAAGTGACAACAAAGCCGCTTTGAACATAAATATACATGCAGTTTTACAATTACTGTAAACTTTTTTGCAGCACACCTAATTTAATTTGCTCTCAGAAGACTTGCAAAAAATCAAAACAAAGCACAGTATATTAAAAATTCCTCTGACTGTAGACAATCACAAAAACAATCCTTCGAAATCAGCGCACAAACTTACATGGCCGTTAGCGTCCAGGAGATTGTTGGTGAGTTTCAGTTTGTCGAAGGAGACGATTTGCTTCATCCAATGGCTTCCCTTGGCCGGCGAATCTGGATGTCTGTGAATGCGAGGGGGCATCGAAGCGTCGGCCTTGCCGGCGACTGACCAACTCGACCTAATGCCGATTATTATTAGTTAGTGATTAGACCAGCGGTTCTCAACCAGTGGGCCATGGAAACATATTGAAGTGGGCCATAGAGCAATTTAAGAAAGCTAGATTTATTGAGAATTTAGCTTAAAATTTTAGAATAACTTAAAATTTTAGAATAAATGGCTCCGAAATAGAATTGAAAAGGAATGTAAATTAATTGTTTAGCGGCAAGTATCTCACTAATGCAGGATTGAATAAATAATCTGTTGTGATATATGTTCTGCTGTTTTTGTTGAAAACCTTTTTTACAGTTTTTTTCTTATATAAGAACCTTATAAAATGTCAAAAGGAATATATTTTGCCAAAACATCATATTCAGTGTTGATTTCGAATTAACAAACTTTTCTAGCAAAATATATTTCTCTTTACTTCCTAAAGAATGCTGACTTTGAATACGACAAAAAAGCCGGAAGAATCTTGGCTTTGAGATAGCCAAAGAGGGGAAAAGGACGCTTTTTATATGTTTATAGATGATGAGCCATTTTAAACGTGATTTGCTTGCTATTTGAATGTTTTTTAAAAGTAAAACTACTTGCTATTTGAATAAACAAGGTATAACAAACGGGCGTCCCCAATAAAGACTCACGTGTGGAAAGCGTATCTATATCGCTTGTCGTCGAAAGGAACGAAGTCCATGAAAAGTATGTATTTGCTTTCCATGTCCAGGTTGAAAACCTTAACTTGGAAGGTAGGAAACATTCGCCTGCGATTTACAAGCATTAAAAGTTGGAAATGAGATAAACTTAACTAATGGCTAACGTGTTATACTGCGACTTGATTTATCATTTAGGCAAATTGTTGTTGTGCATGCACTTAAATTATTACTTTTTTAGAACCGCACAAAAAATATCAATATCGTGTATAAAAATACGATTAGCACTAAGAACACCAACAGATCCCACAAAATGTGTGATAAAATCATTAAACTTCTATTCATGTATGCAAAATATAAACAAATGTTTTACAAATGAAATACTATACTTATACAAATTACAATGAGACAGTTGATACATATATTACCAAATTTTATAAAATGGGGTATAATAAAAATTAATGCTTGAAATAAAAAATGGATTAATATACTTTAAACAAAAATGTTTTGATTAATATTATGCGACCTATTTGTTAGAGTCTTTTTATCAGCCTTATTATGCTCAACAAGAAATTTCCACCGCGAACTAATATCTAAATTAGTACACGTGTCATACGAAACTGTAACGGCTTTTTGAAAACAAAGAAAAAGGCACGCGATGGTCAGCAACTCTTGACCTTTAACCGCGAGGTCACGGCATTGGGCAAAAACGCCCGCGATTGTCGCGCTAATCGCTGTCCAATCAGTTACATTTGAAACCCGAGCGAGCCAGCACAAGACCGATTGGGGGGCGACAGGCCACGACAATCGAGGGCCATTCAGACTGCCGAACCGGCGGGGCGTTTTATCTTCCGCCGACGCCGGGCCCTGCATTCTTTATTTTTAGGCGGATTCCGGCGCCGCGCGCACGATGGATGACCGGACATTCGGACAGCACGACGGTCAAGCAACGATAGCCGGTGACAATCCGGACAGGTTCAAGGACCTGACCTTAGTCGCACGACCGCCCGATGATTACCGCCGGTTAATAGGCCCTCAAAGTCCGGCGACCGAAATGACACGCGGGCCGCCCCTGCGTCAAGCTAGGGTTACAGCTGGGGCCCACAATGCGGTCCAGGGGGCGAATACAGCGCGGGGCTACGGGCCCCCAGGTAATTTGACCTTGGCTTGACGACGCTCTATCAAAGGCTGGGCGCCGGGGTATCGCGCTGACCCCCTGACCCGCGCTGGGGTAAGTGTTTTGAAAAGTGCCCGGGTTCACACGATGGGTCGCCTTTCGGAGGCCCGCCTTGTAACCAGTCCCCTGGCCCTGCTGCTGGCGAAGGCTAGATCGTTATCGGTTCGAAACCGCCCAGTGGCTGAATGTTGCGCCGATGTGGCCATCTTTCAGAGAGTCGTAAGCAAATATTTTTAGCAGTGGTCCGCATGAGGAACTAAAAATGTCTTGGCGATCCGTGTTAAAAAAGGGGATCTCAAATACACATAATACAACGTGTTATTCCGTTTAAAATAATATTTAAGTGTGCTTGTTTTTGACAGGCTGGTAAGAGCGTAAAAATAGGTAAAGGATCAATAAATATTATAAAATCAAGAAAAAAGAAATCTTAAGACGGTTTTTGCCTAAAACACTTTTGTTGAAAATTGTATTGCTTGACGGCCAAGTCGTAGTCTTCGGCCGACGATTAGCTTTGACGTATTTTTTATTATTGCTCACGCGTTATTAGGTTTTGGTAAAACACACGAAACGCGAATTGCGTATCGGCTCGAGTCGCAAAAAGCTACTGAACTATAAAAATGGTTAACCGCCTTCCGTTTTCGAACGCTACTTCGACTTCTAATTCTAAAGAAATACTTTTGGATAACTCGCGCTTCTTCTCTACTTCGTGCGTTTTAATTGCTTTCATTCCTACTTTGACCCGATGAAGCAGGATTGTGCGAAAGCTTGTCAAGGTTTCTATACAATTTGTCTTTATATGATGCCAGCTGATTACCCTATTTAGAATTAGACAAATATGGGTATTTGCAAAGATTTTTAAATTAATTTTTCTTTAGATAAAATTCGCCGTTTAAAACTATAAAACTAGACTCGGTACCTTTCGTTCACAGTTTTATACATTTTATATTTTATTTGTGAAAAATTAAAAAAAGGGTTGCGGGATATTGCTATAAGCTTTGCTTTTTAAAAAGTGAACAGCAAACAATAGTGCAATCGCTTCTGTGTATCAGTTCACCTCGGCCATTGCAACAAAGCGACTGTTAAAAAAATGTAAATCTTGTTGTTGCATTGGTAAGGCGGGAATGTCAAGCAACTGCAAAACGCCAGCCGTTTTCGCCTAAGATTCACGTCTCATTAGCCGGGTGGGCCGTTGATGGAAGCCAGAAGGGTATACAGGGTCAGCGATGTGCGCCCTTATAAAGGACAGCAAGCAATTCGGGGATAATCCTTTTTTCAAATTCCAGCGCTTATCTTAATTTAATCGAGCGGGAAGCGTAAACATTTCCGAAGGAATCGTGAATTGATTCAGCGAGAAAGAGCCCACAGCCGTTGCTGGCGATGGAAGCGTCGCGGCCGACAGTGCCGACAGGGCCGATTGCAGAGATCATTAATCCTTTTTTACAAAGAGACGTCCACATCGAGTGAATATATTATTTTGTGACGAACTTTAACTGACTTGTTTATAATACGCAGAAGCAGTAAAACCGTTTTGCCAACAAAATATATAATGAGCTTTATCAAATTGTCGTTCTGTTTAAAATCCCAATTAAGTTTCGTTTGAATTTTCATCAACAAACATTTAATTTACTAAACTACGAAGAACCATATTTAAGCTTTATTAATGCATTGTGGCACAGGGATAAAGAACAATTTTTCGCGTCGCATCTGGCCCGCGAGCCGTTGTTTAGTGACATCTAAGCCAGTCTACAGTGTTTGTCATGGATTTATATGCTTAGTACGTTCAGTTATACACGTACACGGGTGATTTTTAAGCAGCACCGAAATTGTTCTTCACTAATCAAAGCAAAAATGCAGTTAACAAATTTTGACATAGCCATATTGTTTTAAAACTTAAAGGGTTGGTACAATTGATTCATTATTATATTTTATTAAAAAAAACAGTAAAAAATAAATTAATTATGCAAGTAATATAAATTTAATAAAGAAAGAAAAACCTTTGACGTAATATGGAAATAATTAATATTTAACGTATATCCGTTACAGTTGGCAATCAAATTAGTCAAAATTGCAATATATTTTATTAAACATTCCGATAAAAAGTGTGTAAATGGTAGACATTCGTATCGTGAAAACAAATTAGCATGGATAAAAACTAGTTTCTAAAAGGAAACTAAAACTAACATATACGGTGAATTCTAAAACTATAACTAAAATTAAACGGAAGGAGTCAGTTAGTCTTGTTCCTAAATTAAACAACTTAAAGAATGTTTACTGTTTAAAGGTGTGACACTAACTATAGATCTGGTTAAGGGATTTTACAACAAATTGCTCCGAGCGTTTTGTAGAATTTTTGCGAGAGATTAATGTTTATCTTAACTAGAGATCGACCGATATCACTTTTTTGGACCGATACCGATACACGATATTTTACAATTTTGTCAACCGATACCCGATACCGATACCGCTTTTTTATATACCTAAGAATTTTTCCAAACTTGAATTAATTAAAAATAAAATCCAAAAACCGATTTGTTTATATAACTATAATAATTATTAAACTACTATTTTGTATAATGCCTTGACATGATGCTAAAACCAAAATTTTTTTGATAAAAAAACCGGTAAGTTATTTGTTGTACAAGAAAAATTATATCATATTTTCGTACTAAAACATCGGCAGAAGTATCGGCCTACATTTACCGATACCGATATATCGGTAGAAGCCAAATATCGGCCGATATTATCGGCACACCGATATATCGGTCTATCTCTTATCTTAACAACAGAACGCCTTCAATTCGACATTTTAAAAAAATACAGTAAAAGGCAACAAGTTATTTGCTCTTGTTTCCTAAATCGAACAACCTAAAAAAAGGATGTTTACTGTGTAACGGTGGGACACTAAGTTGATCTATTGGTTAAGCAAAAATAAGGTTTTTACAACAAATTGCTCTGAGCGTTGTGTAGAATTTTCGCGGGTGGCCAATGTTCATCTTTACAACAGAACGCCTTCGGATTTAAGCCCATGCAGAAGTAGGTGTCATTTTGACCGTTTTCGAATAACTCTTTATAAAGATTGGAGCATAATGGTTGGTGGTGTAATAAGAATATCAAAGATGTTGAAAATGAATAAAGAGTTATTCGAAACGTTCATAACGATACCTACTTCTGTATGAGCTTTGATATTTTACTACGTCTTACTACAACCTCTAACCACTATGCTCCAAAGCAGCGGTTCCCAAACTTTTATAAAAATTTTGCCTGGCGGACCCTTTGCAATTATTTTGATATTTCGCGGCCCTGTAAAAAAAGGGTCAGTTGACCCATGTTTCTTGTTGTACACTAGTGCAGTCACGATTCTTTTTAATATAACTTTCTAACTAATGCAAACGATTCGCTGATAGCAGGTAGTTCAGCCTAATGGATTCTTTATGGTGTCACAAAAAAAAATGTAATTAAAATACATCAACAAACACGCTATATTATCGAATCTTAAAGCATAACTAAAGACTAAAAATGTTTGCAACATAGTCAAATTCCAACGTTTAAAAACATTCGCTAATGACTATTGTTTAAAAATTTAAAGACTATAACTCTCATTGCGGACCCTCTGAAACTGTTGTACGGACCCCATTTGGTCCGCGGACCCCAGTTTGGGAACCGCTGCTCCAAAGCCTTCGGGTTCAATATTAAAAAAGTATAGCGTTACCTTCCGGCCTTGGTGACGATCATTTCGGTTCCGAGTTCGTTAAACTCGCTCCAGAGTGATTTCATCTCGAGCCTGGCCTCGACCTGCGCAATCTTGTCGTTCTTGCGTACCGGTTGCTGCTGCTCGTGACGTGCGCACGACAACGTCATCAGCGATGGTGACGTGGCGGAGTCGTCGTTGACGTCAGAGGAGACAGATGCGCGCTCGAACTTGACCCCATCGTCCTTTGTTACGTCATAAGGAGGCGGCGAGGGATGGTGGTAATGATGCGGTTTCTGGCCGTCGGCCGTTTCAAGGTCCTTACCCGGCTGATAGCTTCTGTATAGTTTATCCAGGGCGCTGCCGGGGTACTCGTCCTGCCCCTTTGGGTACTCGTAGGGGTGAGGGGACCCCGCTGCGCCCCCAACGCGGTCTTTGTCGCCGACGCTGTAGCAGGTCGGCTCGCGGTAATGGATAAAGTGGTCAAACTGGCGCCCCTGTTGCTTGGTGACGGACACCGGGGTCAGCTGCACCTGGCCGCTGCCCGGCGCCGAGTGTTCCACGTGCTGGTCGGCCACCTCTGGAGACGAGTCGGTTCCTCTTACCTGAGACAAATCAGTTGTTTTATTCTGCGATTGCCTTTTGGTAGAGGCAGCGAGGTGAAAGCGAAAGCAGAAAAAAATCAAAGCATTTGTATGATATGCAAATTTATCGTACATTTGGGTACACTATGCACGGATCTGTAATGTAGCTTAATAATAAATTTCAAAGCCAAAAAGGTCGAGTATGCTGTCGATCTACTCGACCTTTTTGGCTTTGAAATTTATTATTATCGTACATTTGTTTAGCGTTTTATATCCAATCTGGTTTAGTCACTGGTCTATTTAGTAATCCAACACATTTGTCTGTGTGATACACCGAAAGCCATCGCAGACGTTAGCCGTAATCGTTGGTCATAAAGCAGCTTCAGAAGGGCTAGATCACAGTTTTTAACACACATATGCGTGTGTGCATGTTTCATCGTATGTATGACACTATGACAGCCAAATTTTATCGTATAATTGTTTAGCGTTTTATATATAATCCAAGTTAGTGACTGGTCTATTTTATTTTCACACACATTAGTCTGTTTTACCTATATCCGCCCTGCTCGTAATAATACAGTTGCAGAACGTACGATGTAGCGCCCAGGCAACCGACAGGACGTAAAGCAGTATAAACATTTCAACGTTACATGTAGATATGAATTACTCTCCCCGAAAATCATTTAGGTAAACCTCGGTGATTAAAGTCGAACATACAACGCGTAAAACCAAAGTAATCAGTCGCGCTGTACACGCTTTCTGTCAGAAGGTCAATCGTCTCGATAATTAATTTCTATTACGGAGTTTTATATATGTGTTGTTGATATTAAGTAAACCATCACGCAGAATTGTTTTACAGATTGCAATATTAGCGATTTGGCGCCAGCGCTAAGATAATAATGACATCTGTTTTCAGTGCTAATCAAAATACATCCTTATGAGGTTTCGTTATTAACAGTTTTTTGTTGCTTTTATTTGTGCAGCGGAGATCTTCATAGAGTTTTTTTTTTTAAAAAACAATATAATTTTAGCCATGCTTAAAGAATGCCTACTAAATACTAAAATATTATATTAAATCGCCCTGTTTTCTTGTTTGAACAAAATGTTTTGCTTTAATTCACGAGAACTATGTTTTGAAGTACCTAAATTGTTTTGTCTTGTGTAGTTCTTTTGTTTATCACACCACAATTTTTGTAATAGGAGCCATTTTGCGATATTAAATTACAAAGATTTTATTGTTTATTAGATTTCTAAAGTAAGAATATTTTTATTTTGTTAATTTAAAATTGTTATACTTGCTGTCCCTTCAACAAACAAAACACGATCGTCCATGTTATAGAATAAAGTATAGAAAGAGTGCTACAGCGATAAGTAGCAAATAATTGTTTTGTTGCCGCAATTTCCAATTTATTTTACTTCGTGTACGCTATTTTAATGCTGATTGTTTCCTACATTTTCTTCATTCAGAAGAGAGATTGTATAGCGTTGTTATGCGAAATAACACGCGTGTTGGGTAGGAAAAAAGGTATATATTTTGTTTGACTCGCAATATGACGTATAGAGCAAAAATTACCGAAACCAATGTGTAATACGAAACTGTATTTAGTGAACTATGTACATTAGTAACATTTAAAATTACTTAGGCATTAGTTAGGCAAACTGATTTCAGTAAGCTTTATTAAAGGCCGCTACGCTATTAATATGGGCATTTTAAGTACTAAAACGACAAGCCCAATTTAGGTACAAGTATATAGGCGATAATGGAAATAAAAAAACAACTCCTCTGGTAATTGTTTAAGGAGCTGTTTTTTATTTATTTATATTACTATGCCTGGCAGCAAAAGTTTACATATATAGGCGATAAGTATATTTAAAATTGTATATACTTATTTTGACCTAGCTGTTAGCCAGTCCATCTTTACCAGAACCTGGACTACTTTACCATAACTACAGATTGACACATTAACGAAACACACACTATTGAAATAAAATTCACCAAAAAAGTACGATAGTATGATGTGCTTACCACATGATGAGTCAATATCGAGCGGAAAGAATCATTAGCGACGGCAATCCGAGTGCACATAGCCGGCCGAATGACGAAAAAACCACGAAGTTTTGCCGCTTTACGAGCCAGTGGTCTCACAAGTGACGTTAAACCCTTACGCTCCTGTCAACAAGCAGGGAAATCGGTAAATCCTTCACCACAGTGCTGCGATATAATAAACCCCTTAACAAAATTACTGCCAATAAACTGTGCAATGTTATTAGTTACTGGGGGCTTTCTTTCGATTTAGGAGAAAACACTGTTAAAAATCTTTACTTAGGTGTTTAACGATTTAACGTGTATTGTTATATTTTGTTATGTAGGAAGATCCAAGTGCCGGTTAAAACTTAAAAAAATGTTAAATTGATGCGATACTAAAGCATAGATTTGGCAGCAACCGTTACAGAGGCTCTTAATACGCTTATCGAGCTACAGTTTATCTATAACGCCTCTTATGGCCAAAGCGAAAACTATGCGCTTTCAATCTGACGAAGAAGATACAATATGGCGCATACCAGGCGCGAGGGCATTACAAGGCGAAATTATTTGCAACTTGTAATGCTATAAAAAGAAAAGGGGTAACAACGCGGGGTAAAAGTGCCATGACGGAAAAACGTCGCTCTATGTCTCTTAAAGACTTTGCCGTTGTTGGCAAATCTCGTCAGCCGCGAAGTTTGGTTCTTGAAGATCAAACTTTGTGTTTTTAAGGTAATCAACTGACGGTGACAATCTGCGACAGAAATCGACCAAATTAGAGGCGGGCCCATCGAAAACTGTAAGTTGACACGTCACGCAACCACGGGCGTGTCGTAAACAAGTCAACGCAGGTTTACAAAAGGCTTCCTAACTTGGTTGAAGTTGCCCTCGTTGAGAAACTTTATTGGCCATTTTCCTTCCAATCAACAATAGGACGGGTATTGCGATGATGCACACCGCATAACATTGTTGGTAAAATGGGTTCGCACTTGGAGATTTTAAGATAAACCTGTGCTGATTTGACAAATCTGGCTGCCAGTCTGCCACTATGTCGAACACCAGCCACTTTACGCTACTTTACTTTTATAAGTCACAAGTAAAAATCTGCTATCAAAAAGTTAACAATATGAAATATATAAATTAATGTTTAAAGATTTAACATAAATGTACCGTAAAAAAATACATAAAAAGCTTTAAAAACTATTTCGATATCTTTTCCACAAAAGCTTAACACGGTTTTATTGATCAATATTAGTTTACAAATTGATTTGCAACCAAGCTTACTTTCCTTTTCTTATAGTTCTGTTTAAGGTGGATATTAATTATTTGATTTTTTTGTGATTTATTTTATGGTAACGTTTCGCATTACTGCTGTTTTGATTTAGTAATTAATTGCAGAACTACCACAGAGGTGTATTTCTTGATTAGTAAATACGAAATTTCATTTTCATTTTGGTTTAAAACCTATATTTTTATCTTCATATTTTCGTTCCTTACTAACTGTTAATGCCATCTTTAGTTTTGCAGTTATTTAGGTTGACTAACTTAAGCCTTATGTTTGCTGCCTGCTTAAAACTACGTTAACTATAAGTTATGAACTTTCTATATATAACCGCCGCACATCTACAAAGCTACACTTTTTTTTAATTTAATAACTGTTAAAAAATCGTTTAGGTTTGATTCTTTGTGAGGTCACAATCCAGTTTTAGAATGTTATAATTAGCGAGTAGGCCATTCTACGATTCTAGTTTAATATGACTAAAATGCTGTGTTTGTCACAAAAAAATCACATTTAAAATAAAGAAACAGCTTTTAAATTGAGGTAACAACATTGCATCAATTTGGAATAGTATTCATTTAGTTGGAACGGCCACAAAAAACGTGTCAATGAGCCAAAGTTTACCTCCGTCTGTATTGCATATGAAAAAAATCAAAAACTGGCAGGAATGGAACATGGGTAGAACTTAAAATAAACGATAATAATATTTTATTAGCTCTTGGTACTACTATATTTTGATATGACCAGTTTTATAATATGAAGTTCAGATATTATCACATATAGAGGTCACCATAACTTTTTTACGGACAAAAGCTTTACAAAAAATTCATACAAAACAAACTTAAATGATCTGAATTTCGGAGCAAGACAATAAAGACGACAGCTTGAAAACAAAAGAGTAAAAACAACAAATTAGAATAAAAAAATTAAACTGTATTGTTAAAGCTGATAAATAAGTGTTCTTAGCATATAACAAATCATTTTTTTGTCGAATTAGGTAGGGTATTATTTGTCTAAATTACGTTATGTTTATGGGGTTTTACTGGTAGAACCGCAAAAAAGTGTATAGTTTATTTGGATGAATTTGTCGTACAGTGATCCATTTGACCACCAAGGCTTCGAAATAACCGAAATACACAGCGTAGCATATACTCAGATTTTGGTTGCTGAAATATAGTGTTTGAATTAAGTGATGCAGGTAAAATTAGCCACCTTTGCCTAAACTTAGGGATAAAAAACTACACCAGACAACAGTGGTTTTCTTATGTGCTGAGGGTCTTTTGACAGTAATGAGCGACCGCTGGCAATCAGCGTTACCTCCTGTGCGTTCAAGCTGGCGAAAACACCGACTGTCGGCTGACAAGGGCCCCATGGGCACAACAACAACATTTGTGCGGACGATGCTATCTCTTTGCGTGCTGTTATAACAGCAGCAGCCGTCGCCGCGATTTCTATTTATCAACGGAGGCCGCCGCAAGTTTTTGAGCCCTTACTACTTTGAGCGGCCGCTCGTTTCTAAAACAACAGTCGGACTGAAGCGATGGTAGGAAAGCACCACATTTTCTGTCGTCGGCTAAGTCTTCGAGAAATGTACGAGAAAGTGTAACGACAGCCTTTGGGCCAGGGTCGAATGACTGGCGGTATGACTACGCTAATTTTATCTTGCTACAGAAGTATTTTTTTACAGTTCGAAAACTGTAATCACTGAACTAAAGCAAATGGTCTCCTGATGCTTTGAAAATGCCGCACGCGCTTCGCTTGTTCAATTTTTTTCCCTTGCTATTTTTAAAATAATTACACATAGACTATGTAGGGCAATATTTTTCTTGTTATTCCTTTAAGAATAAAAAAGCGTTTTATAATAATTTTGGCATGAGACAATTGTAATAGGTTACGTCAGTGTTCGTTAAAAACTGTGGACTCAGTTGTCTTTAAGTCGCGATAATTTTTGTAAAATTCTAACATACTTTTATACTTATTTCCCAAGTATATTGTTACCAAGGCTTTTTTCGTAATAATGAGAATGGTATAAATCAATAACGCCTGGTTTAAGGATTCATTTTTTTCGCTTAGGGAAAAAAATTGTAGACTGGTTAAATGTAATTTCGTTAAAGTGTTTTTGGCTGCAAAAATCAAAATGTTATACATCGTAAATTTCAAGTAATTTAATCATCTACTTTCCGTTTTGCTTTATATCGATCAGGGTGGTCCAACTTCTTTTCATCGCGGGCCAAAAACAAGATTTATTTTATCTTGCGGGCCAATGTTTTTAAATTGCGATTCTTAGGCTTATTGCTGGCAAATTATACATAGTCTATGGCATATATACTAACTTTATGGAATGTATACCTTTGTTCAATTACGGTGGTTATGAAATAATTTCAACACCAAAAAGTTAAAAAAATAAAAATTGAAGTGATATTGCCAGATTGAAACAAAGTTGACTATTAGTTCGCGGCCCAAAAAAGCTGAACTCGCGGGCCAACTTTGGGATAAAACACTTTATGATAGATTAAAATAGTGACTGATGTGATGATGAAAATGAATAAAGACTTATTCGAACCGTTCAAAATGATACCTACCTCTGTATGGGCTTCGATATTCTTATTACGTCTTACTACAACCTCCAATCATTATGCTCCAAAATAGTGACTGATTTTCAGTAATTCGAAAATAGAAAAACAGTCGTTTAATTGACGTTTGTGAGAAAACGTTTGTAAACAGCCAAATGTCGATTTTATCGAATATAATGGGTTTAGTATTTTCATTGAAATTACTAAAAAAAAACGTGTATTGTGTTCTAAAATCCTAAAGTTTTACAATAAATTATTGTTTTCTTAATTTGCAGTTGCCTTTCGCTGTGACACAAACCTGTTTGATAAACGAAGTACTATAATCAAACCGTCCGTATCCCCAACAATAAAAGAAGCTTTGTCTACAATTCTAAATTTGATTCGTTACAGAAACTGCTACATGTTCGACCTTATTCATTTTCCCATGACACCCAAGCTGTTTGTACGACAGCTCGTCTGTTACCTTATTCGAAACTTTGTCAGCAACTGCACATAATGAATGATACTGTACAAATACGCAAAGAATCGGTTACTTGAAGCGATTTGACCAAGTGACGAGAATCAAAACGTACTGAGGAGTTTTAGACGTTCTGCCAAATTGATTTCATGACCAAAGCAACTTCGAAGATCTTGTCAAAAGGTCTACTAAGGTTTACATGTAACCAATGCCCATACAAATTAAAAATCACAATTATTTTAGAACAAACTCAAAGCCATGACCTTTTAGTATTGCTATAGCTGTATTACAAGAATAGTTTTGGACACGCTGCAGCTACAGTTTCGCGATGCCTGTCCTCGCAACAAATAAATTATTAAGGGTAAAATAAAATAAATGCCATACTAAGTATATACAGTATTCTAAATTGCGGTTGCATTAGGGCATATATATTTTAAGTAAAATTTTATTCTAGAAACAACATTGTTAAATTAGCCACAATCCTCAAATATATATTCATTTTAAATGCATATCGGCAGTATACACCAAAATTATATATACGAGAATCTTTCAAGATTTGCACTAATTCACAAATACCTATCCAGTTGTAATACTGAATGAAACACCGAGAACTGGGTGAACGTTATTCTACAACAGCATGTCAGCTATAGACACATCAGCCGCGAAGGTTTAACATTTACCTTCGGTGACGACTGATCGAAATTAGATCAAGTATATCGCGATGCACATTTCATGTACACAGGATCTTGCTATTAAAATGGCGCTCAACTCCCAAGCAAGAAAATGCACATAGAGAGTGACAGATTTACGCATCGAACTATGAGTGTAAAACTCCATTTGGGAGTATGCGACACTTTCAAACAACACAGTAACATGATGGGTAACTATATCTTGTCGTTCACTTGATTAAAACTCGGTCTTGGTATCAATCGTAAAAACAGAACACGGTTTCAGCTGATTTACGACTGGTCGAAATGCTGAACAAAGGTTATCAACAATTGGCGATTTAAGACACAGATATTACACGATAAAATTGATAATGGCTTCATGGATATATTAAAATATCTAATCTACATTTTCAATAAATATAATTTATATGTCAACTGAATACGTAACGACATCACCCAGTAGCTCACTAATAAAAAAACGCTTTCAATATCATAACTAGTGTTTCATCACAACGGGACTAAAATTAGACACACTGCAATCTCAACTATACAAATTCTGCTAAATTTAAACCTTTGTCAAAGGTCAACGATGTTTGAATTGTTACGTAACCATCAAAAAGATGCATTTCAATTTCTTGTTTTACAAAGGACATAATCTGATACAAACACGTTTAATAAAATTCTAGTTACTTAAGTTCAACTTTCTAAGCTGCCTAAAGGTATTAAATTCCCATTAGACTTCACCATTGGGCAATAACAAATAAACTTTCCAGGCTGATGATGCTGCGGTAGCCCCAAGTGGCGCTACAGGCAATTCCTACCGATTTTTAGGCTAAGCTATGTACACAGCTGGTTGCCGGCCATTAGGGACACTAAACACCTGAGGCTAGCCCTCGAGAAGACTGACTAATCCCCGTGCTAAGCATTCAGCGTCGTGCTCGTCGCTTGCCTGGCAGCCATTTTGTGAATTCAAAGGCTAAACCCGAGACGAGGCAGGCATGATTTTTTCCCAACTCGTCGGCGGGCATGAGACGTGGGCACACACGAAAACGTGCCCGGGCCGATATATGGCTACTAGAAATCCGCCTTTGTTTCACGGCTAATGACGCCGCTAGCCCCTATTTCAATATCTCCAAGTCACGGTGCCGGCAGCGGCGTTGGCTCTACACCCAGCACTGGGCACCTTCAAAGGCATAGTTGCGCTAAAAAGGCCGCAAACCGACCAGCAGCTAGCAGACTTCAAAGCGTGCACTTGTTTTTCACCGCACGCAGCTAATTATTGCGTCATAGGCGATTTTTGCGACCGCCTTCCAGCAGAACTTGTGGGTGGGCTTGGCGGTTTTTCTTTTTCGGGTGGATTTGCTCGCGTGAGGAAAACAAAATGTTTGAACAGTTCCACGATTTTGACGCTGGTACTTTGTATCAAGCGGGAGCTGGGTTGGATTCAAGTTACGCGTGCTTTTAGTGACAGCCAGATCAAATGGCCCGGACGAAGAAGTATTTGGTGGTTTTAAAGGTAGGTCCATGTGCCTATTCTTGGAATACCTAATTATAACACGAGTGCGTTTTACCATTCAAATCCAATACCTTCCGGCACTCTTAGATATTTATAAAAAGGTTATTGTGCATTTGTTTAAGGACTTTGGGACATTTTATTAGCAAATTAAGGTAACGAAATGTTATCAACTACAAACAGTTCCAACTAAAATCATTTTTCATGGGTCTAATGACGTATTTACATACAGCGGGCCTAATGTAAATTGCACAGCAAAACTAAGTCAGTGGATTAAACCTAATTCAATTTGCAAGAAGGCGCATTGCGTATTTCTAGCAACCTGAGACCAACGGAAAACCTTAAATGCTCGAGGGTCGCCCGGGCGAATTTCCTGTTTCGCCTGCACGGCCAATCAAGCCTTATCTCTGGAGAAATGTGGTTTCGGGCGAGCAAGGAAAAATTTAAGTTTGATATCTCGCAGCAGTCGCCTTATAGGATCGGGCAAAGGCGCATGGCTAATGTACAGGCCGTGTCAGCTTGCTTTACCGCCAACCGAAGCCATACATATACAACGCGCTACATCGGCGCTCTAGATAGGCAAGGCTTAGTCCGGGAAGTCACTTTGAGTTTAAAACATCCGGACAACGGGCGATCGCGCAATAGGCAACTTCCACAAATCTCAAGTCTCGTTCCGCCAAATGTTTGGCATGTTGTGTTCCCTCTTAACGATAAAGTAGTTTGTCAAGTGTGAAACTTACATTCTTCCGCCTACTTCAATTACATTTCCCTGGACTTAATCAAGGTGGTCGCCAGGCATGCCAACGTTTCAAAATAATAAACTTTCGCAATTAAATAAAGCGATCATTTTTGGCTAAAATACAATATATACAAATAGTACTTGATAAACAGATAGCAATATGCAACTTACCGGCACTGTTTTAGTATTGGCTGTGGTAGGGCACTAGTTGAGAGCCCTATTGCCTTAATTATTTGTCAATATTGGTAAAATTTTAAGCGAGGGTTTGTTATATAAACACCAAAAATACCAAATAATTGGCGTTTGCTTACAAATATGCTCCGGTTTATCTGCGAAAAATTCAAACCCAGAACTTTACAAAAATCTTTGCATTTGATTTAATTGCAAGGTAACGTAAACTATTGGTGAAATCACCAAAGTGACAACGTTTTGTACAGGCCATTCCACTACACAAAATCACAGCAGCGCGCTGCAGTAGCTGCGTTGCCGAAACGCGTCACCTTGTTTATAGAAGGCGCTTATCAGATTTTCGACTCGCGACGTGGGAATTGGGTTGGGGCCTGGCGCTGCCGGTTGCAGCAAGTAAACGCCGCTCCGTGGATGCAGCGACGAAGACAAGTGCTTGTGTCAAATTAAAGCGGCCCAGCAATGCAAACACGCACCTGTCATTCGTCGCTTTCAGCGAGCTGAAGACGACCATAGTAGCACCGGCACCTAGTCAAACCCGCGAAATCACGAGCGATTTCGCGCCGCAATCGAACGTAATCGGCTTACGGACGAATCCTGTACAAACACTCGTAAGATTATCCGCCTATATGCCCATCCCTGAGCAATTGAATATATCACGCGCTTTGCCAATATCGACTTCTTCGCTATAGCAAACCATTGCCGATTGCGAAAATACTCTACACACGAATTGCCTGTGTTTCTCTTATCACTTACTGCGCCTATCGTAAGTCCAATCGCCCGTTTGCGGCTCTCTTGGCGCGTGGCTATGTTGCCCAAATACAATTAGTTTAAAGACCTACTGAGCAAACTAAACTAAAACAGCTATGTGTCGGTTTCACTTAATTATTGATTTCAAACTTGTGATAAAGAATTCGTTTTAATTAGTTGCACAACAAGCAAGAAACCAAGCCAAAAGGCGACACAATCGTTTCTGGTCTGCCTGTAGGTTGCACCTTGAATAATACAAACATGACACCCACGCAATGTACAGTGTTATTGGAATATTCGTTTGTGCTACCTCTGTGCGGTTTTACCTGTTATCCTTATTAGTTAAGTTCAGTTTAGAACGCCGATAGACCGATACCTGATCTGTGCAGATTTGTAGACACTGAAAATCGAAACCCCTGATCGCTGATTTAGCATAGCCGCTGTGTCAAGTCTGCCTTAAAAAATTCCTCGCCTTCACGTGATATACGTGCCGGTTATGCTGCGAAATGGATGAATCCATCGGCATATAAACTCGAGCCCGCGCAAAACCAGAAGTCCTTTGCGGCTGCGGCGATTTAGTTCGGCGTAATTTCCATGCTTGATTTGAAAGCAGATGGACGGACGAAAATCGGGACCCTGTGTCATTCCCTGGTTTGCGAGACGACCACTCAAAAAAGCACGCCGCTTGTCGTGCTTTATTTGGATCGAGGGTACGACGGTTTTGCGACTGGGTTTCAGGGCCTATATACGATTTCGACAACTGTCGTATGCGCAACGATAAAGGTGTGTGTATACATACAGCTAAGCTTCAGCCGGTTCAATAAAGCGCAGTCGCCGTTTGCAGGTTGCCAAAAAAAAGCTTTTCGCCACTAAACGCCTAAATAATTACGATAATTCGGGGTAATAAAAGCAAAGAAAACCTTTACTTGTCAGCGACAGGTTTGATGTTTGTCATATCACAGCCCCTAATGAACTAATTATATACCATTGTAAAGATTGCCCCACTAACACCGATTTTGCAGGTTTTGTCGTTTACCCTGAGTTACCCTGAGGTACGACAAGTGCACATGATTAAAATGGATTTTTTCCTAACACATTTTAAGCCATTACTCACCATTTCGTTAAACTAAAAACTAAACGAATCAAATATGTTTACTTAACTGTTTCCAAGGGGTTCACAGCAGCACCTGCTTAAAGTATCATCAGATTAAAAAAATATTCGATTACCAGTTGAATTTCCGATCCAGGATTAAACGCGAGAGAATGGCGTGAACCTTCATGTCATACGACCCTATTTCTAATTTGATTTAGTGAGCTGAATGCACTGAGCACGATTGTAAAATACTTGCACTCACCTTAGAAATGAGGGCCGACCATTCCGCCCGGGCGTTAATAAAGGCTATTGTTTCTAGCCCAACTATTAATACTCCATGACCGAAGTCTTGGAAAATCTACAGGACCGGTATTAGACTTGGGAGAGGCAATGCGAGGTGCCCGCCGAGACCTGGTCACGTGCCAAACGCTAAGTGATACTAATTCATTGGAGAGATGTTGGCTTGTAGCGGAGGCAGGCCCGGTGGCGACGTCTTGACGAGACACCGCTAAGGCTACCGAGCCCTACTGCTGCCGGTTAACGATTTACAACCGCGGACTTGTTCGATTTGTCGTTGACTATTAGGAACACTGGTGGGCGTTTTCCTTGCCAGCGACGGCGTCGTCGGGATATCGGTATTTTAATTGCACGCGCGCCAGTCACCGAACTTTATTGTCATATCTTGTTGTGTTGCGATTGTTTTTTGTTGAACCTGTGGCATTCACCTGGGGTTGCTACACAAAGCGTGCGCTCTTACTTGAAAATCGCTTTGAAGTATAGGGTCGTCTCGAACAATTTCGTTCAGTCATTTTACCGGCGAGAGCTGACAAATGTTTGTAGGCCTGTCGAGAAATTCTTGGCGGCGGAAAGCCTTGGGCACTAAAGCTTTCCATGAAATGTAATTTTTTTCCTTTTTGCACTTGGTACTAGAACCAATGTGCTGTGTTTATACGTTTAATTTCTTAGCAAAAAAACCGTCGCTTTAGGACGGCAAATTGGGAAATAATGCCGGATATGACCGAGAAATATTCATCGGGCGAATTAGATTTTAAATGTCGACTAAAGCCCACATCTGATGTTCACAACCATTTCGAGAAAAGTAAACCATTTCAGGAAATACTTGGCGAAATCCTTGGGCACTTGCATTCCATGAAATGTTAATGATTTCTTTTTCGTTAATGCTACTAAAATTAGTGTACAGTTTATACGTTTAAATTTGTTTTAAAGAAATCCGTCGTTTAAGGACGGCATTTTGGGAAACAATACCGGATATGATTGAGAATTTTCTTCCTCGCGCGACCAATATCAATATAAAATATAAAGTAACTGCCATCTGCCATAAATAAATTCATAAATGCGTTAATTTTTGAAATCCCGCAAATCCAAGGTTTGAGAATCACCCTCTTTCAATTAGCGACCAAAGCCAACACCTGATGATCACGATGAATAAATATATATTCGAAACGTTCAAAATGTTAGCTTGTTTGATAGGGCTTTGATATCCCTATACGCTTAACTAAATCCTATAAACCACAATGCTCCGAAATAGCGACCACATGTACAGCGTATTATGATTGTTGTTTCCTCTAACCTCGCCCGAGAAATGTGAGAGTTGGAGGTAGACAAGCAAACGGCAGACAGCATCTCCTGATTTGACCTTGATCGCTTTGCGGCAAAACACGTGGTGACTCCCTTATCCAGGCAAACAACATTTGAGTTTTTATTAGAAGCAATGTGCCGGCATATTCTCCTTTTCACCTGTTCTATTATCCAGCTATCAAAATATTAAAATTCACACTTGTAGTTCTACACTTGTGATGGCACGAGATATTGCCGAAACATTTGTAAACAACGAAATAACGATTTTATAGAATATAATGGCTGTAGTATTTTTATTTAAATTACTAAAACTACATGTATTGTGTTCCAAAGTATATTATCCCATTTTTTTGAAAATCCTTTAGAAATGGCGCAGCTTTTTTGTCCTAAAATCGATTTTTAACCGTAGCGTATTCCATCCGTGTAGTTTATATATAGGCCTACGCCCACACTCCATAGGCGTGGTCTACAACTTATGGGTCGCGGCGCCATGTGGGGTTACGAAAAGCCTTTTGGGTCGCAATCACTACCCCCTAGCAGTTTAAATGATTTCATTTCATTCGGGGTGGTTTAAATGAGCGCAATGAGTATTTGAAAATGTTAAAGCAAATTAAAAACTCTTGTTTCATTTGTCAGCTTTAAAACCATGTGTTAATTTAAACTTCTAATTTGATACACATGCTGTGTAGCCAAAGTTCTCTGGAAGTATATAATTAAACGCTCGTCTTATTTAGTATAAGCTTTACTTATCAAAAAACAACCTGGAATCATACGAAAATGCTAATTCATTTTATTTAAACTGGGGCGGTTAACTAAAAGGTTGGAGACCACTGTCATAGGCTTACAATGCGTTATGTCTCTTCGTTTCAACAACCTAATTTGGACGTATAAATGTAGAGTCCCGCTTAACAGAAACTCAGCAAAGTTTCGCGTGTGGGAGGAAGGTATACAGTAGTTAGCCGCGTTCGGTATGGTTCGGACCGGCTGCTTGTTTCCGCGCTGCCTGATACAACAAGTCGAGGCCCGTCCGTCGGCTCGTGATTGACGCGACGAGTGACGTCGGCCTCGGCAGACAGCGCATCATTCGCAAACGAGCCACTACAAATGCCGCTAGGCCAGGTTCTAAGCACGCCGGACTTCGCCTGAACGCGAAACGCCGGTACAAAGCTTGTCTTGTTAAGGGCGAAGGCCGGACTTTATGCTGGACGGTCGGAAGTTGTTTTTTTGGCGCGATTGCTGTTGACAGTGCAAGCCGCCGAGGCACGCTTCTTTAATCGTCGGGATAATCGCTGATCACGCCAACGACTCTCTCTAAAGTCTAAATGACCATAAAGTACCAGCAGCAAATTTTGGCCAGGCCGTCCTGAACAAACGCACTGTTTAGTTACTGTGAATCGGCGCACATTTTTGTCAATATCCTGTGCAATAACTGATTTATTTTCAATAACCACTTCTAGTATTTTTATCGAACATGATTTATTTTTTTTGCGAGTTCCACAATGACTTTCGTCATGAGCAACTATTTTTTGCTCGTGTGATAAATTTGAGTTAAACATTTTTTGATTGTCGATAAGGCTATATTATAAAATAGGTCCTTCTATTCAAACTTAAAGATAACGTTTTTGCTTATTCCGTTACGAAGTTGTAGAAGTAGGCTATGGTTATAAAAATGGCGCAGATCTCGTGTAATTTCAAAAGTTTCATTCTTAGCATGAACAAACTAAAATAGCTATGTTTCGTTTTAATATTTCTTTTTTGTTAATATAGATATTTTCCATGCATTCTGTCCACACCAAGTTGTTTAAAAAAAAAAAAAAAAAAAAACTGGTGTATTTATAACCATTAGGTATATATTTTACTGATTTTGTAGTTGAATGCGTTTACATTTTGGTTTGGTACTAAAATGAAATGTTACCATAGTTATGGATGACTTGTTATGCCTATCTAAAAGTGATATTTAGCTGCAGCTTGTATATGGACACTTCTAACAAAGGGAAATTATTCCAATGCAAAATCCAACCACTAATCCCAAGAGCCAACGACAAATATACATCTCTCGACTATTTTTAGAGCCAACAGGCCTATATTTGTCGCGATGACGAGTCGCCTCTTCAGTCGGATTTTAAGTTTTGCGATCGCGAACAGACTTAAGCCTTGTATATTGGCACAGGAGCCAGACCGCAATGTGCCGAAAAGCCTGCCTGTCTGCTTGATAGACAACAAGGCATTGTTCGCTCTCTTGGGACGCTTTGTACCACGAATAGTTTTAGTTAAGTCAGTCCGTTATGCACTCTACACTATTCGCTTTATCTTGCAGATTCACGGCTCAATTGTTTTTGTTTTACAGGAACACCCTGAATACTTTCATTTATTTTTCCCGAAAGCGTTCCACCACTGTGCAACATCATATATGGCAGGTGTAGCCAACTTATGTTGGTTGCGATTGACTGAAATACATTTTAAAGACTCTCGATCGACTGGTTCTGTAAAAAAGTCACAAAACACTTATTAAACATTTCGAGCGTTGATTGGCATTTCAAGCCAACAAAGGAATTCAATTTGTTACGTCAAATAACGCTTTATTAGGCTTCTCCAGACAACAATTGGTCATTTTAATGTCCCGCTTGTGTGCGAAAGCTACTGTAATGACGTAACACATATTCGACACGATCGACCAGGTGAAATGTGGCGATCGACATGTTAGCTACCCTGATATATGGTAGGCCTAATATTGACTAATTGCAAAAATATCGACACTTTTACGATTTTTTGATTTTGACTGTGATTTTTGCAATATAAACGATATCTGCCCCCCACGTGATAATAACTTTCATTTTTCTATGTAATGACAACTTGGTACGTGTTAATTACAAAAGCGTTAGTGTTACACCAAGAAGGTGTGCTTTTTTTTGTTCTTATTTTTTTTAAATTACCGCAGTTCGAATGTTTACCGTTGTGTTTCTTCGTTTGACCCAATAAGTTTATGTTTCCCGAAGGGGCCTCCTGGTTTCAATCAGTGGTTACCAAACTTTTTAGCTTGCGCACAGCAAATAAAAAAAATGTACGCGGCAACTTTCTACAAAATAACAATTTTATAGCTTGACAATTACCCTTAATATATGTAAGGCAATGAATGCCCTAATTTTATCATTTTTTTGGGAAGAGTGCATTCAAGTGTTACATTTTGCTTGTGTGTAATGCAAATGCGTTTTTTTGGCAAAATAGCAAAGTGTCACTGGGCACACTTAAAAATATCTTGAGGTACACTGATGGTGTGCCGCGGCATATAAGTTTAAATATAACTAGTTTAAACATTTAGAAATGTCTCACTCTTAGAAATCTTTTGTGACCACAGTGCCACGCGATTCCGTTGGCCGAGTCAAAGTTTTAAATGCGCAAAAATGGGAAAAATGTGAATACTGATGAATTAAGGAACACTAAACACGGATCTGTTCATAATCTTCAGTAGAAAAATAGGGGCCCAAATAAATGATAAAACCGCACTGAAGATGGCATAAGCACTTGCCGAAACGTATGTAAATAAAACAAGGAATCTTTTATCATTTATTTGGGCCACTCTTTTTCTACCGAAGGTGATGAATTTAAATTTTACAATTTTCTTTGTAGCAGTTTATATGGAAAAGTAGAATAGTTCCAAAGCACAACAGAAAACTGTTAAAAAACCCTTCGTTACACCTATATATGAATATAAGTAATATTTATTGCGTATAATATATAAGGAGTAAAATGCGCATTGCACAGAGCGTTAGCTGTGATATTTCATCGGGGCGAAAATAAATGAAGTGTAGAACAATATATCGAGGAAGGAAAGGGGAGTATAGAAAGAATGGGAAAAAAAGAGTTCAATAAATGGACGAAAAAAAGAAGTTAGTTCAAACGACAATGCACTTCATATAATGCTGCTGAGGAAAGCTATGATCCTGCGGCACATGCTTTGCCTTAAAAAAAACATTTTTGGATGACGAACTTTATACAATGTCTATATATATATATATGCACTTGATATAGCTGGTAGATGTTGGTTTCTTGTTCGTCGAGTAATGGGCAGAAGATTTTTCGCCGACGTCATGAAACCTTCTGACCAATCAGGTGGTCCACGACGCCACGATGGAATCCCACGACAGACCGGCCGTCGCGATGGTGGTGGCGCCAGAGAGCAGTGCTGGTAGAGCTGCCACGTTCTTGTACTTGGGACTCGAGTGCTTCTCGTAAACGAACGACTGTTTTTCGGCCTCCGATCGATGGCTCTTGGCCAGCAGATGAACGCACTCGTACAGCTAAGGCAAAATAAGTACTCCGTTATGTGGATAAAATGGCGCGTGTTAAACATGCAGATGCAGAGGTTCCGTATCGTATACCTTAGATTAGTGGTTCTTAAACCTTTTTTCTTTCATGGTCCATTTTCGTTGCACAAAATTTTGTGGCTTATAATTATTTTTTTGAAAAAGAAAAAAAAACACTTAATAGGTTTAGAACAATAAACGGCAGGACATATTTCAAAACAGACAATTTATTCATTCGTGCATTAGTGAGATACTTTCCAGACTAATGAACAAAATTCTTCAATACATCTAGCTTTATGAAATTGGTCTGTGGCCCACCCCAAATTTTTTCATGGCCCATTGGTTGAGAATTTCTGCCGTAGACAGTGTTTCTCAACCTTTTTTCGCTGCGACCCAAACACTATGTGTAAATGTAACAGCAAAGCTTTGGTAACCCAAATTCTTTTGACTGAACTTTTTGTCATCGAACAAAACATTAGAAATTAGCATAAAAAAGTTCGAATTTAATTGATGTGGTTCACTTGTTTCGTATCCGCTATTTTTTTTAGAAATGTTGGATAAATTTTGTCCAGAAGTAATCCTAATAAATTTAACCATGTAAGATTACTGCAGTCGGCGACTCATCCAAATTAAACGGCGGCCAAAATTAGGGTCGCGACCAACAGTTTGAGAAACACTACCTTCGAATGTGAAAACAAGGCACAAAATCTTTATTGCAAATTTAGAGAGGCAAAGACCAAACCTTTGCGATTCGCCAGTATTGTCTTGTCTAATGGGAATATTTTTAAAGTTCCGAAAACACCGTACTTTTATGAATACCGATCTTACTCGATAGCGCCGAAAGTGTCTAGATTAGATGGTTGAGCAATTGGGCAGTAAAAACGTTTAAATGTTAAATAAGTTGGCAGAATTATTTTTTTATTTAGGGCAACATTTCTCGAACAAAGCATTTTGTGTTATGCATTTGTTAATTTAATGTGACTTCACTATTGCATATAAACTTTCCTAATACTTTTCATAGAATAGGACAAACGCTCATAAGCCAGGCTTACCTCTGTCAAGCTGCTGCGCATGGGCTCGCGCAATGATGACGTCATTTCGAGTCGACCGGCGCAGAAGCGGCTGACCTCTCGGGCCACGCAGCCCTTTGTACCGGGAAATTCCCGGCACTGATTGGTTGCCTCACTGAGCGAATCTGCGCAAATTTAAAAGCAGGTGTGGGTGCTGTGTTTTTCTCGAATGTAATACGCCACTTCCGTTCATCGTAACAACGTCCAATAAAACAGAACACTGACGACGCCACTTGGGATTAAAATATGGATATTGTTCTGCACATTGATTTGTGCTTGCGGCTGCCAATTTAAGGACTTTCGAATTATGAGCGTCGGTCATTGGTAATATGTCACTGTTTTTTGGTATTATATTACTGATGTACCTGGAGGTGGGTTTTGGTGTTAGCTAAAATGTTGTATAGGACTGATTTTGGTCATTTAAGCCTTATTCCGGCGAATTTGAGACTTATTCCTATTTACGTTGTTGCGACTATAAGGCATTAGTCCTATATTGGTTTTATTCCAAACTGTTTATCACGACGTCCATTTTGTTCTTATTTCGATCTTAAGGCCGAAGTCCATTTATATATCATCGTATATGGTGTAAAACCATTCTTTATTCTATTTCGAAAGTTAGAAACCGTTTAAATAACACTTACATCCGTTGAGATTTGCCGCTGGTCCCCGGACGTGTCGTATGGTGGCGTGGGCCAGGGTGAGAGAGGCTGCTGCCCTGACTGAAGGCAGGAACTTAAGGTAGACCTCGTCAAGCAGCATCAGTTCGCCCAGGTAGTTCGACAGGGATCGTAGCTCGTGGCCAACTTTGGCTTTCTAAATTAGAGTTTGTTTGATACGAACTTATTAGGAATGTCCGAGTATCGGATCAGAATCGATCCTTGATGGTAAGTGGTAGTATCGGTACTAGGCTGGAATCGGTGCCGACAGGGACGTCGGAGCGATTGCAGGGCAAGGAGGGCGACTTTTTTGGCAACATAGACCGCAAGCGAGCGTAGCGAGCCGAAATATTGGGGGGTGCGGGGGTATTCCCCCGGAAAATTTTTTGCGGCCACGTCCTCTAGATTGGCTTAAAATGGTACCAAAAATGTTTTAACAAATGTCAAGCATGTCATTTTACGAATTTTTTTGCATTTTTCCGTAGCTCAAGCCCTACCCCATTTATGATTTCCGTCGCATAATATTTAACGTTGTGAAAGCAATATATCATTGTTCATGAAAAGGGCACTTTTGCCCCCCTCCCTTGCAAAGGGCAGGAGGGGCACTTGCCCCCCCTCTCCGGCGTCCCTGGGTGCCGATCCGATACCAAACATGGAAATTTTACCCATGATTTCTTAATTATTTCAACATTGAAGGTAACTACGCTAACAACTGGCGGTAACTAAATCTCTTAATGTTCAAGCAAATTATGGACTTAATACCTGGCAAAAACGTTTGAACGTTTAATTTGCTATTTTGCTTGTTTGAGCATAGGAATGACGTCATTGGGTATCGTATCGGATCGCAACCTTTTTGTCAAAAATATCGGGTATCGGTATCAGAATAAAATCTCAAGTATCGGACATTCCCAGAACTTATGTATTTGGACACTTTACACGAAAAGGCACATAGCACTCGGTTTGACGAGCAAAAAATAAAACCCGCGCGTTTTTTATATATCTTTTGAAGGCGAGATTTCACAGACTTTGTGGTATGAGACTGTTCTGCATAAAATGTAATTTTACTACAGCACAGTAACTCGTTGCTCGCAGTACAGCCAAATTTTTACTCGTTTTTGTGTTTTTTCTTGCGTCTTGGACTATACTTAAAATGCTATTTTCTGACAATCACACGCGTATGACCGCCTACCACTTTAAGTAACCTGTAGATAACAACTCACGTCGCCAAACAGGTCGAGGAACTGGTGACATGTTGGCACAACCAGCTTATAGTCGAACACTTTCAGAATAATTCGTTCCATCATCAGAACCTCGGCTCGCGAGTAAGTGTCGGCCGTGACGTAAGCAAACTCGTCAGCGTCTGGAGGGTAGATTTCCTCGAACTTGGCCGCCAGGAACATGCACGTTGTGCCTGTATTAAAAATGCCACAACGCTGTCCGGGTCTTGCATTATACGATGCTAAAACGTTTTTATTTTTTGCTTTAAAATACCCAGGATCAGAGTAATAACCCAAGTTAATCGCAATCAATCTGTTCTTGATTTGTGGAGTTAATTTTCCACCATTTTTTCGAGCAATCTACCCCATTTTAGCCCAGCTGTCGATTTAATGTTATTATCGTTAGTTTTTCAGAACGTATATCGTTGTACGCAGTATACCAAAATTTTCACTCGTTTATATGTTCATTTTTGTGCCATGGAATACACTCAAAATGCTATTTCTGGCAATTTAAAAAAAATGGTAAATGGTTTTCAATTGGCTTAGCAATTTTGATATTCAATCTTAGAAAGCTCAACTCAAAATGATAGTTTTGGTGATTAAAATAATCTATTCTAGGTCATGTGGTCCACGAAAGTAGAAAAATGATGTACATTAAGATAATGCTGAATTTAGTATTAAAAAAGGTTCAAATTGGACGAGACATATCTGCCACCTACGGTAAATGCACTTTCCCAGTTGCATTTAACGCACAAAACCAAGCATCTTACCTAGCAACTGTAACTTCGCCCGCGTAACTGACATCGTGGACAGAAATCGATCGACGTACGCGACGGCCAGGTGTAACGTTTCGTTGTGCAGCTTGTACTCGTCCTGAACTTCAACCAGCCAATCCACCAGTTTGACCCGCATCGGTGCCGTGATCTCGGTCTGGTCGCTAAGGTAATTTGCGCTGGGTGCGTATTGCACTTCGGACTTTCTCAGGCACTGCATTATGTCAGCGCAATACTCGTCCGAATAATCAAAGCGAAAGTCGACCTTGCCGCCGTAGCATCGCCCTTGACGCTTTGATTTTCCAGTCGAAATCGGAAACTTCTGCGAGAAGCCTATCCCCGATTCCTGGGACAACTCGGATTCTGGCAGACTTCGGTATGACGAGTCAGAAGACGTGTCCATGCTAATTGTCTCAGAAATTGGCGGGAAGAAGCGGCCTTTATGAGCTGCCTTGTGGTCATTGTCTTCGAGATTGCGACTGTTATTTTCAATAACGCTTAGCGGCAGTCGGGGAAACTGATTTTGTCCACGAGTGTAGCTGTTAGTGTTGCAGTTTTCCTGGCCAAACGATTCGTGACTTCCATTTGAGGACATGGCTTTGTTTAATTCAGCGCAGCCGAGTAGGCCTGGAAAGCAGTTGTCGTTTTGAATGTTTTTGTTGTGCTTTTTCCCCAGCCATTTATGATCAGTTTTTGCTGCCCGTGACGGCTGAACTCTTGGCACATTGCTGTCAAGGGTACCAAGCGGCTGACGCACAGCTAGCATTTTGTGAGCAGGTGTTCCTAGCGGAACAGCTGTGTAAATTTAAACATGTTTTGCTCCTATATGCTGGACATTTATTCATTTTAGGCTTAAACGTTGACTTCGTCTGACTTGAATATAATAAATTACTCTAAAAGCTAACATATCTAACTGAACAACGTTGTGTGTATAGAACACTATAACAAATATTTAATTTATGTCTACAGGTTTAATTATCTTCGGTATGCCTGCACGTACCTTTTCAGATATTCTTACAATTAGACCAGTAACTGTAATTGCTCAGAATTTGACTCAAACTTGCACTTTCATGTGTAACCAACGAAATTAGGAAACTACTCTTCACAAACCAACTTTCCAGTTTTTCAGGTTAGTAAAACAAAAACAAATATTAGACAATATGCTGTTTATTCTGTCATAGAGTACGAAATATATGTTACGGCCTATTGTTTGGTAAAACTGATGTCAACAAACAAGTCAAGTGAATTGCCTTATATATTTGTTATTACGTTTAATCAATAAGATAAAATTTCAGACAATAGCATAGCATTAGTTTTCCATACTCGTTTTACTTCGAAAGGCCTTTATAGACTTTTGTGTTTAAACTTGTTGTCGGGCCGTTTTCTCCGAAAAGGGCCTAATTTAAGGGTAAGAAGCATAAAAGGCCTAAATTTAGTTTGAAAAACGAACGATTTGAGGGAGATAATAAACTAACACATAAACTCCAAAATAAGTTAATTGTTTGCTATAATCTGAAACCACATTCTTAATGGACTAGCAGTAGCAACGATTTTTGTTTTAAAGCCTTTCAGAAACTTGCTTCAAAGCTGATACATAATTTTTGGTTTTTGTTTAATATTGTCCTGGCATTCTTCAATTTAAACATATTGTTACTTGACTATACTGATGTAATTTGCTATCAGGTCAAATTGTGGTATTTTTGCCCATAATATGGATTATCGAAATAAATTCCTCATTATTCTTAACACAAATACTGGTTGTGAAAATTACATCCTTAAAACAGCGTGGTCTAATTATAGGCCGGCCGACTCTTCTTATTGACCCGCGATCTTACTTTTATGGGTCATGCAATTTTTTTTGGCGCTTCGATTAACTCAGCTTGCTAACAAGGTCTTATAGAAAATCGTCCGTAAGACTACTTAAATTATGACGTAACCTGTGAATTCATATATAAGATTTGTATGCCCCCCCCCCCCCCCCAAACTAAAATACTGGATTCGACCTTACAACACTGGTCTGCTATTTGTAACGAATTGCTTCCAACGGTCCGCGATTAAATTAGACCATGCTGCTTTAAAATGTAAATCACGAAATATTTCACAAATGCAACTCAATGTTTAGGCTTCTGGGTTGTATTTACAAAAAAGCACCATGACGAAATGGGATGTTTACACCCAACAGTTATAATTTATTTTCCGAAATGATGTTCTAATCTACCAGAAAGCACACGCGTCATCTAAGTTGATTCGGTGAAAAGGATCATCTGCAGTTTATCTATTCGATTTTAAAATTCCTTCCCTGAGCAGTTCGACATCTCATCTGATGTTTACGAGCTGATACAACTGGAACTGAAACATAAAAGGTATTTGAGACTGGAAAAGTGTAGATGTGGCCTATGTATGCAGAGCCGCACAAAACATTTGCTGGTGTATTTTTATAGAAGCTTTAACTTGGTTGCTAAGTTTTTCAAGAGGTGAAACAAACAAAAGACTATAGTAGGCTATAAATAACCTTAAGGCCTTGAAATGTGAAAAATTACATTATTTACTCCAAACTTTTATTTTTTCGTTAAACAAGACAAGAAACATCCTTGGTTTTTGGTTTGAGCGTTTATCAGTCAAAACAAAAAAGTAGCCTACTACTGATAGGTTTAGGACCAGGTACTGTATTGCCCTTTTTATTTGTGACGCCCTTGGCCCTTTTATACACTCTGTTGAATCTTTCTTATTACTTCTATTATCTAAACTTAATTCCGCGAAAGGATAACCCAACTTTTAAAATTCGACTCAGTAACAAATCTTATTTCATGCAAACTCACTAATACGCGTTGTAGTAGTAGCCGTAGCTGGACTGCTGCGGGTAGCACGCCTTCCAGGTGTAATAGCTGCCGAAGCGATATGAAGGCATGTAGAACTGGGCCTGTCTGCAGCGCGCAGTACAGCTGTAGTGCAGCACCAGTTTGGCGCTGGCGTCGGTCCAGTAGGAATCCAAACCGCTAGTTACAGACTTGCAGTAGATGACCAGCTTCTCGGCGTAGGCCTGAACCAGTTCCATTACCTCTTCAGGCAGATTTTCACCGTGGTAGGCAGTCAGCATAGCGATGTAGTTCTTGAAGTGCGAAAGCTTGGCCTATGAACGAGCGCATTCGTAAGTTTAATTCTGTGCGAGTTTGGTTTCTCAATGGTCACGTTTACATAAGTAATGTCGTATTATAAGATGCCGAATCACAAAAGCTCTAAAATGACGCCGATGCATTTCTATTATACCACGCGTAAGCGGTGTAGTGCTGTTCTTGCCAAACTTATAATACTAGATTTAAACCAAATAAAAACAGTGTTGTAAGGAAGGTGCAAATAAGCAATTATTTCGGACAAATGACAACTCAAATTGCATTCTACAGCCAAGCGCGTGATATCGTATTGCATTTTTATCATTTTGAAGCCTAATGACTTAAGGTTATGGTTAGACCTGGACCAGTACTTTCGTTACCACGTTGAAAATTAATAAAGAATTGTTGGAAACGTTTAAAATATGCTAGCTATACAGCATTGGCTATGATATTACTTCTACTTTGCCACAACAAATGACATTTCCAAGCCCTTCCAGTCAAGCTCGACAGCACTCACAGCGGACATCGACGCAATCATGGCGCTCCGCTGGGAGGCGTGCTGCCCGTCGAGCTTCTTCTTATAGTCGGCGATTCTGGCGGCGCGGTCGGTCAGGCAGGAAGCGTAAGAGGCCACGACACGGTCCAAATAGGACTGTACGTGCTGACGGAAGCGCTCGATACTGGCGCTAAACTTGCTCGCACAGTCGACGATAATTTGGGCGAGTTTCTCCTGGTAGTCGGCCACCGTTTTGTTGTACAGCTCAGCCAGCTCCTTGGTGCAGTCGGCGATTTGCGCCTTCTGGTCGGCGGTTAGCTCTAGGCTCTTGTTCCTGCATATCGATCAGCGGAAGAGATTTCACAAATGCGAATGCCAAAAAAACAAGCTCATTTAAAGCATAAAGCTTGTAGTTATAAAACGAATATCAAAGCTTGTACAAATGAAATTGGCTTTCGTTAGCGTATCAAGTAGCACAATCCTTATTGAAAGCGCATTTGTTACACAGAGAGGAATTCGATGTGTTGGTTAAGATCCCTTTTTATCTATGCATTACAAAAGATTGTACAAATTTAATTTCAATCAACAAACTGGTTATGCCGCTGTGGCTCGATAGATATACCCTAAAGAAAACGTGTGATCATGTATATTATTATGGGTTTTACTTGAATATACACGTCAGCTGAACAGTTGTCGGCAAGCAGAAATTATTCAAGATAGCACTCATGCAATTTAAAAATTTTGATTTAGGGTCTCAAAAGTTTTGATTTAGTTTATTAATCCATTGTGATAAGAATATTCGCGGAATACAGGTGAAACACTACTGTCTAAAAACCGAAACATTCCTTTGCTTCGTAACGCTACAAAAGAATCCTGAATTTGTTGCGGTAATAGAACTTTTACCCAACACTGTTCAGGACGTAAGCTTGACATGCCCGCAATCTTGAATGTGAAATCGTGCATTTAAAATATGCATCGGTATTGAACGCGCTACTAATCCCCCCTCTCCCCCTCAAAAAATAATCGAGTTCACGACTGGTCCCGTCAACGAACTATATTCATCTTACAAACCTACCAGGCCTGGAAGGTTTTGACTTTGCTGTCAATCACAAAGGCGTGTCTGGCTTTGACGATTTCCTTGTACTTGTTGTAGTATTCGACGTGGTATTGGACCCACTTGGCCTTCCACGCAGCAAAGTCGACCACAAACTTGGCCACAGCCTCGTCCAATTTTTTCTGCAATTCGGACTTCACGTCGGCCACCGGCTTGTTTAAGGTGTCTGAGCAGAACAAAACAACGTAAATTTCCAGATACTGACCTACACGTTCCCTGACTAATGTAAGTGCCCTTTGTTTCGTAAAACGTTATATTGGTAAAATTGTGAATTTTATTGCATATATATTTTAATGCTCAGAGGTTAAACGCAAAGTAGCTAACTGTTGTAATAAGTAAAAATAAGAGGCGTGAGGTGAATTTACCAGTCTCAAAAATAACACAAAAACGTGGGTGTAATCGTAGGCTATATGTATGACAAGTAGTTGTAGTATTTGCAAACGCGGAATGTTAGTGACACGGAAGAAAAGGCATACATCCAGTTTATGGTTAAACAACTTGGTTTGTGGGTAGGCTACTCTTTTTATTTTGGCAGTCAAAAAACACCCCAAAACTTGCAAAACCTCAAAATCTTTATTTGTTTTTTTCTAGTTCTTTTAGAGGCATTAGACTGCTTAGCAGTAACCGAGACTGCATCAAACTTTATTTATATTTATCATTCGATGCCAGTATAGAGCTGGGATGAATGTATAATAATGTTTTTTTCTTGGAACGCATAAAGATTTTTAGGGGGGCAAATCTCATTTTTATAGGAGGTTTTGACAAGAATATTGCAAAAAGTTAACGCAATCGGTGAGAAAAACGTCGTTTCTACGTAGCTGAAGTTCAAAGTTTGGAAATCCAAAATAATGCACTTTTCGTAACAAAATTGTTTAAAAAATAGCAAAACGGGTTACGATTATAGGACACGCCCGTAAATCATTTGACGAACTGCTCCTTAAAAATAGAGAAATCCTTCTTTGCATAAACTTTTGCAACGAGTGTTTTAGTATGATCATCAAGCAGTGGCTTATAGTGACATTTGCACAAAATTGCTATTCTTTTAACACTTACTAAGATCACAAGTCTTAAGTCCGTTGTAGGTAATTTTGCGCCAGTTGAAGCTGAACTTTCCCATGGAGTAGTTCACGTACTTGTAGCTGCTGTGCTGATACCAACGTCCAAGCTTTTGACTGAAAACAGTATGCGTTGTCACGTTAAAAATGCGGTAGTTAGGCTATGCGTGCCGTGGCACATAATAGTTGAAAAGTACTAAAAATGATGACATTTTACTATTCAAGGATTGTTTGTTTGTGATATTTTTTTATATTTTTTGTAGATCTATGGTCGGCAAAAAGTGATTTCAAATAACTGGTGATAACAAGGGAATTAGTGATTTTACACAATTCGCAACAAACACACTTGATTAAATATGAAGAGCTAAATTTTCGACTATATTCGAGTCGGCATGTTTTAATAGAATAAGAATGTTTGTCTTTGCGAAATGCAAAACCAGATTCATTTTATTATTTTTTCAGGTTGTTTCAAATCCGGGCCCACACTAGTTAATTTAGAAATGAAACTTGCCTCAAATTTGTATATTTGCGTCTTATTTGAAGTTTTCGAACACTGTTAACGTATTATAAGCAAGTAAGTTTAGCATAATATACAAATTATAGCTCGAGACTTTTCAAGTGTGTGTTGGGATATTTAAGCGCCCGGTTTAGATAGATTACCATCCGTTGTAGTAGTAGGCACGGTAGAACTTCAGGTAGGAGTTGGATAGGTAGCAGCGGTAGGCGCAAGTGTAGAATCCGAGCAATGTGTCTTTGGCAACGAGCATCTGCTTCGTATAGGCCGCCACCATATCCCTGATCTTAAACATTTCGTGCTTGGCGAAAACAACGATCACTCGATCGACGATGCTGGTATCGCTATCTGGGTTACCTTAAAAAAATGCTGGACTTTGTCAGACATGTGGCCATTTGGGCAATGCGCGTTTTTAGATCTCTTTATGTTTAGGTATTTTGTTTTCAATTTAAAAAAATTCTAAAAATAATAAAAATTCGCCAATCGTAAACTCTAAAAAATATTCTACTATATATGATTAGCCATTTTAATCGATCAATAAAAAACAAAACAAATCAAATTTAAAAATAATGGTTATTCAAAAGTTTTCAACAAAATATCACTTTATACAATTGTTTTAAAAATACCACCATTAAGGCTTTTTTTCCTAAAGTTTTTTTTTTTTCCAAAAGCAATTAAAGGTCTTAATTATTTATTTGTAGCAATGACTGTTAGACAATAAGAAGTTAAGGTTTAATTTATTTATGTTATACAATATGCCTGTGGTATCAAACGTCACCTACTAATCCGATATAGAATGCAACAAAGTATACTTACAGTCAAGTTTTACAAGGACCTCTTTGTACTTTTGGGACCTGGTCTTGAGTATGGCGAGGAGATACTTATAGTAGTTGATGGTGTAGTCCTTGATCTTTTTGTTGATTTCCTTTTCGTAATCGAGGATTTTTGCGGCGCGGGTTGCAAGGCACTTCGCGGCACTACAGAGGTGTTAACAAATACATTTGCAGGACTGTGTAGCAGACAGTTAGTTACATAGACTTTGTATTGTGTATGGCAGTGCTATTCAAACTTTTTTTGGTTCGGTGAACCTTGAAGGTTTTGTGACAAATTCATGCACCCTGTTTACTTAAAAGGCAAACTGAGTAAAAAGCGATCTAACAAATCATTATGCTTAACAATATTATCATGTTAATTAAACCGAGCGGAGCTGCCGAAGTTTTAAACACTGTCGGTGAGAGTTCGATTATGGCTGCAGGCTGCTTGCGAGTTCTACTACATGTCATAACACAGCATTCAGTGTTAAACATTAATATTTCATAAAAAATAGTGTGATGCACCCTTATATACCTGTTTGTTCTGGGGCACCCTATTCATACTTTGATGCATACTAGGGTACACTGTGCACACCAGTTAAAGAGCACTGATGTATGGTATAATGCCACCTAAGGCATTAAAAATTGTCATGGCAAATTCGAGTAAAGTGATTTTATTTGTAACTGAATTGTATGAACTTTTCCATTTCGACCTTTGATCAATTATAAAATATTACGATGACACAAAATGTAAAATAAAGTACAACACACTCACAATATTAAATTGTTAAATTAAACAAATATACTAAAAACAGTTTACTGTAAAGCCAATAAACCCTTCAAAGTAGTAAAAATAACTTCGAAGATTGATTTTCGATAACAATGTTTTTAGAAAGCAACAGGCAACAAATAATAACAATTATATAAATGATCACTGCATTGACGTTAGTTCAAACATAGCTTGAATATAGCTTGAAAGAGAATAAATCAGCAAAACTGGAGCGAGGTCTTTGAAAAGAGTTTGTCAGTGTTTCGCCGTCCAATTTTGGAATGCTGTTGTTCACTGGCATTTTTACTTGGTTGACAGGAATTTGTGCAAGTAATAATACTGTTTGGGTCACAATTTTACATTATTTCAAGTTTTTCCATTAATTTGTACCACGCTTTATAAATGTGATAATCTGCGCTTTGCTGGAGTAGGCCTAATAAGTTCTGTATGGTTAAAAGTCAAATAGCGATTACACCATGCCGCCAAGTTCACTTCGATAAAACAACTAAAGTTAAAAAAAACTTTCGCGTTTCGAGTTTCACCCGCTGTTATTTTAGAGGTCTTGAAAAAATAAAAGAAAAACAAGACAACTCACTTTTCGACAAGTTTTTCGTGAAAGGCGATTACGCTCTGCAGTTTGGCGAGAACGGCTTCGCTGAAGGCCTTCAAGGCGTCTGTTCTGCGTTCGTCGAGCTTGGCGTTGTACTCTGCAATCTTGGCATCTCTTTCCTTGGCGAGCTCAGCCTTTTCTACATCGGTGGCGAACCTGAAAGGGTGGGATTGCTGTTTGCAAACTTTCGTACATATAATTTTAAAAGAGTGCGTATAGTTTTTACTCAACCCGTTGATAGAAGGTTTCTGTTGATTAATCGCTGCACTGCTGCCGCGTACACAAGCAAGTTGTGAAAATGTTAAAAAATTAGAGCAAAAAATGGCCTGCTTTCTACTCTAAATGGCATCAAACAAATACTAAACAAAATTAACTTGCTGTTATGTGTATTGTTTTATTTTCCATATTTGTGTATTGAATTCTCCCCTTGACGATAGGGCTGTTACTCCTACCCGAATTATATGGTGCAAATTTATATAAATTTAAGAAACCTTTCTAATTATTACTCTGTGTTTTACTCTGGAAATAAATGTTTGGGAGAGACTCATCAAATTTTCTTCAAAAAAGAACGTGACCACAAGGATTCCCGATCGCGGCCGCGTATGAAATTTCGATCGAACTTTATTAACTTGATTTATCGTTAATCAAAGGAAAGATAGTCGCTATTAGATAAAAAAAAACTTTAAGCTTGGTAAAACGGTTACTTTACCGCGCGGTAAAGTCCATTAGAGAAATGCTCACGTCATCTTGTAGGCGTAGTACTTGTTCACGTAGAGGGCGAAGGTCTCCTTGTAATCCTTGTGCCTCTGATCGACCTGCTTCGTCCAGGCGTCGCGCTGTGAGTTCATTTCGCGCGCCACTTTGAGCAAGCTCTCCTTGAGTAGGTTTCTCATTTCGTCAACGGTCTCGGCAATTGGAGTCTCTGCGTTTTTTGAATACACTCTATACGTAATGTTGACTTTTTTGCCACAAACCAAACTTAAATGCATTCCGTAGAAAGATAATGTTTTTTTTTAAATTGTTGTTCGCATTAAAATCTAACAACCTTTACTTTTCGCAATTGCTATAAAAACGTCATTTTTTCTGCCTTAAATTAATTTTTGTTGTTATACCCTAGTGCAGGGATGGCGAACCACTGACCCGCGATGAAAAGGTTCGCCATCCCTGCCCTAGTAAGTCCTCTTCCAAAACAGTTACCCACCATCATCCACGGCATTTTTACATCGCATTTTATCTCACCAATAAATTAACAGGGTTTCCCCAAAACAACATGTCGGCAACTTAACTTTGCGTGTATTATTATGTTTTTTTGCGGTCCACTCGTATCCAATATTAATTCGTTTCATTGTGTCTTTCATTTGTAAACAAAAAGTGACTACATTTAAAGCGAAACTGGAGTTTGCACTTGAAGCAATTAAATGCAACGGATGAGGTGGTGTTTTAGGAGAAAGATGTGCAAAAAATCATGGCGAAGGTTTTAATTCATAATGTCTGCGGTTACCTGCCGACCTAGGAAAGAATATAGGCCTAGTGGATTACAAAACAAAACGCAAAAATACATTATAACGCGAAAACGTTTTTTGTTATGGTTTTCGTTTTATGGGAATTATACCCTCCTAAAATTTTATTGCGTATAAAAGCCAATATAATAGGCGCAATCGTGTTTGGTATGCTTACTTATTGTTTTCGTATTGTGCGAACTAGTTATATGCTACCTAATTTTTTTGTGTGAAAGTCAAAATAATTCGTAAGGATTCTATAAAATAAAATAACGTACCTTTCCATCCTTCAGTGCCACAATCTTCACCGGGATACATTTTGAGGATGGGCGAGTAAAACTTGCTCGAGCACCAATACGGGTTGAACCGAAGGCGATAGTGGTAGAGTTGGTTGGATGGGAAAACACAGTAGTTCATATGACAGAAGTAACTGTAGCTGTACACGACGGTCGATGCATTTGTTACCTGCAACCGAAATTCAAAACACTTTAGATTGCTGTATTCCAACTGATATTTCTTTGATAAGCTAGTTTTGTGGAAGATCTGCAGACCGAAAAAGAAGTAGATCGAAAGAGCATTATTTTCTTGAAGTGAAGACAGTTTTACAACAGCGTATACGTTCATTTTTGACGCCATGAAAAAGCTCTATTTAACTACATTGGAAATTCAAACAAACATCTGCCAAATTTTTATTTTCTTTCCAGGCGTTTGCGCTTATGCAAAATTGAATAGACATTTAGTTTTTCCTGAAAGCGTCTACCTCAAATGACAACTTTTCTTGCTTCGCGTTGACTCTTGGAAAATAGATAAAAAAAACGGTTAATTTATTTCAAAAAATAAATTTATTCCAAAAGATAAATAAATTATTCGAATAAATATCGCACTTTTTAGAAAGCGACGTAAGTTTGAAACACACTATTGTGATTTAGTAGTTAACAGGGGTTTAAACATATTGCTACAAAAGAATACTGAAGATTTAAAATCGTCATGACGAAATTCTGCAGTCTTTAGTTCTTTAAAAGCAGCTAAATACTTACGGCTATGCAGGCCAAAAGTATTAGGAGCAACTTCATGATGGTCCCTGAGAATTTTTCGTGGCGCGATTCCCAGCGGCAAAGAAATAATAATAGTCAAACTAACGATGGCTTGGTAAGTGGGGGGCTCTTATAGCCAACGGAAGAGCGGAGAAAAGGCCCGCGCGTACACGAGACCAAACAAACAGAAGGCAGTTGTGTGCAGTTACAAGTGATGTTGTGATCCTCGTTGGAACGAGCCGTGACGCAACACGTTGGCAGTTGCGTAGAGTTAAGCATGCTCAAGTAGCCTCCTGGATGCCTTGTTATTTTTACTATAGGCGTTACATCGCGTTGTTGCTTAACGGGATTAACGCCGTGGCGTACCGAGGTATGCATAGGCCGCCGCTTGTCAACCCGCTTACGTATTTCAATCGAGCGATGTGTTTGACAATACAGCGAGTTGTGACGACGATCGCCCTTCGGTCGGATCATTATCTTTGTTATTACTGTATTGCAACACTGCGGGTGGCTATCGGTCTTTTACTGCTTGTTTTTCGGCTTTCGATGTCAATAAGTATCTATTCTATGGGTATAGCAAGGGTCGAACTGCTGACGTGTCAATTTTTATCCTATAACTTTTTCCCGTGCCAAAGTTTAATAACTAATTCTTTCTAATATTAAAGGCGCTTTTTTACAAATAATAAAAACGTTTGTTTACAAATGAGTATTATTTGTCTGCTTCTTTGCAAACGTTTGTTTTTGTACTCGAAAGATTGGCCTTAAGCTGTGTGGTAGTAATGCGCATTATGCATCTAAGTGTCCGTCGCCGTCGGTGAGCTGACTTTTGCTTCTTGCTTCTTCACACCAAGGTTTATAGTTATGTGAAAGTTTGCCTCCATTACAGTATAATGTTATAAAATCAGCAGTAATTGTTAGTTGTCGCAATTGCCGCGATAGTTATTGTGAATAAACAATGGCAATTGGATGTATAATAAATTTATTATTTTTTTCACAATTAGTTGAACAACAAATTTAGTATTTTTTGTTCGGTCATGTGTTGGACGTTTACCCCTGAGCTTACAAAACTTGAGGTAGCCATTGAAGGGATTTGCTGCGACTTGCAGATGGTAAAAGGCAGGAATAAATTAGAAAATATTTACAGCCTTATCAATTTTTTTTGCTTGACTTTCAAAATGCAAACGTTAAAATTATTGCAAACCAAATTAGGAACCGATTTGCTAATTAATGACTTCGACAAAAGCGTGTGCAAGCGAATAACAAGACATTTGATGATTAAAACTGTCAAACCCAATTGGTTTTAAAACGTTTTAATAAATTAGCAGTAAAAAAATAAAAACTGAAAAGTATGTAAAGTCTAGTATGGGACATTAATGTCCTTACTATTCGTGTTAGCCAATATTTCGTTTTTTAATGTTATATTCGCGTACATCAACCAAAGCAGTAAGGGTTGAATTCAATACAATATGAAGCATTTACTGTCCACCTAAGGCAAGCGGACCTGAAAAGTGAAGTGCGATGTTTTCGAGTTTAAAAAAACAACGAGTCATTTCGCCACTCGCAAAGTGTGCGCGTCGCACGCTACGAGTTTCGCTAAACACACAAGCCTCCCTGCATGCGTCAAGCTCGCCTCTCATGCCCACGAGATCCCACTTATGCTAAAAAAACCTGAACCAATGCGATGACAGCTCGGCCCATGCAAACATGTTGATCACGCCTCATAAAAAAAACAAAAAACAATCCGTTTTAAAGCAGGGGTCGGAAACCTGTGACCCGCGGGCCGGATCCCGCCATACAGTGAAAATCATCGCGCCCGTAACCTCTTTTTTAAACTTGACGCAAGTTTTTGCCTCATGTTTTTAACTAATTTAACCACACGGAAAGGCAAACCATTTTCGCGCCTTATGAGAATCTTGTTTCACTTTGAAGTACATTTTCCTAAAGGGCCATCTCTCTAAAATGAGAGTTTCTCCAAACTCAATCTAATATAATATTCTGTGATGTAATTCGTATTTTATAACAAACAAGAGTATATAAAATATGTCCATATTTCATTTTGTTTGTGCGCAATGCGTCACGTCTTCTTGTAAATTACAAGGTTTGCCCTTTTTAACCAAACAAGCGCACTTTTTTCGCGCTTCGCGCGTTGCTCCTTTTTTCAGTTTTTTTAAATTCAATTGCATAAAACATTTAGGTGCTTTAAAAGCCACACGTTTTTATAACAAAATTGTTAGTGAAAATTTATTACGACCCCCCAAGAATTTACTGAGTTTGTCCTGTGCCTAGCAAAAGGTTGCCGACCCCTGGTTAAAGGGTTATGATTGGTCAACCAAAACAGCGCTCACGTTCACACAGCCATAAAGCAAGCCCACACTGTATAGTTCAGCATCCTATTTTTCCACCATTGACTGTATAAAACCCTTTTTAATGATTTTTGCCCGGTTGTTATTATTAGCGCAATGCTTATCATGCCATTTTTTTCGCCTTTCAATATAAACATAACGTTAAAACTACATAAAGGCCATATTCAAAAAGTTATGACAAGTTAAACTAAATAAGCGATGCAACCACAGATGAACGATGTGATCTTTAGACTGCCAATTTTGTCCAATCTATTTATTGCAGTTTGCTTAACCTTTGTGTGAATTTAAAATCTTCTATGACGATTTGTATACGGAAGGCCACTTCTCCAAAGTTTAAATCAAGATGAACGTGATATTTATTTTTCGGTTTTGTGCAGCTGTGTAGTCAATGTCCCTCAACATGTTTACATTACCTTAAAAAACACTAGTTAATCGAGTGGTTATGTGCCCAATTCGCCAAGCCTTCTTCTTTAAAAAAAAGTGTTAAAACTAAAAGTGATTTTAATTTAAACCAATTAACATCTTTGGAACACTATTTACGGATCTGTTCATAAGTTTAATGGTGAAAATAACGGCCCAAATAGACGTTAAAAGCGACATGCTTTATTTTCAAACGTTTCGGCAATTTCATGTCGCTTTAAAATGAAGCATGTCGCTTTCAACGTCTATTTGGGCCGTTATTTTCACCATTAAATTAACATCTTGTTTTTGCACTTCGCTCGTTTACACTCAACTCCAATGTATAAATGTTTATACGAATTCTCCCAAGAACGGAAGAATTGTCAGTTACAAAGAAAACCATAATAAAATCCTCGATTCACTTATTATAAAGTGTCTACTGTCTATACCAGGGGTGTTCAAATGATTTCTGCCATGATTCACCACAGTCAAACCTGACAACATGATGATCCACCAAATACGAATAGTAAACATATGGGACACGCTTTAATTTTATGGTGCTTTATTTATTTAAACGCGATAACTTTAATAGTTAATCTTGTTTAGTGTTTGTTAACCTTTCGAAGTCAGGGCGCACGTGGCGAGCGAAGCGAGTGCGATTTTTTTAGGTATACGGGCATTTCGTTTAAATTTCTTGCAAGTTTTTATTACATTGCCGAAAATGCAAAATGTTAAAAAATATATGTCCAATATTTTTTAATGCGTTTTCCATTAACGGTAACGAAGCGCTGATCTAGTTCAAAAGACCGCATCAAAACGTAAAAAAGCCGGACGTAGAAAGATGATTCGCACGAAGCGGGAAAGGTTTCGCACTCACGTAGTTAAAATAGTCAAAAGTTATTTGAAATTGTCAAAGGGGCGGCGGACCGAATGAATTACATTGGCGGGGCACATTCGGCCCGCGGGCCGTAGGTTGCCGACCCCTGTTTTAGACTTTGGGTCTTACAATAGCATCGAATTGGGGCTTTCTGTCGCTTACTGATATCCTCAAACGCTCACAAAGATTAGCATTTGGGAGTCTCGTTCTATGCTTGATTTTTTACAAAATTCATTAACACTGACAATTGGTATTCACATGGAAATACTGTAAATAAGACTACATTGGAAGATCTGCACAAAACGCTGAAAAGATCCGGAACCGGATCGCAATCCGCCATTTGAACATGACCGCCGACCGGTCTATATATTGACTGAATGTGGTACTGTAGATCAGTGCTCTTCAACGATGTGCACGGTGCACCCTAGGGTGCACCAAAATATTATTGGGGTGCACCATTACTAAAAGGTATACAAGGGTACGTCACAAACTTTTAATGAATCATTAATATTTGACGTTGAATGCTGTTGTATGACATGCAATAGTACTCGCAAGCAGCCTGCAGACAAAATCAAACTCTCACCGACAGTGTACTTCGGCAGCTCTGCTCAAAACTTCGGCAGCTCTGCTCGGTTTAATTGACATTATGACATTGGTATGCATAATGATTTTTCATATCGCTTCTTACCTCAGTTTACCTTTTAAGTAAACAGGGCGCATGAGTTCGTCAGAACAACTTTAAGGGTCACCAAACCAAAAAAGGTTGAAGAGCACTGCTGTAGATCCCCGTGATATAAACTTGTTTGTACTAGCAGGATGTGGCAAGCAATGATGTCATAGTTGTTTTTAGGCTTGCTAACCACTGAGCCAGTGTAGCTCAGTTGGTGTAGCGAAGGTGCCATTATGGCTAAAGGTCCTGAGTTTAAACCTTACAGCAGATTTTCCAGTCTGTCTTTCTTTCATCATTAATCGACTGAATCGGTTAGTCTATCGAAGCCTTTCGATCTACTGCGATACGTAAGCCGGTATAGTTGGTTAAAAATGACTTAATGAGTGAGGGCTATATCACAGTTGCTATACACACATTTCATTAACTGAGTATGTCACCGTTGATATATCCCTCAATATGAAGTTGCTTGAACAAGCAATGCTTTACTGGTTGTTTGTCGACTCGCTATAACCACTGAGCAGCTTAGCTGAAAGAGCGACGGTTCCAGTACGGCCGGAGGTCGTGAGTTCGAACCCCACCGCAGGCTAGTTGTTTTTCTAGCCTGCCTTGCCTGCATCTTTGATCAATCGGTTTAAGGCTTTATTTTATTTAAAAGCAGCCTTATTTTAATTTTTTTTCTTTGATTTCATACCATCAACGGTTTATGAATATTTTTCACAAAAAATATTGTTCCATCACAAATAACGTGAAAGGGCAGTAACATAAAATTATTGAGGTAAGTTTAAATAACCTCCATTTTTCATGTCAACATGGGGAAATATAATGCAACAGTACGATTCTACTATATTCTGTCAAGAGGTCCTTTCCAGAGAAACTTTTTGACCGTCTTTCGCAATTACTAAAAATGTTATCGTGTTTACGTTTCCAAGTATGTATTTAAAAAAAAAAAAATATAACCAACATAAATTTTGTTTGGTAAATATATTGCAGTTGTTTTAAATGTTAAAATAAAGCAGGCTATACTTCGTATAAAATTGTGAGGTAAACAGGTTCCATTTTTATCACCGTCAAAAAAACTGTTTTATTCTGTTCTGAGTACAAATTAAATTTTATTGCTAAACAACTCCTATGTTTGAAAACACTTACTTTGGAATGCTTCTAATTCTCTTAAAAATTACATTGAATTCGCCCCAACATTTTATATTGTCACCAACATAAATTAGATATTTCGACTAAATGTTTTTCATTAGAATTGTTATAAATCTTCGCGTAACGAAGCAAACTGAAACAACACACAAGTATTTTCTGGATGAATTTATTTTTTATATTACTACGGGCATTCGGAATGCGCTACTTTTCTTGGTTTCAAGTTTAGGCGCAGTATCTGTAGTATCCGCTGCAATACCTGACACGGTAACTACAGGTGCGTCTGCAAAACAAAAGAATAAAATTAAATGAAGTAAACAATGGAAAATTAACCACGGTAAAAGTCGTTTTACAATGCATGCAAACAGTGCGAAAATTTAACGTTTAAAATAAATCGCTGTGACACAATATTACGTGTTAAAAGTTCCATTCGTTTTAATTATAAGTTAATTAAAGGTTGGCGTACAATTTTAAAAGCAAAAATGTGGTTCACATAGCAAAATCTGGACCCGAGTAACACCATGTAAAACTACCCGATTAGCGAGTCCGACATTCACCTGCGCATGCGCAGTACCAAATTTAATACCTGATATTGCCGCCAACTGTAAATTGTTAAGTAGCAAATGGTGGATATTTTCCAACCATGTGGCATTAGTGTTTGAATTCTATGATATTCTTATAGGGATTGCCAAAAATCCATCTTAATTTAGTTTTGTAAATTGGTAAAATACATGCTCTAGGGTCGGATTCGGTACTCGAAGAAATCGCACATTGAGCCGCAGTCTGACTCGAGACTAGGGAACCGGATTCGGGTTTATTTTATGGTCGGGGGTGGGACTCGGGAATTAAACTCGGGTTATTTTTAATCAATCCTCAGCCTAGTAGCAAAGTGCGACTTACACATATCTGGTGTAGCAGTAGCTGTAGGAGTTCACACAAGGAAGTGTGAATTTCCAGCTGAAGTAGCTTCCGTAGCAGAATCTCGGCATACAGAATCTTATCTCTTGCTTATCTCTTTTTCCATGTTGAGTCCCGATTAGACAAACAGGACACACCATACGGATATGATTTGTTTTCCCGCTTCGTACAAATTGATTCAATGATGTTGTAACAAGACAAAATATTTGGTAACTTGTCGACGAAAGAAGTACACTTGCTGTTCCAAGTTTTTTAACATCTCGTTTTCGAGGTGAGTACCTCATCCGCAATTTACTGACTGAAGAGGGTCTGATAATTGGTCTACAAGGACACACTTGTTAATCCGACAATCTGCAAAATTTAGATGTGGTTGTTGCAATAACAAAGAAGCGCAATCATCGTCTCTCTGTAGTGCTGAAGTAGTGATTATGCAAACAGGATGCGCATATGGATATGATCTGTTTTCCCGCAGCGTTCCATGTTAACCAAATCATGTTAGTCAAATTTAAAATATTGGTAGCTACTGCTTATTGCTACGGCAATAAATGAAGTACACTCTAATTATTCAATGTACACACATTCAAGTTTGTTTAACATAACGTTTGCGTGTTAAATGTATCATGGCTTGTGCAAAAATCACATCCAGATCGATTTGGTCTGTTTAGTTGCAATTTTGTCGTCCGGTGTTTACTCATAGGTATTCGCTCGGATACTTGAAGTGGTGACATCGATGAATGTTCTTCAGTTTGTTCGTCGAATGTCGCGTTTCGAAATGTCAATTTGCGTCACTTGCAATTTTTGATGCTTTCTGTGTGTGGTTAGTTTTAACTCAAGCGATAAGTTATTCAGGCGATCAACTGGTCTGCCAACACAAATTCAAGCGATAAGTTATTCAGGCGATCAACTGGTCTGCCAACATTTTTTAATCTACTTACCACTCACGAAATATCGATATAATTAAACAGTTCAGCATAGAGTACATTTTTCACCAAATTTTGTTTTTAGCCACTGAAATTTAAACCAGGATATGCCTAAACTGAGACTCGTTCAAATTGGTTTAAGGTTTGCAAGTAGGCCTATATTAACTTGTTGTAACAAATGTGTACAGAAAATCGAACAAATGGAAACATTTTGCTTGTCCTTGTAAAGCGTTAAAGCCGGCGACAGTTTAGGAAATTAAAAGACTCGCCAACTGAAAATTTAGAAAAGCACTGGCGAAAATTTAATGCCGAAAAACTTACCGCTAAATTCGTTTGAATCCTTGAAACATTTGCTGTAGCTCAGAAAACGTTCTTAGATTTGCGAAACCTAATTTGAAATCAATTTAAAAAATATGGATTAAAAAACAAATACAATAACATTAGGACACTAAGGAAATATCCAGAGATGGGCGGGGGACACAACGCCATACTAAACCTAAACTTTGCGCTACAGTGCCAGTTCGGAAGCTCTAGTTTAGCATCGTATGTTGATTGAATTCGTTTTACAGATTCTTATTGTATTATTCTTGAATACTAACCAAAGCGAGACATAGTGTAGTTTAGAAAAAGTGTTTATCATCAGTTGGGGAATCGAGCGAGTCATCGCGACAATTGCAACGTGTGCGCGCCATAAGTTACGAGTTTCGCTAAACACACAAGTCACACTGATTGCGTCAAGCTCGCCTCTCATGGCCACGACAACCTTCCCTTGCAAAATTGTAAAATTGCGACGAGAACTCGGCCTATGCAAACATGTTGCTTAAGTATGTTGCAAGGAAATAAATCTCTTAAAAAGCTTGCAATTGTTCAAAGAAGGCGGTGTCACCGTTCTCGGAGTAAACATTCCAATTGATCCTGCACAGTCCAGCACGCGTTTGTTTTAGTGTCTTAATCATATCACAACTGCTACTCAATTTGCCATTTGTAGACCGTGGCTATGTGAAACGTGACGTATTCCATATTAGTTTAAAATTGAAAAATTATCCATAGACAAGGAGACAACAGATAAAAGCCGCCCCAATTTATAATTTTTTCCGACTTGTACCATTTTCTTCTTTATTTGATTTAATTTTTTTGCATCAATTGTACCCGACATGGTTCGAGACCACCGAAAATCTTCGCATGCTTTCCGTTGTTTAAACAAAACAAAAAACGACCATTTACAAATTAGGTTTTGTTTACTTAAACTATAAATAAACGATGTACCCAAGTGGTAAGTGTCTGGTGTCCCCCAAATTAAAATCCTGGATCCGCGAATGAAGAAGTCCTGGCGAAAAACCAAACTTGCGCCAAATCAAATATTACTTTTATCACAGTGTAGGGTACCAAAGAACGAGGTGATTATGGATTAAAACATTTTAGCTTCAGGTGAAAAAAGAATTACTAAACATGAATTAGTTTAGCGATAGACTTAGAAATTAAACCTAGAGTATTATATTTTTCATAGCGTACAGTCTCCTGGTATCGCGGTATAATAAATTGGATATTTTATGAGGTTCAAATATAATGTCCAAGGCGTGTTATGTGCGTCTTTTTTATATATTTTTTAGAGTAAATATACTATGGTAGTTGTCAGTGTTGTAATGACTTAAGTTAATGACTTATGACACTAAGTGCACTTGAGTGATTTCGACAAATGACTTAACAAATTGCTAAAAATGCTGGTAGTTATACTCTACTTGAATCCGTCGAGTACAGCTTCTGATTTAGCAGGCAATTCGTTTGGACCAGAGTGGCATATTGTAAACCCTGCCAAAAGGTCTTTTGGATAAAATTGTTCATACTACCATACTTGCATTGTTATCAGATATGCCTGAGTTTCAAGTATATTTGTATGTTGTGAAATTACTTGTTCTTCTGTTTATTTCAATAAAATTATATTGTTTTAACTAAGGCAAATACGAAGTGGTACTTATCTTATCAATAGATTAAGTATGTATTTTTTATTTGCATTAAAATTTATCTGTTGTTGAGCGATCGCGTAAATATTTTAGAGGCCAGAGGATTGTGGTTTGCCTAACTTCGTTGATGATATGTGTCGATTATTCTTAAGAGTATCTTGTGTCTTTAATTATCTCCACCAAGTGCTAACATTCATTTAACCCCTTAGAACTTTCTTCCTTAAGAATTATTTCACACAAAAACAATAATGATTTAGATAAAACTTCGAGTATCGAAAAAACTAAAACACCAGACAGGTATATTTCAGATGAATTTATTTTTCTGTATTACTACGGGCATTCGGAATGCGCAACATTTCTTGATTTCAAGGTTAGGCGCAGTATCTGTAGTATCCGCTGCAATACCTGACACGGTAACTGCAGGTGCGTCTGCAAAACAAAAAAAAAGAAACATCAACAGCAGCAAACAATTTTAAAAGTTACATTACGTCACATGCAAACAGTGCAACAAATTCGAAATAAATTATTCTGCGTCAATAAGACGCGTTAAAAGTTCTATTAGTTTTTACTGTATAATAGCTTATGACTGGCATATCAAAGCAAAAAAAGTGTATCATTAAAACGCAACAACTTACACATATGTGGTGTAGCAGTAGCTGTAGGAATTAACACAAGGAAGTGTGAATTTCCAGCTGAAGTAGCTTCCGTAGCAGAATCTCGGCATACAGAATCTTCCCACGTAACACTTGGCGCAGCAAGTGTAGTGAAGCACCAACTTGTCGAGGACGTCTGTCCAGTGGGCATCGAACTCAGCAAGGATCGAGTTGCAGTAGATCACCAGCTTATCAGCGTAAGCATTACCAAGCACGTTGACCGAATCGGGAAGGGTTTCGCCGTGATGGAACTCATACATTGCAACGTATGTCTTCCAGAAAGCATTCTTGGACTGCAAACACAATAGTTTAGATCACAATCTTATAAATATGACAAGCTAATAATTTTCTAATAATATAAGATAAGTTAAAACTTTAGCCAAAAGATGTTTTTTGCAAACCTTGACCAAAGAATCCAACAAAGCTGATCTTTGTTTGTCGCGGCTATCTTCAAGTTTCTTCTTGTAATCAGCAATCTTCGTAATGCGAGTGGCTAAGCATTCGGTGTACTTGTCGGTGATGCTCTTGATCATTTCGTTCACCTTAGTTGTGTAATCTGCAATGCTCTTGTGGAACTTTGCGAAGCATTCGATGAGACTAGCCAACAATTTTGCAGTGTACTCAGCAATTGCTGTATCCATTTTTTCCTTCAATTCCTGGGTAAGGGCTGCGATTTCTGCCTTTTGTTCATCAGTCAATTCAGTACTGTTGTTTCTGAAACGCAACACAAAAATTAAAATAATATAGATGCGGTTTTTTATAAGGGTCTAAATATTATCAAACGTTCCTAATATTTTGCGTGTTTTTCTTAAAAATTTTTATAGTTTATCATCAGTTAAGATTGACCAAGATTTTTATCTTACAAGCAAACGTAGTAAGCAGTCTTTGACTTGATGATGTTGGCGTGTCTTGCTTCGATGATTTCTTTGTATGCCTTAATGTAATCGACGTGGTATTGAGCCCACTTCGCCTTCCATTCATTGAATTTTGTCGTATATTCTCCTACAGCCTTTGAAAGTTGTGCTTCAAGTTCTGCTTTGATGTCTTCCACGCTCTTGTTAATGGTTCCTGTTGAAAAACACTTGTAGACAAGGAAAATATTTTATCTTTGTTTTTACATATGATGTAATAAGTTACTGTAATAAGTTACGTAATAACGTCACCACTTAATTAAGCAAAAAAATCGTGCTGTTTTTTTTTAGTACCATTGTGCAACTATAGTTAAATTAAAGCGCGATAAAATGCGTTAAGTTGTGAACCTTGTCCATGTCATATATAACTACTAACTGTATCATACCAACGTCACATGTTTTCAATCCCTTGTAGCTGATTCCACGCCAGCAGTAGGAGTAACCGGACAAGCAACCATACATTTTATAAGAGCACCTGGTGTAGCTCCACCAACATCCCAAAGAACGGCTAAAAAGTAAAATGCTCTTTCTAAGCTTTATTGTTATAAGTTAAGTCAAGCCTTCCCAAATATAATTTGTATTCTGTTAAATCAAAACATGTTTTTTACTGTTATTTTTAAGATCGAATTTCATTTAATATATTTACCAAGTATTGTAGTAGCTACGTTTGTAGAATTGAAGACAACCGTTGGTGAGGTAGCAGCGGTAGGAACATGTGTAGTAGGAAACCAGCTTGGCTTTGGTAATCAAAAGTTTGGCCAAATATTCCAGAGATTTGGTCTTGATCAGAATACATTCTTGGTCGTGGAACGACTGGATGACGGCATCGATTTTATCCTTGAAACCTTCGGCGTAGTCACCTAGGAAAAATATGATCGTTAAAGAATTAAATCTATTTAAACGTTATACATTTGTAATCTAAATTTACCATGAACGACTTCAAGTGTCTTCCTGTAACGGTCTTCACGAACCTTGAGGACCGCCAAAAGATACTTGTAGTATTTGTTAACGTATTCGGTAATTTTGGTAGTCAACTGCTCGGTGTATTCTTTGATTTTTTCTTGTCTGGTTGTCAGACATTTTACGGCACTAAAATATAAATAAACGTTGTAATTTGTTTTTAATTTGTACAATCGGTAATATATTAACATAAAATTAGAAATTTATTATTTTATAACAATTAAAACAGCAACAAATTAGTATACTTCTCAAGGAGTTTGGTGTGGTAATCAGTAATAGACTGGATCTTTGCTTCCATCGCGGTGTTGTAGCTCTTCAAAGCCTCTGCTTTACTGTTGTCAAGATCGTCGTTGTATTTGGCAATCCTGGCGTCTCTTTTAGCTTCGAGTTCTACTTTCTCTTCGTCAGTGCTGGCTTTTCTAGAACGTCAAAAATGATTGGAATTCAATAACACTATTACGAGGGACCCAGTAAAAAAAATTTATAACACCAAATCAAATTACCAGTGATCGCTACACAAACATCTATATACCGATCTACAAATATCACCAATCTACTACTCTAGGTACTGTTATTGTTGATAAAATCAATTTGTTTGAACTACTTACGAGATATAGTACTCGTAGTATCTGTTGATGTATGTGGCGAAATCGGTCTTGTAATCAGCAATAACCTTCTCAACGTCTGCGATCCACTCGTTCTTCTTTGTGGTCATTTCGCTAACAATGGTGGCAAGACTTTCTTTGAGCAAATTGCTCATTTCAGTTTCAACTTCGGCGATGGTGCGTTCTGCAAATGAAAACGAATAATATATTCACACCGCAAAGCCATCGCAGACTCGCCGAATATGTCGATCTATGATACAAGCAGAGCAAGCCAGATAAACAACTGGCCTGCAGTGAGGTTCGAACCCACGACCTCCGGTCAAGCCGGGACCGTCGGTCTACCAACTGAGCTATGCAGGCTCAGAGAGGCCTGCAGAGAGGCCGTAATCGTTGGTCACAAAGCAACATCCGAGGGGCTAGATCACAGATGTTATTAAACACATATGTTTGTGTGTGCCTTTCATCAATAATATATTTACTTAAGGAAATCTCACCGTTGCCTATCCTGTAACAATTTGACATTTTACAATTAGTTTCGAATAAGTTATTCTTCCTAAGTTTTAACCTAAAGCATGGCCATTTTGTACCTTGCCATCCATCTTTTCCGCAGTCATCTCCTGGGTAGTACTTGAGGATGGGAGCGTAGAACTTGGAGGAACACCAGGCTCTGTTGAAATAGATGTTGAAGCAGAAGGTCTGTGGTGCGGGTTGAACACAGAACTGCCTTCTGTAGTAGTAGGAGTAGGAATAGGTGCAAAATGCGTTTGAGGCCTGAAAAATATTGTCCACAATCGTAAGCTAAAGGTCTATAAAATATAAAAAATACTCCTAAAGAAATGGCAACAACTTACGGCAATGCACGCCAGAAGAACTAGCAGAATCTTCATCTTTGTTTCTCTTCCAATTGAATCTCTTCCTTGGGTAGAGCTGAATGATTTGCAGTGAGCGCTGCAGAACTTTTATAGACTTCCATGGCGGTAAACAAGATCCTCGAATCTTGTAAAAATTACAAATCCATATTGCCGTGAATGACACTTGAATGTTTTGCTTCTTCATTACACGTGGCCACAAGCAGGAACAACTTGCCTCGTGAACGACTCTGAACGACCCTGCGCACCTGAAATAACAGCTCACTTCACAGAGATAAATCGTATTAAAATGCTCCCTGCAATATTTTGAGTTTGGATCCTGCAATAACAAATCGTGCAATTAGCTTATCTCTTTTTCCATTTTGAGTCCCGATTAAACAAACAGCACACACATGCGGATATGATTTGTTTTCCGTATCGTACAAATTTGATTCAATAATGTTGTAACAAGACAAAATATTTCGTAACACCGACGACGAATGAAATACACTTGTTGTTCAAAGTTTTAAAGCGTTTAACATCACAGTTTTCAAGTTGAGTGCAATGAGATGACCGCTGAGGGCTGTTGATCGGTCTGAAAAGACATATAAAATTTTTTATTGGGTTGTTGCAATAACAAAATCGTGCAATTATTACATCTCTGAAGTCCCGATTATACAAACAGGACACACCATACGGATATGATTTGTTTTTCCGCTTCGTACAAATTGATTCAATGATGTTGTAACAAGACAAAATATTTGGTAACTTATCGACGAATAAAGTACACTTGTTGTTCCAAGTTTTTTAACATCTCGTTTTCGAGGTGAGTACCTCATCCGCAATTTTCTGACTGAAGAGGGTCTGATAATTGGTCTACAAGGACACACTTGTTAATCCGACAACCTGCAAAATTTAGATGTGGTTGTTGCAATAACAAAGAAGCGCAATCATCGTCTCTCTGTAGTGCTGAAGTAGTGATTATGCAAACAGGATGCGCATATGGATATGATCTGTTTTCCCGCAGCGTTCCATGTTAACCAAATCATGTTAGTCAAATTTAAAATATTGGTAGCTACTGCTTATTGCTACGGCAATAAATGAAGTGCACTCTAATTATTCAATGTACACACATTCAAGTTTGTTTAACATAACGTTTGCGTGTTAAATGTATCATGGCTTGTGCAAAAATCACATCCAGATCGATTTGGTCTGTTTAGTTGCAATTTTGTCGTCCGGTGTTTACTCATAGGTATTCGCTCGGATACTTGAAGTGGTGACATCGATGAATGTTCTTCAGTTTGTTCGTCGAATGTCGCGTTTCGAAATGTCAATTTGCGTCACTTGCAATTTTTGATGCTTTCTGTGTGTGGTTAGTTTTAACTCAAGCGATAAGTTATTCAGGCGATCAACTGGTCTGCCAACACAAATTCAAGCGATAAGTTATTCAGGCGATCAACTGGTCTGCCAACATTTTTTAATCTACTTACCACTCACGAAATATCGATATAATTAAACAGTTCAGCAAAGAGTACATTTTTCACCAAATTTTGTTTTTAGCCACTGAAATTTAAACCAGGATATGCCTAAACTGAGACTCGTTCAAATTGGTTTAAGGTTTGCAAGTAGGCCTATATTAACTTGTTGTAACAAATGTGTACAGAAAATCGAACAAATGGAAACATTTTGCTTGTCCTTGTAAAGCGTTAAAGCCGGCGACAGTTTAGGAAATTAAAAGATTCGCCAACTGAAAATTTAGAAAAGCACTGGCGAAAATTTAATGCCGAAAAACTTACCGCTAAATTCGTTTGAATCCTTGAAACATTTGCTGTAGCTCAGAAAACGTTCTTAGATTTGCGAAACCTAATTTGAAATCAATTTAAAAAATATGGATTAAAAACCAAATACAATAACATTAGGACACTAAGGAAATATCCAGAGATGGGCGGGGGACACAACGCCATACTAAACCTAAACTTTGCGCTACAGTGCCAGTTCGGAAGCTCTAGTTAAGCATCGTATGTTGATTGAATTCGTTTTACAGATTCTTATTGTATTATTCTTGAATACTAACCAAAGCGAGACATAGTGTAGTTTAGAAAAAGTGTTTATCATCAGTTGGGGAATCGAGCGAGTCATCGCGACAATTGCAACGTGTGCGCGCCACAAGTTACGAGTTTCGCTAAACACACAAGTCACACTGATTGCGTCAAGCTCGCCTCTCATGGCCACGACAACCTTCTCTTGCAAAATTGTAAAATTGCGACGAGAACTCGGCCTATGCAAACATGTTGCTTAAGTATGTTGCAAGGAAATAAATCTCTTAAAAAGCTTGCAATTGTTCAAAGAAGGCGGTGTCACCGTTCTCGGAGTAAACATTCCAATTGATCCTGCACAGTCCAGCACGCGTTTGTTTTAGTGTCTTAATCATATCACAACTGCTATTTAATTTGCCATTTGTAGACCGTGGCTATGTGAAACGTGACGTATTCCATATTAGTTTAAAATTGAAAAATTATCCATAGACAAGGAGACAACAGATAAAAGCCGCCCCAATTTATAATTTTTTCCGACTTGTACCATTTTCTTCTTTATTTGATTTAATTTTTTTGCATCAATTGTACCCGACATGGTTCGAGACCACCGAAAATCTTCGCATGCTTTCCGTTGTTTAAACAAAACAAAAAACGACCATTTACAAATTAGGTTTTGTTTACTTAAACTATAAATAAACGATGTACCCAAGTGGTAAGTGTCTGGTGTCCCCCAAATTAAAATCCTGGATCCGCGAATGAAGAAGTCCTGGCGAAAAACCAAACTTGCGCCAAATCAAATATTACTTTTATCACAGTGTAGGGTACCAAAGAACGAGGTGATTATGGATTAAAACATTTTAGCTTCAGGTGAAAAAAGAATTACTAAACATGAATTAGTTTAGCGATAGACTTAGAAATTAAACCTAGAGTATTATATTTTTAATAGCGTACAGTCTCCTGGTATCGCGGTATAATAAATTGGATATTTTATGAGGTTCAAATATAATGTCCAAGGCGTGTTATGTGCGTCTTTTTTATATATTTTTTAGAGTAAATATACTATGGTAGTTGTCAGTGTTGTAATGACTTAAGTTAATGACTTATGACACTAAGTGCACTTGAGTGATTTCGACAAATGACTTAACAAATTGCTAAAAATGCTGGTAGTTATACTCTACTTGAATCCGTCGAGTACAGCTTCTGATTTAGCAGGCAATTCGTTTGGACCAGAGTGGCATATTGTAAACTCTGCCAAAAGGTCTTTTGGATAAAATTGTTCATACTACCATACTTGCATTGTTATCAGATATGCCTGAGTTTCAAGTATATTTGTATGCTGTGAAATTACTTGTTCTTCTGTTTATTTCAATAAAATTATATTGTTTTAACTAAGGCAAATACGAAGTGGTACTTATCTTATCAATAGATTAAGTATGTATTTTTTATTTGCATTAAAATTTATCTGTTGTTGAGCGATCGCGTAAATATTTTAGAGGCCAGAGGATTGTGGTTTGCCTAACTTCGTTGATGATATGTGTCGATTATTCTTAAGAGTATCTTGTGTCTTTAATTATCTCCACCAAGTGCTAACATTCATTTAACCCCTTAGAACTTTCTTCCTTAAGAATTATTTCACACAAAAACAATAATGATTTAGATAAAACTTCGAGTATCGAAAAAACTAAAACACCAGACAGGTATATTTCAGATGAATTTATTTTTCTGTATTACTACGGGCATTCGGAATGCGCAACATTTCTTGATTTCAAGGTTAGGCGCAGTATCTGTAGTATCCGCTGCAATACCTGACACGGTAACTGCAGGTGCGTCTGCAAAACAAAAAAAAAGAAACATCAACAGCAGCAAACAATTTTAAAAGTTACATTACGTCACATGCAAACAGTGCAACAAATTCGAAATAAATTATTCTGCGTCAATAAGACGCGTTAAAAGTTCTATTAGTTTTTACTATATAATAGCTTATGACTGGCATATCAAAGCAAAAAAAGTGTATCATTAAAACGCAACAACTTACACATATGTGGTGTAGCAGTAGCTGTAGGAATTAACACAAGGAAGTGTGAATTTCCAGCTGAAGTAGCTTCCGTAGCAGAATCTCGGCATACAGAATCTTCCCACGTAACACTTGGCGCAGCAAGTGTAGTGAAGCACCAACTTGTCGAGGACGTCTGTCCAGTGGGCATCGAACTCAGCAAGGATCGAGTTGCAGTAGATCACCAGCTTATCAGCGTAAGCATTACCAAGCACGTTGACCGAATCGGGAAGGGTTTCGCCGTGATGGAACTCATACATTGCAACGTATGTCTTCCAGAAAGCATTCTTGGACTGCAAACACAATAGTTTAGATCACAATCTTATAAATATGACAAGCTGATAATTTTCTAATAATATAAGATAAGTTAAAACTTTAGCCAAAAGATGTTTTTTGCAAACCTTGACCAAAGAATCCAACAAAGCTGATCTTTGTTTGTCGCGGCTATCTTCAAGTTTCTTCTTGTAATCAGCAATCTTCGTAATGCGAGTGGCTAAGCATTCGGTGTACTTGTCGGTGATGCTCTTGATCATTTCGTTCACCTTAGTTGTGTAATCTGCAATGCTCTTGTGGAACTTTGCGAAGCATTCGATGAGACTAGCCAACAATTTTGCAGTGTACTCAGCAATTGCTGTATCCATTTTTTCCTTCAATTCCTGGGTAAGGGCTGCGATTTCTGCCTTTTGTTCATCAGTCAATTCAGTACTGTTGTTTCTGAAACGCAACACAAAAATTAAAATAATATAGATGCGGTTTTTTATAAGGGTCTAAATATTATCAAACGTTCCTAATATTTTGCGTGTTTTTCTTAAAAATTTTTATAGTTTATCATCAGTTAAGATTGACCAAGATTTTTATCTTACAAGCAAACGTAGTAAGCAGTCTTTGACTTGATGATGTTGGCGTGTCTTGCTTCGATGATTTCTTTGTATGCCTTAATGTAATCGACGTGGTATTGAGCCCACTTCGCCTTCCATTCATTGAATTTTGTCGTATATTCTCCTACAGCCTTTGAAAGTTGTGCTTCAAGTTCTGCTTTGATGTCTTCCACGCTCTTGTTAATGGTTCCTGTTGAAAAACACTTGTAGACAAGGAAAATATTTTATCTTTGTTTTTACATATGATGTAATAAGTTACTGTAATAAGTTACGTAATAACGTCACCACTTAATTAAGCAAAAAAATCGTGCTGTTTTTTTTTAGTACCATTGTGCAACTATAGTTAAATTAAAGCGCGATAAAATGCGTTAAGTTGTGAACCTTGTCCATGTCATATATAACTACTAACTGTATCATACCAACGTCACATGTTTTCAATCCCTTGTAGCTGATTCCACGCCAGCAGTAGGAGTAACCGGACAAGCAACCATACATTTTATAAGAGCACCTGGTGTAGCTCCACCAACATCCCAAAGAACGGCTAAAAAGTAAAATGCTCTGTCTAAGCTTTATTGTTATACCTTCCCAAATATAATTTGTATTCTGTTAAATCAAAACATGTTTTTTACTGTTATTTTTAAGATATCGAATTTCATTTAATATATTTACCAAGTATTGTAGTAGCTACGTTTGTAGAATTGAAGACAACCGTTGGTGAGGTAGCAGCGGTAGGAACATGTGTAGTAGGAAACCAGCTTGGCTTTGGTAATCAAAAGTTTGGCCAAATATTCCAGAGATTTGGTCTTGATCAGAATACATTCTTGGTCGTGGAACGACTGGATGACGGCATCGATTTTATCCTTGAAACCTTCGGCGTAGTCACCTAGGAAAAATATGATCGTTAAAGAATTAAATCTATTTAAACGTTATACATTTGTAATCTAAATTTACCATGAACGACTTCAAGTGTCTTCCTGTAACGGTCTTCACGAACCTTGAGGACCGCCAAAAGATACTTGTAGTATTTGTTAACGTATTCGGTAATTTTGGTAGTCAACTGCTCGGTGTATTCTTTGATTTTTTCTTGTCTGGTTGTCAGACATTTTACGGCACTAAAATATAAATAAACGTTGTAATTTGTTTTTAATTTGTACAATCGGTAATATATTAACATAAAATTAGAAATTTATTATTTTATAACAATTAAAACAGCAACAAATTAGTATACTTCTCAAGGAGTTTGGTGTGGTAATCAGTAATAGACTGGATCTTTGCTTCCATCGCGGTGTTGTAGCTCTTCAAAGCCTCTGCTTTACTGTTGTCAAGATCGTCGTTGTATTTGGCAATCCTGGCGTCTCTTTTAGCTTCGAGTTCTACTTTCTCTTCGTCAGTGCTGGCTTTTCTAGAACGTCAAAAATGATTGGAATTCAATAACACTATTACGAGGGACCCAGTAAAAAAAATTTATAACACCAAATCAAATTACCAGTGATCGCTACACAAACATCTATATACCGATCTACAAATATCACCAATCTACTACTCTAGGTACTGTTATTGTTGATAAAATCAATTTGTTTGAACTACTTACGAGATATAGTACTCGTAGTATCTGTTGATGTATGTGGCGAAATCGGTCTTGTAATCAGCAATAACCTTCTCAACGTCTGCGATCCACGCGTTCTTCTTTGTGGTCATTTCGCTGACAATGGTGGCAAGACTTTCTTTGAGCAAATTGCTCATTTCAGTTTCAACTTCGGCGATGGTGCGTTCTGCAAATGAAAGCGGGTAATATCTTTACTTAAGGAAATTTAACTGTTGTCTACCCTGTAACAAGTTGAGATTGATAATTAGGTTTTAATATGTTATTCTTCTTAAATTTTAACCTAAAGCATGGCCATTTTGTACCTTGCCATCCATCTTTTCCGCAGTCGTCTCCTGGGTAGTACTTGAGGATGGGAGCGTAGAACTTGGAGGAACACCAGGCTCTGTTAAAATAGATGTTGAAGCAGAAGGTCTGTGGTGCGGGTTGAACACAGAACTGCCTTCTGTAGTAGTAGGAGTAGGAATAGGTGCAAAATGCGTTTGAGGCCTGAAAAATATTGTCCACAATCGTAAGCTATAGGTCTATAAAATATAGAAAATACTCCTAAAGAAATGGCAACAACTTACGGCAATGCACGCCAGAAGAACTAGCAGAATCTTCATCTTTGTTTCTCTTCCAATTGAATCTCTTCCTTGGGTAGAGCTGAATGATTTGCATTGAGCGCTGCTGGACTTTTATAGACTTCCACGGTGGTAAACAAGATCCTCGAATCTTGCAAAAATCACAAATCCATATTGCCGTGAATGACACTTGAATGTTTTGCTTGTTCATTGCACGTGGCCACAAGCAGGAACAACTTGCCTTGCGAACGACACTGAAGAGCTCTGCGCACCTGAAATAACAGATCACTCCACATAGATACATCATTTTAAAGAGTTTTCTGGAATATTTTAAGTTTGTATGCTGCAATAACAAATCGTGCAATTAGCGTCTCTCTTTCTGTGTTGAAGTCCCGATTATACAAACAGGATACACAATGCGGATGAGATTTGTTTTTCCACATCGCAAAAAAGTTGATGCAATGATGTTGAGTCCCAATTATACAAACAGGATGCACAATGCGGATATGATCTGTTTTCCCGCCATGTACAAAGTTGATTCAATGATGTTGTGAGAAGAAAAATATTCGTTAACACCGACGACGATTGAAGTACACTTGTTGTTCAAAGTTTTAAAGCGGTTAACATCACATTTTTTGAGTTGAGTACCTCTTCCGCAGTCGCTGACTTCTGAGGGTCTGATGATCGGTCTACAAAGCCAAACTTGTTGATTCAACCACCTGCAAAACCTTAGGTTTGGTTATTGTAATAGATATCTCGTGTAATTATCGTCTCTCTACATCACTGATTAGTTACTATGCAAACAGTAAGTCAATACGGATATCGCCTGATTTCCGCGTCGTTAGATGTTAACCAAATGATGTTCGCTAAAATGAAATTATTGAGTTACGGCAAACAGATAAAGTACACTCGAGTTCTTCAATGTACACCAATTTAAACCGTTATACGTTGTGTTTGCGAGTTGAGTGTTTTTTTAAAAGCTCGCTGATTGCAAAGGCTCTCATGGTTTGTACAAGAAACGTCGATTTGGTTTGATTGATTGTACTTGTGTCGTCCGGTGCTTACTCTAGATCAGGGGCGGCAACCTACGGCCTGCGGGCCGGATTCGGCCGGCCGATGTAATTTATCCGGGCCGCCGTCTCTTTGACAAACTAGACACGAGTCCATTTCACACACTTTTTTACTATTTTAAATACGTCATTGTGAAAAATTGTTGCGCTTTCCGTGAATGTTTATTTACGTCCGGTTTGTTTACGTTTTGCTGCTGCCCATTTCAATTAGATTCGAAATTCTTTACCGTTGCGCCGTGGAAGGCTGCAAAGTGCGTCGCGCAACTACGGAAACGTATTAGAAATATGGGACATATATTTTTTAACAGTTTATTTTTTTCGTTACTGTAATAAAATATATATTTTTTTTGCTAACACTTGCAACGTGAGCGCGCCACAAGTTACGAGTTTAAGTCCCACTGAAAGCGTCAAGCTCGCCTCTCATGTAAAAACAACCTTCCCATTCAAATTACACTGTAGCTTTACAACGAGAACTTGGCCCATGCAAACATGGTGCTTAAGCCTTAATGGAAAAAAAATCTGTTCAAACGCTTGCAATTAATCACAGAAGATAGCTTCACCGTTCGTAAAGACAAAAATCCAGTGCATCCTGTACAGTCCAGCACGCGCTTGTTTTAATATTATAATTGTATCACAACTGCAATTCAATTTGCCATTTGTAGATCGTGACTGTGTGAAACGTGACGTATTCCATACTAGTTTAGGCTGAAAATTATTAATAGACAAGGGACAGCAAATAAAGTTTTCCGTTGTTTAAATATTTTACGTGTATTAACTTAAAAAACCCGAATATAATGACCATTTACAAGTTACGTTTTTGGTACCATGTATCCGAACTCAGAAAACTTTTATATCCGGTGTCACCTACCATTCGCAATTAAAAAGTCCTGGCGATTAAAGCAAACTAATGACTTGACCTAATTGCACTTAAGTCACTGTGTTGAAATGATTTGATCAAAGTGATTTGGACAAATAACTTCACATATGTTAAGATCTTTTGTTGAATACTTTTCAATAAAATTGGGTTATTTTAGCCAATTCTGAAATGTGAAAATGTTGACTTGCTATTTGTTTTGTTTTTGTGTTTGTTTTTAAAAATGTTGATCACAATGTAAAATTCCAAGGTTTAAAAGTTTAATATTTTTTATCACTTGGACAGCAAATTATTTGGATTGAGACTTGACTTGCTATTTATTCAAAATCACTCGACTTGAATTTTCCATGTTGTGCAAATGAATTGACTAGGTTTTAAGTCATTTACGTTTTTTAGAGAAAAATGTTCATGTATTAAGCGTACCGTAAATGTTATCCTTATTTACATTGTTATGAAGTATATTTGTCTTTAAATATGTATATATGTATTATTTTAATTTTTATGTTGCGTTTCAGAAACAACAGTACTGAATTGACTGATGAACAAAAGGCAAAAATCGCAACCCTTACCCAGGAATTGAAGGAAAAAATGGAAACAGCAATTGCTGAGTACACTGCAAAATTGTTGGCTAGTCTCCTCGAATGCGCTGCAAAGTTGAATGCTTGGCCACTCGAATTACGAAGATTGCTGATTACAAGAAGAAACTTGAAGATAGCGGCGACAAACAAAGATCAGATTTGTTGGATTCTTTGGTCAAGGTTCGTAAAAATCATCTTTTAGCAAAAGTTTAAATTTGTCTTATATAATTAGAGAATTAGTAACTTGTTATATTTCTATTATTGTGATATAAACTCTTGTGTGTTTGCAGACCAAGAATGCTTTCTGGAAGACATACGTTGCAATGTATGAGTTCCATCACGGCGAAACTCGTCCCGATTCGGTCAACGTGCTTGGTCTTGCTTACGCTGATAAGCTGGTGATCTACTGCAAAGTTGGTGCTTCACTACACTTGCTGCGCCAAGTGTTACGTGGGAAGATTCTGTATGCCGAGATTCTGCTACGGAAGCTACTTCAGCTGGAAGTTCACACTTCCTTGTGTTAATTCCTACAGCTACTGCTACACCAGATATGTGTAAGTTTTTGCGTTTTAATGATACACTTTTTTGTGTATCATTATTTGATACGCAAATCAGTAACTAAAATTTCGAACTTATAATATCGCACTGTTTTCATGTGACGTAATGTAACTTTTAAAATTGTTTGCTGCTGTTGATGTTTCTTTTTTTGTTTTGCAGACGCACCTGCAGTTACCGTGTCAGGTATTGCAGCGGATACTACAGATACTGCGCCTAACCTTGAAACCAAGAAATGTAGCGCATTTCGAAAGCCCGTAGTAATACAGAAAAATAAATTCATCTGAAATATACCTGTGTGCTGTTTTAGTTATTTTGTTACTCGAAGTTTTATCTAAATCATTATTGTTTGTGTGAAATGATTCTTTAGGAAGAAAGTTCTAAGGGGTTAAATGAATGTTAGCACTTGGTGGAGATGATTAAAGACACAAGATACTCTTAAGGATAATCGACAAATTATCATCAACGAAGTAAGGCAAACCAGAATCCTCTGGCTCTAAAATATTTGCCCGGTCGCTCAAAAACTGTTAAATTTTAATATAAAAATAAAAAAAATACCTTTTAAATCTTTTTTTAAGTACCACTTCGTATTTGCCTTAGTTAAAACAATATAATTTTAATAAAATTAACAGAAGACCAAGTAATTTTACAACATACAAATATAGTTGAAACTCGGGCATATCTGATAACAATGCAAGTATGGTAATATGAACAATTTTATCCAAAAGACCTTATGGCAGAGTTTACAATATGCCCTCTGGTCCGAACAAATTGCCTGCTAAAGCAGATACTCTACTCGACGGCTTCAAGTAGAGTATAACTACCAGCATTTTAAGCAATTCGTTAAGTCATTTGTCGAAATCATTTAAGTACACTTAGTTCAAGTCATTAACTTATGTAAGTACAACACTGACAAATAGGCTACCCTAGTATATTAACTATAAAAAAAATATATATATAAAAGACGCACATAACACGCATTGGACAATATATTTGAACATCATAAAATATCCAATTAAATTTACTGCGGTACTAGGAGACTGTACGTTATGAAAAATATAATACTCTAAGTTTAATTTTCCAAGTCTATACGCTAAACTAAATTCTTGTTTGTATTAATAAAATTCTTGTTTTACCTGAAGCTAAAATGTTTTAATCCACAATTAACTCGTTCTTTGGGACCCTACACTGTGATTAAAGTAATATTTGGCAAAAAGTAAAAGCGTATATAGGCATAAGATTGATTTATTCACCAGGACTTCTTGATCTTCGGCTCAAGGAATTTAGTTTGGGGGACACCGGACATAAAAGTTTTCGAATATATGGATACATCAATGGATGTTAACTTTTTTACCAGTTGGGTACATCGTTTATTTATAGTTTAAGTTAACAAAACGTAATTTGTAAATTTACGTTATACTCGTTTTTTAATTTAAGCAACGGAAAGCATGCGAGTTTATTTTGTGGCCTCGAACGCTGTCGGGTAAAAGTGATGAAATCAAATAAAAAAGAAAATCTATTTAAATGGTAAAAGTTGGAAAAACTTTTGTTTTGGCGCGGCTTTGGTCCATGTCAATGGCTAATTTTCCCATCTTAAATTAATACGGAATACGTCACGTTTCACACAGCCACGGTTTACAAATGACAAATTAAATTGCAGTTGTAACAGGAAAACGTTAAAACAAGCGCGTGCTGGACTGTACAGGATGCTCTGGAATTTTGTCTTTGCGAAAGGTGACCCTACCTTCTGTGATTAATTACAAGCCTTTGAACCGATTTTTTTCTTTCAATAAGGCTTATGAAACATGTTTGCATGGGCCCGGTTCTCGTCACAATGCTCCAGGGCATGAGAGGCGAGCATGACGCATTCTGTGGGACTTGTGTGTTTAGCGAAACTCGTAACTTGCGGCGCGCTCACGTTGCAAATGTCGCGATGACTCGCTGTATGCTTAGACCCAGAAACAACTTGGGCCCGCTCGGTTCCCTGGCTGATGGTGGACAATTTGTTCCTACGTTTCGCTTGGTTTAATATTCAAGAAGAAAACAATTAAAATCTGTAAAAAAACTTCAAAATACGATGATAAACCAGAGCTTTCGAACTGGCACTGGAGTGCGATGGTTAGGTTCAGTATGGCGGTGTGTACCCACCCATCCCTGGATGCTTGCCTGATGTGCTAATTTTTTTGTACTTGGTTTTTAATCCATGTTCTGTTTTTTTAACGAATTTCAAATTAGGTTTCGCAAAAACTAAGAAAGTTTACACAGCTACAGCAAACGTTTTAAGGGTTCAAACGAATTGAGCAGGAAGTTTGTCGGCATTATTTTCGCCAGTGCTTCTCAGAATTATCAGTCGCCAATTCCTTTTAATTTCCTAAACTAGCACCGACTTGAACGTTTTACAAAGACAAGCAAAATGTTTTTATTTGTCTGATTTTCCGTGCGCATTTGTTAACGACAAGGTAATATAGGCCTACTCGCCAGCCCTAAAACACTTTGAATGAGTAACAGTTTATGCAAACCCTGGCTTAAATATTAGTGTCAATAACAATATTTGGTAACACAATATGTCGTTGCTAAACTGTTTGGTAACATTTCATTATTATAGAATGAAAAGTAGACGTAAAATCTGTGATGGAAGACCAGTTGATCACCAATATAACTTATCGCTTGAGTTAAAACAAACCACCCACAAAACGCGACATTCGACCAACAAACTGAAGAAAGTCATCGACGTCACCCCTTCAAGCATCCGAACGAATATCGATGAGTAAACACCGGACGACAAAATTGCAACTAAACAAACCAAATCGTCGTGGTGTGTTTTTTTAGGACAAACCATGAGCCACTCAACACGAAATCGCAATGTTAAACGATTAAAATACACCGAAGAAATAGAGTGTACTTCAATTGTTGCCTTAGTGTCTCAGTATTTTTTTACGTACATCAATTGCAGCGGACTATGGGTAAGCACATCATATCCGCATTTATGTGCTGTATGCATAATCACTAATTCAAAGATGTAGAGAGAAAGAAATTGCACGACTTTGGTATTGCATTAACCCAACTTAAATTTTAGCAGGCCGATAAATATTTGTGCCTTTGTAGAGTGAACTCTCTGGCCTTTCAAACACATCCCTGTCGGGTGAATCAATTGATCTTGTACTATTCGCCCAGTCTACCGTAGTTTTTCAAATATTTTAATGAATGGATAAGTGGCTGAACAATTTTTTAACTTGTGTTCCACTAAGAAAACAACAAAACACGAATGGCACTTCCCAAACTTATAATTCAAAATCAAACATTATTTCTAAAGGGAAACTATTATAAATGTAAAAGTTGATGCATAAATCAAATACATTTTATATTTTTATGAGTAGGCCTATGTACATTTGTTGAAACATGCTTTGGATTGGTTAAATACCGTAGGATCGTATAAGTGGGTGTGTAATTTGCACGCATTAAACACTTTTTCACAGTCTATATCAGATACAAAATAAAGCAAATTATGATAGGAGTTCTACAAATCACTTCACCTAAAAAGCTTTATAAATCACTAAATGCACCAAAATGTCAATAATCAAATAAGCCATATTTTCAAACGCGATATAATTCTACCAAGTCAAATAGGATGATCAGTATCCCCACTTTAATTATGTAAACAAATATCTCAAGTAAACACTGAACGGAACAAGTACAACTAATCATACCAAAATGACAAGGTGTGTTTTTTGCACAAACCATAAGAGCCTTTGCAGTCAGCGACCTTTGAAAAAACACTCAATACGCAAACACAAAGTAAAACGGTTTAAATTTATGTACATTGGAGAACTCGAGTGTACTTTATCTGTTTGCCGCAACTCAACATTTTCATTTTAACATCATTTGATTAATATCTGACGACGCGGGAAATGAGGCGATATCCGTATTGACTTGATGTTTGCATAGTAACTAATCAGAGATGTAGAGTGACGATAATGCACGATATTGCTATTGCAATAACCAAACCTAAGGTTTTGCAGTTGGTTGAATAAACAAGTTTGTTTTGTAGATCGATCATCAGACTCTCAGAAGTTACTTAATGGGAAAGAGGTACTCAACTCGAAAAATGTGATGTTAACCGCTTTAAAACTTTGAACAACAAGTGTACTTCATTCGTCGTCGGTGTTACCGAATATTTTTGTTCTTACAACATCATTGAATCAACTTTGTACATGGCTGGAAAACAGATCATATCCGCATTGTGCATCCTGTTTGTATAATCGAGACTCAACATGATTGCAGTAACTTTTTTGCGATGCGGAAAAACAGATCATATCCGTATTGTGTATCCTGTTTGTATAATCGGGACTTCAACACAGGAAGAGAGACGCTAATTGCACGATTTGTTATTGCAGCATACAAACTTAAAATCATCCAGGGAACACTTTAATATGACGTATCTCTGTAAAGTGATCTGTTATTTCAGGTGCGGAGAGTCGTTCAGTGTCGTTCACGAGACGAGTTGTTCCTGCTTGTGGCCACGTGCAATGAACAAGCAAAACATTCAAGTGTCATTAACGATAATATGGATTTGTGATTTTTGCAAGATTAAAGGATCTTGTTTACCGCCATGGAAGCCTATAAAAGTCCAGCAGCGATCAATGCAAATCATTCAGCTCTACCCAAGGAAGAGATTCAATTGGAAGAGAAACAAAGATGAAGATTCTGCTAGTTCTTCTGGCGTGCATTGCCGTAAGTTGTTGCCATTTCTTTAGGAGTATTTTCTATATTTTATAGACCTATAGCTTACGATTGTGGACAATATTTGTTGCAGGCCTCAAATGCATTTTGCACCTACTCCTACTCCTACTACTACAGAAGGCAGTTCTGTGTTCAACCCGCACCACAGACCTTCTGCTTCAACATCTATTTCAACAGAGCCTGGTGTTCCTCCAAGTTCTACGCTCCCATCCTTAAGTACTACCCAGGAGATGACTGCGGCAAAGATGGTTGGCAAGGTACAAAATGGCCATGCTTTAGGTTAAAATGTAAAAAGAATAACATATATCAAAACCCAATTATCAATCTCAACTTGTTACAGGGTAGACAACAGTTAAATTTCCTAAGTAAAGATATATTTCCATTTGCAGAACGCACCATCGCCGAAGTTGAAACTGAAATGAGCAATTTGCTCAAAGAAAGTCTTGCCACCATTGTCAGCGAAATGACCACAAAGAAGAACGCGTGGATCGCAGACGTTGAGAAGGTTATTGCTGACTACAAGACCGACTTCGCCACATACATCAACAGATACTACGAGTACTATATCTCGTAAGTAGTTCAAACAAATTGGTTTTGTGAACAATAACAGTACCTAGAGTAGTAGATTATTAATATTTGTAGATCGGTATATAGATGTTTGTGTAGCGATCACTGGTAATTTGATTTCATGTTGGTGTGCAACAAATTTTTCCACTGGGTCCCTCGTAATAGTGTTATTCAATTCCAATCATTTTTGACTTTCTAGAAATGCCAGCACTGACGAAGAGAAGGCCGAACTCGAAGCTAAAAGAGACGCCAGGATTGCCAAATACAACGACGATCTTGACAACAGTTAAGCAGAGGCTTTGAAGAGCTACAACACCGCGATGGAAGCAAAGATCCAGTCTATTACTGATTACCACACCAAGCTCCTTGAGAAGTATATTAATTTGATGTGGTTTTAATTATTGTAAAATCTTATATTTCTAACTTTATGTTATTATATTGCTGATGCTACGAATCAAAAAAAAACTTCAACACATATTTATTTTATAGTGCTGTAAAATGTCTGACAACCAGACAACAAAAAATCAAAGAATACACCGAGCAGTTGACTACCAAAATGACCGAATACGTTGAAAAATACTACAAGTATCTTTTGGCGGTCCTCAAGGTTCGTGAAGACCGTTACAGGAAGACACTTGAAGTTGTTCATGGTAAATTGAGATCGCAAATGCCTAATCTTTAAATAGAATTAATTCTTAAACGATCATATTTTTGCTAGGTGACTACGCCGAAGGTTTCAAGGATAAAATCGATGCCGTCATCCAGTCGTTCCACGACCAAGAATGTATTCTGATCAAGACCAAATCTTTGGAATATTTGGCCAAACTTTTGATCACCAAAGCCAAGCTGGTTTCCTACTACACATGTTCCTACCGCTGCTACCTCACCAACGGCTGTCTTCAATTCTACAAACGTAGCTATTACAACACTTGGTAAATATATTAAATGAAAATTTCAATTGTTTGTTTCAATTTCTTGGATTTCGATATATCTACTTAAAAATAACAGTAAAAAACATGTTTTGAATTACCAGAATAAAAATTATGTTTACAAAGGCTCGATTAATATTATAGCAATAAAGCTACTAACTCGTAAAATGTGACAGAACATTTTACTTTTTAGCCGTTCTTTGGGATGTTGGTGGAGCTACACCAGGTGCTCTTACAAAATGTATGGTTGCTTGTCCGGTTACTCCTACTGCTGGCGTGGCATCAGCTACAAGGGATTGAAGACATGTGACGTTGGTAAGATATAGTTAGTAGTTATATGTCATGGACAAGATTAATAACGTAACGCAGATTTTCGCGCTTTATGTTAACTGTAGTTGCACAATCGTACTGAAAAAATAGAACGATTTTTTGGCTTAATTAAGTGGTGACGTTATTACGTAACTCATTAGATCATATGTAAAAAACAATGATACAGCAAAGATAAAAAGTTTTCCGTGTCTACAAGTGTTTTTTTAACAGGAACCATTAACAAGAGCGTGGAGGACATCAAAGCAGAACTTGAGGCTCAACTTTCAAAGGCTGTAGGAGAATATACGACAAAATTCAATGAATGGAAGGCGAAGTGGGCTCAATACCACGTCGATTACATTAAGGCATACAAAGAAATCATCGAGGCAAGACACGCCAACATCATCAAGTCAAAGACTGCTTACTACGTTTGCTTGTAAGATAAAAATCTTGGTCAATTTCGATTTAAAAAAAATATAACATTTCATAAGAACACACTCAAAATATTAGTAACCTATGTCAATATTTACGTTATTCTAAAACATCGCATTTCTATACTCTAAATTTTTGTGTTGCGTTTCAGAAACAACAGTACTGAACTGACTGATGAACAAAAGGCAGCAATCGCAGCCCTTACCCAGGAACTGAAGGAAAAAATGGAAACAACAATTGCTGAGTACACTGCAAAATTGTTGGCTAGTCTCCTCGAATGCGCCGCAAAGTTCGCCAAGAGCATTGCAGATTACACAACTAAGGTGAACGAAATGATCAAGAGCATCACCGACAAGTACACCGAATGCTTGGCCACTCGCATTACGAAGATTGCTGATTACAAGAAGAAACTTGAAGATAGCCGCGACAAACAAAGATCAGCTTTGTTGGATTCTTTGGTCAAGGTTCGCAAAAAACATATATTGACAAAAATCTTAATTTGTGTTATATTATTAGACAATTAACTAATTACCATATTTGTAATATTGTGATCTAAACTATTGTGTGCTTGCAGACCAAGAATGCTTTCTGGAAGACATACGTTGCAATGTATGAGTTCCATCACGGCGAAACCCTTCCCGATTCGGTCAACGTGCTTGGTAATGCTTATGCTGATAAGCTGGTGATCTATTGCAACTCGATCCTTGCTGAGTTCGATGCCCACTGGACAGACGTCCTCGACAAGTTGGTGCTTCACTACACTTGCTGCGCCAAGTGCTACGTGGGAAGATTCTGTATGCCGAGATTCTGCTACGGAAGCTACGTCAGCTGGAAATTCACACTTCCTTGTGTTAACTCCTACAGCTACTGTTACACCAGATATGTGTAAGTTGTTTTGTTTAAATTACACAATTTTTTGCTTTAAAACAACAATCAAAAACTAATTTGTAGTAAAAACAAATATATCTTTTAACGCGTAATATTGTCGCAGAATAATTTATTTCGAACTTATTGCACTGTTTGCATGTGACGTAATGTAACTTTTAAAATTGGTTGCTACATTTGATATTTCTTATTTTGTTTTGCAGACGCACCTGCAGTTACCGTGTCAGGTATTGCAGCGGATACTACAGATACTGCGCCTAACCTTGAAATCAAGAAAAGTAGCGCATTCCGAATGCCCGTAGTAATATAAAAAATAAATTCATCCAGAAAATACTTGTGTGTTGTTTTAGTTTGCTTCGTTACGCGAAGATTTATCTGAAATATTATTGGTTTTTGTCTGAAACAATTCTCCAGAAATAAAGTATTTTAAAGGGTAAAATGAATGTCTTGCCAAATTTTGAGCACTTGGTGGCCAAGATTAAACAACAAGATACTCTTAGGGTCAATCGACAAATACCTTAAACGAACTTTGGCAAACCGCAATCCTCTGGTCTCTAAAATGTTTACGCTGCCGGTGAAAAACAATTAATTTTAATTTAAATCAAAAAATACATTCTTGGTTTATTCTATGAGACCAATGACACTTCATATTTACCGTATTTACAAACAGGAAGTTTCGTAAAATAAACAGAAAATTAAAGAATTTCATAACATATAACATATTTAAAGACAGACATATTTGATAACAATGTAAATAAGGTTAATTTTTACGGTCCGCTTAATACATGAACATTTTTCTCTAAAAAACGTAAATGGATTAAAACCCAGTCAATTCATTTGCACAACATGGTAAATTCAAGTAGAGTGATTTTGAATAAATAGCAAGTCTCAATCCAAGTAATTTGCTGTGCAAGTGATAAAAATTATTAAACTTTTAAACCTTATGGGAATTTTACATTGTGATCAACATTTTAAAACACAAACACAAAAACAAAACAAATAGCAAGTCAACATTTTCACATTTCAGAATTGGCTAAAATAACCCAATTTTATTGAAAAGTATTCAACAAAAGATCTTAACATACGTGAAGGTATTTGTCTAAATAACTTTGATCAAATCATGTCAACACAGTGACTTAAGTGCAATTAGGTCAAGTCATTAGTTTGCTTTATTCGCCAGGACTTTTTAGTTGCGATGAGTAGGTGACACCGGATATAAAAGTATTTGGTTTGTAATCCACGTTTATTAGACGAATTTAAAATCAGTTTTCGCATAAAACCAGAAAAGTTTACACGACTAAAGCAAATGTTTTAAGGTTTCAAACGAATTTAGCAGGAAATTATTCGGCATTATTTTCGCCAGTGCTTTTCAGATTTTTCAATCGCCGAGTACTTTTAATTTCCTAATCTAGCGCCGGCTTTAAAGTTTTACAGGGACAAGCAAAATGTTTTTATTTGTCTAATTTTCTGTACGCATTTGCAAAATCTGTACAACAAATTCAATCAACACGATGATAAACCAAAGCTTCTGAACTGGCAATGCTGCGCGATGTTCAGGTTTAGTATGGCGTTGTGTCCCCGGCAAACCCTTCATACTTCCCTGATGTGCTAATGTTATGGTCCTTGGTTTTTAATCCATGTTTTGTTTTTTTAACGAATTTCAAATTAGGTTTCGCAAAAACTAAGAAAGTTTACAAAGCTACAACAAACGTTTTAAGGGTTCAAACGATTTGAGCAGGAAGTTTGTCGGCATTATTTTCGCCAGTGCTTCTCACAATTATCAGTCGCCAATTCCTTTTAATTTCCTAAACTAGCACCGACTTGAAGGTTTTACAAAGACAAGCAAAATGTTTTTATTTGTCTGATTTTCCGTGCGCATTTGTTAACGACAAGGTAATATAGGCCTACTCGCCAGCCCTAAAACACTTTGAACGAGTAACAGTTTATGCAAACCCTGGCTTAAATATTAGTGTCAATAACAATATTTGGTAACACAATATGTGCTAAACTGTTTGGTAACATTTCAATATTATAGAATGAAAAGTAGATGTAAAATCTGTGATGGAAGACCAGTTGATCACCAATATAACTTATCGCTTGAGTTAAAACAAACCACACACAGTTAGCATAAAAAATTACTAGTGACGTACATTAACTTTTCGAAACGCGACATTCGACCAACAAACTGAAGAAAGTCATCGACGTCACCACTTCAAGCATCCGAACGAATATCGATGAGTAAACACTGGGCGACAAAATTGCAACTAAACAAACCAAATCGTCGTGGTGTGTTTTTTTAGGACAAACCATGAGCCACTCAACACGAAATCGCAATGTTAAACGATTAAAATACACCGAAGAATTTGAGTGTACTTCAATTGTTGCCTTAGTGTCTCAGTATTTTTTTACTGACATCAATTGCAGCGGACTATGGGTAAGCACATCATATCCGCATTTATGTGCTGTATGCATAATCACTAATTCAAAGATGTAGAGAGAAAGAAATTTCACGACTTTGGTATTGCATTAACCCAACTTAAATTTTAGCAGGCCGATAAATATTTGTGCCTTTGTAGAGTGAACTCTCTGGCCTTTCAAACATATCCCTGTCCGGTGAATCAATTGATCTTGTACTATTCGCCAAGTCTACCGTAGTTTTTCAAATATTTTAATGAATGGATAAGTGGCTAAACAATTTTTTAACTTGTGTTCCACTAAGAAAACAACAAAACACGAATGGCACTTCCCAAACTTATAATTCAAAATCAAACATTATTTCTAAAGGGAAACTATTATAAATGTAAAAGTTGATGCATAAATCAAATACATTTTATATTTTTATGAGTAGGCCTATGTACATCTTGTTGAAACATGCTTTGGATTGGTTAAATACCGTAGGATCGTATAAGTGGGTGTGTAATTTGCACGCATTAAACACTTTTTCACAGTCTATATCAGATACAAAATAAAGCAAATTATGATAGGAGTTCTACAAATCACTTCACCTAAAAAGCTTTATAAATCACTAAATGCACCAAAATGTCAAATAAGCCATATTTTCAAACGCGATATACTTCTACCAAGTCAAATAGGATGATCAGTATCCCCACTTTAATTATGTAAACAAATATCTCGAGTAAACACTGAACGGAACAAGTACAACTAATCATACCAAAATGACAAGGTGTGTTTTTTGCTCAAACCATAAGAGCCTTTGCAGTCAGCGACCTTTGAAAAAACACTCAATACGCAAACACAAAGTAAAACGGTTTAAATTTATGTACATTGGAGAACTCGAGTGTACTTTATCTGTTTGCCGCAACTCAATATTTTCATTTTAACGAACATCATTTGATTAATATCTGACGACGCGGGAAATCAGGCGATATCCGTATTGACTTGATGTTTGCATAGTAACTAATGAGAGATGTAGAGTGACGATAATGCACGATATTGCTATTGCAACAACCAAACCTAAGGTTTTGCAGTTGGTTGAATAAACAAGTTTGTCTTTGTAGACCGATCATCAGACTCTCAGAAGTTACTTAATGCGAAAGAGGTAGGCCTACTCAACTCGAAAAATGTGATGTTAACCGCTTTAAAACTTTGAACAACAAGTGTACTTCATTCGTCGTCGGTGTTACCGAATATTTTTGTTCTTACAACATCATTGAATCAACTTTGTACATGGCGGGAAAACAGATCATATCCGCATTGTGCATCCTGTTTGTATAATCGGGACTCAACATGATTGCAGTAACTTTTTTGCGATGCGGAAAAACAGATCATATCCGTATTGTGTATCCTGTTTGTATAATCGGGACTTCAACACAGGAAGAGAGACGCTAATTGCACGATTTGTTATTGCAGCATACAAACTTAAAATCATCCAGGGAACACTTTAATATGACGTATCTCTGTAAAGTGATCTGTTATTTCAGGTGCGGAGAGTCGTTCAGTGTCGTTCACGAGACGAGTTGTTCCTGCTTGTGGCCACGTGCAATGAACAAGCAAAACATTCAAGTGTCATTAACGATAATATGGATTTGTGATTTTTGGAAGATTAAAGGATCTTGTTTACCGCCATGGAAGTCTATAAAAGTCCAGCAGCGATCAATGCAAATCATTCAGCTCTACCCAAGGAAGAGATTCAATTGGAAGAGAAACAAAGATGAAGATTCTGCTAGTTCTTCTGGCGTGCATTGCCGTAAGTTGTTGCCATTTCTTTAGGAGTATTTTCTATATTTTATAGACCTATAGCTTACGATTGTGGACAATATTTGTTGCAGGCCTCAAATGCATTTTGCACCTACTCCTACTCCTACTCCTACTACTACAGAAGGCAGTTCTGTGTTCAACCCGCACCACAGACCTTCTGCTTCAACATCTATTTCAACAGAGCCTGGTGTTCCTCCAAGTTCTACGCTCCCATCCTCAAGTACTACCCAGGAGATGACTGCGGCAAAGATGGTTGGCAAGGTACAAAATGGCCATGCTTTAGGTTAAAATGTAAAAAGAATAACATATATCAAAACCTAATTATCAATCTCAACTTGTTACAGGGTAGACAACAGTTAAATTTCCCTAAGTAAAGATATTACCCGTTTTCATTTGCAGAACGCACCATCGCCGAAGTTGAAACTGAAATGAGCAATTTGCTCAAAGAAAGTCTTGCCACCATTGTCAGCGAAATGACCACAAAGAAGAACGCGTGGATTGCAGACGTTGAGAAGGTTATTGCTGACTACAAGACCGACTTCGCCACATACATCAACAGATACTACGAGTACTATATCTCGTAAGTAGTTCAAACAAATTGGTTTTGTGAACAATAACAGTACCTAGAGTAGTAGATTATTAATATTTGTAGATCGGTATATAGATGTTTGTGTAGCGATCACTGGTAATTTGATTTCATGTTGGTGTGCAACAAATTTTTCCACTGGGTCCCTCGTAATAGTGTTATTCAATTCCAATCATTTTTGACTTTCTAGAAATGCCAGCACTGACGAAGAGAAGGCCGAACTCGAAGCTAAAAGAGACGCCAGGATTGCCAAATACAACGACGATCTTGACAACAGTAAAGCAGAGGCTTTGAAGAGCTACAACACCGCGATGGAAGCAAAGATCCAGTCTATTACTGATTACCACACCAAGCTCCTTGAGAAGTATATTAATTTGATGTGGTTTTAATTATTGTAAAATCTTATATTTCTAACTTTATGTTATTATATTGCTGATGCTACGAATCAAAAAAAAACTTCAACACATATTTATTTTATAGTGCTGTAAAATGTCTGACAACCAGACAACAAAAAATCAAAGAATACACCGAGCAGTTGACTACCAAAATGACCGAATACGTTGAAAAATACTACAAGTATCTTTTGGCGGTCCTCAAGGTTCGTGAAGACCGTTACAGGAAGACACTTGAAGTTGTTCATGGTAAATTGAGATCGCAAATGCCTAATCTTTAAATAGAATTAATTCTTAGACGATCATATTTTTGCTAGGGGACTACGCCGAAGGTTTCAAGGATAAAATCGATGCCGTCATCCAGTCGTTCCACGACCAAGAATGTATTCTGATCAAGACCAAATCTTTGGAATATTTGGCCAAACTTTTGATCACCAAAGCCAAGCTGGTTTCCTACTACACATGTTCCTACCGCTGCTACCTCACCAACGGCTGTCTTCAATTCTACAAACGTAGCTACTACAACACTTGGTAAATATATTAAATGAAATTTCCAATTGTTTGTTTCAATTTCTTGGATTTCGATATATCTACTTAAAAATAACAGTAAAAAACATGTTTTGATTTACCAGAATAAAAATTATGTTTACAAAGGCTCGATTAATATTATAGCAATAAACCTACTAACTCGTAAAATGTGACAGAACATTTTACTTTTTAGCCGTTCTTTGGGATGTTGGTGGAGCTACACCAGGTGCTCTTACAAAATATATGGTTGCTTGTCCGGTTACTCCTACTGCTGGCGTGGCATCAGCTACAAGGGATTGAAGACATGTGACGTTGGTAAGATATAGTTAGTAGTTATATGTCATGGACAAGATTTATAACGTAACGCAGATTTTCGCGCTTTATGTTAACTGTAGTTGCACAGTCGTACTGAAAAAATAGAACGATTTTTTGGCTTAATTAAGTGGTGACGTTATTACGTAACTCATTAGATCATATGTAAAAAACAATGATACAGCAAAGATAAAAAGTTTTCCGTGTCTACAAGTGTTTTTTTTAACAGGAACCATTAACAAGAGCGTGGAGGACATCAAAGCAGAACTTGAGGCTCAACTTTCAAAGGCTGTAGGAGAATATACGACAAAATTCAATGAATGGAAGGCGAAGTGGGCTCAATACCACGTCGATTACATTAAGGCATACAAAGAAATCATCGAGGCAAGACACGCCAACATCATCAAGTCAAAGACTGCTTACTACGTTTGCTTGTAAGATAAAAATCTTGGTCAATTTCGATTTAAAAAAAATATAACATTTCATAAGAAAACACTCAAAATATTAGTAACCTATGTCAATATTTACGTTATTCTAAAACATCGCATTTCTATACTCTAAATTTTTGTGTTGCGTTTCAGAAACAACAGTACTGAACTGACTGATGAACAAAAGGCAGCAATCGCAGCCCTTACCCAGGAACTGAAGGAAAAAATGGAAACAGCAATTGCTGAGTACACTGCAAAATTGTTGGCTAGTCTCCTCGAATGCGCCGCAAAGTTCGCCAAGAGCATTGCAGATTACACAACTAAGGTGAACGAAATGATCAAGAGCATCACCGACAAGTACACCGAATGCTTGGCCACTCGCATTACGAAGATTGCTGATTACAAGAAGAAACTTGAAGATAGCCGCGACAAACAAAGATCAGCTTTGTTGGATTCTTTGGTCAAGGTTCGCAAAAAACATATATTGACAAAAATCTTAATTTGTGTTATATTATTAGACAATTAACTAATTACCATATTTGTAATATTGTGATCTAAACTATTGTGTGCTTGCAGACCAAGAATGCTTTCTGGAAGACATACGTTGCAATGTATGAGTTCCATCACGGCGAAACCCTTCCCGATTCGGTCAACGTGCTTGGTAATGCTTATGCTGATAAGCTGGTGATCTATTGCAACTCGATCCTTGCTGAGTTCGATGCCCACTGGACAGACGTCCTCGACAAGTTGGTGCTTCACTACACTTGCTGCGCCAAGTGCTACGTGGGAAGATTCTGTATGCCGAGATTCTGCTACGGAAGCTACTTCAGCTGGAAATTCACACTTCCTTGTGTTAACTCCTACAGCTACTGTTACACCAGATATGTGTAAGTTGTTTTGTTTAAATTACACAATTTTTTGCTTTAAAACAACAATCAAAAACTAATTTGTAGTAAAAACAAATATATCTTTTAACGCGTAATATTGTCGCAGAATAATTTATTTCGAACTTATTGCACTGTTTGCATGTGACGTAATGTAACTTTTAAAATTGGTTGCTACATTTGATATTTCTTATTTTGTTTTGCAGACGCACCTGCAGTTACCGTGTCAGGTATTGCAGCGGATACTACAGATACTGCGCCTAACCTTGAAATCAAGAAAAGTAGCGCATTCCGAATGCCCGTAGTAATATAAAAAAAAAATTCATCCAGAAAATACTTGTGTGTTGTTTTAGTTTGCTTCGTTACGCGAAGATTTATCTGAAATATTATTGGTTTTTGTCTGAAACAATTCTCCAGAAATAAAGTATTTTAAAGGGTAAAATGAATGTCTTGCCAAATTTTGAGCACTTGGTGGCCAAGATTAAACAACAAGATACTCTTAGGGTCAATCGACAAATACCTTAAACGAACTTTGGCAAACCGCAATCCTCTGGTCTCTAAAATGTTTACGCTGCCGGTGAAAAACAATTAATTTTAATTTAAATCAAAAAATACATTCTTGGTTTATTCTATGAGACCAATGACACTTCATATTTACCGTATTTACAAACAGGAAGTTTCGTAAAATAAACAGAAAATTAAAGAATTTCATAACATATAACATATTTAAAGACAGACATATTTGATAACAATGTAAATAAGGTTAATTTTTACGGTCCGCTTAATACATGAACATTTTTCTCTAAAAAACGTAAATGGATTAAAACCCAGTCAATTCATTTGCACAACATGGTAAATTCAAGTAGAGTGATTTTGAATAAATAGCAAGTCTCAATCCAAGTAATTTGCTGTGCAAGTGATAATTATTAAACTTTTAAACCTTATGGGAATTTTACATTGTGATCAACATTTTAAAACACAAACACAAAAACAAAACAAATAGCAAGTCAACATTTTCACATTTCAGAATTGGCTAAAATAACCCAATTTTATTGAAAAGTATTCAACAAAAGATCTTAACATACGTGAAGGTATTTGTCTAAATAACTTTGATCAAATCATGTCAACACAGTGACTTAAGTGCAATTAGGTCAAGTCATTAGTTTGCTTTATTCGCCAGGACTTTTTAGTTGCGAAGAGTAGGTGACACCGGATATAAAAGTATTTGGTTTGTAATCCACGTTTATTAGACGAATTTAAAATCAGTTTTCGCATAAAACCAGAAAAGTTTACACGACTAAAGCAAATGTTTTAAGGTTTCAAACGAATTTAGCAGGAAATTATTCGGCATTATTTTCGCCAGTGCTTTTCAGATTTTTCAATCGCCGAGTACTTTTAATTTCCTAATCTAGCGCCGGCTTTAAAGTTTTACAGGGACAAGCAAAATGTTTTTATTTGTCTAATTTTCTGTACGCATTTGCAAAATCTGTACAACAAATTCAATCAACACGATGATAAACCAAAGCTTCTGAACTGGCAATGCTGCGCGATGTTCAGGTTCAGTATGGCGTTGTGTCCCCGGCAAACCCTTCATACTTCCCTGATGTGCTAATGTTATGGTCCTTGGTTTTTAATCCATGTTTTGTTTTTTTAACGAATTTCAAATTAGGTTTCGCAAAAACTAAGAAAGTTTACAAAGCTACAACAAACGTTTTAAGGGTTCAAACGAATTGAGCAGGAAGTTTGTCGGCATTATTTTCGCCAGTGCTTCTCACAATTATCAGTCGCCAATTCCTTTTAATTTCCTAAACTAGCACCGACTTGAAGTTTTTACAAAGACAAGCAAAATGTTTTTATTTGTCTGATTTTCCGTGCGCATTTGTTAACGACAAGGTAATATAGGCCTACTCGCCAGCCCTAAAACACTTTGAACGAGTAACAGTTTATGCAAACCCTGGCTTAAATATTAGTGTCAATAACAATATTTGGTAACACAATATGTGCTAAACTGTTTGGTAACATTTCAATATTATAGAATGAAAAGTAGATGTAAAATCTGTGATGGAAGACCAGTTGATCACCAATATAACTTATCGCTTGAGTTAAAACAAACCACACACAGTTAGCATAAAAAATTACTAGTGACGTACATTAACTTTTCGAAACGCGACATTCGACCAACAAACTGAAGAAAGTCATCGACGTCACCACTTCAAGCATCCGAACGAATATCGATGAGTAAACACTGGGCGACAAAATTGCAACTAAACAAACCAAATCGTCGTGGTGTGTTTTTTTAGGACAAACCATGAGCCACTCAACACGAAATCGCAATGTTAAACGATTAAAATACACCGAAGAATTTGAGTGTACTTCAATTGTTGCCTTAGTGTCTCAGTATTTTTTTACTGACATCAATTGCAGCGGACTATGGGTAAGCACATCATATCCGCATTTATGTGCTGTATGCATAATCACTAATTCAAAGATGTAGAGAAAAAGAAATTGCACGACTTTGGTATTGCATTAACCCAACTTAAATTTTAGCAGGCCGATAAATATTTGTGCCTTTGTAGAGTGAACTCTCTGGCCTTTCAAACACATCCCTGTCGGGTGAATCAATTGATCTTGTACTATTCGCCAAGTCTACCGTAGTTTTTCAAATATTTTAATGAATGGATAAGTGGCTGAACAATTTTTTAACTTGTGTTCCACTAAGAAAACAACAAAACACGAATGGCACTTCCCAAACTTATAATTCAAAATCAAACATTATTTCTAAAGGGAAACTATTATAAATGTAAAAGTTGATGCATAAATCAAATACATTTTATATTTTTATGAGTAGGCCTATGTACATCTTGTTGAAACATGCTTTGGATTGGTTAAATACCGTAGGATTGTATAAGTGGGTGTGTAATTTGCACGCATTAAACACTTTTTCACAGTCTATATCAGATACAAAATAAAGCAAATTATGATAGGAGTTCTACAAATCACTTCACCTAAAAAGCTTTATAAATCACTAAATGCACCAAAATGTCAAATAAGCCATATTTTCAAACGCGATATACTTCTACCAAGTCAAATAGGATGATCAGTATCCCCACTTTAATTATGTAAACAAATATCTCGAGTAAACACTGAACGGAACAAGTACAACTAATCATACCAAAATGACAAGGTGTGTTTTTTGCTCAAACCATAAGAGCCTTTGCAGTCAGCGACCTTTGAAAAAACACTCAATACGCAAACACAAAGTAAAACGGTTTAAATTTATGTACATTGGAGAACTCGAGTGTACTTTATCTGTTTGCCGCAACTCAATATTTTCATTTTAACGAACATCATTTGATTAATATCTGACGACGCGGGAAATCAGGCGATATCCGTATTGACTTGATGTTTGCATAGTAACTAATGAGAGATGTAGAGTGACGATAATGCACGATATTGCTATTGCAACAACCAAACCTAAGGTTTTGCAGTTGGTTGAATAAACAAGTTTGTCTTTGTAGACCGATCATCAGACTCTCAGAAGTTACTTAATGCGAAAGAGGTAGGCCTACTCAACTCGAAAAATGTGATGTTAACCGCTTTAAAACTTTGAACAACAAGTGTACTTCATTCGTCGTCGGTGTTACCGAATATTTTTTTTCTTACAACATCATTGAATCAACTTTGTACATGGCGGGAAAACAGATCATATCCGCATTGTGCATCCTGTTTGTATAATCGGGACTCAACATGATTGCAGTAACTTTTTTGCGATGCGGAAAAACAGATCATATCCGTATTGCGTATCCTGTTTGTATAATCGGGACTTCAACACAGGACGAGAGACGCTAATTGCACGATTTGTTATTGCAGCATACAAACTTAAAATCATCCAGGGAACACTTTAATATGACGTATCTCTGTAAAGTGATCTGTTATTTCAGGTGCGGAGAGTCGTTCAGTGTCGTTCACGAGACGAGTTGTTCCTGCTTGTGGCCACGTGCAATGAACAAGCAAAACATTCAAGTGTCATTAACGATAATATGGATTTGTGATTTTTGCAAGATTAAAGGATCTTGTTTACCGCCATGGAAGTCTATAAAAGTCCAGCAGCGATCAATGCAAATCATTCAGCTCTACCCAAGGAAGAGATTCAATTGGAAGAGAAACAAAGATGAAGATTCTGCTAGTTCTTCTGGCGTGCATTGCCGTAAGTTGTTGCCATTTCTTTAGGAGTATTTTCTATATTTTATAGACCTATAGCTTACGATTGTGGACAATATTTGTTGCAGGCCTCAAATGCATTTTGCACCTACTCCTACTCCTACTACTACAGAAGGCAGTTCTGTGTTCAACCCGCACCACAGACCTTCTGCTTCAACATCTATTTCAACAGAGCCTGGTGTTCCTCCAAGTTCTACGCTCCCATCCTCAAGTACTACCCAGGAGATGACTGCGGCAAAGATGGTTGGCAAGGTACAAAATGGCCATGCTTTAGGTTAAAATGTAAAAAGAATAACATATATCAAAACCTAATTATCAATCTCAACTTGTGTTGTTGCAGGGTAGACAACAGTTAAATTTCCCTAAGTAAAGATATTACCCGTTTTCATTTGCAGAACGCACAATCGCCGAAGTTGAAACTGAAATGAGCAATTTGCTCAAAGAAAGTCTTGCCACCATTGTCAGCGAAATGACCACAAAGAAGAACGAGTGGATCGCAGACGTTGAGAAGGTTATTGCTGACTACAAGACCGACTTCGCCACATACATCAACAGATACTACGAGTACTATATCTCGTAAGTAGTTCAAACAAATTGGTTTTGTGAACAATAACAGTACCTAGAGTAGTAGATTATTAATATTTGTAGATCGGTATATAGATGTTTGTGTAGCGATCACTGGTAATTTGATTTCATGTTGGTGTGCAACAAATTTTTCCACTGGGTCCCTCGTAATAGTGTTATTCAATTCCAATCATTTTTGACTTTCTAGAAATGCCAGCACTGACGAAGAGAAGGCCGAACTCGAAGCTAAAAGAGACGCCAGGATTGCCAAATACAACGACGATCTTGACAACAGTAAAGCAGAGGCTTTGAAGAGCTACAACACCGCGATGGAAGCAAAGATCCAGTCTATTACTGATTACCACACCAAGCTCCTTGAGAAGTATATTAATTTGATGTGGTTTTAATTATTGTAAAATCTTATATTTCTAACTTTATGTTATTATATTGCTGATGCTACGAATCAAAAAAAAACTTCAACACATATTTATTTTATAGTGCTGTAAAATGTCTGACAACCAGACAACAAAAAATCAAAGAATACACCGAGCAGTTGACTACCAAAATGACCGAATACGTTGAAAAATACTACAAGTATCTTTTGGCGGTCCTCAAGGTTCGTGAAGACCGTTACAGGAAGACACTTGAAGTTGTTCATGGTAAATTGAGATCGCAAATGCCTAATCTTTAAATAGAATTAATTCTTAGACGATCATATTTTTGCTAGGGGACTACGCCGAAGGTTTCAAGGATAAAATCGATGCCGTCATCCAGTCGTTCCACGACCAAGAATGTATTCTGATCAAGACCAAATCTTTGGAATATTTGGCCAAACTTTTGATCACCAAAGCCAAGCTGGTTTCCTACTACACATGTTCCTACCGCTGCTACCTCACCAACGGCTGTCTTCAATTCTACAAACGTAGCTACTACAACACTTGGTAAATATATTAAATGAAATTTCCAATTGTTTGTTTCAATTTCTTGGATTTCGATATATCTACTTAAAAATAACAGTAAAAAACATGTTTTGATTTACCAGAATAAAAATTATGTTTACAAAGGCTCGATTAATATTATAGCAATAAACCTACTAACTCGTAAAATGTGACAGAACATTTTACTTTTTAGCCGTTCTTTGGGATGTTGGTGGAGCTACACCAGGTGCTCTTACAAAATATATGGTTGCTTGTCCGGTTACTCCTACTGCTGGCGTGGCATCAGCTACAAGGGATTGAAGACATGTGACGTTGGTAAGATATAGTTAGTAGTTATATGTCATGGACAAGATTTATAACGTAACGCAGATTTTCGCGCTTTATGTTAACTGTAGTTGCACAGTCGTACTGAAAAAATAGAACGATTTTTTGGCTTAATTAAGTGGTGACGTTATTACGTAACTCATTAGATCATATGTAAAAAACAATGATACAGCAAAGATAAAAAGTTTTCCGTGTCTACAAGTGTTTTTTTTAACAGGAACCATTAACAAGAGCGTGGAGGACATCAAAGCAGAACTTGAGGCTCAACTTTCAAAGGCTGTAGGAGAATATACGACAAAATTCAATGAATGGAAGGCGAAGTGGGCTCAATACCACGTCGATTACATTAAGGCATACAAAGAAATCATCGAGGCAAGACACGCCAACATCATCAAGTCAAAGACTGCTTACTACGTTTGCTTGTAAGATAAAAATCTTGGTCAATTTCGATTAAAAAAAAATATAACATTTCATAAGAAAACACTCAAAATATTAGTAACCTATGTCAATATTTACGTTATTCTAAAACATCGCATTTCTATACTCTAAATTTTTGTGTTGCGTTTCAGAAACAACAGTACTGAACTGACTGATGAACAAAAGGCAGCAATCGCAGCCCTTACCCAGGAACTGAAGGAAAAAATGGAAACAGCAATTGCTGAGTACACTGCAAAATTGTTGGCTAGTCTCCTCGAATGCGCCGCAAAGTTCGCCAAGAGCATTGCAGATTACACAACTAAGGTGAACGAAATGATCAAGAGCATCACCGACAAGTACATCGAATGCTTGGCCACTCGCATTACGAAGATTGCTGATTACAAGAAGAAACTTGAAGATAGCCGCGACAAACAAAGATCAGCTTTGTTGGATTCTTTGGTCAAGGTTCGCAAAAAACATATATTGACAAAAATCTTAATTTGTGTTATATTATTAGACAATTAACTAATTACCATATTGGTAATATTGTGATCTAAACTATTGTGTGCTTGCAGACCAAGAATGCTTTCTGGAAGACATACGTTGCAATGTATGAGTTCCATCACGGCGAAACCCTTCCCGATTCTGTCAACGTGCTTGGTAATGCTTATGCTGATAAGCTGGTGATCTATTGCAACTCGATCCTTGCTGAGTTCGATGCCCACTGGACAGACGTCCTCGACAAGTTGGTGCTTCACTACACTTGCTGCGCCAAGTGCTACGTGGGAAGATTCTGTATGCCGAGATTCTGCTACGGAAGCTACTTCAGCTGGAAATTCACACTTCCTTGTGTTAACTCCTACAGCTACTGTTACACCAGATATGTGTAAGTTGTTTTGTTTAAATTACACAATTTTTTGCTTTAAAACAACAATCAAAAACTAATTTATAGTAAAAACAAATATATCTTTTAACGCGTAATATTGTCGCAGAATAATTTATTTCGAACTTATTGCACTGTTTGCATGTGACGTAATGTAACTTTTAAAATTGGTTGCTACATTTGATATTTCTTATTTTGTTTTGCAGACGCACCTGCAGTTACCGTGTCAGGTATTGCAGCGGATACTACAGATACTGCGCCTAACCTTGAAATCAAGAAAAGTAGCGCATTCCGAATGCCCGTAGTAATATAAAAAATAAATTCATCCAGAAAATACTTGTGTGTTGTTTTAGTTTGCTTCGTTACGCGAAGATTTATCTGAAATATTATTGGTTTTTGTCTGAAACAATTCTCCAGAAATAAAGTATTTTAAAGGGTAAAATGAATGTCTTGCCAAATTTTGAGCACTTGGTGGCCAAGATTAAACAACAAGATACTCTTAGGGTCAATCGACAAATACCTTAAACGAACTTTGGCAAACCGCAATCCTCTGGTCTCTAAAATGTTTACGCTGCCGGTGAAAAACAATTAATTTTAATTTAAATCAAAAAATACATTCTTGGTTTATTCTATAAGACCAATGACACTTCATATTTACCGTATTTACAAACAGGAAGTTTCGTAAAATAAACAGAAAATTAAAGAATTTCATAACATATAACATATTTAAAGACAGACATATTTGATAACAATGTAAATAAGGTTAATTTTTACGGTCCGCTTAATACATGAAAATTTTTCTCTAAAAAACGTAAATGGATTAAAACCCAGTCAATTCATTTGCACAACATGGTAAATTCAAGTAGAGTGATTTTGAATAAATAGCAAGTCTCAATCCAAGTAATTTGCTGTGCAAGTGATAAAAATTATTAAACTTTTAAACCTTATGGGAATTTTACATTGTGATCAACATTTTAAAACACAAACACAAAAACAAAACAAATAGCAAGTCAACATTTTCACATTTCAGAATTGGCTAAAATAACCCAATTTTATTGAAAAGTATTCAACAAAAGATCTTAACATACGTGAAGGTATTTGTCTAAATAACTTTGATCAAATCATGTCAACACAGTGACTTAAGTGCAATTAGGTCAAGTCATTAGTTTGCTTTATTCGCCAGGACTTTTTAGTTGCGAAGAGTAGGTGACACCGGATATAAAAGTATTTGGTTTGTAATCCACGTTTATTAGACGAATTTAAAATCAGTTTTCGCATAAAACCAGAAAAGTTTACACGACTAAAGCAAATGTTTTAAGGTTTCAAACGAATTTAGCAGGAAATTATTCGGCATTATTTTCGCCAGTGCTTTTCAGATTTTTCAATCGCCGAGTACTTTTAATTTCCTAATCTAGCGCCGGCTTTAAAGTTTTACAGGGACAAGCAAAATGTTTTTATTTGTCTAATTTTCTGTACGCATTTGCAAAATCTGTACAACAAATTCAATCAACACGATGATAAACCAAAGCTTCTGAACTGGCAATGCTGCGCGATGTTCAGGTTCAGTATGGCGTTGTGTCCCCGGCAAACCCTTCATACTTCCCTGATGTGCTAATGTTATGGTCCTTGGTTTTTAATCCATGTTTTGTTTTTTTAACGAATTTCAAATTAGGTTTCGCAAAAACTAAGAAAGTTTACAAAGCTACAACAAACGTTTTAAGGGTTCAAACGAATTGAGCAGGAAGTTTGTCGGCATTATTTTCGCCAGTGCTTCTCACAATTATCAGTCGCCAATTCCTTTTAATTTCCTAAACTAGCACCGACTTGAAGGTTTTACAAAGACAAGCAAAATGTTTTTATTTGTCTGATTTTCCGTGCGCATTTGTTAACGACAAGGTAATATAGGCCTACTCGCCAGCCCTAAAACACTTTGAACGAGTAACAGTTTATGCAAACCCTGGCTTAAATATTAGTGTCAATAACAATATTTGGTAACACAATATGTGCTAAACTGTTTGGTAACATTTCAATATTATAGAATGAAAAGTAGATGTAAAATCTGTGATGGAAGACCAGTTGATCACCAATATAACTTATCGCTTGAGTTAAAACAAACCACACACAATTAGCATAAAAAATTACTAGTGACGTACATTAACTTTTCGAAACGCGACATTCGACCAACAAACTGAAGAAAGTCATCGACGTCACCACTTCAAGCATCCGAACGAATATCGATGAGTAAACACTGGGCGACAAAATTGCAACTAAACAAACCAAATCGTCGTGGTGTGTTTTTTTAGGACAAACCATGAGCCACTCAACACGAAATCGCAATGTTAAACGATTAAAATACACCGAAGAATTTGAGTGTACTTCAATTGTTGCCTTAGTGTCTCAGTATTTTTTTACTGACATCAATTGCAGCGGACTATGGGTAAGCACATCATATCCGGATTTATGTGCTGTATGCATAATCACTAATTCAAAGATGTAGAGAAAAAGAAATTGCACGACTTTGGTATTGCATTAACCCAACTTAAATTTTAGCAGGCCGATAAATATTTGTGCCTTTGTAGAGTGAACTCTCTGGCCTTTCAAACACATCCCTGTCGGGTGAATCAATTGATCTTGTACTATTCGCCAAGTCTACCGTAGTTTTTCAAATATTTTAATGAATGGATAAGTGGCTGAACAATTTTTTAACTTGTGTTCCACTAAGAAAACAACAAAACACGAATGGCACTTCCCAAACTTATAATTCAAAATCAAACATTATTTCTAAAGGGAAACTATTATAAATGTAAAAGTTGATGCATAAATCAAATACATTTTATATTTTTATGAGTAGGCCTATGTACATCTTGTTGAAACATGCTTTGGATTGGTTAAATACCGTAGGATCGTATAAGTGGGTGTGTAATTTGCACGCATTAAACACTTTTTCACAGTCTATATCAGATACAAAATAAAGCAAATTATGATAGGAGTTCTACAAATCACTTCACCTAAAAAGCTTTATAAATCACTAAATGCACCAAAATGTCAAATAAGCCATATTTTCAAACGCGATATACTTCTACCAAGTCAAATAGGATGATCAGTATCCCCACTTTAATTATGTAAACAAATATCTCGAGTAAACACTGAACGGAACAAGTACAACTAATCATACCAAAATGACAAGGTGTGTTTTTTGCTCAAACCATAAGAGCCTTTGCAGTCAGCGACCTTTGAAAAAACACTCAATACGCAAACACAAAGTAAAACGGTTTAAATTTATGTACATTGGAGAACTCGAGTGTACTTTATCTGTTTGCCGCAACTCAATATTTTCATTTTAACGAACATCATTTGATTAATATCTGACGACGCGGGAAATCAGGCGATATCCGTATTGACTTGATGTTTGCATAGTAACTAATGAGAGATGTAGAGTGACGATAATGCACGATATTGCTATTGCAACAACCAAACCTAAGGTTTTGCAGTTGGTTGAATAAACAAGTTTGTCTTTGTAGACCGATCATCAGACTCTCAGAAGTTACTTAATGCGAAAGAGGTAGGCCTACTCAACTCGAAAAATGTGATGTTAACCGCTTTAAAACTTTGAACAACAAGTGTACTTCATTCGTCGTCGGTGTTACCGAATATTTTTTTTCTTACAACATCATTGAATCAACTTTGTACATGGCGGGAAAACAGATCATATCCGCATTGTGCATCCTGTTTGTATAATCGGGACTCAACATGATTGCAGTAACTTTTTTGCGATGCGGAAAAACAGATCATATCCGTATTGCGTATCCTGTTTGTATAATCGGGACTTCAACACAGGACGAGAGACGCTAATTGCACGATTTGTTATTGCAGCATACAAACTTAAAATCATCCAGGGAACACTTTAATATGACGTATCTCTGTAAAGTGATCTGTTATTTCAGGTGCGGAGAGTCGTTCAGTGTCGTTCACGAGACGAGTTGTTCCTGCTTGTGGCCACGTGCAATGAACAAGCAAAACATTCAAGTGTCATTAACGATAATATGGATTTGTGATTTTTGCAAGATTAAAGGATCTTGTTTACCGCCATGGAAGTCTATAAAAGTCCAGCAGCGATCAATGCAAATCATTCAGCTCTACCCAAGGAAGAGATTCAATTGGAAGAGAAACAAAGATGAAGATTCTGCTAGTTCTTCTGGCGTGCATTGCCGTAAGTTGTTGCCATTTCTTTAGGAGTATTTTCTATATTTTATAGACCTATAGCTTACGATTGTGGACAATATTTGTTGCAGGCCTCAAATGCATTTTGCACCTACTCCTACTCCTACTACTACAGAAGGCAGTTCTGTGTTCAACCCGCACCACAGACCTTCTGCTTCAACATCTATTTCAACAGAGCCTGGTGTTCCTCCAAGTTCTACGCTCCCATCCTCAAGTACTACCCAGGAGATGACTGCGGCAAAGATGGTTGGCAAGGTACAAAATGGCCATGCTTTAGGTTAAAATGTAAAAAGAATAACATATATCAAAACCTAATTATCAATCTCAACTTGTGTTGTTGCAGGGTAGACAACAGTTAAATTTCCCTAAGTAAAGATATTACCCGTTTTCATTTGCAGAACGCACAATCGCCGAAGTTGAAACTGAAATGAGCAATTTGCTCAAAGAAAGTCTTGCCACCATTGTCAGCGAAATGACCACAAAGAAGAACGAGTGGATCGCAGACGTTGAGAAGGTTATTGCTGACTACAAGACCGACTTCGCCACATACATCAACAGATACTACGAGTACTATATCTCGTAAGTAGTTCAAACAAATTGGTTTTGTGAACAATAACAGTACCTAGAGTAGTAGATTATTAATATTTGTAGATCGGTATATAGATGTTTGTGTAGCGATCACTGGTAATTTGATTTCATGTTGGTGTGCAACAAATTTTTCCACTGGGTCCCTCGTAATAGTGTTATTCAATTCCAATCATTTTTGACTTTCTAGAAATGCCAGCACTGACGAAGAGAAGGCCGAACTCGAAGCTAAAAGAGACGCCAGGATTGCCAAATACAACGACGATCTTGACAACAGTAAAGCAGAGGCTTTGAAGAGCTACAACACCGCGATGGAAGCAAAGATCCAGTCTATTACTGATTACCACACCAAGCTCCTTGAGAAGTATATTAATTTGATGTGGTTTTAATTATTGTAAAATCTTATATTTCTAACTTTATGTTATTATATTGCTGATGCTACGAATCAAAAAAAAACTTCAACACATATTTATTTTATAGTGCTGTAAAATGTCTGACAACCAGACAACAAAAAATCAAAGAATACACCGAGCAGTTGACTACCAAAATGACCGAATACGTTGAAAAATACTACAAGTATCTTTTGGCGGTCCTCAAGGTTCGTGAAGACCGTTACAGGAAGACACTTGAAGTTGTTCATGGTAAATTGAGATCGCAAATGCCTAATCTTTAAATAGAATTAATTCTTAGACGATCATATTTTTGCTAGGGGACTACGCCGAAGGTTTCAAGGATAAAATCGATGCCGTCATCCAGTCGTTCCACGACCAAGAATGTATTCTGATCAAGACCAAATCTTTGGAATATTTGGCCAAACTTTTGATCACCAAAGCCAAGCTGGTTTCCTACTACACATGTTCCTACCGCTGCTACCTCACCAACGGCTGTCTTCAATTCTACAAACGTAGCTACTACAACACTTGGTAAATATATTAAATGAAATTTCCAATTGTTTGTTTCAATTTCTTGGATTTCGATATATCTGCTTAAAAATAACAGTAAAAAACATGTTTTGATTTACCAGAATAAAAATTATGTTTACAAAGGCTCGATTAATATTATAGCAATAAACCTACTAACTCGTAAAATGTGACAGAACATTTTACATTTTAGCCGTTCTTTGGGATGTTGGTGGAGCTACACCAGGTGCTCTTACAAAATATATGGTTGCTTGTCCGGTTACTCCTACTGCTGGCGTGGCATCAGCTACAAGGGATTGAAGACATGTGACGTTGGTAAGATATAGTTAGTAGTTATATGTCATGGACAAGATTTATAACGTAACGCAGATTTTCGCGCTTTATGTTAACTGTAGTTGCACAGTCGTACTGAAAAAATAGAACGATTTTTTGGCTTAATTAAGTGGTGACGTTATTACGTAACTCATTAGATCATATGTAAAAAACAATGATACAGCAAAGATAAAAAGTTTTCCGTGTCTACAAGTGTTTTTTTTAACAGGAACCATTAACAAGAGCGTGGAGGACATCAAAGCAGAACTTGAGGCTCAACTTTCAAAGGCTGTAGGAGAATATACGACAAAATTCAATGAATGGAAGGCGAAGTGGGCTCAATACCACGTCGATTACATTAAGGCATACAAAGAAATCATCGAGGCAAGACACGCCAACATCATCAAGTCAAAGACTGCTTACTACGTTTGCTTGTAAGATAAAAATCTTGGTCAATTTCGATTTAAAAAAAATATAACATTTCATAAGAAAACACTCAAAATATTAGTAACCTATGTCAATATTTACGTTATTCTAAAACATCGCATTTCTATACTCTAAATTTTTGTGTTGCGTTTCAGAAACAACAGTACTGAACTGACTGATGAACAAAAGGCAGCAATCGCAGCCCTTACCCAGGAACTGAAGGAAAAAATGGAAACAGCAATTGCTGAGTACACTGCAAAATTGTTGGCTAGTCTCCTCGAATGCGCCGCAAAGTTCGCCAAGAGCATTGCAGATTACACAACTAAGGTGAACGAAATGATCAAGAGCATCACCGACAAGTACATCGAATGCTTGGCCACTCGCATTACGAAGATTGCTGATTACAAGAAGAAACTTGAAGATAGCCGCGACAAACAAAGATCAGCTTTGTTGGATTCTTTGGTCAAGGTTCGCAAAAAACATATATTGACAAAAATCTTAATTTGTGTTATATTATTAGACAATTAACTAATTACCATATTTGTAATATTGTGATCTAAACTATTGTGTGCTTGCAGACCAAGAATGCTTTCTGGAAGACATACGTTGCAATGTATGAGTTCCATCACGGCGAAACCCTTCCCGATTCTGTCAACGTGCTTGGTAATGCTTATGCTGATAAGCTGGTGATCTATTGCAACTCGATCCTTGCTGAGTTCGATGCCCACTGGACAGACGTCCTCGACAAGTTGGTGCTTCACTACACTTGCTGCGCCAAGTGCTACGTGGGAAGATTCTGTATGCCGAGATTCTGCTACGGAAGCTACTTCAGCTGGAAATTCACACTTCCTTGTGTTAACTCCTACAGCTACTGTTACACCAGATATGTGTAAGTTGTTTTGTTTAAATTACACAATTTTTTGCTTTAAAATAACAATCAAAAACTAATTTATAGTAAAAACAAATATATCTTTTAACGCGTAATATTGTCGCAGAATAATTTATTTCGAACTTATTGCACTGTTTGCATGTGACGTAATGTAACTTTTAAAATTGGTTGCTACATTTGATATTTCTTATTTTGTTTTGCAGACGCACCTGCAGTTACCGTGTCAGGTATTGCAGCGGATACTACAGATACTGCGCCTAACCTTGAAATCAAGAAAAGTAGCGCATTCCGAATGCCCGTAGTAATATAAAAAATAAATTCATCCAGAAAATACTTGTGTGTTGTTTTAGTTTGCTTCGTTACGCGAAGATTTATCTGAAATATTATTGGTTTTTGTCTGAAACAATTCTCCAGAAATAAAGTATTTTAAAGGGTAAAATTAATGTCTTGCCAAATTTTGAGCACTTGGTGGCCAAGATTAAACAACAAGATACTCTTAGGGTCAATCGACAAATACCTTAAACGAACTTTGGCAAACCGCAATCCTCTGGTCTCTAAAATGTTTACGCTGCCGGTGAAAAACAATTAATTTTAATTTAAATCAAAAAATACATTCTTGGTTTATTCTATAAGACCAATGACACTTCATATTTACCGTATTTACAAACAGGAAGTTTCGTAAAATAAACAGAAAATTAAAGAATTTCATAACATATAACATATTTAAAGACAGACATATTTGATAACAATGTAAATAAGTTTAATTTTTACGGTACGCTTAATACATGAACATTTATCTCTAAAAAACGTAAATGACTTAAAACCCAGTCAATTCATTTGCACAACATGGAAAATTCAAGTCGAGTGATTTTGAATAAATAGCAAGTCAAGTCTCAATCCAAATAATTTGCTGTCCAAGTGATAAAAAATATTAAATTTTTAAACATTATGCGAATTTTACATTGTGATCAACATTTTAAAACACAAAAACAAAACAAATAGCAAGTCAACATTTTCACATTTCAGAATTGGCTAAAATAACCCAATTTTATTGAAAAGTATTCAACAAAAGATCTTAACATATATGTGAAGTTATTTGTCCAAATCACTTTGATCAAATCATTTCAACACAGTGACTTAAGTGCAATTAAGTCAAGTTATTAGTTTGCTTTATTCGCCAGGACTTTTTAGTTGCGAAGAGTAGGTGACACCGGATATAAAAGTTTTCTGAGTTCGGATACATGGTACCAAAAACGTAACTTGTAAAAAAGGTCTTTATATTCGGGTTTTTTATTTAAACAACGGAAAACTTTAGTTGCTGTCCCTTGTCTATTAATAATTTTTCCAGCCTAAACTAATATGGAATACGTCACGTTTCACCAAGTCACGATCTACAAATGGCAAATTGAATTGCAGTTGTGATTTAATTATGATATTAAAACAAGAGTGTGCTGGACTGTACAAGATGCACTGGAATTTAGTCCTTACGAATGGTGACGCAACCTTCTGTGATTAATTGCAAGCCTTACGAATTTGTTTCCTCCGATAAGACTTAAGCAACTTGTTTGCATGGGCCGAGTTCTCGTCGCTATGCTCCAGTTGTTTTGCATACGAAGGTTGTCGCGGGAATGAGAGGTGAGCTTGACGCATTCTGTGGGACTTGTGTGTTTAGCGAAACTCGTATCTTGTGGCGCGCTCACGTTGCAAGTGTCGCGATGACTCGCTCGATTCCCTAACTGATGATGAACGATTTGTTCTAAACTACACTACGTTCCGCTTTAATTCATATTTAAGAATAAAACAATAAGAATCTCTAAAACAAATTCATACGACATATGATGATAAACCAGAGCTTCTGAACTGGCACTGGTGTAAGAAGTTTGAGTTTAGTATGGCCTTGCGTCCTCCGACCATCCCTGGAATCTTCCCTAGTGTGCTTATGTTATTGTATTTTGTTTGTAAGCCACATTTGTTAGACGAATTTGCAATTAGGTTTCGTAAAAACTAAAAAGTTTACAAAGTACAGCAAACGTTTTAGGGGTTCACACAAATTTGGCACGACATTTTTCGGCATTGTTTTTTCAAGTGTTTCTCGAAAATTTTTGGTCTGCCAATCCTTTTAATTTCCTAAACTGTCGCTGCATTTGCCTTGTTACAAGGACAAGCAAACTGTTTTTATTTTTATGCTTTTCTGTACACATTTGTTACAAGAAGTTAATATAGACCTAAGCCTACTCGCCAGCCCTAAAACACTTTGAACGAGCAACAGTTTATGTAAACCTTGGTTTAAAAGATATTAGTGTCAATACCAATATTTGGTGACACAATACTTATTTGCTAAACTGCTTGGTAACATTTCGACATTTAAAAATCAGAAGTAAATTTAAAATTTGTGATGGCAGGTCATTTGATCGCAAGTATAACTTATCGCTTAAATTACAATAAACCCCACACAGTAAACATCAAACGTTACAAGTGACGCATAATGACTTTCCGAAACACAACATTTGACGAACAAACTAAAGAACAATCATCGACGTTGCCACTTCAAGTATCCGCACAAATATCTCTGACTAAACACCGGACGACAAAATTGCAACTAAACAAACTAAATCGGCGTGGAGTGCGACTTTTAGCACAAACCATGAGCAATGCAATAAGAAAACGCAATGTTAAAGACTTAAATTTATGTACATTGAAGATTTAGAGTGTACTTAATTTGTTGCCGTAGCTTCTCAATATGTTCATTTTATCGAACATCATTTGGTTAACATCGGACGCTCTGGGAAATCAGGCAATATCCGTATGCGTATCCTGTTTGCATAATCACTACTTCAGCACTACAAAGAGACGATGATTGCGCTTCTTTGTTATTGCAATAACCACATCTAAATTTTGCAGGTTGTTGGATTAACAAGTGTGTCCTTGTATACCGATCATCAGACCCTCAAACAGTCAGTAAATTGCGGATGAGGTGCTCACCTCGAAAACGAGATGCTAAATGCTTTAAAACTTAGAACAACAAGTGTACTTCATTCGTCGTCAAGTTACCAAATATTTTGTCTTGTTACAACATCATTGAATCAACTTTGTACGAAGCGGAAAAACAAATCATATCCGTATGGTGTGTCCTGTTTGTATAATCGGGACTACAGAGATGTAGATACATGATAAATGCACGACTTTGTTATTGCAATAACCCAATCAAAATTTTTACATGTCTTTTTAAACCGATCAACAGCCCTCATCGGTCATCTAATTGCGGAAGAAGCACTTCACTTGAAAACTGTGATGTTAAACGCTTTAAAACTTAGAACAACAAATGGACTTCATTCGTCGTCGGTGTTACGAAATATTTTGTCTTGTCACAACATTATTGAATCAACTTTGTACGATACAGAAAACAAATCATATCTGCATGTGTGTGCTGTTTGTCTAATCGGGACTCAACATGGAAAAAGAGATAAGCTAATTGCACGATTTGTTATTGCAGCATCCAAACTCAAAATATTGCAGGGAGCACTTTAATACGATTTATCTCTGTGGAGTGAGCTGTTATTTCAGGTGCGCAAAGTCGTTTAGTGTCGTTCACGAGACGAGTTGTTCCTGCTTGTGGCCACGTGCAATGAACAAGCAAAACATTCAAGTGTCATTCATGGCAATATGGATTTGTGATTTTTACAAGATTCGAGGATCTTGTTTACCGCCATGGAAGTCTATAAAAGTTCTGCAGCGCTCACTGCAAATCATTCAGCTCTACCCAAGGAAGAGATTCAATTGGAAGAGAAACAAAGATGAAGATTCTGCTAGTTCTTCTGGCGTGCATTGCCGTAAGTTGTTGCCATTTCTTTAGGAGTATTTTCTATATTTTATAGACCTATAGCTTACGATTGTGGACAATATTTGTTGCAGGCCTCAAATGCATTTTGCACCTACTCCTACTCCTACTACTACAGAAGGCAGTTCTGTGTTCAACCCGCACCACAGACCTTCTGCTTCAACATCTATTTCAACAGAGCCTGGTGTTCCTCCAAGTTCTACGCTCCCATCCTCAAGTACTACCCAGGAGATGACTGCGGCAAAGATGGTTGGCAAGGTACAAAATGGCCATGCTTTAGGTTAAAATGTAAAAAGACTAACATATATCAAAACCTAATTATCAATCTCAACTTGTTACAGGGTAGACAACAGTTAAATTTCCCTAAGTAAAGATATTACCCGTTTTCATTTGCAGAACGCACCATCGCCGAAGTTGAAACTGAAATGAGCAATTTGCTCAAAGAAAGTCTTGCCACCATTGTCAGCGAAATGACCACAAAGAAGAACGCGTGGATCGCAGACGTTGAGAAGGTTATTGCTGACTACAAGACCGACTTCGCCACATACATCAACAGATACTACGAGTACTATATCTCGTAAGTAGTTCAAACAAATTGGTTTTGTGAACAATAACAGTACCTAGAGTAGTAGATTATTAATATTTGTAGATCGGTATATAGATGTTTGTGTAGCGATCACTGGTAATTTGATTTCATGTTGGTGTGCAACAAATTTTTCCACTGGGTCCCTCGTAATAGTGTTATTCAATTCCAATCATTTTTGACGTTCTAGAAATGCCAGCACTGACGAAGAGAAGGCCGAACTCGAAGCTAAAAGAGACGCCAGGATTGCCAAATACAACGACGATCTTGACAACAGTAAAGCAGAGGCTTTGAAGAGCTACAACACCGCGATGGAAGCAAAGATCCAGTCTATTACTGATTACCACACCAAACTCCTTGAGAAGTATATTAATTTGATGTGGTTTTAATTATGGTAAAATCTTATATTTCTAACTTTATGTTATTATATTGCTGATGCTACGAATCAAAAAAAAAACTTCAACACATATTTATTTTATAGTGCTGTAAAATGTCTGACAACCAGACAACAAAAAATCAAAGAATACACCGAGCAGTTGACTACCAAAATGACCGAATACGTTGAAAAATACTACAAGTATCTTTTGGCGGTCCTCAAGGTTCGTGAAGAACGTTACAGGAAGACACTTGAAGTTGTTCATGGTAAATTGAGATCGCAAATGCCTAATCTTTAAATAGAATTAATTCTTAAACGATCATATTTTTGCTAGGTGACTACGCCGAAGGTTTCAAGGATAAAATCGATGCCGTCATCCAGTCGTTCCACGACCAAGAATGTATTCTGATCAAGACCAAATCTTTGGAATATTTGGCCAAACTTTTGATTACCAAAGCCAAGCTGGTTTCCTACTACACATGTTCCTACCGCTGCTACCTCACCAACGGTTGTCTTCAATTCTACAAACGTAGCTACTACAACACTTGGTAAATATATTAAATGAAAATTCCAATTGTTTGTTTCAATTTCTTGGATTTCGATATATCTACTTAAAAATAACAATGAAAAAAATGTTTTGATTCATCAGAATACAAATTATATTTGTGAAGGCTTGAATAATGTTCTAACAATAAAACTAAAACAGAACATTTTACTTTTTAGCCGTTCTCTGGGATGTTGGTGGAGCTACACCAGGTGCTCTTACAAAATGTATGGTTGCTTGTCCGGTTACTCCTACTGCTGGCGTGGCATCAGCTACAAGGGATTGAAAACATGTGACGTTGGTATGATACAGTTCGTAGTTATATGTCATGGATAAGGTTAACAACTTAACGCATTTTTTCGCGCTTTAATTAAACTGTAGTTGCACAATCGTACTGAAAAAATAGAACGATTTTTTTGCTTAATTAACTGGTGACGTTATTACGTAACTCATTACATCATATGTAAAAACAATGATGCCGCAAAGCCAAAATATTTTCTTTATCTTCAAGTCGTTTTCAACAGGAACCATTAACAAGAGCGTGGAGGACATCAAAGCAGAACTTGAAGCTCAACTTTCAAAGGCTGTAGGAGAATATACGACAAAATTCAATGAATGGAAGTCAAAGTGGGCTCAATACCACGTCGATTACATTAAGGCATACAAAGAAATCATCGAGGCAAGACACGCCAACATCATCAAGTCAAAGACTGCTTACTACGTTTGCTTGTAAGATAAAAATCTTGGTCAATTTCGATTTAAAAAAAATATAACATTTCATAAGAAAAGACTCAAAATTTTAGTAACCTATGTCAATATTTACGTTATTCTAAAACATCGCATTTATATACTCTAAATTTTTGTGTTGCGTTTCAGAAACAACAGTACTGAACTGACTGATGAACAAAAGGCAGCAATCGCAGCCCTTACCCAGGAACTGGAGGAAAAAATGCATACAGTAATTGCTGAGTACACTGCAAAATTGTTGGCTAGTCTCCTCGAATGCGCCGCAAAGTTCGCCAAGAGCATTGCAGATTACACAAGTAAGGTGAACGAAATGATCAAGAGCATCACCGACAATTACACCGAATGCTTGGCCACTCGCATTACGAAGATTGCTGATTACAAGAAGAAACTTGAAGATAGCCGCGACAAACAAAGATCAGCTTTGCTGGATTCTTTGGTCAAGGTTGGTAAAAAACATCTTTGGGCAAAAGTTCAATTTTGTCTTATATAATTAGAAAATTAGTAACTTGTCATATTTCTATTATTGTGACATAAACTCTTGTGTGTTTGCAGACCAAGAATGCTTTCTGGAAGACTTACGTTGCAATGTATGAGTTCCATCACGGCGAAACCCTTCCCGATTCGGTCAACGTGCTTGGTAATGCTTACGCTGATAAGCTGGTGATGTACTGCAACTCGATCCTTGCTGAGTTCGATGCCCACTGGACAGACGTCCTCGACAAGTTGGTGCTTCACTACACTTGCTGCGCCAAGTGCTACGTGGGAAGATTCTGCATGCCGAGATTCTGCTACGGAAGCTACTTCAGCTGGAAATTCACACTTCCTTGTGTTAACTCCTACAGCTACTGCTACACCACATATGTGTAAGTTTTTTCCTTACGTTTTAATTGTACAATGTTAGGTTTTTTGAGTTTTGCAAACCAAGATTTATTAATTTAATTAAATTTAGACGAGTTATACTGATACAAAATTCTTTTTTTTAATAAAATTTTCGCACTGCGCGCAATTTAAAACAACATTTAAAATAACTTCATACTTTTGTTTTGTAGACGCACCTGCAGTTACCGTGTCAGGTATTGCAGCGGATACTACAGATACTGCGCCTAACCTTGAAATCAAGAAATGTAGCGCATTCCGAATGGCCGTAGTAATATAAAACAAATAAATTCATGTGGAATATTTTTGTGTGGAATTTTATTTTGTCGTTACGAGAAGTTCTAAAAATGATACATTTTTGCAAAATAATTTCTCAAGAAAGAAAGATTTTAAAGGGTAAAATAAGTGTCTTGCCAATTGTTTTAGTATTTGGTGACAATAATTGAAGCAACAAGATACTCTTTTGCAAAAAGAAAAAGAAAAAAATAATTTTACAACGAAAAACATACTTGAAAATCAGACTTATCTGATAACAATGTAAGTACAGTTAACACATGAACAACGTTCTTTAAATGACCATTTAGCAGAATATAATGAAATCCTATCATTCGCGAGTTTTACTTCCAATATGCCACTCTGGGCTATATCCGACTTTCCTGCTGAAACACCAAACGGCTTCAAGCGGAGCATAACTACCAGTGTTGTAAACAGACCATTTCAAAATAATTTAAAGTCAAGTCATGGGTTATTTTAAACTAATAGCAAATAAACTCCCTGTCCAAGTCATTAGTTATGCAAATCAATTTTAAGTCACTGTATTGATTCACAAAATAATATTAAACTTCTAAAAATTGTGGAAACGTTACATTCTGATCAATATTTCTCAAAACGATACAACTAGCAAGTCAATGTTCGTTAAATTAAGTAATATGCTAAAATAACCCCAATTCTACTGAATATCATTTATACATCAGGACTTCCTTAGTTGCGGATTCTTACGGATACATCATTGAATTTTCGACGTGCGCATCCGCAGAAGCAAATTTCGAACTGATAAGGCCGCAAACTGTAATTTTAAAGGTAGAATAGCATATGGCGGGGTACTTTTTAAACCATTAAACAATGAATTGACATCCCTAAAAAATATTGCTGAGTAGCCATCTTATTTTAGTTACGGAAATGGGTGAAATACAGGCTGTAGAGTGGGACCGGGAATCTTAATTCTCCTAAATCTCATATTTGGCCAGAGTCGGATTTGGGACTCGGGTTCATTATAGGCCGGAATCAGACTCGCAGCCCTGCTACAAACCAACAAGTCTGACTAAATTTATTTATAATCTGCCCACTTTACAGGAAACCAAGGCGGTAATAACGGCTTTATGTTTTTGGGGGTTGTTTTACAGTCGTTATTTCATGTGACATTCGAGTTTTAAATCGAAACTAGACAGTGATTAAACGAGTTTGTTAGCCCGGATTTTGATCGTCGGCGGTGTCAATGTTTCGTCATGGGCGTTGGTTGCTCGCTTTCGCACGCACAGGCAGGTCGTCGACGCGTTCAAGGCAAGCATCTGAAATGAGTGGGCTGCTTGAAGCCGCAAATCGGGAAGGCGTGACAATGTCGACGTCGACGCAATGTGGATGCCGAACAATTTGGAGTTGGAGTAACCGGACGCCATGATGTTGGTGTCGCCTTCGCCCAGCTTGATCCGCAGCACTCCGGTCACCCACATGTCTTCGAGCGCGATCATGGCGGTGTTTCGCGAAACTTCGTACAGCTTCGCGGCCCTTCGCGCCGACAGCAGGTACATGGGCCCAGCGCAGGCTCGCGGCCAGCGGTTAATGGAGTACGAGCTTCTACTGATGAACCACTTGTTGGCCGGCGCTCGGTTCGCGAAGACTCCCTCGAAAATCCAGTTACCGCAGATGATGGGAAAGTCTTGCAGCACCTCGTTCACGCCCTTGCTGTTTGTCACGCTTGAGCGGTTTCGTATGACTTCACCAACCAGTTGCGTGATGCGTACGTGCGATCGCGCCACGTCATCGTCCATCTTAATGATGAGATAGTGGGGGGGAAGGTGCTCGGCTGACCACTGGAGAATCGCTAAGGTTTTCAGAGGCAGGTTTCTGTTGGCAAAGGCGAAATCGTTAGTTTGAGTTTAAACTTGTTTGTTATTTTAGACTGACACAAATATTCGATACTGAAAGCAGCAATCAAAAAATGGTTAAGTTTTTTAAAAACACCGCTAAATGTTTTGCCGATGATGTATAACGGACGATAATCCTAATGGGGATTTGGGGTCCTTATTAAGTTGTTGGCCAAGTCACAAAATATGTAAAGTGCCGTTTCCCTTTAAAAGTTACCGAGCAAACCCGACTATTAGAATGCATTCTTTGTTTCAACAGGATTTAGACATAAACACTGTGGTATATTGGCCAACAGTCTAAAATTTTACGATGGGCTTCTGTGCTTTAAAATAAAAATTGTTACTTTTTTTATTGCAAAGTTTACATCTCAACCATGATATTACGCCAAATAATTATGTTACCTTAATTGTGAAATCACTATAGGCCTATGTGTTGTAAACTATATATTCTAATAATATAATCGAAAAAACAAAAATTTATTTATTTATAAGTGTACAAGTTTCAAGGCATTGTTTGGCGTCTTATGTCGAAATTTGCTCCAGCGTTAGAAAGATTAGTTTTGTACTGTTAATACAATAATTTGTTAAAAATATAATATCTTTTAAGATAGAAAACGCTGGTTCGGACTGAAAACCGTGGTCAAAACGCCTATGTTTGGTTTACAATCGGCACGAATACCACCCTAGCATTAGACGAGTATGTATCTACTTCAAATTTAGATATTAATTCTTATCAGACATCCCCAAGCATATAGTGCTACCACTAAAAAAAATTTACTGCGAAAAGTTCTGATTTTTTGCATAGCGTGTACCAGTTCTTGTCAAGCTCTTGTGGAACAGTACAGGCTTTTACGTTTACAGAAGAACTTGTACACACTAGATCACGCAATGCACTGAACTCATAGAAACATACACCCTGTTGTACTGCAAAAAAACTATTAACCGGGTGTCACAAATAGAGTATAGTATCATACAAGGTATACGTACTCTTAAATACATAGTGTGGTGTATCGTACACTCCAGTCAGTCTGGTAATAGACCTATTTATTTAAAATGATACCCGGCCATAGGATTATGGTAATGTGGTATCTTGTACACCCCAGTGCACCCCATCAATGTAGTACACTCTTTAACAATTCTGCTACACCTTGGGTTGTGCAATACACCCGGTCCAAAAGCACTGACCTATTATGCAAAACCTGTTCTAATTTTTTTGAAATTGCAGATATATGTACTTACATGTAGCTGTCCAGGCGGTCGTAGCGCAGAATATCGCCAAACTTTCGCGATTCCGCTTCTATCGCCCTGTTTTCGACGTCACTGGTCGCGTCACCGACCACGAATAGTGTGACGTAACGCGCGCCGTCGACGTATTTCACCGAGCCTACAGTCTCGCGTAGCATTTGGCGACGAGCCTTGGCCCGCGGAGTGGTTGGTATGAAAGTAACCACGGTGAAGTTTACGCCTGTCGATTGTTCAAACGGTTTATTTTTGATTAAATTTAATGCATTGCATTCTAGGCGATTGGTTATATTATGACTACACGTCATTTGGGCAATATTTCAAAATAGTGGTTTGGAAGTCAATAAAACATGCACACACATATGTGTGTTAACCACTGTAAACTAGAACTTCTGAAGCTGCATTTTGACCAACGATTACGGCTTTATTATCGTTAGTACACCAAAAGGTATCAGAGCTCAATTGGTAGAGCAACGGTACCGGTTTGACCGGAGGTCGTGAGTTCGAACCTGACTGCGGGCTAGTTATTTTTCGAGCCTGCCGTGTTTGCACTATTGATCGGCAGATTCGGTGAGTCTGCGATTGCTTTTGGTGTACTAACGATACGTAAGCCTTAATCATTGGTCAAAAAACAGCTTAAGAAGGGCTTCAATTATATTCTCTCTAAACACTTTTTTAAATGGCTTCGTAGTATGCACATAATAGTATGTATTTTGAAGTTGATTATAAAGATTTGCATAAAAGTTGAAAAAAAAACGTCGCTTCGACTGGTTGCAAAACTTTTCAGAATTTAAGTTTTGTATCCCGCTTGTTTGTCGGTCAACAACCAAAAATTACCCATATCGTGGTAGCACCGTTGCGATATTTTATCGTCGCAGGATATCTCGTCGATAATATCGGGTTCAATCGAAAACTTCATCTTAGCTCTTTTCCTGTCCAGGTTCACCTCAAACCGAGGATCAATCAAGAAAAATTCTGCCCGTTTTGTTTTTACCTTCTTTTTCTTGGTTTTCTGCATACAACGTGATTTCTTAAATAAACACACCAAAGTAAAAAAAAAACTGTTAATTTACAAAACGAAACGCTAAGCTATATTTAAAATCACAAGTATAACTGTGCAAATATTGTCTCATTAATTCAACCGAGTGGGTAGCCGTTAATTTACTAGTAAAATATAGGGACTTTAACTGAAATTAAGCAATGGAATCCACATCATGTCGCCGTGGTCGTAAGTTCGAAGCTTACTGCAGGCAAGGTTTTGTTTTAGCCTGGTTTTGCTTGCACAACAATCCTGATTAGCTCAACTGCTTTCAGTAATAGCCTTTCCGAAGGAGACGGGGATGCGAACATTTTTTGCACAATGTGCGCAAAAATGTGCACGCCAAAATGTGCAAAAATTGTGCGCACATTTCAAAAGGGTTTCAAAAATGTGCGCACTTTTTTTCACAATGTGCGCACATTTTTTACAGCCTTCAAAAAAGTGCGCACTTTTTTTAACAATGTGCGCACCTTTTTAGCAAAAATAGTGCAAAGTAACGCCACGTCCCCTGTTGTTCCGAAGGTTTCCGGTATAATTTATCTGCAATCTTACAATATTATAATTTTCTATCATTTCACGCCCCCTAAACAATTGACCAGGTAACAATTTTCACCATCATTTTGCGTACAATGTGGTTAAGTTTAAACACCTTATCTTTCTGCCACTCTGCTTTTTTGCTATCTTCTCCCCAAGGATCGAACAATGTATCGGGTCGTTTGCCTTCTAACTTCCAATCGCGTTGACCTTGGCCCTGAAACGTCTCTGGTGGTTCAAGGTCCAAATCTCGTTGGCTGTCTGCATCCATTTCTTGTTTCATTTCTAGATCAGAAACTTCTTCAATCTTCGCGTCAGACTTTTCATTTTTCTCGGAAAGCCCATCACTATTGGTATAGTGCTGGGAAATGTCTTTCACTCCATCCTCGCGGCTAATTGGCTTAAAATCCTTGTTACCGGTTTCTTTGTCGACGGCGGGACTTTCTCTCAACAGTTTTTCAACAAATGCTTTCCAGGCTCTTTTCTTGAGCAACGCGCGATCTCTACTGTCAATTTTATAAATAGCACCGCCCCCAAGCCCTATGTAAGGACTCCTGATAGCGTTTTTGTACGGAATGATGGAATCTCGCTTCTTTGACCACACCACCACGGGCCTTAAAGCGTTGTACGACCTTTTATACTGCGGCGTAGGATGCTCATTGTTCACAGCGTGGCTTCCTGTCTTGCTGTGTCTGAATGCACACAAAATCCGTTTTGAAACGAGCAATTCAAGATATTAATATGGTGCATTTCTATTGTACAAGGTACATTTAAGGCTTCTGTATCGTGTAATATTTACAATAGCTTTTTTGCTGCATAGTTGTATGAAAGAATAAATTATTTTATTCCACTTTATGTTGTCCAGTATTCAAGTGATATAATGTTACCGGCTACATTAAAGAAGTTCAGAAAGAGCCTTTATTTTTATTGTAACTGACATTGTTTAAATTAAACCCGTACGAGTTCAATCATGGCTATGTAAAGAAATTAGGACGATACACCTTAATAAGTTTAATAGTTTTTTTTACAATTTCAAGGGCATAGTGTAGCGACAAAATTGTTAATTTAATCAAAGCGTTGTGTTATGCGTTAAAACGTGTTTGTTTGTGGTAAACTGGACAACACAATATAGGGTTGCTTCATACCTTTGCTTTGACTTGTAAGCAGCATAGAACATCAAAATCCAGCAACAGATAGCAAACACAACGTCTTTCCTGACCATACGAAACACGTATACCATCCTTCAATATCATAGTCTATTCAGACTAAATCACTTATAACATGACCTGTCATCATCCACATATTTATATATATATATATGTATATATAATTATAGTAAGCAGCATCAAAATCATTTGCAGAAATACAATTTCTTTACGATAATAGGCACCCCAACACAATTGCGTATTATCATACGTGTGACAAAGGTGATTGGTGTTTCTAAAGCGATTTATTTCTTGTAGGCTTCCTGGATTACTGATTGAAGCGATACTAGTTACTAATACACAGGCATAATCTTTACAGCAGCAATTCAAACGTTTCCGTTGCTTTACGAACAAACAATGTCTCCAGTTTAGTCGAAATGCGATTAATCTACGATCATAATAACTTGTTTAACCAAACACGTAAGGATTTTGCTACTTGAAAAAATATAACCACAATTCAACTTCTTCTTACAGGCCATGGCTGGACAAGTTATAATTTGCCCGTTTTTGACAATCAATATAGAACCTTTTTCGTTTAGTGCACTACGTTTTACCAATTGCAACGGGGTTGTTTCAGCCTAAGGTCGTCGACTCGCCTTGTATTGTTTTTGCTTTTTATGTGTCCACAGCTTAGCGCTGTGTAGACTTCCAGACAGTGTGTAGTAAATGGAAAGTTTTCAGTCAAGTTATTTAGTTCATGCAAAGTTTGCTGTTTAACTAGGTTTATAACGTTTTTGCTACATGGTCAACGGTCCGTGAGTAACACGTATGCAACTTTTTAAAACAAGATCGCAATATACGCATTTTTTTGCATGGGTATATGTCAACTCGTCAGGTTGATAAAAAATAAATCTCGCAATTTTGCAATAAGAACATTGAAATTACGAGGCAGTTTCCTTAGTTAGCCAAGCAGACAGATAGTATCGCTATATTTTCCTTGTTAAAATATACGAACCGTTTTAATTGCGATGGGTTCCTATGTCCCAAGTAGTAAGGATGGTTTGAATAAATAAGTTTACATACATTTTTTGGATTAGTTTTGTATAAAAGGTAATCTCATACACCAAAAATGTGAAACGTTCTACCGCCAACTGTTTACCGAGTTTATTTGTTGCAATCGAGGTATTAGTACAACAACATTTAGGGATAGCAATCTGGAAAAATTGACTGATGTGAAACTAGTTCAGTTTACTGTTTTCTAACAAGTATCATATGTTTGGTAAATTGCTGATAAGAATTCGGTGGGTATAAGTTGGCTTTGGTTTGGAGGGGAAATCGACTTCGATCTCCAACAAAAAGAATCCTATTAAAGCAGGGGTTCTTAAACTGGGGTCCATGGACCCCTTGGGGTCCGTGAACTAGTTTTAGGGGGTCCATGGAGGCCTAATTAAAGAACTAGTGTATACTTAAAGATATTCATTTTTAAAAGAAAACACTTTAATTAAATTTAAAGGGTTTTGTACTGAACGTATAGTTAGACTCCATTTAACTTTCACATTTTTCGGACCGAAATAACAGAGTCATGAAGTCCATTTGTATTTTGACGTCAATTTATGACATCATTTTGGAGCGTTTCTGGTCTACCGGGGTCCATGCAAAGCAAAAAAAAAAGTTAGGGGTCCGCGGTAAAACCGTTTAAGAACCCCTGTATTAAAGCAACAACGAAGAAAAGCAACGGCACAATTTTATTCTGTCCATTTAAAAGCTTATTTTATTTAACAAGATTCATTTAGCGTTACTTTCTCTTTCCCCCTCTGATTGAACGGCCACCACCTCTGAATTTTGATGTTGAGAACCCACGGTTCGGCTTGACAAAGCCTTTGCTGCATGCAGCTGAATGGGCCTTATTGCTTGAGGCTTTGTATGCTGGCGCTTTGTTTTTTCCCCGTCTTGGGTTGGTTTGTTTGCCGACATTTCCCTGTTGACTTGGGACTAAAGGCGGCCTGGCCGTACGAACCGCTGTTCCATGCAGCTTTTTATTTTTCCCAAAATTGCCCTGTGATTTGGGTTGTTTTCCGTGCAGCGCCGCAGCCCCTTTTTGAGAAAAAAAAATATTAAATACTTTTTTTTGGTTTTATGCTAATTTTGAAATAAAACCCGCCTTTGTTTAAAAAACAAATAAAGTCCAAAATATAAAAAATAAAGTCCAAAATATAATATTAATCATCGTCCATTAATATTTTGATTTGATAAAATTTAAATTTACCATAACATTAACCTGCATTATAGCAAAATTACTTTTTGAAATAACTAATGTGTTTGCAAACAGTAAAACACACATACGATGGTGGACTATACAAACCTTTTTTATTTGCGCTTTTTGTATTTTCATTTGCCTTTTTTTTTGTAGCTTCCGAAGATTTTATTGCTTGAACGTTTTCTCTTTGTTTTGGGTTCATTCTGTTTCCTGATGTCCCAGCTCTCGCTGCATGAATTACAGATTGAGATTTCTAATTTGATACAAACCTCTGTTTAAATAATTTGGTAATTAGGTTGCACTATATAACGACAAATCGTATTGAATTCTCGACAAGCTTTCGCACAACCGTGGTTCAACAGGTTCAAGTCTACTTAACTTTGACCTGACGTCATATGGTGCCACCTGGACAAATGCGGCCATTTACAAAGAATATATAATTAGTTAACACTATAAATAAATAAGTATAGTAAAAGGTAAGCTGAAACTTGCAACAGATAAAGTTAAAGCTTTCTAATTATCAGCATTGGCATACACAGAATTTAGCTTTACAAGCCAATTTATGATTTTGTGTAGTTAACAACAATTATGAAATGAATGTACTTTGATTATGTTTTACCATACCTACTGCAGTTTGCAAAAATGTATTGCTATTTTGATGAACATGGAAAGTTGCAGTACTTTGATCAACTACAAAGAAAAACGAGAATTTGAGTTGCATTCTTATTAGAGCATTTAATGTAAAAAGAATATTATTTGCGTAGTGAATTAAAATAGCAAATTGGCAGTATCATCCCAAAAATAGATATAATCTCAAAATAAGGTTGTTACCTGTTTTGAGGTCTTTTATTACATTGACTTGGCCATAGTTTGCACTTTCCAGATTAACAGAGTTGTCAACTGAAAAATATACAGAGTGAAATGTAACACTTTTACTACAAAATCTTTTGTGAAAACTGAAAGACGAAAGCCGGCATGTTTCAAATTGCAATATAAAATGCTTTTGTCAAAATCAACCCAGTTGTTAGAAAAAAGCGACCATAAAATATCGTTTGTTTCACTGAAGGACTAGGACAGTAGAAAATTAAATTGAAGCACAAGAACATATTTGCGACAACCTTAAATTGTCTATAGCAGACCTCTGTGAATAACGCCGATTAAAAAAAAGCCTTAACAGTTTTTTTAATTTCTGAATAATTTATTGAATATATTACTCTTGTAAGGCATCACCACATATTCCTGCTCTTACCAGCTTGTCAAAACAAGGGGATTTAAAGATTTTTTAAAAAGGAATCACACGTTGTTTTATGTTTATTCGAAATCACCTTTTACGACACTGCCCGCCAAGACATTTTCTGTTTGTCATGCGGCCTGCTGTCGAAAATATTTGCTCACCCCTGGCCTTTAGGCTAGGTTAGCTAGTCTTTAGCCCAGTCAAACGTTTGTACCATTGTCTTTAATTAGAGAAACAATTACTGATTGATGGAGATGTAGGTGTTAATGTTTTATTGTTACAAATATTCCGAAACAAGCCTGTGGTGGACACGGACGTGCCAAAAAGTTTTAAAAATTTTTTCTGTACATTAGCGGCCTCATAATTTTTTATTAAAACATTTACCTCAAAAATTAAACTTGTCCATGACTGATATCGCGTACAATGACTCTTATTCGAAAGTATTGTATTTTGTTACTGAAGAATATACCAAAAATAAAAATAAAATTGAATTCACTTACTTTTAACCTCACCCAAAGTAGTATTATTCACATCTCCATTGTTGGCGTTGAGTGTTGCACCTTCCTCAAAACTGCAGCCTTTAATATTGTTTTCAGTCGTCATTTTGTTTGTCACACAAGCTTGTGAAGGGTTGCACATAAACCTTTAGAGTAAACTACATAAAATACTGGATTACTAAAAGGCACACGCGTGTTGCTACCTGCACGACATTGAAACACGTAAATCTTGCACAATTTTTACATCAGGTGGTTTCCACTGAGACTAAAATAATGTCACAAACCGATTTCCTCTAAAAAAAATAGGTCTTCCCTGTTTTAAAACTTCTTGTCTCGCGAGATGCTTTCATGGCGCACTTTCGCAACTGTAACAAAGAGGGACGCTTTCCTCGCGTTTTGTTTGCCGCCATTATTCAAACAAAGTTGTCTCGAACTAAAAATATTGAACCCCCGATCTTTTCAACGGCTATAGGGAAAGAGGCGCGAAAAGCCGCTGGGAATTTCCCAGTCAAACGATTTTAGTTTTCTAACTGAGTCCGCATATTTGTGCGGCGTTGTCGCAATTCACTGAGACTGGCTTGAACAAGTATAAGGGGCAGCGTGTTGAACCCACACACTATGGCTGTAAAATTAGTTGTCGTGCTTCCAATATTAACTTTTCACTGTTGCTTTTCATAATACATTTGTTGCTGAAAACATATTTGTCAGAAGAACCCCTTTATGACGTAAAATGTTCGCGCGAAGTGTAAAAAAACATACAGTTCGTTTTCCCCAAAAATAGTTGAGCGTAATATATGGGTAAATGACTATTTTATTTATTGAAGAAAAAAATATGTATGTAATTCTTCAGGTGAAATTTTAACGAAAAACGTGATTTGTGTATATGACCAAGTGGATTTCATGCAATCAGTTGTGCTCGCTTTGCTCAATCGCTTTCAAAAATATTTCAGGTGTGCGACGAACTTCCTAAGACTATGCGTTGACAGTATAAAGTTCCGCACATTGTGCTAATTTTTTTTTTAACTGTCAAAATTCTTACCTTTGTGAACCATTTTTGTGTTAATTCTACTGATTAAAAGAAGCCTTAAAAGTAAAACTTCGGCGGCGTCGCGGCACACCTGTTGCGGAGCACTGTGCTAACTAACCGTGTCAGTTACATATATTTGTTGTGTAATTACGGGCCTTTTCGATTTTTTTGTAGCTAAGATGACATGAAGTGACCGAATTATATACTTATTATTATCAATATCGCTTCTAAACACATTGTTGGTATTATCACATTTTTTTCCTATTTTAATTCGTGTTTCACTGCACATTTTCAGTTTCAACTGGACATACATATAGGCTATCCTTGTCGGACACAATAAAAGACACTGAAATGTTTTCCTAATTTCTCTTAGAGGTAAAATTTTGTCATCTATACCTCTTGTAAAGACAAGAGCAATTAATTTTTTGTTTATTTGTGTAAGTGCAACAAAACAAACATATCCCGCTATCTTAAGTCCTCAGTTAACTTATATTTGACGCATAATATTTCGTTTTCTCTGTTTCAAATGTTTGTCGCACGAAAGAAACAATGTTGAGGTAACACTGTTTTCTGCAACAATAAGAAGTCCAACAAATATCTACACGATCATTCTTTTCCAAATGCAAAATTTTTTTTTTCTCTTTTATTGAAAAAAGGAACACAGCACAAAACAGAAAATTGCTTCAAAGCGCTATATACACGTTTTTTCGGTTAACAACCCTACGGGGTTTCACCGAATATTGTACCAGGTTAATTTGCTTTCGAACATACCCACGCAACTATAGAGATTGAGCAATGATTAACGGCAGTTTTATCGCAAATAACAAAAAACATGAGAGTGCGTTTACGACGTAACAATGAAAATTTGATTTTTCATAAATTCGTAATACAACTTGAACAAAACAATAAGTTAGAACCGATCTTCTTCAGTGTTTGTAAAGCCATTTTTATATAGGTTTAATTTTTTTAGTTATATGTTTTTCAATCATCTCCTTTATCTCTGAATTGTTCAAGTAAAGTCAATGTTGTTGCACAAAATTTTATCAAGTGTCGCTGGTTCACTGAAATAAAGCATTTGTTAGACTGGCAGCTGTTTTGATCCTCTTATAATTCTAATGTTTATACAGTATGTTCATCTCTTTGTTGTTTAGCAAATAGTATGCGACGCTTTTTAAATGTTACACAGCTGTAGGATCAAAATTTTAAGGTAACAAAAACATACCTCATTTCATCACATAGAGCTAATTTCACGCTATGACACATTAATTGGGTGTTGCAGAAAAATTACTAAATGGCAGTGTGATCATTATACCATAATGTGGTACACATATGGACTGCCCATACAAGCATGTATTTAGGTTCGCAGTTTGTTTTTTCCTTTTTTCAAACATTTGAAAGAAAAAAACGAAGATGTATATGAAAACGAATAGGTAAACAAATGAAACGAGAACTTTGCAAAATTTGTATCTTTGCAAAATTTGTTGAACTTTACTCGGACAACGCATTATTTTAATGTAACACGCACAGGAGACATCAGTTAAAAAGATACATATTAAAAAGTTCATTATATACAGTGCAGTGAGGCACCATAGAGCAGTGTTTTAAAAACATAACTTAGTGGCTTTTACATTTGTAACGCAGCAGTTTTGGTATAAGTAAAATAACATTTAGGGATAACAATCTGGAAATAAAGTTTGGTGTGGAATTTTATTGGTTTAATGTTTTTTTACAAGAATCATTCGTTTGGTAAATTGCTAATAACAATTCGGTTGATATACTATAAACAGACTTTAAAGTTCAAAGTTTAAGCCGACTTAGACCTTCAACAAACAGAATTCTATCGAAGCAACAACGAAGAAAAGCAACACACAATTTTATTTCGTCCATTTAAAAGCTTATTTTATTTAACAAGATTAAATTTAGAGAAAACTTCTCTTTCCGCCTCTGTTTAAACGGCCGCCACCCCTGCCTCTTGATGTTGACGCCCCACGCGTTGACTTGCCGGGGCTCTTGCTGCATGCAGGTGAATTAGCCTTTTTACTGCTTGAGGCTTTGTTTGCTGGCGCTTTGGGTTTTCCCCGTTTTGACCCGGTTCGTTTGACTGCATTTTCCTGTTGAAGGGAAAATCAAAAACGATCAATGATATTTTGCTTTGTTAAAATTTAATTCTACCGCGGCAACAATGGCCTACAGAATAGCTGTAACTGTAATTTGAAATAAGTAATTACCGATAACGCATACACTACATGACTATTTAAGCAAGTACTTTTTTTTTAGCTATTGTCATCCTTTGAATTGTTTTGGGTTGAGTTTTTGGTGTTTTGGTTGGCTTCATTCTTGTGTTTCCTGATGAGGCAGGTCTCGCTGCACAAGTTGCAGATTGCAATTTACATTTATAGGTTAGTAAATTGAATTATATCAAACCATGTTGGTTAAAATATAAAGGTGTCACCTGCTTTGAGATCTTTTTGGACCACGACTTTGCCATTATTTGCAGTCTCCATTTTCACAGAATTGTCAACTGAAAATTATATAGAGTTAAATTGTGCAATTTTTTCATGAAAAGATGGGTAAAAATTAAAATAGAAAGGCTTTTTTTCAAATTTTGGATGACAAATTTTATTGTCAAAATTAACCAATAAAGCAAAAGGGCTTGATCGATTTAGGGATTTCATTAAAGGACCAGTGCAGTAAAACAAATACATGAGGCTCAACACGCTTGGAATGAGCTCCTGTTTTCGCTTTAGTGACGTACAAAATGCTCTATAGGTTAACCAGCAGTCTATCGATCGGTTTCAGATGTTTTTTGCGTGTTTACTTTACTTTATAACAGGGATCGGGAACCTATAGCTCGCGAGCCACATATGGCTCTCTTTGTGACGACATAGCCTATGTCTCTTTTGATTAAATAATCTTGATTGTAGACAAATCTATAAGCTATAATTCTGAGCATGATCTGAATAAACTGCAAGCGGCCACAACCACTTTATATTTTCCTTTTTATTACACATATTAGCAAATTTTCGGTGCTTCGCCCGAATCTCTTTATATCTAAAAAAAACTATTCTTTTAACGGAACTTCGTAATCAAATTGTGCAAACTTAGCTTATGCATTCTCATGGAAATACAACCATGAATATTTCACTTATATGGCTTACTTAGTTAAAAAGGTTCCCGACCCCTGCTTTATAACGACGAAGCAAACAAAAAAAGTATCGTTATTTTGCATACAAAAACAGAACTGAATAACTGTCATTTTTACCATTAAAACTATCTGAAAAACAAGTACTTTTGACCTTATCAAAAATAATATTATTTACATCTCCATTGTTTCCATTGAGCTTTGCTTTTTTTAAATTGCAGCCTTGAAAGTTGTTTTTAGTCATTATGTTTGTAGAAATTAGGAACTGCTGCAGATATACTTAGGCTATGTAACGAAATTCAGGATTTTCAGCTACTATAACTACACAACATCAGAACATGTCAACAAAACACATGTTTAAAAACATTAGGTAATTTCTACGTGGATTAATATATTGTTAAATATAACTAATGTGGATTAATATATAACTAATATCCTTTTCTTGACGCTGTCTTTCCCTTATTGAAATTTCTTTTCCGCAAGATACGTCCACTGCGCAGTTTGGCCAGTATATAAAAACAGCGCTAAGAGGAACACTTTCCTCGCGTTTTGAATGCCGCATTTTTTTTCACAAAGCCCGCCTCGAACATAAAATAACGAATCACGAGCTTTCTTGGGTACAAGGCGCGAAAATTCGCAGGGGACTTTCCCTAGCAAGAGATTTTAGTTTTCTAGCTGTAGACGGCATATTGGTTTTACGTATAGTCGCTTCACCGAGAGTGGCTTGAAAAAGTATGGGCAGCATGTTGAATAGTAACAGTTTTTCTTATTTTGGAAATATTTTTCTAGACATTGTTATTTGTTAGTGATTATAAAACTTGTCCATTTTTGGTTAACTGTAAATTTCTCTTCAAGCTAAATTTTTATCATCTAAAACTCCTGTTGCGACAAGAGCAATTAATTGTTTTTTTGTTTGTGTAAGTGTAACACAACTCTCATAGTCTACCCTACGTCCTAAGTTAACTTAAATATGTCACATATTTTTCATTTTCTCAGTTTCGCACTTTTGTCACGTGCCAAAAGAAAACTTTGCGGTATTACTGTATTTTACAATAAGAATTCAACAAATATCTATACGAATATTTTTTTCAAGCTTTAGCAAATATACAACTTTAATTTTATTGAAAAAGGGAACACAACAGGTAAAAAATATTGCTTCAAAGCGCAATATACACGTTTTTTCGGTTAACAACCCTACGGGGGTTCACCGAAAATGTGCCTCGGGTAAATTGCGGGGAATTTCCCGCTGGGGCGAATGGGGAACTTGAGTAAAAATATAGGTTAAAGGGGTCGAAGGGATGAAAAAGTTTGAGGGCCACTTTACTAGATAAACAATAAATAGGTATACAAAAAAATATATATTTTTCTATTGAGAATTGTTTTTTGCTAACTATTCGCCTTGGTTCGCGTAAGAATAGCAGGTTCTTAGGAGTTCTATATTTGTTTTGTGACGTCACGTTATGACGTAACTTTGTGACGCCATCTCCTGATTTTTTTACGATTCTTCCCAAAAACCAGCAATGCTAAATCCTTCCTGCAACAGGGGAGTGGTATGGTCTTGCACAATTTGCGCAACTACGTAGAACAAAGTACGCACATTTTTGAGGGTAACTTAAACTGTGCGCATTTTTTCACGTATTTGCGCAAATTGTACAATAAATGCTCTCATCCTCGTCTCCACTTTTTCAATTTTAGAAAACCTGTGGGGCCCCTTTTCTATGTTTGGTGCGCATAATCCAGACTATACAATCATATACAAGTTTTTAATTACAATCATATAAAAGAATGTTTCAAATTTGACAAGAATGTCTCGATTTACGTCATAAGCATATGCACAAGTACTCAAAGTTACAGTTTAAGGCTTTATTAACGACAGATTTATCGCAAATAAGAAAAAAATCAGAGTACATTTGAAGACGTAACAATAAACTCCTAATACAACATGAACAAAACAATATTTTTACTTAAGTTTTTGTAAAGCCATCTTCATGTAGTTTAATTTTTTTTGCTATATGTTTTTTTATCATCTCCTTATTCTCTGAATTGTTCTAGTGGAGTAAATGTTATTAGGCCAATACACAAAATTTTATCGAGCGTCTCTGGTTCACTGAAGTAAATGGCGTTTGTTAGACTGGCAGCTGTTTTGATCCTCTTATAATTCTAATGTTTATACAGTATGTTCATCTCTTTGTTGTTTAGAAAATAGTGTTCGACGCTTTTTTTTTAATTCTACACAGCTGTAGGATCAAAATCAGTAACAAAAAACATAACTCATTTCATCACATAGAGCTAACTTCATGCTATAAAACATCAATGGGGTTATTTGCAGAAACAATTGAATGGCAGTGTGATCATGATACCATAATGTGGTACGCCTCTGGACTGTCCATATAAGCATGTATTAAGATTAGGGTATCGCAGTTGTTTTTACTTTTTTTAAACATTTGAAATAAACAACTGAAGATATATATAAAAACGAATAAAAAAAACGAGGAATGTATAACTTTGAAGTTGTTAAACGGGACACAGATATGGCATTATTGGAAGTGACAAGGACCGGAAACATCAGTGGAAAAGGTACATTTCAAAAAGGGTATTCTATACACCAGGGGTTCCCAACCTTTTCAACACTGTGGCCCCCTTTGAAAATTTGGAGAAATCAATGGCCCCTTATTTATTCAACCTTTTAAAAAAATAAGAAACGTCAATTTAATTAAAAACTAGTTGATACAGTAACCGGCAGTTGGAATGATAAATTGATATAAATACAACACACAATAAACATGATAGTAGCCTACATTAATTATTTAGTTAATGTGATGGTTGAGCTTGTTTTTGCTTTTATAATGTCTTAATTGCTGGTTTAGTGGTGGAAAGAGCCACGCCGCATATCATATTGAATATCTAAGACACTGCGCTGATTTGTCTTCATAAGCAACATTTTTGAAACCCACACTCACAACGATATGTTTATGGGAAAGGCGAGCAATGGCATGACCATTTCATTAGGCTTAGTGTATGGAGTGCTTAGTTTTGCCCAAAATGTGGTCAAATTATCCTTCTCAAGGTTAAATTGGCCTGCCGTCTCTTCTTGCAGTTTCTAGAGTTCCTTCAATTTAAATTATGTTTTTTTTTATAGTGTATTAGATAGTAAACTAAAAAACACTATTTTTTAATTTTTTTCATAGCCCCCCTTGAAAAAGGCCCCTAGGGGGCCATGGCCCACAGGTTGGGAACCCAAGCTATACAGCGTAGTGAAGCACCATAGACCAGTGTTTAGAAAACTTAAGTTGCTTTTACAGTTATAACGCAGCAGTTTTGGTAAGCGTTTAGGTTTTTTTGACATATAAAAGTGGAATGTTTTATGACCAAGTACAGCAAAGTAGCTTAAGGTTTAAGCCAACCATTTTCATAGTACCATTAAAATGACATCGAGAGCTGCTTTCCATTAGACCAGCGGTTCCCAAACTTTGGTCCGCGGACCAATTAGGGTCCGTACAGCAGTTTCACAGGGTCCGCAAGGAGAATTAGTCTTTAAGTTTTTTAACATTAGGCTTTGCCGAATGTTGTTTAAACATATAAGTTTTATTATCTGTCATCATTATTAATCTTTAGTTATGCTTTATTATTCGATAATATAACGTGTTTTATAATATCTCTTATGACATAATAAAGCACATACAGTATTATGCTGTACTACCTGCTATCAGCGAATCATTTACATTAGTTAGAAAGTTGTTGTTACAATAGAAGGAATCGTGACTGCACTAATATACGGTACTCCAAGAAACATGGCTTAACCGAACCTTAATTTTTTATAGGGCCTCGAAATATCAAAAAAAAAATAGTTTGGGAAGCTGGATTAAAAGATCCCTGGTAAAGTTTGACTGTAAAAACTACTCGGCAGATATTCTGGCATTTGTTTGTGATCTTGTGTTCGGCTTTGTACAGACAAGACCTGAATCTGTTTTCTTTCTGGCGTCAACAGAAGTCGGTTCCACCTTTACATCGGCTGCTTTCGGTTTTCTACCCGCAGAGGGTGACTTTTGGGGGTTTTTGAGTTGACTTTTCGGCAAGGCAGACTCCTTGGCCTTTTTCTTACTAGGCTGGTTCAACACGCCCTGTGGAACCCTTTTCTGTTCTCCAGTTTGCGTATCTGAAACAATTTGTTAGAGTATAGCAGGGTATACTTGTCCTTGAAAATGAAAGACACATAAACATATGTGGTTAATAACATTTGTGATCTAGCCCCTCGGAAGTTGCTTTATGACCAACGATTACGGCTTCCGTATCAATAGTACACCGAAAAGCCATCGCAGACTCGCCGAATCTGTCGATCTATGATGCAAGCAGAGCAAGCCAGAAAAACAACTGGCTTGCTCTGCTTGCATCATAGATCGACAGATTGGCCGAGTCTGCGATGGCTTTTCGGTGTACTATTGTCCTGGAAAACTATTACAAAGCAATTTTTTTTTATCATAAAATTGAATAATTTTTTTATTTTTTATTGCAGTTTTATCAATCTCAAATATTTTTCAGTTTACTTCAGTTTACAATAGTTTTCGGCTATAAGCAGAGGAAGAATTTGTCACATAGATGTGGAAGTCGAGCAGATTGGTGATTTTTTTTATGTGGTAGAAAATAATATAAAAAACTTAGAATCTTATTTTATAAAATCAGTAACCAGCAAATTTTGTCAGCAGGGACAACGCTCTTTCGGTGTTAGGGTAAACGAAAATGCAATGCGACGCCCCGCAGCAGTTTTCTAAATCATCTTGCCTGCTGCAGAAACTTCGCTTTACATCCTCGTTTCCAGCGCAAGAACAATGATGAAAGTTTAATAGGGTGTCAGGTACACAACAGTAAGTTATGCACGAAAGCTTTAGAAATCAGTCGAGAGGTGGATTTCGTTTGCCTCCAGCCTAACTGTAAACGCAATTGTAAACGATGTTGACTAAACATCTCTATAAATCATTTTCCAAACAAAAGCCCTTTGGTGCCCAATTTTCAAACGATAACAATATGTGTTGATTACCTGCCAAATCACCAATTTCCTGAACTCCAATCTTGCAATTACTAACGTCTGAATTGACCATCGAGATGGATTGGCTATTTCGTCGCTGATCAACTGAAAAATAAATAAATAAATTGCCAACTAACACGGAAAATAGTAAAATGAAATTTCAATAGTAATTATGAACGCAGTTTTATTGACGTGATAAGTACACAACATTGCTATGCTGTTCCAAGACAACTACTTTGTAACGAGCGTATTATTTTGTCGCATAAACACGCCTTTGCTATAGTACACAACGTAGGCCACTTGTTATTACTACTCAACCGTGTTGTTAAAAAACCTTTAAGTGGAGTAATGGCTTACATCGCCGCGACAGTGCCAGAAACGTACCTTGCAAATATGAGCTTGCCAATTTTTAAGTGATACGTTAATATACTAAAACTGTGACATACCCTATTTTTCTCGGACAAAGTCTGGTATTATCTATAGTAAATGTTAATTTGTGGGCCGCAATTGTAGAATAATGTCCTCTAGAACTTTAAAATCAAAGTTTTGAGTACGGAATAACTATATTCATAAGCAATACATCTTGTGGTATACGGTAAAAAAATTAATAAATAAAAAATAGAAATTAAAAACCACAGAAACATTTGTGGTATTCGGCTTACAATTTCGTCTAAAAAATACAAAAAAATGTTGACTTTTAATATGAACCTGGTATTCAAGCTAACCAACCTAAATAAATATTGGTTAACCATTACAATTCTTATCCAGATAAAAAAGATATTGTTGGTTTACGTACCTGAAGCGTAGTACTTGTTGTTGTTGACGTCGCCTACATTGCAGTTAACTTGAGTACCATCTCCGAAAGTTACATGGTTGAAAGAGGCTGTAGCCGCCATTTTGCACCACAGTCGGTCTAAATGACTTTAAATGATAAAATTCATACAAAATGTAAGGTTACTTTAATAAAATTAAACTCCTGTTGAGTTACAAACATGAACAAGTTAAAAAATGCTTTGGAAATGTGAGACCATCAATTTCACTGATTTGCGCCTATGTCGTCTATCAGATACTTTTATCTATTTACTGTTTTCTGACCTTGTGTTCATTATGTTTGATAAAACGTTATACGCTTAACACTTCAAAACGTAGCATACTTCCAGTAAATAAATTAACGACACCTGTAACGGAACTGCCTACATAAGGCAGTTGTCGCAATCTCTTGGTGGTGTAAGATCTTGCGCCCAAGTCTAGCCACCGAATGGGACTTTTTGTGCGTTTTACACTTTAACTAGACACACCAAACGGTACTTTTAAATCGGGATTTCCCCTGGTGCTTTGATATTGCGTGCGACCGTGCGTCTGTCGCAGCGGTTTTGCGACTTACAGAAGATTAGATTGCGTGGTTGGATATAGTGATAGCAATTTTCTAAATGTTTATACGGTACATCGTATAGTTTTGGTAAGTGAAATTAGGGTATGCAACCCCAAACACAGCTTTCACCAAGTCAAATATGTTGGTCAAATTACTTAGGGAGTGTTTGCACCCAAATCAGTACTGTTTAGAAATGGTTTACAGATTGGAAAGTTTAACACGCGCGATGGTTTATTACCAAATTACTCAGCGCAGTTGCTCGATCAGTCGATGCTGCAGCCGCGCATTTCGTAGAAGTTTGTTGTGAAATTGGTTAAGCCGAGCAAACGTCGACTAACACGCAACATTCCAACAGTACAATGTAATACAGTTTTCAGTTGTAATTCATTAGCAGTCGCGAAAATTTAAAACGTAGCTTTGTTGCAGTCGCGCAATTTTAAGTTGCCTAAACAACCCGATATCCAAAGTAAACCATTTGGAAAAGTTTTTTTTTTAACTTTGGTGTGTGAATACTGATCAGTAACCCTTCGTAGCGTTTGAAACGCAAACAAAAAAGCCCTTTGTGGTGACGGTAAGGCAAACATTTGTTTCGCCGTTTAGATATAATTCGATCGTGTTTCTTGCTAATCGACAGTGTAATACAGTTTTGACACTTGATGATGTTATCGTATTTTTTTCCTCCCAGTGCATATATTATTGACTACCTAATTTACAGCCTAAAGCTAAATTAGTTGGATTTTGTATGGTTGCAGTTTTAATTATTGGGGAAATTGCATATTCAACTTGATTTTTTTGTGACTAACTTAAGAAACCTGTAATTAACAAAATGAATGCACAAAAAACTTACGGTAAGTCTGTAATATTCTTTTTGTTTTTATTATTGTTCTGATGTGTAAATATTTTATTTTTCTATGCAATTTTAAATTAGACACTTTTGCAAACATAATTCGCCATTGTCTTTGTAGGCCTACATATATTTGCATTCAATTTCGGCAAATTACATCTACCAAGAATTCAATGTTTGGGATAATTAAAGTTAATCAAACCCCAATATAAAATCTCTAAAAACAAGTGCACCAATTTTTCAAAAATAACGCTTGAGTTGTTTTTGAACAGACTTGAGTTTGTACAATTAAAATTCGCTCACATCCGTTATATGACCGCTACTGCAGACATGAACTATTGTCGTGCTTTGCAGACGCGGAACAAATTCGAGAACTAGACGAGGCCGACTGTGTGTTTGATGGAATACGATTGAGTAACACGCAAGTGACTGCGTGCGCTGGAGAAGTAAACAACTTCGTACCGTACAGTGAGTATTATGTTGTGTAACAGTACCTGACACTGAAGAGAAAGGCACTTAGGCCCGCGAAAGCTGTACCGCTCTAAGTTCGATTTGACGCAGCGTCGCTCCAATATATTTGGTTTTAGTGGGGTTGCTCGGTCGAGTCGGATCAAAGCCGACACAGGATACAAAACCGCGGTATCCCTCAATCAATATTATGGTGATTTCGCTGTCGTCCATTTGCAAGTATTTAGGCAATTCAACATGATTGCGATTTAAAGCAGTGTTTTCCATAACTATAAGGCAATCAATTTGTTAAAACAACGGAAAACAACTAAACGTAAACAACATATTACAGCTTAGGCAAAACGCTTTAAAACTGGTTTCACGTGGCCTTCGTACTTTTATTTTTTATTTGACATCGTTGGCATTAAATCGGGCGGTCGTTGTTTTCTTTTTCCAAAGATATCACAAAATTACGTCATAGCTGACGTCATAAAGCAATTTACCCAAAGGAATCTGCTGGCCAAGTCGAACTTCGAACGGATCAACTGTATTACGTTTGACGCAGCACAAACCAAATCGGGCAAAAAATGCGTTTATCTGGGTTACAAAAATAGGAGAGAACCATATATCCTTGCACTAAGATAAACTCAAGCCATAAATACGAAATTAGTTAATTGTAACCCTAAACCAGTTTCTAACCTTACTGACTACCCACCCCAAAGAGGAACAAACAATCTGTTGCCAAAACAGGGCGTCCAAATTTCGACATCAGAACGGCCGATGCTATAGACAAGTGTCCCCCGATCGTACCATACACTCTACCGAACGTTTAAAGTGTTATTTTGTCCATTAAGAAAAAGGCAATATTCCGATACATTTAGGCCCTATTCCTAGAGGTTTAAGTCTTATTTAGGATTTTTTAAATATCTTATTCTGTCGTGGTTAATGCAGGTTATTTTGCTTTGTAATGGTCTTGTGCTATATGACAGTGTTTCTTAATCAGGTGAATGGTTTACCCCAGGGTGAATAAATTTTTTGCAGGGGTGAACCAACCAAAAGTGGTGAAAAAGGATGAACCGTCAGAAATAAATGATAACAACCTAAATCATGTTGTGCTGTTATATATAGACGAGATAGTTTTATCATATCACGAGACAAGGGTGTTCGATTTAGACAGCGTTGATTGTCCCATTATGTGTTTCGATTAAGATAAAACGCAAACCGGAGGCAACACGAACCCCGCGTCTGCCGCAAACTCTTTTGCTCTTCCTCCAAGTCCACCTCCCTCCTTCGATTCACCTCCGCCTCCTGCCTACTCCCCTGCTCCTCCGTGCTCTTCGGATGTCGCACGCGAACGGCACGACCAGATCAACGTCTTTCTGAATCTGGAGTGCAAAAACGTTCAGTTCTGCGGAAACGGAGGAAACGTGAATAACCTGCCTATGGGTGATCTTTACTTTTTTTTATTTTTACTTTTATTAAATAAACAGAAGTACGGCTTGTAACACTATAGGGTTCTTAATTGTTGTAACAGCTTACAAATCCATGTCTCTTGAAAGGGCGGCCTCGCTTTTGTGCCAAACCTATTGAAATAACAAGAGTTGACCCCTTTAAAAGACCTTTTGAAGAGCGTTTTGTTTAGCTTTTCGGACTGACATACCGAGTTTTATTAGTAGCGAGTATGGCTTAATCGGCTTTACACAGAGCATTTCTTCGTTATAGATTGTCCCTTGTTTTAATTTTAATATGCAAATATCGATAAGAATACCAAACTCAACTAAGTTTCACATTACCTTAAGCAGAAGATGAAAACAAGGAATGTTTTATTATTCACATTTAACAGTTACCCAATTACATTTACATTGCCAGTGGTGAAAGTAAACCGGAACGGCAAAAAAATTGCTGCCGGGACGGCATTTCGGAAAAACGAAATTTTTCGGAAAAAAGAAAAAGTAAGACACAACTTAGTGAAGTCATTGCTGAAATAAATTAAGACACAACTTTGAAAAGTCATTGCTGAAATAAATTAAGACACAACTTTGTGAATTGTCATTGCTGAAATAAATTTTTCCGTTAAGAAAATTATCCCACTTTAACCTCTGCATCTAACGGTTACCACATTATATGTAATAAAATGCATCTTTTTATTTCTTTTACAGGAATGACTCCGCCACAAAGCAAGCGACCCGGGCCAAATAGAAGAATAAAAAACGTGATAAGAGGTGGTCATGTCAACGGAGGGCAAATAGATCTCTGTGGCGGGAACGTGAACAATTGGCAATCGTAACTCTGTTGCAGTCGTCTTGTCTAAATTGAGACCACCAGAGACGCAAGCTAACAGTAGTTGCCTATAGGATTGTCCGATAATGTAGGATCGATACCCGATTCGAAAACTGTACTATGGGTACTACGGTAGTCTTGCTGCCAATCGAGTATCACTGCCAATCCTAGCAAATTAAAGTGAGTATTTATCGCCCTTTACTAATTGTCCACTAAGCATTTTCAACATGAAAGTTTAATTTGCAAGCCACAATAAATTAACCATTTAATGCAACTATATGCTTCTCAAGCGAATACAAGTTTAGTTTACTAACCTTAAAAACATTTATCCATGCGCGTTTTAGTGTTAGTATTACTTAAAATATATAATAATGACATAGTTCGGTATCCATCAGGCTACTTATTTAAAAAGTATCGGTTTGGGCATTCTATTTGAATTATTGGAAATCGAAAAAAATCTATAGTGGCAATCTGCGTTTGATGATCCAACGATGATGTCTAAAGATTTGTAAATTAGGCAGATGAGGGTGCCTTAAATGCGAAATCACAAACATTGTAAATGTATTATTTTTAAAAACTTTTACAACTTATTTTATTTTGGTTTCTAATTCGTTTCTCATACGACGTTTATCAGAATTGTTCTTGGTTCCATTTCAATATTTTTTTTTATTCCATTTTAATATTTTTTTGCACAAGTTCCGACATACATCAAATGTTACGACAGCACTAAATGTACTTTGTTGCTACCAAGCACAGTACTAAAAAACAAGCTCGTTCGGTGCTTATTTGTTTTGTTTGTTGGTCATCGCATCTTTATCTCCTTTTCATTTGTCGTTTTACTTTGCGCGGCGTTGAGCGTGCTGTTGTTGCACTTTTAATCGAGTTTTACTGTTTTGTTCGTTCACATCGCGATTTTATTATTGTAAATATCATCGAAATAAAATTTGATTGATAAACTCGTTAGCATAGAAACGTTAAACAAGCCTGTATATTATCGCCTTTTCAGAAACTAGCGTTATGTATAGTTTAATAACTGCTCGGTTGGCCTACAATACTTATTCCAAGAAGAGTATACTATGTTTAATTCCCTGTAAGCCTATACGAAAATGTTTACCATGTCAACATACTAGGTCCCATTTCACTGTCAAAACCCCATTCCTAAAACAAATATTATCGTGCAAATTTAAAAGAGTAGCCTATATTGTTGGTAACTCATTTCAAAATGCTTTACTAGCAATTACCCTTCTTATATTTCTATTCCTGCGGCGTATCGGGTATGCATCACTATAATGCTTCCTTAATCAACTTGATATAAAAGAGAATTAAGTGCCGAGAGATTTTGGCAAAACACCAAAATCATGATCTCGAACATTACACAATACTCCTATAAGTAAACATTTTCAGGAACTAAACTGATACACAACCAAATGTAGGGTTCCTCTCCGGGAATGTTTTGACGGGGAATTCCGGGGATTTCCCGCGAATTAACAATCACGAATCCCGGGAATTTTTTTTTAATCCCGGTTATTCGACAACATAGCAAAACTTGAAAAAATGTCGTTTATGACTGATATAAAAAATATATTACCAACCCTGTTAAAAGAGTCGTTGCCTGAGTTGCTTTATTTGCGCTTACCAGCTAAAAAACTTAATTAAATTTATTCTATAAAAAAATACGCCTTTTTTAAATAAAAACAACTAGGGTGCTGACTTTAATACGAGAAGGTCATCTAAGATTGCATGAGCACGACTATAGAATATAAATGAGCTTAATTAAATGTATTTAAATAATTTTAAACGTCATAATGACGTCATTTTAGGTATAATTTTATGCCGGAAATCCCGGGATTCCCGGGAATTTTTATTGTTTAATCCCGACTGAAGAAATCCGGAAAAATAAGGAGCCCTAGCCAAATGTCGCGTAAACAAGAACATCATAAAACTGCCTAGGGTTCCAGATGTCTGTCGCAAGAACGCTGTTTGTTCGATAGTGGAGTTCCTCATTGCCTTGCGCAATATTTACACTCAAATACTTCCTGTTTAAAACACCTGGGGCCTTTAGGTAGGGTGTTTCCCCCGGGTTGTGACCGTACGGTTCAACAGGTATTCAATCACGTGGTTTCAACTTACCGATGTCGCCATCACCTGCATAAGCTAAAAACACGCATACAGTTGGAAAAAGCAGTCGATTTAATTTAACTTCTGTTTGAGCGATACATCAAACAGGCTTTAGAAACTGATAATATAGTACGCATTTTATGATGCAAAAATATATATGTGTTTAGCGAATAGGCTTAACGTCTGGAGAATCATTAAGAATAATCGGCAGCAGGGAAAAATCAGGTTTTCAATTGTTAGTAGTCATTTAGCATGTGGCAAATTTACTCCTTTTGTCAACAACTGATATAATTCTAAGCTTCGTTCTTTAACCTACTCAATAGATTGATAATCAAACCTTAATTACCTAATACATAACATTTCTGTGCTTTTTGTGCAAATACAAAGGAGTGAAAGCTTTTGGATATGGCTGGAAAGCAGTTACACGGTAAGCCCAGTAGAAATATAAATGATAATTAGAAAGTTGTGTCTTTTACTGGTAACTTTTATGAAAAGGACTGAATTTAAAAAGGCTTGTTGGACCAAAGCTATTATGGCCATTTTAACCGCGTTTAGAAAAGTAACGTCTTAAAAGTTTCCAATTTGAAGTTTCGCGTCATAAATACACAGTAATATTTAACGTATGTTTTTTAACATTTCATTCGTGTTTAACAGATCAAAATTTTGCTTGATGGCAATCGTTCTATATCTAGTTTTACCTGAATACTGCGATCAGATAAGTAAAATCGTAAAAGTACTATATCCTACTTTAAAAAAACGGTTATGCGAGTCCCATGATGCTATATGAGTTTGTTGAACCTGATATTACATACAGATTTCAGGGTTGAGTGACACACACTGAGGAATTCACTTAATGTTCCCAAAAGCCTTGTTTAGGGTGTGGTAGCCATTATGTGCCGGTCCAGTAGGGGCATGCTTTTCCAAACTCCATTTTTGAAACGTAAATGAAAATTTTGTCGCGCTTTGCGTGATTCTATACGTTATATTTTATGAGACGAAAATTTATTTTCGGAACATATATTTTTGCTCGAACATTTTATGGTTTATTTCAGACGTGTCCAGAGTTTTACAGTTGTGCGGCAGTCAAACACAACCCAGCCTGTTCAGTTGACGCTATATGGTTGAATGGGTTGAGTTTTATGTGGTACTGTGGGGCACGAGATTAGTTTAGTTGAAGCTTCTGACTCTCGTTTTAAGGTTGCGTGCGTATAACTCGTTAGCCAACCACAATACCTCTGGTGATTATTAATTGTATTATCTGATAGCGAAACACCCAGTTGAAACTATAGAAGGCGGACAATCAACACTGTGTTAACAACACAGCGCTGTGAAGCACAGCGCTGTGAACAGCACAGCGCTGTGAACGCTGTGAACAGCACAGCGCTGTCAACCGCACAACACGTTAACTGAGAAGTGGTCCCATTTACAAGCGGACAGCGGCCTAAGTAGCCACAGACAATCGAAGTGCTGACCGCCGAGATAATCGCGGAACAGCACATTTAGCATTTACACTTTGGTACGAGTAAACAATAAATCTGGGGCATAAGCCGTTACAGCGTAAATTGCACAATAAACACAAAATCTCTTAGTCGGTCAATAGCCGTGCGCTACAGTACCTTAATCAGTCAGACGTTATTTACATGACACCATGCGTACATGAGGTTGTTATGTTGCAGCCAAGTACAGCCGAACGTGAACTTTACTGTGACAAGGAGGAATAGGATATTTTGCACGTGTTGGTCGAGGGATATATTTACCTTTTGCTCCGCGCTCGGATATTTTTTTTTTGCTCCGGCAGAAAATGAAATGAGGAACTGTTCTGTGGAAAAAAGCTCCATTTTTGTCAGCCTTAACTCGCCTGTATGTTGATTCAGTTGTAAATAAATTTGGTTCCGTAATTTCAGCTAAGACAGGTATACATTTTCGATGTGTTGTAAACTCAGTTTAACTATCCCAAATGTAAGAGACCGGGATGCAAACATTTTTTGCACAATGTCCGCAAAAATATTCCATCGAAAATGTGCTCATTTTTTGATAATGTGCACACATTTTTAAATGGACTTTAGAACATAAAGTCATAAAGCCTTTGGGACCACAATTTGGATGGCCATCTTAGTTTAAAAGGAAAAAGTTGTGGAGGTTGTCTCGCGTGAATATAGGCGACAAAGTGTCACTGTGATTGCAGCGAAACAGATGACGTCAAAGCTGTGTATTCTGTTTTAAAACGTCAGAAGCTATATGCCAGCCCAACACATATAGACGAAACTTAAACGTCTCCCTGGCCATCGAATGTTATATTGATAGAAGCGAAAAAGTTTACGCCAAAGCGGTGTATTCGTCTTTAAAACGACAAAACGTCTCCCTGGCCATCGGATATTATATGCAATTTTAAACAATGTTCAATAGTATCCATAATCCTTTAGATTTCGCAGTATTTCTAAATGTATCACGCCATCTTGAAATTGTGTGCATGATCTAATTTAATGTCAGAATACACACGGAATAGGGTAAGACACAGCGTAAAAAATTCTAGACTATAAAATCTCACGGTTTCAACAAGAATATGTAATTACATAAGCTCTGCAAAATCTTTTGACTATAATGGTAAAAGCAGGCTTCTATTTATACAATAAAGATGATAAAATTATTTACTATTCACAAGTAAACAAAACTCAATCGGTCGTGAAATACTGTTTACTACAGGGTTACCATATAATTTAGCGTTGCCATATTTTATTAACAAAACAATAAATGTTTTTTTGGAAAAATTGTGCCGAGAAATTATTAAGCTTACATTTCAAGATAGGTTACAATAAAAAATATTAAATTAATTTTTTTAAATATATTTTCTTTGTAAAAAAGACCAAAAAAAAAATTATCAAAATTTCATTTTCTTTACGATAAGATCAGCACTGAAAACTTACCCCTTGAAAAACTACCCCTTTTGCATCTACGTCATAAGTGAAAGCGGGAAATTTTCGGCCCATGTCTGTTTTTTCTTAATAAAAAAAATTAAGGTATTGACGTAATTCTATGACTTCATTTCAAAAATATTTCAATGCCCTCCTGAGAATTGTGGGGTAGTGGCATGAAGGGTAAATGTTAACAGAAGTTAGAACAAGCATTTGTTCATTGGATCGACCACGTTAAGTGATCTGAACTATATTACGTATGCTAGGACACAATGGATGTTTCGAACTCGCCTTTCCAGGAAAATTATCTTTGTTCTGTCTCGTTTAATTTAACAATATGCACTTCTTTCCAAATGGCCAAAATACTCTTTTTATTGTGATGCGTGTCACAGGCGTGGAACAAACCAATAACGGAGGTGGAGCGGATTTCGTGATGAAAGGAGGTTCTACTTCAAACCAACAAATAAATGCAACCGCGTGGCACATAAACAACGTCATCCCTTACAGTAAGTGATTAAATTAAGACATCTTGTAGCGCGCAAGCTGACGCGTTGTTAATATGAACCTAATACTATAAATTCTAATACTATGAAGTATAAATATAAGTGGATGTGTTTTGCAACAATTTTGTTTTGTGCTTTCGCACAAACGTGCTTCATCAGTTAAAAGTATAAATGAAAACTCTATTTCACGACGTCTTTTATAGAACGAAAAATAATAAAAAAATCCCAAAAGTGAATTCTTGATGTGACCCTGCTTACAATGGTTAGTTATACATTCTACAAACCTATTTTCACACGAGTATCGATACTTTGGCTCGACATAAACGAAACTCTCACTCGACATCAACCGGTACACTGACTCGAAATTTACAGAGACAAGAATGTGGCCCTTTAAGTTTACCAACACTTCACATTTAAGATGCGACGCAAACTGGTGGACATTTGGTCCCGGTCCCGACTGCTCTTCCTCCATCCCCTCCCCAATCTCCACCTTCTTCGTCTACTGCTTCATCTTCCTCTGCTCCGGCACGATCCGAACACATCCAGACCAACTACATCACCGGTCACCTTTTCACCAATGTCCAATTCAATGCAAACGCAAAAGGCGTGAACAATCTTCCACAAGGTAGGAGTCTTTAAGTTCATTTAAGTGATTTTCGAGAAGTGCAAATATAGCATTTACTGCGGGGGTGTCCAACTCAAACAGGCCGACGTGCCAAGTTTTATCTTTTAACTTCTTTCAAAGTTTAGTAACATAACTCGTGCCAAAGCTTAGTAACATAACTCTTCTCTAATAGTAAAAGCGTTTTTTTACGTTTATTTACACATGAAAAACATTTGTTTATTTAATCAAGCAAACCATTCATAACAATTGACCAAAACTGCTTCTCTACAAACATTTGCTTTTAGCCAAATTCCAAAGATTGACCTTAAGCGGTGTAGTAGCAGTGCGCATTACTGCATCTAAGTGTCAGTCGGTGAGCTGACTTAAGTGTCAGTTGGTGAGCTTCATATTTCTTCACACCAAGCTATGCAATTTTGTTAATGCAAGCTTCCACTAGAGTATAATGTTATAATATTAGAGGAATTTTTAATTTTTAGTTCTCGTAATTGCTGCGATTGTTATTGTTAATAAATAATAATGGCAATTGGCTGAATGACAAATTTAGTATTTTTTGGGGGGCTTGGGTGCCAATTTTTATTAGGTCGCGTGCCACGTTTGGCACGAGTGCCGCAAGTTGGACACCCCTGATTTTCTGTGAACAAAATCAGCTTTAAATATTGTTCGGTTTTTGGCAAACGGTCATATAGTATTATCCTTTGTAATACTTACAGGTGCGACCCCGCCAGAAGCAAGCAAAACGGAACCGCGCACCCCAAAAGTTAAAACCGTGATAGAGAATGGAACTTTTAACGGGGGACAACTGAATCTTGGTGGTGGACAAGTTAACAATTGGTAACCTATACTCACGAAGGGCAATCATGGAATAAATAATACCTTAGGTTTATTGGTACTATTAACTTCGTTTTCAGTCTGATCAGGACTGTAGTGTTTGTTCTGTTGCTTTCTTAGCCCAATTATTTACCATTTTGGGTCACTGTTTGCACGGCAATGTTGAATATTTACCATTTTATTGCTAATGAAAATAACTGATGATGACCACTTCCACTTGTAATCCCCCTTGCCTGTTCAATTCATGTTGCTTTATGAATACAATAAAAATAACTGATATTTTGCACAAATTTCGAAGAAAAATGCACTCTTTTTGCCAAAATGTTAATTTTAATGTTCAATATTAACCTGCTTAACAGGTGATTATAATGTGGCGCATGTAAACAAGGTTGCGGGGCGCCCTCACACTATACTTAAAAGCAATCGAAATTAGTGCCGTATTTCCTTTTGCCATTTAGCGGCATAGGTACAACGGCGCTCTTCAAACTACAGTCTGTCAATCTGATTAAGATAAATTCTTTTTTCGCGCTTTTCGCTTTAACCTCATACATTTTGATAATGTGGCTTTAGCATTGTCAGTTTTATGGCCTCGTCGAAATTGAAAGCCCTGTCAACTTAATCAAGATGAATGTTTTTGTTAACGCTCCGTGTAAATAGCTCAAGTTATTTTTCAAAGCTGTCCTACCTTGTTCCATTGATCCCTCGCGCTTAGCACATGTTTGATGTTAGCACACTGTTTATAAATTGATTTTAAACACTATTTTATTGTTGTGCACAGATGTTATAACGATTTGCTAATTTGCATTACACAAAGTTTAAAAAGTTTAACTGACCTAAAACATACTGACAATAAATCGTTTGCATATAATGCATACTTTTCATCAAAACACTATAAAGATTTGCCAGTTTGCCTTATGCAAGTTAGAACCGATTTCAATAACTTAACACGGTTCTCCACGCGGCACTCTAGTCCAGTGGTCGACAATCGCCGGTCCGCGAGGACTTCATTACCGATCCGTAGCAGGGTTCCAGATAACATTTCGATCAAAACCCGATTTTTTTATTGTAAAATTGAACTCCTCGTACGTAGAATATACCGAAAACGGGACATATATAGCGTTTTTTTTATGTTCAAGCGTGCTCACCCTAAAGTGCAATAGAATTAAATCATGCAAACAATGTTTATAAACAATGTTGATGTTCAGACAGAAAATTTTCGAAAAAACCGGATGCATTTTAATTTGGACATTGAAAAAAGTTGTTATAAATTTCCTTTACAGAACATTTGTTTTTTTTAAGGCTGGTCCGCGAAAAAAATTCAGTTTTAAACCGGTCCGCAGTGCAAAAAAGTTTGCCGACCCCTGCCCTAGTCTACTCTGGAGTGCCATTTTTAACGCTCACGGGTGCCGAGAGATATTTAATTTATTTAGGATTCCATTTTTTGCTCTATTGGAAATACGAGAAAGGTTGCCGTGAACTATTAATAATTTCTGTGGGGTGCCGCGAGCCAAAAAGGTTACGAAACACTGACTTAACACATACTGACAATAAACGCTTGCTTTTAATGTATACCCAAATATTTATTGCCCATCGTTAATAGGTGCATGTCAGTTCTAATGCAGCACTGAACTAAGTTTCTAAAACTATGTATTAGCCGTGCAACGCCGTCATATACTTGCCCAATTGCAATTAACCGAACAAGAGTCCACTCTCGTTGTGACCTTGCACGGCTAATTGCAGCCTGGCCGGCCTCTCGTGCCCTCTATTATGGACAACTACTTCCACTTTGCGCCGTATATTAGAGGCTGTGTCATGGCCGCGGGCTCCCCCTGAAAGGCTCATAACTCACAAGATGCAACCTTGTCGTTTTAACGAGCCGAGCTGTGTGAATGTGGGTTTTCTAAACTCCTGAGTATCTCGTATAGCGCTCGATTTTCGACCGGCTAGGCAACTTTGCGTGATTTATTGCAATCAATTACGGCTTGAGAACATACGGCAAACAGGTTCGGTAGTCGGTACACGCAATTTCCCGATTTAGGCACTTGTGAAAGGCAAAGTAAGGTTGTGTCATTGCAAGAAGAGAAATAAAAAAATAACAAAGTCTTTACAAAAATAACACAGTTGAGGAAATTGAGACCATGTTTGGTTTGCCATTTTACAGTTTTAAACTACTAACAACCAAATTAAAGCATGCATTCCATAATATATAATTCCGTTATTTTGGGGACGACTGCCTTTAGTCATTTTCCGTCGCGGTTGAGTTGCATATGTGCCAACTTATACAGTTGCCAAATGCATCGCGGAAATGTAAGTCTTTTTGCCTATCACATGGCTTTACAGTGCAGCACATTCCATCCAACACTTTCTCCTTGTGCTATATCTCTTTTCTTGAACGCCAAACGAACGTAGATTGCAAGATGTCCTCTCTGTAAATAAAAGCAAAAAATGTATTTTTGAATGTGTTAAGAAATGCAAGGTAGAAGCAGGCAAAGCGAAAAGGTTAAAACGTCGATGTTGTTTTTTTCTTGCCGAAGAGTTTTTATATAAGTTATTCTTTTAACGCTGAACTTCGTGGGCAAATATAAGACTTCAGGCAACAATATTTTTTTTATTTTTAACGTGTCTGTTTTAAAGCAGTGAAACTAAAATTTACTATTCTCATAACTTTAACGTCTGCATTCTTCTGGGTTTTTCTAAATCCAAATAAAACAACTGAACAACTGATGTCAGTGTATTATTCCCCCACAAAAATAGAATATTACTTGTTAAATCAGTGATTTCCATTCTCTTTACAGTGCCATTCTTAGAAATGCACTGCAATTAAAATGTATTTTAAATGTTCGCCTCACCATTCGCTAAACTCTTATCAAAGGAAAACGCCGACCGAAAACAACTTAAAAAACGTTCTCAAGTCAGTTCATCAAGAAATTGCGTAAAATGACCGTGGTTGTTAGCGGCACTGCAAAATGGCTGGCCAGATTCAAACCTATTCAAAAGTACAACGCAAGCAAACCTCAATCAGCGAGTTCCTTTCGTCTCGGATGGCAAATTCGCCGCAAAGCGTCGGCGCCTTGCTGGCTGGTGGGCGGTGGTACTGGAACGGGCATCGCCTGAAGTTGCTTGTCCAACATGGAGTGCAGGTCCCTTATGTACTCCACAGCGCCGAGAACGATGTCAACGCTGGACGTCGGTTTGCTTTGGCACGAGGGAATGATGTTCTGTAGTTTCCGGTACAAGTCCCTGCGAAAGGCGGACACGAAACGTTTAGTAGGGAAACAGATAAGCGAGTTAATATTGCTTAGGCTTGTACAACGGCCATGTTATCCGTCGCGCAAAAGTAGCATATGTGTCAACTTGTAGTGTAACGAAAACGCTACTTGTTAACCAATGCTGGTTTACAATCGGAAAATGTTATACGGATTCCGAATTGGAATCCGAATCTATTAACGATTCGGAATCTATGGCTCTTTTCAATTAGAATTTTCATGCGTATTGTTTTTACACAGCCCTTAAAAACAAGTACAAAAAATAGCAATCGACACGGCGATAGGAAAATCGTCATCAAGAAAACGTACTAACAAAAGCAAACCACTCAGTGTTATCCTTTGTCCCTCGAATTTAAAACAAAATGGTTCACACAAGTTTGCGAATGCTTTTTTATCTCGTTATTGCAATAATCGTTTTTTCTAATATTAACTTACCTCAATTCATCCCTCTCGCAAGAAACCCTGGTGCATGATTTCTGGTTGTTTTCCATTTGCGAACGTCCCAGGACCTTTGCCTTCTGGTCGAACGGCTGGAAGCGAGATACGGAAGACGAAGATGTCCTTGGCCCTTTCACCATTTTTTTAATGTTAATCTCTTACTTTGCTTACTTTGAAATGCTATAACTTGCTTTTAGATTGTTCAAGTTGAAAGTGTGCTGTGGTTTTCGTTGTCGGTCAGTTTTATGCCTCGTCTCTTTTTTTCTTCCTTTACCTTTTTTCTTTTACCCTTCCGCCTCGTCAGTGTTCTCTCTCTCTCTTTCTCTCGTCACCCGCGACGGTTTCTCACGGTCCGAAAGTTAATTTCCCGTCGTGCCACCAAAGACAAACTTCCGCGCGAGAGATCAGGGCGCAACAAGGTAGCACGGGGTGCCGCCCTCCTTTCATTGGGCGGCGCCACGGCGCCAGCGCGACCCGTTTACCTGTATTTCAGTATCGATTGCATTTGTGAGGCGATGGGACCGAAATCAATCACTTAAAGCTGAAAAGAATTTGTAACTAATGACGATTCAATTTGTCGCACAGATTTCTAACGTTTTTTTTGAGGGTACAGGAGAATATTAAATCCGGCGCTATAATTCCAACCAAGATTCTATTAGCCATAGATGGAATATTTTCATTACTTGTCTTTCGAAAGATTTTGAAAAACAATTGCGAAGTTAAATGCCGATTTCCATGTAACACGAATTGCGGAGTAATTTCTACTTTCGCGCATATCCTTTTAAAACAAAGCATTTCTATTATGATAAATGCAAAATAAAAAAACAATTTTTTTGAATAACGGCATAACCGTTCAATATTGCATGTTGCGATGTAAAACGATGTGCGAGTCCGTTAAAAAAAATTAGGACAGCACGGAGTCACGAACAAACGTTAAACACTTCGTGGTGAAGTATCCTATACAAGAAACGCCCTTGATGGTAAACAACGTTTGTCATGCTGTCACCGTCCACGCTGCGCTGTTTGCATTGAATCGTCAACTCCAGCTGCTTACAGGAGTTTTCCCATGTTAACACAATGCCGACAACCCAGGTAGCTTTACCTGCGCGTAGCAACAATCTGCTCGCCTGCTGAGTTGTTGTGTTCAAGGTAAATTTTACTTCCTGCCAATGAAGGCCCGGAGAATCGGATCAGCAAAACTGCACGTGACGTAGCGGGATGACGTCAGTATGAGAACTCGTTTTACTTTTACGAATAACACGGATACGCAATATTTACATAAAGCCTTATGTATTATTCCAGTATACTAACCAGAGTTTGTTCATCCTAATTTGAAAATGCACATGTACTTGTGATTATAGTTCATTTTGTTGCACAAAATATCCCTCCCGGATGATCTGTAAATATAGTTTGTAAAAAGCAATGTTTTATCGTTTAGCTCTTTGCACTTCGAAAGGTCGTAAGTCGCCGTCAAGTCAATGGCAAAAAGTCGAAGTCATTTTGAATATTCTTAAGTCCCACTGAAGTTACCGGCAAAAAAGCTAAGTCAGCTCTTTTTAAATAAATAACAAGTACAGTACAGTCCAAGTAACTGTCGTAGCTAGTCAATTCCGGTTAGGTGATTGGTTTAAAACAACTATTAAACTACTTATTTTAATAAGACGCATTAATTAGCAAGAACAAAACAAAAATCGCGTATGTTTTTCAAAAAATTACCAGTGAGGTAAATGATGTACTTTTTAATGCTTTACCTTTACGACTAAAGATAAATGCAGATCATTCGCTTCGATTTTTGCCCACATCAAGTCAAATATCCGAAATAACTGAAATCAAGTCATTTTGTCCGAAAGCCATATAAGTCAAGTAAAGACATTTAAAAACAGTGAGTTTACAACACTGGTGTGCAGTTAATATATTTTCGTGTTAAGTGTGTCACGATGGCAACTGTTGAATAGAACGAGCGATCTGCTGCTGCCGCAAAATCCATAAATTAAATGTTGCGCATAACACGATACAATGAAAACATAGGTTCCTCCGGCGACGATAGCGACTTCAAATTAACGTGCGCCGGTTTACGATTTCCGCGCTTTAGTTTTCGGTGTCGGGCCTGCACTTTCAACTGGCGGTTTTAGAAAGGGAGCATTGAGAGGGGCGCCGCGCGATTTGCCCGCTAATTCGCTAATAATCGAGAGTGGCCTTTCAGGCCGCCGACCGTCGATTCGAGGGGGTACCGGCCTGTCTAGACGCGAAGGCGCCGCGCGCCGCGAAAGGTGTGGATTTAGAAAAGTAGCTATATAGTTTCGCTAATCCGCCTGGCGCCAAGCGCAATTTGCAAGTGCGCGCCGGGCCCGCTTTTTGCTTTTTCGCTTTTGCGACAAATGTAAACACGGCGAAAAGGTAATCGTTCGGCCGGGCGAGCGCGATTTTGGAGCACGCGCGCGCCGCAATTGTAATGGGAATCCATTTTAAATCCGCCCGACTTTGCTAGCAGAACGCATTGTCGGAACACTTTCACACCGCGCGCCCCTCGAAATACAGTATCCACTCGGGCCGGGCGAGCATCTAAACTCAAGTAGATGACGATCGCAGCAGCTCGACGCTTGGTGGTCTTAGATTGTGGCGAATTAAATCGGCGACACGCTTTGGAAATCATATACACGTCGAGCGCCACCAACGTCCTAATTGCCGTATTGGTTACTCTGCGTCGGGCAAATGATGGAAAATGAAACTTTTGCCCTACAACGCTAGACAAAGCTGGTATTTCTCATTGTCAGTTAAACCCCATTTCTTCGTGCGGGTTAAACCTCTTGCTCGCTATGAGTTCAACCCTTTAATCGGCACCTATGTAATTTTTGTTTTAAATTAATGTAGGACTGTATAAATGTTTTGTCTTCGGTACGGCTATATGAATTAAATATAGTGGATGTGTTTTACCTACCGCGGGGCTTAATACATTTCCTGTTGTTTCACAAAAATCACGCTTTACATTTTTTTAAGTTTTAATTGCACGCATTATTTTATTTAAATCAATACGGATAATTTATTAACTTTTTCTCTGCGAAATGCGTGACCAACTTAAAGCAACTTGAATTTCCCAAGTAAAAATGTTTCTCCGGCTGCATTTTTACTTTAGCGACCAAATAAAATCTCTGTGTTTTGTTTTTTGTTCTACTTAAACTAAAACTCCCAATAAATCATGATCTGAGGAATATGACGCCGATTAATTCGATAAAATAAAAATCAATTAACGCCGATCTCGGATTAAAAGTTTCTCTTTGACGTTGGCGGGCCTAATTGGTTTGGCTTTGTTTCAAACGAAGCCATTTCTTGGCATTCGCTCCACTTACGCGAAAGATAGCTCGCGACCCGAGCCCAATCGCTCATAAATCGGCGGGCGCGTCATTGTTTCGTCGCGTGCTGACGTAATTAAGACGTCATTTAGCTGTTCCGAGTCGAGGGGCTTGACCTGTCGCTACGGCGGCGCGATATTCGGACGGCAAGCTACTTTTGAGACAAAAGCGCCAAGTACAACCTCGAAACCAGGACGGCCTAGTTTGGACAAAAGGCCACTTAATAGGTTTATGATATCTCCGGGGGTCGGTTGAAATATGGAAATCACTGGGATTGGCGACTGGTGAAAGACGTCAAGCAACTCCGGTCCATCGCCGATCTGGGTTACTGTGACTATTTGGGATTGAGGCAATTACACGACACGAAATTGAATGACAATTGCAACAAGCTTCTGTTGGTACAAGTGATGTGCATTAGCTACAGGCATTTAGTTTTGCTTTTGTTGTAATGAGCTTTGTCAACTTATCCTCACATCGGTCGCATTTAAGCTAATAGCGATATCCGACAGGATAGGCAATATTGTTATTAAAGACTCTGGGGTACTGTAATCCTGTAATCCATTAATGTTTATTAGTCTTGCAAATATAATTAAATTGTTTCAAATGTTGCAACCCTTGCTGTGTATAACATACAGATAACACATCGCTATATACTCATATACCAGAGGCGTAGCTAGGGGGATGCGATGCGGTACATATGTCCCCGGGCGCCAAAGGTACAGGGGCGCCAAATTGAGGCTTTCAGAAGCCAAAATGAGGCTGATTCTTCTTTAAATACAATGTTGTATTAAAATTTGAATCGTTTTTCGTATAAAGTAAGGTATATTATGTTATTGTAATAGAAAATGTGATTAAACATGAAGGAGAGGGGGCGCCAATTTTATAGTTTGCCCCCGGGCGCAAAATACCCTGGCTACGCCTCTGCCATATGCTACAACCAAATATAACTAAATGTTCAAGACTGGAAATATTTGAATGAAGGAAACCACTAATAGAGGCGCGCTTTCCGTTGCTTGCTTTGGGGAAACAAGAAAATTGTTAAAAAATGTGGTTTACCATACAGCTCAAAGTTACGGCATAAAGTGGCGTCATAAAGAAGTAGTCTTCATAACACATCGCACAGTTCCTTTTATTTTGTTGAATTTAAGGTTGGAGAGGTCTTACTCTCAATACAAAATCTACATGATGTTGCCAGTTAGCGCTTATGCACAGAGCGCGAAAATTCTTGAATTTACGTGGTTAAATAAGGCAAAAATTCACGTTTTCCCCTGGTTGTAGACAAATGTATTGAGCAAAATTTATACATATGTAGTGTAGGTTACACAAAACATTTCACTATAGGCTCTTATTGTGGAAAGGGCCGGTTCGTACTGGTTTTATACAAAATGTTTTTTGGAAAATTTGTTAGTTCGGCGAGGTGATTGTTGAGATGGTAAGTTGTCTCTGTCCATATCTTCGGGGAGAAAAGAAAAACGATTTTTTGAAGAACCTATTTTTAGCTCTCTAATTAAATGTATTCGGTATAAATACCACATTTTTAAACAGTTTCAAAGCATGTAACTTATTAGTTTACCATACTGTTTAGTTTACAACACAATACCATCATTTTCAAGTTAATGAAATATGTTTTGCAATGGTTTAAACCTGCAACGAGTGCCAGCAGCTGCAAACGAGGCGGCCAACGTTTGGAGGCAAAAAACTGGCGCTGTGTGCGCTTAATTGAATTATGCTCGGTCTTCTTGCGACGCAGCGTGTCGCCTATTGTTCGGGCGAAGTTTAATATGCGCCCGTCGCCCGACGATATTGCTTCGCCAAACCCGCCACCTCCAAAGCGGCCAAAACGCCCCACTTGGTCAAGGCAGACAAACTGATCCGTATTTCCTCCTATGCAGCCGCCGTCATATCCAGACCAATCTGTACCGCGAGGCGCGAAACTTTCCTAATGTTATTAAAACGGGCGTCATGTGCCGCATCGCTTTAATCAGATAAGCCGGATATCTTGGCCGATTTAGGTTCGGTTCGCGCGTGAGCGTGTGACTGACTGCGCTTGCGGTTGTGCGTGCATATTGGAAATTGATTGTCTCTAAGTCGATTGGGAAACAAGGCCAGCGCACGGAAGCCGTTTTATGTAACACTTCCTTGTCGGTCTCTCTACACTCTGCGCCTGCAACCCAGCATTAACTACAAACTGCATGATAATGTAAGCCTAAATTGTTGGTTCTTAGCCACCAGTCCGCGGATCGGTGCCGGTTCATGATAATTTTTCGAGGTCCTCGAAAACGTTTTGTTAAGTTGTGCTATGATTTTTACCAACCAACTTTAAATGCGTAAATGCCAAAACAATCTACAAGTGGTTAGTGGGACTTTGGCTCTGAATTAGTTTAATAACGAATTTCCTTAGTTTTATTAGTAAAAAATTGTGACTTAGAAATCTACTTGTAGTAGCCTTGTTTTATAAATCTCCCGTGAAGAAATGCAGATTCCTGATGTGCGCAGTCATATTTGAGCACGAATTTGGAAGTAGTTTTTCCTAATAAGTTTGAATCGTTTTACCAAAGTTGTCAAATATTGCTATAAAATGAAATGATATCATTTTGGTGCTTCAAAAATACTATTTAATGATTTTAGCTAAAATTTGTTTAGTTCGTCAAACAACCCCTTTCTTTAAAACTCTATACGACCGGTTACCATAACTTGTTGTAACTGATAGCAACAAAATATTAAAGCAATTTCACTGCAGATGTTTGTTATTTTGCTCGTGAAAATTTAGATGACTCCTAGTTTTCAACATCAATCGTCCTAATTAAGATTTAATAAGTTATGTTATATAAATTTGCATATTTATTAAAGCTAAAAGTTATGCAACGAAAAGCTAAATTACTGCTTGTAATCAGCTTTTAGTTTGTCTTATTCAAAACAGTAAACCATGCAATGTGTTGTTCTAAAATTGCTAATTCCCAGCTTAATAGCTATTCGGTGTTTATTTAAAAAAAACTAAATAAATTCCAATAAATCACGTATCACAGTTACTATAACATTGTAATTTTTTTCTAACTCAGTTATTCGCAAAGCAATTCGGGTTGTTTAGTTGCTTGAGAGTAGCCTACACAACGTATAACAGTTATATGGAAAAAAGCTGAAAAAGTGTACCAATCTCAATAGAATCCACCATATATATATATATAACTTACTTTTGGTAATGAATCTTAAAGAGAAAAAGGTTGAGTAAATTGACATCATATTCATAAGAAGCTTCAATAGCTACTTGTACCAACTTCAGTTAATGTGATTCAAACCTCAATTATAAATAGTACAACAACATGCAAAGTATGAAACATCTTTATCAATATGATGTCATTTATTCGACCTTTTTGACTTTAAGAAATATGCTGGACACATTACATTGCATCAGTGCATAGTGTAGTAAGTTGCTTTTAATTTGCTATATATTTACTTTACCTCTGTCTTTATGTAGGGACATTATACCTTTTTAAGTCCATTCTATGGCACATTTTATCAGGATTTTGGGTTTCAATATTTTCAGTTGTACAGATGTGCAATCAAAGTCTTATGTACATCTGACACCCAGAATTCTACCACAATTTAAACCTTTTTGTAGAATACAGGTATAAATTATTCATTGAGCTGTGCACACAAATTGCTTAAAAAAAATGGTTGTTCACCTATCACAAATTGCGGACTGGGGCTCTTCCACAATAAATAAGTATTAAAAGTTTAGAAACCACTTTTCTAACTATATCTAATATCAGACATAATATTATTTTATTGTAATTACATGTGTGAATAGTAAAATATACTGATAGTTAGACATAGTATATATGGTATTTTTTTAAATTACTTGAGTTTCAAGTCAATATAATGAACTTTGCATTAACATGTTTTGTGCCATAAGACTTTAATCATTGCTTAGGTAAGCACTTGACATTGAAGTGTGTCAAGCAAACCAATTATTAACTGTCTAACAACTTTGACATGGCAATAAACATTTGTTATTTTAGTAATTAGCTACTAAAAATTGGTTGGCCAACAATCTTGATGCAATAATATATAAAAATGTCACTCTTAATTGTCTATGGTATAAATATGTTTATTGAATATTGTGTGATTACAATCATTTACACCACATATATATGCTTGTTTTGTACCGGTAGGCAGTTATTACAGGTGTTAGGTTACAGGCTATTCATGTAAATTTGAAAAAACGTTGGAGAAAATATTTTTTATCCAGGTAAATTTCAAAAGAAGCGAGACAAATATTTTTTTTTAGTAATCTACTAAAATCTTCTGCTTGCATTGCAAATCAAATTAGTGTTTTTGAGTGAAATATATCAAGAATGTATGATTGAATTATATTTTATTTACAAATTATGTATGAATAAATATGTCTAACCAGATTCAATTAAAATCATTGTTTAATTTTGAAGGTTCTGTAAGCTACTAAACATTAGAAACCCAATAGTTATGTAATTACCCATTATATTTTAAAATCTTTATTAGTAGAATAGTTGCAAAATTTAATAACTAAGAATTGTAAGCACAATGAATGAACTGGAATCCAGCTCTGTTGCTGAGGATGCTCCAGCATCACCAAAAGAAGAAAACCATGCAAAGGCAGGGGAAAGTGCCATAAAATTTATGGAGGACGTTACATCAGAAAACCTTGATTTGTGCATTTTCATTGACGACCTTGTAACTGTTTCAGATGATGGAAAAACGGTTGGTGAATTTTCTGCAAGTGTTTCAAGGGTGACAAGGGCAGGCGAAGTAGTTCTTTTAATCCATGCAAACAGTCATGGAAAAGTAGAAGATACTCCGATGGGAACAACGATTACAACATTCGTCAAACCTGAAGATTTGTCTCTTATTCGCCAAGAGCACATTGAGTATGTCAAGGTTCCAGGCCACGAATTGGAGAAGAAAACAGAAATGGATGTTGATGCAGAGACTGGGGTCTTGACTGTGAAGAGGCAGATTAAAGAAGGGGATGAGATTAGACATTCACTTTTCACTTTTAACCCAGACCAGCTCAATGGTTTTGTTACCGAAGGCTCAAATATTTTACTGCAGCGTCTCCTTATTAGGCAAAATGTGAACGAGGAGTTAAGTTTCGTCACACTAGAAGCGGATTCGGGTAAGTTGGTCAACACGGAGTACAAGCCGCTTCCGGAGAGAAAACAACAGGTCGGAAAACATGAACTGACCGTTGTCGGATTGGAGAGGAACATCCTGTCGGTAAAAGAGCTGCCGTACACCTGGCAGTCCTTCTTTATGGAGGATGGTCATCTCACAATGCGGGTACAAATCGGATCTCCGGCCATTGTAACCCTGGAGAAGGTGCCACCTTTGATCGAACGCGACGAGATCGAATTAAAACCGATCTTCGGCAAACAGCCGCTCAACTGGGAAGAGGACATGGAGTTGCATTCGCGCTTCCTGGATCGCAAGGAAGAGCTCAAAGCAGGCCACGAGACCTACCTCCGGCAACATCCAGAGGCCTCTGCCCTGTTGGCCGACTTCTTTCAGTTCCTACTCTTGCGAAGGCCTACGGATGTGGTGGGTTTCGCTGCAGAATACTTCTCCTCGTTTTCAAGCTTGTTTCCTGATGCTTCGTCCTTCAAACACTCGACCAACGCAATCGACAAAGTCACCCTGCCGAGTCCCGACCAACTCTCGTAAATTTGATTTTTTTTTCGGTATCTTGTTGCTTATTTCTCTCGGTGCGTAAGTAGCTACGCATGTTCGTGTTTTTTTTATTATTTTGTTTATTTACTTCATCTTATTACAATACTTTAACTTTTCTCCGATTGTTCTTGAAAACGTTGAGAAGTAAGTGGCATGACTAATTATACTATTTAAAAAATGCGTAAAACAAGATAAAGTTTGAACGCACACTAAACAATATCACGTATAGATTTTGCTTCGTTGTTTGATTTAGGTATGGAGTCTCAAAGTGCAAGTTCCATATCACCGAAGATATATGACGAGTTCAGTCAGAACATATTTGTTCGGAATTTATTTGACCTGGCTTGTTTGATTCAGATTTTCGTTTTTGAGGTCAAATTTTTTTTTAGAGAAGACGTCAAAAGTTACGTCATACCGTGACGGCCAAACGTGATGCTACAAAGTTACATAATCGTGCCGTCATAAAGAAGTGACCTGAAAGACATAACACAGTTCGTCTATTTTGTTAAATTTTAACATTAGAGAGGTGTCAATTTTTAACACAAAGGCTTCAGTACAAAGATGTCAAGCTGCGATGAGACGCATATAGACTAAACCAGGGCTTCGTCAGTTGGGGCCCTTGTGCAAACTCTATAGGACACCCATATTTAGTATTGTTCAGTTAAAGCCTATCGCTTTTTCATCTCAATTAAATTGTCTCTCTTATTAACATGTGGTCAAAAAATACACATAATTATTGTAGGTATTGTCTGGTGTAAGTATATCTTCAAATAGTAATATTTAGCAAGACTAAAATCATGCTTAACTCAGTAGCCTATAAAGATATGCTTTCGATTTATTTAGCCTAAGTGTTTAAAATCTGGCTGCTACCTGATAAAGACAAAATTGTATATTGAAATATATACTGCCCGTAAGGATTTTTGTTTGGAAGGGGGGTGGTGGTTGTCTGCGGGCCCTCCCCTGGATTTAACGCTGTCCTTTCACCAAAATTCTGTGGCCAAACAGTCGAAATTCCAACGATTTATCTCTAATTCCTAACCTAATTTAAACCATACATTAAAACAATAAGAAGGCAACATACGCTGCCTCGTCGCAATTTCCCGTCGGCCTTTTGCGACGCGCAGCAAATTGCCTTGACCCCCGGCCAACGTCAGCACGTGGCGCGCGTCTCGAGGCAAAAAGGAAGGTGTGGGAACCGGGGGTCAGTCAGGAGTTAATGATAAACAAACTGCAACCGAGCCGAGGTCACTGCGCGATCGTTGAAGGGCCGCGGACCGCGGTAATGGGCCTCTTCCCATCGGGCACGCGCGCCATTCCGTTTCATCTGCCCGCCGGTCCTTTGTGCTTGGCGCGCTCGACATTCGCCACCTGTTTTGCGGTGTCGCGTTTGTTGTTGCCGCCACCGTTACTGCTGCTGCTTGCTCTCTTGCTTGTTGCACTGATTGTGGGCGTGAGACGATTGGAATACGGTAGAATCGTTGTCCATTTACGAATTCGATATGCTGAGTTATCCTTTCCATACAGTTATGGTTTTAAAGAATTCTTTTGAAAAAGAAAGCTGCAACATTAGTTGCGAATACATGTTTTCGCTTCATTTCGTTGAAAAAATGTGTCAAATAAACCCTCTAAACATCTTTCGTTAGATGGAAGAAAAACCAAAGATCACAAACCAATAATGCCGACATAAACGAACAAAAAATAGAACTCAAACTCCATTACTGAATCTGATTCCATTACCCCATGTTTCATAAAAGCGACCTTTATTTATTTCCAAGGTTTCTGATAAAAATTATGATCTCGTTTTGACATGAAATATATAACCAACAAACTTAAAAAAATTAAGCCATTTCGGCCAACATAGAAATACCTATTTCTCCCGTAAGGATAAAATAACCCCTCCACCACCCCACAAAAAATTAATATCGCACAAAGGTAGCCTACTTTTTATTTTACAACACAACAGTATAGGTATAATTGTGTGAACGTATCGAATAAATAATTCTGCAGTTCAACGTGGTGTTTAAAGCACTCAAGCTGAGTGGATGTCCCGCTAATCGAGGCCAAGTCTAACAACAGTTGGTAGGCAAGCAGTAGGTGAACATTTTACTAAATCATTTCATTCATTTTCAAAGCTTCCACCAAGTTGAAATAAATACCAATTTGCCCGCAATGTTCACACATTGTCACTTTGTTGGTGGTTTCCATTTTTACCACGAGTCCAATGTATCCGTTAACAGTCAATATTTAAATTTTTTCATTGAATCGCCTTGTAAATTAGAATTCAGGAAACCGTGCATCTATTTTCAATCTAAAAGTATTCCGGCCAATATAGGAAAGCGCATACTAAACACAGCTGTCGTTAAACGCTAATAAAAATAATTAACGCGTCCCTAACAATCCTTTGACTTTTGGCAGTCCAGGGCAGCATATGGCGCCAATAGGTATTATAACGGAGCAAAGTCGTTCCGTTTCTCGGCAAAGGATATCCGTTCCCGGCTCGCTACCCTTATACGGCCTCGTTGGGATTGGCCGAAGCTAATGAAGCGAGCCGGGCGGCGGAACAAAAGGTGTGAACAAAGGGGGAAGACAGGCAAACGCGGTTTAGAACTGCAAGCAAACGGCGAGTTGATTTATCGTGAGTGTGAAACAGTAACAGATTGCGGAAACAAGAAGCACGCGAGCGCAGAAAAAACGCTGCCGGTGTTCGACCATAAAAGGACGCCCGACTGCTGAAGATATATTCATTCGGTCAGGTCGTCAACCAACAAGCAACTAAACTATAAAGCGAAGTTTCTATCAATATTTTGTAAATTCGCCATACGCCGACCATATCGAAACGTCATAAGTTGCAGTTCACCAATCGAAGCAAAGATCAGCAAGTCAAAGCAAAACGAGGACTGTCAATCTATTATCAGTATTTAAGGAAGTCACCAGAAAATCGAAGAGCAGCGATCAAAATGGTGAAGTCGTCCGCCCAGCTTCTTAAACTTGCCAACGTAACCCGACAGGGACTTGTTAATCTCGAGAAGAGTTCGCCCGATATGCGAGTGCGGAAGACCGCCACCAAGCGGCAAGTGTGCGCTGCGATGTCACCAAAAGCAATGGGACAGAGAACCGCCGAGACAGAAGAACTGAAGTGAGTATTCAAATGACACTTTTGTTAGAGTATTGTGTTGTAAAATTTACTTTGGAAATAAAGGTTCACCGATTGTATTTTTTTAAAGAACTATTCCACCAAGATGCAAATTTTTTATAGGATACTTTCAAATATAAGATTTCGAATTTGCAAGATATTTACTCCTTTAAATATAACATAAAAATTTTAGTTTAGTTTAAAAATATTTTTTTTTGCTGACAAAATTATAAACCTGTCTCACCACACTCACTTTCCCACCCTTTAGCTCTATTTACTTTTTTTTTTCGGGTACTAATTGCCAGCAGGCAAGCCTCATTGTCAAACCTCGCAATATCGCAAACTAACCATTTCCCTTTTCCGCAGGCACCTGTACTCGCGCCTACGCGCCATTGTCCCTACGTGCAAAAGCTCAACCGCCACCACCTCAAACACCGACGTGGTGCTGGAGGCCGCCAGGTACATTTGCCAACTTCAGTCGCTCCTTCGTGCTCGACAAAATCAGCAGTCCACTTGCCAGGAGAAGGACGTAATTGCGCCACAAGAGAACTTCGCAAACGGCCACTCCTCTTCGCCGGAAAAGCGCCCGCAATGCTTTCGATGAGTTCCACGAGGTAATTATCTGTTTGCCGTTTCTTTCCTTAAGCGAATATATATATTTTTTGACATTAAGTTGGATGACTTTTTTGTTTTTTATTAAACTACCAATATAAACAACTTACACTCAACTAAACGCCTTACAGTTTTAAAATATTTTTCGTTTGTTTTTCAGGTCTTGTTAGAAAACTGTTCCATGTGATATCCGAAGCTTCTCCGGGACAAAATTTTCTTCGATTGTCCGATGGTTTGCCGTAAATTAGGAAATTGCATTATTTTTGTTTTTCTTCTGTGCCTGATATTCATGCTGTATTATTTATATTTGCAAAAAATAAAACAACGAACCACGAAGTCTTTGGTAGGCCTATAATTACTGGAGCGAGAGTAAAAAAGCGAGAGACAAAAACACTAGATCTATTTTTTCAAACTTTATGTAGCCTATTAGGTAAGAAAGTGTTCCATGGATTGGCTATGCTATAGCTACAGTTTACTACGTAAGGTATAAAGCAACGCACTATAGCTCAACTATTTTTACAAAATGTGTCACGTTTTGCCATTTTTGCAAAATGGGTCACGTTTTGATATAGTAACTTGATGACCAACTTTTTGAACTTTGTGACGCGATCCAAGATTTTTTTTTCATTCCCCCTAAACAAAAAATCCTGGATCCGCCTCAGATTGTGCTTCATGCGATTCATGCGATATTTGCATTCCTTGTGATTGATCCTTACGATAGCGAAGCAAATGTAGTAAACGAATGGCGTTGTCGTTTGAATTTATTACGGTAGTTAAAAATTAAAAAAATATGAAAAAGGTAAAAAATACCTATTTCATCCTTATTAGCGATAGAGAGGGTTAATATATTGAAAGGTACACTTTATCGAAAACACTAAAACTTTATATAAAGTTTTGCAGAGAAAATATGTTTATTGTCCAGGAAACAACATTCTTATTTAACAACTTGTCAGAGAAAACTCTCATGTTGGGGTATTTATTTCGGGAAACCCCCAACCTTTTGCAAATTTGCAATTCTGTGCTGCTTTCATGTTTCGACACGCTAAAGATGCAGTTGTCATTTCGGCGAAATAATTTTTTCTAATGATGCGCTTGAGAATTGCCTAACCTTTCTTAAGTTAAATGACCAATTTACAGTAAATATCATCATGTCTTCGGCAAACACCCATTCCTCGGGATTATCCGGTAGCCACTTGGACATCTTTCAGCTGCTTGAATCTAGCGATTTAAGCGTGATTGAAGAAACGGTTGCTCTGGTCCGCGACAACCTCGGTTCAGTGACCGAGCCATGGCTTTTGCAAGGTTTGGTCGAGTATTACATGCACTCGGGAAACTCGCTGGCGAGGGATTTGCTGTGCATGGTTCGACAACAACAACACAAGGTGATATTAGTTTACATCGCAAGGGCGGTAGTCAGGGCTGCGGAGTCGGTTAAAAATAACCCGAGTCCGTCTCCGGCCAAAAAAATAAACCCGAGTCCGACTCCCTAGTCCGACTCCGGTCAAATGTGCGATTTTGTCGAGTCCCGAGTCCGGCCCGGACTCTACTGCCTGTATTTCACCAATTTACGTAACTAAAATAACGCGGATATTCAGCAATCCACTTATAGGGGTGTCGTATGATTTATTCACTCAAAATGCATGGTTGGAAAATATTCCACCATATGCTATTTCGCCTTTACAATTTCCATTTGGCGGCCGTTTCAGTTTTTAAATTTGGTACTGCGCATGCGCATTTAGGACTCGGGTAGTTTTACGGCACTGGCGGTAGTTTATGGAACTGGCTATTTGGATGGTTGGACCACTGCCTACTGAAAGTGCACCACAAAAAATTGTAATATGATTTATTGTTAAAGTTGTTGTCAGTACTTACTAAAGGGTTGGCTGTAGCAGTTAGCCTACTTTTACGTCACTAAACAAGTGACCGTTGTTCACTAACACGTGACCTAACGCCGAATTGTGTGCTTTGATCGTTTCGCATTTATTCTATTTTATACGTCTTACTGATTAGCGGCTTGAATCACCACTCTGTTTATCGCTGTGTTTCTAAGATTTGTGAATATACTCAAAGAGCAATTATCTACTGAGTGGATTGTCTTTGCTTAGAGTACAAGAAGTTAAGGACAGGTATTCTAGCGGCCTGCTCCTTTGGAGTCGGATTAAGAATTTGTAAGAGACTTAGGCAGCCGTCGACTCTTGTCTACAGAGTCTGCAGCCTTCTTACACCTCCCTACGAACCCTCCACGCTAGATGACCCTAGTGCGTTCTGTAATTTATGGTCACCAAAGATTCATAGTAATAATTTTTTGTTCAAAATCCGCTAAAATAGTACAATATAATGCAAAAAACCGATATGTTTTTTTCCATTGATATTATTGTCCAGGATTGGAAAGTTTTAGGCCTGTGTGGAGGATTTAGCCACAAAAAAGTGTTGAACTTAATTTGCTCATCTGTCCAAGGTTTTATAAATTTACTTTAGCATTTTGATGGCAAGGTCGGTGGACCTTATTGCCAAAATACAATCCAAATACATAGTTATTGATAATTTCTTTTTAAATAACATGATTTATTTCCATGGAACAACATGCAGCTTTATTTAGCTTTTTTCTGTTAAAGTAAAACATACTAAAAACAGAAAATGAATGAAAGACACACACAAACATATGTGTTTAATAACATCTGTGATCTAGCCCCTCGGAAGTTGCTTTATGACCAACGATTACGGCTTCCGTATCAATAGTACACCGAAAAGCCATCGCAGACTCGCCGAATCTGTCGATCTATGATGCAAGCAGAGCAAGCCAGAAAAACAACTGGCCTGCAGTGAGGTTCGAACTCACGACCTCCGGTCAAGCCGGGACCGTCGCTCTACCAACTGAGCTATGCAGGCTCAGAGAGGAGCGAGTCGAGAAACAACCATGCGCCAATACTTGCACATTTTGTTAGTACAAGCAACTTCACACTGGGGGATCATCAGTCCGTATCAATCAATGAAAGACACACACAAACATATGTGTTTAATAACATCTGTGATCTAGCCCCTCGGAAGTTGCTTTATGACCAACGATTACGGCTTCCGTATCAATAGTACACCGAAAAGCCATCGCAGACTCGCCGAATCTGTCGATCTATGATGCAAGCAGAGCAAGCCAGAAAAACAACTGGCCTGCAGTGAGGTTCGAACTCACGACCTCCGGTCAAGCCGGGACCGTCGCTCTACCAACTGAGCTATGCAGGCTCAGAGAGGAGCGAGTCGAGAAACAACCATGCGCCAATACTTGCACATTTTGTTAGTACAAGCAACTTCACACTGGGGGATCATCAGTCCGTATCAATTCCCCCAGTGTGAAGTTGCTTGTACTAACAAAATGTGCAAGTATTGGCGCATGGTTGTTTCTCGACTCGCTCCTCTCTGAGCCTGCATAGCTCAGTTGGTAGAGCGACGGTCCCGGCTTGACCGGAGGTCGTGAGTTCGAACCTCACTGCAGGCCAGTTGTTTTTCTGGCTTGCTCTGCTTGCATCATAGATCGACAGATTCGGCGAGTCTGCGATGGCTTTTCGGTGTAAAAACAGAAAACTATTTTATTAGACATTGATGAACAAAGTGGATGAATATCTACAGAAAGTTGGTACTCGTCTCAAGGCCCTTACTTTACTGGGTCACATCATCAGAAGTGAGCCTGTCTGGACTCATTGCATAATCAACACAAAATGCTTTCAAACCGTGCTTAAGTGTCTACAGGTTCCTAATTGTCAAAATTTCACTAAACTATTTTGTTATCAAGTTAAATACCTCACCAATGTTGTATTATGACAGCATGTCGGTTGTTAATAATAAGTGAAAATTGGATATGTAAAATTAGAGTTTGTTAATCTAATTTGGACGTAATGACTTGTCAAGTCAAAAACTTTCTTCAAAACCACTCAAGTCAACTGAAGTCATAGACTTAAGTCAATATGACACTACATATTGTTTATTTTACATATTTACCTTAGCTCATACATGTTACTGTACTGTACTGTAAACTTCGGTTTAAAAAAAATGTGCACTAATATTAAAATCCACAAATCTGTTGTCTTACCTTAACACAATTAGGTTCCAATTAAAAAAAATATTTGTGAACATTTTTAGGGAGATACAGACCTTCCATCGGTTACTTCAGCACTGTATGTGGTTGTCACTCTGTTACCAAAAGTTGCCAGCCAAGTGGCACCATCGCTATCTGTGCTGTGCCACATCTACACCCGCTTGGTTTCATGGAATACTCTTAAACCTGGTTAGCAGATTAAAGAGTATTTTCAAATACACAGAAACCATAAAGGTTATTGTGTGAAATGTGAATTGTGATCAATCATTTAGTTTTGCAATTTGTTTTGTTAGAGTTCAACGGCTATGAATTTAAACTAGGGTTGTTTGGATTGGAGCTGATACACAATGCGAAGTGGTAGTATCATTACTCGTCCGATATTACGCTGGTATCGCTGGCCATCCGAAATTAAATTAGTATAGAAATTTTCGGCATGATTTGAGTTTTGGCATAATGTTTTCTACCTTGAAAGGTAAATTTATCAAAGGTAAACAACTGAAGGTGTAACCAAACTTCTTTTCACTAAAGAAAATTTAGGCTCCACAAGTCAGATAAATTAACCTATAAACATTTTCAATTTTATCTTTCTTGTTTGAGCATATATATAAATTACGTAATTTGGTATAAGTTTGAAATGCAATAAGCGAATAACTTTTGTCAAAACATTCGGGTTTCGGTATTGGAAGGAAATGTCAAGTATTGGACATCACAAATTTATCCACTGTCAAAATGTTTTAAGCGTGAAGTAATTGTCTTATAGTGCAAATGACAAAAAAATTAGTTGTCCAATGTATAAGATTATGTGGGTCTGTTCCTAAATAACTTGCAGCATTCAGTATTTTTCAGATACAATTAAATTTAAGCCAATTAAAATAATTTGTATTTTTAGTTGGTGCGAATGAGGTAAATCTAATGCATCTCCACACTGCCGTCTATGCTCTATTCCTGTGCTTGTATGGAATGTATCCTTGCTATTTTCTCAAGTACTTGCAGCACCATTTTCAAGCACAGAACACATCAAATAAAGGTGCATATTTTAATTTATTAGTTATTACATTAAGTACATCTTTGGTTTTGCTGTTTGTAACCTTTTTTTTGGAGAAGGTAATCACATGTAAAGATGAGCTGTTTTAAGACAAAATATAAATTCAAATTTCTAGTTAAAAAATCATTTATTATGTACAATCGCAGTGTTTGTATGACCAACCATTTTCACCAAAAATTCAAACTTTTATCATATGAATTCCTCTTTAATTAATAACAAAGTTTTGTTATGCTGGTTTAAGGTTCATCTCTATCTGAAACAGAGAAATCCAGAATTTTTGAAAACAGTGTTATGCCAATGCTTGATCAAGTCCGTTTGCACCCACTGCTGGTTATAGATTCAACCGATTCTGAATTGTCCAATGAAAAGTATGTTTTGTTATTCTGTGTAGTTAAGATTATTGTTTACCATTTGTTCTATTTTATTTTTTTAATTTTTTTTTGTATGTTATATAGGTGGCGTAAACTGGAAAGTCAAGATATTGTTGCAACTATCAGTAAAGTATCACTGGATGTGACAGAAAATGCTGGTTAGTCAACTTTGCGTTAAGTGTTTATCATTAATATATATATATATATATATATATATAGTGTTAAATGAATATAAGCGTCAGCTGTCAGGTAATTTACTGTGTACCGATATATATAATGGTAAAACAATAAGAGCATTTGTATCTACACAGATGCTTACTTGCAAGATATGCTAATATTAAAATATACCAAACACATAAATGCATTTATTCATTTTTCTTTAGCCCAGAAGCTTGTGGAAAATACCGCCAATGTCACTGGCAATAACAATATGGTAAAAGTACAATTAAGTGCTTGCGGTGCACGTTCGAGAAACGCCAGCAATGGTTAGTCTAATTTCTGATTCATCAAAGTAATTTCAAACTTGAAGACTTTGTCAGAGAATTGTGTTTTATATTATGTGCTTAGTTCACTTTATAGGTTTTTTGGGTTGATTGTTAGTTCTCTAAATCCTAAAGGCCTCTCTATTTTTACCATTATTTATCTAAACTACAGGCAACATGCATAATAATTAATAATCTATCCCAATTTTTTTGAAAAATTAGATATGCTTTTCTGTGGTTAGTCAGTGTTTTTTGGTATTGTAGTTCTGATGCGATTTAAAATTATTTTGATAAAAACTTAACATTGTTGCAATTTTACTAGGATTTCATGCTTAAATTTTAATGGTAGTTTGTGGTGTTGATTTAAATAAAAAAACGGCATATGAAAAGTGAAATATAAGGAACTAGATGAAACACTGGGCATTGCCCAGTTTATAAAAAACGGGTGTTGTGAAGTTGAGATAGGGCATTTATCAGTTTTATATTGAATAGCCAAAACTTAAAATAAAAAATGTTTTTCCGGCGATGTAAAATAATTACCAGTGCAATTTCGCGATTTTTCTTTTCCTAGTTATAGTTTGTTCTTTATTTTTTTAGAGAATTGTGGAATGGGTGATAGCTTTTGGAGTCCATCTGTTGCCATAGGGTTATCAACACCCCCACCATCCCGAGGTATTTCCCCCACTCCGATGTCACAGCAGCATAATGAGGTAAACTGCTCTGGCACAAATAAGTGTCCATTGAAACTTCCGTCACAGTGTTTTGCCTTAAGATGTCTGAAAATGTACTGCATAAATACTGTTTGTTTTTAAAACAACTTTCTTGGCATTTAAAAATAGTTAGTAAAATATTCTACAAAAATACGCCAGGTGAACTATAGACTTATAGTGACTGGAACATACTGACAGGCGGTTTGAGTTAGGTGTAGAAATATCAAAGCTCAAACTGTTAAAGATAGCATGTTTTGAACGTTTTACACAATTCCTTATTTTTTAACATGGTAAAGAATCCAATGTATATATACATTGAAACGCTTAAAATATGCCATACCTACTTCTGCATGGGCGTTTCATTTTACACGCTTGTTACTGTATGTGTCCTAACCCTTAATTAAAAACCTTTTAAATAACGCATTCAATTTTTTCGACGTAACTGTAAAAAGTTCTAGAGCATTTAACATAGCTATATTATTCATTCAAATACAGCCATTGTGTTTCTAGTCCACATTACATTAAGAATTTAACCAATGTTGCATGATATATTGTCTTAGGCCGGCGAGCAGGTGGCCTGTATGGACGATGCAAATTCGCTCAAATCCCATAAAAGACCGACAAGTTTGGGCGCAGTTGAGGACTTTGTTCCTAACAGGCAAGCTGTAGTTTACCGTTTTGGAGTTTAACGACCAATAGAAGCTATACGTTTATTGCATTAGGCATTGACAGTGTCGTTGTTATAGCATAAGCCTTTTAAGCAAAATGACTCGATTGGGTCTTTAAGACAAATGACTTAGACGTAAGTCATTTAGTCAAATGGAACACTTTCAAATGGAACTGTTTTTATATTACAATTTGTTATTACATTGGGTCATATATCTTAACTTTTGCACCTGCAACAACTTATTTGCTATATGTTGCATTTTGTTATTTTTTAGTTGAGATATTGCTTAATCGGAAGAGACAATTTAAGTCGTTTACTGTTTTATTTTTATGCCATTTGCTTGACTTGGTGTTGACCTGCTCTATTAATTAATGTCTTGTATGAATTGACTTGTTTTTTTTGCAAAAGATTTGACTGGAACTTTTTAGTGATTTCAAAATGTCTTGTTTACAACAATGGGCAAGACATTTACTGTTAATACGTTGACGCATGTTTCTAGCCTTCCAAATTACGCCACGGAACTCAAGCTTTAAGTTCGCATTGCTTTTTTTTCATTAATCAGATGGGCCGAGAAACTATTTTTGTAACACATTTTGCTTTTATCAAAATTCTTTTTAGGATGGTGTTTGTTTGATTTAAGAAATTTTAAACCGATCTTTATATAAAAAGTTCATAAAACGTATTTTTGCATAAAACTTGTTGTTTTCGCAGACCTCACCAAACATCATCATCAACCACCACTCCTCTTAAAAACTCGATTCAACAAATTGGATCTGCAAGCAACACCGGGTAAATAGTTTTTTTCCATCAAACTAGAAAAGGAAATATTGTCCTGGTTTAGTTCGCTGTAGTAAACCACCCTTCCATTAATTGTTATCCCAACTTGACTGTGTAAGGTAGGTATGGTTCACATGAAACGTTGGACATATTTTCGTTTGGAAGAGAATGCCTAAAAATTGTATAGTACTGTGCATTACCTAGCACACAACAGGCTGTAAAATTTATAGTTTTCTCCTGTAAGTTTTATTAGTTGTTTGAAGGCGATCTGCTAATCGTTTGTACGTTAACTTGAATTTGCTGTCACTTCGACGAAATCTATAGCAGGTTCCTTAAAACGATAAGTTTGTCCTATTTTTACTCATATTTTTGACTTTTTTACACTAAAACCTATTGTGGACTAACGTATATTATTGGAGGAAACTCAGTTTTTGACCGAAGTGTACCACCAAGCGATCTACAGCGTTAGGGGCGTTATTTTTCAGCGTTATTTTTCTCTTTTCATCCGCCCTATTCCTTGCAGGGCTGCGGAGTTAAAAATAACCTGAGGCCGACTCCGGTCAAAAAAAGTTAAACCTAGTCCAACTCCGGTCAAATGTGCGATTTCGTCGAGTCCCGAGTCCGGCTCTGACTCTACAGCCTGTGTTTTCACCCATTTACGTAACTAAAATATTCCACCACATGCTTTTTCCGACTTAAAATCTGGTACTGCGCACGTTGGATTCGGGTCCCTCGGTTAGTCTTACTCGAATCTCGCTTTAGCAAAACCAAGCCGACTCTGCATCCCTGATTCCTTCTAGTAATGTTTCCAATTACACTTACGACCTTCTTTATCCTCAGTTCAGCGCTGACAACACCGCAGAAAGGAGAGTTTCGTCAACGCATTAAATCCGACGGAAAGGTGGGTAACACTGGCATGAGAAGTTAACCACCTGAAATGCTTGGAATGCACTAGTTTCATATGTTATTTTTAATGGTTACAGGAGTCCTTTGTGGTTATCGGTAGCGAAGCGATTATGTCCATACAGCTGTCTGACCAAAAAGATCAAGGTATAGAGTCATTACTCGTTAGTGAAAATCGCAAATATCGCACCGTTGTGTCGATAACTTTTTATTGTCAAGCTATTTGTGTTACCAGTTAATCAGGATTTAGTTAGAATTTCAATTATTGTCAAATTCAAATTTGTATGCCGCTCGCAATACGCATTTTTTGGATTTTCATCAACCGTAATTTAACAAAAAAGATATTCAGATCTAAGCGTATAATAGTTTGTCAAATGTTTGTTTTTTATGCTTTTACTTTTGCTCTGTGTAAGAAACGTTACAGGATACTTTGTCTACCTATTGATTTGCAGATACCCTATTATCTCCAACCAGTCCTAAAGACTTTTCTTGTCAGGTATGCGTAAAAACAGTTTTAAACTTGTAATTAACATTTTTTCTTTATATGAAACTTTCTGTGACTCTTTCTGTCTTGTCGGCTAGCTGGTCAAAACAAAAATTGGCTAAAGCAGCTTAATTCGCTTTTTACTCTGATTCCTATTAATCATGTAGATTTATGTTTCCCATATTATGTATTTTGCTTAATTTGGCTAAAGTTTTTTATTTTCAGTGTGGTAAACGATAGAGTGACGCCAAAACAGGCTCAAAACAATGATTGATTTTAAACAAAAAACAAAATTAACCTGATTTATAAGTGCTTTAGTATTTACCCTTCGTCGTACTGCAACTCTCAAAAACCTTCAACTCTCAAAGGTGTCGTAAACTGCCAAAATGTTTCCATAGATTCAGATTCATTTATTTTTGGAGCATGAAAATAAACACGATAATAGTTATAGAACAAGGACAGCTATAAACCCTTTAGGCTATTTAGGGACTGAACCAAGAAGACTTTTAATCGTTTACTGATGGCTGCCTTTTTTATATTGCTTCGGTTTGGTATTAATTCTATATTGTATAACAGCTTGAACCGATATATATATTTATAACTAAAAGTAGCCACTTCGAAATTAATTTCTCTTGGCTTTTTTTCTCATAACCTCATTTGTAGTGAATCCCATGTCCACCGACTGATTACTATGGTTAATAAATCGTGGTAACGCTGCATCCCAAATCTGCCTGATTTGAAACAACCGGACGGAAAACGTTTTGATTATTTTAATATTGAAATCGTGCTCTTTCGGTTCCTAGCGAAATGAGTCCTTCGACAGCATATCAGCCTCTGGTGGCGACCCGTTTCAAGAAGGTGAAGGAATCAACGCATCAGATGGTGTTCGCGCCAAAGAGGAAACTGCCAGCCTTTTCACTCCTGGACTACAACCCGCCGAAAACAAGGACGCCAAGGTGTCTGACGCTGTCCCGAAAGGTACAATATAAACTCCTTATGAAGTCTTGTCCGAATAAACAAGCCTGGCAAATCGAAAGATAGAAATCGCTCTTCTGGTGTAAACGAAGTATACCATGGGTTTATACTTCGTTTACACCAGAAGAGCGATTTCTATCTATTGACATGTAGCCTGGTGGAGCTAACTCTATTTTTAAGCCTGACAAATGTTAGTTTTAATTCGTCAACGCAAATACTGGAAGTTTCTAAGTTGAACCTACCGAAAAAAATCGTCCAGTTCTGCAAATTTGGCGGTAGTTTTACCGAAGTTTAAATCCACACGCCTGGATTCTAAACGTGTTTTAAAAATTCAAACAGTTATGTTATAATTCCCCAAATACTGAATATTGTAAATTACTTTAAATCCTGCACAATTATGCTAACATAATGTTGTAGCTAAGCTGTTCATCCTGTTGGTGACACGCTAAGGAATAATCTGAGAAAATATTCAGGTAAAGCTTTCGGTTCCGTTTTACAACAAAAGTCTTCTTTAAAGCGTATTTTAAGGATTATTCCGAATGTACCAATTGAAACGTTATGCCAATCTCTAGGTGTTTAAATTTGGGGCCCGTCCTTACATTTTATCAGCAGACGAGGCTACCCATTTGCGGGGCTAGGCAAACACAAATTGTCTTTACAATGTTTTGGTGTGACTATTCCTAATGTAGCAACCGAAATGCTATATCAAAGTTATTCTCCACCATATGTTTTACCAAAACCCTCAACGACCTTCAATATGTAGGTTTTTTTACAAGGGCATTTCCTTACATTTTATCAACAGACGAAAGCTGTCCATTGGAGGAGCTAGACTCCGTTCAGACACTGCTTAATCTTGCGCCAGGACACGTGGAGAAATCGCCCAACCAGCTACTAGACCTGCAAATCCAGCTACTCGCCGACGCCTATACAAGTCACAGAAGCAGGTGAAGCATAAATATATTCTTTCGATGTGCAAATAGTAACTTGCTATGAAACAGAAGTTAAATCTTTTAGGTTTCTTCAACAAACTGTTGCATGATATTTAGGAATAGTGGTATTTTCTGATAATTTAGGATATAGTGCATATATATTTTTTTGGAGATTGTATCAATAACGTGATATTTTTTGTGTCGATTTCAATCAATTTTAGAATCTTTAATCAGGGATAGTGGTACGCGTAACTTTTGTTGATATCCGAACACCACAAAAAATGACAAAAACTTCAATGTTGTTTGATAAAAATAACTGACGTTCTTCATCAAAAAACGACTACAACTTAAAGCTGTGGTTTTACAACTTTTAGTTGCGTTTTAGTGATGCAGTGTTCCATAAAAAAAACTTACGTTAAGTGCTAGCCGTGAATTTTAGGCTGTTGGTCGATTTAATTTGGGAAGAATTGACGGCAGCCGAAATAGTATTACACCATTTACCTAAACCTTGCAAAGGACTTTGGACCACTGGAAGTGTTTGTTAATAACAAATATTTTTGTTTTGTAAATGGCCTTTATATTTTGGTCGCCTCATCTTGTAAACCGTGTTCCATTTTGGTCTTTTTTTTTATTTTTTTAATGTATTGCCCTAGTGAAGATTTCCCGCACAGGTTATCGAAACGTCGGTGTGCAAATTTATTAATAAAAATATTGCCGAAAAACGATTTTACAATTGATACAATGCCTGGCAGCAACAGTATTATCACTGAATTAATTTGTCTGGCAAAAACAAAATGTGCCAACAAAAAAATTGCCAACAAAAAAAATGGCAACAAAAAAATGGCAACAAAAAAAATTGCCAAAAACAAAAATTTGGTAACAAATAAATTTGCCAAAAGAAATTGTCAATATAAAAATTTGCCTACAAAAAAGTTGCCAACAAAAAAAGTTGCCAACGAAAAAAATTGGCCAACAAAAAAAAGTTGCCAAAAACAGTTGCCAACAAAAATATTACAAACAAAAAAAATTGTCAACAAAAAAAATTGTCAACAAAAAATATTGCAAACAAAACAAAATTGCAAACAAAACAAAATTGCCAACAAAACAAAATTGCCAACAAAACAAAATTGCCAACCAAAAAAAATTGCCAACCAAACAAAATTGCCAACCAAACAAAATTGCTAACAAAAATAATTATATACAAAAAAATTGCCAACAAAATAAAATTCGCCAACAAAAAAAATTGCCAACAAAAAAAATTGCCAACAAAAACAAACTGCCAATAAAAAAATTGTCAACAAAAATATTGTCAAAACAAAAAATTGTCAACAAAAAGAACTACCAACAAAAAATGCCAACAAATCAGAAATACCAACAAAAAAATAACAAAGAAACACGGGAACACGGGACGCTCACGACTCAACGTCTTTTCAGGAGATCGTCTTCCCGGAACAAGGACCTCGAGTGGAGTCAGGGGGATGTTGCGCGTCCGGGGTCCGTATCAGGAGCAGGAGCAGGAGTAGGATCAGGAGCGGACGACATGTGCCTCCGCGGCCAGGTGCTCCAGATGCACTGCTCCATGCTGTATGAGCGCCACCGGAGGGAGCAACACTCGTTGCGAGCACGCAAACTGATGCGGAAGGTTTACGACACAGCCGCGCTGGAGGAGAAAAATAAGACCCTGGTTAGTTTTGTTACGGGGTTGTGACCGGGTCTTTGAATCTTTAAATTTTTTAAGTATCTTCTTATATTAATTGATTTGTGTGTTGGAAAATCTTTAAAAAAAACTATATCTATTTCTAGAATTATTGGTTTTGCTAAAAGTTAACAGTTGTTAAACACATATGTGTGTGTATCTTTTATTTCCCAAATTCTTCAAATTGTCTTATTTTATTTTAGTTATTTGCAACTTAATCTAGGTGTTTTGAAAGTGTTGCAGTAAAATATTTTTTTTTTCAGAAAAAAAACAAGCGATTCAATTTAAATCCTTGAAGACTATCAACTTTCTTTGAAAAGTCTTATAAAGACCATTTATTTTATAAAATTGTATGTGACAACATTGTGTTAGTCGGCCCAAACAAAAAAGTTAAGGAGCGATCTGAAATAATTTCGAGACACACCAGTTCGAGTATGCTATATCAAAGTACAACAGTTTTAATTACTTGAGTACACAATGGCGCATTCGAAAAACTGTTGTATCATAACAATTCCGAAGCTTGATTTTTGCTTTGAAGCTTAACTGTGTTTTTTGAAGCTTAACTGTGTAATGTATCCAGCGACCAGCCGCTAAATAGAGGCTGGACAAAGGTTATAAAAGCTTTGGCTGACCAAATAATGATTTACGCAGGCCACAGTTTGCCGGCCCTCATCGCAATTTGTAGAACATAGAAATACGTATTATGTAGTAGTTGATTTTGAATGATTTGTTCAAGAAAACGCAGAAAATATTGTTTGATAAGTTACATTCATTCCTAAAAAGGACAAATTGCCAAGGATTTTATATATAAAGGTCAATTGCCAAGGATTTTATATATAAAGGTCAATTGCCAAGGATTTTATGTACATTTTTTTGAGTGTTATTAAAGTTAATCCAAACAAAAACTGTTTTTCGTAGTAAATGCGGGACCCCACGCAACGGACTAGCCATGCTGTTTAATGCATTGATCAACAAAATTGCCTAATGACAATACTTTTAGAGTCTTCAAGTTCAGCTTCTTGAAAAGGAAGCAGACAATTTCCGATTTATTGAAAAAACGTACAGAGGAAAGGTTGGTTGGACACTTGTTTGTATTTTTTTTACCCTGTGTCTTTTCTTTTTTCAAACCCTATATATTCTATAAAAACTGAAAACGAGTATTCAAAACGAACCACAAAGGTTAAAAAAGATCTAAAACAACTTTACTAAAAAATAATAATACTATTAATATTATTTTATGAGCTAAAGCAAGTATGTTTGGAATCAACTTTAATTCCAAAATACTTCTTGATTTTCCAAAATGATCAATTGACAGATCCAGGCGCTTGAGCAAACCCACAAGGTGGAAACCGAAAGCTGTCGGGAGCAAATCGAAGAAATGAAGAAAACTATTGAGCGACTGGAGGGCGAAAAACAGAACTTGATTCTCGGTAAATTTGGTGGTTTTACCTTCGTAATGGTAAAGCAAAAAAAAAATTACACTTTGTTAAATTATTTGAATGTTGTTCCCATCTGTAAGTTAAGCACTCCCAGAGAGAGAACATGCGTATAACCATACTTTTTTTTTTCAGTTTGTTAAATTGTCCGACTTTACGTAGTACAACAGCGAAACTTAAACTAACGCTGGTTAAAACAATTGCAACTTTGTTAAATTATGTGAATGTTGTTCCCATCTGTGAGCCATGCATTGCCGCCATACAAGCGTATAACCTCCGCCATTCGTAATATTTCATAATTCACTATCGTGTAATATTTTTAATAGATAAACTTAGCAACAAAACAAAAATCACGATCCTGTTTAAATCTCTATAACTCGCTTTTTATAACTTTGCAAAATCTATTTTCCCACAAAGGAATAACCAGAAAACTCAAAATTTTAACAGGTGCTGTTGGGCTCGGAAAGTTTAATCAAACACCACAATTAAATAAAACTGTTGCCACTTGCAACCTTAATTTAGACCAGGGGTTCTTAAACTAGGGTCAAAGGACCGCTTTGGGTACGTGAACTAGATTTAGGTGGTCCGTGAAGACCGAATTGAACTATTGGTATATCTTCAAGCAATCTATTTTTCAAAGAAAAGAGTAGGCTTTAGTTAAAATCAAAACGTTTTTGCACTGAATTTACTTAGACTTATATCCAAGTATGTGTAGCCTTGGGACCGGAAACAGCAAATTCCTGAAGTCTGTTGTTATTATGACGTCATCACTAAAAAATTCTTGCCTACACTGGTCCATATGAACCAAAAAAATTTTTAGCGGTCCGCGGTAAAAATAGTTTGAGAACCCCTGAGTTAGACGTTTGTGAAAAAGTAAAACATTCCGCCTTTTTTACCATTAGATAAGCAACTTCTCTCGGAGGAATGCGAACAGCTGAAAACCGACTCGACCCGTCTTCGTTCGCGCGTCTTCACGCTTGAGCAACTCGGCGACCGCTCGCAGGATGACGTCATCAAGTTTCAAGAAATGGAGTCGATGGTAAGTTGACCCTTTTAAGAGGCCGCATGTGCTGTGATTGACACGCCAGTGGAACAGGACATTATTTCGTGGGACGGCGTTAGTGTTAAGTTTTGCGTATATTTACACTCTTTCAAGAATTTTGTAAAAAACGAGCAAAATGGTTCAAACATCTCAAGCTTATACGAAATTAGCGTCTGCTCCTAGATTTGTTAAGAAATTAATACAGTTTAAAACACCTGAGTACCTGCTGCATTTGCAATTTGCAACTTTAATATCGAAACTAAATGTTTTCTTATAAAAAGAAGCGAAAAAATTACTTACAAAACGATAAAAAAAAATGGTTTAAACACTATGGCCATTTGAAAAAGTCACTGTATCTGTGAAAAAAGTCCATTCCACGGGTCTGTTTTCCTAATGGCTTTTTCATTAAGTCAAACCGACTTGATTTTTTTTTCTCCAAATGCAATGAGTGGATTATAATTTTCAATTCGTCTTTTATTTAAGGTTTTCAACGCGGTATTATATTTTAAATTTTAAGTCGGCTAATTGTAATTTTTAAATTGCTATTTTCAAGTCGCTTGTTCGGATTTTCTTCTAAATCGCGTTAAACTAATTAACTTGATGCAAATTTTAAAATAGTCTTAAATGGCTACTGTATTGAATAGAGTTGTGGGTTGTTCTATAGTTTTATTCCGATCCTGAGAATCAATATTTCATGCAAAAAGTCCACGACCCGATGGCAAATGACCTCATCATTATCGTCAAATGTGTAAATAAGTCACGTTATGTTTTAAGCCGAAAAGTTATTTATCTTTCGTAGAAACTTTACCTTGTAGAAAACCAGTGTTGTAAACAAATATGTAAGTCAAGTTCCAGTCCAAGTCATCGGTTTCCTCAGTCGAGTACCAGTCAATTCATAATTAGAGCAAACCAAGTCCATTTCATAAAACTAAACGTTATCTGATAAACTCGTCCGATTTTGAGCAATAACTTAAGTAACAGATATCATCAACACAACCTATAGCAATCAAATTGTTTTTTGTGCAAGTATTAAGATAAATAACACAATTAAAAAATCCTTGCTGGAAAACTTTATTTCAACCCAAGTCATTTGTCCGAAAGACTTAAGTCAAGTCAAGTCATTTATTTAAAAACTGTGACTTAAGTCCTTATAAGTCATTTGACTAAAGTCATTGTTACACTGTGAAAACTCCATGTTGGATCGCAAAACATGGCTTAGATGAACAAAATTGATTTGGTATCAGATCGGCATTGATACCACCATATGATATGGGACGACTACCGATTCTAACTCTTTGGATCGTACTAGATCCCTAATATTAAACGCAGTGTTTCCTTTTCAAACGCAGGTGGAGCGGCTGAAGTCTGACCTAATGGCGGCCAACCAGTCTGGTGTTGAAATGGAGCACAATGTACGCGAGGTGCGGGGAAACTGCAGGGCGCAGGTCGCACAAGCCAACATCATGTCGGAAGCCTACGCGAGAGAACTCGAATCGGTCAAGGACGCGCACAGGTAATGCTTTTAATTTTCACCGCTGGCGAGTATCCTGTGTTTAAACCCCTGGTGCAACTTTTTTTGCGTATGGAAAATTTTTGTAGTTTTGGAAGCATGTAGATAACCAACCGTTGTAAGATGTGAGAAATGTATTAAAGCCTATTTAAAAGTGTAGTGAAAAAAAATTAATAAATGATGAGAAAATCGAGGCGAAGGTGCTCCTAACCGTTGCTTACTGCAGAAGGAATATTTTCTTCACTGCTAAATAAGGGGTTTGGCGCAGATAGTAACAGAAGCGAGATAAGAACAAAAATCGTTTGATTTTGTTCATCAATTATTTTCGCGAAGTTTTACTTACAAATGTCTTCATAATAAAACGTAGGTCAATAAATAAACGTATGACTTTTTAGTTTAAACCCTTATCTCCCGCAGACGCGACCAAATCCAGCTTGACTTGGTGCGCGAGAAGGCAGAACAACTTGACGCCGAAGCTCAGCGCAAAGATCGGCTTCTCACCGAGCAGAAGAACTACCTGGAAAACGTCAAGTCGCTCGCCAGGTTCGAAATCCCGACAATTTTTCATTTCCGTTTATTTTTAAGGCGATTCATGTCTCGTTTTCGGTGCCGGTATGTTACTCAATTAGCTCGCAATGCCAGACATAAAAATTATCAGCGCCCTTAACTTAAATCTATATTATTAAAAGTATGTAAATATTCTTTATTTTTGAATAACAATCGCACTGTTTTGCAATGGTTTGAGATCAGAAAAAGCACGGCGCTGGTCTAGAATCCCACCAATTTTTTACAGTAACGAAACAAGTTGCCAAAAATAAAATTGCAAAGAAGAAATATATTTTGATGAATAAATATAATAATAATACTTGACCCAACCGAATCTAAACGCTAACTCGCGCCCTAATTTAAATAATTTTGGCAATATAAACCCCTGGACGAACATGTGACAGGATTCTAGACCAGCGTCATAAACACAAACAAAATCTGTTTTAAACCGGACTAATCTGTTGTATATACATATGTGACCTCAAGTTAAATTCATTTCCTATAAATGTTGATTGCCCTTTTCTGCTTAACCAGAGGACACATCTTTCCGCAGGGCTCAGATAAAGGCGATGGAGTCCAAGTACAACGCACAGAAGCAGATTAGCCAGCGTCTTGAGATCCAAGTACTGGAGTTGTACAGCCTGCCAACTGCGCAAGGTCAAAGCGTGAGAAGCACAGGACCCAGGTCTATTCAGGTACGGGTGTGGTGGCACCAGTGATATGGGTGACACCGTTACGGGGTGTGCCAATATAAAAACAATATTACAGGGAGAAAAAGGTTTACACCAGGATAAGATAGTTATCAAACGACTTGGTGACTTTGGGTGCTTAACTGTTGGCTTAGGACGGTAGAAATTCCACAGCGATTCTAGTAACGTTGGCCATTATGAATTGCCAAATAAACTATTCGCTTTTTTAAAAGATGAATTTTCACTGATACGCATGTATTGTACAATATTATTTAAAACCTGTATGTGCAATATTTTCATTTTTTTTTAGTTTAGTTTTTGCTCCATTGGTTAGCTTATTCATACACTTTTTGGTGTGCAATTTGAGTGCAACAAATCAAGAAGGTTTCTTACCTAGTGTCATCTCATTTTACCACCCAGCAATACTAATAAGGGTGGCGCGAACTATTTATTTTTTATAGGGTGCCGTAAGTCCCAAAGATTAGGAATCACCCATTTAAAATATTCCATCTTGGAAATATACCAAAAATAGCAGCAACTATAGATACCAAAAATAACAGTTTTAGTTTTCTTTAAAATTTAAAGTTTCTGACTTTCAATTTTTCCAGTCGATTCCGGCACATCAGGCACACCAGCGAATTATGGCTTCCAGCCCGCAGCTAAGCCCGCCTATTAGCGGCGGAATGATGGCGAACAGCGCCCTCTGGCAGAAGTCGGTGAACGGGTCCGGTCGCCCGCAAGATGGCGTCGAAGATTTACCTTCAGATGAGGCCAAGCCGCCTCAGTAACGGATTACCAAACGAAAAGTCAGGCTTAACTGAACGAAGAACTGCTCGCGTTTATTGCCGTTGGCAATCAATAAAACAACATGACGTGCACTGGTCCAGTCAATAAATCACACATGTCTCGAACGTGGTAATGCCCTTGGTAGAATTATAAAACATTGTCTAGTTTAGTTCAGAGGTTCTTTTTTTTACCGCTGATGCCTAAATTTTTTTTTACCTTCCCTTGGACCAACGGTAGGCAAGAAAATTTCAGAGATGAAGTCATAAATTGACGTCTCAATACAAATAAACTTCATAAATAAGTTCCGTTTCAAAAATTTGAAAGTGAAATGGAGTCTAAATACAGTCAGTGCAAAACCGTTTATTTTTTAATTAAACTGTTTTCATTGAAAAATTTAATAATTTTTAAATATACACTTATATTTCAACTATAGGCCGTCATGTACCCCCTAAAACTAATTCACGGTCCCCTAAGGGGTCCATGGACCCCAGTTTAAGAACCCTTGGTCTAGTTGGGTATGTGTGGCCACTAGAACGAAAATATGTTGTAGGAATAGAAACCTGAACCGTATACTTGAGAAAGATAATTTTCACTAAACTTTTTGAAACAATGAACACCAAGTAAACACTGATTTTGCCTACAGATGTTCAATAAACTGATTTGTCCTTTGTGATGCGTATAAGCTTTCAAACTTATAGTTCTTGTTAGCGTCACGGTAGTCGTCGAGTAAAATACCCTTTGAAGATTGGCCGTACTTCTAAACTGATTCCCGTCATCAAGCTTTAACCTCTCGCCACGAAAAACACGACGTACGTCCCATAAGTAGTTGTTAGTAGCTAAAATTCACGTATATTTTGTTAATACATTTAAGGCTTCAAATTAAAACAACGTCTGTAATCTATAGTCTGTTTTAACTGAATGACCTTTACGCGAAATCAATGCAATAGTGCTAAAATCAAGCAGGTTTATTAGACAAGCGCTAATGGATAAAGTGTCAGCAGTTTGTCGAATCCAACTTTCTTCTTTCTTGGATGAATTGTCCAAGTGACCCGTTTAGCACTTGATCTGGTATTTGATACGGAAGGTGGGAACAGCCACGCGACGCTGGTTGACTCTGTATTAAATCTGAAGTTAGTCCGACCACTACTTTTCTTCAAACAAAGCAGATAAAATTTATCCCCACCAGGATTGAACTTTTTGTTTGTTAATAACACAACAGGAAATTTAAGTTTTATAATGAGAGTGGAATGATGTGCCTATTTGTAACTTTTTTTAAAAATATCGATTAATTAAAGTCCTTTTTAGGCAAACGAATGGAAAAAGTTAGCGTTTTTTTTCAATTGGCCCAATTTCCTTAATTAGGATTTTTTATCACATAGGCCTAAGTTTTTTTTCAACTCTTCTCCACCAGGATTCAACACAATGGGCGAGCGTTGTATTTTTAAGGGTTTAGAACACATTAGGAGATTTATTTTGCAATGCATGTTAATTGATGCTACTTGTTCTACAATTTTTTTTAAATATTTAATTAAAGCCATTTGAACAAATGATTTGGAATGAAGTTAACTAGCGTTTCGTTTCAATTGGCCTAATTCGCTTAATTAGGATTTTTTCTTAAATAAGTTTAGATTTCGTTGATATTTGTTCTGAAATATATAAAGTTACATCTAAAGTAACTTTAAGAACACCACACAATTCGTTTATAAAGTTTTAGGTTAGAGAGGTGTTGCTTTCAAAACAAAAGCTACATTACAATAAGTTATTGATTCGTGTAAAGCAAAAAAATATCGTTTTAACCCAAAAGGGTTATTTTTAAAGGTGTGTAGAGAAACGACGCATGTCTGTTTGTGCTTGTAATTATAGCGTGTTCGCCTGGTAAAGTGTTAAATATTTCACCTAGATACTCATTTCCTTTCGTGGCCGTTCTGGCAAATCTAGCCGACATTCGACTCAGCTAATTTCCATCGCAGTCGCTCTTGTGCTATAGTGTCACGCTACTGCTGGATAAAACACTACAGTCAACTGATGCATGCCTTACTTGCGAGACCCGTTTTTACTGCGCTGTAAGCTATTTTATTGAAAGCAAGCTATGCTAAATTATGTGAATGTACAATAAATCTATAAGCGACCTGACAGTATGCACTTTGAAATGCTATGACAGTTTGTTTAGTTTCGATTTAGTGGAGTTCAGATAGCACGGTGGTCATGTCTCACCTGTTGAAATATACAGGTGCGATGAGACCCAAGAAGCCTTTGGGCTAAAACGATTTTATCCAAATTGGGGACATACTATTGGAAACATAGTTTAAATTCGCGCGTTGTGCGAAAATTGTTGCATTAACGTAGTTAAAACCGGCAAAAAAATTGGGCGCATGGACATGTGTTCTTGGATCCGCCCTGATGATCTATATTGTTTTATGAAATAAAAAACGATAACGTAATAATTTATCGATAAATATTCGACACAGACTGTATGTGTACTAACCTCCATCTGGTACACAGCCTCACGCCACAAAGCGTAGTGTAGCTGACTTGGAAACTTTTCCTGATGTATCGCTGGTCCGGAACCTTAACGATCACACGCGGGCAAACACTGCAAATATGACAAATGGCAACTAATAAAAAAATATATTTTGGAGTCGAAGTTTAAGCCCAACTTGACGGTACGTATAGGCTACTGAAGGCTATCATGAGCACGGTAAATGCACTTTATCTTAACTATACTAAGTCGCGTACCCGTGCTATTATAAACTTACACGCTTTTTGATTATATTCGTAAAGAGTTCATCGGGAAATGTTGTTATATTAAGTAAATTGCCCAGTTCGCGATTTAAGGTACATTTTACTGAAAAAGGATACTAAAAATAGAAAGTTCGTTTTTACTAGAAATAGACGCCGATATATCTTTGTCAAATTACATGTTATACATAATAATTTGCACACTGCAATTTATCTTTATTAGTAATTTATTTGAAATGTATTTGAAGCTTAAAATATTACTCAACCAGTCGATCGAGAGTCTTTAAAAAATATTTCAATCGATCGCAATCAACATAAGTTTACAACTCGACTCGACCCAACTTACACCCTTTGACATCTGCTTCCCTCTGTTCCTTCAGGACAGGTGCATCTGTTGCGCGGAATACAGGTTCCTCCGTTTTGACAGCGAGGTCGACACCTTTCCGCCACCTCTGAATATATCATGCTTTTGTATTTTATTGGGGATAAAAATTTTACATCGTTCATAATAATTCCATTCAAAATATTCTCATTTGATGTATTACAGAATCAGTCGCTTTATTTTTGATTAGTTTATGACCGTGATTTTGAATCCCCGCACAGGCTACACTTAGTCATTTATAGCCTTAATTACTCGTATGGGGTTTCTTGACGGATGATATACCTCTTAAAAATGGGGACTGAATAACCATACGGTAAATTTTGATTTGATTTGGGGCTGTTTTGTTGTTTTTGTTGCCCCGTAAGCCTGGTAGAAAAAATAAGGACAGCAAATTCTATATTAGCTCCAACAGTGAAAGGCACACACAAACATATGTGTTTAATAACATCTGTGATCTAGCCCCTCGGAAGTTGCTTTATGAACTTACATATGTTTGTGTGTGTCTTTCATTGATTGATACGGACTGATGATCCCCCAGTGTGAAGTTGCTTGTACTAACAAAATGTGCAAGTATTGGCGCATGGTTGTTTCTTGACTCGCTCCTCTCTGAGCCTGCATAGCTCAGTTGGTAGAGCGACGGTCCCGGCTTGACCGGAGGTCGTGAGTTCGAACCTCACTGCAGGCCAGTTGTTTTTCTGGCTTGCTCTGCTTGCATCATAGATCGACAGATTCGGCGAGTCTGCAATGGCTTTTCGGTGTACTATTAGCTCCACCAGTCAATAGTTTTATGCGAGACAGACAGGTTGGATAATTAAAACGTGCAAACAAGAACAGTTTCGCTGTCTTTCAGACTATTTTACCCGAGTCTCCGATCTAACATGCCTAAGATTCGTAACATTGGTGGTTATGGCCAATCGTGATCCGTTCCATTAATAAACGCTCAACACTATTAGGAACGCGTGTGTGTTGAATCGGCTACTCAAGTGTACTAAATATGACAGATATATTAATTACATTTCGCGTTCGAACAACACAACTCATTTCATGAGCACTCTGAAACAGAGACATTAACCAAAACTTTATAACATTTATTTATCGTCCCACCTGTTTCACACTGACTTCCCTGAAAATTCCTTGGACACTGGCAGCGGTTGTTTCCGAGGCATCTTCCGTTGTTCTTACACGGAGGGTTGCAAGATCGAGGTCGAGATCCTAAATTTTACAGCTTGGTTAAAACGAGGCTTAATAAAGAGTCTATAACAGCTTGACGCGAAAACAAATCAGTCAGTTAAATATTTGTATGTGTGATTGTCTATCGTATAATATGGATAGATCAAAGAAACAATGACGTTTATCGAAATCAACTTACGCGTTTGGCAGCGTAGTCCCAGCAGCCCCCTGGGACACCTGCACTTGTTGGGACCCACGCAAAGGCCCCCATTTTCGCAGCTCGGGAAACATGCGGGCTGCTGGCAGAAGTTGCCCGTGTAGAATCGCGGACATTCGCATCTGTTCGGGGCAACACACCTTCCTCCATTAGAGCACGGTCTTTCGCATTTCGCTGTAAAAACGTTAGGCTGAAGAATATGTAAGGTGGTACTTAAAACAGCATTTTTTTTTTAATTCTCAAGCATTACATTGCCGTGCTCCTAAAGGTATTAGTTCGGCAACTTATTGGTAGTTTTAGTTTTCGAAAAGTGTTGTTATTACCTAAAGTAATGGGTATTAAACTGTAGGTAACCAATTGATGTAATGTGCTACATCTTAAACCACTTGGTAGCAAAAATCTTGTGTCAGACTTTAATTTGCCTAAACGTAATTTAAATGTAAATAACACATCTTCTTTGTATTTTCTTAACATTTTGTAACTTTTAAAGAAATGCTACATACTGCCATTAATATTATAAAGGTAAGATCGGTGTATTGTAAATAAAAATTCATATAAGCACTTCGTATTGTGTCAATTTTCTTTACCAAATTTGAATTTGCTTAATAGTACCGTTTGTTACCTTTTTTGCAGTCTATCCCGGTCCAGCCATCGGGGCACAGACATAGGTTGTATCGCATGCAGGTCCCTCCATGGGCACAAGCGGGACTGCACAGCGCTGCAACAGTTGAAAATACAAATTAGACAAAATCCAGATGGGTTCAGTATTATGCCTACGAGTAGCTGTTTAGCGCATAATGAGTCTGTTGCAAAAGCATCTGCTGCATAAACGAACGGTAAAATACGAAATATGAAACAAATCAATTTTTTAAACATTTACAAAACATTTTAGGGGGGAGATGTTTTTAAAGGTCTGACGAATGGCGATATTATAAATTAAGCGATGAAAATACAGTATAATAAAAGCTGTAAGCTCACTACCGTAACGAAACCAACGCCATTAACCTTTTACCAGTGACAAGATATAAAAAGCAAAAAACAAATCGCGTTCTGCTTGATGGGGTTTATAAAAAACGGCGCCTATTTAATTTTCGAAAGATTTTTAATCAAAGTTTCAAAGTCAAGATATATTAGCTTCGATAAAAAACACTTTGTGCCTCATGATAAAGACAGCGCGGCCTTACTGAAGCGCCAACACATGCGCACTCGGGTCCTATAGGTGTGCCGTTATCGCTGGCCATTACAGCTCCATAAGGGCTTGACCACAGATTATGCCTTATTCGATAGTTAATCTGACTTTCTTGACACATTTTGAAACATTCCGCCCATCAGCGGCGACTTTGCGCCAAGGTCATTTGGGTCAAAGGACTTAAATGGCGACTTTGCGCCAACAATTCAATCAAACAACGTTCAATCAAACAACGAGCCTCACGATGAAGTTATATTTTCATAAATTATATCAGCATATATAGAAGGGCGTATCTTCGTATCTTTATGGAATCCAAAACCATTGGCCGGAGGTTTCTGCTTGTCAATCACTGTTCCGCTGACGCGTAAATAAACAATAAAACTCAAAGTTTAAAAACCCGAGTAAAATCAGGATCAGACATTTTTTAAAAGAAATATATTTCGCCTATACTGGCATCGTCAGTTCCTATAAGCAAAGTAAAATACATATACATAGCAAAGTTATAATAAAATTGTTAAAAAAGTCAAAAACATACGGAATCAGTATAGACTATAGGTAAAAAGTTAAAAACAAAACATCAGGCTGTCAGAAGAAAACTATCTAAGGCAAAGCTGCTTAGTTTCTTTTAAAAATATCAGATCCTGATTTTACTCTGGTTTTTATACTTTTATAAGATTTTTATTGTTTATATCAGCACTGTACCTGTGCACTCGGGTCCTGGGTAGCCGGGCGGGCAGAAGCAGCGGTCGGGAGCCACGCACAGTCCGTTGTTGAGGCAGCGAGACGAGCACACCGGCTGGCAAGTGTACAGGCTGTCGTTGCGCCTCCGATATCCCTCGTGGCACTCGCATGTCCAAGCTCCCGGTGTGTTAACGCATTGTTGCTCACAGTTACCGCCGGACGCGTGCGCGCATTCGTCCACGTCTTGCGATTTAAAAAGTATAGAAAAATCACATTTGCAGAACCAAAAATTTAATTAGAATATCAAAGCCCATACAGAAGTAAGTATTATTTTGGGCGTTTCAAAACGCATGATTCTTTATTTGTTGAGGCCAGGGGTTCTTAAACTGGGGTCCATGGACCCCTTGGAGGTCCGTGAACTAGTTTTATGGGTTCCATGAACGCCTAATTGAAATATTAATATACATTTAAGAAGTAAATCGATTTATCAAGGAAAACATTTCACTCGGATTTAAATCAGCAGATTTATGAAGTCTTTTGTATTGTGACGTAAATTTATGACGTCTTTTTTAATTTGTTTTTGCCTACCATGGTCCACGGCAGCCCCAATAACATTTTAAGGGTCTGCGGTGAAAAAAGTTTAAGAAACCCCTAACTTAGGCCTTTGTGCAGAGGTTGATGTTACCGTCTAAAATGCATCCGTTAACAGATTAAACATTCTATAACATCAACAATATCACTTTAAAACATATTTTTCAAGCAACAACTTTATAGTCTTAGGATTGTTAATTGCGCTTTATTAATCTGGTTGTTTAAGTTATAGGATACCGTCACACGTCATCCCGTCTTCGTTGAGAGTCCATCCCGCTTTGCAATCGCATTGGAGCTGGTTGTCCTGCGTGTAGCCACATATTTGCTCACAACCACCGTTCTTTTCCACGCATGTCGTAATTGCTGCGTTAAAATCATTAGGCAACCATATTAAAACGTCAGAGCCCAACATTTTGCCTGTCAAGAAATTTTGTGTAAATTAGTGGTTGCTAAGCTGGGTGCCGCGACCCCTGAAGTGCTATCTAAAATACCGAAAGGTGTCGAGGTGTATTTTGCAATATTTGCTTTTTTGGTAAGTCTCTTACTGCAACTTTTGTTTAGGGTTGGATAGCCTAAATAGTTTCCTACATATATTGAGCTGATTATGTTGTTATAGTCCGTTTACAGTCATTGCAGTAACCACAATTCTAGTCTGGTTGAAAAATTGTAGTACCGTAATCTATTTATATTTTTAGTGGGTGCCTTAAGCCATGCAGCGAACCACTGGTCTAAATAATAAAGGTAACCAAAACCTGAAAAGACAATCGTTATAAATCAGGGTCAGTATAATTAGGGTTCCTTGTTTGTTAAAAATTGTATCAGAACGCCAAACGTTTTTATTGAAATCTTGGCAGCGCGTCTCATACTAGCCAACTGACCGAGCCGCGCAATAGCACGGCACAACTCACCGTCACATGTGTACTCGTTGAAGTTGATGGTCATGTTGGCGGGACACTCGCACCTGTAGCGGCCCTCAATATTGACACAAGTATGCGAACAGCCTCCGTTCTGCACCTGGCACTCGTCCACGTCTGTACAACATAAGTATATGCGTAAAATTTTTTTCAACCTCCAACAGGTATACTTAACCCAGACTTGGACAACTAGATTTATTTTAATGGTGAAAATAACGGCCCAAAAAGACGTTAAAAGCGACATGCTTTATTTTCAAACGTGTCGGCAAATTCTCATGCCATCATCAGTGATATGAACATCGGAAACGTTTGAAAAATAAAGCATGTCGCTTTTAACGTCCATTTGGGCCGTTATTTCACCATTAAACTTATGAACAGATCCGTATATAGTGTTCCATAGATTTATTTTAGCTTTTTAAAATCAGATTACAATTAAAATTAGAGCATTTTAGTTTTTCCAAATTAGATTGGAATTAGAATTAGATCGTTTTGAGTTTTCTCAAATTAGAGTAGAATTAGAATTACCGAATTCCTAAAATATCAAATTTCAACTAGAATTTGAACTAGAATCACATTTAGTTTTTGAAACCAATTTAATTTAATCGCAATTTATTCTTATAAGAATGTGAATGGTAAATATGTGCGTGCTAATTTATTTGCCTTATAATGCTTTTTAGCCTGTAAAAATTACATACAAGTCGTTCCAATCAAAAAATTTCAAATGACATCCTGTTAACTGGGAGACTAAAAATGCCGTTGGACAAAGTAGCATTTTTGGTAAAATCAAAATAAGATTAGAATTACAATTAGAGCACACAAGCAATTCACAAGTTAGATTAGAACTAGAATTAGCGGCGTTTTGCTCTAATTCAATGAATTAGAAAACTAGAATTATCTAGTTGCCCTAATCTGACTTAACCTTTGTGGTAAACTGCTGCTAACTGACATTGCGGTAATGAAACTATAGGTTTGTATCTGTACTTTTACCTCTTACCGGTCTGTATATGTTGTCCATCGTTTTTGTCGTAGTTTATCAACACAAAAAAAATAAATTCCATGAAGTTTGCCCCAAGTCCGTATAGTTTACCGAACCCGGTTAAAACCTATATGAATTAATCAATGTAGCCCTAGATTGGCGGCATGTCGTACCACAATAATTTTTAGCCACGCACAAAAGGCTATAATCTCTCGGGATGTTGGTTGCCTTGTTTTGACACTACACCGACCCGGATTTATCGAAGCGTTTTGTTTGTCCTTTCCTTAGTTTTTCCGCGCCTTTATATCTCGTGTAAGTTTTGAATCGGCTCACCTGGAAAAAAGACTTGCCATCGCAGTAGCCTATTTAATGAAATAAGCTATTGCTGCCAGACATAATATATAATGGAGTGTTGCTCTTCCAGCAGTATATATGATCTACGTTTCAACGTGCTATACAGAACGTCTTCATCAGGATACTGACGTATCATGTAAAACAAGATTCCTTATAAATCGACAAGTAACAATTCGTGCGATTACAAACTCGCACCAACGCTCATTGGTGCAAAAGCGCGACAGCTTATCGGCATTAGCACGTCGAAACGTCGATCTATTATACATACTGCTGAAAGAGCAACACTCCATTGTAGATTTAATGTAATTTAAGATTTTCGAAATAAATAGATGATAGGCAAACACAGTATACCACCTCAGTATGCAAAAATTGTCAAAAAATGTGTAATTTCGTCCAATTTGCATGTTAAACAGCAGTTTATTACTATAAAGCTTACCCAGGCAGGTGTGACCGTCGATGTGGAGAATGTAGCCATACGAGCAGACGCACAAGTAGCTTCCGACGTAGTTCTGACAAAACTGCGCGCAATTGCCATTGTCCGTTTCGCACTCGTTCGCGTCTGCAAAAAAATGTAAATCAAAATGGCTGAAATTCTTGTCCAGTGGAATGCATCCATTATACAGGTTTTTCCACCGTTCCATCGGATCTTAACCCGTTCTGCCGCATTTGTTCACGTTTAAGAAATTTACGTCACTAAACGTCACGAGGTGTTTCTCTTGGGTCATACTTAAGGATGTCCGATAATATCGGATCGGAAAAGATATCCGATACCAAGTGGTAGCATCGAAACTAGTAAACACTAAGGGTTATAGACGCCGATCGGTTAACAAATTAATATCGGCATTTCAGCTAACGCTTGCCACCTGATTAAGTGAATATTACCTTTAAAAGTAAATCAATAAAAAAATTGTAAATAACCAACTATCAGGAAATTTGAATTTCTTCAAAAGCAACTTTTGCCTGTTAACCTGGGAAAAACTATCTTTAAAAGTTTTAATTTAATATTTTTTTGCTTGTCGCGCATAATTAATAACCTCATTAGTTTTGAATCGGGTTATAAAGAAACAATGATAAAATTACCCAAAATAAACCAGTTTTGGATCGGCAACGATGCGCTTTTAGACGACAAGAAGCATTACCATACCGCGTGGCATCGGTTATTGGCAAACGTCTGATAACATCTGTCAGCTCGATAGTCACCAACTCTATAGGCGCATTGTGAGGCCTTGTTACGCCCCCGCCGCGACCTGCGCACTGGGGCCTGGCCCCTGACCCCATACAGTTGCCCGGCGGGTCGCAACCACGCGAGTTCTTGTTGTTTGCAAAGGTTTCTGGTCAGATACGCTACCTGTCATAACCACAACTAAAATTCCATTCAAAAGTATATTGTTACAACGAATTAAAACGTTATCAAATAGCATTAGTAAACGTTATTTTCAAGTTAATGTGAGACAGACAGCCACCGCCTATGGCAGCGACTGTCGGCTAAAACTTCGCAAAAGACTTCTCTAGAGAAAAAGCTCAAAGCCGCTAAGAAACGACATGTATAAGCCAAAACGTAGGAAGAAAAAGAACACGAAAGTTACGTCATATTTGGCCAATAAGACTGGCCGGCACTCTAAAACATGGCTTAGGCATTACAGCGGCCATTCTAAGGCCAATTTGCAGCGGGAGTAAGAAGCCAGCAAAACAAGTGGCTTGTTTTGCAGAACGTGAGAACATCGCCCATAAGACTGACAGTTATAGATTACGAGATTAAAGGTTACATGTCAAGTTTGAAACGAGGCGAACTAAAGCAGAAAAACTTAGGAATTTTACACACAACAATACGGAAAACTTTACATCATCAAATATGTTATTTTGTAACTGAAGAACATATTTGGCAAACGAAAGCTGAAACGCGTAATCTAAAGCCCTATTTAAAAATTCGTAAAATAACTTAATGAACTCTAAGATTTGGCTTATGGCAATTAATTAATTTGGGTGTTTAAGTGTTGATAAACACGTAACAGGCCTTTTTCAATCTTTTTTGGGTATCCAACAAACAACTAACCGACACAGCTCTCGCCATCCTCTGCCACCTCGAAGCCGTCAGCGCAGCTGCAAGAATAACTTCCGGCCTGGTTTTGACAGACCGACTCACACAAGCCTTCGTTTTCCGCACACTCGTCGATATCTATGCAAAAGTACAAGCAATTAATTATAAAAAAAAAAAAAATAACACGGGAATAACATAATAACCAGCGCTGGTGGATATTGGTAATCCAAACAATTGGAAATCTAAAATTACGTTTTTTTCCTAGCATTGTTAAACGTAGAAACATACGGCTAGAATTTACTTTTGAATGAGTAAAATACCCGATCATTTTCCTCATGAAAGCCTAAGTGCGCTGCATACGAAAGCGTTTTTTAAGCAGTATTCTATAGCATTACAAATCTAACAAAATTACGTTTTCCGGTAATAAAAATTTGACTATAGCACATTCCCACAGTCTTCACCTGTGCAATTGCGCCCGTCGCCCTCGAAGCCTTCACGGCACTCGCAAGTAAACGAACCGACCACATTCGAACAGGTTGCGTTGCCGCTACAATCGTGCTCATCCAGCAAGCATTCGTCCTGGTCTGTTAACGTAAAGTTTGTGCGTAAAAAGGGAGTTTTTTGTTACCAGAGGAGCAGGCGTAAGGCTCTGTCACCGTTTCTTATGTTCTCAACAACTTACCCTCGCATTCCAGGTTAGCGCTGACGTAGCCAGTTGGACAGACGCAGTCGTAGGTGCCAATGCTGTTTTCACAAATGCTTGGTGCGGCGCAGACCCTCACCGATCGCGCACACTCGTCAATATCTGGAAAGCAATGAACTGCTTTAGCACAATAGACGTAAGTTCAGAGCTATTTTTAACCTGTATTTTTGTAATTGTGCCCTACACAGCTAACACTCAGATGTTTTAGGTTTCAACTGAAATGGCATGCACTCAGAAAATTTCTGTGGTTTACAACCCTAGGTGAGTGGCGGTTACTCTGTTTAGGATTCAGAGGTGTCTGAGATAATACGGAAATAAAAAATCGAGTGTATTTAGTTAAAAATGAAACTGGGAGAATGGGGGCGTAATTCGAAAATCAGGTGTTATAAAACAACAAAATTACTAGGCGTAACCTTGTGCTTCAATTCGACAGTCTAAGCCCGGATTTCCGATAATATCAGAACGAAGCTGATAGCCAATGTCAAGTGGTAGACGTCACCAAGTTACGAGGCTCCTAAAACAACTATCCTTAGAAAACCTAGGAGGTTATCATTTGATGTCCGCCCAAATATGCAACTAAAATTTTAGTTTAAACAAGAACATAGCAGCATAACCTTGTGAAAAGGGACATGGCGTGTTCAATGGAAGAGGCACATGGTGTACCGAGCCTTTTCTTCTTACTTTTACCACTGCTGCTAAGTAAGTCGATCTGGTAACATACCTACGCATTCCAGGCCATCTTCTGATTGCTGGAAGCCTCTGCTATTACAAACACAACTGTAACTTCCAGGACTGTTTACGCATTGGTTCCCGTGCAGACTCTTGCATCCTTCCGAGAACTGGCATTCATCGACGTCTAAATTGAAACGAAATCTTAAACAACACTTTGGAAACTATTAGGTGAAAGTCTCCAGGTGCTTTGCAGAAATAACCTAAAGTTTGAAACTTTCTTTCTTAAAATTCGAACAACAGCGAACAGTTCACTTCATTCAAAAATGTGCGAATATTATTTATTTAAAACTGTGCAAATATAGTTGCTCATTACGCCATTAGAACAGCTAGAACACAATATATAGCTATGTATAAAATGATCTATGTTTCAGTTGCTCAAATAATAGAGGAAATACCCAAGAAAAAATAGGGAAATACCCATCGGTAAACGTTATGCACAAAATGGTTTTCACCCGTATTTCGTTGGTCTATTCCAGCCTTAGTCGTATACATTATGCCTTAGATGCCGGCGTAGCTGGATTCCGGGCTCAATTACTCCCATTTCTGTACGCCGCCAGCAAAGTCTGCCACGCTGCATGGAATCTCACCTTCACAATGACCTCTGGTCCAAACGTATCCGGTTCCGCATGAGCAGCGATACGACCCCGGGGTGTTGAGGCATGACGAACCCTCGCCCGGGCACGGGTGAATGTCAGGGTACAAGCATTCGTTTAAATCTGGAACACTCAAACAGTGGGAATATAATAATTGATACTTGTTTCTTCTATCGCAACTACACAAGTCGCTTCGTTATGGTTCGCTTAGTTTATAAACGTGTTATTGGCTAAATCGCATTGACAATCCTCAGCAATTTAAGCCTACACCAGGCCAGAATAGCAGCTATTTACTGATTGAGGTGATTGCATATAAAGCAAGGTTTCAACTCATGCTGAAGCTATCCCACATTGTCGGATCGGCGGAGGAATCTTTTGTATTTTTAATATTGTTTAATAGCACGTAAAGTATGGGTGAACAAAGGGCATAATAATAAACATCAGCTGTTGTGGTTATCGGTTTTAATTAGAAGGCGTGGTTACTCTATGAAAAGAATGTTGGTTTGCAATTGCAAATAAAGTTAATAACTATTCCCCGGTAATTATGAATAGGGTCTATTTAAATTGCCTGATGAATCCTGATGAATAATTATGAGTTTAAGCTTAGTTGAATAATTATGAGTTTAAGCTTATGAGAGCCTAATCCACACGTCTCAAACATTGTTTAACATTACCTGAAATTAAAAACCGGGAACAAAGTTAAGATTGCATATCACCTGATTTAAAAAGCTCTGCCATAAGTCGATTGAAAATCTAACTCGCTTAGGTTTTTCTGAAATTTTTTTATAGGATTCGAAGCTCACCTTCGCAAAGTCCGTTTTGCGTTTTGACGTACCCTTCGTTGCAAAGACACTCAAAGGTTCCCTCAATGTTGTAACATAAGCCTCCATCGCCGCACAGATTCTCGTTTTGTTGGCACTCGTCCGAGTCTGTAAAGGTGTGCAAAATTATTCCTCAATCTTGGTTTGTACCATTGTGCTTCAAAAAAAGCGTGCCGTGATTTAGTGCTGGTCTAGAATTTTATCACTCTGTTTTTTTTTCAGTAACGAACGTTACAGCTACAAGTCATTTTTAAAATGACTTAAGTCCCACTCAAGTCATTCTGAGAGCAAGTCAAAAAAAAATAAAATAAAACGTGATAACGCTAGCAATGGTATATATCCCCGGACGAAAAATATTTTGTACCCACCCGAGATTAGGCTTATTCCCACAGCGCAGCGTTCTGATAAGATTAAACAACGCACATTATTTCGGTTAGGGCACGGGTTAGCGTTCGGGCTCGGGTGGTATTGTTATATTTATTCTCCCAGGTTGCAATTTTTATTTTGACGACTGGTTTTGTCACCGTATGTTTAAAAAAATTAGAGGGATTTTAGACCAGCGCTCGTGATTTTATGAAGCTAGCTGTACATGCCAAAAAACTGGTATACCTTTAAATTTAAATCTTTTTCGTATTTCACACACCTTTTCGCTAAAACAAAACGCACAATAGCCGAAATTATGCGAATTTGACACACAAAAATGAAGACATCTTTCTTAATTCAAAAGAAATGTCGACAAAATGTTGAGCAGGATAAGGTATGTCCAAGACAGGATAATGTATGACGTAATGCTTACTGAAGCTATTTATTTGGGTTAGAATACGGGTTAGCGTTTGAGTGTTCGGGTAGGTCAAGTATTGTTATATTTAATCTCCTAGATTAAAATAGTTGCCTAAAAAATAGATAAGATATTTTTTATTGTTGCGAGTAGCTGTATTAGGCATTACGTCATGCCTTATCCTGCCTTAAAATTAACATTAGGTCAAAGTATTTCTCGAAAACAAAACTCACCGACACACTCGCCCAGTTCGTCGCTCCACTCAAACCCGCTCAGGCATGACAATACGTCATCCTCTCCGGCTCCGTAAGCTGCGTACTCTATCCGATGAGACAAACGAAAGTACACCGAGTTATTTATGTGATTGTTTTTTTTCAAATGCTTTCTTTTGTGTTTTGTAGACCGTGAAGGATTTGTATTTTTTATCAACATACATAGTGTTTTTAGAAATTTAATTATCTGAAACGCTCTCCTAAATTTCTTAAACGGTTTCTAAATACTACAGCATTAAAATCTACGGGCTTCCTTATTTTGTTTAACTCAAGCCAAACCTTAAAAACTTTTATATAGAGATATATATCCCTTTTTATATTTCACACTCTCTATATATAGAAAGAGAGATTTAAATCACATAATATTACTACCAATATACCAAGTAAACGTTTTACAAAATAATTTCATTTATAATTGCAATTTTTAATGCATACTTAAATACTTTGACCAACGACATTCACTACGCTACTCTATAGCAGTGCTCTTCAACCTTTTTTGGTTTGGTGAACCCTTAATGTTGTTATGACAGACTCGTGCACCCCATACTTAAAAGGTAATCTGAGGTAAGAAGCGATAAGAAAAATCATTATGCAAATCAATGTCATAATTTCAATTAAACCGATCGGAGCTGCCGAAGTTTTACACACTGTCGGTGAGAGTTTGATTATGGCTGCAGCTGCTTGGTATTGCATGTCAGAATGCAGCATTCAAAGTCAAATATTAATGATTCAATAAAAGTTTGTGATGCACCCTTGTATACCTTTTAGTAATGGTGCACCCCAAGCATATTTTGGTGCACCCTAGCACCGTGCACACCGTTGAAGAGCACTGCTCTATAGTATGCAACTTAGCATCAATGCAATGTGATATTAATGCGGCGCAAGTTGATTCCCCACCCCTGCCATGGAGAAATAACTAAAAACTTCCAAACCTGACTTACTAGAAAAGGATTTTGCTTCGTGGCATCAGTTCAGTGAATTCATTTTTTTTTGATAAAGGGATTCGTTAAATCTGTATCCATTATATCGATTACAAGGGTCTCAAATGTATAGTTAATCATAGTGTTTCTTTTAACCAACTGTTTTTAATATATGAAATGAGGCAACGTCGGGTTTTATTGTTATTGTTATGACCTCATCATCGTAGGCCACCGTTTGTTAGGTATTGATTGGGCAAATAATATTCCTATTCACTTGTTGATTTTCAATCGACAAAGCCGACAAACGGCATCGGCGTGTTGTTGCTGCAGTGAATAATCGAGATCACTTCTATTGTAGCATTTGGCTGTCTGGCCAGCAGCTGCCTGCCTATATGAGCGACAAGGCCATAGCTTTCAATGACCCTTAAACAAGGTGCAAATGCGGTTTCCTGCCGTTTTGCGCAATGCAGTGCAAAGATTGGTACCAAACCTTAGTGGAACCTTTAGGCAGGCTTTTTATTCAGTCATTTGCTTAACAAAAATTACCTGGATACATATCACATTTTGCCCGATGCGTAGACCTAAGTGTTTATTTCTCAGAATTAAAGGCTTTACTTTTTTGGCGTTTATAAGGCATTTACTACTTAGTACGCTTTTAAAACAAAATATTTTTAGATGCCGTGCATTCACAAGTAATATACAACAAAAAATACCCAACTATATGCAAATTTTGTCCCAAAATTGGTTTACTTTGATCTACCTTGTTTTGATTCTGTTTTTATACAAAAAAAGCTTCACAAGGACGCTTGTATTAAAAATGTTGGACATTTGTTTGCATATTTATAATGTGTTTCATACGATTAGTCAAAACAAGGTTGAAGGCATGTCAGAAATTTATAGACTCCCGGTTAGGCCCCCAGCACTATATTTTCCCCCAGCACTATATTGTGCGGCTTAATCATAAACTGCTTTAAATCCACCCAGCCTGTTAAGTAGGTCGCTGGCGATCTTACCTGGACCGTCTTCGTCGAACAAATCGTCCACCACGAACTGCAACAAGGAAAACACGATATTGGGTTAAGTCAACACATTCCCTAAAAAGGATGACGTGGGTATAAGAAACCACTCCCTGTTCTATGGCGGTGCAGTGTTTTGCTATTGGGAAATATACTATGCTACCGTACTCTTAAATAGTTCTTCTCTCATTAAGAAATCCTTGCACTAAAAGGGGTCAATTTTCCATTTTACTTCATAATATGTGGTGACTGAACCGCATGACGTTAGCTTATAACAGACGATGAGAAAATTAGTTTAATGATTTCTGCGTGTCTAAGAGATATACGTTCGTAATGGGCAGCGGTATTCTGCGTTTAACTGTTCAAAAACGTTGTTATTACCATTTGTTTCATGTTAGGATTAAAAGAATCAAAAACATCATTGAATCTCCAACTAAGCATTTATTCTGCTCACCAAAACTACCAAAAAATTACGAAAAAAGTAATTTAGTTTGCATTGAATGAAAACGCATTGCTGTCATACATTCCTAACTCCACACCAGTTTCATTTGAAACTGTACCGCAAAACTGATTTTAGAATAAATCTTACCGTTGGTGGTTCTATTTCGTCATGAATGCCATGTTGTGAGCGCGCAGCAGTCACCAGCAATATAACGGCAGCAAACGAAAGTTGGACACGCATTTTGCTTCTGTCGAGCTTGTAACTGCTTGCTACAAGTAACGTGAGCTACGAATGGTGAACGGTCAGCCAACTGCGTCTTAGAAAAAGCGGCAGACACGACTCGACCGCCATTGTGGTGATTTTTTCCCAACGGGGCCTTAAGAAAAAACATGGATTTTTGGCGACATCAAAATAGTTTAAAAATTCACCACACAAATGATTTTTCAGGGAACTGTTTTACAGGTTGTCTTTACAAAAATTACAATAGCTTTAATTGGTTTAAATTTATGTAAGTTTTGTAAACAAATCAATTGTACGCTTTGTAAGTGATTTTGTGACAGTGTTTTTATTAAAGGTTGCTATTTGTATCTGTAATAAAAGTTGATTTTATTATTGTTTTCAAGTGTTGGTGTTTGTTTGGCAAAATATTGTTTCGAAACAAAAATTGTGAGTGTGTTAATTTTGTATTTGAAGGTTGAATACTTCATTTGGACATATCTTGTTGCGTAAATCTACATAAGAACTTTTCTACGAGAAAAAAAAACTATAAATATTTTATAGTGTATTTGAAAACAGTGCCTGACTCGGATAACTTGCGACTATATGTGGACTGCGATTATTTTCGTATAACTTTACCGTTAAGTATAATCGGTTTAAAGTTGTCTAATAGTAATCATTTAGTTACACCGAGCTGTCACACCTCTAAATAGCAAACCATGTAATATCTTATGTGTCCAGGAAACTATTTGCTGTACTCCCTCGAAAAGTTGTCTCCAATTTGACATCTCTAAGGTAATTCATAAACCTAACGCAATTAACAACTGTCCAGTTGCCATCAAACTATAACATGGACAGCGCATCAACTTTAGTGAATACAACTATACTGTATAGTCTATACAGCTACAAGTGGTTGTCTATAATATAATTCCAGGCTAAATTTGAACTTTTTATAAAGCCGACAAATATATAATATACTGTATATATTGGCCTTTAATTGTCAATCCTGACAGTTATCCGCCATGGGCAGGCCTTTTCAGTTTTTTATATTTTATCCTAGTTATTTATCAAGACCTTTATTAAAAAAGTTTAAAGACCCCTGGGATAAATTCTATGAACTAAATAGCAACAAAGACGTTATAAAAATACATTCGCAACAGCACAACCTGTACAACACCTCTCACCTCTGAACTTTCTGAAGTCATAGTTGCCGTTTTTTTCTCACAGTAATCATCTAGATTTACCAAAAAAATAATCTAAAAACATCTAGATTTTTATGGAGAAATCTAAAAAATAATCTAAAAATGATTTTTGAAAATATTCAATACTTTTGGACAAAAAATCAACATTAAAAGCTTAATGCCGTATAAAGTTGCATAAAGGGACTTGCTTGATGCTTTAGATTTAAGATTTCTGCTTTATAAAACATTTTACTGAACATGACTAGTTACTGAAATTTCGATTTTATATCTCATCATTTTTTTTTTTTCAATTTGCAAAAAAAAACTTTTGAAATTACTGAAATATTTATCGTCAATAGCGAATCTGTCACTAATTTAGATTATACAATATTTTTTTATAATAATCTAAAAAAACATCTAACATCTAGATTGTATATTCCTACATCTAGATTCAAACCAAAACATCTAAATCTAGATTAAAATAATCTAGAATGGCAACTATGTCTGAAGTGCATTTAGTGAAACGCTAATGTATAACTATTTGACAAATTTTGATATTTTGCCCAACCAAACAATAATTTCCCTAATTATTATTATTGCACATGTGTACGTATTTTAGAATGCTTTTAAGCTTTAGCATAATAGTGAAGAAACTATTGTGTTTCTTCCCTGTATATCATGATATGAATGTTAAAAAGCAACGTAGTGTTTTCAAGTGAATTATGAAGGATTTGTTATTTTAACGGGGTATTCCATGCAAGCTGCGGTGCCAGTGTGTAGATTGCGTACGTTTTCTGCAGCCAGTCGTTATAAACCTATTTGCTTCAGCTGGCAGTTGTTGCATGAGTTAGTTTCGGTTGCAGAATTTATTGGTATTGGTAATAATAGTGAGGAAGTTAAGAAACCAAAAACGTGCAGGCCTTCCTGAATATATAGTAAGCTAATAATTCATATATGAATTGATCAGTGGAACTTGGAGTTGTTCGAAATATTTAATCAAATCCTCATTTTGCCAAGTTCGAACATTTCGCAGTTAATTGTCCATTAAAATTTTAAACTATATAAATGCTGATGACACTTTTTGCTGTAAGGCCGTCAAAGAACTAAACTTTCAAAATTATTATAAATTTACATCCTAAAATGCGTGTAGTGACTGACCCTTTAAAAGGCTGGACGATGATTACCTAAATTTTAGGTTTAGAAAATATACACGCCCCAAGGCCTTGGCTTATTTTCTTTATCAAGATGCTCAAAATGCGAAGCGCCATCATAGCCTATCCCTTCATCATACCCTGTTGACAGTAAAACTTAATTTTTTCGCACTTGCGGAATCTGTAAAGGCAAATGTAAAATGTAGTTTCAGCCTGCTAAGGTTAAGCAACATACCTGTACAAGTGTATACCAATAATGTTTCCCAATTTAAGTTGCTTTTTTTAGGTAATTATGTCTTAACTCAAAAAGTTGATAATTTATTTAGGACTGCTGGCTCAGCATTGGAATATTCAAGCTTACTAAAACAAACCTTTACTAAGTATAAATTTTCCTAACACTTCCCATTGTCAGTATTCACCTGTTGCCTTTCCAAGCATGGATTTGGCTTTGGAGCCGAACGCCACTCTGATTTTCTTGTTGGCCTTTTTGGCCATTTACGTTTGGTACAGGAGGCCAGAGCGGTTCCCGCCAGGGCCTAGGGGAATTCCCTTGCTAGGCGTCATTCCTTTTACCGGAAAGTTCATGGAGCAGGCGCTGGCCAAGTGGAGTGCCACCTATGGGCCAGTTATGTCTGTGCGAATTGGACGAAGAGAAGCTGTTGTTTTCAACGACTATGAGTCCGTAATCGAGGTAGGGATTTCCGAATTTGCTGCTGTGAAGCGAATGTACTGTATTTTACGGGTATTTGATCGTGATTCTCATCGGCTATTACAGTATGTAGCACTCTTTGATTATTATATTATATAAATATGAATTACTATACAATTACATTACATTGAACGTGCAGTTTACTCTTCAGTCTCGAACTTTATAAAGTGAACGATTTGAAGCTTTTGCATCAAATTTATGGTTAAAAAAATTTTGAAGCAGGGCTGCGGGGTCGGCCTCGGGAATCGAGCAAGACCACGTAAAACTACCCGAGTCCCGAGTCCAAAGTGCGAATGCGCAGTAACACTGATAGTGCCGCTAACTGTGAATTCTAAAGGTGCTAGCAAAATGGTTGATATTTTCACGAGTCTAACGGTGCAACATATAGTTCGCATAGCGTCGTTGGGATAATAACAATTTATTAGAACGGTCACAAACGTATATTAAAAATCACTAGAAGTTAAAAAAATAGTATTTATATAAAGTTGGCATAACAGATATTTTGGGGGGAATAGCCTGGTTCCCCCTGGATGGCGACCGTTTAGAAGCAGTGATTAAATAACACAAATCGCTTAGATCATAAAAGGTAGCCTGTAGGATCTTATCAATAATTGCTTATATAATTTAGCGTTATTTTATTTGTGTTAATAGATGCACGCAGATAATTTCAAACTGTACTCAAGCGCCATCGAAATTTATTATCATTTTGCAAAATATGCAGTAAAATCTCAACCACCAACTGCATTGATTTGGCCACTTCATTAGCCATTAACATCCCCTTGGGAGGCGAAACTCTAAGTTAAATGGCCACTGTGTTTTAGTGATACCTCCGGCAATATCCATAAAGAAACAAAAATTATTTTTTTATGTTTTCAAGGCTTTTGTGAAAAACAAAGAAGACTTTTCCGGTCGACCGGCCATGAATTTGGTGGATGAGCTAAAACGTGGAGAAGGGATAATATTCGCCGACTACGGACCGGCCACCATTTTGCAGCGCAAGTTTGGGTTGAAGGCTTTACGTGGGTCAGTTAACGTTACCAATACAACGTTGCAACTTTTGATTTATATTACCAATGATCGTTGTGTTAATTTAACTGACGAAGTAATACGAACTGCAACATCCGGGGGTGCTGTGAAATTTTGGGTCCAGGAAATCATTAGCCTACATTCACAAGAGGTTAAGGTGCGCCATACGGAAGAAACATGGTAATATTCTGATAGGGCAAGGACATTTAGGAAGGCTTAACTTAAACCATAACTGTCACTGTCTCTTTGGCATGTCCTGTATGTATTTGTTAGTGACACACAAAAAAAGGTACTTTACTTGCTAAAATCCTTGCTAGTCGCCTAAATTTGACAATGTTGATGGCGAACACATAATTCAAGTTTGTTGAAACACATCATTCAAGTTTACGACTAAAACGAAATAAGAATTTAGGCTGAAAATGATTGTCACCAGAAGGCTGGCAAGATTCTGCCAACCTATTTGTCATGAGTTTAATATTAGTTAAAAAAGCAGAAATGGAGTTGGTCAAAGAGGAATGGAGGAACGGGTTCGTGAAGAGGTTGCCTACCTCAACAGGGCAATACAAGATCAACAAGGAAAACCATTTGACATTCGTGTAAGTTCTATGAAAGTTGAAATCAGGGTTGTGATAACTTGAATAAATGACGACAATGCATTTTGGAGTGCCTTGCGTTTTGGGACATTTTTAAACAGATCACGTTTGTAAACGATCTGATGTCACTCAAATTTGGGTTTTTGTTGAAAAATATATTTTGTCTCAGTGGCCTTGGATTGTAAACATAAAACAATTTGCGTTTTGATATTGCCTTTACGTTTTACCCGGACCTAGCTTACCATGTCCCATATAACAATAATCACAAAAGACGCATCACTTCCACCGTTATGGCTCAAAATGTTTTGTGCTATTTTGCTGGCATTGTGTATTAAACGGCACTTTTAGCTCGTCTTAATAAGTGACGCACGTTTTCTGCAGTCTGTTCGCTGCATTCAACAGAGATCAATTAACACAGAATGTGTTTTTCTGGTCAGCTAATCGAAAAACATTAAACAGCAAGTATAAATGATTCTTTAGAGATTATATGGTTTTCAAGACAAACGCTATACTTTTGAGAAACACCTTTGAAACCTGGACCAGATTTCGCCTATTAAAACACGATACTACACATGTGTGAACGTGGAAATGTGTTTTTTGTTCTATATTTAGGCGTTGCTGATGAACGCAATATCCAACAACATCTGTAGCGTTATCTTCGGTCGACGATTTGATTACGACGACAAAGCCTTCAAGGAGTTGATCTTCAACTTTACAAAAGCGTACGATACTTTTAACCTCCTAATGTTTATACTTTGTTTTGGTTTATGAAATCATGGTAAAGGTTAAACTGTAACTTCAATTTGAAGATAAAAGTAGGATATTAACTGCCTGCCTTTACATTTATATATAAATATACATGTATATATATATATATATAGGCCTAGAGCGTTTTTCTTGACTGGTGATTCTGTATACGCCAAGATGTATTCGATTATTTTATTTTTTTACAAATTCTTGCTTTATTTGTAAAATATAATTATTTAGCTTAGATTTTGATATTTTTATGTCTATATTTTTCGAAATACGAACGGTTTCACCAACAGCGTCAAGAAATCTCTTCGGCCTGTTATGTTTGCCCCTTTCCTCCGCAACCTGCCACCGTTTTCCGGAAGAGTGGAATGCCTGAATAGATTTGTACTAAATAGTTTTGGCAAGTATAGTGTTGTTACAATCGTACATGCACAAAGCTGTACAATTGTCTTTTTCGAACACTTTTCCCATTTTCGAGCTCAAAACTTGGGGATAATATGTGTGCGTACTTATTTTATTAAAAGCCCGCACTGGTTAGCTTAAGACCAAAAAATGTTTAACCTACATAGATCTAATTTCGGCCAAAGCTAAGTTTTATAGGAGCGAATTACAACGTATTTAATTTGGTTTTAGTTGTTTGTTTCCGGCAAAAAATATGTAGACAATTGCAAAATGGTTAGATCAAAAAGAGGATCGCGAAAATTTTACTTGGCTTTATTTTTTCAAGAGTTTGCTGAAAAGATAATAGACGAACACGAAAATGATTTGGATCCATCAAATCCACGTGACTTCACCGACGCCTTTCTTGCTGAAATGAAGAAAAACGACGACTTTACGGTAGTGGCTTTTATTTTCTAAATCAAAAACGATGAGAAATCTTTTCAGAGTTTTACATGTTTTGATAAACTGCATTTCACCACGATATTATTAGAAGTTGAAACAAAAAAGTATAGTATTATACAGTTAGACCCTATAGCATATAGAAAAAATACGGCGCATATAGTTTGTTATGAACTGATGACTAAACTTTACTTATTCAATTTGACGCAATTTACATATTTGCTTTGACCAACTGCACACTATTTTTACGCAGTAATTTGGAAAAACTATGTTTGGAAGTTTTATTTCGTCTTGTTTATGCATAACACTGACGTTATTTGGTATCGATTCTGACAATGTTGTAAAAAAGTCATTTTGAAATAACTTAAGTCCCAGTCAAGTCATTCGTAAAATAACTTAAGTCCAAGTCAAGTCTTTTCGAATAAATAACAGATCAAGTCCCAGTCCAAGTCAAGTCCCAGTCAAGTCATAATTAGAGCAAGTCAACTTCAAGTCCAGCCCTTGAAAACCGGCAAACTCCTTCGATTATTATGAGCAACTCAAGTAAAAAATAACATAAAAGCAGCATGTAACAAGCAAATTATTTTATGTGCAAAGATTGGGATAAATAACGCAATTCTATAAATAATTGCTTAATTTTTACCCAAGTCATTTGTCCAAATGACTTAAGTCAAGTCAAGTCATTTGCCCAAAAGACTCAAGTCAAGTCAAGTCATTTAAAAACAGTGACTTAAGTGTACTTAAGTCAAGTCATTGACTTAAGTCATTACAACACTGGATTTTGATCGCAAAAGTTTTAGTTCAAAATATTGGGTATAGGCATATTGGTGTCGGTAAAAATATCGTATTGTACATACCTATATAGGATGTGTAATCTTAAACACCTCCGCTATGGAATAAATTCGTCCGAAGCCCAACAAAATGGCTTTCAAATAAAAAATCCGATTCCAATATGTATCGTTCATCTAGAAAGCGCAGCTGCTTCAGTACGTACAAGACCTGTTCGTGGCAGGCAGTGAAACGACCACCAGCACGCTTAGGTGGGCCATCCTCTGTCTGCTCCACTATCCAAGAACTCAGGCAAAGCTGTACGCTGAAATTCTGAAGGTCTTGGGTGAGTAAGCAGGTTTGTTAAGTTATACGCATAACAGGATTAAATCACGGCACATGTCTACTCGAGGCTCGAGCCAGGTACTCGCTGTACAAAGTCCGCCTTGTAAATGTGTTTTCTCGAAATGTGATTGCCTTCGCAGCCCACTTGGTACAGCGATGATCTCGGAATAATTGGTGCCTTTAATTTAGACCCCAAGTCCAGTTCTGGCCAATACTTTACATGCAATAACTTCTGGCCAATACTTTACATGCAATAACTTATGGCCAATACTTTAAATGCAATAAGTTCTGGCCAATACTTTACATGCAATAACGGTTTTTCGGTTTTGAAATAAAGTGTCAAGTATCGTACATTCCTTAAATGAGATAAATTTTTTTACAAGGTGTCGTTAAAGTACACCTTTCTTACTGTAACCAAATTATGAGTAGATGCCTAACAACGTATCAATCGCCATTAGACTCTCTTACTGTTAAGGCAACGAAACCGTGGTGGGAATGTCCAGCCGCTCAGAAATGCCTTACACACTGGCCTTCATCGAGGAAGTATACAGGTTCCGCACCCTGGTACCTTTGTCCATACTGCACAAGACCAACGAAGACGTGCATTTTCGTGGATTTGTCATTCCCAAGAACACAACGGTATGGTATATGCTTCGCTAAAGGCAAACTAAACTTGTTAACTGGCTTTGTGTCAATCTCCGTTTGCTAACCTTTTTAACTGCAAGCAAACACTTTAGTATTTGTGTTTAATAAACACAGTATAAGCAAATCGTTCAGTAATGAAATAATTAAAAGGGATTATAAGCATATTAACTAAATTATTAATTAACTGTAGGCGTGAACTAAAAAAAATAGTTTTCTTTCATTTATGTTCTTGCCCAAGCTGATCACGTCATAGTTTCGCTGTCCAAATCCAGCAAATAAATTCAAGATATTCCGTTTTCGAATGAAAAATAGACTTTTCCAATATCAACTAGATTGTTTTAGGCAATTGCCCTAAAAATCGCGTAGACTATTTGCTGAAAATACTTTCGCTTTAATACTTATATCATGACAAACAAGAGTTTAAAATGAATAAAGGACTATCAAAAACATTAACATTCTGTATGGAATTTTGCATTCAATATACGTCCAATTACAACCTCTAGCCATTATGTTTCAAGCTGAGCTGACCTTCCGCATAAAAAAAATACTTACACTACCAAAACATAGATATATTTTTACCAGTGCGTGGAACTGCTTAAATTAACGATACATGTGTTGTACAGGCAGTGATGAACATTTGGGCGGTGCACAACGACCCAAAAACCTTCCCCCAGCCGAATAAATTCGATCCCGAGCGCCACCTAGGCAGGGACGGCGAGTTCACCAAGTCGAATCACGTGATTCCGTTTGGCGTTGGTCCGCGGCAATGTTTGGGCGAGCAACTGGCAAGAATGGAGGTCTTTATATCTTTGGTGTCGCTCGTTCAGAGATTCGAGTTTCTGCCTGATCCGTACCAACAGAGTCTTCCCGATATCGTGAACGGCACCCAGTATAACTCGTTCGTGCCGCTTAATTTTACTTTGGTGGCCAAGGAGAGATAAGAAAATAGTGCACATCAGAAACTGCAGCTAGAAAACTTTAAAATAGTTATATTTTTGCACCACAATAGATTTTTTCATTCTGACCTTGCTTAAATTATAATTCTGATTAGGCCAACTGACTTCTAAAATAGCCTTTTCTGCACACGTTATACTTGAATTAAATAGATAAAAAATAGTCCACATCGGAAACCGCAGCAAAACGCTTTAAAATAGTTATAATTTTGCGTCAAGTAGATTTGTCTATTCTGGCCTTGCTTGCATTACACTTCTGCTTAGTAGGCCAACTGATTTCGGTAATTGCCTTTTCTGTACATAGTCTATTTGAATTAAAGTCACATTTGTCACTTTAATTTACATAAAAAAGTCTTATAAATGCGTCAGCAGGGAACTATGTTTCCTAAACAAACAAACTTTTCAAAACCAGAAGATATGACCGTGGCACACCTACAGGGTCGTGAGATGTAGAGCGCAATTGCAGTACCGCGAATTACGAATTACGTTGCTTAATAACATAAGCAATACGAGTCCTACATGTCAGAAACATGCGTATAACTAGGTTTAGTGTTGGGCATTTGTCTATTTTAGCGATTGACGTTTGCTATACTATATTTGTTGCGTTAATATAGATTTCCTCGTAGGTTGCATTGAGTTTTTAAATTTGGTGGTTGAAAATTTTGTGGTATTTTTATTGTGCTTTCAAACAATTTCGTGTCACTTTTTTAGGATGTACTTTTACTTAGCTTCGTCGTACTGCAATTTGTCTGCGTTTTTTGCAGTGGCGGCAATTGTCGTGTAAGGCACCCATTAAAATAAGTGTAGGTTTTGATATGAAGATATTAAGCGACTCAAATAAAGTGCGCAAAAATTGCGTTGAAATATTTTTAAATCAGTAAAGATAACAATAACTAAACGTTAGCAAGGCAATTGTTACGATTGGGCAAACTTCCAGACATCCGTAGGATACAGTTGTTAGGTTTAACAGAAACCTGTACTTGCTTCCGCAGTATATAGAGAGTGGGCAAAAAGTAGGCTTACACCTTGTTGTTTACAACACCCACAGAAAAGAAATCCATTGGTGTCAGGTCAGGTGAGCGTGGTAGACAATTAATGCTACCCCTTCTCCCAAGCCAACGCTGTGGGATAACTGTCAGCCTACTTTTGGCCAACCCGTATAATAAAATTTATACGATACAAGAAGCGGTTCGTATTTTATTGTTCTCAAATTATAAATCAGTGTTAAACCTAGCGCTGGCATCCCAGGACATTTTATATATTGTTTTTCTTATAGCAAAGTGATTCGTCACACCTCAATTATTTTACGGCCGGGTGCCTGCAGCTATTTTTAATAATTACAGTTCAAAGCGCTTCTCACGCTGGAAAAACTTTGCGTGCTAGTCAATTACGGTTCATTCGTAATGAAAGCTATGTACATTTGTTGTAATGGAGCCTGCAATCAGATTTGGACAATTAGATTTATTTTAGATTTACACATTAGATTAGAAATAGAACTAGACCATTTTAGTTTATCCAAATTAGATTAGAATGAGATCATTTTAGTATTTTCAAATTAGATTATAATAAGAATTACAGGGAATATTTTTTTAAGCTTTTTTTTAAGCTTTAAAATCCAGCATAGAAAGGCTTTTCTTGTGTATGTTTTTTTACTGCACTGTGGTATAGTTACAGTATTGGTGTGAGCTAATATTGTATAAAAAAGTTTCTCAAAAATAGTAAATATACATTGCTTACTTCTAATATGTTGTTATCTTATTCTGGGTTGCACAACAAATTCACAATAAAATTGATCGCTAACTGAAACACAGGTTTAAACAACTTGTTTGCATGAAAGCCCATAGCACTGTCTGTTAACCACTTTTCTTTCTACTGTTCAATTTTGAATATTTATTAGTATGGCGATTATTTTTGACATGTCAAAACAAGTCAAAATTTACACGTTAGGCCAATATTAGTCAAAATTATTTCAAGTCAAAATCGATTAAAAATGATCATAAATCGTTTACAAATTGAAAAATCATCTCTACCCAGCTTTTTGAAACTATCGTTCAGGTAAAAAAATTTAGCAAGAAAACTTTGTTTTGAATTATATTTAACTACCTTTTAATTGTAGCATGTCTTTATTAGAGCAATATACGGCATACGCGGTTAAGATATATACATATTTAATATTTATGTACAGTTTGGGGAAGTGGTCCTCAAAGTAGGATATTGGCTTCTGTGTGATTTTAAGGAGTCCGTGAAACGTGTTTAGATGATTTCCTTAATTATTGTAATTCTGTGGTCCTGAGTTATTGAATGATCCACTGCCAAAGTTCTGCCCTCCCTGGTTGCGGTTTCCTTAAAAAAGCACTCGTGGTTATTATTGTTGCTCCAGATCACAATCGCGTCAATGAATCGAGATTTTTCGACTTAACTTTAAAAAACTTCATTCAAAATAAATCTCTGGGATAACACGTATATTTTATTTGTTGGCTGAAATGGTTCTACTTAAGTGGCCATGTCCCTAAACCATAAAAACATAAACTTGAATTATTTTTAGTAAAAATACCTATTGTACTTATTTATAACGTCTATTCCACATACTTACCGTAGATATTGGATGTTTCGACAATGTTCCCTCCTGTTTGCTTGGCATTATCTATAAAGAATTGTTTAATTATAAAATGTATATTTAATAGTAAACAGGATATAATGTTCCAAAACATCATAAAATAGAAAATAAGACCATTACCATAGTGGTTTTGGAAGGTCCATTTATAATTTTAAATAAACTATATTTTTTGTTAGTTGAAATGGAAAGATTCTTTCAGGAATAAGTTAATTATTATTAAGATTGTAAGCCACCTTTGTCATTGTTGTTTTTTGTAACTAACCCTACATTTTAAAAAAATCTTGAAATAAATTGCAACCAGTTGATAAATACAAGCACTTTCCAAAAAATACACCACAGTCTACTGAATCGATAACTTGCCTCTTGCTTGCATTACGATTCCACCGGACATTCCTGCGACGGTGTTGTTCGTTGTGCCGTCCCTCTTTGCCCCATCTTCGCGTCTTGCGCCAACTGCAACAAATACAAACAAGATTGAGAAAAGACTGCTGATTAAATAGTGACTGTGATTCCTAAGCACAAGACACAATCAAATTACCACTAAAAGGCTTAAATGCCCGTAACAAGCGTCACGCTCATAACCAAAGTGCCGAAATAATTTTTCCAGATTTACAGAGTTTTTGCCTAAGTCACTCCTTGTTACCATCCCCATCCATAGAAAAAGTGCGTAGGTCATTATTTTGCACAAGCGCATGCGAAATGATTTAGGCACTTTTTCTATGGATAGGGATGGTATCAAGGAGTGACGGCAAAAACTCTGTAAATCGGACAAAAATGACTTAGGTAATTTGGTTATGAGCGTGACGAGTTTTGATTTCAGGTTAAAAAACTGTTAATCACCTTGCATTGATGTTATACGGAAGTCGTTGAGGTGACCCAACGTCTCATTGTATTCAGCAACAAGTTTCCTGACTTCCATTTGAAGCATCTCGATCCTGGCTTTGGTTTGAACGCTTCGCTTCAAGTTTTCCAGATCGTCCTGGCTGTCAAACTCTGCATTGAAGGCGATACTCCCTGGTTTGAAATCATACGCTTTGATTCCGCTCTTGTACAAGACGTAGCATAGAGCGGCTACCGAACCACCCTTAAGAATGCTCTTGACGGCGAATTTTTTGGACTTGAACAAATCCGTTTTCAGCGGATGATGTTCGCCGTCGATTTTTACTGAGTAGCACCCGTCGTCGACTTGTAGCTTAAGTGTAGCGTCGGAAAAGTCTCCATCGACCGAAAACTGCTCCTTAAATGCTGACATGCCGAGTTTGATATGCTTTTTCACTACTTCTAATAAAAACAATAACAAAAGTTAACCTTTACCCTACTATTATAGGAAATACCTCGCGGAAAACGAATGATGTAAACTAGTGGACTGACTAGCGGTTTTCCACCACCATATATTATTTTCAGTTTAACCAGGTAAACACAAATTTGTCGCTTTCAATATAACTTTGGATAATTCTCTTGTGATATTATGCGAAGTATTTTTTTTTCATTTCGTAAACAAGGGGCCACAAAGTGTTGAAAGCCAATAAAAAAGCCACGACCAGTGTTCCCTCTAAGAAAATTTTCTACTGCGCAAATATTATTTTTAGTGCGCAGGATAATTTTATAGCTGCGCAGTGAAAAAATCCAAAGGTGACGAAAAAATCCAAAGGTCATCAAACAGTTAAGCCTAGAAAACATTCTGTTTCCCGTTTAACTGGTGCGCAAATATGTAACTGGAATTGAGTTTAAATTTAGTTAAGGGTATCGTACCAACCAACGCGAAAAAAGAGTTTATTGACATATGATTATTTATCACCTGACAGGACAATATTGATGAATTTAGTTTAATACTAAGAAGAACACTATCTATGAGGACCTTTACTTCACTTGACGGAGTTTTTAAAACTTCACTTTCTTCTGCAGTTGGCGTTGTGGTGAAAAAGCTCAACTACCTCCCCTCACCTTTAAATTTCGCTTTTGAGCCAATACGCTTAATGCTTCAATGTGAAGCTTATAGTTCAAATGACGTTTTAGGTAGTCCACTTTCCATTCACTTTATATATTGCCTTTTCCAAAATCGCTGTCAGGTGCCACTTCCTGACGAACTTTACAAACTATCACATTGTTGGATGCGGAATACTGGTAGATTTCAGATAGTCTAGCACAGGTCAGGGTTGGCAACCTTTTTAATACAAAGGCCAGTTAGGAAATGTAAAGCTTACAGGAGGGCCGCACATCAAATAAACACTAATTCATATTTTCAGCTTTTACTAGAAAAACTAAAGAGCTACTAGGCTGCAACTACGGCTGTTTTGTCAGTGGTGTCTATTTGAACGCTTTCTCATACGGATCGGCTCAGTACATTTTTATTAACAGCCTTAATTTAAAACCAGCTGTTAAATAGAACATCTCAGTCAATATGCGTGGAAAAAAGTCTGTTACACCTTGACCAAAGGAATTGTTTTGTAATAAATGCTTCCCATTCGAGTTTAACTGCTTTAGTGTAGCGGTGTAGCCCATGGGTTAAATCGCACTTCAAACAGGAAATTAGAGCAAAAGTCCCAACATGGTGCAACCCATAGCCTTATTTAGGGAAAAATAGCTGGAAGAAGGTTAAGGGCCGCACAAAAAATGGAAAATGGCAAGCGGCTCGCGGGCCGCACGTTTCCCACCCCTGGTCTAGCAGTTTTTTTTAGTCTATAAATTCCGGTTTCAGGTTCCAGAATTAATTTTAAACATTCCACTGCTGTGTTCAGCCCAAAGAGATATAATCTCTTTGGTTCAGCCAACTCAATCTAAAGTTTTTTTTCTTTTAGCTTGAGTTTCCTGTACGGACATTTTGCTTTCGTCTCAGATAAGAAACACATGGATAACGAAAACTATAGTTAGTTAGGCGAAGTAACTTACAGCTGACACATATGTTACGTCACAAACGAAAATCTAGAATGATTATAGAGTTCAATGTTGTACTAGCTATAATCAAACTGGAAGGTGCAAAATGCTAAAAACGGTTGGACCGAGAGAAATGTAAAGATTTTTTACTTTTTAATTAAAAATAAAGCAAGTGCGCCAAAGCAAATTTTACTGCGCAAAAGCAAATTCTACTGCGCAAATTGTGTCCTGTAGCTGCGCAATTGCGCAGTTGCGCACCTTAGAGGGACCACTGGCCACGACCCACAAAAGGCTGAGAACCACTAGACTAGGGGAATTATTTTAACATTGATTAATCAAACATCATTAGTTTACCTTGTATCGCCCTTAAACGATGACTTTAAGGCATTGGTCCTCAAACTTTTTTAGCTTGCGGCACACTTTCAACAGAACAACAATAGAATAGTTTTACAAACACCCTTAACACGCGACAAACTACATGTAAATGTCTCAATATAATTAACTGGTAATGGATAGTGCGATTAGTGCGTATTTAAGTCTAAAATGCTTGCGTTTATTCCTATCTGTATTTCCGAAATTTACAAAAAGTTTCGCGGCACACTTGACAATCTCTCGAGGCACACAGTTTGGGAATCACTGCTTTAAGGTATTAAATATTGTTAATCATGCACAACCTTTACCCACATCTAACGCAATACTAAGGCTCCGATATTACATATTGAATGCCTTTCTGTCTCTTTTATCGTAGGCCTACAGCAGTGGTCCTCAAAGTATGGGTCGCGACCCAAACATGGGTCGCGCAGGGTCAAAAAATGGGTCTCTCTATGCCAGGGGCGTGCAACTGTTAATCGCAACGGGCTATAATGTATAGTTATGATGGTGCTGCGGGCCACAATCGAACAACATTTACAGTTTTTATTAAAAAACACCGTGAAATATTAATATATATTCAAAACACTGCACCCATAAAGTAAGATCATGTCACTGAATCATTGCCAGCAGAACAAGGCAGTTTTACTACAATGCACACTATGACGCAATAATGGAGGTTCCATCAGTGTGACGTAATACAAATTGAAAAATACCAACAATTTCGTTACAAAAATTACTTTCAAAAGTATTAAAAATGAATGGGCTACTTGACGGAGTCTGTGCGGGCCACGTCAAAAGGTAGCGCGGGCCGTGCTGTGGCCCGCGGGCCGTATGTTGCACGCCTCTGCTCTATGCCATGGTGATTCAATCCTGCGCAAACGATCTTTTTTCATTTCATTTTTAAAATAGTTTCAATTCAATCATAACTGAATTATTGCATCATAAGCTTTTCGCGGAGCTTCAAATCTGTAACCTGGATTATTGCATCATAAGTGGTTTTATGAACGTTTTTGTGGCAGCCAGGTACAGTAGCTGCTAAAACTGGTGTAAGCTTTTAGTCACCAAACAAGCTACGCTGATATTATAAAGGAAAAAAGTCAGTTTCACCAATCACAATAAAATAAATCAAACATTGTTTCCTAGAACTGTGTACTACATCTGGTTGTCTGTGTCTTTTTCTATTTCATGCAGATGTTTGAGACTTGGGTCGTGAGATGCTCATAAAGCTCAGATTTGGGTCGCGCTCAAAAAAGTTTGAGAACCACTGGCCTACAGCAAACCAATTTAATTAGCACTAACAACGTTTTGGCAACGTTAATGATTGACTGCAGTTGGGCCGCCCTTTTACACAGTCTAGAGCAGGCGCGGATCTAGGATTTCAGTTTGGGGAGGGCCATGGATTTTTTTCAGATATGACGTCACAAAAGTATACCATTGCGTGACGTGATAATTCAGGTAAAAATAACATCGGCTGGACGAATAAACTAACTCCTGTAAAATAACGCGAAAAACAGACCTTTTGAAAGCACGAAAAAGTAATAAGGTTAGCCTCTACAGTGGGCCGGTTTCCTAGTTTGACCCGGTATGAAGAATATCGCTGAAAGACGCTACCATGTCTATTGTCTGCACATCTTGCTTTTTCCCGAAAAGGCGAGGGCAACCGCACATGCCACCGAAAAGCGCCGAGGCCACGTCGCAATAAAACCATAGCGTTGTCTGCTGCGGTCAGCTGTGGTTCTTTCATGACACTTCTCTCAATTTTTAAGTTACTGTAGTTGGGTTTTGCCAAATAAGGTTGCTGAAATGAGCAAAACTTTATGCAAAGTTAATCTTAACATTGGATAGGTTATTCAAATCCTTACACAAGGGTCGGCAACCTTTGTGTAGCAGTCGCGGGCCAAAACCAAACTCAAAAAGGTCTCTGCGGGCCGCACAAGATATGTTAAATGATATTTTGTGTTATTATAACTTTATAACAATTGTGAATCAGGTGGGCCTCGGATTTTTTTGCACTTTTAAAACGTGTTTATAATTACTTTTAAGGAGGCAGTAAAGTCTTGGCGCAAATTATGTTTGAAATACGTTTTCGGCGAAACAGTGAAGAAGCGCTGATCTAGTTCAAAAAGAGCATCAAAACGTAAACACACTGGATGTATAAAGATCATTAGCGCGAAGCGCGAAAATTTTTCGCATTTACACACTTAAAACAGTCAACAAGTATTTAAAATGGACTCGTGTCTAATTAGTCAAAGAGGCGGCGGGCCGGATGAAGTATATTGGCAGGCTGGTTCTGATACAGATTTGCATTAACAACAAAAAAGCTTTTAATTGTACTTGGATTTAAGTTAGTTATTATATAGTCGAGGTCAGCGTACGGTCACTTAAGCCGTCCCTGCAAATCTGAAAAACGCCGCTTTGCGCGAGTGCGCGAAACGAATTTTAATTTTTTTTTGAAATATACATTATATGGCGCCATAAGCTCGTACACCACTACAAAGCTTAAAAATATGTCTTATTTTGGCGAAAATAGGCCATACTTCCTAAGGAACCGCGAAAATAAACTGTTTATTAAGTAAAAAAATGTACATCTTTTTAGTTTTTTTTGGGGGGGACATGGCCATATCGCCCCACCCCCCCCTAAATCCGCCCCTGGTCTAGAGTTCATTGTTTAAATACTCTCAATTAAAGTACAACACTGTGTATCGATAATATCTAACGACATGTAATTATGACACGCCAATCCAACACCAACAGTCAACACGGCCCACCCGAAATGTGACCCACTCCTATGTAAGTCACACGAAAAAGAGGAACTACATTGCGTCATAACACACCTACGTCATGAGCCGCTTTTGTTGTATAGCATTCACGCATTCGCTGCTCACCATTGTCCTACCCCTTAGCTATTGATGGTTTTTTTCAAGTCTAGCCCCCAGCGTGTTAGATAATACCTGTGACAGCTATATATTTGTGTGCCCAGCCAGTAACCGCAAACGTTTAATTGGAAACCTTAGCTGTTTTAGTCTGTATTGCGCCATCGTGCCACGTCATATAGGGTGAAGGTGACAAATTGATGGTGGCTTTAGAAGTCGCGAACCCTAGTTTCGTTCAATTACGTTACCCCCTTTTTGATAATATCGACGCCTCTTTGAACTTTTCTGAATTATTTTTAAAATCGGTTTTTAACGTTTGCTATAACACTGCCAGTTCGATTTGAAATGCGAATAAATATATGCAGAATTTGAAACCTGACGATATTTACTAAAACATAAGTGCGAAGAAGGGTAAAAGCCTAAATAATGATTTTCGTTTACATGCAACTTAATGGTGAAACATCATTTTTTTAAAGGTTAACATTTTTGCAACAGAATTAAAAAAGTTAGCATTTAACCTTATATCACCGTTGTCGCTAACGTTTTACAAAGTAGTTGAATGAAATCCTTGAGAAACGCAAAAAGCATAATATAGATTTAAGCTTGTGGTGAAGCTCTAATCTTACTTTCTGGGTTAGTCGCAAACTACCATACAATTCAGCACGTGCATCAGGGTTTACTACACTTACTTAAACTACAAATTTCCTTGCTAGATTTTGGTGAATATTTTACCCTAACAACCATGGTTAGGCTTCTTAGAATACCATGTAACATCCAGTAAAAACTTCCAGCCTTTACTGGGTAACTTTGAATCGTAAAATGTCACTTGTGACGTCATGTTGGAGCGAACTGCTTTGGTGAAAGGTTCGGGTTCGGTAAGGATTAAATTTATTATAAATAGTCGGTGATATTGTATGACTCCTTAAAATGTTGCAAAATCAATTCGGACTTGGTTATAGTTCGAACAAAATGGCCACACGTTAAGTCCATAAAGATCCGGTTGGGATTCGGAATTGTCGATTGTTTTCGGAAAAATGTTCATTTTTCGGTATGTAACTCGGTCTACCAATGTCGGAGTTAAGTTTGTATGCCCGAAATGTTGGACAAAAAGTATCGCATTCCGATTTGATATGAAATAACGTTATTGCTACAAATCACGTCATTGTCAAACTATGTCAAATTAAAACGTTTAAAGGCATTTTGGGGGGTTATAGGGTAAACTTTTCTCCAGCATAAAACGTTTAGCTAAACCTCCAGTTGTCAACCTACCCTAATTGCTTATATTCACTGCTTCGCAAATCATGAATGAAACAGTCCAGTGTTGTGAACAAGTCATTTTGAAATGACAAGTCCCAGACAAGTTATTTGCAAAATAACTTAAGTACAAGTCAAGTCTTTTTGAATAAATAACAAGTCAAGTCCCAGTCCAAGTCATCAGTTGCGCAAGTCAAGTCCCAGTCAAGTCATAATTAGAGCAAGTCAACTTCAAGTCACGTCCTTGTCGTAAAAATAAAACGTTGAACTATACTTACCGTAGCGATTGGATTTATTGACAATGTTCCTTCCTGCTTGCTGGGCATTATTGTAATTCTGTGGTCCTGAGTTATTGAATGATCCACTGCCAGAGTTCTGCCCTCCCTGGTTGACGGTTCCTTAAAAAAGCACTCGTGGTTATTATTGTTGCTCCAGATCACAATCGCGTCAATGAATCGAGAGTTTTCGACTTAACTTTACATAAACTTCATTCAAAATAATTCGCTGGGATAACACATACATTTTATTTGTTGGCTGAAATGGTTCTACTTGAAGTGGCCATGTCCCTTTAAACCATAAACACATAAACTTGAACCGTCTATTATATATTCCACATACTTACCGTAGTGATTGGATTTATTGACAATGCTTCCTCCTGCTAGCTGGGCATGATCTGTAAAGAATTGTTTAATTATGAAATGTATATTTAATTGTAAACAAGATAAAATGTTCCAAAACAGAGTAAAATAGAAAATAACGACCATTACCATAGTGGTTTGGGAAGGCCCATTTATAATTTTAAATCAACGATATATTTTTTGTTAGTTGAAATGGAAAGATTCTTTTAAGAATAAGTTAATCATTATCAAGATTGTAAGCCACCTTTCTCATTGTTGTTATTTGTAACTAACCCTACATTTTAAAATCTTAAAATAAATTGCAACCAGTTGCTTAAATACAAGCAATTTTTAATAATGCTTTGTCCCTTTTATTGCAATTTCCAAAAAATACGCCACAGTCTACTGAATCGATAACTTGCCTCTTGCTTGCATTACGATTCCACCGGACATTCGTGTGACCGTGTTGTTCGTTGTGCCGTCACTCCTTGCCCCATCTTCGCTTCTTGCGCCAACTGCAACAAACACAACAAGATTGAGAAAAGACTGCTGATTAAATAGTGACTGTGATTCCTAAGCACAAGACACAATCAAATTACCACTAAAAGGCTTAAATGCCCGTAACAAGCGTCACGCTCATAACCAAAGTGCCGAAATAATTTTTTCCAGATTTACAGAGTTTTTGCCTAAGTCACTCCTTGTTACCATCCCCATTCATGGAAAAAGTGCGTAGGTCATTATTTTGCACAAGCGCATGCGAAATGAATTATAGGCACTTTTTCGATGGATAGGGATGGTATCAAGGAGTGACGGCAAAAACTCGGTAAATCAGACAAAAATGACTTAGGTAATTTGGTTATGAGCGTGACGAGTTTTGGTTTTAGGTTAAAAAACTGTTAATCACCTTGCATTGATGTTATACGGAAGTCGTTGAGGTAACCCAACGTCTCATTGTATTCAGCAACAAGTTTCCTGACTTCCATTTGAAGCATCTCGACCATGGCTTTGGTTTGAACGCTTCGCTTTAAGTTTTCCAATTCGTATTGGCTGTCGAACTTTGCATTGAAGGCGATACTCCCTGGTTTGAAATCATACGCTTGGATTCCGCTCTTGCACAAGGCGTAGCATAGAGCGGCTACCGAACCACCCTTAAGAATGCTCTTGACGGCAAATTTTTTATACTTGAACAAATCCGTTTTCAGCGGATAATGTTCGCCGTCGATTTCTACTGAGTAGCACCCGTCATCGACTTTTAGCTTAACTGTAGCGTCGGAAAAGTCTCCATCGACCGAAAACTGCTCCTTAACTTCTGACATGTCGAGTTTGATTTGCGTTTTTCACTACTTCTAATAAAAAAATAAAAAAGTGCACATTTACCCAACTATTATAGTCAATAAGTCGCGGAAAACGAATGATGTAAACTAGTGGCGTTTTTCAACCGTACGAATGCTCGGATCAGTCTTCAGGGGGTTATATTAGTTTCAGTTTAACCAGGTAAACACAAATTTGTCGCTTTTATTATAACTTTGAATTATTCTCTCGTGATATTGTGCGAAGTATTTATTTTTCATTTCGTAAACAAAGGTGCCACAAAATGTGGAAAGCCAATGAAAGATGTCCACGACCAACAAAAGGCTCAGAACCACTAGACTAGGGGAATTGTTTTAACATTGATTAATCAAACATCATTTAATTTACCATGTATCGCCCTTAAACGATGATTTAGGGCAGTGGTCCTTAAACTTTTTTAGCTTGTGGCACACTATAAATCTTAAATATTTCGCGGTACACCTTTAACAGAACAACAATGGAGTAGTTTTACAAACACCCTTAACACGCGACGAACTACATGTAAATGTCTCAATATAATTAACTGGTAATGGATAGTGCGATTAGTGCGTATTTAAGTCCAAAATGCTTATGACTATCTGTATTTCCGCTCTTATTTTCCGAAATTATAACAAAGTTTCGCGGCACACAGTTTGGAAATCAATGCTTTAGGGTATTAAATATTGTTAATCATGCACAGTCTTTGCCCACATCTAACGCAATACTAAGGCTCCGATATTACATATTGAATGCCTTTCGATCTCTTTTATCGTACAGCAAAACAATTCAATTAGAACTAACAACGTTTGGCAACGTTAATGTTTGACTGCAGTTTGGCCACCCTTTTTCACAGTCTAGAGCAGTGGTTCTTAGCCTTTGGCAACCTGCCGAACCCCTATGTTATTATGCAAGGTTTCGTCGAACCCCAAATTTTCGCTAAGTATTCGTTTCTTCCTCCTAGCAGCTGAAACTGGGCATAATCAAATTATAAACTTGCATTAAATATGTTGAATAAAAGAGATTCGAATTTAGCTTGAAATAACAGTATTTCGGTCGTTCTCGTCGAACCCTCGAAACAGCTGCGTCGAACCCCAAGGATTCGATCGAGCCCTGGTTAAGAAGCACTGTTCTAGATTTTATTGTTTAAATACTCTCAATTGAAGTGCAACACTGTGGATCTATAATATCTAACGACACATATTTATGACACGCCAATCCAACACCAACAGTCAACACGGCCCATCTGAAATGTGACCCACTCCTGTAAGTCAAGCGAAAAAGAGGAACTATATACATTGCGCCATAACAAACCTACGTCACGAGCCGCTTTTGTTAATGAGCATTCACACGTTCGCTGCTCACCATTGTCCTACCCCTTGGCACTGCAATGGGGCGTTTCATCACAGCTGATTGCGTCACTGTTGCGCAAAGCGGAACTAGATACTCCATATAGTTGTGCTACCTCCACGGTGTTCTAAACCTGTATACACACACAACTGATTTACATCGAACATTTTATTAGAACTTCCCCAAACGCAACACCTATTACATTAAAAGATTTTATGTGTAAGCGAAAGATTTTATGTGCAAATATAGTTTAAGATTTTTTATTTGGATCTTCTGCGTCTGCAAAGGCAACTCCTATTGCTTGAACAGAACAGTGGGTAAATAAATTCAATACAGTTCTTCCATTTGCACGAATACAGGTTGACAAAACGAACTACCGTGAAGTTTAGCAAACTATATTCGTTAAACAAAACGCGCCATTGGAAAAAAAAAATGTAAGAGGGTAAGAGAGCGTTTCAAATTTTGGAGCGATATGAAGCGTAAGCCGGGGGAATCTATCCAGGAACTTGCAGCACGTATTCGTCAAGACGCTAGTACCTGCGACTATCCATCTATCACCGACCCTTTGGACGAAGCATTACGGACACGTTTCATCTGTACTGTTGGCAATGAGGCTATCCTGAAGGCTGTATTTAAGGTAAAAAGTGACGAACTTTCATTTTCGCGGGCTATACAAATTGCAACAGAGACGGAAGATGCTGCTCGGGCTGCCAAAGAAACTGTTTTCGCGGCAGAAATGGATCCCTCAGTAAACAAGCTCAAAAGCCACAAGAAGGCATGGAAGTCCGGTTTTCAGGATTCGCGAAAGGAACCGTTGTTGAAGTGTCATAGGTGCGGGAAGCCTGGACATCTTGCGACAACCTGTCGTTTTAAAAACTCCAGGTGTAATTTTTGTAAGTGCACAGGACATTTGCAAGCAGTATGTCGCAAGAAAATGCAGATTTCGAGCGTAAGGTCAGTGGCATCTCTTGACTGCCAGCTTATGCCAAAAATGATTTATACACTAGTCGGAATGTTTGGAGAAGTATTGGGCGGCCGAAGCTTGATGACACGAGCGTTGCTTATCGATCCGCTTCCGGCCATTCTCTTAATATTATTGGTTGCTGTCTTTTGAAGGTCAATGTTCCTAACTCACATGCCACCAGCATGCTCACGTTTTACGTAACGAAGCTAAGCAATTTAAACATTCTTGGAAGAGATTCCATTCGTGATTTGAAAATTTCTCTGGACAAGATTATGTATGGAACCACCAAGTCGTTTTCCAGATCAGTGTCTGCAATTGAATCATCCAAAGATTTCCAAGCAGAATGTAAGAGGATTTGTCTGGATTTTCCTAATCTCTTAGAACCTTACAAGGCTTCGAATTAGAAGTGCAGTTTATGAAAAATCCAACTCCGGTGTATCACAAGCCAAGGCCCGTTCCATTTGCTCTGCTCGAGGGTTTAAATCAAAGTTACGAGGCAGGAGTTCGAAACGGCACATGGACGCCTGTGCAATTTAATGATTGGGGTACACCGGTGGTGCCTGTGCGAAAGGCGCCATTACCAGGACAGACATCTGGTAGAGTTCGGGTATGCGGCGATTACTCTGTAACTGTGAATCCTCAACTCGAGACACATCGCCAGCCCCTACCGTTACCAAGTGATCTAATGCAGAAACTTGGAGGAGGTCACGGTTTCACCAAGATAGATTTGGCAGATGCATACAACCAGATCAGACTTGGCCCAGAAAGCCGAAAGAGGTTAGCCCTCAGTACTCATCGAGGCGCTTTTCTTCAAAATGTGTTACCTTTCGGAATTTCTTCTGCACCGGGCTATTTCCAAAAGTTAATGAACGACATCACTCACGATTTACCAGGTGTGGCGGTATTTTTAGATGACATCTTGGTCAGCGGTTCTTCTAAAGAGAATCATTTGCAAAATTTGCGTCGTTTGCTTCAACGGCTTGATCAAAAGGGTCTACGTTGTCGGTTGGAGAAATGCAAATTTGCGCAAGAAAAAGTTGAATACCTTGGACATGTTCTCACCAAGGAGGGCATTGCAAAAGGAAGTAAAGTCGATGATGTCATAAATATGCCCCCACCAGAAAATGTGTCAAATCTTCGTTCATTTTTGGGTTCCGTGCAGTTCTACAGCAAGTTCTTACCCCTTCATTTTTCAACAGTTGCAGAACCGTTATACCGGCTTACGAAGAAAACTGTAACTTGGAGCTGGGGAAAGAAAGAGGAAGATGCTTTTAAACGTTTAAAACACTTCCTAACGTCAGACAATGTCCTAACACATTTTGATCAAACTCTGCCCATTGGAATAGCATGCGATGCGTTCAGCGTAGGGATTGGTGCGGTTTTATTTCATCGTCTTGCAGATGGAAGTGAAAGACCAATAGCCAACATATCGAAAACGCTGACTGACTGCCAGAGGAAGTATAGCCAGATCCAGAAGGAGGCTTTGGCTATTGTGTTTGCTATTCGCAAGTTCTTTCAGTTCCTGTACGGCCGAAAGTTCATTTTGGTCACTGACCACTAACCCTTGTTGACAATCTTCGGTCCAAAGAAGGACACATTTTGATCAAACTCTGCCCATTGGAATAGCATGCGATGCATCCAGCGTAGGGATTGGTGCGGTTTTATTTCATCGTCTTGCAGATGGAAGTGAAAGACCAATAGCCAACATATCGAAAACGCTGACTGACTGCCAGAGGAAGTATAGCCAGATCCAAAAGGAGGCTTTGGCTATTGTGTTTGCTATTCGCAAGTTCTTTCAGTTCCTGTACGGCCGAAAGTTCATTTTGGTCACTGACCACTAACCCTTGTTGACAATCTTCGGTCCAAAGAAGGCTGTTCCAACGCTCGCAGCAAATCGTTTGGCGAGGTGGGCGCTTCTTCTCAACCAATTCAGTTATGATATTGAGTACAGGAAAACCTCTGACATTAATAACGCCGACGCCCTTAGTCGACTACCAGTGGGAATAGATGCAACTTTTGATAAGGAGGAAACTACCGTAGATTCAGATACGGTTTGTGCAATCACTACTTTGAGTAGTCAAGTGAAACCCGCTGATGCTATGGCTCTTGTAAAGGAAACTGCAAAGGACTGCGTTCTCTCCAGAGTGATGAGACATACACAAGAAGGGTGGCCACATAAAGATTTTGATGTTGGAGATCCCTTGTATCGCTACAGTCAGATTGCGGATTCACTAAGCATCAGCTACGGCTGTTTATTGTACGGCTGTCGACTGGTGATACCTGCTAAACTTCAGCACGAAGTACTCGGGTTGTTGCACCAAAGTCATTTGGGAATGCAGAAAATGAAGCAACTGGCCAGAACAGCGGTTTATTGGCCAAATATTGACAAAGACATCATGGATATTTGTCGCAAATGTCATAGTTGTGCCGAGCATCAAAATGCTCCACCAAAATCTTTATTGCATCCATGGATTCTACCCGAAAAACCTTGGTCTCCGGTACATGTGGATCATGCCATCAACTTTATGGGCCACAATTGGCTGGTCATGATCGATGCTTATTCAAAGTATCCATGCATCCATATGACGCAGTCTATTACAGCAAAATCGACTGCGGATCTTTTAGAGACTGATTTTTCTCACTTCGGGTATCCCTATCCGATAGTAACTGACAACGCTCCGACGTTTACATCTGATGAGTTCAAAACTTACTGCAAGGAAAGGGGAATAGTTCACCTTACTGGAGCTCCTTACCATGCTGCGACAAATGGCGCAGCTGAACGTCTTGTTCAGACTTTCAAACAGGCTTTGAGAAAGTCTGGAATGCCTCCGAAGCAAGCGATAGTGGAATTTCTCATGCAATATCGCAGGACGCCGACTGGGAACGGGTATTCTCCTAGTCAACTTCTCAATAACCGTCAGATGCGCACAAAGGTGGACTCACTTTTTCCTTTTCACCGCCACACATTGCCCAAGGACGGTTATCAAGAGAAACGTCACGCGCAAACGCTAAAAAACATCGCTTTGCACAAAGTTCGTACAAGGTTGGAATGCCGTGCTACGCTTTGTATCATGGACCTAAGCATAACCATGACCCACGCTGGGTTCCAGCCGTTGTGACGGAAGTTCACGGCACCCGATCGGTCACTGTGAAGGTGATACCTCAGGGACAACTGTGGCGCCGCCACATTGACCAGCTCCGTCCGCGACACGCATCTCCCGAAGATGAAAATCCTGGTGAACTTCCAACACCGGTGAATGATGACGCTCATATCGATGACGGGCCTTCCGGTGATTTACCGGTATCATCCCAGACAACTACCGAGTACGGTCCGACTAATCCGCGACGGTCTAATCGACGCCGCAAGCCTCCGCAACGTTTTTGTTGTTAATGTCATGACATTGTTATTGCGCAGCTTTGTAATTTTGTTGGAGGTGTTAAGTATTGCATTTTGAGCCATGTACTGTAGTCGTTTCGCACCCTGCGGCTTAATTACGTTATTCGCATTCTTGTGCTGATTGCTGATTGTTACAGTGCTATTGTGCTGCTATGCTAATTGATTTCTTTGCTACTTAAACCGTGGTTGGTTTCGTTTCATTGCCTATTACTTCACTGCTCTGATCAAGAATACAACATATATATTTTAAAAAGGTATCATTTCCAAAACTAAATATGATGTATCAGTATAAAAATATAAGTTCCATATTAGCCAAAACAAAGTGTTTCAAAGGGTCTCTTATGGGAGGTCGTTAAGACATCTTTATGTAACGAACGAAAAATCTAGCTTAAACTCATCAAAATAGAAAATATTCTAAATACAATATTAACCAGTGTATTACATGATTATATATTTTCCATAGTTTTCAACGTTGGCTGTATATCTTACAAAAAAAAATGGAACATAGAAAGGCTTATTTGCACCTTTACCCATTGCATTGGCAGAACCGGTAGTATAGTTACAGTAGTGGTGTGACCAAACATTCTGTGCAAAAGTTTCGCACAAATAGTAACTGGTATGACTATACATCATTAATTCCTAATAAATCATTGTATTTTATTCTGAGTCGCACAAAAACAAATCACAATAAAAATGATTGCTAACTGAAACACCGGTTTAAACAACTCATTTACATGAAAGGAAAGCCCGTAAAACTGTTACCACTTTTCTTTCTACCGTTTAATTTTGATAATTTAATAAAAATAGTCTTTGCACAAAATTATTATTAAACGTTCCAGCTAAGAAAAGTTTATGGCACTATAAAATTACTTTCAATTGACTATACAAGATATATACATATTTAATATTTATGTATAGTTTGGGGCAGACTTGGGCAACTAGATTTATTTTAGCTTTTTAAAATTAGATTAGAATCAAGATTAGAGCATTTCAGTTTTTCCAAAAAATTAGATTAGAATTAGAATTAGATCATTTTGAGTTTCTCAAATTAGATTAGAAATTACCGAATTCTTACAAAAACTATTTTGAATTAGAATTACATTTGATTATATAGGCCTACAATCATTATCATTTAATCGAAAAGTTTTTTAATAAAAAAATGAATGATGAATATACGTGTGCTAATTTTATGGTATTTAGCATATGACATATGCTTTTCAGACCGTGAAAAAATTACGTTCAAACCAAAGAGTTTGAATTCAAATTCTTTGTTGTGCCTAAGAGACTAAAAATGCCGTTGGACAAAGTAGCATTTTTGGTAAAATCCGAATTAGATTAGAACTAGAATTAGAGCACACGAGCAATTCACAAATTAGATTAGAATTGGTCGCATTTTGCTTTAATTCATTGAATTAGAAAACTAGAATTATCTAGTTGTCCAAGTCTGGTTTGTGGAAGTGGTCCCCAAACTAGGATCCGTTAGGTTTTAAGGAATCCGTAAAACGTGTTTAGATGATTTCCTTAATTATTGTAATTCTGTGGTCCTGAGTTAGTGAAGGATCCACTGCCAAAGTTCTGCCCTCCCTGGTTGACGGTTCCTTAAAAAAGCACTCGTGGTTATTATTGTTGCTCCAGATCACAATCGCGTCAATGAATCGAGATTTTTCGACTTAACTTTATTCAAAATAAATCGCCGGGATAACACGTACATTTTATTTGTTGGCTTAAATGGTTCTACTTTAAGTGGCCATGTCTCTTTAAACCATAAAAACATAAACTTGAATTATTTTTAGGAAAAATACCTATTGTACTTCTTTATAACGTCTATTATATTCCTACAAGAAACATGGGTTAACTGACTCTTGAATTTTTATAGGGACACGAAATATCAAAATAATTGCAAAGGGTCCGACAGGCAAAAATTTAAAAAAAGTTTGGGAACCGCTGTACTAGTACTAGTAAAAAATTCTTTTTTGTCAAGTTTAAGTTGACAAAAATAATTTATACGTAACGCATTGAACATTGAAATAAATCGCACATTTCTTGATATAGTGGTTTAAATAAAAATATTTTGGCCAACTGTTTATGGCGGTTATTGAGCCCTCAACTGGATCGTTTCACAAAAACACGTAAAAAGTTAGCGCGAAGTGCAAAAAGTGCATTTGTATGGATTAGGTTGGCAAAACTGTCGTTTTAGAATTGAATGCCATTGGACGCACTGTGATTTGGACATAAAAGTGTTTATTTTACAAAAGGCCAAAACATATATAAAAAAAACAAGATTCGCGCTAATAATTTTTTTTTTTTGTAAAACATATTTTTTTTGTAATTAAGTGTTTAAAATACAGAAACTTTAGTTTTGGGACATGCCGTCCAAAACAGAATCTATATTTGAAAGATTTAATGGAAGTTTAGTAAGTAATTTCAATTTCAAGGCAGACTTTTTAAGGAAACGTACATGAAAAAGAGAAGGTCAGAATATGCGTTGATTGTTTTGCAGCTTTAAAACGAAAAAGATCTTGCTATGCTATCGTACTGTTTGTGTAAAATTAATATTCCCTTATAACTAGGGCGATTATTATTTGACCTAAAAAATACGATTTTTATAACGTATATTGGCTAATGAAGATATAATACGGTTGAAATGACTTTAAATATAAATCAAAACTAAATTTCTTTGATAAAATTCAACGATAAATTAAAAAAACAAACTACGACCAATTTAAAAAAGCTGACCATGTTTTTTTTAATGTTGTAAACGGTTTTTGTGCATTTTTATTCGATTTCTGATAAAAAATAATAGACAAATTTTGACCTAACGTGTAAATTTTGACAAAATTAAGTCAAAAAATATTCGCCCTACTTATAACACATAAAAATGAATCGCAACAATACTTTTTTATACACTACAATCTATAGAACTCGTTCAAATATGTATAGGTATTTTGTTTAATGTTGGTTATTTATTATTAAATATTTAACGTGGAATGCGTATAGATACAACCCCATTATTTTAGAAAATTACTTAACCATCATTTTACCTTCAGTTTGTTGCGACAACTTTAACTTTTTTGTATCAGAATTGGACTGCTGACTAACTTCAGATGATCGCTTCTGAAACAGTATTTAAACGAACAATAATGTTATTACGTGGATAAAAATTTGGGCACGTAAAACGAGCAATCAAGACCTATGCAAAAACTATTATGATTTTAGGTTTTAATTACAATTTCTATCGTGATGTCTAATCTCAAAACAACGTCTCGTTTTTTTTTCTACATCGCAAAAACTGCGAGATATCGTAAAGTCACCAGTATTATTCTGAAGTAGCCGAGCAACTATTTAAACTTTGTGTAATAATTTTAGATTTGTGCTACGATTATTTAGCACGGCAAACAGTCCAGCTAGTGAATTCTTCTTTCAACATAACATGATTATTTTATATAACAGTCAAGGGCGTATATTACTGGAATCCAAAACCATAGTCAGCAGGTTTCTGCTTGTCGACTACTGTTTTGCTGACGCGAAATTAACAGTTTAAAAGCCCGAATGAAACACAGTAGCAGAATGAATGTGTTTCACGTGAGTTTTTAAACTTTGAGATTTTGATTATTTAGGATTAGGTTTCGTTTTGATTACTCCGACAATTCTTTACTCCGCCACCCACAAATGTATTGCCCCAATTTCAATGGCAAAAAGTACCTGATGGAACCGTTTCCAATTGGAGTGAATATAAAATGGCGCATTGCTTTCTTATTTGTGATTAGTTGCTATTCATTTTTTGTTTGTTAAAATTTGGGTTAAAAACTATTGGTTTGAACTTTAAAGTAACGTTAAGAAGTTACGGCTTACCTGCGTTTTTGGATCAAAATGTTGCGTCAAATCTTCGTGTCTAGCTGTTGATATTTCAGTCGTTTCTACAATATGAAAGTAAACAGGTTTAAGCGTATGTTTCTACTAAAAATGATCGAATAATACGAAATCTTTATCTCCGGTTTGTAATATGTTTTTTTTTTATTAATAGTTGATAAATGTATCCATCCTGAGATAAATAATTGTAGATATAAATGTGTGCCATTACTTTCATATGTAATTTTTTCACTTGTACGTCCCGTCAGGATTTCCGTTTCAGAGTTGTTTTCTTCCTGCAAATGTTATTTTCGTTAATAGTTTGTCTTAATATGGGACAATTAAATATTAGTAGGAGTTGGCTAAAAACACACAGTATTTAAAGCATAGTGTCGTATAAGCAGAGTTGCCATACCGTCCTTATTTCTAAGATTTGTCCTTACTTTTAAGGGCAGGTCTTAGAAAACCTAAATGTCCTTATTTTCGACTTGCGTCCTTATTTTGTCTTATTTACAACAACTACAGAACTTCGATCGTTTTCCTCTGGTAACCGGTGCTGAATAATATTCTAAAATTATGCTTTTGCTCCGAGATTTTATGACATTATAAATGAAAAGGTGCTTCCGCGGCGTACAAGTCTCAGGATTTTACTTCTAAGTGGTGAGATAGGTAGGGCAGTGGTACAGCAGTTTTGGATGCTGCACCAGGATACAACAGCTGACGACATTTTAGCAGTAAACAGCAGTACAAGGTTACTGCCGTTTAGGCTACAACAGAATAGGGTGCGGCGAAGGCAGAATTTTTTGCGAAGTGGTTGGTTATGGGGAAATAGGTGCGCAGTGCAGTTGACATTTTGATTAAATTAGTAAAGGTATAAGCAAGAGTGACCAAAACTTCGATCGTGATCCACCGTTCGATCATTTCACCTGGTGGATCGCGTTATGTGTCGGATTTTAAAAATAGCGTTCTTCAAGCAACATTAACAGGAGTAGACCAAAAACCAGACCATAAACCTTGATAATTGCTGAGCAGATTGTTTCTGACAAAAATTATGGAATGTGATATGACATGGCTCGTATAAATACAATGCACGTCCAAAAACGTTTTTCAAATGCTAATCTAATTTTCGGTTGTCCTTATTTTTGGTCCATGTCGATGGCAACCCTGCGTATAAGGTTGTATCTTGGTTAATAAGGCTCCAGCCACCCTATAACCATACAAGAGGCCAATGACCGCTTTAACTAGAAAACTTTACTTAAAAACATAAGTTTATTATGAATAATATGATAGAAGGGTTAATAAAATAAGGTATACTCTATGGCAGGGCTGCGGAGTCGGATTCTCAATATCACTTTCTAGACCAGAACCCTATGTCCGATACTTGAGTAGCATCGGTGCCGACCCCATATCATTTTCTTAGCATTTTTGCGATGGTTTGCCCAACTGAGCAAATTCATTTTTGCTTAACAACCAGGAAAACATTACATTCACACGTTTTAATTATTTATCAATTATGCTATTTGGCCGTAGTAAATGGGGGAGATCCATTAGGCCAGTGGTTTTTAACTTTTTTTCTCGCTGCACCCATTTAAAATTACCAAACAATTCTCGCCCCCCTCTAGAATTGCATAACAAAACCATTGTAATTTCACTTTTATAAGTATAACTGAATACACAGTAACACAATACCAACGTGTCGAGTTAGTTTTACATTTAACTAAGCAAAGAAATAAATTACAGTAATGCATTTACTTTGTGTAATTCAGCATTTTCGCACCCCTTTGGAATAGTTCTCGCAACCCTTGGGATTGTGAGCACCCCTGGTTAAGAAACCCTGGTCACAACCCCAAAACTATATTTTATGCCAACTTTTACAGTATAAAAAGACTTTTTTTTGGGCGAAGTTTTATATACTTTTACTACGTTCTTGTCCGTTTAAGAAAAGCTATTAAGCCTAAAGACGACATCATGCACACTGGCAGTGTTTCTTAATCAGGAATATTTTTTTTGCAGGGGTGAACCAACCAAAAGGGGTGAATAAGGGTGAACCGTCAGAAATGGATGATCGCTTGCGAGCAAGGCGGATATTTCTGGTGTTCAACCCATTAGTTGAAAACTAGTTAGTTCAGGAACATTCTAGTCACTAGTAAACAATTTTTTGTATTAAATCGACTACTGAACTTGTGTTTTTTGGTGTTTTTTTGCTAATTGTAATGGTGAAGTTGGTTTGAACTGAGTATTTAAGTTTAAAAATTTGGTGACTGTGTTTCGTGTTTAGTTTAACGTTTTAGTTTTATAAAGTAGGGTACTTGACTTAAATTTGACTTTTTGAAGTTGCTCTAATTATTATAAAAAGACTTGGACTTTAATTGTTTATTCACAAAGACTCTAATTGATTTAAGTTGTTTCATAAATGACTTGACTGGGATTTAATAGCACTATTAAAAATGCATACAATTATACAAGTATTTGAAAACTACATAGCACAAGAACACAAGAAAATATTTAAAACTTTTCCATTTACCTCAGTCTTTATACCAAATTGATATACTTGTTGGAGCGTTCGTTCAGCTTTGGTCTTTAGCTGGTGAAGCTCGTCAGAAGTTACGATTAAGCTCTTAACGTGTTGGATTTCTACGCTTTCGAAATTTTCTTCCATCTTTATTTTTCTTAACTTGGTTAAAAGTTCACCCGACAAAACCATTTGTAGGAATTCGTTTTTTGTCTCACGACTTTCTATGATTATGTCGATCATCAAACTTCCTAAAGTAATGGATTGTACATATGCTTTTCCAGTATCTGTAATCACTTTTACAATTTGTGGCAGAACTTCTTCATGGTTGATGAGTTTGAACGCACTATAAGAAGCTACAGCAGTAGCTCCCACAGCAGCTACAATAGCTGGTTTTCCAGTTAATCGAACTCCAATGATTGCTATTTCAAATTTATCGGTGTTTTCTGGCTCTATCGCCATCGGTTCTTGTACAGGGCGTTCTTCAGTCATTTTACCAACCACCTGTATGTTTAAATCAGAATTTCAAGTAAGGGTATTTAAGTTGGTGTCTGTCGTATACGTAGACAACGTTATAATTAATTAATCACAAATCCAAATTTATCGTGCTTTTTTTCATTCAGAACACCGGCTTGCATGACTTGTGTGCAGAGGCGGATCCCCCCCTCACCCAACTTTACTTTCGGCCAATTTAAACTACTTCAAGGCAAAAATATTCTCAAGTTATTAGTCTACCAACTGATACCAACAAAACGCATTTTTTCGCACTTTGAGCGACTAACTTTAGTTTTATCATTGCACACCAGTCGTCCGAGAACCGTATACTCTTATTAAAATTACTGATATTATAACGTCACGTTATGACGTAATTTTGTGACGTAGTATCTAAAAAGTAAGCACGCCCTATTCAACAAAATTCCTAGATCTTCTGCCCTTGCTTGTGTAAGACATTTTTTTTTTTTGTTTTTTTTTTAATGTTGCAGCCCATGTAATATTCTTAGGCTTAACACTATAATTAAATGTTTCTCTACTTGTAGAGGGATAGTATTAGCTTGTTGTTGTCAACTTATCTTTCGTTTATATTCCGTGTTGTTTGAAATGGTGCTGTTTTTGTCATATTGGTGTATTTTCATTGAGGATATTTAACTATTTTGGGGACAGTTTGCTTTAAGCAGTGGTTTACTACCGTTTTGTCTTGGCGGGCCCCTTTTGGTGCTTTCAAGCGTGATGCAAACTAGTGGCGTTTTTCAACCGTACGAATGCTCGGATCAGTCTTCAGGGGGGTATATTAGTTTCAGTTTAACCAGGTAAACACAAATTTGTCGCTTTTATTATAACTTTGAATTATTCTCTCGTGATATTGTGCGAAGTATTTATTTTTCATTTCGTAAACAAAGGTGCCACAAAATGTGGAAAGCCAATGAAAGATGTCCACGACCAACAAAAGGCTCAGAACCACTAGACTAGGGGAATTGTTTTAACATTGATTAATCAAACATCATTTAATTTACCTTGTATCGCCCTTAAACGATGATTTAGGGCAGTGGTCCTTAAACTTTTTTAGCTTGTGGCACACTATAAATCTTAAATATTTCGCGGTACACCTTTAACAGAACAACAATAGAGTAGTTTTACAAACACCCTTAACACGCGACAAACTACATGTAAATGTCTCAATATAATTAACTGGTAATGGATAGTGCGATTAGTGCGTATTTAAGTCTAAAATGCTTATGACTATCTGTATTTCCGCTCTTATGTTCCGAAATTATAACGAAGTTTCGCGGCACACAGTTTGGGAATCAATGCTTTAGGGTATTAAATATTGTTAATCATGCACAGTCTTTGCCCACATCTAACGCAATACTAAGGCTCCGATATTACATATTGAATGCCTTTCGATCTCTTTTATCGTACAACAAAACAATTCAATTAGAACTAACAACGTTTGGCAACGTTAATGTTTGACTGCAGTTTGGCCACCCTTTTTCACAGTCTAGAGCAGTGGTTCTTAGCCTTTGGCAACCTGAAAATTTTCGCTAAGTATTCGTTTCTTCCTCCTAGCAGCTGAAACTGGGCATAATCAAATTATAAACTTGCATTAAATAGGTTAAATAAAAGAGATTCGAATTTAGCTTGAAATAACAGTATTTCGGTCGTTCTTGTCGAACCCTCGAAACAGCTGCGTCGAACCCCAAGGATTCGATCGAGCCCTGGTTAAGAAGCACTGTTCTAGATTTTATTGTTTAAATACTCTCAATTGAAGTACAACACTGTGGATCTAAAATATCTAACGACACATATTTATGACACGCCAATCCAACACCAACAGTCAACACGGCCCACCTGAAATGTGACCCACTACTATGTAAGTCAAGCGAAAAAGAGGAACTATATACATTGCGCCATAACACACCTACGTCATGAGCCGCTTTTGTTGAATAGCATTCACACATTCGCTGCTCACCATTGTCCTACCCCTTGGCTATTGCTGTTTTTTTTTTTAATTCAGCCCCCAGCGTGTTAAATAATACCTGTGACAGCTATATATATATATGTGCCCAGCCAGTAACCGCAAACGTTTGATTGGAAACCTTAGCTGTTTGAGTCTGTATTGCGCCATCGTGCCACGTCATTTCGGGTAAAGGTAACAAATTGTTCTTGCTGGCTTTAGCAGTCGCGAACCCTATTTTCCAAGTTGATATATTTGTGATTTGAAAAAGCAAGCGAACAAACAAAAAGCTGTTTATTTTAGGAAACTCTTGTGTAAACAGTTGAAATACTATGTTTTTTTATTTTTTCATGATTTATGGACATTTTTTATCGATTTTGACTTGAAGTAATTTAACAAATTTTGACCTAACATGTAAATTTTGATAAAATTTTGACCTATGTAAATTTTGACAAAATTTTGACTTCTATGAAAAACATAATCGCCCTAATGTTCACCATTCCAGTCTA